>NC_134161.1:16514568-17817482 GCF_033958435.1 Carettochelys insculpta
CTTCTGCAGTGACCTGTCCACCTGCGTGTGATGAGCAGGAGTTAAAGATGTGTGCATGGTGTGCATCATCCCCAGGTTTGACTCTGAATTAGCCCCTGGCACCTTCACATGGAAACGTTCAGGTTCATAAGTAGTGGGTAGCTGCAGGAGTAGGGAGGGACCTGCAACCGCTCTGGGATTCTCCACCAGCCAGGTGGTGTCCCCGGACATGGCAAATTTGTTAGGAAGAGGCATAGAGGGAAGGTATTTACACAGTTCTGTCATAGACAGAGCATATGCAAACCATGTGTTTTACAGGTCTTACAGCACCATCCTCTCCTGATGCAATCTAAGCCTGGGCACAGACAGTGAGTATAGGGCCACCATCTCCATGGCCTGTCCCCGTCTGCTTCTCTTTTCATGAGCCCCTGCCCTCTGCTCCTCCTCTTTCCAGGAAGCCCCACCCCCTGCTCCTCCTCTTTCCAGGAAGCCATGCCCCCTGCGTCTCCTCTTCCACCCAAGCTCCCACCCCTTCCAGTTCACAAGCCCAGGACTCCCCACAAAAGGGCAACTCAGAAGGAAAGAGGGTTTGGAAAAGGTATTTTGGGGTGCCATCTGCTTGTTAGTACTGTACTAAAACAACTCTTCCTAAGAGTCCAGAGGAACCCTCACAGAAGGAGCTCTTGCTCACAACTAGAGCACTGTGTTAAGTTTTCAGCACCATATTTTTAGGAAAGATGTGGAGAAAGTGGAGAGGGTCCAGAGCAGAGCAACTCAGATGACTGGAGGTCTAGAAAATATAAGCTATGAGAGAAGGTTAAAAGAACTGGGTTTGTTTAGTTTGGAAAAGAGAAGGCTGAGAGGGAACAGGATAGTGGCTTTCAAGTACCTAAAAGGGTTTTACAAGGAGGAGGGAGAGAAATTGTTCTCCTTGGCCTCTGAGGCTAGGACAAGAAGCAATAGGCTTAAACTGCAGCAAGGGAGGTTTAGGTTGGATATTAGGAAAAACTTCTTAACTGTCAGGGTGGGTAGGCACTGGAATGAATTGGCTGGGGAGGTTGTAGAATCTCCATCATGGGAGATATTAAAGAACAGGCTGGAAAAATGTCGGACAGGGATGATGTAGATGGTGCTTTGTCCTGCCGTGAGGGCCAGGGACTGGACTTCATGAACTCCAGAGGTCCAGTTCTGGTATTCAAAGGTTCAACGTCTTCTGCACGAGGGTTTCAGACAGGAGGTTTATGGACTGCTACCGCGGCCCAGGGAAAACGTTTGCTGCCCTGTTCAGCTGATCCTGATACAGTTTCTTTGCAGGTGGAAAAGGAAAGCCACAGGTGAACAACACAAGTTGAACCCTTTGGCAAAGCTGTTTCATTGGTGCGCCTGCCTGGCAGGCTTCAGACCCATCCATCGGGCACTCAGATGCCAGGATGGGAGATGCAATGCAGACAGAGGGGCAGACTCTGGGTAACAAGAATCAGGAAAACCTCAATCCAGCCCATGGAGGCAGTGGGGAGTCTCAGGCAGGTACGTTCCTGCCTTGCCCCTGCATAGCACTTGGAAACGCAGCTACGGGGTCCCTGTTTGTCTTGGAGATGTTGTGAGCCCTGGAGAAGGGGGAATGGATCCAGGCCCCTCCCCTGCCCCCAGCACACCCCCAGTGGCTGGTTTCTGGCCAATAGGAGCTTCTGGTTTGAACCCCCCTCCACCCTCAGGCTCACAGAGGCACACGGCTCCTGGCATAGCCCAGCAGGCAGGGATCCTGCCTAAGAGACCGGCAAAGCTGCTGGCCAGGAGTCATACGGGTAAGTCTCCTGGTCAGAGCCTTCCTCTTGGCACCCCCTCTCCCAAGCTTCTCCCAGTCCCCCATTTTTAAGCCCCCCGCCATTTTGGGCTATATGGGTGGGGGCTTAGAAAACAACAACAGGGAATTCACTGGGGGAAAGGGGAGTAATCTCTACAAAATAGTTGCTCCGCTGGAAGCAGAATCCTCTGTTCCCCTTCGGAAGAGTGAGTCTACCCTAGCACATGGCCATTTATTTTATTGCAAATCGTCCGCTGTGCCCAACTTACAATGTGCTTTACAGCAGTTGGCTTCCTTTCTGCATATTTGCAGAAGGTGGCAGTACCTCTGTCATTCAATATATCCCATTTACTAAAACATTTAGTCAATTGTCTGCTCTTGAAGTAGTCAGACTATTGGACTTATAGTCCAACAGCAAACAAATAAAAATGAGAGCCAGCTTCGATGATAGCAGTATATTTATCTTTGGGAAACAAACTCAGTCAGACACCATAAATCCGCCAGGAAGGGCATTCAGTTTGCTGGGAAGAAAAGGGCAGTTCCCTCTCAATGGGAACATACAGCTCTGACTCTTGAATTAATGGCACAAACCTGTCACAAATTTCATGGTACTCTGTGGATTTATCGGCAGAAAAACTCACGCGATCTGCTGCTGCAAAATTTGTGAGGGGCTAGAAATACCTGAGGGGACTAGCACAGCATTTTGTGGCTGAGCCTGGCTCGCACTGCCAGATGTGGAGTTCTTTCTCACCTCAGCACACCAGAGAAAGACTGTTTCCTCAGTCATATAAATGTACATAATGGACCCAGCTCACACCGAAGGCATAAACAGAGTGCCATGATTTAAGAATAAATGAAGGAATATTCGAGTTAACCCAATGTCAAACAGTAAAAGACTCAAAGACCAAGCCCTGTATTTTCAACAGCCTGTCTCCCCCACCTACATATTTATCTTGCTTCTCGCATGTTGTCTGCACTGATTTTTCTGTAGGTCAGTTGCCTCCTACCCAACAAAGGTTCCCCACCCCTTCCCCAGGCACTGAACTGGCTGATTTGTTATTAAATTAACATTCAAGCAACAAATTGTAATAGAAGCCGTCTCGCCATTTCCTCCCCTTTCAAGCCATATTTTTATGTTTGCTGAGAAGTAAGAAAACTGGTTTAGCCACCATATTTACAGCTTTTGACATCCTATCAGAAAAACACTACAAGTGTTAAGCACCAAATATATAGCAATTGTACAAACCTTCAGCCAATCAGGAAGTCACAAATCATTTTAAAAGTTGGTAATTATATTTTATGTTTAATATATTCTCCTCTTGCAATTTCTCCAAAAAATCAACCATAAAATGAGTGGGTAGGGAATAAAGATGTGACCTACAAGTACAGCAGCAAGGTAATTCCAAGCAATGAATCTGTGAGTGCCAGACCCTGAGAAAGACGCATGGAAGTGTGCACAAGACGCATAGCTTTTCCCAAGAACATGGACACAGTTAGCAGGGGAACATGCATGCAGATGTTCATGGAATCCTAGGGCTGGAAGAAACCTCAGGAGGTCATCAAGTTCAGTCCCCTGCCTAAAGCAGGATCAACTCCAACTAAATCATCCCAGCCAGGACTTTGTCAAACTTAAAAACCTCTAGGGATGGAGATTCCACCCCACCTTTAGGTAACGCATTCCAGTGCTTCACCGCTCTCCTGGGGAAATAGTTTTTCCTAATATCCAACCTACACCTCCCCTACCTCAACTTGAGACCATTGCTCCTTGTTCTGTCATCTGACACTACTGAGAACAGCCTCTCTCCATCCTCTTTGTAATCGCCCTTCAGGTAGTTGAAGGCTGCTATCAAATCCCCCCTCACTCTTCTCTTTTTTAGACTGAATAAGCCTAAATCCCTCAGTCTCTCCTCATAAGTCACATTCAGCCTGAGCCCTACATCGCTTGGCTGTTTGGTTTTAGGCAGGGTCCCAATTTCATTTCACCAGTTTTCTGGAGTTCAGGAAAACAATTTCCTCATTCACCTCTGCTTTGAAAAATTAATTTGCTTCCTCCCTCACTCCCCCTCCCCCATCCATGTTCTCTAAACACAACCCAGGATTAAACATCTAAATGTTCAAGTCTCTGGGTTCCTAAAAGGAGCTGACTGCACTTTTTAGTAATCATTTGCTGACTAGCAGTGATGCAATTTTTTCTACCTATTTTTGGGTCTCTTTCCACAGGCTACCTCCCATTCAGGAAGCAGTGTGCAAATTCTGTCTTTGCTGAGGCCTGAACATTTTGATCTAGAAATCCCATCACTAGAACAAAAGGAAAATTCTTGGCTTTTGCAAAGTATTGAATACTGGAGTCATCACTCATCACCACTGAGGTGGGAGGTACTTGATGGTGCCTCTCAAGCTAAATCAGATTCCCATTTGAAATCATTTTCATTTTTCTCTTTGGTTTCTGCTACGAGTTGTCATCATAAGGCCTGATTCAATAAGCTGCTAGGCTGTGCTGAACCTAGCATCTGAGGTCACCCCAAGGACTTCTGTCCAATGCTTAAAATTAGCCACATGCTCTGATTCCTGGATTCCCTGGGGCCCTGCTTTCCCTCTTGGTGAGTCTTAGGTACTTCCCAAAGTCTAGACTGTGACTTTTCCAAACACCTGCCCAAGGAAAGAGGGCAGGCAATACTCACAACTTGTGCACCTGCCTGGCCCCCCTCCAGGTGGGTGTGTGGGAAGTGTTGGAACATGGGTGGAGTTTTGGATCCCCCTGCCTTACAATGCACTAGCCAACACAACTGAGCTCATGTGAGGGAGTTCATAGTCAGCCACAGATGGAGAGTAGTGGTTCCCAACCCTTTCAGTTACCTGGCACCCTTCAGTGGAACAAACAATTCCATGTTGCACCCACTGTTCTCAGCTGAATCAATTGCTCGTAAATGGCACATTTACTTACATTCATTATGATGGTCTTACCAGAGAGGTTTGCCACACAGCCGTGCACGCAACAAGCTAAACAAGGATCAAATGCATTAATGTTTCAAATCCACCTCAGAATACGCCGTCTTCCACAGCGAGGGCAGACACATTTTCAAACTCTGCTCAGAGCTGTGCTAGGGATATTGAATAAACAGTTGACCACTGAAAGCACCTCCCCTCCCTTCCAGCCCATTGGAGCTAAGATGCAGCATTTAATCTGGGTCCCAACTCCAACAGACTTCTGCCCTCCCTTCCTCCCCACTTGTCACAACAGGGAGTGACGGTGGGCTCCCTTCCAGTTCATTGAGGCCAGGAAGCAGCATTTCAGCTGCCTCCCATCATGAATGGGGTCCTGCAGGGTTAGCATTTCCCCTCGCAGTGGCTCTCCAAAAAGCCCCTGGGGGCAGGGGGAATTGACAAACCCTTTGCCAGCTGGGACTCAGGCATCCTTGCTGCTTGAGCCCCAGCTGGTGCAGGGTCATCAATTCCCCCTCACCCCAGTGGTTCTGCAAAGAGCCAGAGTGAGGGGACATTGATGTAATGTCACGGCGCTCTTTGACAGTTCTCAAGGCACACTGTTTGAAAACCATTGATATTGGCCACTGCTGCCATGCCAGTGATGACTCAATTGTGTCTCAGCATCTCTCTAGGACACAGGGCAGCCAGGAGCCAGGCTAGGCCAGTGTGGCAAACAATCTCTGCCCTTTGTTTGGGGCACTGTCCAAAGGAACATTCAAATCCTTGGGCAAGATGGGACCAGAAGACAGGCATCATCCTGAGATATCGAACAAGCAGGGCCAAGTGGGACATTGTAGTCGATTTCCCATGAATGGAATGAGAGAAGAATCTTCAGTTGCGTGGGTTTCCTCTCTGGGGGTTGGCCTTGACTCTCGAGTCACTTAATTTCAGCAAGAGATGGGTTTTGTTGAGAATTGACTTAACATAATTTTACTAACTTGAAGAATAATCAACATGATGTCACCTTTCCACAAGTTAAAATGTTCTATCAAGTTGTAGAAAACATAGAAACCATCACTTACATCTCAGTAAAGAGCCACATTCAATCAGAAGTTGACCAATGCCATTGTGAAATCTGATGTAATATGGTAACACAGGATGGCCTTGTTATCAGTCCTGACATTGTTTGATGGAGGTTATGATTCACAGACATCAAGGCCACAAGAGACCACAGCAATCTTCTGATCAGATTGCCAATATAACATGCCCAAGAACTACCCCCAAAAGAATTCCAACAGCACATGTGAAAGGCCTAATCTCTGATTAGTTCTCATAGAGGGGTTCATAGAATATAATCCTCACATAGATGGTACTTGGTCCTGCCATGAGGTCAGGGAACTGGACTTGATGATCTCATGAGGTCCCTTCCAGTTCTAGTGTTCTATTCTACGATTACTTTACATGGTTTGGCAAAAAAACCAAAACATTCCTATGGCAAGAAGGTTCTGTTCTAAGAGAGGAAGTCTTGCAACTCAGCTTTTATGCCAAAGGACTGGCAGATAGCTAATGTGATGCCAATATTTAAAAAGGGTTCTAGAGGTGATCCTGGCTATTACAAACCACTAAGTCTAACATCAGTACCAGGCAAATTAGCTGAAACGATAGTAAAGAATAATATTGTTGGATATGTAGATGAACATAACTTTTTGGGAAAAGTCAGCATGGTGTCTGCAAAGGGAAATCATCTCTTACCCATCTGCTAGAATTCTTTTAAGTGGTTTATGAGCATGTGAACAAGGGGGAGCCAATGAATACAGTGTACTTAGATTTCTAGAAAGGCTCCCAAATAAAATAAGTTGCCATGGGATAAGAGGGAAGGTCCTTCGTAGATTGAAAACTGGTTAAAATATAGGAAATAAAGAGTAGCATAAATGGTTGGTTTTCAGAATGGAGACAGATAAATAGTGAAGTTCCCCAGGGTCCATACTGAGACAAGTTCATGCCTGCCAATGGTGGAATTTAAGAGGCAACGGCCCTAGGGCCCAGTGAGTCAAGCAGGGGCAGTATCCTGATCCTTAGCCACTTTAAATCACTGCTGGAGCACCATATCAGAGAGGTAGCCAAGTTAGTCTGTAACTTCAAAAACAATGAGAAGTCCTGTGGCACCTTGCAGAATAACAGATATTTTGGAGTATAAGCTTTCATGGGCCACAGGACTTATTGTTATTGTTGCTGGAGCACTGGGCAGGGCTGAGGGCTGCCTGGGGCGGGCAGGGACCACAGTGCAGCACACTCTAGGCAGCGACAAAAGCTGGCTGCCTGCCGTCCCACCCCTTACGCTTAAGGCCCTGCCCCTTCTAGGAGTTCAGAACTGCCTCCCTGCCATCTTGCCCAGGGGCCTGACATGTCTGTTGGCTTCTTTGGAACAGTTGTATTCAGTATACTTATAAATGATCTGGAAAAAGGGCAACATTCGAAGATCATGCACAACTACTCACAACCATTGAGTAGCCTAATGAGCTACAAAAGGATCTCTCAAAACTGGATGACTGGGCCACAAAATGGCAGATTCAATCTGAGATTAACAATGCCAATTGTTAAAATGATGGGGTCTCATAGCTGTTACGACTCGAGAAAGATTTGGCATCATTGTTCTCTGAAAACATCCACTCGGTGTGCAGCTACAGTCAAAAAAGCAAACAAAATGTTGGCAAGCATTAAGGAAGGGATATAGAATAAGACAGGAAAGATCATATTACCTCTAAATAGATACATGATTCACCCATATCTTGACAAGTGGATGGGAATACGATCACTCCGTCTCAGAAACGATATATTGGAAGTGGAAAAGGGCAACAAAAATTATTAGGGGTATAGAACAGCTTCCATAAGGTGAGGGATTAGTAAGTCTAGCACTTTTCAGCTGGAAAAGAGACAGGTAAGAGGGCATACGACTGAGGTCTATAAAATCATGACTGGCACAAAGGAAGTAGAAATGATGTGCTAATTAGTCTCTCACAACATAAGAACGAGGGCTCACCAGATGAAATTAATAGGCAGAAGGTTTAAAACAAGCCAGAGGAAGTACTTCTTCACACAACACACAGTCAACCTATGGAACTCTTTGCTGATTGGATGCTGTGATGATTAAGACTAACAGGGTTTAAAAAAAGAACTAGAAATGTTTGTGGAGAATATGCTCATCAATGGCTGTTAGCCAGGCTAGGTAGGAATGGTGTCCCCAGCCTCTGTTTGGCAGAGGATGGAAATGGATGACAGGAGTGGGATCATTTAATGATTACCTGTTCCGTTCATTCCCTCTGGGGCACCTGGCATTAGCACTGTCAGAAGACAGGACACTAGGCTAGATGGACCTTTGGTTTGGCCAATTATAGCGGTTCCCATATTGATTGTTCTCTAGATTATTAGGGTTTGTGTTTTTATCAACTGTCAATTTTTGACTCCGACCACACCCCACAGCTCTTGTAAATGTGGGAATAATAATGCTATATACTTTTGGTCCTTTTCCTTTTAAAGTACAGTTAGCCTTTTGGAGAAACACTCTGATATAAACCCTTACAATGAAAAATATTTAAAAAACTGGCAAATTTTCCACAGGAACAATAATAGTTAAGCTAATGGACTCCTTTCAAGCTCTCACCATTAGAAGTTGAGACAATTAAAAGTTTGGATTTTTTCCCAAAACACACACTTTGTGTATTTGTTTTAAACCAAAAGCTGCAACCAATCACTCAATAGAAAGCCTTTTATAATATCCTGGACAAAACCATTTTGCTAAGTCAATAGCTGGCTGCCAGGGGATTATTTTATTACAATTATATTAAAATTATGATAAATATATTGCCAATGTCCCCATTAAAGTGTCAGTAAAGTCACTCCTGGTCTATTGCATGTGTAAATCACCCTGATTTGTTAATTTCATTGAGCCAGTTATCAAAATGATTCTGCTTTGTTTTAGTCATTCGTTTGAAGCTATAGAAATATGATGGGTCTTACTGTTTGGAGCGAGTGCTGGGAGCTGAGAGTCCTCTGAACCTCTGTCCCCCGCTCTTTGTCTGTCGGTAAAATAAAGCCTCCTTCGTTCAGTCAATGCCAAAGCACCTGGGGAGAGGAAGATGAATGATCAACCAGAGAAAGAGGACTTCCTCCATCAGAAACCATTTCCACACAAATGAAAGCAGCAGAAACACAAAGTAATCTGCAGCTTCCCCCAACAGTTCTACTCTTTATAAGCATCACTGAGATATTTTATGACCCAGACTAACATCAAGAACCAAAAGCGTTTGGAAAACTAGGAAAATATTCCTGTCTACCCTCGTGTGTGTTTTCAGTCCATAAAAAGGCAAGCAAGCAAAATGACAATGTCAGAGCAAGTATGGCTCTGAATTTAGGAATATTTTTTTAAAACATTCAGTAAAAACAGTTTAAAACCCCCCAAAACATAATTAGTTCCCTGAAGTATTTGCAACACTAATGGAGGAATGAAATTGGCTAATCATTAGCACAAAAATGAAACTGATCATTATGTTTCATGGTCCAAGCTCAGAGAAATATGGAAAGCAACACCAAGCACAAAGAAGAACTCCTAAATGAGATTAAAAAATTCTGTCTGTTGTATAACTCTGTGGTATTATTAGCTCAACTGCTAAACACATTTAAAAATAAACGAAAGCCTCCAACCCCACTTCTCTGAAATCAACTGAGTGAATGTGTCTAGAGGGTACTAACTGGGAGAATACCCTCAGAAATATCCTCCGAATCGCCCTTCTCTTCCCTCATAGGCGCATAGCAGATTTTTCAAGAGAGTCCAATAGAGTGAGTCCTTTGGAAAGAGTGGCTCGGACAGTGTAAGTTCACCTTATTTCAGATCTAGGAAAATAATTAATCATGAATATTTACATCTCCAAAGCAGCCATTAGACTATGCTCCATCTAGGTGAGTTGCTCTGCTACCATACAAATCAGTCAGTCCTGCAGCATGTGCAGAACAAAACCTAGCAATAGTATAGGTCCTTGCGAGATGGAGATGGTAAAATTATTAATAATGTTGCAGAAAAGGCAGAAGTGTTCTGTTAATATTTCTGTTCCACATTTGGAAGACACAAGATGAGATATTTGTGAAGGATTTTGCAGTCTGCTAAAAACTGAGAAATCTGTTAGAGAAAATCTACTAGGTATAAGCATTTTTAAATCAGAAAATGTGGGTAACTTGCACCAAGGGTTCTAAAAGAGCTGACTAAGGCAGCTCAGGCCCACTGGTGTTAATTCTTAACAATCTTGGAATGCTGGGGAAGTTCCAGAATACTGCAACAGGGCCAATGTTGTGCCAATATTTAAAAAGTACAATTGGGATGATCCAGCTATCTTTAGGCCAATCAGCATCAACCATGGGCAAATAATGAAAAAACTGATACAGGATTTAATTGAATTAAAATCTAGGAAAATAATTCATGCCAACTAAGGTGGTTTATTGTGAAATAGGTGTCAGCAAATGAACCTGATCTTTTGATAGAATAGTGTATTTACTTGATAAAAGTAACTGCATAAATGCGATACACTTTTGTAAGGCAGTTGACTTGGTACTATGTGACATTTTGATGACAAAAATTAGTGTTTTACAGTATCAGTAGAGGATGTGTGAATTTAATTATGATAACTGACAATCCACAAAAAGTAACGGTCTGTAAAATAAAGGAAACACTGTTTCACCAGGCAGGTGGTGAAGCACTCGAACGCGTTACCCAGAGAGGTGGTGAATCTCCATCCCTAGAGGTTTTTAAGTCCTGGTTTGACAAAGCCCTGGCTGAGGTTATTTAGTTGGGATTAGTTGTGCTTTGAGCAGGGGGTTGGACTTGATGACCTCCTGAGGTCTCTTCCAGCCCTAGGATTCTATGATTCTAATCCCCAGTTGTTTAAATTACAGAGAAAATTTAAGTTCAAAATGTGAGTACACAGCCATGGAGAACAATGCAATGTCTTTAATGTAGGTATCACAAAATTCCTTACTGAAATAGGGAATCATGCTAATAAATAAAGCAAGGCAAGAGAGCAAGAAGGGACCATCTCATGTAGCTGGGTGTCACAAACAACTCTGGGAAGCCACTGGAAAGAGTTTCAGATGGGAATTGGAGGATTAGGGAGGACAGCAGGAGGTAGGACCCAAAGCATTCAAGTTATTTGCATATCCTTGAAACTGTCCAACATCAAACCCTCTGAAACAAAGATGGCGATTCCACCACCTCTCTCGGTAACACATTCCAGGGCTTCACCACCCTCCTGGTGAAGCAGTTTTTCTTAATAGCCAACCTAGACCTCCCTCACTGCAACTTCAGACCATTGCTCCTTGTACTGTCATCTGCTTGACCTACAGCCTCTTTCCATCCTCTTTAGAGCCCCTCTTCAGGCAGAAGGCTGCTATCAAAATTAGCACAGCCAGTTAGGCCTTGAATCACCATCCTTTTGATTAATAGCCAAGCACACTGACCTATTCATAAAAGACATACTAGAAATTGCAAAGAGGACCATAGATGTCTCTGCAGTCAGATGGTTTTCTCCAGACTGTGCAATTAAATAACTTCTCCCTCACAATTAACAATTTGCCTTGTTCTTGTTATTCTCCCTACAGCGTGAAGAAAACTTCCAGAGTGAAACACCTCCTCTCAGCAAATCTCCTATCCCCAGCAGCTGTTCCTCTGAGCAAGAGCAAAGCCATTTATGTGACAGATAGAGAGGAGGCAAACGAAAAGGAGATAGAAATGAAGAAAATGCCGCAATTTACAGCACAGTGCTACTAGCCATCATTGCTATGGCAATACAATGCCAACAATACAACAGCTCCAGCCAAGGTGACCCTGACACTACTCCCATGGACTTAGCAGGTGTTGGGCTCTCTTACACCAATGCTTAATTTGGTCCCATAAGAGCTTTGCTTCTTTAAAGCAGCCTCTCAGATGGGACATTGCATCCCACCTTTAATCAAATGTAAAATCTTATCATCGGAAGAGATTAAGAGCAGCCTACTCCACCTGCAGCCAACTGGCCCAGAGGCTACAGCCTGGTCAGACGAGCTCATCTCATTCTGTGTTCCCTGAACACCTCATTAACAGCAAAGCTGGCTGCACTAGTGCTCCATAGGAGGTAAGAGTCTGCTAACGGGGCGGGGGAGAGGGGGCACATGGGCAAAGAGGGAAAATGAATCTACTAATAAATGAGTTTCAGCTCAGACCATCCCCAGACTGCTTTGCATTACACACAAATGCTAGTGAGTGGGCACCATTAAGAATCACACATCTCACACCCAATGCAGTGACATCCTACCTGGGTGAGAAAGACAAGGTAGCAGGTCAGAAGAGGACTAGGGGAAATTATGTTACCCAGAAGGTCAGACTAGATGACCAGCCAATCTTTCTGACCTTGGAATCTAGAAACCAGGTGGACTCATCCATTCAGTCTTCAGGAGGACACATCTTAGGCCTAGTCTATACTTCACTGGAGATTGATCTCCCAGGGGTCAGTTTAGCAAGTCTGGTTGGGACATGCTAAATCGATGGCTTGTCACTCTCCCATTGACCCCAGTAATCCATGGGGTCAGGAGGAGTAAGAGAAGTCAACTAGAGAGTTTGTACCATCAATCTCTTGCTGTGGGGATGTCACGGAAATTTGGCTTAAGTTACATCAACTCCAGCTACGTTATTCTGCATTTCTGACTAGTGGCTTGGTGAAACCCAAGTGACCTTATGGATCCTTTTGTGTGGAAAAACACTCTGACCTATTACCAATCCTCTGAAGGACCAAAAGTCACTCAAGTGCTCTCTGTTTTCATTCATGTTGCGTAAGCCAAGTTCAAACAAGAGAAGAAAGTGGGAATGGCTAAGTCACACTCTCAGATAACCATCATCCAGCACAGTCTGTCAAGCTCTCCCATAGAACCTGCAAGGAAAATGCAAAGGAGGAAGACCTCAGACAATGTACAGAAGATCGACTGAGACTGAAAGACAACAACTGAGATACTCCTGGAGTCAGCTACAAGTTTTGTCCCGAGACTGAGTGAAATGGAGGAATCTTGTGGATGACCTATGCTCCACCCAGAGTACAAGGGTGTAAGTTAAGTCATAGAACAGCCTCAAGAATTATTAAAGGGTTACAAAATATACCTGTGGCAAGATCTATGCCACAGACCTACACTGGTCCATGTCACTCAGGCCTATGAAACATCTGCACCTCTGAACAATATATTTCTAATGACCTAACACCCTTGGGCTACGTCTACATGTGAAGCCAACATCGAAATAGCTTATTTCGATGTAGCAACAATAACGTCTACACGTCCTGCAGGGCTGGCAACGTCGATGTTCAACTTCGACGTTGCGCGGCACCACATCGAAATAGGCGCTGCGAGGGAACGTCTACACGCCAAAGTAGCACACATCGAAATAAGGGTGCCAGGCACAGCTGCAGACAGGGTCACAGGGCGGACTCAACAGCAAGCCGCTCCCTTAAAGGGTCCCTCCCAGACACAGTTGCACTAAACAACACAAAATACACAGAGCTGACAACTGGTTGCAGACCCTGTGCCTGCAGCATGCATCCCCAGCTGACGCAGCAGCAGCCAGAAGCCCTGGGCTAAGGGCTGCTGCCCACGGTGACCATAGAGCCCTGCAGGGGCTGGAGAGAGAGCATCTCTCGACCCCCCAGCTGATGGCCGCCATGGAGAACCCGGCAATTTCGACGTTGCGGGACGCGGATCGTCTACACAGTCCCTACTTCGACGTTGAACGTCGAAGTAGGGCGCTATTCCGATCCCCTCATGAGGTTAGCGACTTCGACGTCTCGCCGCCTAACGTCGAAGTTAACTTCGAAATAGCGCCCGACGCGTGTAGCCGCGACGGGTGCTATTTCGAAGTTAGTGCCGCTACTTCAAAGTAGCGTGCACATGTAGACACAGCTTTGGTTGGCAGCTCTATGTTGGTGGGAGAGTGTCTTTCAATAACATAGCTACTGTCTTTTTGGAAGGTGGAGTATTTACCATGAGGGAAGACACTTTCTCACTGACATAGGACATCCTCCCTGAAGATGTTGCTGCTTTAGCACTGTATTGGAAGACCAGTCGTTGAACCCCTCTAGTCCAGCACGCTCTCATCTGGCAACAGCCATCATCTGGCAAAGTTTTAGTTTGCCAGACGACCACTTATTAGGGGTTTGTCCAAGGTTCCCGGGGTCCCATAAAGTTTGTTTAGCGCCACCAGTCTGGGATCTCAGTGTTCAGTGATGTTATTTAGCTGAGTATTTAGGGTTCAAAAAAGAATTAGACAAATTCATAGAGATTAGGTCCATCAATGTATATTAGCCAGGATAAGTAGGAATGGTGTCCCTAGCTTCTGTTTGTCAGTGGTTGGAAATGGGCGCCAGGGGAGGGATTGCTTTTGTGATTATCTGTTTTGATCACTCCCTCTGGGGCATCTGGCATTGGCCTCTATCAGAAGACAGGACACTGGGCTAGATGGACCTTTGGTCTGACCCAGTCTGACTGTTCTTATGTAATTTACCCCCTAAATGCTTTCTAGGAGCTCATTAAGCCATGGAAGTGCTGCTAGACAATACTGACCTCCCGTGGTCCAGCAAATCGTCTTGGTCAGCCCCACTTCAGTCCTGAAAGTGCTGGACTAGAGAGGTTCCGCCTGTACCAGTAACAGTAATCGCCCTCTTCCTCACCCCTGTGAAAAGAGCAAAGAAACTCCGGCTATGGCCTGTGTGAGCTGTGCTCATGGTAATCTGAGTGGCTGCACAGGGAGGAGTGGAGAGGATCTCCCCCATTCGTGTCCTTGCTTGTGTCGGCTTGTTCCATGGCAGGAGCAGCCCCACAGCCAGGCTCCTGTGCAGGAGTTACAGGAGGAGTTTTAAGGCGTGCACTGTCAGTGGCCTGAGAGAATCCCAACAGAAAGGGGGCATCAGGTTAACCTCCACCTAGCTTTAGAAGCCCTGAGAGCTGAATGCTGTTGATAAACAAATCCCAGTGTCGATTTCTCTTCCTCTCATTACACGGAGTAGAGACAAGAAGCAAAAGTCCTACTGTGCCCACATGACGGGTGAGAAAGAGGAAAGTAGCTCTTATGCCTGTGTACATGGCCATACCTGTGGGGGGCATGTACCTGCATGCCTGGCTGTGTGTGTGCCTGCCTACATACACGCGTGTATGTATGTGCAAAGATGTGTATGTGTGTGACTGTGTCTGCATGTGTGTGTGAGGGTATGAATGTGAATACTGACATGTGGGCACATGTATGGGCATGCCTGTGACTGCCTGTACACATACATGCACACAAAGAGAGGGCATCAGACCCTGGTGATGAGAGCTGAGCAGCCACTCACTGCACGGAGTTGCCTCCCCGCACTAGGCCAATAAATAATAAAAAGTCCACATATGCTCTTGAAGCTGGCACCATACTGCTTGGCTTCGGGCAAAAGAGAAGAACCTCTGTGCCCCGGGGGTCTAGAGCAGTGGGATTAATAACACATCAATTTTAATGTCGCTTTTTTTTTCTGCTTCACAAACAGCAAAGTGAATGTTTGAGCATCTCAGCAGGGGGTTAATGAGGACTCTGATTAGTTATTCAGATTTCCTTACACTGCCTCAATCCATCCTAATGTGGGAGGATGAAAGCAAAGGAGGATTTGCAAAGATGTTCTTAAAGATATAGTGCTCTGATTTCATCTGTAAGAGACCAGCACCTGACAGAAAGCCCTAAAAATCAGACCAGTGGTTCAGCTTGCTAGGGACCACAAGCTGGCCATCATGCATCAGTAAACTAGCTCTCTTATTCCACCCAGCACCCACTCTTTTCCCTTCACTGGGGGCTGACAATTAGAGAGAGAATAAAGGTGGGCTTCAATCTAGCTGGAATCCCAACCTGTTCCAGGCAGTTGATAGGTGGGTGGAAGGATGGCTCAATAGATTATGGGTGGATCGATAGACAGATCAATAGACAGGTGGATGGATGGATTGATCAATATATTGATAGGTTGACAGACACATAGACTGAGAGGAAGGTAGATTGGTAGATAGGTGGATGGATCAATAGATTGATAAATAGATGGATTGACTGATCAATTGATGGATAGGTAGATTCATCAATCAATAGATTGATAGACAGAAACATGAAGATATACGTATCTATCAATCTATTGGTTGATGTATCCATCTACCTATCAACTGATCAGTCAATCCATCTATCAATGCATCCACATATCTATCTCATAGAGCTGAAGGGACTTTGGTGGGTAATTGAGCCCAGGCCCCAAGCGCACAACGCTGCATTTACAGGGTCAATGATCTAACCACTGACCTATCCTCCCACCCACCCCTGTGCATGGGTCCATAGATAAGTAGATAGATAGATGTGCACTGGGCTTTCTGCAGAACATCCCAGATTATATATGTTCAGTACATGAAGGTTAACCCTCAATCAGCTCTTCTAAAAGACTGAAGTCAAAGGCCCCTTTACAAGGATTGGCTTCCCAAGGACTGCTCAGAAATCTCAGGATAAAAGAGAAATCCATTCAGCAATGGAAAGAGGGAACCACTCAACCAGGGATGATAAAGAAAATGGAAAGGGAAGCCAAACAAGTTAATGACGCAATGGGGCTAAGAAAAAGATGGGGTGGGTGTGGGGGGAATAAAAAACATATCAGGGAAGACAGAATGATGGAAGGAAATCAGGCCTCTTAATAAATAGAGGAGGAAGGAGGGAAAATCAATAATGATGTTAACGTAACAACGAGTGTTTACAATCTGTCTTAAATTGATAAGCACAGAAAATAAAATTGGACATATTAGTATAGAAGCTCCCTGTAAAAGAATTTTTGATCAAGAATTGGTAAATGAATGCAGGGAAAAAGGAGCATATGCAAGCCAGCTAGTTCAGATTAAATGCATTTTAAGGCTTTGGGGTAAAGAAGTAGCTGAAGCACTGACAATTTCTGGTGAATGAGAACGCATGGGTCAGGTGGAAAGCCACTGAAATACTGATTCTCCAAAAGGAAAGATGAGTCATCCTGGCTGTTACCATCTGGAAAATCTAACTTTGCCTCCCAGCAAAATAACTGATTAAAGCTTAAGTGCCAATATCATTGAGCATTTAGTTGGTAATGAGCAATGGGGCAGCTTCGAGATAGCTAGTAGGATAGATGGATCAATCAATAGATAGGTAGATAGGTGGGTGGATGGATTAATCGATCGATCAATAGGAATATGGTTGGAATGATGGATTGATCAATCAAGAGAATAGATAGATAGATGACAGAGACTCCTTGTAATGTTTTGTAATATGCATTGAGACCAACAGGCTTCCCTTTACACTGTAGCTGTCTTCACTCTTCGAACCCAGCCCCTCACTACCTCAGAAGGCAGGCTACCTGGATTTCAGTTCAACAGATTTGGGTCCCAAGAATCTTCCTTTTAGTTCCCATGGCCTCTTCCCTAACGAGCTGCAATTCAGCTAGTGCTGGGCCGGGGCAGTGAAAGAGGTGGGGTAGGCTTTGGCTGACCTCCATGTAGGCCAGCAGCCAGCAGATGCCCCACTCCGTCCTGCCCTGATGCACATTCTGCATCCCAGTTTGCCTAGCGTTCCTGGGGCTCTGACTTGTGTTTTCACCCAGCCCATCAGAACCAACGGCTGCTCCAGGGAGTGGCTAGGTGGTGCAGTTATGGCTTCAGAACAGCCCATTCGCCCAGTGGCACCACTGAGGCAACTGCTGACTGAGAGACCAGGGAGTGCAGTGGAGCAAGTGAAGGTTGAATATTCAGCCACCATTTGTAAGTAAGCGTTCCGGCCAGCACTGGGGAGAATGCCCCAGGAGGTTTCATGGTGGACATACAAGGGTGCCATTTCAGACTGGGGAGTGGGGACCTATGTCTGGTGCGATGGGGGAGCAGAGTGAGAGCCTGGGGTGGGGGCTGATGTAGGACAGTGGCTTCAGCAGTGTTACTGAGCATGCTCAGTACAAAACCACCCCAGTCTGTCCCTCCCCACCCACATCACCTCTTTCCAGGAACCACTAAGGCGCTGGAAAACACTGGTATTTTTGGTAGAGAATTTCGCAGTCAGCTGGCAGGAGCACTGTATCTAATTCCTATGTACGCAAAAGAAAATCAAACAAATATTCAATCCACGCATCTCTGATGTGAACACACTCTGACACCGTGTGGCAAGTCACTGCAGGGATGCTGGTTGGCTTCAAAAGTTTAATCTTTATTTTTACTCTGTTAATAACTCTGTAGTGAGAGAAGGAGGGCGACTGTTGGGACTCCTGGGCGCTCTCAGCTCTGGGAGGGGAGTGAGCTCTAGTGGATTACAGCAGGGGCCAAATACGTTGGGGCTCTATATAAGAACATCTTTATAGGAGCATCTGGGGCAGACCAAAGGTCCGTCTAGCCCAGTGTCCTGTCTTCCAACAGCAACCCAGCTAAATCAACAGCAAATGCTTCATAAGGAATGACCAGAAGAGGTGACCATCAAATGATCCCCCTCCTGTCACCCATTCCCAGCTCCTGACGAACAGAAGCTATGGACACCATCTGCCCACCCTGCCTAGTAGCCACTGATGACCCTGTCCTCTTTGAACTCATTTTGTTCTTATTGGAGCCCTGTTCTAGTTTGGGCCTTTCTACCACCTCCTAGTGAAGAGTTCCACAGGTTGACCATGAAGAAATAATTCCTTTTTTTTGTTTTGAATCCACTGCCAATAACTTTCATTGGGTGACCTTCTTGTGCTATGTTAGTGAAGGTGCAGATAACATTTCCTTATTCCATTTTCCCACTTCACTCATGATTTTCTAGATCTCTAACGTATCCTCCCACCCTTTGGTCATTTCTTTTCCCAGGTGAAAAGTCCCAGTCTTTTTAATTTCTCCTCATATAGTAGCTGTTCATAGAATCCTAGGTCTGGAAGAGACCTCAGGAGGTCATCGAGTCCAGCTTCTGCCCAAAGCATGTTCAACCCAACTAAATCATCCCATTGTCAAGCCAGGACCCAAAAACCTTTAGGGATGGAGATTCCACCACCTCTCTAGGCAACACATTCCAGTGCTTCACCGCCCTCCTGGGGAAACAGTTTTCCTAATATCCAGACTAGACTTCCACCACTGTAACTTGGCACCATTGCTCCTCATTCTGTTCCTTACCCCTAAGCATTTCTGTTGCCCTTTCTGTACCTTTTACAAATCCAGTGTGTGCAGAATTCACGATGTGAGCATGCTGCACCTTCATATAGGGGCAATATGATATCTTCTGTCTTTTTATCTATTCCTTTCTTAACGATTCCCAACTTCCCGCTCACTGTTTAGTTAACTGAGGAGATGTTTTCAGAGGACTATCCACAAAGATTCCAAGATCTCTTGAGTGTTAACAGCTAATTTAGACCCACATCATTCTCTGTGTATAGTTGGGGTTATGTTTCCAAGTGTGCATTAATTCACAACTATCAACACTGCATTCTATCTGCTGTTGTGTTGCCCAGTCACCCGGTTTTGTGAGATACTTTCGTAGTTCTTTGCAGTCAGCTTTGGATGTAAATAGTTTGAGTAATCTTGTATCTTCTTCAAATTTTGCCACCTCACTGCTTACTGCTTTTTCAAAGTAATTTAAGAATAGGTTGAAAAGTAGTGATCCATGCACAGCCCTGGAGCACATCTGTGTTTATTCCTACTCTTTTTTTCCCCCCTTATCTTTTAAGTGGCATACTGGACAATGCTTTTATGATCACCTAATGATCCTTCAGTTATTTGAATGACAAGCCCTCTGTTACCTCACTCACCCTGCCTCCCTCTGTTGATAAACTACCTCCCGGCCCTAAAGCAAAGCTGGGAGCAGAACAGCAATAGGCCATGGGCTTTAAGCAGATCTCAGGTATGAAATCCAGATGGGGTGGTGTGGGGTGTCAAACTTTAATGGGTGAGGACGACTATGAGCTCCTTTAAAATGGCACCTTTGTGGACATAACATTTTTATGAGCTTTCCAGGGTGCCACAGGGCAGAAGCCCCAGTAACTTTGTTGGAGCCATCCTGAACTATGGAGTCCCTTTTACTTCTCCATTTGTAACTGGGCTCCACTGCAGACATTTCTGCTAAATCCCACAGCTGCAGCTGGATGTGCAAATCAAGGAGCTGCCAGGAGGCAACAGTCTTGCTGTTAAAATATCTCTGAAACCTACAGTTTCTTTGGCTGAACTTTGGGGTCTCTTCTTAGAGGAAAGTGGATAATTATTTAAAGTGATTCTCATTTTGATCTCACAAAAATACCTTCCAAGTGGCAATATTTCATACCAACTTTCATAAAAGTCCAATAAAGCTGCTGTTTAGCATTTTATATCCTTGCACAAAAATAATGATCTTGGCTCTTTGCTCCTTGGTGCAGAAATATTTTAAGCAAGCATAGGTCTCCCACCTCTGGAATATGATGAAAAAGCCTGACTTTATGGCTTTGTGCTTTACCTGCCCTCGGCTTCAATTTAAGTCTCATAACTACTACATTATAGGCAGACTGGGTCCTTTCTGTTGCACCTTTAGTCAGGGGTTGCGTTATTTCATTCTTCTTCTAGACAGAGTGCTGTTTAACCCCTGACATTGCTAGTAACGGCTGGCTGCCTACCAGCAGGTTACAGCTGCCAGGTGGAGGGGGTTGAAGCAACAGCTCCAGAGGAGGAGAAAGCCTTCATAAATGACCCAGTGGTTCTTTCCAGAAGAGTGGTGTCATCCTAGGAGCATTCACAGCTGCATTAGACTGGTCAACTGGAAACATTCCGGTCAAACATCACTGTAAGAGGCCTGCACAGGTGTGAAAATAGGTGACAGGAAGACCAGAGTTTGGAGATGTCCCTTTCTAAGGGTGGCCAGTCCTGAGGTCTCAGTTTTAAAGCTAACATTATTATCAAAAAGACCCGGCGTGTATGAATACGCCACCCCGTGCTCAACACTTGGCCCTTTTACACACAAATGCAAGCTTTCACCACAGCTTCTGTAAAGGGCTACATGGAGGGAACACCAAAAATTTGATGTGTTTAGAGCAGAATGAGGAGCTGATTGGCTGATGTTAATTTGCTCTTCCAGGGAAACCACCTCCATGAGGGAAAGAGCTAACAGCACAGGGAACCTATTTACACTAGCACTTTATAGCATAGTAACTTGCTGCCCTGTGTGTGTGCACACGCGTGCGTGTGTGTATGTGCATGAGTGCGTTTCACCCACCTGAGTGGGAAAGTTATAGCACAGTAAAGTGGCCGTGTAGATAAGCCCTGACCTTAATGAGAAAGAACTAAAGGATGGAAATAAAATTACATCAAACATGGTTTTACTGAAAATAGGTTTTGACACGCAAACTTGCTATTTTATATGGTGAATTTACAAGTATGAGAAAGAAAATTGTGTAATATATCTTGACTCTCTGGGACTAAGTAAGTAGTCTCAGAAGGGTTGCACTGTTCATTTGTAGCTTCACAAAAAACAAACAAACAAGCAGTCCTGTAGCACCTTAAAGACTAACAATTTTATTTAATAGTTAATGAGTTTTTATGGGTAAGACCCCTTTCATCAGTGTGTCTTACCCTCAAAAACTTGTTACCTAAGAAATGAAATTTAGTCTTTGAGGTGCTACAGGACTGCCTGTTTTTATGGCTAAGTAAATGAGAGTACCTCACAGTATTTTGATTGGAAAATCAGCAGTATGCAGAACAAATCCAAATTATTACATGTATTAAAACCTGGAAAAAGGATAGATTGGAAAGTGTAATTAATAATGGAGAATTATTGATTAAAGGGGGGGCTTTTAAGTGGAATCTCACAGGGATTAAATTTCAGCCAGCGCCAAAAATATGTGCCAGAAAATATGAAGTTTTTGCAGGTGACTGAAGGATGGATGGAGTGGTAAGCAGTGAGTAGGACAGGTCACTTACATGACGTGATCTGGATAGCTCAGTACATGGAGCTCATGCAATAGTTTCATAAATGTTAGGGTCAGAAACAATCATTATGATTGCTGGGGAGTATAGCTACGAGTAACTCTGTCTTTCTCCCTTATCTGATAAGGACCACCTCACCATGGGAGCTCAGACATCTGAGATCAGCAATGGCTTGGCAGTGACAATACGGGGGGCTAACACTCATTGTTCAGCTGAGTGGTAGCACTCGCTGCTCAGTTGGACAATACTGTTACTCCTCTGTGCTGAAACTCTCTCCATACAAAGCTAGATGATGTGCAAATATGGCAAACAATAAGAATATTAATAGTAGGGACTCAAACCAACAACACTAACTCCTACCACTGCTTTCTCATATCCCACCACCTGACACAAAGAAACTTTTTGACAAAATCCAGGAAATATCACAACCACCACATTTGAAAGACACTTCAGCACTGACTTGTCAATAGAAGACAAATCTGGACTACCTGACTAGTCACGTGTGATTGTGGGGACTTCAATCTGAGGGTACATTGACATTCGACTCGAGTGCAGTCGATCTTCCAGTGTTCAGTTTAGAGCACCTATGGGAGATGAGCTGAATCAAACCCTCAGGGCTCTACCACTGCCCCTGGTATGCCTCATTCTTGTGAGGAGTAAGGGAAGTTAATGGGAAAGTTTCTCTCATCAACCTCACACTGTGGGAACAGCCAGAAAAATCAATCTACAAGACAATTCCAGCTGCACAATTGTCATAACTTGAGTTGCATATCTCAAATTGACTTTTTGACATAGTGTAGACCTGGCCTATGGGACAGATTCAAGAAGTCTCATGCTGCCAGTGCTAAAACATCCTGAGAATTTCTAAACATTGGAGACGACAATTTCCTTACTTAAAAATTGTTGCAGCCATCACCAGAGAACTTTTTAATAGACCTTAACCTTAACCTTAACAGATAAAGAGGAACTCATCCACGAACTAAAAATAAACACAAGTGATCATGACTGGACCAAATTTACAATGTGAAAGCAGAATAATGTTCGGACCATAAACATGTATACTTGGGAGGATACATTAAATAAATAAAAAAAAAGGTAAATGATGATTGGGACTCATTTAAGAATACCTTACCAGATGAGCCTGAAGCCAAATACCCACAACTAAGGAAGATGGTTGTGCTGCTTAAAAAAACTGAAACAGTTTAAAGAAGAAGGAAAGCAGCTGTAAAATAATTAAAAATATAACAAATGGCAAAAAGATTATGTTTACAGCAATGAATATAAAACTTAGAATTAGGAACTGTAGAAAATTGAAAAGGGAAGCCCAAGGACACAAGAAGAGATCTATGGCCAGTATACTTAAGGACAATATGAAGAAGATTTGGAAATATATTAGAAACAAAAATTCCTGATGATGGTATTGGTCTATTACTAATTATAAATGGTAGAATTATCAATAATAATGTAGAAAACACAGAAGTGTTCAATAAATATTTTGTTCTGTAGTAGGGCAAAAGAGATGAAAAAGTTTCATCATATGTTAACAATAACTCTCACTCCAGTCCACTCTTATCTGCGAAGGATGATAAACAGAAGCTATAAAAGTTAATTTTTTTAAGTCAGCAGATCCCAATAACTTGCATCTAAGAGCTTTAAAAGGACTGTTTAGGAAGATCACCGAACCAGTAATATGGATTTTCAATAAGTGTTGGAGCACCAGAGAAGTTCCAGAGGATTGGAAGAAAGCTAATGTTGTGCCAGTTTTTAAAAAGGGTAAAAAAGGATGACCTGGGTAATTATATGTCTGTTAGACTGACATCAAACCTGAGAGATACAAAGGAGCAGCTGATATAGGAATCGCATAATTAAAGGAGGGGAGTGTAATGAATACAAATCAAAATGGGTTTATAGAAAATAGATCCTGTCAAACTAAGTTGATATATTTTATTGCTGCAAGTACAAGTTTAGTTGATAAGGAAATAGTGTTGATGTAATATACAAGTTGAACCTCTCTGGTTCAGCATCCTTGGGACATGACCGGTGCTGGATGAGAAAATTTGCTGGACTATGGGAGATCACTATTGTACTGCTTACTGGGCTCTTAGGAGAGATATAGGGGTAAAATACAGCTAAATAACAGTACACAACTCTGACTGGAGGCTGTAAACAAACTTTATGGGACCACAGGAAACTTGGCCACACCCGTGATAAGCAGCTGTCCAGATAATTCAAATCATACTGGACCATGGAGTACAGGGGTCGAGTGCGACCCCTGAGAGGTTGATGATTTTGGGCGTCCCTACCAGATGCTGTGCTATCAAACCCCAGAAGATTGACCCAGAGCAGGTCCATCTTCTGAGCTAGCGTAGACATAGCCTGAGGGTACTTACCCAATGGCCCAATGTACCAAGCGTTGTGGGGGATTCATCATCAACAATGTTTAACTCTGGACTGGCTGTTTTTCTAAGAGATCTGGTCTAGGAATTACTTTGGGGCAGGTGTCTGGCACATGCTATGCAGGAAGTCAGACCAGATGGTGGCAGTGGTCGGCTCTGGCTGGGGAATTGGAGACACTCTCTGGCATATACTGTCACATCCTGCTGAGCAGAAAGGGAACCAGTTGCTCCCTCTGTATGCAGCACTTTTAATCATCACATAGCTTGAGGAAAGGCTTCCTGGCTTGGAGCTGCCTCCATTGAAAGCTCAACCATTACAGAGATGAGGGATGAGAGATGAGATGTCGTACTCCATTTTAGATGGAATAAAGGGACCCAAAGACTCATAGATACTAACAAGGCCCTGAAGCTGTCCAACGTGGAACAGTTTTAAACTCAGTTTGAGGGTTCATAGGCAGCCTATTTAGTACCGTCACAAACATCCTTGCAATAAAGATACAGAAAAGAAGGAAAAACAGTTATAAGCCTTCAAATGTAAAGTTTAAAAGAAGCCTTTCACAATAATACCACTTTTGCTCTCTCCCTTTAGCTGGAGAGCATTTTTAAAAGAGAAAACTCCTTATTTGACATACCCTTAGGGTATGTCTACACAGCAGCCTTATTCCAAAATAAACTATTCTGGAATAGCTATTCTGGCATAGATCGATTGTTTCAAAATACCACTGCTACACACAAAAATACATTGTCTGCACACATAATGCCTCTTTCAAAATAGAGCCAATGGACTTACTATGGCTTATTTTGAAATAGGCTTCACTCCTTGGCTATGTCTACACTAGCACACGACGTCGAAGTAGCCTATTTCGAAGTTAGGACATTGAAATAGGCTACTTTGACGCGTATCATCTACACATTCTCCAGGGCTGGTGCCATCGACGTTCAACATTGAAGTAGCGACAGGGAACATCCAAATGAGCTGCCCCAGAAGGAAATGCAGAGCATCCACACACACAAGCGCTCCCCGTCGAAATAAGGGGCCAGCAAAGCCCCAAGCCGCTCCCTTAAAGGGCCCCTCCCAGACACACTTGCCCTGCACAGCACAAGATCCACAGAGCCAACAACTGGTTGCAGACCCTGTGCATGTAGCATGGACCCCCAGCTGCAGCAGCAGCAGCAGCAGCAGCAGCCAGAAGCCCTGGGCTAAGGGCTGCTGTACATGGTGACCAGAGAGCCCTGCAGGGGCTGGACAGAGTGTCTCTCAACCCCTCAGCTGATGGCTGCCATGGAGGACCCTGCTATTTCGAAGTAGCAAGACGCGGATTGTCTACACAGGCCCTACTTCGACGCTGAACGTTGAAGTAGGGCGCTATTCCCATCTTCGGATGGGAATAGTGATTTCGATGTCTCACCGCCTAACATCGATTTCAATGTCGAAATAGCACACGGTGCGTGTAGACGCGACGCGTGCTATTTCGACGTTGTGCCGGCTACTTTGAAGTAGCTGGCTAGTGTAGACACACCCCTTGTATTAACAGCACCTATTTTGAAATAGGTGCTATTTCTGCTAGAATGAGGGTTACCAATTCTGAAATAACTCAACCGTTATTTTGAAATTATTTTGAAATTGCGGTTGTGTTGTGTAGACGCTAGGATAGTCATTTTGAAATAATGCTTGTGTAGATATACCCTGAGGATGCGGAAGAAGCAGTATGGTAATGAGCAGCCCGGAAGATGCTAGTGAGGTGCAAATGTAAATTTCCCACACCTCATTAGCATATGGCCATGTGATTTGGAGTCCAGAAGAAGCTCTTCCGCACTCCAAAATACATGTGTGGATGTGTGGCCCGTGGGGATCCTCCAGAAGGAAACCTCCTTCTGGAAGCCCCCTCTTCCTCAAAATTTTACATCTGCGCCTGATTAGCAGCTTCCGGGCTGCTCATTACCATGCCGCTTCCAGAAGAAGTGGCATGTGTAGGTGCAGCCTGAGAGATTTAAGAGGCTCAGTCTATTTCACTTATCACCAAACAAATTAACAGTGACTTGGACATACTCTATAAATGGGAAGATGATTTAAGATTGCAGTGAGAGAAGCCAGAAGAAAGATGGCTCAACCCAAGGAGTCCATCTGCACTGACTGCCAGGATATTGCAGCCAGAATATATGCAGAGGCTGAGTACGTGTGCATTTAACTTGCAGAGAGTCTTGGTGAACTAGAATCAGCCAAGATCTTCAGACGAAGATGAATTGCTGGAGCGTGTGCGCTAGACATTTGTTGAGTTCCCTAAAGTGAATGAAAGCTGGTGCACCTGCTTCTCCGTAGCCCAGGTCCTGTCCTATTCTGCCTCCCTCCTGCTGCAAACAGCCTGTTTTCTAGACTTCCTGTCTGATACTAAAGGGAGGCTGTAACAGACTTTTTTCTTTGGGACCATTCCATATGCTTCATTTCAGATTTAAACTGCTTGGTAATTGTTCTGAATTAACAGCTCCAGCTGGAAAAGCAAACAAGCAATTTGTAAATCTTAAGCTAACACCCAGCTTATCTTAAGTGATTTAAGTTTCACAGGGACCCTCTCCTTTCTGGGTTGTAGAATACGTATCGGACTCGTACTTCTACCAGGAGCTTGTATACACTGGAAGAACCTCTCCGTACTACTCTCTGCAGCTGGCAAAGTGGGTCTTTGCCCATCAAAGCTTATGCTCCACTAAATCTGTTAGTCTATCACGTGCCACAGGACTTCTCGTTGTTTTTGTGGATACAGACTAACACGGTGACCACTCTGATACTTATCTCTGTACTATGAGGCTTCACAAGTTCACTTGGTACCTTCCAAACAAGCAAAGCTCCTTCTAAGCAAATAATGAGATAGTTAAAATTATTCTCCGAGGGAAAATCACTGTAGCAAGGCCAAAGACTGAAAGGAGTGTGGAGACTTAGGCTTGGTCAACACTAGGTAGGTAAGTCGATTGCAGATATGCAATTCAAGCTACAGCAACTGTACCGCTAGGCAATTGCACCACTAGAATTGATTTATCTGCAATCCACTTACTGGGCCAGCTTCACAGAGGGAGATTGATGTGAGAAACTCTCCTGTTGACCACCCTTACCTCTCACATTATTGAGGAATACAGGGGTCAATTGCTGACCTTTGATAGGTCGATTTCTCACGTCTCTACCAGTTGCGTGAAATGGAACTCTGGAAGATTGACCCTGACTGGGTCAATCTTCCGCATAGTCAAGACGTACACTGAGCTCCCCTCTGGAGGGCCTCTCCTCAATTCATGTGACACCCCAACGTGCCAGAAATTTGGAAATTGGCAGGCAAAGGCTAGGTAATTCAAAAAGACCAAATTGAAGATGGGGCCTGACTCCCAGCACTTTGACTTGGGAAACAATATTGCTTCCCCATAGCCATGCATCCGAGAAACTACAGCTGAAAAACAAAAATTCTTTGTAAATGATGAACCCATAGATGACCTTTTGACATTTTCGGTCATAATGTACAGGAGATTTTGTCTTGATAGAACATGAATGTGAAGTACAATTTAGTTTAAGTTTAACACACATGACCTGTCACAACCTCAGAACACAAGAATGGTCATACTGGGTCAGGCCAAAGGTCCATCTAGCCTGATATCCTGTCTGTTGACAGTGGCCAATGCCAGGTGCCGCAGAGGGAGTGAACGGAACAGGTAATTACAAAAGCGACCCCTCACCTGTCACCCATTTCCAGCCTCTGACAAACAGAGGCTAGGGACACCGTTCCTACCTAGCCTGGCTAACAGCCAATGATGGACCTAACCTACACAAATTTATCTAGTTCTTTTTTGAACCCTGTTGAAGTCCTGGTCTTCAAAACCTCTTCTTGCCAGGAGCTCCACAGGCCGACGGTGTACTATGTGAAGAAAAACTTCCTTTTGTTTGTTTTCAATGCGCTACCCATTAATTTCATTTGGTGACCTCTAAGAAGACAGTCTTCTCCTATACATTATGAGTTATAGGCCCTGAGAAAGTTTATAAAAGTCAGCATATAAATGTGCTTCTGCAACCTTAGGAAAGACTAAAGGCAGGTGTTGTTTAGAAAACAGATACTGCATCTAAATGCATTTTTTCATTACAATCTCTTTCTTTTAGCATCTCTTTGAACACCCAAGCTGCATCTGTAAGAAGAGGTAGGAAAAGTCCAAAGACCCTGGACAATGTCTTTGTGTCTAAGCCAGTGGTCCCCAGCTTTTTCTCTAGTCCAAACCTTTAGTCACTCCCCAAACCATTCACTGACCCCCATCAAACCCCATGTTAGCCACGATGTCCATTTCATTAAGGGCAGGTCTATATAGCACAGTTATTTTGAAATAACTATCCTAGCACATACACAAATGCTATTTCGAAAGAAAGTCAAAAGAGTGGCCATCTTATTTTGAAACTGGTAAGCCTCATTTCATGAGGAATTATGCTTATTTCAAAAAAGCTATTTCAAAATAACAGCACCTATTCTGAAATAAGCCATAGCGCGTCCAGTTGTGTTGACAGAAACTCTGTCGACAGACTGCGTCTATGAACAAAAGCAATCCACTCTGTGGACAGAAAGTGGACAGACTTCCCTGCCCTCTGTTGACAGAATGGGATGACTGGAAGCTCTGCAAACAGGGCTGCCCAGTGAACCAGAAGCCCCCTCTGTCAACAGAAGTGTCTACGCTGCACGTCTGTTGACAGAATTCTTTCGACAGAGTGTTACTCCTCAAATTTTTGAGGGTAACACTGTCAAGACAAATGCAGAGTTCTGTCGAGATTCTGTTGACAGAACGCTTTGTGTGTGTAGGTGCTCCCTGAGGTATGTGGACAGAAGACCCATCCTGTTGACAAAGCTCTCAAGTGTAGACACAGCCTATGTGTTTAGATGATGTATTTTGAAATAGCTAAGTGCTATTTCAAAATGCATTTTTTTTTTGTGTAGTAGGCCAATGTCTACACTACCCCTCCCTTTTGGAAGGGGTATGTAAATACTGCAGATCAGAAATGCTAATGAGGCATGGATATGAATATTCAACCCCTCATTTGCATAATGATGGCCACACTGCATGTCAGAAGTTCTGCTTTTGAATTGAAAACTAGCCATGTACACTGGGAATAGCTGTCCTCGAAAAGTTTATTTCAAAATAAGGCTGCTGTGTAGACAAACCTGAAAAAGGAAGCCATACCCTAGATTTTCAGACAGCAATCAACAACATTATTGGTAGATCTTTACTTTAAAAATAATAATTGATTGTAACTTTGCAGTTAATTTGCAACTTATTTGCTATGATAACTTTCATTTATCTTTTCATTTTTTTCCCCACAGATGCCATGCAATACCCTTATGGACCCTCAGGGATCCTCAGACCCTAGGTTGGGAGCTACCTGTCTAGGCTTTGTACAACAATTCAGAATCCAACAGTGAGTAGGTAGCTTCAACTTTCCCCAGTGTCAGGTCAGCTTCACACCCCTATGTCATTTCTGCCCAGAGCCTGGGAGACCCTGGTGGGAACAGCAGAACTCAATACAAGGTGAAATTCAAGAGTGAACAGCTTGCAAGTACATCCTGCCCCTATCCCCAGTGTGCCCTGTTACACAGATTAATACCTCTTGATGGAGAATTACAATTAGGGCTTCGTCTTAAGGAGGTATCAGCAATCAGATATCTTATCAAATGCCACCTCAATTATTCAAATAATCCCCAACTCAACACTTGGGTGCTGTTTAGGGAAAGTGGCCCTATTAACGGGCTGCTACTTCCCCGTCACGTCCGACATTCTGAACTTCACGTCTGATTACAGAATTTGCATTCAATTTAATTTTTCCATCTGGAGTAAATGAATAATCCGAGTACCTCCCTAGCCTTAATTACATTTGTTAAATTAAAAATTGGAATGTGCAAAATGTAAATGTATGTGGTACTGAAGCCAAACAGCACGTACAACCTGCAAAAGCCCCTTCTACCTTCCCCTCCAAATTCTTTCCCTCCCCAATAGCCATGCATCAAAGAAATTACAACAGAAAAACAACAAATTCTTTATACGTGATGAAACAATAGATGATCTTTTGACATTTTCTGAGCTGTTTGCGGGAGAATGAGATAAAATGTAATAAATTCATATCCTTCTGTGTGTTTCTCGGCTCCAGCAGTGAAAATTTCCATCTCTTTATGCAGGATTCCTGGGGAGCAGAAATCCTTGATAATGCCAAACAATTCAACACTTTATTTTCTCTTTACTCTGCACCACACAAAATATAGACTTCAAGCTGCCAGCTCCTGGGAGTGAAACCAAATGCCATATTCCCTTTGCATATGGAAAAGTTGTTCAGACTCAAAGAGGCAACACATAAGAAAACCAATTAGCCAAAGAAGGATGATCTTAAATAGGAAACTCAGGACCTGTGTGCTATGTGCCCTGATCCTGAAGAGGTGACTACAGGTTGAACCTCTGTAGCCTGGCACTCTTTTGTCCAGTAACATCCATAAGCTGGCATGATTTTTGTTAGCCGGATGAACACTTATCGGTGTGTGGCCAAATATCCCACAGTCCCACTGTTCTGTGCTTTTATTTAGCTGAAATGTACCCCTCAATGAGTTCTAAGTGCCCAGTAAGCAATGGATACATTGGTAGTGTTGCTAGACCACATCGACCTCCCATGTCCTGGCTTTTTTTAAGTCCTGGCTTGACAGTCCTTGGCTGGGATGATTTAGGCTGGGTCTACACTTGCCCTGGAAGATTGAACGCTTAGGTTCGATCTTCTGGGGTGTCGTTTTGCACATGCACTGAATGGTGTATTCCAGGACCAATGCTGACCCTGGAACTCCTTGAGAGCGGCAAGGATTAAGAAATGACGACGGGAGGAGTGCTCCCATCTGCATTCTGCAGTGAGGGCAGGGACGAATATCGATGGATGCAAAAAAGTTTTTTGGTACTAAATTTGCGTAGCAGCTGTCAATATTCAAGGTAAGTGTAGACCCAGCCTATGTTGGGACTGTTCCTGATTGGGGCAGAGAGCTGGACTCCTGAGGTCCCTTCCAGCCCTAGGATTCTATATGATGCCTCTGCAGGAGCACAGGAACCAGCCGCAGCACATTCCTAAAGATGTGCAGCAGAGGAGAAGCCCAGTACTGGGAGAAGGCAAGAGCAGACAGACAAGAGAGCAGAGCTGCAAGTGTCTCTCCTTTCTTTGAGCCCGCAGCTCAGACTCGATTTTCTCATTTCCTGGAACCTGGGTTTGATTCACTACAAGAAAAACTGCCCAGAATAAGTCACTGGCCACGTACAGTCGCCAGATTTACAGCCCACCCCACCCCACTGCATCACCAATAACTCATTGGACTCAGTACGCCACATCTGCCAGAAGAGAGAAAGCTTCCCACCAAACATAAATTGGAATAAATTGCAGAGGGAGGTTGTGGAATCTCCATCACTGAAGATATTTAAGAAGCAGGTCAGACAGACACCTATCAGGGATGGTCTAGCTGGTGCTTGGTCCTGCCATGACGGCCAGGGACTGGCCCTGATGACCTCTCAAGTTCCCTTCCAGTTCTAGTGTTCTATGGCCTGCCAGAGGAGGCTGTCATGATAACGTCAGTCCCCAGCCCTTTGATGTACCTGCATAAATAATCCAACTCTATGATATTAACCCCAGAGACCAATGACAGATTTTGGTGGGAGCAGATGTAGAAAACAGTGAGATGGATTAGGCATACCCCAGGCCAGTGGAACATGCTGAAGACACCTGCACAGAGAGAAGCCAATGGGGACCAGGAGGATTAACAAAGCCAGCCATTCCATACATTTATGGGTCACTTCAACTCTGCTGTTGCAATGAAGAGCTGGAGTGTGTGTGAGTAAACACCCTCTCTAAATGGCTGGCTGCTGCTTTCTGTCATGTTGAGGTTGGTGAGCACTGCAGCCGAGAACGTAAGCATGACTGTTTTGTAGTAAATCCTCATGAAGGGCTGCAAACCAGAGAAAAGCGAAAGGCTACTTCTTGGCGGAAAGTCACATTTATATTTCATCAAGAGCATTTTGCTACTGCAGGCTGATGTGCTGCCAGAAGAATGAGTGCTGCCCCTTTACTGCACTGAAGGATCAATGTTGGGTCTATGTAAAAGCTTGAGGTGGGGAGAAAGACATAGGAAATGTACTATCCAGAAATTAAGCTGCCTGAAAGGAATCCCATGTCCAGGTGCTTCAAACAGATGGATCTTTATTAATCACCTCCAGGCTTCCCTCCTGGGACTTCCTCTTCGGCAGTTTTCATCATATGAAAAAAACAACCCAAGAACCTTAATGTCTCATTTGTGCTCAGCACATCTGGATAGTCCAGCCCCTGCTGACATGCCTGGTGCAGCTTCACCACAGGGCTCTCTGTGTGTCTGGGGAGAACAGAGGCCGCTGTCCCAGACCAGGTCTACACGAGACCTGAAAGTCAACCCTAGATATGCAATTCCAGCTAGCACAATTGCATACCTGGAATTGGTGTATCGAGGATGGACTTAGCTGGCCAACCACCCTTACTCCCTCATGATAATGAGGTGTACCAGGGTCAGCTGTTGAGCCCCGACAGTTTGACTTTGTGCATTCCCATGAGGCACACGAACTCAAACCCCGGAGGATTGACCCTGACTGGGTCGATCTCCCAGTAAGTATAGACGTACAAGGGGAAGGCCTCTGCTTAGGTGCAACAGGAAGTAATAAGGGCCATTCTAGCTACACACAATAGATGCAGCTGCCTAAAGCAATAGATTCTTCCTAGAGCGGTGGGGGGACAGCTGGTCCAGACCTGAGCAGTGCTGCAACCCTATGTGCTACTCACCCAAATTTGTCCTGGTGGACCCCATTCTCTTGTCAAAACAAATGAGTGGCTGGGCCTAAATCAGAGTGAATGATCCTGGCTCTTGACCCTCCACTTCTGCTTCAACCACTGCACCATAGAGATACTGGCCAGGCCCCGAGAGAAAGCGCTGTTGACGGAGAACCGCTGTTCTAGTGGGAGGGAGAGGCACACACACATTGAAGCTGTACCTCGGGCAGCAGATTGGCTTGAGTGGCCTCTGGAAGTAAGCCAACTGATGTAGAGTGCCCCTCCCTTTCAAACGCCCTGGCCCAAGACTGCACGTGGGAATGCAACGCGGAGGCCATGGATTGGGTAGGGTGGTTTCCTTCCCCTCTTCCCAGACCACGGGGCATCTCTCGTCTCTTCCCCAGAGACTCACCGCTGGCCTTGTGCTGCTCAGCTTCAGGTTCCAGCTGCTGCTCTGTAAGCGTTAAGGTTGTCTGAAGGCTCATTATTACTTTTATAAGAGTGCACCCAAGTGAGACCCAGTGTTCACACAGGTTTTCTTGTTTTGTTTTGGATTAACAGTTATCACACCAGAGGACAAATCATCATATTTTAGCAATGAGGTCCCTAGTGAATTTCTTTAAAAATTAATTAACACCACACAACACATTAGCAATAAATAACAAGTTGATTTTTACATCTACGTCAGCCTATCATCTCCTGCAGCTGATCTACCACCTTCCTAGCAACTCCCAGCCCTGGGCACCTCTGGAGCTCTGGAGATTGTTCTTCACCTTTGGCTGGGAACATCCTTATTGGGGAAGTTTTACATACAGAGCCACTCTCTTTGTATTGGCAATTTTAAAAATTTTCACCAGCCCAGCCATGTCCAACGACCACTCAGAGCTTCTAACAAAATCAAAGCTCAACCCTGAGAGCCTCTGAGAGCCCTCTGTGTTTGCTGGTCGAGATCTTTGTTGGGCTTGATCTCCACCATGGGAGCAAGTCTTTGCGCCTGACAAGTCACAGCAGTGTCTGATTTGCTAGAAGGTGATGGGCTTGCATGTCCTTACCTCCCTTCCTCAATACGATAGCCCACAGCAGCACTTCAAGGAGCCCAGTTCTTACCCTGGGTTTGTCTCTTGACTGTAAATACGTACAATAGCTGGGCTGCATTAAGCCCCCATGGGGACCTCACCGAGCTGGGAGGCGACTCAGGAACTTCAGAGAAACACATGGGCCATGTATTTTTGAGCTAGAAAGTTAGACAATGTTGGCATCAAGTCCTAATCGACGAGTTCATTTGTAATGCTTCCTGGCCACTCCCTGGAAGCCTCTGGCACTGGTTTTGAAGTCCGCTGGCTGTAAAACCTTGCACCGTGTTTGTCACAAGTGACTCCCTACACAGCAGTGTGCATTTCCTGATAGGAGAAAGGTGCTGAGCAGCTTTTGCAGTGCGGGGTGCTGATGACAGAAATCACAGAAACCGTTATGTGGGGTTTGTTGTTCCTATTTCAAGCAGGAGCAGCATCCCTAACTCAGCACAGCCGTGTCGACAGCGGCTCTGGGGGAAGATGGGAGGGGGTCTGGCTCCACACTCTGGAAGGGGTGGGGCCAAGGGCAGAAGGGGTGGGGCCAAGGGCAGAAGGGGTGGGGCCAAGGGCAGAAGGGGTGGGGCCAAGGGCAATCAGCCCTCAGAATCACCTGGACTGTGGTGCTGCCCCTGCACCACCCTTACAGCTGTGAGCAGCGCGAACAGAACTGCTGTGGCATTTCAAAGGGCACCGGAGGCAACTGTCCCCTTTGCCCTCCACCCCCCGCTCGGCAGGCCTGCTCCAGCAGCACTACATGAGAATGAGAAGGCCCTTTTCAGGGCAGTTGTAACCATGCAGCTGGGATGTGGGTCACCGTCCCATGGACTGGCACTTAAACCACTTACAGGGAGAAAGAAGAGGTCTCTTCTACAGCCTTAGCTGAGAGCCAGCTGGCTTCCAGTTCAAACTGTAGAGATGGGGTGTGGTTGACCGTCCCATGTAGCGGCTCCTGGACCACTTAGGCGATGGTTACCCAGCAAAGTTCTTCCAAAATAACAAGCAGTTATTTTGAAATAGCTTTGCTGTCAACTACACTCCACACACACTAATTCGAAATACAGGGTGCACCATTTCAAATTCATTAGCTACTTGGAAATAAATGCTATTTCACATCTTAACAGCAGCTCTTTCAAAATAGCTATTTGGAAATAAGCACTACATGCTTTGACAATGTATTTCAAAACAGCTAAGTGCGATTTCAAAACACATTTCTGTGTGTAGCAGCCTTATGTCAAAACAGATACTTTGGAATGGCTATTCCAGAACACCTTACTTGGAAATCAGACTGCTATGTAGAAAGAGACTTCCCTGTAGTCTCAGCTAGCTTTTAGCTCAAATTGTTGAGGCTCCTGCATTGAGGTCTCAGGTTCAAATCTGCCTGTGGGCTGTTACACAATGATACAGCACAGAAGACAAAGGCTATGTCTACACAGCAGCCTTTTTTCTGGATAGCTTATTTGGAAATAATGCTGCTACACACAAAAATGCACTTAGCTATTTCAAAACACAGCATCTCGCTCATAGGCTTCGTCTATGCTAGAGAGTTTTGTCAACAATACTAGTATTTTGCCAATAAAACTTGTTGAGTGTCCACATTACAAACAATTTCTGTTGACAGGAAATACACAGAACACGGCACTTCTGTTGGCAGCGTTGTGCCATTCCCTGGGAGGCAGAACACCGCTCTCGACAGGATCTGTTGACAGAAAGCCAGTGTGGACACTCTGGGGGGCCCTCTGTTGACAGACAGGGCTTCTGGGACACCGGGGAGCCCTGTCTGCTGTGCTTCTGGTTAGCAGTTCTGTCAAGAGCGTGGTCAGGCAACTGGCTGCTCTCTGTCAAGAGAGCAAATCAACAGAACGATCCGCTTTCGTGTGCAGCCGCAAACTGTCGACAGACATTTTTTGGCAGATATCTTCTGACAGTAAGTTCTGTCAGCAGCTCACTCGAGTGCAGACGTAGCCATGGTGCCTATTTCGAAACAGAGCCATTGGACACGCTATGGCTTATTTCAAAATAGGTTCTCTTCCCTCTCTTAACAGCGCCTATTTCAAAACAGCTACCTCAAAAGAGGTTCTATTCCTCATAGAACGAGGTTTACCAATTTTGAAATAAACCATCTGCTATTTTGAAATTATTTCAAACTCACGGCTGCATTGTATAGGTGCTAAGATAGTTATTTCAAAATAAGGGAAGTTATTTCGAAGTCACTTCACTATGCAGGCCCACCCAAAGAGCAGAGAAGCATGTCATGGCAATTCACCATTACCCCAGATGGGGGCAGCTCAGCACCACGCTGCTACACCAGGGGCTCAGCTCTGGTGTGGAGGAGCCATGGCCCTTCCTCAGCCATTTGGAGTTGAGCCTGGGATGGAGCAGTCCCTGCATCTCCTGAGGGCTGAGTCCATGCAACCAGGGTTTTGGCGAGGCTGCTGGGACCCTCCTGGTCCCTGACACATCCCATGACCCAGCTCCAGACTGGCCCACCAATAGTTACAGAGCTCTTGTTAATGGGGCTGGTGGAAAGGAGACAGGACTAGAGGTGGGGGCAGGAGGGAAGGAGTTTCTGTTGCAGAGACAAAGCACAGCTGTCCTAGCCAGCTGCTGTGGAGGCAGAACACAGGCCAGGAGGGGAGGATGACATGTTGAAAGCAAAGCCACAAGGCACAGGAGTGAGGCTGCAGCGGTGAGCTGGAGCAGCACCTGTGCTCTGCAATGCCTGAACAGCTTCTAGAGCTCTCTCTGGCGAGCTCATCCCATTTGAGTGATGTCCAAAGTGTCTCAGCAGAACTGGGGAAACCAGCACCAAGACAGCTGCACCAGCCAAGATGAAAGGCTGGGAGGGTGACCAGACTCTGGATTTCAGCCCCCTCCAAGTCCCAAGGGATATGCAATGGGCAGATTTGCAGGGTTGGGCCACCTGGGCCAGGCCAGTGTTTGGCTCATGGGCAGTAGGAGGCCGCCAATGGGGGAAGCAGATGGAGCTGGGTTCTGAGACGCCACTCTTGTACTGGAGAAGCACTTTGGGTTGTTAGTAGACAAGGGGAAGATGCACCTCTCCTGCCAGGCTCCTGGCTGAAGCACTTGAGACCTGGCAGGAGGGTAGAAGATGTATTTGGAGTGCCGCAGACTAACAGAGGCCAGGGTCTGGCACTGGGCCCCGGAATCCTTCCCAGGAGAAAATCCTGCTCTCAGCCAGAGAGGCCCACTCTTGTAGGGTGCTGCCTGACACATTCAGTCTACAGGAGGCCTTGGCCCCTGCCTTCTTGATCAGTTGAACCCCCACTTGAACCAACTCTGCTCCTGTGCACCTGCTGTGCATTCTGTAATCATAGGGCCAGATCGTCAGCTGGTGTAATTGGTGTGCTCCTGCTGATGTTAATGAAGCCTTCTCATTTGCATTGGCCCATACCAGCAAAGTCTCCCATTAGCACACCGCCATACTGCATTCCTGCCAGTTCTGTAGATTATAAACTCTCAGGGCAGGGCCATATCCAGGCCCTCCAATGGGAACATGGGGGCAAAGGGACAATTGCCCCAGGCCAGGTGTTTCAAAGAGGCCCAGAGCTCTAGCCACCGCCGCCACCAAAATAGCAGCAATGGTGGCTGGAGCTCCAGGCTCCTTTGAATGGCCATGGGGTGTGTGTGGTGGGGGGAGGGCTGATTACTCTAAGCCCCACCTTACCCCAGGCCTGCTGCGGCTGTCAGCTGGCCACACCTACATCTACCTCTGTGTCTTCACAGTGTGTAGCACAATGGGGCCTGATCTTGAGTGGAGTCCTTGGGTTTTAGAATAAATTGTGAAATAAGTTCAAGAATTGCACACACACACACCCCTTTTTGCTTCCCTTTGAGGCCGACATAAAGGCAAGGGGAGAAGGCGCATTTAGATGGTTGCAAAATAGCTTATGCAAGTCCTGAACTGAAAAAGTTGAGGCAACTTTTATTGCCCTCTGTCTGGAAGTCCCACATGGAGGACTTTGTTTTGTGGGTCTGTCCATCACGCGGAGGGGTTTATTCTGAAGCGGAAACTTCTGCAGCATGGAGGGCCAGCGTGCAGCCCAAACTCGTGGGAAACAAAAGGTGGGCCAAGCAAGCAAGTGTCCTCAGTAGAAGGCAACTATCCAGAATCAGCACTAACTGTCTCCACTTACTAGGCCTGGACCAATTAACTCCCCTTCCCTGTCCACAGGACATCGCTAGGTGTGTCTGTGGAGCGTGGGGAAGGTTGCAGTGATGAGTGTGGGCTGTTTGGGCCAGAATCTCCATGCCCAGCATGTGCCCCTGTGAAAAGCACCTTTGAGCTGCACTTCCCTGCATGAGTAACAACCTGCCTGGAAACGCAAAGCAGAGCCAGAAAAGCTGATCTCTGCAATGGGCGACAAAGGCGCCTGTGATGGGTGCAGCCCCAGAAGATCGCTTGGGAATGTTCCCCAGTGTGCTGATCTTGCCACTGATATCCACCTTCTAGTTCTCTGGGGCTCCCCACCATTCTGCCCTGCTGGGCCAGATCCTCTGGTCTCCCTCAGCCAAGGCACAGAGTTGGGGTTACTGCCGCCCTGCAGCGCAATGCAGATGCTGACCCATTTAAACTCTGGGTGGGCGCAGTTGTAGGGTGCAGTTGCAACACTGTGGAAACCAACCCCCAAAGGAATCAAAAGTCCAAATACACCCACCTCTCTCTGTGCAACAGATTTGATCCTGTGACTGCCCCCCAGGTAATAATTACTTACACTGGACTTGATCAAAGAGTCGTAGAACACTGGGACTGGAAGGGACCTCAAGAGGTCATCGAGTCCTGTCAGCTGCTCGCACAGGAGGACCAAGCACCATCTAGACCATTCCTGACAGGTGTCTGTCTAACCCGCTCTGAAATATCTCCAGTGATGGAGATTCCACAACCTCCGTAGGCAATTTATTCCACTGTTTGACCACCTTGACTGTTAGGGAGGTTTTCCTAATGTCCAACCTAAACTTCCCTTGCTGCAGTTTAAGCCCATTGCTTCTTGTCCTGTCCTCAGAGGCCAAGGAGAACAATTTTTCTCCCTCCTCCTTGTAACCCTCTTTTAGGTGCTTGAAAACCACTATCACGTCTCCTCTAAATCTTCTCTTTTCTAAATTAAACAAGCTCAGTTCTCTCTCATAGCTCATGTTCTCTAGACCTTTCATCATTCTTTTTGCTCCTCGCTGGACCTTCTCCAATTTCTCCACATGGTTTCTTGAACTGGATGCAATACTCCAACTTAGGCCTAATCAGTTTAGAGTAGAGCAGAAGAATGACTTCCTGTGTCTTGCTCACAACACTCCTGCTAGCACAACCCAGAATCATGTTTGCTTTTTTTGCAAAAGCATCACACTGTTGACTCATTTAGCTCCTAATCATAAACTAAAGAGTTTTATAAAGCATAAACAGTAGGGTTTAAGTGGCTGTAAGTGAAAACACACAGATCAAAGGAACAGCCGCAGAGGTAGTCAAAGGAAGTAACCAAACTGAAATGAAAGGAAAATGCATGACTAGTTCTAACTTCCCTAAGAAACTTGTTACATGTGGATTCTTACCCGAACTGTAAGTCAAGTAAAAAAATCATCAAAGCAAAACCACTCTTTCTCCTGATTAGAGTCAACACCTTTTCAGTTTGATCCCCAGGCGGGTTGAAGACAAAGAACTGATAGCTCCCCATTGCTCTAATACACCTCTCCATAAGTCTATAACCATTGTTGCATAACCTCCCTCCCCACACCCCATGGAAAAACAATGGATCAGAATGGTTTTCAGTACCAGCTGGTACACTCACATGTCTTTCTAGCACCCAGACGTAGAGGACAAACAACTATTTAGAAATTGTTAAGTTGATCATGCGGGCATTTGGGGTTGGGGCAGGAGGAATAGCTCTCATTAGCACAATGAAAACTATAAACAGATTTATATTTCATAATTAACCTCACACAGAAGAAGAATGATACCCGCACCAAACCAGAACATACAGATTCACCAGATTATAACATTGAAATTGACAGGTTACATGAGGCATTCTGTCCAAAGGATCTCCAAGTTATGTGCACTTATATTCACAAACCAATTTTCATAGAGCATGTGTGGATGGGGGCAGACACAGCACTTCACCCCCAGCCAAGGAAAGAACTTGGCATTTGCTGAGGAAGAACGCTTGCCTCCCGGCTGGAGCAGCCCAGGAGGTAGTGGTTGCAGGGGTGGAAAATACACGTGCCCAGCAGAATGGAGCCCCAGTCCAGAACACTGCAGAACCCCTCAGCCACCCCCCAGAATGAGACAAGCCTGTGGGCCTGGTGCAGGGCCCCCATGCAGCTCTCAGCTGCAGAGAAGAGAGAGGAAAAGTGTAAGAGGTTATTCTGCCAAGGAGAGTGGAGCGAGGCGTTGTGGCCTTCCCCTGCCTCAGAAGCAGAGCAAACCTCCCAGAGGCTTTGGTGGGCAGAGTCAGAGCACCCATGCCCCACCCCTGAGATTGACACACAAGGCAGGAAGTGCCAGAGGCGGGGTACAGTGCTCATTAATAGGGTGGCCTCTAGGCCTGGCTCCTGAGAGCAGGGGCTGAATAGCCCACGCCAGACCGACAGACTGGCCAGACCAGTTGGCCAGCCACCCTGACCGAACCCCAGAGGAGTGTCCAGGCTTGCTGCTTGCCTGCTACCTGGGGGGCCCAGACCTACCTGAGCCCCTGACCCACTGCAGCTTCACCAGCAGGAAGGCCCTGATCTGCCCGAGTCTCTGCACCAGCTGTCCACCTGCTACCCAGATAACGTGGCCTGCCCACCCTCCCGGATGGCCCCACACTGATGGAGTTGGAGGCAGGGAGAGCCCCCCCCCCACCCCCGCGCAGCCCATATCAGCATGTTGTGGCCTGGATCACCGCAGCTAGCGACGGCTGCTGTTGGGGCCCTGGGCTGGCACAGTGGAGTGGCTGGGCCTGCAACCCCCTGCCTGTGCACACCCCAACTGACTTGTTTGGTGGTTTGCTGCCCTGCCCTGCCCCGCCCCGCCCCAGGGCCCGGGCCTTGCATACTGCTTATCTGCTCAGCCCTGAAAGACTGCTGCCCTGCCCTGAACTGGGCAGCTCTGAGGCTGTAGTGAGGTGCTGTGGACTTCCCCTGCCCTAGAGGGTGAACCCCTAACAGTGGTTTTCAACCAGCGTGCCACAGCACACTGGTGTGCTATGAGAACCGTACAAGCGTGCCATGAAATATCCTCAATTTCCCCTTGCTGTGTCTCTTTGCAGGGCCACCGCGGGGTCTCTGTAAACGGCCCCCATGAGGGGAAATGCAGGACCCCATTCATGTCGGGAGGCAATTGAAATGCTGCTTCCTGACCTGAACGAGCTGGCGGGGACCCCACTCCCTCTCCCTCTCCCTGCTGTGGCAAGCGGGAGGGACAGAGCCTGTTGGAGATGGGATGTGGTTTAAATGCCGCGTCCTGGCTCCAAAGGGCTGGTGGGGAGGGGAGCCGCTTTCGACGGTTACTCTGTTACTCAGCACCCCTCGCACGGCGCTGAGCAGGTTGAAAATGTGTCTGTGCTCGCTGTGGAAGACGGTGTGTTCTGCGGTGGATGCGAAGCATTAATGCATTTGTTTAGCTTGTTGTGTGCACGGCTCTGGTGCACACCTCTCTAGCAAGGCCGTCACCATGGGACAGGTAAATCAGCGTGATGCTTCTGAGCGATCGAGTCAGCTGCCGAACGCGGGCGTGCTGGGGATTGTTCATCTCAGTGAAGGTGCCGAGGTGCCCGAAAGGTTGGGAACCACTGCCCTAATGCACAGCCACTGGGGCTCTGCCCACGCCCTGGGCCTGTGGCCGAGGCTGGGCCTAAAGCTGGAGGGGAACAATGACTGGTGTCATTCTCCTTGGCTCACACACGCATCCTCTGGGGTGTGCGTCAAGGCTGGGCCTCGCTTCCCCCCATACACACTTGCTGGAGCAAAGCTAGAGTGTTCAGCCTGTCAGCTGACATGACCAGAGCTGTCTCCCCGCCAGCACTGGCACAGCCGGGCTGAAAATGCCATGCAGAGACCTCAGCAGCAATACTCCACCTGTCAGACTCATGCCCTGCCAGGCCCATGCTGGGACCCGTCCCCTTCCCCTCATACTGCAGTGGAGAGCAGCCCTGCCTGGGGCTGGCTTAGCCGGGCGGCAGGAGGAAGGAAGCACGGCCAGTCAGGTGGAGGGAAGGGTACATGGGTGACGGGTGAAAGCCTCCAACTCTGCCCCTCCCGCCTGAGGCCCCATGGGAGCCAAGTGCCCCCACTGTAGGGACAGGCTAGGCCCCCCCCCGTGGGCAGCGTGGCCACACCCTTCCCCACTAGGGGCACAGGGGCAAGGGAGGGCAGCACACAGCCCGAGCCTCCCCAGCCCACAGAGAACTGGCGGTTTATGTCCTGGTTCGGCTCCCAAGCAGGCCCTTTGAACGGGTAGCAGGAGCAGGTCCCTGGGGGTGAGCTGCGGTTTGCGCTTTCAACCAAAGCTGCTTTGACATGACAAAGGGGCCGGGGACAGAAAACTGACACATTCCAAACCCAGCTTTCTGCCCCGGGGGTGGGGGGTGGGATGCTGAAACAGATCACAAACCCAAAAATGGACATCAAGTGATGTCAATCCCCCACAACAAGCCATTAACAGGCGCATCGCCCATCGGAAATGGCTTGAACAAATTAAATGACTTAGCAGCTGCTAGGAAAGAGCCTTCACAAAAAAGAAATCAGGCAGGAATTTAAACTCTTTCCAGCAGCTTGTGGGAGAAGCCCTGCTGGAGCCCACATGGCGCACGTCCTTCTGGTCAGCACAGAGGCAGACTTCATGTGGGGAGGCTGCAAAGCCAGAGCGAGTCAGGTTTAAAAACGCAAAAGGGGTTGGGGTGGGAAATCACACTTCTAATCCCTCTGCACAGACACATGCACATGCACACGCACACGCACACACACACTCAGACAAATGCACAACCACACACTGGCACTCACAAATACAGACACAAAGAGACCCTCGCACACACTCTCAGACACAAGAAGATGAACTTGGACACATGCTTAGATGCACAATCAGGCACTCACAAACAGATGGACATCTGCCCTCCTTTTGGAGTTGCTACCACAGGGTCCAGCTGAAGGATTCCTTTCTCAGAGCTGGGCCAAACCCTGACCTCTGCATGTTGACTTCCTTGCTACTTCCAATAAATCATGTCCTTATTAACCCCAGGTCAGACCCAAGCCAAGACAGATCCAATTTTCCAGGTGTTGTTCAGATGCTGTTAAAACGTACTGAGAATCTGCTCCAACAGGGCAGGAGATATTCACCAGCAGGGGCTGCAATCTCAGCAAACTCCATGAAAATCTCCATCTCCAAGAGAATCCACACCAAATCATGATTCAGCTCCCAGTTCACACACAGAAGACCAGCCAGATATAGGTCCAGATGCAGATCCATGCACCAATCTGGGAGCTATCACTAATCTCAGATGCTTCAACATCTTAAAAAAATAAGAACACAAGAACAGCCAGACTGGGTCAGACCAAAGGTCCATCTAGCCTAGCATCCTGCCTTCCAACAGAGGCCAATGCCAGGTGCCCCAGAGGGAGAGAACAGAACTGGTAATCATCAAAACAATCCTTCTTCCATCATCCATTTTCAGCCTTTGACAAACAGAGGCCAGGGACACCGTTCCTGCCCATCCTGGTTAATAGCCACTGGTGGACCTGACCTCCATGAATTTATCTAGTTCTTTTCTGAACCGTGTTAAAGTCCTGGCCTTCTTGACCTCCTCCAGCCAGGAGTTCCACAGGCCGACCGTGCCCTGTGCCAAGAAAAACTTCCTTTTGTTAGTTTTAAACCTGCTACCCATTAATTTTGTTTGGCGACCCCTAGTTCTTATGGGAACAGGTAAATAACTTTTCCTTATTCAGTTTCTCCACCCCTTTCATGACTATATAGGCCTCTATCTTATCCCTCCTTAGTTTCAGCTTAGAAAAGAAGTCCCAGTCTTTTTAACCCTTCTTCACATGGCACCCATTCCAAACCCTTAATCATTCTGTTGCCCTTTTCTGAACCTTTTCCAATGCCAGTCTTTTAGAGATGAGGTGACCACCTCTGTATGCAGTGTTCAAGGGATTATTTCTAGAGGCAGTAAGATATTCTCAATCTTATTCTCTATTCCTTTTTTAATGATCCTCAACACTCTGCTTTGTTGACAACTGCTGCACATTGAGAGGATGTTTTCAGAGAACTATTAACAATGACTCCAAGAGCTCTCTCATGAGTGGTTATAGCTACATTGGTCCCCGCCACTAAGCCTCTGCACACTTGGATCATGCTGGGCTGAGCAGTCCCACCCACGCCAGGTGCGCTGGGCAAAGAGTGGCAGGGCCCCAAGGTGTTTCTGTCTCAGGGTCATGTGCAGTCTCACTACTGAAAGCCTGTACCAGCGGGTGGGGGGGCTTCAGGGTGATCTCCCACCTCAGTGCAGTGTTGACTCATGCTCAGCTTGTGGTCCATTGTTACCCCCTAGATCCTGTTCTGCAGTGCTCCTTCCCAGGATGCCCACAATTATACCTCAGATGATTTTGCCTTTCCCCCTCTGAGCTGTTTCCAGGTGCGTGTGGTCTCTAGAGTTTATCCTTGGGCCTCTGCTAACACTAACTGCAGTTTTTCCTCATTTCTTGAGAATCACATTTCTTTCACTTGCCATAGGAGGCTCGAGATTTTTATTTTTGCATGTTCGGAAAACGTCAGACTCCTTAGAAATTGATACAAACATTTACATTGAACAGGGATTTGTCCAAATTTACACATTCAGGGCAAAAAGTGTGCTGGGCTTTTGGCAAATGCTGCCTGCACACACTTTTCTGTTCCCATTTTAATGGAATGAATGTTATTATCATCTCATTACTATTTGAGATCTAACCCAGATAGCGATGGAGGAAGGGTTAAGCAGATTAGAGCAGTCGGTTTTAGAACTGAGCAATACTAAAGCCTTGTGGTGAGAGAATTTCTGCATTGGTTTATACAAAAGACAATCATCACTGCCTTTCCCATCCTCTTCCTGACAGAAGCCATAGCAGGGAGAAGGTCCCTGACTGAAGTTAACTATCTATGCTGGGGGTTCTCAAACTGGGGGTCATGACCCCTCAAGGGGTTATGAGGTTACTAGATGGGGGTTGTGAGCTGTCAGCCTCCCTCAAACCCTGCCTTGCCTCCAGCATTTGTCAAGTATCAAGAAGTGTTTTTAATGTGTAAGGAGGTTTCCACTCCTCGCAGGCTTGCTGTGTGAAGGGGGTCACCAATACAGAAATCTGAGATCTAAGTTATGTAGAAGTCCTCCTTTTTGATCCTACCATTCTCTCTGCCTGAAGCAGAACAAAGCTCACCAGCCCACGCACTTCAGAAAAGCTGTCCCCACTGCACCCCAGTCCTCCAAGGCAAAGCTGCCTTCATGCTTTGTTAGGTGAACTAAATTCCCCTACAAACTTCAAACTAGCAGAAGTACGGACAGGAACAATTGGCACCTGAACTCTCAGCTGTACAGGCCAAGGGAGGACACATACATGTTTCATTTGCCATGGGAGCTAAACCCAGCGAAGGCTGTTTAGAGGGCCACTGCAGGGCTCAAAATACATCCAAAGTTACGGTTTCTGCTACTGCTTTAACTTGGGGCTTTTGCTGCACACCTTTATCTTCCACGGAACGGATTCAACAAGAGAGGAGCAAAGCTTGGATCACATGTGGGTGGCCTTAAGTGGCCCAGTAACCCAAGAGTGTCCTGACAACATATCTCTTGCCTCCAACAGAGCTTCTAAGAACTGTGTCCATCTCACAGGGGCTATGGGCTGGGGGTCCACCTCACAATGGTTGAATTAGGAGAAACGACATAAGCTCAAACACAGACGGGACTGAATCCTGCCACTGGCGCATTGGGCAGTGCCACAGAAACCCTCCAGATTGCTCATAGAATAAGGCACAGCTCCCTGGGAGCAGGGGTGGCAGACTCAGCTGCAAGTTCACGCTCCCTCATGTGGGTTATTTTTGTGTTGGTGGCCCTGAGACTAATGTTTCCCAAATGCTCCAGACCTCATTTATGCGTGAGCAGCAACCTTCTGTTACGCTGGCCCAGGAGCACCCCCTCGTGGTGGTGCTGTTATTTGCTTGTTGCGTACCTCAAACACAGCACAGCAAAGAAGGACCCAACATGGCATTCTCCTGAATTCAGAGGGTTACTGTTTAGTGGAGGAAAGGCAATCCAGATGAGCAAGGAATAATTCCACCCTACATCTGAGCTTTCAAAGCTTCCTGGTGTAGTGTCGTCAATGTGGATAAATATGCAGTGTAGGAAATTGAGTACTTTCTCCCCTTTCATATAAATAAAAAGCAGATAAACACAACTGTTTCAGCTGGCAGAGTTCAGTGCAGCTCAAATTTCCATATCACCTTTCATAGATGTCCTGAATGGATCATCGTCAGCAGGATTTCAAGCTCGGACCTCAGATTCTCCACTGCTAGAGCTAGAGAACCCAGGGGTTACAGCACATGAGAGGCTGGATATGAGTCAACACTGTGCCCTTGTAGCCAAGCAGGCTAATGGCATACTGGGGTGCCTTAGGAGGAGCATTTCCAGCTCATCTAGAGAAACTGTTATTCCTCTCTGTTCAGCAGTGGTGAGGCCACAGTTCTGGGTCCCCCAGTACAGAAACAATGTGGATGCATTGGAGATGGGCCGGAGGAGGGTAACCAAACTGATTAAGGGTCTGGAGCACATGACTCATGAAGAAAGGAGGGATCTGCGATTATTAAAGTTTGCAAAAGAGTGAGGGGGGATTTGATAGCAGCCTTCAGCTTCCTGAAGGGAGACTCTAAAGAGGATGGAGAGAGGCTGTTCTCAGTAGTGGTAGATGACAGAACAAGCAGCAGCGGTCTCAAGTTACTGCGGGAGATATCTAGATTGGATATAATGAAAATCTATTTCCCTGGGCAGGCGGTGAAGCACTGAAATGCGTTACCTAGAGAGGTCCCTAGAGGTTTTTAAGTCCTGGCTGGAATGATTTAGTTGGTGTTGGTCCTGCTTCAGGCAGGGGCTGGACTTGATGACCTCCTGAGGTCTCTTCCAGCCCTAGAATTCTCTGATTCTATGGTTTCTGCTTGCATGCAGTGCAGACATTTTGCTGCAAAGCAGGAGGCTTTGTCAGAGACTGCCAATGTAAGTCAGAAAAAAAATCATAATTACAGAACAAATAAATATTTTGAAAAATGAGACCTGGAGTGTTGCTCAATCCATCTGTATCCAAAGAACCCGTCGTTCACTGTGTCCTGCTTTCCAGCATGGCTTCCAGAGGCACCCCTCCCGTGCACACTTTCCATCTTTAGTGACTTCTGTCTCTCAATGGGGTGTTCTGTAGGAATGTTCTTTGAATGCTGCCCAGAGAGGATGCTGGCAAAAATAGCTGAGCTGCAAATTCGCTTTCTCTTAGATGACTTTTGCACAATAATTCCTCCCCCTGCCTGATCCTCAAACACATCGCCACAAAAGCAGTATGTTGACGTTGCTCACTGCTATCTTTGGTATCAAAAGGAACAACAGCCACTTGTAAATGAGTAGGAGGTGTTTAGACTGTTGGGAAGAATTTTACTGTGATTGTGCCCTCCGTGCATATTCGGAACTGGGGCACAGTGACACTACAAAAAGGTGATGGACAAACTGGAGAGAATCAAGCAGAAGGGAAAATGATTACGGGGCTGGAGCACGTGATTTAGGAGAGGCTGAGGGAAGTGGGATTATTTAGTCTACAGACGAGAAGAGTGAGGGGCAATTTGATAGCAGCCTTCAAACACCTGAAGAGGTGTTGCAAGGAGGATGGAGACAGGCTGTTCTCAGTGGTGACAGATGACAGAGCAAGTTGTAGGAGGGGAGATCTAGGTTCGATATAAAGAAAAACTGTCTCTTGCTAGGAAGCTGCCATGTAAACTGGGCCACTCATTGCAAACAGACAAGTGAACATTTCTGTTGCTTTCAGTCATACAAAGGGTTTTTTTTTTAAATAGGAGATTGGTCCACACCGTGAACCCATTTTCTGTCCCAATACAGAGCACCGCTGACGCCATCGTTAACTTTGCTATTTGTTCCCTTGATCAGTGTTTCCACAGAACCCCAGGGTGCCACAAAGTGAAAATACGGGTTCCGCAGTCAGGGATCGGCAACCTGTGCCTCCAGAGTCACATGCAGCTTAAGGAGCCATTTTTGGCTCTGGATGTTGCTGCCACTGACTCTTCTGTAGCTCCCTGTCCTGCCACCAGTGGAAGGGGAGTCAGACAGGTCATGCATCGGGCCTCTGGGGCTAGAGTAGAAAGAGCAGAGCTACGCTCGTCTGCCACGGGGGGTGAGATATTTGGGTGGGTTTGGAGCTGAGAGAGGTTAAAGAGTTATTAGTGGTCAGCAAAATTCTTTCAAGTTTAAAAGGTTTCTGTGGCAAAATGAAATTGGGAAACACTGCTCTAGATTGTCTGTGTCCCCAGGTTTCTCCTGGGCAATCTCTCACTTGGCACCCCCTTCCCTAGTCAGCTCCACAAGCACTTGGAAGTGATGGGGCAATGGAGCAAACTCAGCCCAGGGCCATACAAGGCACCTGGGTGCAGGTACCTTCTGTCAGAAGGTGCATATCAAAGGCAGAGTTTACAAAACTGCATTGGGAATAGTGCAATTATCTCCTCTTACCACATTTCTTTGCCCTGAGTGAGGTTTAATTAAAGCCAAGTAAAAACACAGAGGAGTCACTATTTCAGATATCATCCCACTGCCTGCTGCTAAAAGAGAAAAAGAAAACCTTTATCAGGGACTTCTTAACTTCTTTAATTTACTGGAAGGACTTGCCAGCTCAGCTGGATGTTATTCCTCTATAAAATTTCCTTTAAAGAATATATATATTAGCTAATCCCTCCTAATCTCCTTGAGTTGCACCTAAACCATGATATCTAGCATAGGACCTTTTCATTAAAAGTCGTTCCTATGGCAACAGCATTGTTTGAGTCAGTCAAGAGAAAACATACTGCATGAGAACATATTTATTTTTGCTTAATTTGCTTCCGTATTTTACACTGACACATGCTAATAGCTCCTAGGCCAACTCTGCAGTACCAGTGAGGGCCGGGTACAACGAGATGGCAGTAAACATAGCAGAAAATCTCCCCCATGCAAAGAGCCATAGGTTTTGAGGTCACAAGGGATCATTCTGATCTTCCAGTCTGACCTCCAGAGGCCAGAGAGCCTGACACAGTGATTCTTGCCTCAAACCAGTAACTTGTGTCTGAGCCAGGGAATTGTTTTTCCAAAGACATCCAGTATTGATTTAAGGACTCCTAGTAAGAGAACCACAGAACACTGGGACTGGAAGGGAGGTTAGACAGACACATATCTAGGATGGTCTAGATGGTGCTTGGTCCTGCCATAACAGCAGGGGACTGGGCTCGATGACCTCTCGAGGCCCCTTCCAGTCCTAGTGTTCTGTCATTCTCTGTTTTTATTCTATTTACATTGTCAGGACAGCGTAAAGAGAAAGAACACATTTTTCTGATGTTCAGGGCTCAGTGTCCACTGGTGGGGGGCATCATTTAATTCAACTTTCGTATTAAATATTGGACCAAAAATCTCTCGAGCCATTTTTGAGTGGGAAAAGAGGGACTGATCCACGCCTGCCCATCTCTGGAACAGTGGCGGCAATGGCAGCTGATCCCGCGAGCACCCCTCACGCCCCCCTCTGCAAGAAGCAAGCTCATCACCCCAGCGCACTCCCTGCCTGCCCTCTCTATAGGAAGCAAGCTGCCTCCCAACAGGCCCCCCACCCTCCCTGTGGGTGCAAGCTAAGGCACGCAACTTCCTGTGCACTCTTCCTAGACAGGGCTCCCCTGTAGCGCTGTGTTACACAACTGCGCACATCAGCACCAGCACATAATCAAGTAATGACAATCTGCAGCGAGGTGAGCACATGACAGAGCAGAGCCAATGGTGCACAATCACTTGACCCCAAGTCCCTAACCATGGAACTTAGCACAGGATTCACACACTTTGTTTTACAGTTAAGTAGACTGCAGAGAGGGAAAGTCAGACAGCCCAGAGGGTAAAACTGTTCACTCCGAGGTTATGTCCACACTAGAGGGTTTTGTCAACAAAGCCTGGGGGGCCCCCAGATTCCCAAGGCATTCTGTCAACAGTAAATTGACAGAACTCAGCTCTTTTGTCAACAGTCTTATCCTGCTCCCCACGAGGACCACCACCACTGTCGACAGAGATCTGTCCACAGAAAACTGGTCCGATGTTCCATGGGGACCTCTGTTGACAGACAGGACTTCCAGGACGCTGGGCATCCCTGTCTGCTGTGCTTTAAATTGGCCATTTTGCTGAGACAGCAGTCAGGCTGTCTGGCTGCTTTCTGCCTTGTGATCTGCTTGGCAGTTTGGCTGCGATCTGTTAACAGATGGATTTACTGGATGATATCTTCCAACAAAAACTTCCGTCATCAGATCCCTGTAATCTAGACAGGCAATCTTCATGTTAATTAACTCATACACACACACGACTGGTCGCATACACATGCCTGTGCCTCAACAGATTTTAGAAGTGTCAGAAAGCAGAGAACATGAGTTGAGAACATCTACTGGGGCGGGGGTGGCTTTACATTTGATTTAAAAAAATCCAATTCAAATCACAGACTGTTTCACTCTTGTGGCAAACAAGAGGGCTGAAAATTGCTAGCTGCAAAATAAAGATTCTTTCGGGCCATGACCTGTCCTATCCCCTTCTCCTCTACGACTCAACTAGCAGCAGCCTACCGCAAATTAATGAAAACCTGTCAGCCTGGGAACACAGCAATATGGTGAACCTGGGTTGACAGAGACCTCTCAATAAATGGCTACTGCTGAGACTGGAAATCAACCCACACATGCCAGAGGGTTTCAGAACAGCCACACTGGGTCAGATTAATGGTTCGTCTAACCCAGCCTCCTGTCTTCCAGCAGTGGCCACCACTGGATGCCCCAAAGGGAGGGAACAGAACAGGGAATCGTCCGTTTCCAGCTTCTGACAGAGGCTAGGGACATCTTTCCTACCTGTGCTGGCTAACTGCCATTGATGGACCTGACCTCCATGAATTTATCAAGTTCTTTTTTGAACCATGTTAAAATGCTGCTCTTCCCAAATGCCTCTGGCCAGGAGTTCCACGGGTCGATTGTGTGCTGCATGAAGAAATAGTTCCTTTTGTTTGTTTTAAATCCGCCGCACATTCATTTTATTTGGTGACTCCTAGTTCTTGTGTTATGGGAACAAGTCAGTATTAAGGTGCTCACAGCAAATTAGGTCTATCCCTTGCACATGGAGGGTGATTCGCATCACGCCGAGCATCAGTCCAAGGCCCACAGAACTTCAGTAAGGCTGAAGCCACGTAGGATAAGATTATGTATCACTTCCAAGACTTTCCAGCACTCTATCAAGGTAGGCCCATGTCTCTATCTTAGTCTTGTCCTCCAGACCTCATCACTTGAGCCCGTGTTGCCCCTACCCCTGATCGGCCTCTCTGAGGTGTATCAAGTAGTCTCACAGCCCTGCCCATTCCCCACGTCCTCCAGCTCCCCCTCCCCCAAAGACCTGCCAATCTCCCCATTTTTCCAGGGGGGAAAAGGGGGAAGGAACCAAAAAGAAATGAACTATTCATTTGAGGGACGTGACAAAAAACCTACAAGTTTGCTCCCCTGGCAGCTGCTCAGTCCACTTCCCTGTAACACCCCTCCCCACCTATCTGAACACCTTTCCCAGCAACCTCTCATTCCTGCTCCCTGGCCAAGGTTGGGTCCGGGGTCATCGGCTCAGTAACGTAATGCCTTTAATCTGAAATGTCCTCACGCTGAAACCTTCTCTACAATGCTGTGTCAGATGCCCCCTCCCCCTCTGGGGCTGTCCCTTGACAAGCGGCTTTTGTGCATGGAAGCCTGCTGCAGACCCTGGCTGCGTCACCCGTTGCAGGAGCACGCTGTATGTGTGGACATCCCCAGAAAGGGCTGGATGTTGGCCAGACACTCAATTGCCTATCCACTGTGGTTTCTGTGATGCCACTAGAAGTGAAGCTCCTGAGAGAAGCCGCAGTAGCAGTGAGCTCACATCCGATCTATGGATGATAACGAGCACCCTGTACTGAACGCATTCTATAGCTGACGTACGATCAAGATTGCCTTCGGTGAGAGGGATGGGCAGATTGGCTCACTCGTTCCTCACGGGAAGATCTTTCTGCACTGCTGCCTGTTAGGGTGGAGGGGGAATCATTATGGCAGCTTCCTGCACCTAGCGTTTAAATTCTCAACCTTCATGTTGTGTTAATGGAGTTTGCAGCAACATTTGTTTTAGAAAAGTGACAACTGCCACCATGCCAGATGCTTCTAATATACACCCTCCATTTCCTGGCTGTGACACACCCAAGGGCGGAGCTGTCAGCTGCATACACCATCTGGCTGAGTTCCCCAAAGGACAAACACCAAGCTCAATTCCCTTCCTAGCCCGTTCCTGGTGCAAATAAGGAAGGAAAGATGAAGGACCAACTGTGAAGACCAGTTTCTCAGATGTACAGACAGAAGCGTATGCGTTTTTTTGATTTCAGCTCTTCCATCCAAGTACTGACTGGGCCCCAGAGGAATCTGCTGACAATGAGACCAAGACCCAGAGCTTTTCTGGGCCACTGTGAGCATGAAGAAAGCCAATATTTTCTGGTGGAAGAGTCCCAGAATGCACAGCTTTAGAGGATAAAGATACAGTTGCCATGGGAACGTAATCTCCATTTCCTGAGTTGTAAAATATCCAAGTTAAACTTGCACTAATTGGGTTTGTTAAATGACATGTATTTTTCCATTTTACTGGGGGTGGAGTTTGAGAGGGACCGTCCTGGCTTGCACAAGTCACTCAGATTCAGGGATGGGTCTGTTGTTTGCGTGACTGGCATGTTTTCACAAAGAGGAGGAAGATACAACATGTCCCCTCTTGGGACCTGGCCAGGTGGCTCCAAACCCAATTAGTAACCAGCTCCCAGAGCCTCTCCAGGGGACAGTTGTGCAGCTTGAGGCTTCTCCCTGACTTGCCTCTATCCTGATACTCAGCTGCTGTGTGATTCTTGCATTCACAGTTACATAGTTCCTCTCCAGCTGCAGGTCCCGGGGTCTGGCTGACTTCATGGGCCACAGAACTTGGGGTCAAGGAATGTGACTCTAAACTGGGGTGGTGGCAAATCTTTGGCCCAAGGGCCAGATCTGGGTATGGATCATGAATGTGGATGTTACTGGAGTGGGGATAGGGGGACTTTATGAAGTGTAGCATGGGGCGTGGGGGTGGACTCTATAAGGGAGTTTACAAAGATGGGGAAAGGGGACTTTACAGCGTGTAGTTTTGGGGTTCTACCTCGAGTGTGGGACCTTTGAGGTGGAGGTATGGGGCAGACGGCCGGCCGTGGCGTTTACCCTCCTTTTGCTACTTGAAGGCTGTTACCCTGCTCCCTTCTTAGTATTTAGACCCATTAGATTCAGGACCCCATGATGGCCTCCCACCTGGACAGTCTATGTAAGGGCCCCAGCTGACAGATCACTAGGGTTATAGGAGCCTTCCCAGACACCTGCTTCAGAGTCACCATTGTCTCGTCTCTCACCGCTGCCCTCTTCACCCCACCAGCTGACTCCCTCCTAACGTGTCTCCGGCCCTGCCTAGGTGCCTTTTCCCACTCCCTGGCCTCTCTTACGTCCCAGTTCCACCCCCACCCTGCCCTTAGGAGTTCTTGTTCTCTCTCCTTCTGTTCTACGGTTTGATGACAAACAAAGCAGCAGGTAGGAATAAGGGGGTTTCAAAGTTGCTGGGTCCTTTCGAAAAGGACCCCCGTCTGGACGAGCTGCATGGGAGCAAAAAGCAGCAATTTTGAAGTGCCATGGCCAGCGGCATGTTAATGCGGCACTGAATATGCATTTCAGCGACTCTTTAATATTCTTCAAAATGGCCATTAGCATGGCTATTTCGAAGATTTCTCTAAGTGTAGACGTAGCCACAGAGATGCTTACTGTGAGCTCCAACCCTTGCATTAAAGACAGGACGCACTTCAACCAAAATTGCGTTTCTCCTGGTATTCACCAGGCATTGGTGTTTGCATATTTCATACCCAAACAAGCAGTCATACTAAAACTCTTTTCTTTGTGGCTCACCTCTCAGGCTCTGTTGTGAGAAAACCTAACCTTCTAATGTCAAAACCAGTTCTTACAACAAGTGTCCCCACCACCACCGTGCATGGTAGTCAAAGGGGCAGAGCTGTCCCAAAGCCAGCTGGCATAAGTACCAGCCACTGGCACAGATTATCAAAAGGAGAGAGTCTTCTGGGGTCTTCATCACTTATACTCTTCTAGAGGACGTGTCTTTCTAAAAGTCTGACTCTAGTTTAACCACAAGCTTTTGGACTCAGACTAAGAATCACTGGGTGAGGTTCTACAGCTTGTGTTCTGCAAACAGCAAGCCTTTATTCAATGGCTTAGTAAGCATGCTCTGCGGCCAGAGGAATGCCTAAAGGTGACTTGTCCCATATCGCTAGTGTCCACAGCAAAATATAGGAGAAGTGCAAATAAAATAATAGATTACTCAGGTCCTTCTGATACGTGAGCCCGTCAGGGTGGGGACAGTCTTCACTGGGTTTCCACTAAGCAGAGCGACAGCATTTAAAAAGTATCACAAAATAATAAATCATAATAAATAAGTAATCACACTGCTCCAGGTCACAAAGATCCATGTTTCATACCTGTGTCCTCTGTGTGATCCATACATACTAATTATAATTCACTGTCATTAATAGAAAATGATGTCAAGATGGATATTTAGATGAGTCAATATTCATCATATTCACCAATAACTATGAATTATAATTAGAATTAATATTGATGTTTAAGATAACGCATTTTAAGGATGTAACTAGGAGAACTGGAGGAAAGGTAATGGTATGTGAACTGACTGAGTCTTCTCTAAAAGCACTATCCCATAACAAGCAGAGCTATTGCTAAATAAAACCGTAAAATAAACAAATAAACTCTTTTTACCTATTTAAAAACAATATCTAGAGAATTTTCCAAAGTGCTTTGCTAGTGAACTGCCTGATAATGAAAATGGGCCTTTCCATGAACTGCCTCATAAAAATGGACCTTTCTGTCTTTCCCACATGGAACAGACCTACTAAGAACAAATCCAAGTAGTAATAATAGTAAAACCTGCTGCACAGAGAGGGGCATTGGGTGGATGATTTTAAATCCTGGTTCAAAATATTCAGAGCGCCTTTAAGGGTATTAACCATGGAGAGAATCTGGGAATAAACATCTACTTATGTCTCAAGTTTTGGTGACTTCACCAAGCACTCAGGTTCTCAACACTTTCATGGTTATTTAAACCTCTGGAGGCGAGCGTAGTGTGCTGGCATGCTGTTAGACAATCAGGGACCTCAAAAGAGAAATACACATGTCATAACGATGGTGTGTCATTACAGAGCTGTTAGCAAAATAAGTTTGGGAGTCATGTATGACTAATCAGAGGTGAACCACAAACCTCAGTGCATGCACAGCATCCAAACCAACCATTTTCTACACATGTTGGTTTAATTGTGGACGCTCTTGTGAAATACAGTAGGTTCTGTCACTCCTTACAGATTCTGTTGCAAACTACCTTCATCATCAACACTGAACTGATTAGCTCTAATCAGGGCCCAGTTCAGAAACAATTCCCTCCACCCCGTGCCTACAACTCTGCTTATCCAGCAAATCAGCAATATTAAAGACACACAGACACACACACACCAGTAGCAGAGCAGGAAATTATGCACAGCTCCTTGCTGCTTGAAACCATCAACTGGCTCTCAGATATTTTTATGATGTTTTTATATATATGGCTTATGCTCAGAAAGGATTCAGGGAGAGTAATGAATGAGCTGAATGAGGGGTGGGTTGCGCCCTCAGCAAGTTCATGGATGACACTAAGCTAAGGGGACAGATAGATACGTTGGAGGGTGGGGACAGGAACCAAAGTCACCTAGACAGACTAGAAGATTGGGCCAAGAGAATCACAGAATTCTAGGGCTGGAAGGGACCTCAGAAGGTCATCTAGTCCAGCCCCCCACCTAAAGCAGGATCAACCCCAAATAAATCATCCCAGCCAGGACAATGACTTAAAAACCTCTAGGGATGGAAATATGAGGAGGTTCGATAAGGAGAAGTGCAGAGTCCTGCAATTAGGACATAAGAATCCCGAGCATTGTTATGGGCTGGGAACTGACTGGCTCTGCAGCAGTTCTGCAGAAAAAGACTAGGGGGTTGCAGTGGATGAGAAGCTGGAGTGAGATAACAGTGTACCCTTGCAGACAAGAAGGCTAATGGCATATTGTGGAGCATGAGCAGATTCATTGCAGTGGATCTAGGGAAGTGATCGTTCCCTTTTATTCAACACTGGTGAGGCCACATCAGGAATAGTGTGTCCAGTTCTGGGGCCACCTTTACAAACAAGATGTGGATGCCTTGGAGCAAGCCCAGCAGAGGGCAGCCAAAATGATTAGGGGGCTGGAGCACACGTGACGAGGAGAGTGAGGAATATGGTCTTATTTAGTCTACAGAAGAGAAGAGTTGGGAGTGGTGAGATTTGATGGCAGCCTTCAACGACTGGAAAGGGAATAACAAAGAAGGTGGAGAAAGGCTCTTCTCACTAGTGAGGGATGGTCTCACCAGTGCCTAAGCCAACTGAGTCTGCCCTGTTTATAGATGCAAGCATTACTATTTGTCCTTCTGGCCACAGTCTCACTGAGAGCTCATAAATAACAAGCACCTGTGGCACCTGGGAGTGTGTCTACACAACAAAGTGATTTTGGAATAACAGAAGCTATTCTGAAATAACTTTGTGAGTGTCTACAGGATGCAACCACCGTTTCAAAATTTTGTAATAGCGGTTGGTTTATTTCAAAATTAGTAAACCTTATTCTACGAGGAATAGCACCTGTTCTGAAATAGGTATTTTGGAATAGGGGCTGTGTAGACAGGGAATAGGGACTATTTTGAAATAAATTATTCCAGAATAGTTTATTCTGAAATAATTCTGCTATGTAGACATAGTATTTTGGTTTAGAGCCCCTGGAAGCACAGCTTCCAGGGGTTCTAATCTGGAATAGGCTCTATTGTGTGTACAGATGCTATTTCAGAATAAGTTTTGCTTATTCTGGGGTTTCCCTGTAGTTAGTTAGTTAAAGCCTGTTACGTCTGCTGGTGCGTAGGGCAGCAATGAAGGTCCTCCATTTCTCTCTGTCTTTGGCCATTTTCTCCAATGTGTCCCAGTTCTAGTTCATTCTCTTAATGTCTGCCTCAACAGTACGTTGCCATGTTGTCTTGGGCATCCCACATTTCTGTCATCTTTCAGGCATCTAGTGAAGTGCTGTCTTTACAATGGCATCTTCCTCCCTTCTCAGCACATGCCCTATCCATCTCCAGCGTCTTCTCATGATGATAGTGGTCATGTCCTCCTGGTGGCATCGCAAGAGCAGGTTGTGGTTGGACACTGTCTTCGGCCAAAAGATGCGAAGTATCTTGCAAAGGCGAATGGCATGAAAGGACGAGAGCTTGGCAAGGTCACACTCTGTCATTCGCCAGGACTCTCAGCTGCATAGTAGTGTCGATATGACACAGCTCTCGTCCTGCTTAAGTTGGTGTGGACACTGTACTGTGTAGACCTCCATGTATTGTTCATACTTATGGAGGACATTTTTGTCCTTGCTTAGTCTGCTCTGGATGTTGTTCGTGGTGTCCCCATCATGGCAGATGATGCTGCCTAAGTACATAAAGCTGCTTGTGCTGGATAAGTCTGTATTATCTATCTTGACTGGTGCTGGTGATGCATTATTCTGGAATACCTTATTTTGGAATAATAATTCCAGAAAAAACTACTCTGGAATAACTTTGCTGTGTAGACCTACCCTCAGGCTATGTTTACACTGTGCCCTGACTTTGAAATAAGATATGCAGTTTGGACTCTGCAAATTCTGTATCGTATTTTCAGTCAATTTCAAAATAGGCTATTTTGGGATTTTGCACTGTCTACTTAGCACCAAATTTCGAAACTCTGGGATATCTCAAGGCATCCCCTGCTCCTCCTGCAATGAGGGATAGAGGAATGCTAAAACAGCGTACCCTGTATTTCAAGAATTATTTTGAAACACTGGGCACATTTCCTAGAGGCGGAGTTACTATTTCAGGATACCTCAGTATCCCAAAAGAGATCCACAGTGTAAATAAACATAACCTTAGAGGCTAACAAATGTATTAGGTCATGAACTTTTGTGAGTAAAACCTACTTCTTCAGATGAATGGAGTGGGAAACCAGAATCCAGGGTTTATATCAAAAGGGGCAGGGAGGAAGGGAAAGAAAAAGGTTACCTGTCACTAGTAAAACCAGCTAATGAAGCAAATTAAGTAGGATGTGTCCCCTTCCTGCCAATATCAAAGGTGGGGAAACCGCCCTTGTATAGCCATCATGTCAGCAAACTCCTGTTTGGAGTCGTGGCCAGTGCTCCCTCCCGTCTTACCTACCCCCGAGCAGAACGAGTGTTGCTGGGTGTACCAATATGGATGGGATCTGTGACATGCAGGGGGTGTGCGACACGCCACCTTCATATTGGTGCACATCACAAAAGTCATGTGGCAGGGCCAGGGCCAAAGGGTTCTGAGAGTGGAGGAGGGCTGAGGCCTGGGGCAGAGGATTGGGGGACAGGAGTGTGGCGGTGCCGGCTCTGGGCTCAGGGGCTCATTGTTGGATGGGGAGGCTATAGAAGTGTGAACTATTATGGGGACTGGGTTAAGTGGCTCACAATGCAGAAGGTGGGGGTGCCAGGGCTCTGGTTGGGGATGGAGGCTCTAAGGTGGGGCAGGACAGGGGGGACTTGGGGAAAGGAAGGGGATCCAGATTGGGGGCTGGGCTCAGGGCTAGGGGTTGTGGGGCAGAAGGAGTTCCATGCTCCGGGCTGGGGTTACCAGCTTCAGAGTGAGGTTTGGATGAGGGGTCTGAGGTGCGGGAAGTGGCTCTGGGTTGGCCGGGGCTCAGGGCAGGGATTTGGGGCTGGGGCTTACCTGGGCAGCAGTGCTAAGGCAGCCTACATGGAGCTCACCTGCTTGGGGGCACCAGGCTGCACTCAGAAAGTGACCAGCAGGGGACAGTGAGGAGGTGGGGCCTCTGTCCCCCAGGTGCGGCAGTCTGAGCTGGGGTGGGTGGGGAGGGGTCCCCCTCTCCCTGGCTGTGGCAGGTCCATGCAGCGTCAAGGCTTGGGGAGAGGCATCTCTCCCCACTGTGGCCCCAAGTCCCAGGCGGGGCTTAATGGGAGGCCACACAGCCGTGAACTCAAGTCCTGGCTCTTCAGAGCACAGAACGGCATGACCGACTGTCTTAGATTTATGACACTGGGCACATGTGTGAGGTTACCACACTCGGCACTCCAGCACCACCTCAGTATCGGTGCAGTGCCCAGGGAAATGGAAGCACACGCCTGGGATCAGGGCGACCGTAGGAACGAAACCCAACATGGTGAACAAAGCCCCTGCTTCACCACCGCTGTAACCAAGTCGCTAGAGCTGTGAAGATGAGCACAAGACTAAACTTAGCAACGTCGCTCTGGAAAGATAAAAATGGTGCATTTAATCTTGGGCTAACTGGGGCCTGGGTTGATTCTTAGCTGTGCCGGTGCAAGGCAGGAGCCAGGCCACTGAATTCAGTAGACTCATACTGCAGTCAATACAATGGATGTGCAATCAGACTCCAGATCCTTCTATCAACTCACACTTCCAGGGGTTAACTCAGTACCTCTCAAGTGGCTCTCAGTCTGTGGCAGGATTACGCCCCATGTAAGACGCAGGAGGTAACAGTGGTACTTCTCTTTCTCTCTAATGATGGGTCATAGATGTGGTTACAAAGGGCAAGTCATTGTCCAGACTTGACTTAAACTCTTGTACTCCACATGGAGCACAGGTCACCTATAAATCTCCTCCACTTCACTCTGTCTTGGGACAAAACCTCCAGCTGACCCCAGGAGGAGCCCAGTTGTTGTCCTTCAGTCTCAGTAGATCTTCTCCACGCTGTCCAAGGTCTTCCTCTTTTGTGTTTTCCTTGCAGGTTCCACGTGAGCCCTTGACAGACTACGCTGGGTGATGGTTTTCTGAGCATGTGGCCTACCCATCCCCACTTTCTTCTCTTGATTTGAGCATCAAGTGGTTCTCCTCCTGCTGTGTTCCAAAGCTCCTCATTTGGGACCGAGTCTTGCCACTGGATGCAAAGGATGCACCTCAGGCCTCTGTTTAGGAATGGCTCTAGCTTGTGATTTGAAGACTTTTTCGTACACCAGGTCTTGCACCCATACAAGAGCATTGTCCAGACAGGGAGTTAAACAGCAGCTAAGAGGAACCCTCTGCTACTCACCTGCCCCTCCGTGCAAAGAGGGCGACTAGAAAAGCCCCGGAAAGCCCAACAGCACAGGGCAGCCAGATGCCAACCCCTCAGTGCTGCGCGGAAGGTGTGTGTTAGCACCAGCTGAAGGAGAGCACTGCAAAAGGGAGTGTGGGCAGCTTCCGAGGGGAGGGTGTCTGGGACCTGGCTCACTGCCCTTCCTGCTCTTGCCCTTGTGTAACGTCCGAACCAAGCCCCTGCGACATGCGGCCATGCAGATCCCCCCCACCAAGCCTGGGCCGCAGGCTGCCACATGGACACAGGGAAGCCATTTCCAAGGAACTAATAAAATGGAGTTTTCCAGCCCAAATCTCCTCACCCAACTCTGCCAGTTTATTGTGGGTTGAGGGGAGATGGGGGCGCGCTCGCCCAGGGCTGCAGCCGCATACCCTTCAGCTGAGCTAACTCCAGCGCTCGCTGGCGGGGTGGTGGGGGGAATTGTTCTGAGAAAGTGGACCTTTGGCTCGTTGCTATAGAAACCGGCATACCACCGCTCTGACCCCAGCAAGGTTTTGCGCTCTCCTCAGCAGGGTTGCCAGCAGCTGGGCTGCAGCTGTTACAGAGGAAGGCAGAAATCCCTCCCCGGCTGAGTTCCCAATGACTGTGGCCAAACAGAGCTGTCCTCCGGCCTTGGTGGAAGGAGCGCAGAGCCGCTAAGATGCCCTGCCTTGTGCCCAGAGAGAAGCTGGGAAAATGGAATAGGGCAGCATTCCCACAGTTACTGCAAGGTTCCCTGCAGAACTCAGAAAGAAGGGACCCCAGCTGCTTGAATTCTCTGTGCAGGGGCTTCGCCAGCCCTGCCATTTTCTCCCTGCAAAGTGCCAGCTCCACCAGTAGCTTCTCTTGCCCCTGGGCTGGTGGCCAGCACCCCAGGCAATCCAGCTACCAGGCTTTACTCAGCCAGACCTTTATTGTAACATTCTCACAGTCAGCAAGAGAACACACACTCAGGAGTGGAGCTTTCAGTGCAGCAAACTTGCAGCAGTTTAGAGAAAGATTAAAATTGGTTTCTGCGAGGCGTTTCCAGTGGTGCCCATAACCCCTTGCGCTCCCCAAGCGGTCTTATGCAAACAGCGCCAAGCAGGCTGCCTGTAAACGGCTCTGGTCAGGCTAATCTGAGCTGGGATTTTAAATAAATACACGAAAAGCAAAGAGAGGTGAAATCGCTTTTGCACAGGAGCCTGGTATCAGAGTCATCGGTCAGCAACTTCCTGACAACAGAACACTATTCATTCCACCACATTACTTTGCTGTCACTAGGCATTTTTGCACCGAGAGCAAAATATTATTTATGCACCCCCTCTCCTCCAAATTAAAAGATGTCTCTAGTTTACTAATTTTATTTGTCTTTACTTCAGGTAAAATTCTTCATTAGTTTAGTAGTAGGACAAAAAAAAAATGGTTTTCAATAATTATTAGGAATATATTTTACAGAGATAGTTTTTAAAAAAAAAAATCAATGAATAAAATGTGATTCTTAAACAATAATATCAATAAAGGAACATAATAAATGACAAAATAATTCTAATAATTATTATAAAGTTACTTTATCTGCCTTTAGAGTTGCAAAGTCAGTGTAAAAAATGAGCCTTTAAAAACAACATCATGAGCTTTTAAAAACTCCAGAAACCATTTCCCCTGAAAGAGCAGACACCCAACTACCAAAGTACTGGTCCGATGCACATGAAGGGTGTATCTCCATAGCAAGGTGATTTCAAAATAATCGGCATTATTTCAAAATAACTTTGTGAGCATCTACACAACACAACTACTATTTTAAAATAATTTCCAAAGAGTGGACAGTTTATTTCAAATTTACCAAGCCTCATTCTATGAGGAATAGCACGTGTTCTGAAAGAGATATTTCGGAATAGGGCTGTGTAGACAGAGAATAGGGCCTATTTTGAGATATGCTATTCTGGAATAGTTTAGTCTGAAATAATTCTGCTGGGTAGACATAGTATTTCCGATTAGAGCCCCTGGGAATCAGTGCTTTCAGGGGCTCTAATCCAAAATAGGCTTTATTGCACCTAGACACACTATTTGGGAATAAGGTTTGTTATTCCAGGGCTTCCCTGTAGTGTAGATGTGTTATTCTGGAATAGTTTATTCTGGAATAATAACTTCAGCATAAGCTATTCTGGAACAACTTTGCTGTGTAGACATACCTGGAAGTGGCAGCATTGTGGGACTGGGAAGCCCAGCCCCAGATGTGTGGAGCAACCCAGCTCCCACCCCAGAGCAGGGGACAGAGCTCTGCATCATGGGAAAGTGGGCGAACCCCTTAGGTACCAGAAGCTGCCTACCCAGGCCAGGGCAGGGGCCAGCACAGACAATCCAGCAGAACTGATCAATGGATGTGCTTTTTCATACTGTGTGCAGTTGGTGCATGGAATTCATTGCTATATGAAATCGTTAAGGCCAAGAGCTAAGCAGAAGCCCAAAGAGGATTGGCCGTCTATGTCGATAACAAAACCATTCAGAGACAGATGAGTGAACACTCAAGAACCAAACAACCGCTTTGAAAGGATACTGGCTACCAGCCCATAGGAATTGGAAGGAATCTTCCCTGGGGAGACAATTGCTAACTGTGGGTTTCTTCCTCTCATGCATCTGGTGTGAGCCACTATTGCAGAGAGCATACAGGACTAGGTGGACCCTGGTCTGATCCTAGACCTTTCTCACTCTGTGCAAAGAGTCATGCAGGGTTTGGTGTCACATAAAAGGTTAATAATACTCATACCTGGGGATGCTCAGAGAGTTGCATTCAGGTTGCTTGACCCCTGCCATCCAAGGGCTATGGAGAAGGGACAGCCTACAGATTCTACATGTCAAAGTAGTCATATTAGCAGTTGAATTGTGCAATTTATTGATAGCAATTAATTTGATTAATGAGCTCAACAAGATCTGTGGACGTTTCTTAAGGTGGACTCATGAGGAGACATTACCCTCCAGCCCAGGGATTAAGGTATTCAGAAGCCCATGTCTGATCCCACTGTCCAGCAGAGACTAGGAATGCAGGTCTCCCTCCTTCTCGGCCACACAGCCGATACAGTCATAGCTGCTGCAGGCCTTACTGACCACACAGGACACCGCGGGGCCTAAGAAAAGGAGGGGACCAGACAAGAACCTGGCAGGCTCAAGCTGAGAGCAGAAGATGGCAGGAGGAGGGACAGCTAAGTCATGGAAGGGTACGGTTCAAGATAGAGGCAGAGCGAGTATTTGGAGAGCTAGGAGACGAACCACTCCACACAGAGCTGAGAAAATTCATGTGGAAATGGCTGCCAACAGGTGGGGGCAAAGGGGGCAGTTGCCTTGTGGCCCAGCCCAGATCTCCAGGCCCCTAAATTGCCCCCAGGGTCCCACACCGCATGTTGCAGGTGGCACTGAGGACTGGCTAACCCGGATCTCCATCTCTCCCCTTCTACCTGAGGCCCTGCCCCCAGAGCTGAGCCCCTTCCCCCAACACAAAGGCACATATCGCCCATGGCTTCTCAAAGTCAGGCCAGGTCTACTAGGTCAGCAAGAGAAGCCACCCTTGGCAGTAGTCAGATTGCAGAGCTCACAGAAAGAGCTGGTGGCTGGGGGGTTCACACAGTGGGATCTGGAGAACATGCAATGGAGGGAGACACAGGAGCAGGGTCTGTATCTGTGCCAGGCCCCACTGCCAGGGCTGTAGGGCACTCAGCTTACAACACAAGATGGGGCAGCAGCGGGAATGGTGATTATTGCTTCGGAGTAAGGCCAAGTCTATGCTAGACCTTAAAGTTGATTGTAGATACTCAATTTCAGCTGCAGCATTTGTGTAGTTGGAATTAACTCATTTTCAAGTGATTTATTTGGCCATTCTCACCCAGCAAGGTCAACAGGAGAAACTCTCCCTTCAACCTCCGCTACTCCTCACAACAAAAAGGAGAACAGGGGTCGACTGTCAACCCCAGACAGTTCAATTTCATGCATCCCCACTAGATGCATGAAATCAAACCCAGAAAAATTGACCCTGACTGGGTCCATTCTTCCACATAGTGAAGACACACACTGATGTAGTATCTCACAGAAGATTTCTCTTAAAGGACTGACGGCAAAGACATCTCAAAGCTATTAAGATATTGAAAACACTTGAAGAGGGTGTCTTAATTATACCTGACAAAGAGAAGCAAAGGAAGGAAAGGAAGGAAATAGGCATTCCAATAAGACTGCCCATGAAGTCACAGCAGGTGTTAGAAAATAACCATCGGGATTACAATAGGTGAGAAGCTGGCTATGTGTCAACATTGTGCCATTGTTGCCAGGAAGGCTAATGGCATATTGGGCTGCATTAATAGGGACACTGCCAACAGACTGAGGTAAGTGATTATTTCCCTCTATTTGGCACTGGTGAAGCCACATCTGGAGCATTGTGTCCAGTTCTAGCCCCAAGCTACAAAAAGTTGCCGTGGGGAAGGTCTAGGTTGGATATTAGGAAAAACTATTTCACCGAATGTGTGGTGAAGCACTGGAATGGGTTACCTAGGAAGGTGGTGGAATCTCCATCCTTATAAGTTTTTAAATCACCTCTTGACAAAGCCCTGGCTGGGATGATTTATTTGGGGGTTTTCTGCTTTGAGCAGGAAGTTGGACTAGATGATTGCTGAGTTCCCTTTCAACCTTAATCTTCCATGAGTCCACGATTCTATGTCACCTACACAGAAGCAGCTGGCCCAAGCCCCAACACATATCACACAGAGGGCAGAGAACCGCTGCCTGAGGATAATGGATCTCAGTCAACATCGACTGGAACAGATTTCAATAGCTGACCTGAAGGTCAGACCCAGTCCTGAGTCATCAAGTGTCCTGGCTGCCAAGCTGCTCCCCTCTAAAGTCAACAAGAGAAAAGAAGTTTCCTTCCAGGACTCACCGTTCCTGAAAGATGTGGTATATACACTATAATCTGTGGGGCTTAAAAATTCAGCTTCCCCACTGTGTTTCCCACTCTTACTCTATAAACAGGACACTTCCTTATTCACAACGATCCTTATCAAAGAAAGAGAGAGAAATTGAAATATAGCCCTCCCACCAAACCACGCTATGCAACTGTTGCATTTCCACATTTTTAACTGGACCTCTTTTTAGACATTCAGTAATAAAAACAAGCCAATAAAATGAACATGGAAATATATTCATTAGGATTTATAATGCTCATTAAAACTGCCTGTGTACAAAAGCATGACAGTAGAGGAAAATGCAAATTAGACTGCATGAGAAGAGGATATTTCCCTAATCGTCCAATCAAATGCTAGTGCAATTATCTGTGGCCAACCCAATGGGTTCAAATTATACTCTTCATCCTTGGACACAGTGAGGAGTCTAAAAGTGTTTCATTTTAATAAAAATGAAATCTGGACCCTGCAGAAACCAGCTTCACTAATGACGTGTTTACACAGAAAGAAACAATTTCTATTTAATGGTGATTACCATCGAGAACAAATTAAACTTCCGGGAGTATATGGATTAGAGATAATGGGAACAAAAAAAAGTTTCACTCTGTGTGTGTGTCTCACTCTGTGTGTAGCTGCGTGCAAATCAGTGCATAGGAGTTTGAATCTATACCTCTGTGTGTGGAAATTTGTGTGTGTCTCTGTCTGTGACTATGTACTTGCATTGGTGTATCTGCCTGGATGTGCATCCACAGGTAGGTCTACAGAGCAAAGTTATTTCACAATAACAGCTGTTATTTTGAAATAACTAACCTAGTGTCTACACGACGCTACTGCTATTTCGAAATAGTGGTTGACATTTCAAAATTGGTAAACCTACCTCATTGCAAGAGGAATAGCATTTATTTTGAAGGAGTTATTTCAAAATAGATGCTGTTAAGGCGTAGTACATCCAATGTCTCTCTTTTGAAATCTGCTTGATGTGTGTAGATGTATTTTGAAATAACTAAGTGCTACTTCAAAATGCATTTTGTGTGTAGCGACTTTATTTCAAAATATGCTATTCTAGAATAGCTTTTCTGGGATATCTTATTTCAAAATCAGGCTGTTGTGTACACATACCCTGACAGTATGTGTGTGTGTGTGTGTGTGTGTGTGTGTGTGTGTGTGTGTGTGTGTGTGTGTGTGTGTGTGTGTGTAACAGAGTGATGCTGTCATAAGAAGTTAAAACAAGAAATAAGAAACAAAACACTATTTCAATCATCCGATAGCACAAAACATGAGTTTTGATCAATGGCGTATTTGGACTCAGTGAAACACATTAATTTTATTTTCCTGTGATCCACATCTATTCCTCATAACAACATCCCCCACAACACAAACTGCCAATCGATCCTGAAATGATGGAAGACAGAATCTCCAGACTCTGATTTTCAGGTGAACTGATTTTAAGTATTTGACTATCATTGCAAAAATATGCCAAATGCTTCCTGCCTCGCTTCAGCAGCTCCGTAATGACACTGGAAGCCATAGGTTGGGAACCCCTAGGGCAGAATTAGCTTAAAGAGACAAAGCAAAACAAGAAAACATTTAGAATGCCAGGATCTAGGCAGTGAGTAGGCATAAAGTATGCAGGAATATTTTTCTTTCCAAAGCCAAGGTCCACACTCACCTCTCCACTCCCTCTGTAGTTCTTTGTTGTATAACTTGAATGGGTGAACAGAGGGTTAGATATTTTTGCTACTTGCTGCCTAGGATTAGGTAGATTCTGCACATCTTTTTTTCTGCACAGGCCATTCCAAACAGATTGCGTTACACTGTGTACCTGGGCAGACTCGTCCCAAAGAGTTCTTGGAACTTATTTCTACATTCAGCTTTCATACCTATTCCGTTTGCAGAACAAGCCCACATGTGAGCAGTCCCCAGGTCAGGAATTTAAGCTAGAGACACATAATAATGTAATATCTGGGAGTATTTAATAATGGTAAAATGAAAACTGTAACTGAAGCATAATGAAGCAAACTTGCAAAAGCCCTCAGCGGACTGGTTCAGAGCAATAGTAAACAATGCACAGAAATGTAACTTAATTATCTTCTGATTCCAAATATGCAACCAGATGCACAGATAGTCCACCTAAGGAAATGGAGGCAGAGAGGGATTAGAAAGAGGGTTAGTCTATTTCACTATTCCAGAGTAAAACGTTCAGGCATAAAGGTCCTCAGTAAGGATATGTTCAACAGCTACAATCATCAAAATGATGAGAACAATATGATCTGTGCATGGCTTCTTCTGAGAGCTGCTATCGCTCACTCAGAAATATCCAAGTGAGAAAATATCAAGGAGAAAAACATCCCTCATGGGGTTATAAGAGGATTCAAGAGTGGTTTGCTTCCCCGGTGACATCAAAATAACTTAGTTGTGCCATGAAGGCCCTTTTGAAGGATTAAAGGAATTGAAGTGACGAATGGGAGCTGGGATTTGCACATTCATTTGGAAAAAGTTACAAAGCAAAATATTTCACATGAACAAAGAGTGCACAGGCGTTCCAAAGGGAATGGTAGTAAGAGGGCTACCCATGGATGTGCAGAGCAAACCACAAAACCCAGCATTTGCAGGTGCCATTTGCAAACACCTCCTGGATAACATTTTCAGTAGTCAACAATTTTGTGGTAGCTGGCACGGCTGTAAATTTCCAGGGGCAAAGGAGTCTTCCTGCTACAGGTAGAGTAAAAGTTCTCTGGTTTCATGTTGCAAGAACTAGACCAAGTTCTACTCTGTCTGTAATGCTCTCCTCTCTGCTCCATGGAATCACGTTTGAGCTGGAGACACTTGACAGGAAGCAGATCCAGAACATGAAAACAGAACAGAAAACCCTGGTTTTGCCAACAAAACTGGTGGAATGTCTTGGCTTTTGGCAACCCACAAGAGACCCTCACTGGCTCCGAGTTGTTGTCTGTGGTATCAGACCAACTACCAATGAACCTAAAGTATATAACATTACCTGAAGTTACCAGATTTGTTAGGGCAAATGGTCTTATGACTCCGGATTACCTGAATGTATGGGCAATTAGATGTGAAAAGAAATGCTTATTGTCAACTGTGATTCATAGCTTCATAGATATTAAGGTCAGAAGATTATGATCATCCCATCTGACCTCCTGCATCCTGGACTTGTCAATGCACTAGCAATTTATGCATCATCATTCCTTGTTGTTAAACCATAAACCATCATGTTTCTTTTCGACAAACATCCAATTTTAATTTTAAAACTTCAAGTAACAGAGACTATACCACATCTCTTGGGAATCTGTTCCAATGATTAACTATTCTCACTGATACAAATTTGCATCTTATTTCCAGGTAGAATTTTCCAGCTTCAGCTCCTACTATGCATCTTGTTATGCATTTATCTGCTAGATTAAAAACTCCTGTGTTATCAAATATCTTCTCCCTATGTAGGTAATTACAATACCTAAGTCATTTAGAGAGTCTTTATCCTGCTTCCCAGGATACAGTCCCTCATCTTGTAAGTGTGGTCTATAGTCTTTGTTCCTAGGTTTATAACCTGGCATTTAGTTGCATTAAAATTCATGTTGTTTATTCGTGTCCATTTACAAAGCGATCTGGATTGCCCCGATCATTACGCATCATTCCACCAATGTCTGTATCAACTGTAAACTTTATCAGCAAATATTCCATGACAAAAAGCACATTAAAATGGAGTTAAGGTTGATAGTACATTACTAGTTTAGGGTACACTACATTACAAGGATATGATAATTGACCAGAACTAAGTCTTACGAATCTAGAATTTTCTTTTCTGTAAAAATGAAAATAAATCCAACATGCTAACAACTGCTAGGGCACCTAAACAAACTTAATTCTGCTCTGTCACAGACAACTCCCTGTATCATTGAAATCTTGTGTGTAGGCCACATTTGGTATTTTTAGGATTAACTGTCCTTTTTTTCCTCTTTTATTCTTCATAATCAAGCTTCTTCTTGAGTAGAATTCTTACCTCTGCCCAGCAGTGATGCTGAGGGACAAAGATAAAAAAAAAGTAATGTGCTTTTAAAAAGCAGTTTGTTAGAACCTGAGTCCACAAACACTAAAATGCCTTAATCGTGGTCATCAAGTTTGAGCATGATACAGAAAGAACAAGAGCATAAAAATGACTATGAATGACTGAGTTCTGCACTCATTAGGCCTCAGTTGGAGTATTGTGTCCAGTTTTGGGCAAAACATCTTGAGAAAGATGTGGAGAAACTGAAGAAGGTCCAGAAAACAGACACAAGAATGATGAAAAGCTGCAGAAAGCGAGCGATGAGGGAAGACTGAAAGAACTGGGCTTGTTTAGTTTAGAAAAAGAGAAGACTAAGAGGGGTCATGATGGTGGTTTTCAAGTGCCTAAAAGAGGGTTACAAAGAGGAGGGAGAAAAATTGTTCTCCTCAGCCTCTGAGGACAGGACAAGGAGCAATGAGCTTAACCTGCAGCAAGGGAGGTTTAGGTTGGACATTAGAAAAGACTTGCTACCTGTCAGGGTGGTGAAGCACTGGAATAAATTGCCTGGGGAGGTTGTGGGATCTCCATCACCGAAGACATTTAAGAGCAGGTTAGACAGACACCTGTCACGGATGGTCTAGATGGTGCTTGGTCCTGCCGTGAGGGCAGGGGACTGGACTTGATGACCGTTCAAGGTCCCTTCCAGTTCCAGTATTCTCACTAACTTCTAACTACTTTCATTGAATCACAGGGAGAAGATAAGTTGCCTATCCACCATCTCAATATCATTCACTCCTCTGGACACCTTTATCACAGCCTCTTCCTGGTTTACTTTCTAAGATAAACAATCCCAGTGTTTTCAGTCTTTCTTCACAGAAGAGTTTTCCTAGGAACATAATCACTCTCATTACTCTGTTCTGAACCCCAGCTAGTTCATCAATACCCTTTTTGATATGGGATGACCAGTACCGCATAATCTATTTTATGTGATGCTGTAGCACTGATATACATAATGGCATTATAGCATAGTCCATATCAGTGTTTCCCAACCGGGGTACATGTACACTTGGGAGTACACCAAGGTCTTAGAGAGGGTACATCAACTCATTGAGACATTTGTCTAGTTGTGCAACAAGCGACATAAAAAACACCAGTAAAGTCAGTGCAATCTAAAAGTTCATTCAGACAGTGACTTGTTTCTTCTGCTTCATATGCCTCGTGCTGAAATCTAATAACAATATTTCTTTTCCAATTAATTTATTTGATAATATAGTGGAAAGTCAGCAAGTTTTCAGCAGTAGTCTTCTGTGAGATTTTTGCATGTTTTTGTAAGTATGTAGATTTTAAGTAAGGTGTAATTTCAGGGTATGCAAAACAAATCTGACTCCTGAAAAGGGTAGAGTAATCTGGAAAGGTTGAATGCCCTTGTTTCAAAACCTTAGATTACTTTAGGACCATGTTTCTCAACTGGTGGTACATGTACCCTTAGGGGTGTGTGAGAGAAGTCTGGGGGTACTTTTTTTTCCCAAAAAGGTAATTTATAAAAAAAATGTTGACAAACACTCATCTATATTATTGACCATTCTGTTCCCTTTCCACCACAGCTCTGTTTCTGAAAAACTGTACGTTTAGCAGATGTTTTCATTGATTCTCTACAAGCACATCCAAGTCTATTTCCTGACTTGACATAGTTAATTTAAGAGCCCAGCCCAGTATATAACTAGTTTACCCTTTCCCCTCCAACAGGAATTACTTTGCAATTATCGACACAATTTCACCTACCACCTCACCCATTTGACTAGCTTGGATAGGTCCCAAATGTCTCTGGATTTGACTAATTAAAATCCTTTTGAGTTAGCTCCAAAGTTTGCCACACCTTGGTCACTGCCTTTCCCAGGTCATTGCTGCTGCAGATGCTGATCTAAACCTAAGCTGCTTTATCCTAGGGAAGCTTCAGGAAGCAGACAGAGAACACCTCCAAGTGTTTGCAATGTACAGAATGAGCCCATGAAGTGTTATCCACCCTGCCAAGGAGTGCAAAATAATGTTCCTTAAGTGTCTGGCATGGCCACCTCATACCAGGGGTTTCTTCAGTCCCAGGAGTCAAAGAAAGGGAGCAGCCTCCCCTGCCCCGTCACCTCCCCGCTGAAAGCAGGACCAATCCCAATTAAGTTATCCCAAGGATGGAGACTCCACCACCTCTCTCGGTAATGCATTCCAGTGCTTCATCACCCTTCTGGGGAAATAGTTTTTCCTAATATCCACCGTACACCTCCCCCTCTGTAACTTGAGACCACTGTTCCTTGTTCTGTCATCTTTTACCACTAAGAACAGCCTCTCGCCATCCTCAAGTAGCGGAAGGCTGCTATTAAATCCCCCCTCACTTGTTTTTTCTGCAGACTAAATCACCCCAAATCCCTCAGCTTCTCCTTGTAGGTCATGTGCTCCAGCCCTCGAATCATTTTGTCGCCCTCCACTGGACTCTTTCCAGTGCATCCACACAACACTCCAGATGCAGCCTCACCAACACCAAATAAAGAGGAATAATCACTTCCTGAGATCTGCTGACAATGCTCCTACTAATGTAGCTCAATATGCCGTTAGCCTTCGTGGCTACAAGGGCACATCGTTGGCTCATATCCAGCTTCTCATCTACTGCAGTCCCCAGGTTCTCTTTTGCAGAACTGCTGCTTAGCCAGTCAGTCCCTTCCTGTAGTAGTGCTTGGGATTTCCCATGCTAAGCGTAGAGCTCTGCACTTGTTCTTGTTGAACCTCATCCAATTTTTTGACCCATTCCTTTAATTTGTCTAGGTCATTCTGAACCCTACCCCCACCCTCCAGTGTATCAACCTCTCCCCTTAGCTTTGTGTCATCTGCATACTTGCTGAGGCTGGAATCCATCTTCCCGTCCTGGTCATTAATGAAGATGTCGAACAAATCCAACCCCATAACTAAGCCTCGGGGTATTTTGTTTGATACCAACTGCCAGATATCAAGCTGTTGATCACAACCCATTAAGCCTGATGATCTAACCAGCTTTCTATCCACCTTATAGTCCATTTACCCAATCCATACTGCTTTGACTTGCTGGCAAGGATACTGTGGGAGACTATATCAAAGGCTTTGCTAAAGTCAAGTTACACGCCTAACTCCCACTGAGAGGTAATGCGAGTCCATCACCCAACTCAGATGTTTTTGAAAAACTCCAATATAGGCCAATATCCACCTTTAAGTGCCCAAATCCTTTGGAAATCCATTCCTTACACACTCCATGCCTATATTCCCCATCTGTAATTTGGGAAGAATAAACCTTCCTGCCACCCCAGCATGCAACAAGGGTGAGTTAATTAAATGTTTGGGAGACCCGCAGATTCTGGGATGGTGGGAACCACTGCCATGCCTGCCGGGGCAGCAAGATAGAGTGAGAAAAGGAGATGTTCTTTCTGTATTTGTAAGGTTCAAATTTGCTTTCCTCTATTAGCCCAGTTTTTTCCTGGCTCCAAATCCTCAGAAAAGCACTTCACACTCTGCTCCAAAATCATCAAGGATTTTTGTTTGTTCGCTGGTAGTGTGCCCCACCATGCCGCAAAATGAGGTAATTCAGCACAGCTATTTCTGAGATTTACGGTACTTGGAAAAAAAATCAGCCATACTCATGTTTTGTAACACCTTCAAATGCTTTTTGGCCTCATCGTATTTTAAAAAGGCTTTTCCTAGAACCTTCAGAAGAAGCTGATTTATAATACCCTCTTGACAAAAATAGGCAAAGCTCATGCCCAGAACTAACTTAGCGATGAGGAAAGTCATATCCAGGCGATAGTCCCTGGTGCCATAAGAATGTCAATCAGAATGGTTCATAGGACTCCTAGGGCTGGTAGGAACCTCCGGAGGTAATCGAGTCCAGCCCCTGCCCAAAGCAGGGCCAACCCCAACTAATTCATCCCAGCCAGGGCTTTGTCAAGACAGGACTTAAAAACCTCTAGGGATGGAGATTCTGCCACCTCTCTAGTAATGCATTTCAGTGCTTTACCACTCTCCAAAATGACTTCAGGTGCTTGAAGGTATTTGGCTAGTAGCAACCAGTGCTCTAGGTGAGACTAGAACTCAGAACCTCTGCAGATCACCACTGAAACAAGTACTATAAATACACACCTGCGTTAGCTAGGAATTAAACCCAGGTCAATTGCTTAGAAAGTAGCTATGCCTACCACTACACCACCAATGCCTCTTCACTGGGCTTCTGAAAACATTTAAATGGCGGATCCATAACTTCAGAGCAATGCGTCTCCTCCTATGAAGACAGCCTGGGCATATCAAGAGGAAAATTTCTAGGGTAAATATAAAGACCACAAGAAAAATGTCCCCACATGCCAGCTATGTACATAGCTGATTTCCCAAGAGAGCTGAGCCCATACTATGGAAAATAGTCCATCCTTTCTTGGTGTCATTTTTAAATGAATGGGTTGGCCCTGTTTTGGGCAGGGGGCTGGACTTCACCTCCTGACATCTCTACCAGCCCTAGGATTCTACGATTCCATGTTGTGTCCATTTTCTTGTCCTGGCATTAAGTTATTTGTAGGCGATGCCAGGAAAAAAACATACAGGCGGAACCTGTCTAATCCAGAACTCTCTCATCGGCAAACTCCATAATCCGGCATGATTGTAGTTAGCTGGACAACCATTTATCAGGGGTGTGGCTAAATTTCCCACAGTCCCATAAAGTTTGTTTCCAGCCACCAGTCCTGGCTCTCAGGGTTTGGTGCTGTTATTTACCTGTAATTTTCCTCCCGAAATGTCTTCTAAGAGTGCAGTAAGCAGTGAAAGTACCAGTAACATGCTAGACAATATTAACCTCTCGTGGTCCGGAAAATTCTCTCATCTAGCACTGGTCAAGTCCCGAGGGTGCCAAGTGAGAGAGGTTCAACCTGTATTAAGATTTCTTTTAAGATGCACCCTAACTCCAAGACTGAGAACCTTAGTTGGTTGAAATCATTGCATTCAACAAAGATATGCCAATTTACAGTAGCTGTGATTCAGGCCCTAAATTTTCTGGGTTTCTGATGCTTATTTTTGACAACTATCCTATTCCTTAGAGACTAAAAAAATTACTGAAATGAATCTCCAGCTTAACAAAGATTTTGGTCTTTGAATAAACAGCTGCCTGTAGTGCTTGAGGTCAAAGTGGAGCAGACAATTGAAGTGTGTCCCCCATAGAGTCAAAGGGCTCCTTTTTCCAGAACTTGCTTAGCCTGGAGCAGAATAGGAACAGTGTCACATCATGCTCTAGGCTGGGAGACTTGGCTTTATTCCACTGAAACACAATCCCAGAGGCAAAGCCATGCTGCCAAGCACAGCTTTGGATCACATGCCAGTGTCCCAGCCAAGCGAGCCTCTGCCTAAATGTCTAACTTAGATGGGGATTGGTGCTCAAAAGAAACAAGGAGCTGCAGAGTCCTGCACAAGCTGGACTCGTCTGCAGAAAGTGAGCTCTGGAGGCCAAGGACCTTTGCAAGGCAGTGCCTCTGCTTCACCTTAGCCTCTCAAAGGACTTCCAGCTCACGATATGATCCTGAAATGGGCCTGTATTTCATCCTGTGAGGTGCGGAGGGTACTAGCAGGGCACCTTACCAATCCCTCTTGTGGGGGATGGGGGTTCCTGCAGGCAGAATTATCTGAACCTTCTGTGTGGCCTGTGCAGTCAGACCCTCCTTGCGTGCCTTGCCGTAATAAATAAGTTGCCGAAGGTGGCTGCAGAATCCTCATCCCTGGAGATGTTGAAGAACAGCTTAGACTACTATCTAACAGGGATGATACTGACAATGCTCGGTCCTGCCAGGAGGGCAGGGGACTGGACTTGATGACTTCCCAAGGTCCCTTCCAGTCCTAGTGTTCTATGATAATTAGCCAGGGAGGGGAACAGTGGGGCTGTAGCCTGTGGGCTCACCACGGATGGATGAAGCTCTTTCCCAGCAACGTTATGCTCTGTGACTAAAGACAGTAACGAGTCCCAGGAGGGCAGCGGTGTGCGGCACATGGTGCGCGCGCTGTGCCTTGGAGTAGGGATGTGCTTTGAGGATGAGGTCCGAGGAGCCCAAGGGAGAAGGCAGTGAACAGCCAACCTCAGCTCACGCTGAGTGTGGGAGGCTGCTGCCCTCTTGGTGAGAGTCACTCAAGCTCTGCAGTGACAGACGTCCAGGAGGGAAGACCCACAGCAAGGAGGAGAGAACCATTTCCACACCCTGAACTCAAAGGCTGGCAGAGGAGTCGGACCACTGCCTGGCCGACAGATGAGCACTTCTAATCAGGAAAGCAGAGGTAAAGAGACAGCATCCCCTTCAGTGCCCCCAGCCAGGTACCATCTTCACAGCGCTGAGAGCCAATGCGGCACTTGTCCCCACTTGCTCCTCATTTCCCACCCCACCGGAGGAGCTGCCCGGCCCTGTCCTGGGCTGGCTCTTCCTTCCTGCACTGCCCTAGGGTTAACAGACACCCTGCAATGCATGGGACAGTCCCGAATTTCCTTCCCACGGGACATTTTTGCATAAATAGAGGATGTGGGACTTGTCGGGCAAATTCCATCCTGCAGCTGTGGCTGCCAGCAGGGGCTCCTGTCTCAGCCAGCTCCCAGCTGGGGATTCCGCAGGGCTGCAGGGTCCATCTGTCCCCCCCAGCCAGGGACCCCCTGACTGGGACTGCTGGCAAGGGCTCCCAGATGGCTCCCAGCTGTAGAGTCCCCCACTCACAGGTCCTCAGCTCCCAGCTACAGGTCCCACAGGGCTGCAGGATCCCTCAAAGCTTTTCCTCTGGCAAGGAATCCCATGGCTGGGGCTGCTGGCTGGGGCTCCGTGCCCCACCCAGCTCCCAGATGCAGTGCTGCAGGGTCCCTCCGCCCCCTTGGCTGGGGATCCCATGGCTGGGGCTGCCTGTCCTGCATAAGTTTTCTAAAAATCTGGCAACCCTACGCTGCCCCCTCCCACTCACATCACCAGGATGAGTGGCCATTTTGTTTCACGTGCAGCATTGTTTGTGAACCAAGGGCGTCTGTTGCAATCACAGGGGTATTGACCGAGTGAACACTTTGTTCATGTAAGTCTGCACAGTATGTATGCATGCGTCCACTCACCAGCACCTCCCCCAGAGCAGCAGGACTCCTAGAACGACCAGCAGAGAACGAGGGCAAGAGTGCAGGTCAGGAGTCAGGGGATGTGGGGCAGAGGGGCTGGGAAAGGAAAACGGCATTGTTCTCAGGCATTCTTCTGAGGAAGCGAACAGTGGATTAAATGCCAGACCCTCTGGCTGTTACCCGCAGGAGGGCAGGTGAGTTCCCCGAGTCTGCTGGCCCCACAGCCCAGCGGGCAGGCAATGCAGGAGGTCAGGGTAAGTCGGAGGGTGGCAAGGCTAGGAAAGTGCTGGCTAGGCAGACAGGGTCAGGGAGGGTTGCTGGGAGAGCCCTCTCTCCAAACACCATCATCATAGAATTCTAGGGCTGGGAGGGACCTCAGGAGGTCTTTGAGCCCTGTCCACATATCCCCAACTCCAACTAAATCATCCCAGCCAGGGCCTTGTCAAGCCAGAAATTAACAACCTCTCGGGACAGAGATTCTACCATCTCTCTCGGTAACATTCCAGTGCTTCACCACCCTCCTGGGGAATGAGTTTTTCCTAGTATCCAACCTACACCTCCCCCACCCCAACTTGAGACCTTTGCTTCTCATCATCATCATCAAGGCAGCTTTATTAACCTGCCCAAACCCAGGCCCAGGAGAGATAACTGATCGTGTCCAGACATGTGGATTAGATCAGCAGGACAAGACCAAGGCCGCCACAACAGAGCAGCCGCCTCATACGCATTCGCTGCCGCACCTGGGCCAGATTCACGCTGAGGAGCTCCGCTAGCGGGACTGAGCTGTGGGCTTTCTGCTCCAGAAGCGAGGCTGGCTCGCCACCTCGCGCAGCGTGTGAGCACCTGCCAGTGAGGATGAAATTCACCCCACAATGGGGCAGCACAAGGCCTAGCCCCCTTCACTCCTGGGCAGGCTCAGTACGAGTCATCTCCTCTCCTCCTGAGAGGAATTCCAGTCTTACAGGGGACAGTCCAGCCCAGACTCCTATAATCAGGGTTTTAGGAGAGTTTCCCTTCGAAGCCCATGTTAAAGGGTCGTACACTTGCTAACCCTCCGCCCTTTCTGGCGGTAACTTTTCCTGCTTGGGCTGCCGGCAAGGTGGTAGTTGTTGTTTTGGCACTTGAGCAAAGCGTTTGCTGACATTCTGGGAGATCTCAGCAAGTAAAGCAAATGAACATTTCCATTGCAATAGAATTATACTGTGATAATGCAAATACAGCGTAACTTAGCAGCTTGCCACATCAACAGGTCTCATAAAAAGGAGAAAAAGTCCATCAAGTGCTGTGGTACAATGTAGAGTATTAAAAATGATCCTTAAATCTTGGAATGGTTTGAGACTCTGCTACCAAAAAGATTTCCTGGCACCACAACTGCTCAGCTGGCTTCTGCTTTTAGACCCGGCTACGTATTCTCTGGAAGCAATTGTAGAATCACAGAAGGTCATCAAGTCCAGCCCCCCGCCCAAAGCAGGATCAACCCCAACTAAATCCTCCCAGCCAGGGTTTTGTCAAGCCAGGACTTAAAAACCTCTAGGGATGGAGACTCCACCTCCTGTCTAGGTAACGCATTCCAGTGCTTCTCCGCCTGCCTGGGGAAACAGGTTTTCCTAACATCCAATCTAGACCTCCCCAGCTGTAACTTGAGACCCCTGCTCCTTGTTCTGCCATCCCTCACCACTGAGAACAGTCTCTCTCCATCCTCTTTAGAGCTCCTCTTCAGGAACTTGAAGGCTGCTATCAAATCACTCCTCGCTTTTCTCTTCTGCAAACTAAATAAGCCCAAATCCCTCAGCCTCTCCTCATAGGTCATGTGCTCCAGCCCCCTAATCATTTTGGTTGCCCTTTGCTGGACCCTCTCCAATGCATCCACATCCTTCCTATACTGGGGGGGGCCCAGAACCAGATGCAATACTCCAGATGTGACCTGACCAGTGCCAAGTAAGAGGGGAATAATAACTTCTCTAGATAGGCTGACAAAGGTGCTCTGAATGCACCCCAGTAGCCATTAGCCTTCTTGGTTACAAGGGTGCACTGTAGCCTATAAGCCACACACCTTTCTTTTTCCACCTCCCTCCCTCTAGGGCCTACCTACCAGCAGACCCTCAGACTGGGATTAGCCATGCCAGCCCCTGCACAGCAGGCAGTGGGTCTCTATTATCACAAACACCATTTCTGGGCAGATCAGAAAAGTGGGAGAGGGGAGTTCCACTGCACTGTTCAGCCAAGGGGATCCCCCACAGGTGCTGGGGAAACTAGTCTACTGTCTCCCTCTCCAGTCTTCAGAGCTGAAGGTGCTACACAGAGGCCAGCTTAAACTCCCTAACTCTGTGCTCCCCACCAGGGATGGCAGCAAAACCATGTGTTTCCTGTGCTCAGGATTTTATAGCAGAGGGACAGAGGGAACAGGGTGGCAGCCAGAGCGAAGCTTAATGGGACTTAAAAATATAGACAAAGTTAAGCATATTCTTAAGATTTTTTTCTGCATAGAGATGGTCTGAAGCACATACTTAGAGTGCAGCATGTGTTCAATAGCTTTTCTGAGCAGAGACCTGAGGGCCCAATCGATAATAATGTCTTATTGAGAGATAACAATAATATCCCAGGCACCTTGAAGTTGGAGCTAAAAGAGCCACTCTTGGCTCACACGCATATATAACATTTATTAACACAACAGGCTTTTTATAATAATCACTATTATTATATTGGGCAAAGAAACACGGTAACTCCATACACAAGAGATGGCAGGGGTCACACACAGGCAGCTGGCCTCAGAATGACATCCACCCGCTTTTGACTAAGCTGAGCCTACAAAACAGTACTAACAGGTAAAGTGCTGGCTCAGTTTTCTGGAGGCTTGTTGCTTCAGAGTCAGTGACAGAGCTAGGCGAATGCTTTGCTTGATGCACTCTTCATCCCTCCTTTGTGTGCGAAAAGTTCCTACCAACTTCAATTCTTACTTTGTTTCACATAAGCCAACAACCCTCTGGGATTTGTCTACATAACATTAACATTTTGTTAGTCTTTAAAGTGCTACATTTCTGCTGCTTTGTTTTGTATGTATGTGCCCTGCATTAGACTTTATCACTGCTGTGTGCTAGCGCCTTAGCCTTGGTCTACACCAGGCAGGGAAGTCAATTGCAGATACACAATTCTAGTGACAGCAATTGCATCACTAGAATTGACTTATCTGCAGTCGACTTACCTGGCTGTCCTCACAGAGGGAGTTTCTCCCATCAACCTCCATTACGCCTCATGATATTGAGGAGTACAGGGGTCGATTGCTGATCCCAAATAGTTAAATTTTGCACATCCCTACTAGGTGGGCAAAAATCGAACACAGAAGATCGACCCTGATCGGGTCGATCTTCTACGTAGTCTAAACAAACCCTTAGTCACATATCTCCAATTGGCTAAGTTCCATTCTGTTCCCCAATTGGCTACATAACAGTAAAAAGGAGAAAGAAGGCACAATCCTTAAAAAGCAATAAAAATCACGCAAAAGTATTAAGCATAAGTAGAAAGAAAGAAAGGTTGGATTTAAAGAAGAGAGATAAAAAGACACAAATTCACTATAAAAACAAACATGCTGGTGAAGAGCACAAAATTCTAATCAACTGGCAATAGGGAAAGGCAGTGGGTTAGAGAGAGATGTAGCTGAATCAGAACTTTAAGTAGTGCCCCAAAGCCCTGATTCAGCAGACAATTTAAGCCTGCATTTAAGTCCCACTGAAGTGCATGCTTAAAGTTGAGAACATGCTTGAGTGCTTTTATGCATATGAATGTAATCAACACGCTTCAAACTAAGCCCATTCCACTGCTTTGCTGGTCTTTCCAGGGTTACCTTCCCCCTAAGTCCTTATTCTTTTTAACTGTTTGCTACTCTTATCTTGAAATTGGTTTGTAAAGTCTTTTGGTCCGGGAGGCTCTCTATATGTTGGCACCACTGATGTCTGAATGGTGCTCCAAGTGTCTACCAAAATCATTTAGGTATCAGTATTACAAATACTTGCCTTTGGCTCTCCCATGCACTGGGCAGAAGAACTGTGTGAATTTAGGTGCTGACAGGATGACAAGAGCAGTCAATTTTGAGGATCTCTTAACCCTTTTCTTTCCAGCTCCCTTTGTTGTGTTTGGCCAGTACCATCACAGTTAGGAAGTGAGGCCGTGTGGTGTAATATCGCAGGCTGAGTGAGGCCTGGTTGAAAATTTGTTTCCCCGTCACATTCGCATCTGTGTAACGATGCCATGGAGGCTGGCCATGGAACTTGAATCTCAGACCAACAATGTCAAAAGCCTTTAATGCTTGAATGAGGATGGGGGTCAGCAACCAAAATAGCAAGGAGAACCATTTTCTCAATTTGGTAAAAAACTCAGTAATTCAAGAGCCACACTGCATGTGAATATGACAGGGTCTAAATAAATAACATCAAACCAGACTTTTGTAACCCCTACTTGGGAACAGCACCCACACAATGATTTGTGATGCAATGCCTGTTTACGGCAGGACGGTCACAAACCTTTTACAGATTGTATTTCCTCACACTTTACATGTGTGTTTGTGCCACTGTCTTCCTGACTTTCATTCCCAAACCCACCTTCCTTATGCCAGTTCTACTTCCCATTATCTCAGTTTTCTTTCTTAAAATGCGTGTTGCCCTTCACAGCAGGAACGCTGCAAGCTTCCTTTTCCAAATCAAGATTTCCTTAGCAACATGACCAAAACACAGATCCCACAATGGACACTGGACATATAAAAGGGGGAGTTATCCAACATTTTGAGATCATGCACCGTGTGCTATTTAAGTGAGTTGTTCATTGTTGGGACATTCATGGTTTATCAAAAATAATCACAAGGAGTTTTTTTTTTTATTTCACAATTATAGCATCGGGAGCTCCAAAGACGTCCTTAAAGAGCCACATGTGGTTGTGGAGCCACACGTTGCAAACTCCTGAACTACACCAACCACCCTCACCCAAAAGTTCAGTGGATTCTTGTCCCCTGATGTGGTCCAGCCTACATCCTTGCACAAAAAGCCAGACTGCCAGCGTGTGTTACATAGGTGCAGTTCCAACAATAAAGTTGCAGCCAGATTTTTATGTGGCTTGTCTGGTGTGCCAGGGCTCTGGCTGGGGTTCCAAGGTTGTAGCTATCTCTCAATTTTTTTGATGCCAAGGATCAGGCAAACTCAGTATTTCTCTATGATGCAATGTTATGTTATTAAAAACACCACCCCCTTACCTGGCTTACATCACTAAGCTCTCATTTCTAGCCCACCAAGCCTGGAAGATATCAGCTATTAAAACCACAGCATTGTTAGAGACAGGAAAGCTATCAGTCCCTGCCCTATTTCTGTTGCCACATGGAAGGAAGGTAGCTTAGTCACTAGACTAATCACGTCTTTGACCCTGAAAACTGTTTTCCAGTAGCAGCCATATACACAAGATGTAACTCCTGTATCCCTTTGTGTGAAGGCACTGCAGTCTGATGGGCCTGTCCAGCCAAGATGCAGTTCCTAAGACCACGGCTACAGTGAGTTGCAAATGGCATTGTTCTTGTGAGATTTTCAGTATTTATTATGTTACTCAAAGCCCCAGCTCCTGGAGTTATGTGGTTAGCTGAGAATTTCAGCTTTCTTTACAACAACTTCTAGTCCTCATGGCTGTGGAGAAAAGCCCAAAAACCTAAGTTTCATAGGTTGTAAGAGTTCATACAGTTAAAGGCCAGAAGGGAACACTAGGCCATCTACTTGCATTTCACTCACTTTACCCCTGTGTCAAGCCCAACAATTTGTGCATCTCTTCAGAAAGGGCAATGCGAGCAGAAACTCAAAAGCAGAAGACAAATGTTGGATTCAGCAGTTGCTGAATTTAAAAAAAAAAAAACCCTCTGATTTTAAACCCCATCTCATGATTTTTGGCAGCCCTAACTTGTGAACACTTGAGGTGAACTCTCTCTTCTCCAGCCAATCAGTCAGAGTTCCATTCCACAAAGTAGATATACGATGGAAAACAACTTCAAAACTCTTGTTATGATTGAACCTATTTCACTGCGTAAAAATCAAGGCTTGCTAGGCTACCAGAAAATACTTAGTAAATTGGACCCATCATGTCCACAGTATCTTTTGTGTCTTCCATCCAAGCAGGCATCATGAAACTGAAGGAGCACATCTATCTATATATATGAATGCATAATCCCAAATAGCAGATAAGGCCTTCATGTCCACCTCAAAGATGTGTTTGCTCTTTCATAAATTTTCCTTAAATTATAATTGTGGCGTATGTGCATGCTCATGCATGCATGCGCACACACACACACAAATCTTCCAACACTGAAAGTTGGTCTCTATAAAATAAAAGAAGCTGTTTAAATGTCTCTTTTCCAAGCCAGCCCCACAGAGCTGGAGCCGAGAATACATTAGCCTTTAATGAAGTGAAACTCTCATCTTGCTGGAGACACCTCATTTAGCGCAATTGTTTCAGAGCCATTACAGAAAGACAATTACAAGGAAGCGGCGAGAGTAATTGGAAATGCTGGCAGGAGCTGGGCGAAATGATAATAAATAAAAATATTCACCCTAATAAGCTTCCAGGAGGGGGTGGGCTGACGAAAATCAACATAATTAGAACTGAACCTTGGCAAGGAAAAACAGACAGCAGGGTGGCAAGTGCTCAACATGTACTGGGAGAGGGGAAAGTAAAAGGAACCCAACTATTTACTTGATCTGCTGTTTGGCGCTCTGGACTGACCTCTGGAGAAGCTGCTTTCACTGGAAAGCAGAGAGGCACTTGATGAAGAGAAACAGATCCAACATGCCAGGAAGAGTCACAAAGTAGTACAGGTTGAATCTCTCTAATCAGGCACCCTCGGGACCTTACTGGTGCTGGGTGAGAGAATTTGCTGGACCACAGGAGGTCAATGTTGTCTAGCACATTACCAACACTTCCACGGCTTACTGGGCTCTAAGAAAACATTTAGGGGTAAATTACAGCTAAACAACAGCACAGAACATTGAGAGCCAGGTCTGGTGACTGGAAACAAACTCTATGGGCCCACAGGAAACTTGGCCACCCCCTGATAAATGGTCATCCAGCAAACTAAAATGATGCTGGATTACAGAGTTTGCCGGACAAGAACATTCCATATTGGAGAGGTCCAACCTGTATTGTGATGAGAAGACTTGCACACTGTTGTGTTCATTGTGTAAAATGTGAACTATATTGCAATTTTCAGATTAATCAAATCTCCGTCCTCTCTGTCTACCCCATTCTCTCTCACACGTACACACCTCCATACTCATGTAAAATGAATAGCCCTTCCTCACCTAAGGACATAAGAATGGCCAGACTGGGTCAGACCAAAGGTCTGTCTAGCCCAGTGTCCTGTCTGCTGACAGTGCTTTCACCTGTCATCCATTTCCAGCCTTTGACCAACAAAGGCTCGGGACACCATTCCTACCCTTCCTGGATAATACCCATTGGTGGACCTAACCGCCATGAATTTGTCAGGTGAAAACCTCTGCTGTGTCTTTTCAGAGAGGAACATGAGGAACATGCAGTGCTGTTGGGTACAGGCAAAAACCGTACAAAATATCACACACTTTGGCTGCTCCATGTAGGACCAATAATTCCCTTTTCTCAAGCAGGTATTCTCATACTGAATTCAAGATAAAGAGTTAAATACAGTTCCGGTTTTGTTTGTTCACTTGCACCACATTGCCATGGTCTGTCATGCTGAGCTGAACTGCAGCTGAAAACACCCTAGAAAGAACATTCAGTTCTAATAATTCAAAAGTGATTTTTTTCCAACGACAAAAAAAACTACCTTTATAGTGGCCTTTTAATTGTGTCCTAATTGAAAAAGAAAGTGCTTTGCAAGGAAGACTACCCTAAGGAAACATTCTTCCTGACACCAGAGCATGTTTCAATTTTGGAGGGCAGAAAGGGTGCTATAGAGTTGATTCAATGTTTCTTTTATTGGCAAAAGGGATTCCCATCCATAACAAAGTGACGTGAAGATTTAGTCAATTCTCTGTAGATCCATGAATGTTTACCTTCATATACAGATATGGAGGGACCCTAACACCCTGATCTCTAGAGCTCTTCCAAGGGCTTGTAGTGATAAAGTACCCCTGGACTCCAGTGCACACCTGAACTTGGGGAATACAGCTGAAAACACCTTTTAGTTTTACAGAGTAAGTGCCTCCATATCGGTAAGGACAGCCACCGCAAATTAAATATTCAGCCATCCTATTTAACTGCACCAGCCAAGGATCAGAGTACAGTAATGTAACAGTCTCTGGCTTGACAGCTTCCCAGTGGTAGCATTTTTGAAGTCTATATATTTTAAATTACACATACCATAAATGCATAATAATTGTTACCTGTAGCAAGATCTCTGGGGGTTAGGCTGGGAGGGTACATATTTCTATGGCATTAGATTTATGTCTATTTTTATCTCTCTATAAAAAAGCATGCCGAATAGATAATGGTGCATAGGTTCTCCAGGGGATATTTAGTAGCATGCTGCTTCTACGAGCTGTTCCCCTATAGAATAAGAGCTCTATTAGCACCTAAGGGAAGAGGAGGGGAAAGGCATGGTGGAGGGGCACGGCAGGGCTGTTTTATACAATGCTGCTTTGGTAGCCAGCTTCAGCAGGGAACAGCTGGAGCAGAGTGCATTGCAGCTACGGGGCAATGATGTTCAACAATGTATGATAAGCAGAGACTAAAGCAATGGAGACTTGGATACAAATGGAAATGCAATTAAGGAGCCTTGATGGTTCTGAACCAAGCGGTACTAAAAATGAAGCTCCCGGCAATGTGAACCTGCCCACCTAAGGGTGTGGTTCATTGTCTCATGGAGTGGCACCTAGACCACTTACAGAGAAAAAGAATGTGTCTCCTCTACAGCCTCAGCTGCAGTCACTTGGCTTTCAGCTCAAACTGGAGCAGCTCTGGCGCTAAGCTCCAGAGGTCCCAGGTTCAAATCTTCCTGCCAGTGGTTACAGATAGACCCCGTTTTGCACCCAGCAGGCAAAGAGAATATCCCGCCTCTCCCAGCATCTCCCGCCAGCGGGGGAATCTGCCTCCGTCTGCAGGGATAGCTGCCAAACCTCAGCGAAAACGTTAAAGAAAAAACAAAACAACAGCCCCAAAGCAAACCCAAACATTGCTTGTTTGTAATACAGCTCTGGCTCCGACATGGCCCATGGCCAATCGAAACAACGCTCTAAAAGCTTCTGACTAGCAACAAACTTTTCCACTTCTTGCTGCAGATTACGGCAGGAGGTTTCCTGGGGACTTGGGCTTCACGCCATCCCCACCAACTGCTGACCAGCAGGAGAAACACGGAAAATTTGCATTTAACTTCACAGCAAGCTGAAAAGCATTTAAATGAAACAATAAATGGGCAAAAGTGTTGATCTATTAGCAGCATTTGTGTGGAGATTTCCGATCCAGCAAAATATTCTCAAAGGAGCATTGTCCCCGAGCCTTTCCAGAAGCCCCAAAGAAAAGGAAGCTCAATCGGACCAAATTCTTCATAGGTTTCATTGTTCCAGACTGACGATATCAAGCCACTTGATGGCTCCCTGCAAATCTCGACTCAGGCTGCTCCCTCGCTGATTTCCCAAACACACTCAACTCCTGTCCACCACCTTGAACCTCGACGCTGACCCCTCAAACACACAGATCCAGTCTCCTCTCCTCCGCCCCCAAACACACACTGATGATCTCCTCTCCCCCCAACACAACTGGTCTCCTCTCTCCAAACACACCCACTGTCCCCTCCCACCACTTACATCCTCCCCCAAAAATGCTCTGCTCGGGCCTGCCCATATCCCCACTCACAGGCAAATATGGCCAAAATTTGACACAGAGGCAGCAAAGGGCAATAAGACAACATCCCGCACAGACTGACCTCCAAGCAACACAGCGGCACGTACCATGGAGCAGTGGCAGATGAGACAGGCTTGGCATGGCTGCCAGAACCAGTGGCTGTCAGTAGGGGTCGGACTCCTGCGACCCCAGGGCTATGGGATCAGAGCAATGCAAGCGGGACAGTCAGTCATTTACACACTGTGTGGCTTCCAGAGCCTGTAGCTAAACACAGGAAACCTTCTTGTGCAAGAGCTTAAAACAGGCTCCAGCAACGGCTCTGACATGTCTGTGACTAATGAAACATCCTCAGTCACATTGGAGTTAAAGCTATTTCCAGTCCAGCAGTATAAAACCCTCCTAGGCCCAGCACGCTGACCTCTAACTCATGGGGCTAAGAACCACCTTGGTTAACCCACAACTACCCACCTTCTAGGGCCATCCCGAGACTGCGTTCGCTTACTGCTGCCTGCTCCTGGCACCATGGACTTGTTGGCACAGCACTCAGGCACCTGCAGCTGGCTTGGGCCTGCTGAACCCCAGCACTGTTGGGCTCAGGGTGTGGGGTGGTTTCACTGCTGTCCAACTTCTCGCAGAGGGCCTGTAGTAGGTAGAGGTTTCGTAAGTGGGAAACTGAGGCACAGGAGATTACAACCCCAATCCAAGCGGAGCCTCAGTTTTTTCAGTGTACTTCACAGTGGTTTATAGGTTCAAAGCCCCATGTGACAACTTGGGAACCTGCAACGGAGAGCCAAAGGGACCGGCTGCATAGAGTTAGCAGAAGAGCCATGGTTAGTCTTCTGTCTGGCTGTCAAGCAGCCAGTACAATCCATCTGAGGGAGAAGTGCCCAGAGGGGTCCCCGAGCCAGGCCCCAGGCCCCGGCCCCCTTCTTCCCTCGCCAGCCAGCCCAGACTGCCCCGCTCACCAGCCCAATTCCAGTTCCAACCAGCCAGGTCCCTCCTCCCATCTTGCTCCTGTTTGCCAGGGAAGAAGGGGGTCACCTGGCTGCCTGGGTTACAAAGAGCAGGGAGGGCCATTGCCTACGTGTGAGGAGTCAGCACACCCAAACTCCCCTCCCCACTGTCCACTGGTACTGTGCCTGGGGAAACTGAGGCACATACCTCCAGTTACTGCAGGACAGCAGGAAACACATGTGACTTAACTCGGGGGAATAAAACCCTTCCACCCCCACTTCATCACATCTCTCCCTACTTCGAAACCAAACTGAGCCGCGTTACTTAGTCAGTGACCTGGGGGAGTGCTGGGCCCTCCCTGCACAGGCTCTAATGGCTGCCCTTGCAGAGCACGCTGCCTCAATCCCTACAGCGCTACCAGGCCAGCAGCTCCCCCAGCTTCACTGGCAATGATGAACCCTTGAGCCTGGCCTCTCTCAGACTGGGGAGAAAGGAGCACGGCGTTAGTGGCCACCTGGGAATTGCTGGGTTGCATGACATGCCCAGCACCACAGAGGGACAGTCAAATGTACCTAGCACAGCATGCTAAGGACATGACCATTCTGTTCCTGCAGTTCCCAGCCTATTTGGAGCTCACTAAAAGCCCCCGGGCTCTAGTGGCTATCACAAGGGAGAGAGAAACGCCTTTGCTCACCACAGACAGAGGTTTATGCGCCATCCTGGTTTCAGGACATGTACGTATGTTATCCCCACAGCCTCACGGGACTGCACAGCCACAGCATGCGCTGTCCCCACCAACCTCTGCCATTTGTAGCATGCATTTTAGAGTCTCAGTTATACCTGGCACATGAACCAGTTTCCAGGGATTAGGAGCTTCCCTGGGGCTGAGGGATTTTGGCTAGCTGACGGGGTGGTGGGAGGGATGGAAATGGCCCTATCACCAATGCCTCGAACATGGGGAGCCTTGGCTGCCGATGAGACGGCAGCAGAAGTTATGTTTAGCATCTGGGACATCTGCTGTGTGCGCGGTTGCTTAGGGAGAGACCACTGCAGTGCTAAATATATATTTTGAAAAGGACTGCTGAGGCAGTCCAGGCATAACCCTGACATTTGCCAGCCAGAGGGCACAGAACTGACTTGCCTATACAACTCGGGAGGACTCTCCTGAAAGAGGCTTTTAACAGTTGCAGCTCAGCCCTTTGGGCACCTGCAGATCGGGTGTGGAATAAGGCACTTAAGTCCCTTTCTCTGAAGGCTGCCTCTCCACCTGGGCCGCACCCAGACATCTAGAACCAATTGCCTCTCCCCAGTTCATTCCTCAGCGTTTTTCTTGCTGTGCCTTCGTAGAACTGGGCGAGTATTTTCAGATTCGCAGCTGGTTTGCCAGACAGTCCAGGGGCAGATGACATGGACTTATTAGCAAATTTAACATAAATTCTCCAAATAGCTTTGTCCCAGAATTAAACTTTAGCCAATGGCTAAGGAGTTTACCTGGGAGTTGGAGGCTGTGACCCAAACACAGGCCATGGGTTAAGGTACATGCTCACATGTTCACTGTCCAGTACCTGAACTCAGCAAAGTTGTGGCTGGTGCACAGGCTGCACCTCTCAGATCCAGAACTCTCTCATCTGGCAACCACCGATGTGCCAGGGACGAGAGAGCACCAGGCTGGGGGCGGGACCTGTGCAGGACCCCTGCTTGCCTCGCAATAGCAGGACTGTGAGTGGAGGCCCCACTGCCCGGCAGCAGAGGGTCTGGAAGCCAGACCTGGCCCCGCCCCAGAGCAGTGCACCCAGGAATTGGATCTCTCCCCTGCCTGGCCAGAGCAGCCCTCAGCCAGTATGCAGGGGCCACGATCGTGGATAGAGCCCTTGGCGGTGCAGAGGCAGCTGGGGCCAAGGGTCTGGAGCAGCCATCATTGAGGCCAGAGGTGGGGGGCTGGAATCAGGGCAGAGACAGGCAGGGGGCTGGTGGCGGGGGACCTTCCCTGGTCCAGCAAATCCCCTCATTTGGGACCAGTCTGGTCCTGAAGGTGCTGGATATGGGAGGTCCAGCCTGTACTGGACACTGGATATTTACATACTTATACACCAGCTAGCACAGCCACTGCCCAATCTTGTACAAGATGGTTTGACACAACAATGTCTGGGGATATTTTGTTCAAAGATAAGAGGAGTAAGAGGAGGTAGCTACCGGATGCCATGAAATACATAAAGTGGTGTGTAAGTTATGGGTGTTAATTGTTGGTTTTAGCCAGGGCACTTGGCCTGAATTCTTTGCATGGCCGAGGGGATGTCAGATACTCCCACTGTGAACTGAGCCATGCCCTGCTACTGGGCATTCATGTGTACTCAGGGAGCCAGAGTGCTCAGTGTCTGGGGCAGGGAGGATTAGTGTGGGGATTCCCGGGGGGCATGGGCCACATGCCTCTTCCCTGGCTCCTACCCTGCCCTTCCCATGCTCCTTCGTTCCCTGCCCATAGACTCCAAGAGGTGGAAGGGACCTCAGGAGGTCACTGAGTCCCGTCCCCCGCCCAAAGCAGGGCCAATCCCAACGAAATCATCCCAGCCAGGCTTTGTCAAGTCAGGACTTAAAAACCTCCAGGGATGGAGATTCTGCCACCTCTCTAGGTAACACATTCCAGTGCCTCACCACCCGTCCGGGGAAATAGTTTTTCCTAATATCCAACCTGGACCCCTCCCACCGCAACTTGAGACCATTGCTCCTTGTTCTGCCATCTGTCACCTGTGAAAACAGCCTCTCTCCAACCTCTTTGTAATCCCCCTTCAGGTAGGTGAAGGCGGCTATCAAATACTCCCTCACTCTTCTCTTCTGCAAACTAAATAAGCCCAAATCGCTCAGCCTCTTCTCATAAGTCATGTGCTCCAGCCCCTGAATCATTTTTGCTGACCTCCCCTAGACTCTCTCCAATGCATCCACATCCCTTCTGTAATGGGGAGCCCACAATTGGATGCAGTACTCCTGATGTGGCCTCATCAGTTTTAAATAAAGTGGAATAATCACTTTGCTAGATCTGCTGGCAATGCTCCTACTAACACACCCCACTGTGCCGTTAGCTTTCCTGGCTACAAGGGCACACTGTTGACTCATATCCAGCTTCTCAGACACTGTAATGACCAGGTCGTTTTCTGCTGAACTGCTGCTTAGCCAGTTGGTCCCCAGCCTGTAACAATGCTTGGGATTCTTCTGTTCTAAGTGCAGAACTCTGCACTTGTCCTCGTTGAGCCTCATCAGATGCCTTTTAGCCCAATTCTCCAATTTGTCTAATTCACTGTGGATGCTCCAGCATATCTCTCTCTCCCTCCAGCTTAGTGTCTTCTGGAAACTTGCTGAGGCTGCAAACCAACCCATCAGAGAGGCCATTAATGAAGATATTGAGCTAAACCAGCCCCAGGACCAAGCCCTGAGACACTCCATTTGATGCTCGCTGTCAACATTGACACTGAGCCATTGATCAGCACTCATTGAGCCCAACAATCTAGCCAGCATTCCACCCACTGCACAGTCCATTCATCCAAGTCCCACTTCCACACTGTGCAAGCTAACCAAAAATCCTAATAGCAGTTGTAGGCACTCAGCTCTTCCGAGAATCAGATTCAAGGTGCTTCATGTAAGGCAACCAGAAAGTGATGCACCCAACATTTGTGGCAACTTTTAAAAATTCTGTCTCCCAGCCATGTACACAAGCGTATGGGGCTTGCTTGAGCCTTTTCATTCCTTTCTGCCCCAAAACACATTTTTTGTGAAAAAAAAAGGCGGGAAAAACCACCACACACATTTTTCCATCCCATTGTTACAACAGTTACCAAAGTCACTGTCATGGAACAAGGCTGGAGACAAAATATTTCTGTTCTTCATTTGTTTATGTAAGATCTGAGTGTGCACAACATGTGGCTTCCTGGAAATCAGCTGGAGTTGGGACTTATGTTTCATTTAAAAAAAACAAAACAAAAAAACCAAACAAATATTTTTTGTATTTCTATTTAGGACCAAATTATTTTGTTCTCCAAGGAGAGATCGCAATTAACTGCAATTTTCCTGTAACTTTCTCTGTTTTACTAGCCTATATCAATGACGAGTATTTGGAGATATCACGGTGCGCATCGGAAGAGTTAAGGTAGATCTTGTTCTTAATTACTGTGATGAAGCAGAGAAATGACCAGGCAGCACAGCAGGGGTTAAAGAGAGGCTAAGGGCCCAGCTAGCTCCACTAGGCTCTACCTGCAGCCAAGGCCAGGCTGGGAGTGGGGAGAAAAGGAGAGATCCTAGCCTACTTGTGGCTGACTGGAAAAGGGGCAGGAGCTAGCCACCTCTCTGAGTAAGGGGAAGGGTCACTAACCTGCCCATCCAGGCAGAGAGCTGAGAGGAAGCCCTGTGCCCCCAGCTGCAGGAGACGCTGGTGCTGGTAACTGTTCCCCAACCAGCTTGTTCTGGGGTGAATGAAAACCCAAACATCGGGATCAGCCCTCTGTGGGCTTCTTTTTTCTCTTACGTAATATCTAGCTCAGGATGCCGCTTGCCTGAGAAAGTCGGCTCTGCTGTGCCTGGACTGCACAAAATGCATTCAAAAAACTCGACTTAAGCTCTCCCAACAGGTGGCCAGAAACCCTACACTGAGCAGGCCCTGCCTTACTGAGTCTGTTAGCAAGAAACATCTGGCTGGGAGCCCAGAACGCCGCCCGGGATGGTGTGGGTGGGGGAGGGCGCAGTTTCGGTACAGCTCCAGGTCCCCTGACATAGAAAAACAAACAAGGTGACCAATCAGAGAGCCGAGGGCCCCCCCCACCCCGTGCTGGCCTACAGCAATGGATTTGCAACCTGCACGCTACAGGAAACGAGGCTGGAAGGCTTGTATAATTGGGGTGGCTCAGGGGAATTGTCTTGGCGGCTCATTGACACCACGCTCACAAGAGAGCATTGATGGGAGATAGTGAGATGTTCAGGTCTGAGTGAAAGGGAAACTCAACCTTAACTAACCACCCTTCCACCAGGAGTACAATGGGCCAGATCTCCGACTCACACCAATCTGGTAGAGCCCCACTGATTCGCCAGCCTCTGGGAGGAACCGAGGTCAGTTCAATCAGCTGCAATAATTACTGAATGGCTGGAGCATTCTTGAAGGATTCACACCAGGCAACAGGACGTCAGGCAACTGCCTTGAGCCAGAAGCCCGAGTCTGTCTTCTGGGACAGCCCTTGCGTGATAGAAATGGGCACAGCACCCCTGAGGCACAGCCGCTCACACAGAGCAAAGTCCCTGACTTGTGAGATACCAGTTCTTGGACACTTATTATAGGTTGAACCTCTAATCTGGCACCCTTGGGACCTGATCGGTGCTGGACCACAGGAGGTCAATATTGTCTGGCAGCATTACCAACACTTCCACTGCTTACTGGGCTCTTAGAAGACATTCAGGGGTAAATTACAGCTAAATAACAGCACAGAGCACTGAGAGCCAGGACTGGTGGCTGGAAACAAACTTGATGGGACCATGGGAAACTTGGCCACACCTGTGATACGTGGTCGTCCAGCTCACTAAAATCATCATGGATGGTGCTGGATGAGAGTGCCCCTTCAGAGAGGCTCAGCCTGCAAAAGATTTGCTTGGGTTTACCAGGGAAACGTCCAACTGCGGCTAACACATGCCACTCCAGGGGCAACAATGAAAGAAACCCTCCAGCTTTTCAAACAGCGAAGCTGTAAAATGCCAAGTACCAGCGTGCAAAGGGCAGCCTGGGCACGCAAGGCACTGCTCAGGGAAGGGACAGGATCAAAAAAAGCCAGATCAGGAGCGTGCTCATTTTGCACACAAACCCTACAAACGTTGTCTTTCGGCTGCTCCCGAGGGCAGAGGAGAAGCAGATGGTTTGGTGAGGAAGGACAATGGAAGAGAGCTACTCCAATCTGCATAAATAAAGAAATAGGAAGAGAGAAAGAATGGGAAGCCACACAGAGACTCTAGCATGGAGAGAGGTGGGAAAGGAAAGGGGACACAGCCCCTACAACAAGGAGGTGGGGGACACACAGACCTCCAGGTGTGAAGGAGGGAGTCGATGGTTCCAGAAGTCTCTTTTGTAGGAGGAACGGCAGGGCAGCATGCAGGCAGTTTGGGGGGTGGGGCTGGAGGAATGTGCTCACGGATGCTATAGAAGCTACAAAATGTGCAATACCCTAGTAAAATCTGAGTCAATTTAATAAGCCAAAATCAAACTTGATATAAGTCAGTGAAATTGCTCCCGCTTACCTGAGGCTCGAATTAGACATAAGAGCAGCCAGACTGGGTCAGACCAAAGGCCCATCCAGCCCAGGGTCTTGTCTGCCGACAGGCCAATGCCAGGTGCCCCAGAGGGAGTGAACAAAACAGGTAATCATCAAGTGATCCCTCCTGGTCACTCATTCCCACCTTCTGGCAAACAGAGGCTGGGGACACCATTCCTGCCCACCTTGGCGAGTAGCCATTGATGGACCCAACGTCCATGAATGTAGCTAGCTCTCCCTGAATGCTGTTAAGTTCGTGGTCTTCACAACCATCTCTGGCCAGGAGTCCCACAGGACTACCCTGAACTGCACAAAGAAACACCTCCTTTTATTAGTTTTAAATTCAGTGATTTCATTTGGGGACACCTCGTTCTTATGCTTTGGGAACAAGTAAATAACCTTTCCTTATTCACTTTTTCCACACCAGTCATAATTTTATAGACCTCTATCATATCCCTCCTTAGTCTCCTTAGACCTCTTACACAATCCAAGAAAAGGCCTTGCTTGCGTAATGTCCATGAACACAAACCTGCCCTGACTGTGGCTGAGCAATTAGAAAAGCGTTGCCTTTTTCAGAAACTATGGTGGGGTCTGATAACTCCCGTGAGGATCACCGTCCACATATGAAACAACAACTCTGCAGCCAAAGGCACTGAATAAACTCCCCCACACTTCACACTATTGGAACCGTACCTAGACAAAACGAACACGCACATTCCGCACTAAGCCAGGCGTGCTGGGAATTATCATGTGCGTAGCTACAGACTGTTCCATAAGCTAAGCAATGCACTGCTTATAAAATCACATCCTGAAGCTTTTGGGTTAACAAAAGATTTACAGAAAGAACAAAGTTCATTCTCTGACTATAACCAGTAAAAGAAGAAGCTGAGGGACAACGGAGCACCCAGGCTAAATTTAAGAACATGAGAGCTGCGTCTACACGTGCACGCTACTTCGAAGTAGCGGCAGTAACTTCGAAATAGCGCCCGTCACGTCTACACGTGTTGGGCGCTATTTCGAAGTTGAAATCGACGTTAGGCGGCGAGACGTCGAAGTCGCTAACCCCACGAGGGGATGGGAATAGCGCCCTACTTCGACGTTCAACATCGAAGTAGGGACGTGTAGACGATCCGCGTCCCGCAACATCGAAATAGCGGGGTCCTCCATGGCGGCCATCAGCTGGGGGGTTGAGAGATACTCTCTCTCCAGCCCTTGCGGGGCTCTGTGGTCACCGTGGGCAGCAGCCCTTAGCCCAGGGCTTCTGGCTGCTGCTGCTGCAGCTGGGGGTCCGTGCTGCATATACAGGGTCTGCAACTAGTTGTTGGCTCTGTGTATCTTGCACTGTTTAATGAAAGTGTGTCTGGGAGGGGCCCTTTAAGGGAGCGACTTGCTGTTGAGTCCGCCCCGTGACCCTGTCTGCAGCTGTGTCTGGCTCCCTTATTTCGATGTGTGCTACTTTGGCGTGTAGACGTTCCCTCGCTGTGCCTATTTCGATGTTGGGCTGAGCAACGTCGAAGTTGAACATCGACGTTGCCAGCCCTGGAGGACGTGTAGACGTTTTTCATCGAAATAGCCTATTTCGATGTCGCAACATCGAAATAAGCTATTTCGAAGTTGGGTGCACGTGTAGACGTAGCCGAGAATGGCCATACTGGGTCAGACTAAAGGTCTATCTAGCCCTGTGCCTTGTCTTCTGACAGAATCAATGTCAGATGCCCCAGAGGGAGTGAACAGTACAGGCAATCACCAAAGTGATCCCTCTCCTGTCATCCATTAAATTTAAGTTTCCTTTGACTCTTGTGTCAGACTCATAGAACCCTGGGGCTGGAAGGAACCTCAGGAGGTCACTGAGTCCAGCCCCCTCCCCAAAGCAGAATCAACCTCAACTAAATCATCCCAGCCAGGGCTTTGTCAACCCAGGACTTAAATACCTCTAGGAATGGAGATTCCACCACCTCTCTAGGGAACCCATTCCAATGCTTCACCACCCGCCCGGGGGAAATAGATTTTCCTACTATCCAACATAGACCCCCACCCCACTCCCGTCACTGTAACTTGAGACCATTGCTTCTTGTTCTGTCATCAGTCACCACTGGGAACAGTCTCTCTCCATCCTCTTTTGAACCCCTTTCAGGAAATTGAAGGCTGCTATCAAGTCCCCCCTCACTCTTCTCTTCTGCAATCTAAAGAAGCCCAAGTCCCCCACCTTCTCCTCATAGGACACATGCTCCAGCCCCTTAGTCATTTTCAATGCCCTCCATTGGACCCTCTCCAATGCATCCACATCGAGTCCTTTCCATCTGTGTATTCAGGAGTGCAACTGAATTGCAGTTATGGGTTCAGAAAGCCGCAATGCTCTACAGTGGGCTTCATTAGGCGATTTTTACAGCACAGCTATTCTTGCTGGGATGTGCAAGTGCCAACCCAGTACACTGCATGCCCTGCTATCACAGGTATAAATAGCATGGTAGATGGGGCATTGCAACTTAGGTGAGTAATGTAGAGCAAAGGGCCCCACTCTTCTGAATGCAACAAATCTCTCGGCACACCCACGCAGGGCCTCTCTCAGCTATGTGGCTATTTTTAAAGATATGGAGCGTGTTTCTGCCTCCCGCCCTCCAGAGCCTTTCGCCATTACACATTGCAACAGAAATGGATGCAGCCAGCCTTTCACTGAAATGTGGATCTAGATCAGTGGTTTTCAGTCAGCGTGCTGTAGCACACTGGTATGCTGCAAGAACTCAGGACTCTATTAGGGTTTAAAAAAGAGCTTGATAAATTTTTGCAGGTTAGGTCCATAAATGGCTATTAGCCAGGGATAAAGTATGGTGCCCTAGCCTTCAGAACAAGGGCAGGAGATGGATGGCAGGAGATAAATCACTTGATCATTGTCTTCTGTTCTCCTTCTCTGGGGCACCTGGCATTGGCCACCGTCGGCAGATGGGATGCTGGGCTGGATGGACCTTTGGTCTGACCCAGTATGGCCGTTCTTATGTTCTAACTGTCAAAGTGTGCTGCAGAAATTTCACCTATTTCCCCTCTCCACAGCTCTTTGCGGAGTCAAGTGCGGGGTGGGAATAAATGAAATTTCACTGCACACTTACATGACCCTGCCCCAGCTCAGGGCTCAATCAGCAAGGCTGCCCAAGTCCCAACTGGCTTGGGTTGGTCGATTTCCCTTCACAGAAGCTTTGCAAAGCAGCTGCTGCGGGAAAACTGACCAACCCTGCACCCATGACAAGGTGTCTCCATCTTCTGTAACCTTAATAACCTCAGAAGGTCATCAAGTCCAGCCCCCTGCTCAAAGCAGGGCCAACGCCAACTAAATCATCGCAGCCAGGGCTCTGTCAAGCCGGAATTTAAAAACCTCTAGGGAGGGCGATTCCATCTCCTCCCTAGGTAACACATTCCAGTGCTTCACCACTCACCTGGAGAAAGAGTTTTTTCTAATATTCAACCTCAAGCTCCTCCACCACTACTTGTAGTCACTCCTAGTAAGGGAGCTGCAGGTTCGAATCCCCTCCGTTCCCAACATGGAGCAGAGGTTTCAACCCCTGCCTTCAAGTGACCTATCCAAAGTAACGTCTTCTCAGTATTTTCCATCAAAGTTGTTCTACTTGTTCCACAATTATTCATTAGGCTAGAGAACTTGAGAACATCTCTATAGACCAGCAGGTTGGGCACTAGCTCCAATTAATATTTTTTTATATAAATCCCTTTGTGGCTCTGTTCCTTCAGGACCCGGCAAACTCAACCGGGGAAAGTTGAGGTGGCCTTTCATTTGCAGAGTCAAACTGGAGTTGGATTGCTTAATGCAACATAGTTTATTAGACAGGGCAATTAATGTGCAGTATCGCATGGCTTGGCTGAGCCCTGGAGTTGGCACACACATGAGGAGTCAATCTGCAGCCACGTAATTGGGGTTGGTCCAGCTTTAAGCGGGGGGTTGGACTAGAGGACCTCCTGAGGTCTCTTCCAGTCCTAATCTTCTGAGAGTGTAGGAATTATCAATAAGCACCACTGGACAGAACTGTGCGTGGGGAGAGGGCACTCGCATTCCACCTGGAAATAAGGGAGACATTTATCTGCAAATAAACAATGATTACATGGAAAAAATGCCACATTTAACAACTAATACGACCACCTGAGTTCCAGCCCCGTAAAAGCCCCTGACCAATCTTAAGTATCATTCCAGGGTTTATGCTGTCATTTGGGTTACTAACCACCTGCCAATGGACTGCGACTATAGTCTGGAGCAATACAAAGGCATGAGCTATTACAGTAGGGGTGTCCACTACGTTCACCACTCGCCACATGTGGGGGAACAGAGTACTGTGTTCTTGTGAAGTGGGGAGCGGTGCCAACCTGTGGCTCTGGAGCTGCATGCAGCTCTTGGAGCCTTTAAATGTGGCTCCCCCGGAGAGCCACACGCGGGGAGTGCCATCTGCCCGCTTCGTGGGAGAAGCGCATGGTGGCAGCAGTGGCTCTGGTAAGTCTCCAGCACTGAATTAAAAGGGGGGCTGGGGGTGCCTGGCTCTGTGGGGGAGTGGTCCTGGGAGTGCCTGGCTCTGTAAAGGCTGTATAGCATAATGTGATGAGTATGGAAAGATCACAACCACAAAAGTGGCGATCTTTGACTTCCTGTTGGACACCTCTGTATTACACAAGGCCTGCACGGGGTGGGACCCACACACAGCACCCCACACTCTCCCACCCAGAGAACACTTACAGCAGCAGCTCCTGCTGCCTGATTTAGAAGCTAACATGCAGGCGGAAAGGGCTTAGGCACTGCCTCAGGTTTTAAAGTACCTTGTAGAAGGAGAAAGCCACAGACCTGGTCACATACACACAACAAAGCTGCTTTCCAAGGTTTCAAAAGTTAATTAATTTCAACCCCCATGCCTTGTTTGTACTCTGAAAGCCCCGTCTCCTCCGAGCACAGGAGCAGAAAGGGTTATTTAGCCAGCAGCAGAGAAGGATTTGCAAACATTCCACTAGCCTGCAGGGAGAGGCACAGGGATTGAAAGGAGATTTAATTAGTAAAATCTCGTTAGGCAAACGAAATTATCCGTAAGACAATACTCCTCTGGACAGGGGGTATGATTAAACAAAGCCATTAATTGAGAAAGTAGCTTCAGCAGCTTACTGAATTCATTCATCTTTGGGCTGGCTCCATTTTACCTCTTCAGGGTTGAGTTGAGTGGACTTTTTTTTTTTTTTTTGTTTAATGGAAAGATCCCTCAAAGCTTTCAGAAATGCATGATTTAGGGCTCCAGACCTTTGTTTCTCATCAGCAGGCTCTCTCTCTGCCAGATTTCAGCAAAAGTAGTTTGATTGCATAATGCATATTTGCATAATGTAAATTGCAATCTACTAGCACAGGAGACTGGAGACACCGAACAGTCATTATTATTTTACCATTCCACAAAAATTCTACATTTAGGAGGCAGATTTGCAGCTGGAAAAGCCTTATAAATGTGACTACAGCATACTGTGTTAAACCACATCAAGGATCTGAAAAGCTTTAGAAGTGGGTCTTACCCACAAAAGCTTATTACCTAGTCAATAAATTTGTTAGTCTTTAAGGTGCTACAGGACTGCTTGATTTTTGTGAAGCTACAGACTAACACAGCTGGCCCCCTCTGAGACTACACAACAAGAATGCCCTTCATTTTGTTACACATTGCACTTCCAAGAGTCGCAAGTTCAAGACAGATCAGTGGGTTGGTAAGGAGAGATGGCTAGAGTCACAGACTTGATCTATACTAGGCAGGTAAGTTGACTGCAGATACACAATTCTACCTACGGCAACTGTGTAGCTGGAATCGACTTATCTGGCTGTCCACACAGAGGGAGGTCAACTACAGTACCTCACCAGTCGACCTCCTTTATTTCTCACAATAGCGAGCAGTACAGTTGTCACATGCTGACCCCAGGTAGCTCAATTTCGCACATCTCTACCAGGTGTGCAAAATCAAACTCTGGAAGATCAACCCTGACTGCGTCTACCTTCCCGTTTATGTAGACAAGCCCATAGATACCTTGTGTCTTATACCAGTGCTTTATTGATGGCTATTTCCATCCAACAGGACTCTCTAAACACAAAAATATTTGGATCTCTATACTCCTTGCTTAAAGAACTCATTCAAAATATTGCCACAGTCTGCTAATAAGCTCTTCAGGGATCACCTCATTGTAGGCATTTGTAGAGTGCCTACCTCAATAGGTCCTCAGCGGGGTTGCAGAGTGCTACTTGAATAAGAAATGTGTACCATTTGAACCTCTCTCATCTGGCACCCTCAGGACCTGACCAATGGTAGACAAGAGAATTTGCCAGATGACGGGAGGTCAGTATTGTCTATCACTTTACCAAAACTTGCACTGCTTACTGGGCTCTTAGAAGGCATTACAGCTAAATAACAACACAGAACACTGACACCCAGGACTCCTGGCTGGAAACAAATGTTACGGGACCACCGGAATCTTGGACACACCCATGAAAAGTGGTCATCTGACTGACTAAAAATCATGCTGGATTAGACAGTGTCATACAAGGGCTGGTGCCATGACACCAGACTCCACATGAAGACCTAAGTTCAATGCTGGGAGCCTCTTGGAGAGCCAGTAGGCATGTGGATGGTTACATCAGCCACTGGAGGAGATGATGTTCTCTTTAAACCAACACTCTCTTCACCCTGGTACTACCCTAGATCCCTGGAACCATCGCCTAGGTCCCTATCCTAACACCAGCAATAGAGATTTTAATAGACACCAAGTTCAAACCTTCCAAATGTTCTACTCTAGCCATTCAAACTATGGTCTCCTTTCAGTCTGCCAGCCAGACCTTTGTGGACAGCAAGCTGGCTGAAAAGTTCTCATGTGGAAAGATTTCCTACACTTGCATCAAACCACAAATTTTTCACAGGAGAAGGTCAGTTCCAATTAAATACTTCAGTTTTCTCCATGGGAAATACCAGAAGGTAGATTTGCTTTTAGATTCAAGTCATTTCATTTCGGCTGCTTGTTTTTCTGTTTTTTTTTTTTTCAAAGTAACTCTAAACAAGATAAGACATCAAGAAACTCAATACACATAAGCCAGTCAGTGAACACTTCAGTGGAGTGGGCCATTCTGTTAAAGACCTGAGAATTTGTGTCCTAGAGCAAAAATAATTTTAAAACATATTAGAGTGAGAAATGTGTGAATTTGAATTCATATTCAGATTCGATACATTAACACGTGGTATGAACAGAGACATCAGTTACCTCACGCATTATAAGGACTGCCTCCCTTCCTTTGATGCTCGTAATTATCTCAGACAGGACACTTAACATTTCCCCACCCCTCAACCCCTTCCAGCAATCCTATTTGATTGGTCAGTTTTTACTGTAATTTTTTTTCGGTCCTCAGTATTTATAAATACTAGTCTGTATTGGAAATAAGATTGATCTGAAGAAGTGGCTCTGTCCCACGAAAGCTCATCACCAACTAAATCATTCTGTTAGTTTTTACAGTGCCACATTTCTGCTGCTTTGTTTTGTTGGAGTACAGACTAACACGGCCATCTCTGTTACTAAAACATGACGACATTTTATGTCAATATGCCAATTCTCGACAAAACTCTTTGTTAGGAAAGGTCCTGTGGAAAAGCCAAACTCCTTTCAGACCAAAATATTTCCAAATCAACATTTGTGTTTCAAACGTTTCGGGGGGATGCGGATTTGGGAGCAGCAGTAGTAGCCTCTCACGCAGACTGCCAACTCCCCACATGCACCTCCAAAGGCAGAGCAGGAATCAAGTAAACTGCCCAGCCGCAGGCCAGTTTCCATGGTCCTTGTCAGTCTAAGGCTTCATCTACACAAGGAGAGAAAATTCATCCCAGATATGCAATTCTAGCTACCCCATTAATGTAGCTAGAATTGACACATCAGGATTGACTTCCTGTCCCCGTACAGATCAGGGCTCTTGGGGCTCATGCTTGTGTCCCTTACTACATGCAATAGGATGGAGTACCACGGTTGACAGCTGAGCCCAGAAAGATCAATTTTGCCACGTCTTCACAGATGCAGCAAAACTGAACCCCTAGAAATTGATCACAGCACATTGAACAACAGGTAATTGTAGATTCTGCCTAAGCTGTCATCCTCTCTGCTGTTTAACACCTCCCTCCTGCCTCTCCTCCCCAATGCATTTCTTACGATATTCAACAATGGACAAAGTGTCCACTAACAGCCCCAGCTGACCGTTCCCATACATGGGAACAAGTTTGGTTTTCTACAAGAGCAGCTCTCATGATCCTCTCCAAGCTGCTGTCATCAATGGCTCCTGCGTTGTGTCCTTACTTCATACTAGCCTGACAAACACTGTTACCTCCAGCCAAGCCAAAGGGTCTACTCTTCTTTTAAACCTTTTGACTGCCGTCTGTTGAAAAGACTATAGATGTGGCTCAGAATCATAGAATCCCAGGGCTGGAAGGGACCTCAGGAGGTCAAGTCCAGACCCTTGCCCAAAGCAGGATTATCCCCAACTAAATCATCCCAGGCAGGACTTTGTCAAGCTGGGACATAGAAACCTCCAGGGATGGAGATTCCACCTCTTCTCTAGGTAACACATTCCAGTGCTTCACCACCCTCCTAGTAAAATAGTTTTTCCTAATATCCAACCTCCACCTCCACCACTGCAGCTTGAGACCGCTGCTTCATGCTCTGTCAGGTACTTGGGGAAGGAGAGAGTCGCACACTTCTTCCCTATGAACTTGAAATAAGCTCCAGTACGTAATATCCATTTCTGGCCAACATCTCTGCCCTCACTGGCAGCAATGTTAGTGTAAGAGCAAAGGAATGACCCACCTGATGTACAGGATGGGAGAAATGCACAGGCAGCAGGTAATTAAAAGAAACCAATCCCAATTAAGCTGTCATGAACTGCCATAAAGAGGACTCTGCTGGAGCACAAGCTTACAGTTGGAGCAAACCATTTCTGGAACTCCTGTGCCAAACCCTCATGGGGAGATTGTTCTATTTGCTTTATGAGCTGCATCAAAACTGGCTGGACGAGGGCAATGACAAGCCTGTGTCAGGCTCCAGGCACTGGGGAGAAAGACAGATGAAGAAGAGGTGGGAAACAGCAGAGATGAGTTACAAAAATGAAATGTGAATACCCTCATTCCCCAGTTTAGTGCTCTGACTCTGCAAACAGCAACAGCAGCACCACTTAGCAGGGATCATTAACATCTTGTGAGTAGGAGCCTGATTGTACTCCACAGTGGAATGGGTGGAGGCACAGAAATCCACATGTTCATAGAATCATGGAATCCCAGGACTGGAAGTACCTCAGGAGGTCACTGCACTTTGGTATCTTTGGTCCACACCCTCCATGCAATTTGATAAAATTGTTGAAAGGCCCTGGTCATTTACAGCTCAACAATGGCTCAGATAGACATACTTGTGCAGGCAGTGAGGTGATAGCAATTCTGGGTCAGTATGTACAAAGAGCAAATTCTAGATCGGGGTTGGCAACCAAAATAGCAAGAAGAGCCTTATTTTTTTCAAATTCAGTAAAAAACTCTAATTCAAGAGCTGCAATGCATGTGAATACGAGACAGTCCTTCATAAATAACACCAACCAGACTTTTTGTATCTCCTATTTTAAGAACAGTGCACACACAATGATTTGTAATGCTATACATGTTTACTACAGGACTTTTATAAACTTTTTACATATTCTATTTCCTTGCTCTATATACGTGTTTGTATGACTGTCTTCCTGACTTTCACTCCCGAACCCACTTTCATTATGCCAGTTTTACACCCCACTTGTGACTTCCCTATGATGAGAACAGATTGATGAGCGGAGACCCATGGCTCTGAAAAGACCCAAGGCAGCAGAAGGGCCACCATGAGTCTCTGAGGCACCCAGTAAAATCCACCAAGAAGCACAGGATCCCCTAAGGGGCCAACAAGGGACTTGTCATAACATGTAGTGAAAATAAATTTAAAGCCTGAGTCACAGCACAACTGATAAGCAAGTTGTGACCAGACAATGGCTGTAAACTAGCCTGGGTGCCTCAGAGCCTCATGGTGGCCCACATAGGTGAGACATTGGTCACTGACACAAGGGAAACCCCGTATCCACAGGCTGTCGGCATGAGGCTCTGAAAACAACATGAAGTCAGCACACAAGGGACAGACAACAGTGAGCTGTGGAGCACGTAAGGAGAAGGCAAAGTCACACCCTTTTATCCTGCATCTGAAGAAATAAGTGAACAGTGTGGTTACATTAATGAAAATGGGCTCCCAACCAGCTTGGGCTGGAACATGGTAAGAAGATTTCAGGGTGAGATTAGACTGCTTTAGCCTGAAGGTTGGCGTCTTAGATTCAGTTTCATCTCCAGATGCATATTACGATCGCATACATAACCTATTCTGATCTGGTATCTCTTCTATTTTAATCTTTGACAACAAACAGACTTGTTTCCACTATCGAGGTATCTCAGCACTGTTACATGATGAAGGCACTGATTTGGAGTCGATTCAAACACTTATTGGCCCTCTGGGGATAGCAAACCCAGTATTTCTGTGAGGAGCCTGTGACAGACTGGATAGCAAAAGGAAATGATTCAAAAGGGCTTACGGTTGGGTTGGACCTATTGCAACCAGCAAAGCACAGTCAGGGCCAGCATAGTTCTGAGCCCCCCAGCATGGAAAGGGTGTGGATGCGTTGCAGAGGAGCCAGCAGAGGGTAATAAAAATGAATATGAGGAGAGGCTGAGGGATTTGGCCTTATTTAGTTTGCAGAAGAGCAAGGGGGGATTTGATAGCGGTCTTCAGCTTCCTTCAGGGAGACTCTAAAGAGGATGGAGAGAGGCTGTTCTCAGCAGAGACAGATGACAGAACAAGGAGCAATGATCTCAAATTGTGGCAGGGGAGATCTAGGTTATATATTAGGGAAACGATTTCCCCAGGAGGGCAGTGGAGCACTGAAATGGATTCCTTAGAGAGGTGGTAGAATCTCCATCCCTAGAGGGTTTTACGTCCCGGCTTGACAAAGCCCTGGCTGGGATGATTTAGTTGGGGTTGGTCCTACTTTAGGGAGGGGGCTGGACTCAGTGACCTCCTGAGTTTCTCCCAGCCCTGGGATTCTGTGGTGTTCTGGGAGGACTTGGAGGATCAAATCCCGAAGGAGAAGACAGGTGACCCCTGTGGACCAGGTGTTGTGTTCAGCGATGCATCCCTAATCAGACTGGGACCTGCCATCCAGATGGCCTGCCTGCCCCCTTGCCATGCCTGCAGTGAGGCACCCCTAGGCTCCAAGGGAACTGGTCTGCTTCTCCCAGCCCGAGAGCAGGCTGGCCTTCCGGGGTGTCAGTACACCCTGGGGGGAGCACAGGCAGGGGCTTTTCTGCAGGGAACGCTGCAGTGGGAGACTGGGCAGAGCTGAGAGGTGGAGGAAGGGAGGGCAGGCGTTTATGCTACAGCTTTAGCCAATGCCTGTCTGTAGCTCCTCTACTCTGTAGTTGAAAGAAGTGATGGTCCACATATGGAGCACCTGCTGCTCCTATGTAGGGGTGGGCAAAGGAGCCCTTTACAGCACCAGCTACCTGCACTGGGGGAGAAGCCTCCATAGCAGCACTATTCCTGGCTCTCCCGGCTTCCCTGTATAACCACCAGCAGGCAGCCTTGAAACTAGGACCTCTGGACCTTAGTGCAGGAGCCTTGACATTTTGAGCCAACAGCCAGCTCAGCTGTGTCTCAGCTAAGGCAGTAGAGGAGACTTATTCTTTCTCTGTGTAGGTGGTCTAGGTGCCACTACATGGGACAGTGAGCTACACCTAGGTATGTGCGTTAAACCTGCACCACAACAAACCAGCTGCCCTGGTCCCAGAACCTTGATAACTCCCCTCCCCTGCTCCTGAAGCAGGAGGACCCAGGCAGCAGGTTGTGACTGTCCAAGCTGTGCTCTTGGGCTGCTCTGATAGCACACTGCCCCAGCTGCAGGCTTGCAGTAAAGCTAAAATTCAATCCCAAATAAATAGCTCAACTACTGGAATCAATCACAGAGAATTTGCCAACACTCCAGGTTGACACTAGTTCTCACAATGCATTTGTTTCTCAAAACCAGCCACACAAGCTCCTCCTGAAAGGAGACATAAATCAGTGGTGAAGAAAGACACATAAAACAAGTGCCCCATCAGATCAGTTGTTGCTAAGCAATATATTCCCTGTCTCCAAGAGAGAGAGAGGTCACCGCTCAGCAATAAACTAAGCCTAGAGGACATAAACTCTTGGGTGCCGTAGAGTCACTTTATAATGGAGAAACATTTTATAACCAAGCAACGCCTTCCCCTTCTGTCTGATGGCCTAATGAAGATGGATCTGCAGGATGCAAAGTTGGCACCCATCCACAGTTTCAGGTCACCCCAGAACCTACTGTGGCTCTTGGAAAGTATCCACAGGCATTCCCAGCCTTTCCGTGGAAGAGATTCAGAAAGCTCCTGAAGCCAAAGTGATAATTATGTCAACACATTGTATTACCGAACAATCACACAGCAGGAGCAGGATCCCTGGAAGGCCAGGCTTTCTTCATGACCAGACCCAAGCCCTGCCCCGCTCCCCTTCCCTCCAAACCCTGCTGAGCTAACACACAAAGGTGCACCATAACTGGGTGCACTATAATTACTCAGACTAAGGACATCACTTTCAGTGGAGAAGGTGGATAATAATTACTCAGGAGCATCATCCTCCAGCATTTGTGTGACAGTTTGTGCATGAGTCAACAGTATGACGCTGTTGCAAAAAAAAGCAAACATGATTTTGGGATGCATTAACAGGAATGTTGTGAGCAAGACATGAGAAGTAATTCTTTTGCCCTCCCCTGAAGCTGATTAGGCCTCAGCTGGAGTACTGTGCCCAGTTTTGGGCACCACATTTTAGGAAAGGTGTGGAGAAACTGAAGAAAGTCCAGAGAAGAGCAACTAACATGATTAAAAGTCGAGAGAACATGACCTGTGAGAGACTATTAAAAGAACTGGGTTTGTTTAGTTTGGAAAAGAGAAGGCCGAGAGAAGACATGACAGCGGTATTCAAGTACCTAAAAGGGTGTCACAAGAAGGAGGGAGAAAAATTATTCACCTTAGGGTCTGATGATAGGACAAGGAGCAATTGGCTTAAAGTGCAGCAATGGAGTTCAAGTTGGACATTAGGAAAAATCTTCTCTCAGGGTGGTCAAACACTGGAATACGCTGCCAAGTGTGGTTGTAGAATCTCCCACATTGGAAATACTTAAGAACAGGTTGGATAAATCTCTGTCAGGGATGATCTGGATGGTGCTTGGCCCTGCCGTGAGGGCAGGGGACTGGATTCAATGACCTCTCGAGGTCCCTTCCAGTTCTAGTGTTCTGTGACACGCGTGCGGGGGAGAGGTTTGCAGTTGATCCTTTTACTCCTCAACATCACGAGGAGTAATGGAGCTCGACAGGAGCGTTTCTCTTGTGGACCTCCCTCTGTGAAGACAGCCAGGTAAGTCGATTGCAGATAAGTGGATTCTAGCTAAGCAATTGCCATACCTAGAATTGCACATCTACAATCAACTTACCTGCCTTGTGTCGAGCAAGCCTTTGTCACAAACAGCTGCCGGAGCCAGAGAAAAGAGAAGCCTTGAATGAAATACTGGGATTTTAGTGAAGGCCCAGAGGTGAATTATGAAGTGCAAGAGACAGGAGCAGAAATGAAGACTCAAGCAAAACTCCTGTACCAAGCCACATCCTACACCTGAGGTCACCACTGGAATATTTTCACACTTCATCACAGAAAAGCTGCACATCAACATGCCCAGCTGGAGAGAAGGACACGAAGCTCTAAGAATACAACGGGGTTGGGGGAACGTTTAAGAAGCTTAATGCTTCCACTGGCCACCGTTCGAGAACTACCAAAGAGTAACAAAGTAACAGCTCATCTCTGAGTCCTTCACACAACCTGACCTTTCCCAGGGTGCTCATGCCTATCACACCATCAGCTTTATGGCTGATTTTAGGCAGATGTGCTGCAGTTTCCATTTCCTATTTTTCCATTGAGCTGGATACTCCAGAAACCACATGCATGTGCCACAGGGACAAATGGACAGCCAGGTGTTGCTGCCAAAACAAGGTACCTGACAAGTTACACCTTTCAAGCACTAACTCAGTCAGCACTGAAATCAGAGACCCATACACTGGCAGGACTCAGTCTGTTTCTTGCTCAGTCATCTGCATGATGCTCTATGCTCTCAGGCCAGCCACTCTTATGATTTATTCAAATACTCATTACAGTCAATCTATTTTTACACAGAGGTGCTGATATTCACTGATAGTGGTTAATCATTTATAATGCCATGGACTAGTTAGATGCCAACGTGCTATTAAAAGGAACTCTGCCAGGCGCCTTCAGAGACCCAGCAAATTGCTAAAAACGGAGTTTTAGATGCACCTTGGGAGGACTTAAAGGATGTCACTGTTGGCCAGTGCCCATTGAACAAACTCAGTCATCTACGTTCATCTGCTGATGGGAGAGAAGACGCATGCAACTGGCCCCTCACAGCAGGAGGCACAAGAGTTACAAGGAAATCTGCCTCTTGTTTTACCCATCTCTTCTCTTCTTCACTGGTCACCCAACTCCACCGCACCAACCAACACTGGGAGCAGCCCTATGCCACAGAAGGCCGCACAGATGGGTAGGCTTTTTCTTGTGACAGTGGCAGCTGGTGTAACCACTAGATGTAACTTTTGCTATAATCACAGGAGCAATGAAAGGGTTTGTATATAAACAATAGAGCCAAATGTAGCAACAGCGCAGGCCAGAACTTCTGTCCAGTGAAAATGGTGGGGCCTGACCTTTTACCTCCCAGCCAAGAGGAAATCATTCTGCTACAAGTGTCAGGCTCAGACTTGTCAAACTGGCGCCTGTCACGTACTGCGGTAGAGCTAATTACACACCTAGCAGATGAAGTCTACCTTAAAGCACAATCAATAAAGACTAATTAAATAGAATGTCATATTACAGGGATCCTTTGTCACATTCAGACTAATCTAATTAGAATTTCACTGTATTTTAAACCCTGACTAGTTCATTGTTAGATGTTTCATTACACAGTGTGGTGCAGCCAAATATCAAATTTCTGGTCTGATCTTTAACCCTTAACCTCAATGAAAGACAAGAGAAAATGCCAGTCAAAGTTACTTACAGTTCAGGGACTCTCTGAGTGGACGGATGTGGATAGAGGAGCCTCAGGTTTCAACCCCAGATGGTACCTGTTGATATTAAAAAACAGTTACTATTAGTGAAAAAGATTACTAGAAAGAGAGAGGAGTTCAGAGCAAAAATGAACACCCTGAGATGGATTCATGATGTTTGAGAACAGTCAACATGGCGCTCATTGTTATGCTCAACGTCTGCACATATCGCTCTGTGAATCAGCTGACCAGGGCGCAACAATGGCATGTGCATCCCCCCTCACCACGTGCTGGGAGCAACCTCTGCTCCCAACACACACTGTGGGGAGCACCATAATTGTGTCCTTAAAACAGAAACAGGTAAAAGTTAGAAGTTTCTGACTACATCAGGGCAACTTTGCTGTTCTGATCAATTCTGTGCATTTTGGAGGCTAGAAACACACGGTGTTAAAAGAATATTATTTACTTTGCAAAATCAAAAAACTCAAAAGATTAGGAAATGCTCGAACTATGATTGCCCAGAAAATGCTCCTTTGCACCCTCCATGCATATGCATTAATGACAGCATTAATTACATGATTGCACACTATTCCTTCCGTGGGACTTCTCATTCAGTGCACTGGCACATTTGGTCCCATGTACCTGATGGATCCCTGAAGTGGATCCATCTATTAAATTAGAAAGGGAGGACCAGTATCTTCAGATGGAAAGAAACAGGAAAAACCACAAGAAACAACAGATTCCAGAGGACAACAAAGTGAGGTCATAGGTTTACCATGAGGTCTCCAGAAGGGGACACCAAGCAGAGAATCCTGGAGAGCATTCACTGCTCCTCAATTTGTGCACCTTAAAGAGCACATTGCCAGGGTCCAATCTGGAGGTGCGAAAAACCTGCCTCATTGGAGCAAGACTGACACACACTTGCTGTCAAGGACACACGATGGACACTGCGGGTCACCAAGCCTGTCTGAGCAACTATGATCATCTGACAACCCAATATTGTTCCCTCAGTTCCAGATTTCTAAAACAAGGATGTGGGTAATGCCCCACGTGGGGAGACTCCTCTAACTTCCACCATTCCTTAGTGTAAATCTACACTTGATAGGAAATCAACCCCCCATACTCCTCATTATTGTGATGACCAAGGGATGTCGACCACAGAGTTTCTCCTGTCGACCTCCCTCTGTGTGGGCAGCCAGATAAGTTGATCATAGATACATCAATTCCAGCTATGCAGTTCCAGCTATGCAGGCCTCATATACACTAGGCAAAGTAAGTCAACTATAGATATGCAATTTTAGCTATGGCAATGGTTGTAGCTCAAAATCAACATACCCGCTCTTGGCTATCTATAGTGGCGAAGGCTGTTTCTCGGCTAACTTGGCTGTCTGCTCTGGGGAGGAGTTTCTCCCATAGACTTCCCTTATTCCTCGCATCTTGTGAGGAGTACATGGGTTAACTGTGACCCCTGAGAGGTTGATTTTGCATGTCCATAGTAGAGTGGGTTGAACTTCTGGGGCAGTGTAGCTGAAGCCCCAGGCTTTGATTTCCAAACACCAGAATGCAACAGGAGCAGAAAAGCTCTTTAAACACAAGACAGAGTGTAACAAAGGGCCCTGAGAATTCCTTTCTTACCCCCTTTGCAGCCAGCGGAAAGACACAAAGCATGCAGACACATCTTTCTATCTCTCTTCAGGCAGTACAAAATTGTAACAGTTGAATCAAATCTAAGTTATACCTGCAAACAGAGAGGCTTTCAGACAAAGCCAAAAACTATTCAAGGCACAATGTGCTATTTAAAAATCCCATCACGTGAGCAAGTTGGTCAGAGTTTCAGCTGCTCACATCCGCTCTACACAAAGAAGCTGAATGAGGACGCAGAGACAGAGTTACATGGAGAGAGGGAGACAGGCGAACTTTCCTCTTTGTCCTGAGCTTAGTAAGCCACCTAAGAAATTGTCAGTTACTGGAAAATACTCCAGTATTTTCTAATTGGTACATTTATTTATGGCTTTTTGTCCCATGGGAAATGACAAGGAAGCAGAGCTACCACAAGCCCTAGAAAGTGAGCTGAAATTTAGCTGCTCCCCAAGACCCACACGAAAGATGAGGATCCTCCAACCTCAGGTCCCATGTACTATCCGTGCCTTTAGGAGAAGCAAGTCGCTGTCATGAGACACCAAGGGTACGTCTAAACTACCTGCCAGGGTTGATCTGCTGGAGTTTGATTTTGCACACCTGGTAGAGAGGCACAAAATCAAACCATCTGAAGCTGGTTTTGACCCTTGTACCCTCAATATCGCGAGGCATAAGGGAGGTCAATGGGAGAAAGTCTCTTGTCGGCCTTCCTCAGTGAGGGCGGCCAGGTAAGTTGACTGCAGATAAATCGATTCTAGCTACGCAACTGCCGTAGCCGGAATTGCTTATCTGCAATAGACTTAACTCCCTAGTGGAGGCCAAGCCCGAGTGTTCTTATTCCATGTGTATAGGACCACTGTGCACACCACGCTGAGCAGAAGCCTTTTCCCTGAACTGCTAATAGTGACACTTGGGCCCATGTATTAATGCTTAATTTAAACCCAGCCCCATGTAGGAGCAGATCAGATAATTCCTTCCCATTTGCACTGCTTTCCTTTGGTTAACCACTCATTTCCTCTGTCTCCTGGGAGTCCGTAAACCTAACTTGTGTTTTACCCAGCAAGGCAGACCTATACCTTTCAGCCCCTCTGGAGTTACACTGACCTCAGTGGAATTAGTCATGTGCAGAAAGTCACACTCATGCTTAAGGGCTTTTTCTGGAGGGACCTGACCAAGGCCCTCCTCAAGTTCTCCAGCATTTTCCAGTCTTGACAGATCTAAATAATTTTGTGCCACCTGCAGATTTTGCCCCGTCACTTGTTCAGTTTCTGTTCCAGACCATGAAAAAAAAATATTGACCTGGTGTGAAACCAGAGCATTCACACACCTGTCCTTACCCCTGAATCATGTCAGGAATTGCCCAGTTATTCCTACTCTTCTTTCTCCAGCCCAGTTTCTAATTTATGGTGGTATTTTAGGTTTCATCCTGTGATTAGTTTGTTACTTCAATTTAGTAGCTTGTGGTGGGGGACAGAGGGAGACGTTGATAACCCAGATAAATGACAGTAAATGGCCGTGCTGCTTCCTTTAGCCATTATTTTGTTGATATGCCCAATAATTCAACGAGGTTAAAGCAGCACAATTTTCCTTAATAGACACCATGGTGCTTTATCATTATATTTCATACACCTCTATGTGTTGTCATTAATCATTATTTCTAAGTGAAATAAGTCTCTTCTCTGAATGCCCCAGACTTCTACTATAGCTTGTATTGGATTATATTTTTCTTCACTCCAGTGTAAAAGGGAATGTTAAGAAATGATCACCTAGAGAGGTGGTGGAATCTCCGTCCCTAGAAGTTTTTAAGTCCCGTCTTGACAAAGCCCTGGCTGAGTGATTTAGTTGTGTTGGGTCCTGCTTTGAGCAGGGGGTTGGATTTCATGACCTCCTAAGGTCTCTTTCAACCCTATGAGTCTATGATTGCCAGTGGAATTTCCAAAAGTTCCAAAGTGAATTAGACACACACGTCCCACTGACTTTCCATTGGGTTTGAGCTTCCACCACACTAGATACTTTTGAAAATTCAATCCTGCAATTTTTGTTGGCAGTGCAGAACCTTCAACCTTGAATTCTCATAGCCCTTATCACTGTCCCATCTGGTCCCGAGGACTTGCCGCTCTCACATTTCTCATTTTCATCCAGCACCTCTTCGTGTAACTCCTCAGCTTCTGACAGTACCTCATCTTCATCACCACCAAAGGGTCTGAGAGGTATCTCCTCAATGGTCTCTGGTGAAGACTGATGCAAAGAAAAGTATTAGCATCTCAGCAATGTCCCTATCTGCTTGGTTGCTCCTTTTATCCCCAGACAGCCCCCGAACCCCACATCTCCACTTCCAGGCACACACCCGGACTTGCTTTTTTTATTTGTCTTCTCTTTGTTATTTAGATTCTGTCTTTATCCTAATTATTTTCTTACTTTTACCCTCCATCATTCAGGCTCCTTTCTATCAATGGCTCTTGGGCTGAGTTTTCAGGAGATGAGGGTTTCAAGACCGGATGTCTTCTGTAAGAGATGCTTTAGCCTAACACAAGCTATGAAGCTCAGTACAGGGAAAACTGGAGGGAATTCTCCAGCCTGTGTTAGACAGAGGGTCAGAGGATTATCTCAGGATTTCTTGTTTGCAGTGCGAAACCTACAAGATGTCTAGATTCACACAGAACACAAGGCATGGATGGAGGACAAAGGTGACATCTTGAACATCCATGTGACAGATGCCAAACTGAGCATGGCGATGAAAGGGGGTGGAGCCAGATTGACAAAGCTCCCATTCTTGCCATAAGGGGGTCCCTCCATATTACAGAGAAATTGCAGAAAGAGCAGTAGCACTTAGAATGCAAGGGTATGTCTACAATAGGCAGAAGATTGACCTGGTCAGGGCCAGTCTCCTGGGGTTTGATTTCATGTGCCTGGTAGAGACACACAAAATTGAACTATCTGGGGTCGGCATTCAACCCCTGTACTCCTCAATATCATAAGGAGTAGGGGAGGTTGATGGGAGAGTTTCTCCCATTGACCTACCTCTGTGAGGACAGCCAGGTAAATCGACTGCAGATAAGTCCATTCTGTGCAATCAACTTATCTGCCTAGTGTAAACCTGAGCTAAGTGTTTGGGGTAGGGGCTGTCTTTTTCATGCGTTTGTATAGCTCCTAGCATTACCTCCTTGGTTTGAACAATGGTTTTGACCTCACATGCAAATCACTTTGTGGCCTACTTAAGAAAGGAACAGAGAAAAGATGGAAAGAATCCTTTAGATCCAATCACTGTACAGGTTGAACCTCTCTCATCTGGCATGCTTGAGACCTGCCCAGTGCTGAACAAGAGAATTTGCTGGACCATAGGAGGTCAATACTGTCTAGCACATTACTAGCACTTCCACTGCTTATGGGCTTCTGAAAAGACATTCGGGGTAAATTACAGTTAAATAACAGCATAGAGCACTGAGAGCCAGGACAAGTGGCTGGAAACAAACTTTATGGGACCACAGGAAACTTGGCCACACCCATGATAAGTGGTTGTCCGTCTAACTAAAATCATGCCGGATTATGGCTGTTGCCAGGCATGAGAGTGCCAGATCAGAGATTTACAATCTGTACAATCTGCACACTTGAGCCAGCCTAGCTCCTGAGACTGCCATCCCACCCAGACAGAGCTGCCCTGTGGCAAGGGAAACACTGTCTAAGTTAGCACACCCATGGGAAAACCACCAAACCAGGGCTGAGTTACAGGAGTGAAAGGTTAGAGAATTTAGGCTTGCTTAGAGGATCCAAAAGTGAAGTTTGCAAACCCTCAGATTCCCAGGGGCTCCAGCTACTTCCCAGCACTCCAACCAAGGCGCAGACAACAGGCAGCCAAGCCACAGTGGGACAGGGATGAGTGTATTTTCATCTGGCTTTCAGTTAGTGGCTCAGTGCAGCTGGAGCCAGTGATGGGTTTGCAGGTTACGAGGACTTATGAAAAAGCTTAGCTGCATGCTCCTTTTTTACTGACATTTGGATGATGAGCAAAAATGCACCTGTAATTACAGGTAATGAGGAAAAGACAGTTAACCCAAAAAGATTCTCCAGAGATAATCTATGTTATTAATTACAAAGCTAACGCTGTTCTTTAGCATTTGTCAGTGCTTGCAAGGCTAAGTCACTATAGTGACAGGCACCACAGAAAAACCCAGGAGGAAACTAATGCTGTACTTGGTGCTGTTTTTAGATGGAGGCAGTAGAAAAGGCAGGAACTGCACAGTGAATGGTGAGGATAAAAAGACATACTGAACAGCTGCCTCATTCCACTAGTACCAGCACTGCTGTGTCCTGAAAGAGGGCCTAGGAGGACCCAGTATGTAATGTTATTGAAGTTGTCCAAATGTTTTTAGTCAACAGAATCCCGTGTCACATGTATCAAATGTTCATCTTCCAGGCTGTAGTGTTTGAGATTCCACACATTTGTCTCCTAATGTGTTTTTTTTGAAAGTGTATGCAAAAAAACAGCTCCCTGTGTGTGTGTCACAATAGAGTAAAATTATTAATAAATAATTCACCAAAAATGATTCACAAACAGCTGCCACATCAACTGGTTGGGGTCGAAATCTGACATGAAAATCTGCTTTAATCTGGCTCATTTATAAAGGCTTAAACACAAGTCTTTAAGGATAATGTTGGATTTTTGTAACAATATCACAACATTCAGTATGTGCCAGAGAATGCAAAGAAACCCAGTTCAGAATTTTTGACTATGGAATCTGAAAGTGGAACACAGCAGAGCCTGGCCCACATGCCAGTGCTGGTTTCACCTGGCCCAAACTTGGCTGTTCTTTTGCATGTAAAACTCGGCACGGGTGGTGGGCTGTCTTCTGATGGTGGCCACTGCCAGGAATCCCAGAGGGAATAAACAGAAGAGGCCATCATGCCTGATCCATCCCTGATCCATCCCCATCATCCATTCCCAAGCCTGACAGATGGAGGCTACGGAATGCTCTTTCCCTGGCACAGGACTAGCCAGGTCTGCAATCGCAGCTTGTTCCAAGGAGGGAATAATTCAAGTGTTCAAAGACTTTCATTTTCAGCAAAGAAACTTGGCACCTGGAAAGTTTTGCCCAGGCTTTCCAGAGCCCAGCACAGATTCACTAGGAGGGGCTGCGGGGAGCAGCATATTAGCCCATGGAGCAGAATGGAAGTTCTCACAGTGCATCATGGGCGGTGTAGTCTGACCAGGGAGGCTGGCTCATTAACTCACTTGAAAGGAACACCAGAATCCTTAGGACACAGAGACCCGCTGCCCACAGTTTGCAGCCTGGCAGTGGGGCGTGTTGCCCCTCCCAGGTATATTTCAGGCAGAAGAAGCAGCTTTGTTCCTCCAAGGGCCCTGCTTCCCACAGCACCAGGAGGTTGTTTGCAGCATCCAAGGGCCTGCAGGGAGCAGCAGCCACAGAGCTGGCAGCCTTACTCTCAGCCTCCCCACGGATGGCTCTTGTGAACCAGCCACCGCCACACGCATGCACAGGCAGCAGCAAACTCACTGTTCCCGATACTGGTAGCAACTCAACAGCTCAGATTTGCTAGTTGTACAAACCTAATGGAGGGACACGTTGGCTAAAAGGGTAATGGCCATCAGGCCAGCAATCAAACAGAACTAATGGTCCATGGGACGAAATCATGTCCACTTAATACCAGCTTTGAAACGCTAACAGAATAATGTAACACCAGTGGGCTTTGCTCTCTCTGCAGATTGCTTATGCCATGTTAATCACTCACAAAGCAGGCCACATTCTCCTCCAGCTCAGCCTCCTCCCACTCTCCGCCAGCCCCGGGGAATGAAGCAGACCAGAAACATTTACTGAAAGCATCATTACCAACATGCACAGCTGCAGCAACACCCACAAGATCCCGCCCAAAGCAGCACAGGAGAGAGCACTCAGATTACGCCACAGTGTCTGAGGGCTGCAACTCCAGCATCCTACAGCAGCAAGTCCATGGCTCAGAACCACCACCAGGGAGTGAGCGGCTCCTGCGGCAGACCAGAGGGAGGAAGGGAGGAACAGTCTGTCTTCACACAGTGAAACCTCACAGTGGGAGATGCTGGTTTGCACAGAAGCATGGAAGATTAGGGTTGGAAGAGACTTCAGGAGGTCTTCTAGTCCAACCCCCCTACTCGGAACAGATCCAACCCCAACTAAATCATCTCAGCCAGAGCTTTAGCAACTTGACTTAAACCCTTGTACTCCAAGTGGAGCATAGGTCATCTACAAGTCTCCTCCACTTCACTCTGCCTCCAGACAAACCTTCTAGCTGACTCCAGGATTATCTCAGTTGCTGTCCTTCAATCTCAGTAGATCATCACATTGTCCAAGGTCTTTCTGTTTTGCATTTTCCTTGTGGGTTCCATGTAAGAGCTTGACGGACTGTGCTGGATGATGGTTTTCTGAGAGTGTGGCCCAACCACCCCCACTTTCTTCTCTTGATTTGAAGGTCAAGTGTTTCTCATCCTGCTCTGTCCCAAAGCTCCTAATTTGTGACTGAGTCAAGCCTGGCATTAAAACTTCTAAGGATGGAGATTCCACCACCTCTCTAGGTAACGCATTTCAGTGGCTCACCACCCTCTTGGGGAAATAGTTTTTCCTAATATCCAACCTACACCTCTCGCATTGTAACTGGAGTCCATTGCTCCTTGTTCTGCCATCTGTCACCATTGAGAAGTGTCTCTCCATCCTCTTTAGAGCCCCTCCAGGTACGTAAATGCTGCAGGGTTTCAGCCAATTGCTAATGATTTAGGTATTAGGATGAGACACCCACCAGTATAACCAGATCTTATCCCTCCTCTGTCACTTCATAAGAATAGCCACTGGGTCAGACCAAAGGTCCGTCTAGCCCAGTGACCTGTCTGCTGACAGAGGCCAAAGCTAGATGCCCCAGAGGGAGTGAACAGAACAGGGAATCATTGAGTGATCCCTCTCCCGTCACCCATTCCCAGGCCCTGACAAACAGAAGCCAAGGACACCGTTCCTGCCCATCCTGACTAATGGACCTCCCCTCCATGGATTTATCTAGTTCTGTTCTGAACCCTGTTGAAGTCCTGGCCTTCTCAACCTCCTCTGGCCAGGAGTTCCCCAGGTTGACTGTGCGCTGTGTGAAAAAAAACTTCCTTTTGTTAGTTTTAAACCTGCTGCCCATTGATTTTATTTGGTGACCTCTGGTTCCTGTGTTATGGAAACAAGTAAAGAATTTTTCCTTATTCAATTTTTCCACATCTGTCATGATTTTATAGACCTCTATCATATCTCCTCTTGGTTTCCTCTTTTCTTAGCCGAAAAGTCCCAGTCTTTTTAATCTCTCTTCACTTGGCACCTGTTCTAAACCCCTCATCATTTTTGTTGCCCTTTTCTGAACCTTTTCCAGTGCCAATGTCTCTTTTTTGAGATGAGGCGACCACAGCTGTATGCAATGTTCAAAAATATGTCCCCAGAAGTTGAATGGGAAGAGTCCTAAGGCCAATTCCTGACCTCTCCAACCATTTAGACAAACATCAGCCAAGAGGGGCTATCATATTCTGCCAGGGAATTGCTACAACCTTTTGCCATTTTGTGCAAGGCCTGGGGTTGAAATATGTCAGTGCAATCAGCTGGGGACATTTCTGTCTCCCCCGTCTGACCTGACAACTTGGGAGCCAGGCTGCAGAACCCTTTACGGGGGGTTAGTTCCCACGGGTTAAATCCACAAAAATGAATCATCTGTTACATAAAATTCTAGCGCAATCTCCATCCCTGATCATGGCAGCCCCCCACGATCCTGTCTTGAGAGGTGGGGCATTTAAAGAAATGTGATTTATTAAGAGTTCAGGGTAGTGGCAGAGCAAAATATGACTTGTGAGTGTCTCCACTCAGATGAATAGGTTCCTCACCCGTCACCAGTGCGCCCGAGGCCACAAGCCCAATCACCTGTCACTACGTGCCAGCTGGCCTCAGATTATAAACTTGATCTACAAAATGCTATTAGAACAAGTGAGCTCTGGAGGATCCTGCAGCAGTTCAACTGCCTGGGATAGGATGAATTTTAATTGGATACGCTCCGAAAGATGGAGAGCCATTCTGTTCAAAGACAAGCTAAGCTGTTATTAAATGCTAATTTTATGCAAGCAGGTTAGCTCCAGCTCGGGGGAGGGACTAGCCTGGTTCTGATAATTCTCTCCTTTTATACTTTGTAACAATGAATTCTAATGCCTTGACTAACATCAGATGAAGGAAGGATGGATCCTCCTTGCTAGCTCCTTATTTACCATTGGAATCACAGGGCTGCGTGCTGGAATACACATTAAAAGCTATTTACTAGAGCTGGGAAATAGCTCCTTGCTATGTAATGGCAATGCTCCCCGGACTGTTATGGAAAGGCTTCTGTTACGGGCACCCCTCCACCAACTGAGTTCCAGGCCAGACTTGCAACAAAGGGCTACTCAATGAGAGTGAATAGATCACTTTACTGCTCACTGCCACTGGCTCCTCCTAGTTTGGGTTACCACAAACACATCAGGGCCTGTGCTAAAGCCACAGAATCCTTGGGCTGGAAGGCACCTCAGCAGATCATTGAGTTCAGTCCCCAGCCTAAAGCAGGACCAACCTCAACTAAATCATCCCAGCCAGGGCTTTGTCAGGCCAGGACTTTAAAAACTTCTAGTGAGGGAGATTCCACCACCTGCCTAGGTAATGCTTTCCAGTGTTTCTCCATTTTCCTAGGCTACATCTAGACTGCATGTCTAGCTGAAAATAATTTACACAATTCACCCCTCTCTCTTCTCTTCTGTAGAAAAAATAAGCCCAAATCCCTCATACTCTCCTCGTAGGTCATGTGCTCCGTCCCCCAAATCATTTTGTTGCCCTCCACTGGACTCCCTCTGGTGTGTCCACATCCTTTCTGTAATTGGGGCCCAGAAGCGGACACAATACTTCAGATGAGGCCTCACCAGGGAAGGTGTGGACCTGGAGATCACAGGGGATGAGAAGCTGGATATGAATCAACAGTGTGCCTTTGTAGCCAGAAGGGCTAATGTTGCCTCGGGGTGCATTGGTAAGGAACATTGCCAGCAGACCTAGGGAAGTGGTTATTCCCCTTTATTCACTCCCGGTGAGGCCACAGCTGGAGTATTGTGTCAAGTTCTGCCCCTTCCCCCAGTACAGAAAGGATGTGGATGCACTGGAGAGGATCCAGCAGAAGGCAACCAAAATGATCAGGGGGCTGGAGCACACGACCTGTGAGGAGAGGCTGAGAGATCTGGGCTTAGTTTGCAGAAGAGTGAGGGGCAATTTGATAGCAGCCTTCAACTTCCTGAAGAGAAGTTCTAAAGAGGATGGAGAGAGGCTGTTCTCTGCAGTGACCGATGGCAGAACAAGCAGCAATGGTCTCAAGGTCACAGAGCAGGAGGCGTAGGTTGGGTATTAGGAACAACTATTTCCCCAGGAGGGTGGTGAGGCACTGGAATGTGTTACCTAGAGAGGTGGTGGAATCTCCATCTGTAGAGGTTTTTAAGTCCTGGCTGGAATTATTTAGTTGGGATTGATCCTGCTTTGGGCAGGGGGCTGGACTTGATGACCTCCTGAGGTGTCTTTCAGCCCTGGGACTCTATGATTTTAAGTTAGATACAAGGTGGAGAATGGGTATCTTTTATTGGAGCAGCCTCTGTGATGAGAGAGAGAGAGAAAACTTTTGAGCTGCAAAGCTGTAGGGCTGCCCAGGAAAGCTCAGCGTGGCTTAAAAGCTGGTCTTCCTCCCTCACAGAAGTTAGCCCAATACAAGATATTCCCACACCTACCATGTCTCTCTAACCACCTGGGATCGACACATCTCCAAGAATACTACATAAAATTAGGCACCTAATTCCCAATTTAGCCACCAAATGAAGGAGATTGGGACTCGCCTCTGAAAAATAATGAGCTCACAGTCTCAGAGTGTTTCTCCAAGAAATGCTGCTTTGGCCATGCACTCTCAGTATGACATGTTTAATGCTTCTGGCTTTGCCAGGTCTGTGTTTCAAGAGATGATATTTACCTACCATTGCCCCCATATAACCCATCACCTCAAGATCCAACAGTTTGCCCCTGGGCACTGAATTTGCTTGACTCTGAGTTTGCTCGGGTCACGCAAGATGTTCCTTCAGCTTTTCTTTATGACGTGATCAAAAGCCAACACACCATAAAACCCTGCCAAAGAGGCTGACTCATCAGCTACCTATACAAGCACATGGGCTTCTTTAAAGGCAGGACCTTGGTAGTTGTTGCACCCACTGACTCACAGACACCAGACTTTTCAATCCCACAAATGCTTGGGCATATGAGCAAGACATTCTCTGTACTCTTATCACTAGAAAAAGGCATGAGGAAGATTTTGGCTAAACAAGTGAGCTAGGAGCCAGGCTGAGGAAGAGAGATTTGAAAGGTGCAGGCCTTAGACAGAAAGAGCAAATTAATTAAAACACACGACTGATTGGCAGGGTATATTTCAAAGCCAGATCGTGGCAGCTGACTGGAATGCTCTCAAAAAAAGAGGGGGCGGGGGGGAAAAAAGAGCCAAAGCAGAAAACGAAGTAGGTGGCCCTTGGAAACTAGCCACACTGACTGGCTTTTATGGAAAATCTTGTGTCAAGGCTTCTCAACTAAGGCACAAAGAAAAACCCTATCCTTGGAAAAAGCTGCTCACCTCTCTGTGAAGAAAGGCTCTCAAAGTCCCCAGAGAAAGAGCACCATCCTCACTGGCGGAACGAGTCTTGTACTGAAGCTGCTGCCACTAGAAACAGTGCAGCTGAACCACAGAACTGTGTGCACACAAATGCAGAGGGGGCTTAGATATGTTTACCCGAGTTTTCATGACTTTACCTTTCCATTACCTCAGCCTTTGCCCCACAAGCCACTCTGCGTTGGTTCTGTGGCACCTTTGCCTGCTGCTGCGCAAGCAGGTCCTAAGTCGGCTGAGGTAAACACATCCCAGCTAAGCAGAGGAATATAGACTAGGACCAGGTCTACACTACCCCAGAAGTCGATCCTAGACACACAATTCCAGCGACAACAATTGCGTAGCAGGACTCGACATATCTACGATAACTTATCTGGCCGTCCACACAGAGGGAGGTCAACAAGAGAAACTCTCCCATCAACCTCCCTTTCGCCTCACAAGAATGAGGAATAAAAGAGTTGACTGTAGAGCCTTGATAATTCGATTTCACATATCCCATTAAACACGTGAAATTGAACCCCAGGAGCTCAGCCCAGACCAAGTCACTCTCCTGGTAAGTACAGACATACCCTAACTGTTGCTCAGAATAAATGCAATTTAAAGAGTACAGCTGCCATTCTCCCCGATCTCAGCCCTGCCAGCCAGGCAAAGAGAAGCGATTTTGCTCATCTGAAAAAAAGGTTTTGTGGCGCAAGCAGTGGAACCCTTCCACTTGCTATGGAGCAAAACCCCCCGACCCCTGGGGCCAGGAGGCACATGCTACGTGTTCTAGAATCAGACACTCCCATGCAGCGGACCTGGCCCTGCGCCTGACTGTTCGCAAAGCGGGCTAGGCTGTAGGGCGCAGCACAGTCACAGACCCATAGAACACCGGAACTGGGAGGGACCTCGAGAGGTCATCGAGCTCAGTCCCCTGCCCTCGCGGCAGGACCGAGCGCCATCTAGACCCTCCCTGACAGGCGTCTGTCTAGCCTGCTCTTAAATAGCTCCAGCGATGGTGATGCCACATCACCCCTAGGCAATTTATTCCAGTGCTTCACCACCCCGACGGTTAGGAAATTTCTCCTAGTTTCCAGCCTAAACCTCCCTGGCTGCAGTTTAAGACATTGCTTCTTGTCCTGTCCTCAGAGGCCAAGGGGAACAATTACTCCCTCCACCTTGTAACACTGTTTTAGGTACTTGTAAACCACTATCACGTCCACTCTCGGTCTTCTCTTTTCTAAACTAAACACGCCCAGTTCTTTCAGTCTTCCCGCATAGGTCACATTCATTAGACCTTTATTCATTTTAGTTGCTCTTCTCTAGATCCTCTCAAATTTCTCCACATAGTCCTTAAAATGTGGTGCCCAGAACTGGACACAGACACGATACTCCAATTGAGGCCCAATTAGTGCAGAAACGAGTAATTAACATATCCTGAATTTGAGGAATTTGGCACTTGTTATGACCTTTCCCCAACCCTTTTTCAACACACCTCTTGTTCCTGCTCTAGTCAAGGAAGATCTTGTACTCAGCACAAGGCCCCTTCACAAAGCAGGCCCCGTTACATAGTACATGAGAGAATCTGCCTACTTGCTCTCTTTAACATCACCAAGAAAGTATTACCCCGCTGTAGCCAGAGGTCTGTGGAAAGATAAGGTTGTGATGCTCGTCTGAGTCCTGTCCACAAGAGAAACCCCCACCAGGAGTTGCCACTTAAAGTAGACTGCGCAGACGTGATGCCAGGACTCCCCCCGCCCTCGAGGCACGGGAACAATGTGTAAACTAGTTACCAATTTGAGGTGTCATCACTGGCACGAGCCCCCACTCACCAGAGCTACAGGTCTGCTTCCACCAAGTGCACCTGTCACTTGTGTTTTCATGGTCTTTCCAGCAGAAGTGGAAGGGAACCTTATCCACCCACCACCTACACTGCAGGACCAGATACCATCTAGATCATCCCTGACAGATGTTTGCCTACCCGAAGAGATGTCTCTTTTCTCCACCGCCAGCAGAAATAGGATTTTTAAATTTGTCTTCCACAATCCAGGCAATTATGGTAACCCCTGAGACAAGAGTTATGTAGATACCGATTTTAATCAAAGAAAAACAGAGTCTGGAGAGCACAGCAGGAAAGAGGCACCAGAACTGTCCAGTCCAGGCCCTGGGCCCCCAGAGAAGAGTGAGCCTTTTTACAGGAGCTCATCTTGAATGGCTGCTCAGGTATTTTCCCTTCCTTGCTCCCCAGTGAGACCTGGACACTGGCACCAGAATTATGAACAGATAGTTGAGGAGAGGGGCCGAGCAGAGAAGACACATTAGGCAGGTTCTTGATGAAGGTAGGAGAAGAATCCAGGAGCAGGTAATGGAGTCACAAATTCTGACCGTAGGAGCTCTGAGGCAAGCTGGGCAAGACAAGGCAAATTGCTTAAAATCAGAGCAAAATATTGTCCTCTAACCACAGCGCGCACCTGCCAAATGTAACAGAAACAATTATCGAGGCATATGGGCAATTCGGAGTTGGCCTGTGGTGTCCCACAGAGCTACATTTAAACATGGGTCTCAGTTAGCCAGAAGAGGTATTAAGTCCTGGGTGAGGGGGGAGCCAGCTTCCAAGATGCCACACATCTGGAACGGGCATGTGCCTGGCAACCTCTACACCTGAGCCCTATTCCAAGGAGCAGGGGCAAGCTGAGATTCTGGAGGAAGATTTGGGACAGCGGGTGAGGTGTGAGGGGCTCCTCTGACTGGCAGGGTGAGTGGAGGGGAACGGCTGGCTACACATATGTGGGTGACTGGGGTGTGGTGTAGCATGAGGGGAGCAGGAGAACTAACAGGTCCCCCCCCCCGATACTTTTGAGAGCCTGAACTCATCATGAGCACAAATGAGCAGGGCAGATGATCCATCCTCTGCTCCCTTTGTCCCTTGACCATTGCTTCATGGCTCCAGGACTGAGTCCCTTCCCTGCTAGCATGAGGAGGGGCTGGTCTGCCTGCTGGCACACAGTGGAAACACCATGCAAACAGAACCCATTTACATCCCCAGCCCCACCCCAACCCTTCTGCAGTCCTCCTGGGGCTGCTGGACGGGAGAATTGTGTGCCAGAAGAGCAGCCTTCCAACACCTGCCAGCAACCCCTTGTCCTTTGCTTGCACCTCGTCCCATCACTGGTGCCAGTACCAGGAGGGTCTGAAACACACCCTGCTCAGAATGGGAACGTTCCGGCGCCTGGGCTTGGGAGAAGCCACTCCATGGACTTGCTGGGGGCAGAGGGTCTGGCTTGCTGGTTTAGGCCAGAGAAACCCTCTTTTGGGTTCGGCCCGTGGTTGCCAACCTTGTCAGCAACAGGGCACACCTCAAGCAGACAAACAATTCCACGGCACACCCCCTTTTTCAGCTGAATGGGTTACTCAGAAACCAGCCCCGCCAGCCGGTGGGAGCCGGGAGGCAGCATTTAAACCACATCCCAGCTCCAGACTCCAGCCCTCCCCATCAGTCACAGCAGAGAGGGGGGCAGGCTCCTGGCAGCCCAGTGGGGCCAGGAAGCAGCATTCCAGCTACCTCCCAGCACGAATGGGCTCCTGCGGAGTCAACATTGCTCAAAGGGGAGCTGTTATTGTGGGGGGAGGGGCGGGGGGGCTTTCCTTCCAGCTGAACTGTTTTGCTCTCTTTGGAACTACTTTACCCAGGGGATGTGGGGGAGGGGGAGGAAATTCCTGTACCTGCCTGATAACAGCCTCTGCTAACCTGTGAGAGCACAGCAGAGAGCTGCATTCCTCAGCCTGCTCTTTAGCCAGCACAAATCTCCCTCCCCATCTCCTGCTGCAGCAGCTGGAGTGAAGGTGAAGCCAGCTGTGGGAGCTGCTGCAAAAGCCCCAGCTCTGGGCAGGGAAAGGCAAGGGAGCACGCATGAGCTGCGTCTACACGTGCACGCTACTTCGAAGTAGCGGCACCAACTTCAAAATAGCACCCGTCGCGTCTACACGCGTCGGGCGCTATTTCGAAGTTAACTTCGACGTTAGGCGGCGAGACGTCGAAGTCGCTAACCTCATGAGGAGATAGGAATAGCGCCCTACTTCGACGTTCAACGTCGAAGTAGGGACCGTGTAGACGATCCGCGTCCCACAACGTCGAAATTGCTGGGTCCTCCATGGCGGCCATCAGCTGGGGGGTTGAGAGATGCTCTCTCTCCAGCCCCTGCGGGGCTCTATGGTCACCGTGGGCAGCAGCCCTTAGCCCAGGGCTTCTGGCTGCTTCTGCGGCAGCTGGGGATCTATGCTGCAGGCACAGGGTCTGCAACCAGTTGTCAGCTCTGTGTATCTTGTGTTGTTTAGTGCAACTGTGTCTGCGAGGGGCCCTTTAAGGAAGCGGCTGGCTGTTGAGTCCGCCCTGTGACCCTGTCTGCAGCTGTGCCTGGCATCCCTATTTCGATGTGTGCTACTTTGACGTGTAGACGTTCCCTCGCTGCGCCTATTTCGATGTTGGGCTGAGCAACGTCGAAGTTGAACATCGACGTTGCCGGCCCTGGAGGACGTGTAGACGTTATTCATCGAAATAGACTATTTCGATGTCTCAACATCGAAATAAGCTATTTCGATGTTGGCTGCACGTGTAGACGTAGCCATGAAGTGCTAAAACACTTTAGAAGACTTAATTGTCTTCCAACCAGGCTAAGCACTTGGTGCCCATTCCCTGGTATTTTCCTGCCCAGAGCTGGGGCTTTTGCAGCAAGGGGCTGAAGGAAATACAGCAGAGGCTTTGAGCAAGCTCCCAGCTACATGGGGGGGAGGGGAGGGCTGAGCTCCCTCTGCTGCCGATGAAAATTGGGGGTGACATGCATGGCAAGGTTCTGACCCCTGCTCTACCGTGTGAGCTAAAAGCCAGCTGGCTGCCAGCTAAGGCTACAGAGGAGACTGCTTCTTTCTCTCTGTCAGTGGTCTAGTGGCACTCCATGGGCCAGCCCCTAGGTGGGCAGATTCCACTGACACCCTCAGTCAGATGGCTTTTGCACAGGTGTCTTCATCATCTCAGAAAAGAATCCGGTGATTCATTTGGCCCATGGATTCCAAGCTAGTCATCCCTACGCGAACTCTTCACATTTTTATATGTTTATTAAAAATCCCGGCAGCAAACTGGCCACAACAGGGAGGAAACCTGAAGGAAATTCACCAATGCCCAGTAAATCACAGCACCCTATGATAAGTCAGTTACATCCCAGGCACTCAATGATTGTTTCCTCATCCGTCCCAGGTAGACTGGAACCGAGAGTGCCGACATATTGCGTCTGCTGTATTGTAACTTCTCCAATACTGACCAGTGTGGCTGCTGGTAACAAGTCGGTCACTTTGAATTCTGGTCTGCAGCTCCACAGAATGACTTGCAAAAGGCTAGAGACCAGCAGTCACAGCAACTTTGCTATAAGCTGTCTCCAGGAGGCAGGCGAGGCCTGATTGCTAGGGAACGGTTCCCTAAGACATGCTATGGCTGAAGTTAATTTTACAAGATCCAGCCAGGTGCTCATTTTCAAAGCGCTATCACATTTCCACACTATAAAATTGCTATTTTAAGACAACCCACTAAGGTTTGGATGGGATATTGTTTCACAAACTATCTCCCTGGTTCAGATGACATCACCCAGTCCTCTATTTAAATTCACCCATCAAATAAGTTAATACAAACTTTCCCATATTTAACACAGGAGAAATATAATTTAGATTATTATATTAATATATAATATAGAGGAATTTTTATTACCATTTTATCTATTTAGCTTAGTGTCCGTTATGTATTTAGAGAAATAACACAGCACCCAGTGCAGACATGGCATTTTGTGTTTAAGTGTTTTCCAAATGCTGGTAATTAAATGACATGCCAGGGACTGTAATTGTATTCAGCAGCTGTGGGAGTGGCTCCAACATGGGCCACTCTTGCTAAAACTTGCAGCAGGGAAGCCAGCTTGGAATTTTCTACAGCGTCACTGGCACTTGTGTTATTAAGCCCCCCACCCTGGAGAGGGATGATTTGGCGAGGATCTCAGGTTTCATTGTCTTTGGAGAGTGGGTCTCTGGCCCTTCTGGTTGTGGTAACAGAGTAAAAACATAGTACACGTGTGAATCCGAAAACCATGGGTTTGGAAGGGACCTCAGAAGGTCATTGAGTGCAGACCCCTGCCCAAAGCAGGACCAACCCCCACTAAATCATCCCAGCCAGGGTTTTGTCAAGCCAGGACTTAAAAACCTCTAGGGATGGAGATTCCACCTCCTCTCTAGGTAACACATTCCAGAGCTTCAACCACCCTCCTCGTGAAATACCAACCTAGGCTTCCCCCACCACAGCTTGAGACCATCGCTTCTTGTTCTGCCATCCATCACTACTAAGACCAGCCTCTCACCATCCTCTTTAGAGCTCCCCTTCAGGAAGTTAATGGCTGCTGTCAAACCAACCCTCACTCTTCTGTTCTGTAGACTAAATAAGGCCAAACCCCTCAGCCTCTCCTCATAAGTCAATCACGTGAAGCTCTAAACACCTGACTGGAAATAAAGAAAACCCAATATTTGCCAAGATTTTGAAATCTTGTGATTTTAGGTCAACCATATGATTTGGAGACCCTGGTAAAGATAACACTGTTCTTCACATTAACACTGAGGGGTAAAGTCTGCCAGCCTTACTCACATTAAGGAGAAGTGTATTGCTCTGTGAGAACACACATCCGACAAAGCGGTCTTTGCCCATGAAAGCTTATGCTCCAAAAAATCTGTTAGTCTGTAAGGTGCCACAGGACTTCTTGTTGTTTTTGCAGATATAGACCAACACAGCTTCCCCTCTGATACTAGGCTAACCAGGGAGGCAATATGGGCTAGCTGACAGTCTGCTGGACTCAAAGCCAGGATTCTCTGCACAGCATCAGGCCAGTCAATCACTGCTGGGTGAATCTGTTGGCCTGCCTTGTGCATGTCAGACTAGGGCAGTGTTTCCCCATTTCATCGGGCCACAGAGCCTTTTTAAACTTCAAGGAATTTTGCAGAACCCTATTCTGCGGCTCTACGCCCCTCAAAGCCCTCAGACCCACCTCCCCTCTCCAGGCTTTACCTGCCTCAGCCTCCAGATCCAACCCGCTCTCCACAAGCTTTATCCGCCATCCCTTAAACCCCTCCCCCCCCCAGCCCCAAACTGGCCCTCCCAGGCTAACCCATCCATTGAGCTGGCTGCAGAGCCTATGCTGGGTGGCCATGTGCACCCAGCAGAAGGAAGGCTGGCAGGGAGGTGTTCCACTGGGAGCTGGTGAGCCAAGCCATGCCCACCAAAGCAGTGTGGCCACTCAGATACCGAGACGGGTGAGGGGCTCTCTGCAGCTCCCGCTCTGCTGCTGCTGAAAGAATGGAACTAAATTGAGTTGGTTTAACTTCCAGATCCCTCCCGCTGCCCTGCCGGCCGTTAAACCAATTAAGTTTAGTTCTACTGTTTCCTGGGCGGCAGGGCAGGAACCTGCAGAGGAGTCAGCTATTGTAATGGGATTTACTTGCGGAACCCTTATTGTCACTTCACAGAACCATGGGGTTCCTTCCACAAAACACCATTTGGGAAACACTACTCTAAATCAGAATGGGCCTTCTCCTTCTGGCCATCAGAGCTCTGAACTAGACGCCAGGCTCAGCATTTCCCTCCCGAGGGGAAAATGGTGGATTTTATTGTGATATCAAGTCCTGTTCCTATTGCAGCAATTGCAGGGTTGCCTCACGCAACAACAACCTCAGAGGCAGAGCCTGGTGCAGTGATGGTACACAGCACAGCAGGAGTCTCACTTGGAACACAGCTGAAGAGACTCAACAGGCAGTTAGATGAGTGAAATATTTGTCACGATTTTTTTTGGTTGCTTACAAGTTCCTGCTTTTACCATAAGAAAATATTTGCAGTTTCCAAGTTGTCAACAAAAGGTAACTTTTCTTCTTGTTTTAAACTGATTGAAAATTGTTGCTGGATATTTGTGTGTTCCTTTGCTGAATGTCAGGGTATGTTTCACTACCTGGGTGATTGACCTGGGCAGGGTCGATGTCACACGCCTAGCAGGGATGCGCAAAATCAAACTATCAGGGGTCGACTGTCAACCCCCGTGCTGCTCATTATCACAAGGAGTAAGGGAGGTCGATGGGAACGTGTCTTCCAACAACCTCCCTCAGTGAGGGCAGCCAGGTAAATGGATTGTAGATAAGTCCATTCCAGCTATGCAATTGCCGTCTCTGGAACTGCATATCTACAATCAACTTCAAGGTCTAGGGTTGACCTGGCCTCAGTCTGGGTTAATTGGTCACAGGCTGTACTACCTGTAAGCTGTGTGCTTGTGTGGCTGCTCACAAAACATACAGACGCCACCCAGCTGATTAGCAGAGCACCCACAGACAGGTTGTGTGTCTACTGATGGTGCACATTCACACCTGACTTCGGGCACATAAAAACTGTTCCGCATGTGGATGGAAAAAAACTAGTGGGAATACTGGTCATGATTGGTCAGAAAAGTCACATGGGATGATTGGGTTCTGACTGCCGCATTTGCCAGGTGAGTGAGTAACTGCATTTTATCTGCTGTTTGAGCCAGTCAGGAAAACACCTCTCGGCTGCAGCAGTGCCAAATGCTTCTGTCTCCTCCTGCAGCTCCACCAACATCCATGTCCAAAATCCAAGGGGGGGGGGTTCTGCCCCAAAACTCAGGAGTTTTTAAAAGTGATGACACCTCAGAGGCGGGGGGTAGGGGCAGGATTTGTAGTCTGACATCTAAACCTTAAGGGGTCACATTTTTAAGCTTTAATCCCTCACCCTGAGGGTAAAAAAACCTTTATTTTCAAAGGCAAACTGAGTTTGGAGGACAGGTTTCCAAGTCATAGCGACCTTGATAAACTGGAGAATTGATCAGAATCCAACAAGATGAAATTCAGTAAAGACAAGTGCAAAGTACTTCATTTAGGCAGGAAAAGTCAAATGCGTAAATAGAACATGTGAAATAACTGTCTAGGTGGCACCTGTCCTGAAAAGGATCTCTGGGTTATAATGGATCACAAACTGAATACAAGGCACCAGTGTGATGCAGCTACAAAAATGCTAATATAACTCTAGTGTGTATTAAATGGAGAGTTTGAAATGAGATGCAGGAGGTACAGGTTTCAAGTTCCTAAAAGTTTGTTACAAGGAGGAGATAGAAAAATTGTTCTTCTTGGCCTCTGAGGACAGGACAAGGAGCAATGGGCTTAAACTGCAGCAAGGGAGGTTTAGGTTGGACATTAGGAAAAACTTCCTAACTGTTAAGGCGGTTAAAGAGTGGAATAAATTGCCAAGGGAGGTTGTGGAATCTCCATTGCTGGAGATATTGAGGAGCAGGTTAGACAGACGCCTGTCAGGGATGATCTAGATGGTGCTTGGTCCAGCCATGGATGCAGAGGACTGGACTTGATGTCTCAAGATCCCTTCTAGTCCTGAAATTCTATGGAAGAAAAGGGGATAGGTTAGGGGGAAAGAGGCTCCTACCAGTGACATTCACACGTCAGAAAGGCCCTCATTACATGCTGCTCCCCACAAAAGAGAAAAGAAAAGGCCAAAAAAGAGTATCCAAAGCAGAGCTGTGCCCCGTAAGCAGAGATGTTCCAAAAATTTCAGGAGTCCAGTAGGGACTTCTTAGCGCTATTGATTTTACAGCTACTCTGGCCATGGGCAGTAGTGCAAAAATCCTCAACTACCAAGAGAGAAGCAAAGCAGACACCGCACACACCCAGATGGAGTTGGGTCACTGGCTTTCCTCCACATGGACTCTTCTTTCCAGAGACTTGGCCAAATTCCCGAGACCAGCTTTCCCACAGAAACACAGAAGATTAGGTTGGAAAAGACCTCAGGAGGGTCAGCCCCCTGCTTGAAGCTGGAACCCCAACTAACCCTCCCAGCCAGGACTTTCTTCTCCACATCTATCGAAGAGAACACTCAAACCTAGAGTGCCCCAGACTTCACTCATTCATGTCTTAACAAGCTCATGCCCAAAGAACCACATGTGCGTGTCTTCTATTGGTGCACATTTGAGGCCTTAGTAGGCTTCTCTTAGGTAGTCATGGGCTCCAGGTAAAATGAGTCTATAGTTTGGCCAGCAGAGAACTGCCTGGGATGGCTGGGGAGTCTGGAAAAACATAAGGTTCAAAGTTCCTTTTTAAACTGAGGACCGAGAAGGTTCCACCAGAGGGTTCCCCACAGTCCATAGTCAGGGCCCTCACCTGGGATGTAAAAAACCCTGTTTTGCTGACGGAAAGATGGCCATAGCTGCTTAAGGACGTGAGAGGTGAGACAATTTGCCCTGAGTCTGAAGTATGATATGGCAAGTGGGATAGAATAATACCACTCCTCTCCCGTATCCCCTGCTTTCTTCTATCCCAGTGCCACCAACGCCAGGAGCCACTCCTAGTTAAACACTGGGTTTACCTAGATTGTTATTTGTTACACACCATTTCCTGGCTTTGGAAGAGCATTTGCAGGACTGCTAGTCCCATACTTGGAGACACCCTGCCCTCCTACCTGCCTCAGAGCCGGACCTGGTTCAAACAGCCACCCCGACATTCCTTGTCCCAGCCCAAATGGCCGTTAACAGATGCAATTCATTCAAGCATCTGCAAAAGCTTCAGTCTTTACTTTGCTATAACACAGTGCTGGTCTTAGAACTGTGACATATTTATTGTGACATACCCTCACAGCAGAAAGAGCCCTGAAACCTGAGCCTTCAAACTGGCTGTTGAAATACTGCTTCTGAATCATTTAAAAATATCATACTAGTTTCCCACTTGCTGTACCCCACTGCCCCAACACACACACACACACACACACACACACACACTCTGCTTCCTACTTACGAAGCAAAGTACTTCTCCATTCAAATCTCTCCCTCTTCTCCATCACTTGGAAGCTCGTCAATTAATTCTTGTGCAATGATTTCAAACATCCTTTCAGAGACTTTCCTTTTGTCAAGCCTGTAGTCTTCAAATGTTCTCTCTAACATGGAAAAAAGTAGAATGAAGGGGCTTCTACAGGTAGAATTATTCAAGGTGTGTAACACTCATAAATCTTTTAGCACCCATGCCAAATATGGGCCTCTTTTACCTTAAGAAAAGTGTTAGAAAAGTCAGCTGTGTAAAAAAACTCAACCCTGGGGATGCCGCACGCTGATTCTGATGGCCTCTGGAGAAGGGCCTCACCTCTTCTCTGACTCTTTAATCTGTAATTCTACCCCAGTCCAATTCACTGGTGTCATGTTCCATCCACGGAGGTCTAGAGGAGGGTCGGCAGCACAGAAGAACAGCTGATAAAAACAGCTGCACTCAGAGCTACCACTTGTCCTGGAACCCTGGAGCCAAATACCTGAGCTGAGTGGATGGCAGCAGCCATCTCACAGCCCTGTCTCTAAGAGACGAGAGTGGAAGTGGGTTTAGATAGACTGCACCGAGATGGAAGCTGAAGGGATGAGGATCGCCAGGTATTGGATTTTCCTTTGCTGAGCCCAGGAGAGGTCTCAGGCACCTGTATCTTTGCATTGTGGCTTCTCCGTAAATTAATGGAATGCCTGCAGGGCTTCATGGAAACCCCACCAGCAGGTGCAGTGCTGTGAGGCAGGCATACCTCTGCCGGGCTCTGAGCGACAGCGAAACAGATCAGTTATGACTTGCTTCCCTCTGTTATGACCGTCAGATGAAGCAGGTTCTTGCCCACAAAAGCTTATGCGCCAATAAATCTGTTAATCTATAAAGGTGCCACAGGACTTCTTGTTGTTTTTACTATGAAATTCTTAAATCATTGATTATTCCAAGTTATTTGCAACTGTTTCAGCAAATGATTCTTGGTCTTCTGATTGACTGCATTACTTGCAGTTGGAACATACACACAATTTGAAATTCACACTGTAACTAATGTCATGTAGTGCAAATTTCTAATAGTAAAACACAGTTGTGATATCAGCAGTTCAAAATTTGTACTGGTTAGCAAGTCACACAACTCATCCCATCAGGGAACAGACATCACCCCATCACATGATTTATGTAGCTGTCCACACACTGCCCCAATTAAATTTAATAACCGGATGCACAAGCCAGCGCTTGTTCTCGGCAAATACAGGAGCACTCGGACTCCAGGTTTGCTTTTCCTGAGCCTGCACGCTAAGAAAGCTCGAGTACAGGTTGAGCCTCTCTTCTCCGGCACCCTCAGGACCTGACCGGTGCTGAATAAGAGAATTTGGACCAACGGGGTCAATGTTGTCTGGCAGGTTATCAACACTTGCTCTGCTCACTGGGTTCTTAGAAGACATCTGGGGGCAAATTAGAGCTGAATAACAGCCCAAAACACTGAGGGCCAGGACTGGTGGCTGGAAATAAACTTTATGGGACTGTGGGAAACTGGACCACACCCTTGATAAGTGGCTGCCCAGCTAACTGAAAGGATGCCAGATTACTGATGCTGCTGGACAAGATAGTTCTGGACTGGAGAGGCACAGCCTGTACCTGAACACTGGCAGGAAAGAAGAGTACCAAAGCATGTGTTTGTGCTCATCCACCCCATCTTGCAACAGAGTTTTCCAACAAGCACACCTCTAGCAACTCAGCTGGGTGAGCTGCTGGCTGCAAACTCCAGTCAAGATCAACGCGAATAGATAGGGCGGCCTTCTTTGCTTTCCTGCATCTGACAGCTCTGTTGGGAGGGCTGTGAAACGGCGCCAGCCAGGGAGAATAGCATTTGTACCCGACTCAGAAACAAAAGCCCGTGAAGAATGCAGTAGATTCCTGACAGCAATCCCTTCCTCGGCAGAGGAGAGGCCACTGTGGGGTTATCAGGTGTCCGGTTTTGGACCATAACACCTGATTGAAAGGCGGCCTCAGAGCTGCCCCGTCCATAGAACAAACTGGGGCGGGCGTCCCAGGCACCGTGCTTTTGGGGGCCCCATGGGAGCTGCCCCAACTGTTCTAAAGCTGAGAGGAACCCAAGGGATTATGGGGCCTGGGGGCAATAGGGCTCGCCTGCCCTGCTCCCCACCATGTGCCAAGAAGCCAAGTGCAGAGGTTTGGGAGAGCAGCATGGAGGGTCAAGGCAGGCTGCCGAGTGAGTGGGGACGGGGGAAGAGAATCCTGCTGCTGCCATGCCAGGCCCCATAATCCCACAGGCTGTGCTGCTCAGGGAAGGGACAAGGGGGCAGAGTAGGGGTGGGGCCTGTGGCAGGGGTTGCCCTGGGCTCCACAGGAGAGGGGGAGGTTGTCCCAGGCCCTGCATCCCGCTCAGGGCAGTCCTGGGGAACCTGGAGGTTCCAGTCAGTGCCAATAAAGGCCGATGGGTGGCACAGCAGGACTCCAGGGCTAAGGCAGGCCCCCTACCTCCTCTGCCTCTGCACAGCTCCTGGAAGTGACACCCAGGTCTCTGCAGTACCCCAGGCCCATCAGCATCACTCTGATCCACTGGAGCAGCCCAGGCAGCCACTGCTGTGTGGAGGTGGGGAGAGGATAGAACAGGGCCCAGAGCCCGGCCACCCCTCTGCTAAGCCAGCAATGTGTAGGGGAGACACAGGCTTCCCTGCAGTGCTCTAAGGACACTGGGAGCTGGTGGAGCATCCCTTCCCTATGCTCTGTGTTAGGTCGGCTGCGGTGTTCTTCCCCACCCCACCAGGTCTCTGTCTGGCCTAATGAGACGGTGCATGCTTGGGGCAGAGACCGTCAGCTCCATCTATGCACCGTTTGGCCCAATGCTCCCCTCTAAGCTGGCACGTGGGCACCGCCATCGGAACAGGGTGGAGAAGGACCATGCCTTATTTCCACACCAGAGGTTGCTACTGTTTCATTGTTTTCTTGCTGTCTGAGCTTTGCAGCTGTACGTTTTATCCCGCAGCACAGTGAAGATCAGGCTCTGCCAAGGGTGGCTGGAGAATCGCCAGCACTGGAGATAGATAGCTAAAAACAGGTTAGATAACTAACAGGGATGGTCTAGCTGGTGCTTGGTCCTGCCATGAGGGCAGGGGACTGGACTCAACAACCCCTCAAGGTCCCTTCCAGTCCTAGTGTTCTATTAGTCTATGATTCTCTCCCTGCAGTGCTTGGTGGGCGGGTACAAGAGAGACCAGGATTATCCGTAGCTGTCTGATGCCCGAGGAGCACATTTTAAATGCTTCCTGTAAGTCCTTTTGCACCTGTCCATCCGTCTGGGTTTTCAGGCAGCTTTGCCAGCCTCTACCCCACGCAGCTCCTCCGAGGCTGGCATGGCATGCCGCTGCAGAGCGCATGCTCACTCTGAGAAACACCACCAAGAAACCACTCCTGTCCTCCCAGCCAGCTCTTCTGAGGCTGGCATGGCACACCACTGCAGCACACACTTGCTCTGAGAAACATCACGGAGAAACCACTCCTGTCCTCCCAGCCAGTCACGCAGCCTGCGAGCCTCAGTCTAGCTTCCTGCTCAAGCACCAGTGGCAAGTTCAGTACCTGCTCCCTGTGAGGATGATTTGGGACAAGGCCTCACCTACCAACACCTGGTGAGCTGAGCAAGGCCACCAGGTGCACTGCAGGGGATTTGGCACCAAGCAGACCAGGCATCTCAAAGTCCACCTGCAGCCCAACAACTCCCCAGTGCAGCCCCCGCGGGCTTGGTCAGGCTGATGGACCTGAGTTGTTAGCAGGAGGAAATGAACCTGTGACCTTAGGGGCTAAAGCCCTGTGCTCTACCACACAAGCTAAGTGCCCGTGGGCTCCCAGCAAGCTGCAGAGCAGAGACTTCACCCTGCCCCTCAGTGGTCTCAGTACCTCTGGGGTTATGTCTTTAAAAAGTGTTTCCACCCGTCTGAGGAACATGGCGGAGGCTGTGCATGTGGCCAGCTGCCCCACCCCGGCCTCCAGCACGCTCTGCTCCCAGCTGCAGAGGGTGCTGCTGGGTGCAGGGAGCCACACTGGTCCCTCTGTCAGATGCGAGGCATGTTGCCCAGGGACCCGCCCCAGGCTTATGTGCTTCTGCTGCCAGGGAGACAGGGCTGGTGAATTTCACTGGGGTTTCCTCTGCTCAGGTAAGTTTCACTGTCAGTTACCCACTGGCCAGGGTTTTGCTTTAGTTTATCTCAAGAGGAGGTGGGGGTCCCGTCAATGAGTCAATGCTGCCCGCCATAGGGACTCTCTCCCTGGGCCTTTGCCAAGAGAGCTCTACCATGTGGCTAGCGCTCTCACGCGGCTGCTGTGCCTCCAAACCCAAAGGCAGGCAGGGACAGGTAGTGAAGGTTTCGGTTTACCTGGAGGACAATGACGCCCACCTCTGTGCTGTCACATGCTGCCCTGCAGGCTATTTAAAAACTCACCTCCTCCCGTGCTGAGCCGCCCCGCCAAGGTCCTCCCCAGCCAATGCTGACGGACCCATTCGAATGGCGTGGAAGTGGCGTTTGCACTGTAAGTGCTACCCAGCATCCTCAGATGTGCAGCTATGGCCTCTCCAGGCCAGGCGCCCAGAGCTGTCCAGGTCAGAGGTGTCAGCACCTAACTCCTCCCTTCTGAGTGACTGCAGCGAGAGCCGTTGTCAGGAGAACAAACTCCAGAGGACATCCCGTCCCGGCTGCTGGTGGGCAACAGGGTGAACAGACAGGGAGGCCAGCTCCCCGCAGGGCCCGCCCCCAAGACGTACCGTGACCTCTGGCGATGGGGAAGCCCCGGCACCAGAACCATCTCAAACCTCCATGCAATGCTGGTATTTACAGCATGACCTCCCAGCCTCAGTGCCCCTCAGCTAAGCAATTAATTAGATCAATACAAAGACTGTCTTGTTGGGCGCTTGAGCCCCCTCCGCCCCCCTGACTTTTTCTAAGCTGGCCTGCAAACAGGAAACAAAGGGTTTAACTCTGTCTGGTTTCATGAAGGGTCCTGTATGTCACGGCCAGGTGCTGGAGCATGGCCAGCTGCCTGGCCCAGCACACCCCTCCTCTCCCAGAGGAGGTCGTGCACACACACTGGCGGCATGGCAAGCAGCTGGGGAGCCCAGCCCAGCAGGGAACTGGCAGAGCCAGGGAGGGGATATCAGATGCCTTTCAAAACACAGCCAGACAGAGCCTGGGGGATGGGCAGATTTAAAATCAGGCCCCGTTAACTAGTAGGTGGAGAGTGAGAACAGAGAGGGAGATCAGCCTGCTGGGCTGCTCGCATTGGCACCCAGAGCCGTGCCTTGAGAGCCGCATTTAGCACATGCATCCCTCTAGGTTCAACTTACCCTTAGGTTATTCAGACGCAATTCTCAAATCTCATTTGGCTCTCACTCTTTGCCCACTGGGGCCTGGAACCACTGCCCAGAGAGAAGATGGCAATGGACAGGCCTGTGATTGGTTTCTCTGGGCTGCGGCTCAGATCCTGCATTTCTCTCTGCGTGGAAAGAGGGGACGGCTGTCAGGGGTCTTTTCAGGCACAGGCCAAGGTTCTCAGGAATCAGCTGCAAGAGGGCGTGAATCCTACAGAGGCGGTGGCTTCGTTTCAGGAGCTGCTGCCTCTGGAGTTTAAAAAAAAAAAAATCAGCAGCAGACATTGCTGCTGCTCTGCAAGTTTAGTCAGAAGTGGGGCTCTCCCCTCCCCTGGGGGACTGCTGCCAACATGGGGACACTGAGCCCATCGGTACTGTACTGCCATTGGAAGCAAGTCTCCAGTTGGGAGTGAAGGGTGTCTGCCCCAATCATTTTTGACAGGCCTTGTGCTTTGTCCTGGTGGTTGTCAGACTTGTGCTCCCTTGTCCCTTTCGCACTCAGGACAACTCCTTCCCAGATATAACTTTCTAAAGCCAGAGTCCAGTTGCTGCCACAGCCTTTACTCGTGTGAGTAACCCTCTGGATGTCTCAAGTTTGCGTAAAAAAATGCAGGACAGAGTCCAAAATTTGGAGCCAAATTTAACGCGTGCCCGTGTAAAGAATTAGCAACCACGTAAACACGGGCTGCAAATCTAGGTGAGCAGTTTGAGGCACTCCTTTGAAAGGCAGGGCTCTTGCACCCCACAGCATCTCTGCCAAAATTCAGCCTTACCCCCGGCTGCCTCCTCTGCTTTTAAGCCCACATTTGCTGACACAAGCTGGAGGAAAGGCAGAGTGGGGAATAGTATCAGAGGGGCAGCCGCGTTAGTCTGTGTCCACAAAAACAATGAGAAGTCCTGTGGCACCTGGTAGAGACTAACCGATATATTGGAGCATTAGCTTTCATGGGCTTTGCAAGACAGCTTGGCTGGATCCTATAGCCCAGAATGGGATGAAAGTGAGATACTGTATTATCAAGCCACAACACAGCACCAGCAACCTCTCCGGTATCACTCTCCAGCACAATAAACTGGAAAATACTCTTAAGCAAAAGAATTATCTGTATGTGCTAAGTTGCTGGTGTATGTGGATCAGAAGGGAAACAGCAACCTAGCAGTTCTTGGAAAGCTTTCTGTGGCTCCCTGGACCTACTAGCCATTGCTTGAGCAACGCATTTATTCTTGTGCTGCTGTGGTTTTTGCAGAAAAAGGAAAAAAGGAGGAGGAAAATGTATGAGAAGGAGACAAGTGAGCATCCCAGACTGTAGGTTCCATTTCTCGGCAACACTCAAAGTGAATGTTATCGTCAATTCTGCAACTCAAGGGCTGGCAGCTTTCAGAAGCTGGGATCTCACACCAGAGAGCATCTCAGCACTCCTGACCCCCTCCCCCAGGAGCTGCACCCATGTCTGGCAATGGATTTACACCTAAAATAAAAGGTCCCAGGTGCAGGAGGCAACATGTGTAGAGTAGTAATCTCCAATCCACTGAACTAATTGATTTGCTTTCCAAAGAGCTACAATGTACACCAAATTTTGTAACACCACAACTCACTCTGAAACAAACTCGCTCTTGAGCTGAGCCTTCCAAACCGGTCACACAAAGGGACCTCCACTTGACAAGGGAAAGGATTGTAGCCCAGAGATTATGCATGAAACCCCTGTCCGGGTACAATTAATTCTGAGGGGAGAAAAGATTCTGTAACTCACACAGAGACAGTAAAAAAATTGTCACTACATACCAGAACCCAACCATAAATTGTTACAGGGAACCAGTAAGATGGCCTACTTTGAAATGACCTTGGCTACTCTCCAGGTGTCGTCACGGCTAGGCTACTAAACCAGACTACCCCCTAGTGAAACAGCTTTACTTGGTGCATTTAGCAAATGCATTCCCATAAGGTTTTCCACTCAAGCATCAGGGTATTAGACTTCCAAAAACCAAAGGAAGAGAGAACCGTCCCTTGAAACTTCCTGTCCAGAATTATGTGCATGAGTCAATAGTGATGGAGAAGAATGATTTACCATGGCACAACGGGAGAGTGTTCAAGCTAACGAGATGGCACTACACGCAGAAAATCCATGAGACACGAGGAAATGTTTCCTATGGCTAGATCAATTAGTTGGTGGAATTAGCCCCCAAGGGAAGAGACAGGAGCTTCACTACTCAGGAAACTGAAAGCCTGTCTAGAACATACATGGGCCTCGTGCCCTGCTTTGGCCTGCTCCTGTGGGGAGGGTAAATGGACATTTCATGGCTGTTATGGATGCTTCTGTGGCAGAGTTAATATTCCACACTCTCTCTGAAAACTAAAGGCATTTCAGCAGAAGCATCCCACTAGGGGTTCAACTGTTGTCTTAGTCACATTGGTGTGTAGGAGACAGCAAACTTTCCAAGGCAGAGTGCTAAAACCGGACCCTTTCACCTCTAGGTACTCTGACAAAGTCAGTCTTATTCCTGGGTCTCTGGCCTCTATTGAGTCCACTGGTCCCCCTTAAGGGGCCAGTTGCCCGCACTGGGGTGAGTGGTGGTCTGGGGGGAACCTGGGCCCCGCCCACTCGTGCGGGGTTCCAGCCCAGGGACCCTATGTGGCTGCTGCTGGGAAGTGCTGACTCCCTTAGCACAGCAGCTCTACCCCCGGGCCACTTCCCCAGACAATTCCCCCTGGTATCTTCTCCAGGCTGCAGCAGTCACAAGTCACCCTCTCACTCTGCTGAAGCTCCTCACTCTCCCTCTGCGGTTTCTGGTGTTCCTGATCCTCTGCTCTGCTCCTCTCCAACCTGCTCTCACCCACTCCTCTGGTCTACCTGTGTCTCTCCACTCGCCTCTCACACTCTCCCCACCCCTCCCACTGCGAAGGGCTTTAAAGGCTCTTATGAGACCAGTCATGGAGTCAGCAGGCCCCAGGGAGGCTGAGCCATCTCCCCCCAGCTGCCTGTGATTGCCCTGCTGGTGCTCCGCAGGCCCTTCTGCTTGTTTGGGCTCCCTCTGCGGGGGCCTCCGCCCTGGCCCTGCCACAGTACAGTCTGAATGCTAGTGATACACGCGATACCCCCAAGCTCCACCTGCCCGGGCTGGGCCAGGACCAGCCACTTCCGTGGGGAGGGTGCAGGGTTGGAGTGAGGGGAGGCACAGACACAGAGCCCAGGTGCATGCACCTCCACTGGCCAGCTCGCTCGTCCATCCCAATCTCTGCTCCCCTGCTGCAATGGGGGAGGAGGAGCAGGGCTGAGCTCCGTCCGCTGCCACTGAAAAGCGGCTCACGTACCACTCTTGGCGCCCGTGCTGGTTTACAGCAAGAACACCACTAGAGTAGTGCAGCTGGAGCTGGGAAGGAGGGGGGCCACACTGGGGTTGGACAGTAATCACTACCAGACATTTTATTAGCTAATTACAGATATCAGATTAAATTTAATTAACAGACAGATTTGAGAATTACTCCTGACTCCTTCCCAGAAGATAAAAGCCCAAAGAAAGGGCAGCAGGAAGGAAGCAGCAATTATAGCCAGAGAGGGAAAGGCGGAATGAGAGGCAGACCACTCAGATCTCCAGTGTAACCCAGGCCCAGTGGTCCCACAGCATCAGACACACCTTAGCCTTTGCAAGGTGGCATGAAGAATCTGGTTGGCCCTTCCTCCCCAAGTCATCCACACACCCCCGCCACTCCCCAGTTATCCTCAAAAGACAATGCTAGCAGGGGTAACCCTTTCCTCTCCCAGAACCAAACGGGAAAACTATCCCTTTCTTAACATCATTTACAGAACAGCTCAAATAAACATGTTTGACAGCACATCTCCTCCACATGCTCCCAGTCCTGTTTTTATCCAGCACACTGACAAGTCATCCGAGCTCCTCAAATACTAGGACAAATTACAGCATTTAGGCCTTCTAAGGAGCCGAGAGCTGATGCCATCACTCTGCATCGGACTTGAATGATGCTAAATAATTGCATAATTTCTGGTGCAAATTTTTGACAGGCCACTTCAACTGAGATCTCGCCTGCCAACTTGTCTCCTGCTCCTGGTTATTTACCTTTCCCGCCCTGTAAGGAAAGCTCAGATTCTTACAGGAAAACAAATCCGCCACCCCTGTTCAAAAAGTTCATTCTTTGCTGACAATCTGACATACCACTCCAAGGTACTGCACAGAGTTTCTGAATTCATGTTCTCTGCTAAATATCTGCCGGAAGTACCACTCCCATCTAGCACACAATTTAAAAAGCATTTTAAAGGCTATTTTTTAATGTTGAAATGCACTTCCAGACCAACAGCGCTGGGCATAAACTAGGCCCACAAACAGCTGACAGCTCAGCAGCAAAATATTCCACATAATGTTTTTATGTTGCTGAGTTATTGGCTGTGGTGAGATATGTTGGGTCTGTCATGAAAAGAGAAGGAAGGCAGTTGCACACAATGCATTTCTGGGCCTCTGCACATGTTGGAGCTCACTGGGGTGAGATGAATATATCGTACAGAGAAAGAAAATTAACATATTTAATGACCACTCCTGATTTCTTTGTCTGGAGCAGGTGACTCATCAGTGGAAGCAAAGAGAGACAAATGCCTATAGAAATATCCCCTCCAGTGCTCTCCAAAGACCAGAGGCCTTGTCTAGACAAGGGTTTAAAATGTGATGTTAACAGGTATTAGCTAATGCAAGATGCTAACAGACCAGCTAACCTGCCTGTAGTGCATCCTACGCTGTCCACGTTTACCCCAGGCTGCCCCCAGCTAATGGGCTAACAGCAAACCCTTCGATCCTAGTCGAGACAAGGGCAGAAGCACTACACAGCTGTGGGTCTGCAACTGGTTCTCCCACAGATGCACAAGAGCCAGAACCAAAGAGACTATTCAGTCCCACCTTCGAGCCCTGCCCTGCCCCACCCAACATCTCATCCCCAGCCACGGCCAGGTGCTTCAGAGGTGTACAGGTGTGTGTGGTCCCTTCCTGGCAGTGGCAGGTGGTCAGCTGAAAGCCTGAAGCAGGAGTTTGTGGCATCATAAGACACGGACCAGCCGCTACAATCATAGGCAAGGCCATCATACCATCATGCTCACAAAATTTCCCCAGACTCGTTCTAATGAGTTAAGTTGCTTGTCCCCACAACTCCCGTTGGGAGGCTCTGCCAGAGCATCACCCCCTCTGATGATTTGGAAATCTTCCTCTAGTTTCCAGCCTAATTAGCTCTTCCCCATCCCTACTGTCAACCCAGTCCCACCCATGTATTCATGGAGAGCAATCAGGCTGAGCAAGGGGCTAGTGCTGAGTGAGACTCGGAAGACCTACATTACGGACCTGACCAGGAGCTCAAACAGTTGGGCCTGATTTCCAAGATTCAGCTCCAATGAGAGTGGTACCTTTGCATGTCACTCAGGAAAGACTTTGGGCAGGAACAGAGAAAGAGAGAGTGAAAACTGAGCTGCGAGGAGGAGACAGAAAATTCTAATGAAGACCTAGGCACGAGACCCTGTCCAGTACAGCCACTTCCTCCAGCCTATGACTTACATGTCTTAAACCCTTGTACTCCGAGTGGAGCTCGGGTCATCTACAAGTCTCCTCCACTTCGCTCTGTCTTGGGACAAAACTTCTAGCTGATCCCAGAAGTACCCCAGTCATTGTCCTTCAATGTCAGTAGATCTCTGTGTTGTCAGAGGTCTTCCTCTTTTCATTTTCCTGGCGGGTTCCATTGGAGAGCTTGATGGACTATGCTGGAGGATGGTTTTCTGAGAGGGCGGCCTAGCCATCCCCACTTTCTTCTCTTGATTTGAACGTCAAGTGGCTCAACCCATCCCCAGCTGCCCTTTGGCTAAAAACACTTCTTGTGCCACCTTCTGAGAGCCAAAACCCAACATTTGCTTTAAAAGGGAAGATCATACTCTGGCGATAACAACCTGAACATGTAAACCTGTGATACCTCAGCACATCTCAAGCACTGCCAGCACATCTGAGGGAGACACACACACCTCCCACAATCCTTGTGTGGCTACTGAAAACAGAAGGCAAGATTCAGTTGGGAAAAGGCAACAGCTTGACACAGTACAAATATAAATGTCTCCACCAAAAGATGCCAAATGACTTCACAGTCGTATGCACCACAGGAATGAGGGCATGTCCTCTTTCATTTGTACCAGTTGAGAGGCTTGCATTCCCTTTCAGGGTCATCGTTAGGGATCCTTAAAAATGTCTGGAAGAATTTACATGCCCCTTTGCTGTGGGATGAGGGAACTTGTAATCACTATTCTAAAACTAGCCACATAAGCTTGGAGGAGTGTTTAAAAACACATTTGAAGGATATTATAAAGCTATGAAATGCCTTCCAAAAACAATACATCTAAAAAGACAAGTCTTGCTTCCAAAACCAGCAGCCACAGTGTAATACATTGCTGATCAGATAAGGCGAGGCACTTGCATTTAATGCTGTCAAAATGAAAGCTATATTTTGAAGGGAGTAAGAGAATTCTTTTGAAGAGTTTTGACTTGCTTCTTGATTCCTGGTGCTAGTTTGTGAAGAAGCAACTGTAGCCACAAGAATGATCTCCACCAGCAGGCAGGTGCCTGCCAGAGGCTACAAGCCAAACTCTCCTCCAGACCACACAAACCTTCCTTTGGTCTCTGTACTGATCTACTTTCCACTGCTTACATCAAAAATCAGGAATCAGGAAACTGGAAATGTTATTCACGCTACACAATTCTGTTGCACCCTGGTAACCTGGCCAAATTCCCTGGCCACAGTTAACTCTGCAAGTCGGGCATGGTGTTCTCCACTGACCTTCCCAAACTGTTGTGTAGCATTGTTGTACATTTTCAGGGCTGGATCCTCCAAGCTACCAGCCCTAAATGGGAGCTGGAGATACAATTTCTGCTTGTGCTAGATGACCTTGCACCAGCTCTGATCAAACCAGTGCACTTAAAAATATCAATACAGCTAAAAGCAGTCCAGTAGCACTTTCAAGACTAACAAAATAATTCATTAGGTGATGAGCTTTCGTGCGACAGAGAAAGCTCATCACCTAATAAATTATTTTGTTAGTCTTTAAAGTGCTACTGGACTGCTTTTTTGTTTTGAGAGTATATAGACTAGCACGGCTATCTCACTGTTACTGTCAATACAGCTGCAGCTGGCTGGGCTACATGACAAACTAGTCCCCCATTATGCAAATGAGTTTTCAGACAGCAATACACTTGGAAAACTCTGGATGTGGCCTCACCAGTGCCGAACAGAGGGGAATAATCACTTCCCTAGATCTATGGGCAATGCCCCTCCTAATGCACCCCAATGTGCCATTAGCCCTCTGGGCTACAAGGGCCACTGTTGGCTCATCTCCAGCCTCGCATCCGCTGTGATCCCCAGGTCCACTTGCAGTGATGTGGTTCCAGCCTCGGGGAAGGAACAGCAACACAAGGACAGACTGGGGGAGACCAGAAGGTCTGGCTCAGCAGCACAGGGTGGTGGGATGCCCCGGAAGGCAGTGGGGCAGGCTCAACAGTACCATTGGGCAGTCTTTGATCCAACCTGTCGCATTGCCAGGAACACAGATGCTCTCTTTCATCGGGTCTAATGCAGAGGTGGGCAATAAGAAAGCAGCGGCCCAGAAGGGCGAGACCCTGGCAGGTATGTTTGCCTCTGCAGGTATCAGATGATCGTGGCTCCCATTGGCCATGGATAGCCATCCCAGGAGAAAGTTCACAGCCCAGGACGTTGCATCCTACGAATCCCATTAGCCATGAAGAGGAATCTGCCCTGTTCCTGCAAGTAAACAGGTGGGGGGCCCTCCAGGGACTAACCTTGGTGTGTCAGATCTGGTCCGTGTGCCAATGTTGCCCACCCCTGATCTAATGACACACTTGTGCCTGTCTCCTTAGGTCTCATCCCATGGCTGGGCCTCAGCAAGTGGAGGGTGCTGGCCCTAAATGGACAGGGAGATGCAGCGCTAGCTTATCTTCCCCATTGCCACAGGGTTTAATGGCTTGTGGTATGCGTGCTGGCTCCCCTCTACCTGGGGCAGGGGAGTGCTTGACTCCTCCCTCTGGCCCAGGCTCCACCCCCACATACCTCTTCCCTGCTCCTCCTCCACCTCCCAGAACTTCCTGAACACTCCAAATCAGCTGTTTGCAGTGTTCTGGGAGCACCGGAAGGTGTGGGAGGAGTCAGTAAGCAGGCCACCAATGGGCAAGAGCTGGAAGAGGCAGAAGGATGGAGCTTGGATGCTCATGGGGGCTAGGCACCCACTAATTTTTCCCAGTGTGGGCTTCAGCCCCAGAGGCTAGCGATAAGAATGGTCATTCTGCGTCAGACCAATGCTCTGTGGAGCCCCAGGACGATCAGAGCATGGGGTTGCTTCCCTGCCCATCCTGTCTAACAGCCATTGGTGAACATATTCTCCAGGAACTAACTATAATTCTTTATGAATCCAGTTCTAGTTTTGGACTTTGCAACATCCGGTGGCAAGGAGTTCCACAGGTTAACTGAGCCCTGTGTGACAAAGTGCTTCCTTAAATTTGTTTTAAACCTGCTGCCTATTAATTGCATTGCATGCCACCTGATTCTTATGTTCTGTGTTCTATGCTATGTTCTTATGTTATAGCTCTTCCTTATTCACGTTCCCCATACCAGTCATAATTTTATAGACCTCTGCCATATTCCCCTTTGCCTTAGTCATCTCAGGACAGGCCAACTTTTCTCATATCTGGTAAAATTCAGGGAAATTTAAAAACAAGCAAATCTAAACCATTACTTCTAGTGGTGCAACAACATCACTTATGGTAATACTGCCACAGCTCCTACAGGAAGCAATTATAGATCAGTTTCCTGACTCTGGGTGATGTGATTTTAATGGCCAAAATCCTGTTTTGAGAAACGTTCATTACCAGTTTAGAGCTTTCATGAAATAACAAATCATTGGTAGACACACAAAGGAAATCTGGCATTTTCTGAGCTCTGTATTTCATAGGTAACAAACAAGTCTGTAGCACTTTAAAGACTAACAAATGTATTTATTAGGTAATGAGCTTTTGTGGGTATGACCCCCCCCCCCTCCCGTCTTCAGATCTGGACACATGAAGAACTGGGTCTTACCCACGAAAGCGCATGACCTAAGAACTAAATGTGTTAGTCTTCAAGGTGCTACAGGACCGCTTGTTTTTTGTGAAGCTCCGACCTAACTTGGCCACGCCACCGAGATCACTTCACAGGTGAAAAGCCAAAGCTATCAATTGCTGTTACAATATTCAGTTAGATTTAACTGCTTTATTGAGAGTACAAACTAGCAGTGCAAAAGTGGAGGGAAGGGTGACAGATGACCTGTGCCTGCAGAACAAGGTTGTTTTAATTATAAGTGTCTTTGTATTTCTTGCAACACCTTATGAAGCTGAAAGCTACACACATAACATGACTGACAGCATTTGTCAAACCCAGTGCAGTTGTAGCTCACTGCAGCTCCTCACAAATGGCACTGCAAACCTGCATGTGTGATAATGCGTTTACCCAATGTCCTCTTCTCTGCTCCAGGCTGACCAATGCTTGTAATCAAACACATATTTAGCCACCTGTGCACCCAACATGTCCTGGATGTTTTACCCAGCTTTGGACAGTAAATTGTAAAAAAAGAAAAAAAATGCAGCTTTCACCAAATGAGCTTTTAATTAACAGGTGTAGGGACGAAGGACAGATTTCCCATCAGCGGCACAGCTCCGGCACTTACATAAAAGTCTTAACAAGCCTGCTGGCCATACCAAAAAACCGCTCACCTTGTAGCCTTTGGCATCCCTGTCAAAGAATACTGGTAGAAATTGGAGTGGCCCCATGGTCCATGCACCATCAGAAGTGCATTAACATTGTGGTTGCACAGCCAAATTCAGGCCTGATGTAACCGCATAGAATCACAGAACACTAGAACTGGAAGGGACCTTGAGAGGTCTGAGTCCAGTTCCCTGCCCTCATGGCAGGACCAAGCACCATCTAGACCATCCCTGCTCTTAAATATCTCCAATGATGGAGATTCCATAACTTCCCGAGGTAACATATTCCAGTGTTTAACCATCCTGACAGTTAGGAAGTTTTTCCTAATGTCTCACCTAAACCTCCCTTGATGAGGATAAAGCCCATCGCTCCTTGTCCTTCCTGTGAAGCCAAGAACAATTTTTCTCCCTTCTCCTCATAACACTCTTAGGTTCTTGAAGCCTGCTATCAAGTCCCCTCTCAGTCATCTCTTTCCTAAACCAAACAAGCCCAGTTCCTTCAGTCTTCCCTCATAGCTCATGTTCTCTAGACCTTTAATCCTTCTTGTTGCTCTTCTCTGGACCTTTTGCAACTTCTCCACGCCTTCCTTAAAATGAAGTGCCCAGAACTGGACACAATACCCCAGCTGAGACCTAAAGAATGACCTCTCGTGTCTTCCTCACAACACGCCTGTTAATGCAACGTACACATGGATGTAACATTGCTGGCTTTATGCTGCACTCATACTGGGTTTGGATTGTCAAATAATGTAGTTAACTAGAACCCTCTTTCCAAAGTGGCAGTGGCACTAGAGCAGATGCCTGCAGTAGATATGTGAGGGGAGACATCCTGCACCAGACAATGACAAAGCAAAGTAAGAAGAGCATGGTCTTGAACAGAGCAATAGGGCAGTAGATGACAAGGAACTAGGAGTTTGACAGAAGTAACAGGAGTTTGAGGCAGAAGACACCTGAGCTTCCTTCCTGCCTCTGGGGCACACTCCATTCTAGTTCTGCAGAGCCCAAGCAAGGACGCTTTTGCTGTTCCCTCCAGGAGATGAAGCCACTGCCGGACCTGCATCACTGTTAGAAAGTGTTTCTTGACGTTCACAGTGTTGCCCGCTCTCATGAGAGTGTTTTTCGTAAGGCTCCGTGTCACAGAGACAGCTGATTAGTGAGAAGTTTGGCTTTAACTGATGGAAATAAGCTTCTGGCCCTTGTGAGGGCAGAAACAAAGGGAACATCTACACTACACAGAAAAACTGACCCTGCCACAATCTTCCAGAGTTCCTTTTGGAGCACCCAGTGGGGATGCACTAAATCAAACTTACAGGGCATCTTTGTCAGGGCCAGTACTCCTGCCCTTCGTTAGGGTAAGGGAAATCGCACATTCTGGTCAACCTGCCTTAGTGGAGATGGTGCCGAAGCCCAAATTAAGATAGCTATGGAATTAACACAGCTGGAATTGCAAATCTTAATTCGACCTTCCACCCAAAAGCTTGAAAATGTGCTCCTAATGGCTCAGACCTCAGAAAGCAAAATAAAATATAAACCCAAGCTTCATTTTCACAAAATCTCCTGATTTTTAAGCCAATCTCAGGATTTTGGTGGGGACCTGAATCAAGATTTTGGAACACTTGGGATTGACAATACTGTGTTCAGCCTGACTTTTTCCCTCTTAATTTCATCCCATTATTGCTCAAGAAAGGGCCCAGTCCATCAGTGTTATGGAATATCAGACTCCTTCACATCAAGTTCCTGGAAAAGGGCTACAGCATTAGGTCAGCCAGAAAAGACATTATGGAAAAGCAGCTGTCACCAAAAGCCAATCTTTCGTCACCGTCATCCTGGTGAGCCTCTTAAAAAAAAACATAATTGTTCCATTCTTGGCAAACATTTAACAAGTGCTAATGCAAATACATTCACAAATGTCAGCTCCTAACAAGGTAGCAGACAAATGTTTAATTTAATTCCCCAACTTTACTCTGCACAGTGTCAGCTCTGTCTGGGACACACGGGAGTAGAAACGTTCCAGAGCACAAGCCGATGAGCTCAGACCACATTTACACAGCTGTAAATCTAGAGTGACTCCATTGAAGTCAGTTGTGTTTCTCCCGATTTATAGGGCTGTAATGATTTCAGCATGTGCTGTTTTTATGAGGCTGTGCACGTCTGATAGGCTGCTAGCAAGCAGACATTTGCCTGCTCTGACCAAAGGCAGTTGTTTCCTACCTGGCACTAGAAAGGCTGTTTACTGATGGGATTGCCTCAGGAAAGAACTCATACTACCTGCTTTGGTGCAGCCCCAAATGGCAGTGTGAAAACCTGTCAGTTCTTTTCAACAACCGCAAAGAAAAATGCCTGTACACTCCTTAGTGCCAAAAAAGTGGCTTTTAAACATCAGATGAGCTGTGACCAGGACATACGAATTCCTCCTGACTACAGAAAAAGCTATTGGCAGAGTTGTAGCTGGTCTGGTCCCAAGACTTCAGCTGCTGGTGAAAGACAAGCTTTCACCCCACAAAGCTCTCTTCTTCCAGAAAAAAGCTGTCAGTTATTCTCAAGGACCACAATTATCTTTGCTCCTTCTTACCTTTATTTTGAGTTGAAATCTTAACTGGCTGACTAATGATGCTGTGAAATCATTTTTTTTCTAATTAGAGGGCATTTGTTCTTAACAGGATTCCAATTTCAGTTCTCATTAGGGTGAAATCTGCTCGGTGTGTACTAATCACATATTTAGTACCATCTACAGCTCCGTAAAAGCTCTCCAGGATCAGTCTAATGATCATGATGACCCTCGGGTTGGTGGAGGGTGGTTGTAAAATTGCTTTAGAACTGTAATATTCAACTGCACATGTGAGATTCATGTGAACCTAGGGAGCCTAGCCCCAGACAATTAAAGATCCTCCTGGGGGGTGGTATGAAGGCTAGCAAGGAGAAAGGAGTCCCTTCTAGCTCAGATCCCAACACCCAATCAGATGTTCTCAGACAATGAGGAGAGACTTAGAAAAGCCTTTCCATTATCTCAGAACTGTTGGATGGGAGTAGCCAAGCCTATGCAGCAGCCCCTTCCCCACAACCTGCTCCCCAGTCCCTTAACCAACCCTGCAGAGGCCCCTTTGCTTGTGTAAATCCTCCTGCAACCCAGAGACCATGCAAGTTGGGGAGAGGCAAGCAGCAGCAGCGGGTTTGAGATGCAGTGTGGAGGGGTAACCCCAGGCAATAGCCCAAGATCTGCAGGATCGCCATTGACCTTGAGACATCGGCCAAGCACGATTCTAGTAGCCTGGTCACCCTGAAGGAATTCTGTGCACATATAGCCAGGGGCCTGCCAAGTGCTGTTAGACATTGGGTGCATTCTGCAGATGGGTGTGATCTGGCCCCATCAGCTATTTCATCCCTCAGCCACGAGCAGAAGCCGTTCTGTAATCCTGTTTTCAAGCACGCACAACTGTAGCTTGTGCTCTTGTACCCACCCACAGGCAGACTCAAACCTGGGACCTCTGGCTCTTAGTGAAGGAGCCCTGACAGTTTGAGCTAAAAGGCAGGGGGCGCTCAGCTTAGGCAGTACAGAAGACTCATTCTCTCTCTGAAAAGTGGTCTTAGCACCACTACATGGGACGGCAAACCACAGCCCAGCAAGCATGTGGTTTACACTTTGTCCTGTTACTGTCACTGGTGGGCCATAAAGCATTAGCCAGCAGCCTGATGGAGAAGAGAGATCCGACATATTCTGTAGCAGGTTCAAAAGCCCACAGGGGTAGCCATGTTAGACTGTAGCTTCACAAAGAAAAAAAAGCAGCCCTGTTGCACCTTCATACAATCAGAGAATCCTAGGGCTGGATGAGACCTCAGGAGGTCATTGAGTCCAGCAGCTTAAAGACAAACAATTTGATTTCTTAGGTAATCAGCTTTTGTGGGTAAGACCCAGAATCTGAAGAGGGTCTTACCTCTTTACCTAATAAATAAAATGTTTAGGCTTTGAGGTGCAACAGATTTTCAGGGGCCGTTTAGGTATAGTCTGCCACAGATCTAATAAGCTTCAGTCTCCAGGACCTCCGCACAAAGACTCCCCCATGGGGATTAATCTGGGGGAATGCTGTTCAGTTTCACTATTTAGAAAGCAGACACAAGGGGCATTGTTACCTCAATTGACAAGCGATTCTTGCTGGGTTTTTTCTGAAAAAGAAGTGGTGGCAAGCCGGCAGCTGCGCTATTAGCTTCCTGCGGTGGTCCATCCAAAGCAGAAAGCCACAGATTAAACAGACTCTGCTGCTCTGTGATCACAGGCTGTGGCTATCAAAAGTGTCAGCCAGGATCATCTCTTTAGTGACTGCACAAAAAGAAAGGGCAGATCAGTGAGGGGTCAGCGGCCTGCACTGTGTACAATGCACATCCGGTTGCAATCACAGTCTGTCATCTCCTGGAGCACAATAGGCAGGCAGTAAGGTTCAGGCTGAAGAATCATCTTGTGACCACACCCCCTTTTCTTGCAGGTGTCAGGATCCCAAGTCCCAAAGCCTGTGAGGACTAGACCAGCCTCAAACTCCAATTTCAAATGCAGTTGGGGGAACCAGATCATTTCATAGAACCATAGAATCCCACGGCTGGAAGGGACCTCAGGAGGTCACTGAGTCCAGCCCCCTCCCCAAAGAAGGATCAATCCCAACTAAATCATCCCAGCCAGGGCTTTGTCAAGCCGGGACTTAAAAACCTCTAGGGATGGAGATTCCACCACCTCTCTAGGTAACACATTCCAGTACTTCACCACCCGCCTGTGGAAATAGTTTTTCCTAATATCCAACCTACACCTCCCCTAGTGATAGTCTGTGTCCATAAAACCAACAAGGAGTTGGGTGGCTCCTTGAAGACTACTGCTGTTCTCGTACTTTCTAAGTTCACCCTTGTCACTTGGCAGGTGAAATCTAAGTGTGCAATGCACAACATCTTTGGAGTTTGTGGCCCACTTTGATCTAGGCTGTCCTGAACTGGCTCCCACCTGCACAACATGCCTCAAGCCACTTGACCCCTGCACCTCACTCCCCTGCACAAGGAGTGTCCCTCAATATCAGGCAATGGATTTGCTGATTTTCACTCTCTCTTTTGCATAGGAAAAAAGAAAAAAAAATAGTATTTTGAGACAGTGACAAGGGGCAGAAGAAATGGTGAAGGCAACCCAGCAGGAAAAAAAATGGGTTCTTGATTTGCCAATTGTTTTGTTTTTAAATGAGTAACTTTATTTATTTAAATTTACCTAAATCCACATTCCCCCCACCCCAAAGAGTCTCTGAGAGAAGATTTAGCAACCCAACATGCTCACTGAGGTTCCTCACCTGCTCACAGGACTTGTGTGGCCACCCTATCAACTCTGACCAGGAAATGCTGTCACCATGGTAACTATGGTCTCCTTTTAGATTTGATGTATGGATTGTAAATGGAAGGAGCCATTGGAGGCCAGAATTGTGTAAAAAGCAAGAAAAATCATCATTAAAAATTAGAGGCCAGGCTTACTTCTTTGTGCCCCTGGAAGGTCTCTCTCCCAGTGGCAACTTGCTACTGCAGCATTTCTGCTCCCTAAACTTATTCTCCTTCTGTGGAGAAGGAAAGCAGCCCCAAAGTCATTCAATATTTTATCATCCAGTCCCCAGGGTTGAGTGGTAAATTGCCATCCAATGAGAATTGGTTTGGGCCTCAGGGTACATCTACACTTGCTGGGAAATCAACCAGGTCAGCATCAATCCTCAGGAGTTTGATTTTGCACCATAGCAGGGACACGCAAAATCGAACTATCAGGTTTGACACTCGACCTCTGTACTCCTCATTCTCGAGAGGAGTAGGGGAGCTCACCAGGACAGTTTTTCCCATTGACCTCCCTCCATGAGGACAGCCCAATAAGTCAATCTTAGTTATGTCAATTTCAGCTACGCAATTGTTGTTGCTGGAACTGTGCATCTAGTATCCACTTTCAGATCTATTGTAGACCTGCTCAGAGCCATGAAGGCTTGGGACAGGGTTTGGAGTCCAAAAGTGGCAAAATGACACAAACACACAGCTTGTTCCTTCTATGAAGGAGGAGGGAGAATTTTTTCAGGGTGGTTAAACACTGGAATAAATTGCCTGGGGAGACTGTGGAATCTCCATCACTGGAGATAACTAAGAACAGGTCAGATAACTATCTTTTCAGGGGTGGCCTAGACTGTGCATGGTCCTGCTGTGAGGGCAGAGAACTGGACCTGATGACCTCTCGAGTTCCCTTCCATTTCTAGTGTTTTATAACTGTATGATTTATCAAGCCTGTGCATTGCCCAGCCTCTTACAAACCCAGCGCATGGAAGGTGTTTGCACAGGACCCCAAGAAGTCAGAGGCATTTCACACGTTGCCAAAGGCAATTGCTGGGAAAACGAGTGTTCAGCTTGGTCGGCTTAAGGATGGATTATTGAGCAGAATGACACCCTCATTGGTCACTGCCAGCTAGCACGGCTGGGCAGACAGCCCACTTCAGCAGGATACCCCTGCACACTCCACCCTGCAGACCACACTTGGGTTCAGCAGGGGACATCATCTGCCCCTATAGTGGCAGTGCCCACGTGGTTGTCCTCAGGTAACCTCGCTGCACCAGAACAGCAAATAGCCCTATGGTCCTTTTAGGTGCTTGGAATAAAGCCACATGACGTGGTCATGGCTTCTTCGGTGCGGCCAACCTACCGTGTCTTAGCATTGTCTTGTTCTGTCTATTTCTCTGGCTCTTGCAGCACTGCACAGGCTGGTTTTATAAACAGTTGGGATAATGCAGAAAGGCCATTATCAATACTGAACATCAAAGTAAAACCCACTCTTTGTTGAGCTGGAATTTAGCCCCATTTGCAGAGTGATTTGTTCACACAACTGCGAAACTTACCACATATACCCTGAACTCTGACAGCATGAAAATAATACAGTAATTAGCAGGGGCCGCAAACATCCAGAAGAGACCAATGGTAAGTGCAATCACACAGTGAAAAGTCACCAAAACCTCAGCCTGTACTTAATGGATCTGCGCCTATTTCCACCAGTGTTCATGGCAGTATCTCCACTAATTTCCCAGCTGCAGAGCCAGCCCTAGGGACAATCCCCTCCGGATAGCTGTCAATGCTCCACTATCAAGAGCTCAAATAAAAGGCCCACTGGCTCCTTTATCTGTAACATCTTACATGCTGCTGCTCTCGTTTTAGGACAAAAACCACCCTGAGTAACAGCTCTGTAGAGCCCATTTCTGCCATCTTATTCACACAGGTCAGCAATGGACCTTAGAATCACAGGGTTGGAAGAAACCCCAGGAGGTCATCGAGTGCAGCCCCCTGCCCAAAGCAGGACCAACCCCCACTAAATCATCACATCCAGGGCTTTGTCAAGCCAGAATTTAAAAACCTCTAGGGATGGAGATTCCACCTCCTCTCTCGGTAACACATTCCAGTGCTTCTCCAACCGCCTGGGGAAATAGGTTTTCCTAATATTCTATCTAGACCTCCACCACTGCAACTTGAGACCATTGCTCCTTGTTCTGCCATCCGTCACCACTGAGAACAGCCTCTCTCCATCCTCTTTGTAATCCCCCTTCAGGTAGCTGAAGGCTGCTGTCAAATCCCCACCTCACTCTTCTTTTATAGACTTAACAAACCTGAATCCCTCAGACTCCCCTCACAAGTCATGTGCTCCAGCCCCCAAATTATTTTTCTTGCCCTCTGCTGGACTCTCTCCAATGCCTCCACATGCTTTCTGTAATGGGGGTGTACAACTGGACACAACACTCCAGATGTGGCCTCACCCATGCCAAATAAAGGGGAGTAATCACTCCCTAGATGTGCTGGCAGTGCGCCTAATAATGTAGCCCAATGTACCGTTAGCCTTCTTGGCTACAAGGGTACATCATTGATTCATCTCCAGCTTCTCATCCACGGTAATCCCCAGGTCCATTTCTGCAGAACTGCTGCTTAGCCAGTTGGTCCCCAGCCTGTTTGGGATTCTTATGCCCTAAATGCAGGAGTGTACACTTCTTGTTGAACCTCATCAGATCCTTCCACCCCAAGGACTCCCCTCGACTGTAGCGGGTCTATAACAGAGGACGACAGAATCAGGCCCTTTGTAATTGTGCCCAGCTACTACAGTTAAAACTCCAACAACATTAGAAACTGCTGAGTGTGCACATGGAACATCAGGAATAGGAGAACCAGATGTTCCCCAAGTCGAAAAAGAAGTTCAGGACCTTACAAATTATTTACATAGAGAGGTGGTGGGATCTCCCTCCCTGGAGGTATTTAAGTCCCAGCCTGACAAAGTCCTGGCTGGGGTGATTTAGTTGGGTTAGTCCTGCTTTGGGAAGGGGGCTGGACTCGATGACCTCCTGAGGTCCCTTCCAGCTGTACGATTTGGTGATTCTACTTCATTTCACTGCTGGGAGCCAAGTGTGGAGCAAAAGCTGGAGGCAGCAACTCGAGGGAAGGGTTTACATACCCATGAGTCGGAAGCTTTCTTCCTACCCCAGAGTTTGGCAGCTTGAAGGGTCCAGGGTGCTGCCCATGAAGGAGGGGCAGTCTGTGAGAAAGGAACCTCTCCTCTCCCCTCCTCCAGCTGTGTGGGGGAGCAGTGGTTGGTGGCTCCTAACCCCACAGGCTCTCCCACTGACGAGGTAGGAATCCCACTAGGTTTTCCACACACACTCCTCCCGCAGAGCTTCCCTCATCCTCTGCTACAGCTTGCTATCTCCTTCCCCAGGCCAGCTGCCAATGGCGAGATCTGTGCTCTGCTCCCACTCTCAGTGCCTCAGCTCAGCTCCCCCAGCACTGCTGGGGAAAGGGGTCCTCTGAGCTTCCTACGAGCCACTCAGCAGAGAGAGGCCAGGGCACTTCGGGGTGAGGAAAAATCTCTCCATAGCTCACCATGCAGAGTGGCTACAGGAGCACAAGCAGCACAGACCCCTGCTGCCAGCTGGAGGGATGTGCACTCGCAGCACACCTGCAGTTGGGCTTCTACATCAGCTGGTCAGCACGACGTGCATCTAGCCGGGCTGCTGCCTTCGGCCTACCTGTGGGCAGATGCTGCTCCAGCTGAACCTGGCCTTTGCTTCTGTGCTGAGATTTTGATCCCAGACTTCCTGAGGGCATGATGCCCCAGGGCGTTCTGTCAGGGCCCAATCAACTTCACTCAAGCCACTTTGCTGTTTGGTCCTCCCACTGCAGACCTGGGCATGCTGCGCCAGCAGAGCAGAAGGTGCTGCAGAAGTTGTTGCCAGACCCTGAGCCACCTGAGTGACATCAAGGTTCAAGGTTCTACAAGGCAGGTATCAATTAGAGACAGCTGTAATTTTTTATGTCTTTTCCTGGATGAGGGTTCACTCAGTGATCCCCTATTCTGGCCACCCCCTCTGGGGCACCTAGATGGACCTTTGGTCTGACCCACTCCGACCATTCTTATGTTCAAATGTATCACACACACGCCAAACGCTGACTACATGAAATTAAGACATTAACTAGCAGGGGCAGCACATCTGAAGAAGTTGATCTGACCCATGAAAGCTCGTGATCTAGTTGTCTTTAAGGTGCTACAGGACTGCTTGGTTTTGGGATATTGTGAGTGTTGCCAGCTGACCTCCTGAGGTCTCTTCTGGCCCTAGGATTCTGTGATGTAGCAGAAAAGTTCAGTGACCTGGTCCCAATCAGGCCTTAACCCACCCCCCCCCCGTACCTCCCACCCCCAGGACCCACAGATTCAGGTCACAGGAGCTGCACAGGCCACATGCCATGTTGCTTGACACCCTGACCTATGGGTCCTTCAGAGCCAGGTGCAGCTGCAGACACACTTCCCACCACATGGGGAACAGTGTGATGGTCCTTTCCCAGGGAGCCACAAAAGGGTGCAACAAGAGATGGGAGTATCCCCAGGCAGCCAGAGAGACAGATGGCAGGAGGCCACTCCACACCCTCACTGATAGCATTGTGCCTGGAGGCTGCAAGAGCTCAGCTCCTTGAAAGAACAGAGAGGATAAAGCAGGTGGAAGGCCCGAGTGCCACAGATGCCAGGGCAGAACATCTCTTGCTCCTCTGCAGTGTTCTGGGAGGCCAAGAATGGCAAGGTGCAGACAGAGCTTGGGCTTCTGGTGGCGAGCCAGGGGACAATGGGTCTATGGAATGGGTAGATAGCCAGGCAACAATGGGATGCTCCGAGCTTCACTGCCCAGGCCCAAGAGACACAGGGACTACACCACTGGCAGACATGGTGGGAGGTGACCCAGGGGACTGGGCATTGAGCCAGCTGTTGGCTAGGAACTAAGTCAACGTGTTTCAGTTGGGTTCCTGCTGACCCAGTAGTGTCATATGGACCCTGGCTTCTGGATCACTGACAATGTTCAGTAAAGGACTCTCACCACGGGGCCAGAGGCTAAGGTGGCTAAAGTACACCCTGCCCCTCCTTTCCAGAGAGGCAGGGTATACCTGTCCCAGGACACCCTCTTGCTGCCAAAAGTTCACATGCAGATACTAACAGACAGTCAAGACTTCTACTTCCAAGGCCTCAGTTCTCAGAGGACAGGCGTGTCAGCCCTTTCTGACAATCCATGCCTTTAAGGCAGTCCTGTTTGCTCAGACCTGCTGATCACTGGAACACCCTGGCCAGGGGCTCCTGGTGCTCTTTAACACTATGCGCCAGAGCTGCCACTGCTGATGCTACCAGCTCCATATGAGACTTGAATCGACTACATTTTCGCCCTGGGCACCAGGTCTCCATTAGAGGTGGCCAGTGCAATGGACTGCACACCCGTTCCTTCTTTCTGACGTTCTGCTGGGAAGACGTAGTCACCACAAGACTTAAAAACCAGCAGAGTTACTGTGGCACATCATCCACCAGAAATGCTTTGTCCAATTCACTTCAGTGTGAGCAACTGTTCTGTGCTTCAGCCTACCGAGTCTGAGGCCAGTTTGGCACTCTGATTCTTTTAAAGAGAACATAGGAAAGAGTCAGACTCTGGCTGAAAAAGAAAATCCATCTGCATCCTCAGCTGCGCAAGGCCTGCCATCACCCCACAGCATTTCTCATGCAATCCTCTCACCAGCCTCAACTCAGCTGTAAAAATAGGGAAAGACATAAAACCTATGGGTCAGATATATCTAAGGAGACAGTTTGAGCTAACGTCTAAGGAACAAATCTTGTTCCATCAGCACAAAGTGAAACTGAATGTGTGAATATATGCAGAGAGATCAACAATTAAAAAGTCTCTGTGACTCAGACGTTAGAGCTGGTTCTGGGCTCAGAACTCCCTAATTAAAAAAAAAAAAAAAATCACCGAAAGCCCGACTGAAATGTGCTTTCCCCAACCATTTTGGAACTTGCTCTTGTTGTGCTTTCAGTCAATTTTATTTACAACAGCAAACTGCACCCCCTTCCATTTAAAATATATTCCAACTCTCACAAGACAAGTTGTCAGAGACAGCTGCCTTCCCCCACAGTCCAGCCAAAAATAATAACAGAACAGAGCTGTTTGCAGGAGACTTAATCTAATCTTCGCTGCCTCAGTTTTAAAATATCCTGCTTGGTTTAGGGTTTCTTGTTACATGGAGGGATGTGTTTAAAGTGAGATAGACCTTAGCTGAAAGGCCCTTCATGTAACTAGAAACCAAGGAAGGCCAACTCTGCTGCAACCTAAACAAAAGCCTCTCGGAGACATAGCTCTAAGCAAACTGCACTGAAGTTGAACTTTTACAAGCCCTGGTGCAGTGTTAGTGCCAGTGGGGATTTGTTTTAATTCAAACTCAGCACCAGCTCCGGATCACAGCTAGTCCAGATTCTCTGGTATGCGACTTTTTTAAAAAAGCTCTGGTTTGCCCTGTTGGAAGGGAGCTGGACTCTGGCTCCGTGATCATATATGAAGCCAATGTTTTCTGTGCCTTCAGCTAGATAAGCTAACGCAAGGACAAGCTCCGCAGGGAAAGTCTCTCAGTCCTCCACAGGAAACAACCCAAGGGAAGCAAAATGCAGGGGACGCTTCTGCGTCCCTCATGAAAACTCCAGAACTGAGCCTGCGGGGCCAGAACCAGCTCGGCCCAAGACTCCCACAGCCCCAGGACTTGCAGGCGAGAGGCTGAGACTTGGAATGCTGCATCATGATAACAGCCCAATATCCTAGCTCAGTTCAGCTGGTGTGTACCAAATACCCAGTAAGCCCCGACAGCAGCGCAGCTGCACACCCCGGACCAGCACCCAAACCAAGCCATGGTTCCTCACATGGGCAAGGGCCCTGTCGGCACGGGATCGGCAAACGGCTCCCAAGTGTTCCTTGCAAATCTGAGGCTCCAGGGAGCCGGGCGCTTGCGGGGGGGGCAGCACTGCAGAACAGTGGGCACAGTCGGGACCTGGCGCGGCAGAAGCGTCCGGCCCATCCCTCCCGCCCCAGTCTCCCGGAGACAACTGCGCCCTCGTGAAAGCCCCGGCGGCCCAGCCCGCGAGGCTGCAGGGAAGGCGCTGGAGGAGCCGGCGAAGGGCCAGTCTCTGGGTGGGTTTGGTTTGGGCACATGCAGTGCCTGGCCTGGCCCTGGCCGGCTTTCCCGCACCCGGGAGGCGGCAGCCCCGGGACTTGCTCCCCGTCCCGCCAGAGCGGCCGGCGTGGCACCGCCACCCCACGTGGCTGCAGGGGGCCGGGCCGGCGACCTCCTGGGCTCCCGCAACCGCTGCCCTGGTGCCCGGCCGGCTGCGCTGCCGCAGCCGGGTAGCGGCCCGGGACAGGCGGAGTAGGACCCTCGGCCGCCCACGCCAGATCGGGCCCGAGCCGGGACACAGCGGAGCTGCGAGCCGAGGGCTCCGATCCCCTGCGCCGGGATCCGGGGAGGGCGCAGCGGGCAGCCGGTGCGCAGCGCCTAGCACCCGGCCTGGGCTCGCTCCAGCCCCGCGGGCTCGGCGGCTCCCATCGGCGCTTCCTCCTGGGCTGCCCCCGAGCACCTCCCGCCCCGGATCCACAGCTGGCCGGAGCCCCGCCAGCCCCGCCCCGCCCCGCCCCGCCCCGCGGCGGCCACCCAGCCCTCGGCCCTCCCAGCCCCGGCGTGTGACCCGGGCCGAGAGCCCAGCCCAGCCCCGCCGCGCTCAGGCTGCCCCTCTGCGGCCAGCCGGTCCCGCCGCGCCGCGCCGCCCCTCGGGACCGCTCCGCAGCCCCCCGGCGGGGCACCCGGCTCCCGCAACAGGCACCCGGCAGCCGGCTCGCCGCACGCCCAGCCCGGCGGGGGCAGCCCAGCGCAAAGACAGCCGGGCCGGCCCCGCAGCCCCCGTGCCCCGCAGCCCCCGTGCCCCGCAGCGCGCCGGCCCCGCAGCCCCCGTGCCCCGCAGCGCGCCGGCCCCGCACCCTCCTTGCCTCTCCATCGCGCACCGGCCCTGAGCCCCCGCACCCCGCCCGCCGCGCGGCCGGCTCCCCCGCTCGCCTCCCTGCCCGCCCCGGCCCCGGCCCCGGCCCCGGCCCCGGCCCCGCTCCCGCTCCCGCTCCGCCCGCCCCCGGCTGCGCGCTGCCCGCGCTGAATGACAGCTTACCTGCCCGCCAATCTTCATCACACTGACACCGGCCGCGCCGCGCAGCCTATACCCACCGCCCGCCGCCGCGCGTCACGGCCCCGCCCGGCCCGGCCCCCGCGGCGCCCCCTAGCGGCCGGACTGCCGCTAGCCGGCCTTTTGTCCGGGGGCTGCCCGCGCCCGCCGCGGCTGGAGAACCCTTCGTCAATGTCAGGCCGCCCCTGCTGCGGGGCTGGGGCTTCCCCAGGCCTTCTCTTTGGGTTCCTATTAACCGCGGTCAAAGGGGAGTGTGAAAATCTAGACGCAGGGGAGCGTGGAGAGTGTGTCTCCCGCGATGCTGAGAGCCATTGCCCCAAAGGGCAAGCCCTGCATTATGGAAACCCTCGCTAGGGGAGCTGGGATCTCAGGGGTCACTGCTGCCCCCTCTGGAAGTGCTTCCCATCCCATACCGTTTATAGTTTGGTTCAGGGGCTCTCAGCTCCTGCCCTACACATATTGGTCCAGCAGCCCTGAGGGAAACAGCTTTAAGCAAGGCGCCCCTAGCTCCAGCGCCTGCAAGTGGACGTTGTGAATGCTTCAGCTGTCCTGCTGCAGGCAAAATAACACAGTGGGGTGATAAAGCAGAACTCTGTTCATTACAAACTCCAAGAAGCAACAAAAATAGGTGAACTAGAGAGCAGTTTTATTCACAGGTCAAAGGTGTTAATTTCAAATTGGTGCTGGCTGAAGTCTATTAACTAGAGAGAAGTCTGTGATAAAGATGTTTTTAAAAGGATAATAAAAACAGACACAAATCCAATGTAATGGGAGGCAGAGGTTGCAAGGGGTATGGGTTTTTCATTAGTACACCCCCATCTCACACATCTAGTAGCACAGGCTGAATAGCCATCACACTAGTTATCTGAAGGATTTTGTTGTTTTTGAATTAAATTATTTAACAAATATTTGTTTCCTTTTATTCACCCAGGCCAGGTAAACATCAGAGGAAAACTCTGCTTTCCCTTACACCTGTGTAAACTTCTTAGACTTCAGAGTGGATTGCATGTGGGCAGAATTAGGCCTCTGTATCTACAGAGGGCTTGAGTGTCCTCCGATAGCCATTTACATTTCTGCAAGGGTGATGTAACACCACCACCACCACCCCGGGTGAGTGCAGATTCTGATTTGCAGGATGTTTCCTTCAGGTGCAAGTGACTCTGCAAGATTCCAGCGAAGAAGTCAGGGCTTAAGTGCCATTTCTTTTGTGGTCTCATGATGAGGAGCGATTATGTATTGGAAAGAGTTAATGGGGCAAATCAGCAATAGTTCAAGTCTTTTGACCGGGAAGATTATTTTGAAAAATTTCTGGCTGGGGCTCTGGATGAAAGATGCAGAGTTCCTATATCATCACAGTACTTCAAGTATGCAGTACCACCTATCTGTAAACACACTCTCCACTCCAGTTCTACAGGAAACCATGAGCTGGAACAGAGCACGCTCACCGACTTTCAGAATCGCTGCAAGCCAATGGATTAAATATAGCGTAACAGGTTAAGCAGTGCTGTTGCAACGTGGATACCTATCCCTGCAGACTACTCATCATTGTAAACGACAAGAGATGTTATTCAAATTGCATCTTCCAGTCTGTCATGCACTTTGCCCTCTTGAAGAACCATTGCAGCACAAATGCAAAACCAGCATCAAGTGAGAAGACTACAAAGTCGCAGCTTCTGAAAAATGCACTAGCTGCTTTGACTGGTGATCACTGGACATCCTTGACTAATCACAGCTTTCTTGGAGTCATGGCACACCTGATTGCTACTGCAGGGACACTGCAGTTGTTTAACAATAACACATAAAGTTGCAATTAATTGCAACCACTTTGAAAATCTAATTAATTTGTTTTTCCTAATTGCTTGTGTTAATATTGATTAATTGAGTGTGTGTGAGAGAGCGATACCAATACTGACAACTAGAAAAGTAGTATTTGTGGTGTGCTGGGTGACTGGAAAAAAACATTGCTATCACTTTTTGAGTCTCTGGCTAGCTGTTCTTCAGATTGGGTTTAGGCTTTCTTTGATTATATTTACACAAACATTCCCTGCTATATAAACCCTGGATTCTGCTTTTCTATTCAAAATCTAGCTGACAGTGTGGGTTTTACCCCCAAAAGCTCACAACCTAATAAATTTGCTAGTCTCTAAGGTGCCACAGAATTGCTTATATTTTTACTCTTCATTGGACAAAGATTATGCTCCTTTCTATTGTCCTCACTGGGATTTAACTTCCACTTTTTAAACAATGCCTTTTTAATCTCTCAGGGCTGTTTTTACCTGGTTGTTGCATCACAGTGGTGCTTTTTTGGTTCTCTTACTATATATTTTTTTAATTTGGGGCATTCTTTGAAGTTGAACCACTATTATGGTGTCTTTGAAAGTTTCCATGCAGCTGGTGGGGATTTCACTTTTGGCACTGCTGTTTAACTAACCTCCTCATTTTGTGCAGTTTGTCTTTCTGAAATTAAATGCCACTGTGCTGGGCTGCTGTGGTGTTTTTCCCACCCCAAGAATGTTAAATGTAATTAATTCACCATTTCTAAGCCATATTCACCTCCTGGACCAGACCCTCTGCACCCTGTCTAAGGTCACATGTACCCAGTCAATATGGGGATAGCTGAAATCCCCCATTGGCTACGTCTACTCTAGCCCAAAACTTCGATAAGGCCATCTGTGTGGCCATTTCACAGTTTTGGGCTAGCGTAAACACAGCCATTGTTACTAAGTTTTTTACTTTTATCATCTCACTCTACTCTCCTTTAGCATCCCTAATGCTGTTATTAAAGCATGGAGATTCTATGCCACAATTTGATTAATCTCAGATTCTTACTTCATTTGATTCTACGCTTACTTTCACGTATAATGCCACTCACCCACCAGCACAACCTGTTCTGTCCTTCCCATATCTGGGAATTACTGTGTCCTACTGATTATCCTCACTCCACCAAGTCACTGTGAAGCCCCTCACACTCTGCCTCAAAACTCCATTGCAAAAATCAACAAGCAGTCCTGTAGCACCTTAAAGATCAATGATTCTATTACTTAGATCATGAGCTTTTGTGGGTATGACCCACTTCATCAGATTTGGAGTGAAAATGAGAATACAGGGTATATATATCCTTAGTTTACTTTAAATGACAAGTCTTTCCTTACATTAATCACCCTGCCTCTGTCTATACACAAAGTCCCTGCTGCACAGGCTTCACAGTCACACCCAGCCTGTGCTGCAGTTAACAGTGCAGGAGCTGAGCCACCAGGCTTGAGTATGTGTGGTGCCTGAGCATCTGAACCCATACAACTTGCTGCCTATAGCAGAGGAGGTTCACTGACTGATGTGCAGGCTGGAAAGCCCCTCACACCACACTGGGTAGAACGCACCATGAAAACCAGAGTCAGCCAGCATTTGAAAACAGCCCATGCAGCAAACCCCACTGTCCTGTAGACTACAGAGGCTGGGAGGAGGGGGACCCTTCAGAGCTGGTTGTGGTCGCAGTGGGAGACGGCTCAGAGCTCTTCCAGGAAAGGCCCATCTCTACGAGCAGGGCACCTGCATGACAGAGCCCTGCTCCCCTGCAGCAGCCTCCTGCCCCCTCTCCTGGGCCCAAGAGAGAGTGTCACACTGACCTCCTTATGTGTGGGGGAGGAAAGGGGCAGAGTTATTTTGAAATAACAGCCTTATTTTGAAACAACATTGCTAGCATCTAGATTACACGTGTGCTATTTGAAATAAAATTGAAATGGTGGGTGCATTATTTCAAAACTGGAAACCCTCAATGTAAGAGGAATAGCACCTATTTTGAAATTGCTATTATGAAATAGGCGCTATTAAGAGGAGCATTGCCAGCAGAGCTAGGGAAATGATTATTTCCCTTTTTTCGACACTGCTGAGGCCACATCTGGACTACTGTGTTCAATTCTAGGGCCCCCACTACAGAAGGATGTGGCTGCATTACAGAGAGTCCAGTGAAGGACAACAAAAATGGTTAAGGGGCTGGAGCACATGACCTGTGAGGTTGAGGTATTTGGGCTTATTTAGTCTACAGAAGAGAAGAGAAGAGTGAGGGCGGGATTTGATAGCAGCCTTCAGCTTTCTGAAGAGGGGTTACAAAGAGGTTGGACAGAGGCTGTTTTCAGAGGTGACAGATGACAGAATGAGGAGCAATGGCCTCAAGTTACAGAGGAGGAGGTGTAGGTTGGACGTTAGGAAAAACTGTTTCCATAGGCGGGTGGTGAAGCGCTGGAATGTGTCACCTAAAGAGGTGGTGGAATCTCCATCCCTAGAGGTTTTGAAGTCCCAAATTGACAAAGCCCTGGCTGGGAGGATTTATTTAGGGTTGGTCCTGCTTTGAGCAGGGGGCCAGACTTGATGACTTCCTGAGGACCCTTCCAGCCCTGAGGTTCTATGATTCTATAAGATGGTTCCAGAAGTCATTCCAAGTAGAACCAAGGTCCCTCATACAACAGCACCAATTCTGACCCACCCTGCCTCTTGGAAAGGGTAAGCCAAGGCAGGGTTCATAGCTGTGTATTGTGGAGTGAATGGCTACATGCCTGCCTCCATGCAGTGCCAGGACAAACAGAGGCACTTTTGCCTAGCAGAGAGTTGTAGACCTTGACAGGGGGATTGTGGAGGATGAGGAAATGGCCTTGTGGTTAAGACACACATTAGGACCACAAAGTGTCTTCTAGGGCTGGTCTTCCACATCCTTCCCGAATGATACGGCACCAAATGTATCCAGCACAGCTCCAGGAGGTGACCATGCATGGGGCCTTCCTGGCCTCACACCTAACTAGGAGGTGCTCGGTCAATGGAGGAATTAAATCTTGGCCCAGCTCTCATTTCTCAGGTTGAGGGGTTACGTATGCAAATGGAGGAAGCCCTCTGAGCTGCAGAGGTAGTGTCTACATCAAAATACAGGTTCTGTGGAGTGACTTTGCAACATTTATCTTGCTCCTGGTAGCAGCAGCAGGAAAATTGCATGACCAGTTAGACTGAGCTGGAAAAAAAAAAAAGAAGTATCGTTAGCATGTGTTGAAAAGCAGAAAGAAAATGTGTGGCTGACAGCGTTACTGAGGGCAATGTTACAAAACGCTCGCCTACAACTCCTACCAGCTGCCTACATTTTTATTTCAAGGAGCTGAGCTGTCATACATCACAAGCTGGAAATAAACATGGGTTCCTCCTTTTGGGTACACGACCTCTCAGTCACACTGAGAGCGTGAGAAAGAGTTTTGCTTCTTTCTCCCCCCACAAGCCATCAAAATAAGTCCCTTAGAACAATGGCTCCAGCCTTTGCACTAGCACAGACCCCAAAACATCCCCCCAAACTATTCATGGACCCCCAATTGCCCCCCAAACTGTTTGCAGACCCCCAATCACCTCCCAAATGGTTCACAGACCTCCGATCGCCCGCCAAGCTGTTCACAGACCCCCATCAAAGCCAATTCTAGCCCTGATATCCAAAAGGAAACCACAGCACAACATTTTTGGAACATATTTCATTTAAAGGTAATAATTGATTGTAACTTTGCAATTTATGCAAAACTTCTTTTCTGTGATCATTTTGAGTTTTCTCTTCTTTTTTCCACAGGCCCCCAGGGGTCCGCAGACCCCAGATTGGGACCCTTGGTCACAGAAGATGAGCACACCAGAAGGAGGGCATGCCAGCCCCCTCTAGTGGCAGTGTGTTTTCTCACTCTACAGCAACGCCTGTGGTTGGTTTAGGAGCAGCATTTCTGGTACGGTTTCTAGGTTTTACTTAGTCTGCCATCAGGGGTTAAGCATCTCCGCCCCATATCCAGTCCCACGCACCCCGTAGGAACGGAACCCTGCACATGAATTGGCCTGTTTACCTGACAGCGCAGGAAAGCAGGGGGAGATTGTAACAGTCTCCTTTGCTCCATACAGAGTCAGCGCTCAGACCCTGCAGTGATGAGGCCATTAACTATATCCATCAAGGAGATCTCATTCTCCCTCGCAGAGCCTGATCCTGCACAGTGCTATTTATCCTCAGCTCTCACATTATGGCTGCCTTGCAATGAAACATCCACAACTAGCCCTGCTCAGGCTGCATGGTCCCTGTGAGCGCAGCAGGACATAAGGTCACACAGCACCTCAAGATCAGGCCCCTTTTACTGCAGGATTTCAATGCACGTACAATCAGACAGACAGTCTGGGTTTCTCCAGGAGTGGGCGGGCCACTGAAGGAGGACTCCATAGCAGCTAAAGCAGAAACACAGCAATGAGATCAGTTAATTCCAAGACAATATCGCTCATGTTAATTTCCTGCCAAATTCTGAAAATGCAATTAAGTCGGCAGACACTTTGAAGTGTTTGATTCCTTATGCGAAGATGGATTATAATCCTAATTTGATAATGCCTGCTAATGGGCCATTAGCTACCCTTGGCTTCTCCTCAGGTCAGCTAACATCCCACTGCTGCCCTGCGGCTGGCAGCGGAGAGATGGCAGCATTCCCATTGTTAGAGATGATTGCTTCAGCAGCACGAGAAAAAGTCAGACAACAAAAGCTAACGTTTGTCACTGGGGAGTTGCTCCGACTTGATTTCAGGAGTCGCGGTGCCAGCTGTCCCCACTGGGTCAGAGACATTGACTTCTAGCTCAGTCTGCGATGGCTGGTAAAAGTGAAGCTGCAGTAACACACAACCCTACGACCTGATGAGGGGGCTCATTACAGGGCAATCCCTGGCCCTGGCCAGCAGAACTGGGGTGTCTACAGGTTTCTTTCCTTCAACCATGACAAGCTGGCAAACAAACAGAAAAAAACTCTTAATGTCTTCCTTAGCCACCAGACCCTGGGCTCTCTGGCCCTTCTGCAACCGTTGTGTTTCAGTCAGCTTATGCTTGCCTGGACCCTTGCTCCAAAGGCCCACTACACATGTTAACTCCACTCAGTTGTGGCTTTCCTGTCCCTAGGAACAGCCTGTCTCGGCCCATCTCTTCCAAGGGCCTTCACAGGCCCACGTGTGGGTCAGCGTTCCCTTTAAGTGCTTGGCTTGGACTCAGCTTCTCTGGGCTCAGGCCATCCACGGAGACCAGCTACCCTGCAACACAGGTAATGAGGCCCGCAACCCGTCTGGGCCCTGGGCAAGGCTGGCACCACACCTGTGGAAGGGGCAGGGCCTCCGGCAAAAGGGGCAGAGACAGGGTTAGCCTCGGTGGGCAGCCTCAGCACCATCAGGATCATTCCAGGCCCCCTCTGGGAAACTCTCAGCACCACCCATAGGGTGCCATGCTCCTCCAGGCAGCCCTCAGCACTTCCTGGGCCATGCCCCTTCCTCCCAGGGAGTCCCCAGCACCATCCTGAGGGTGCCACATCATTCACAGGCATCTCAGCACCACCCGGAGCACGTCACGTCCTATCCAAGCATCACTCAGCACCACTAGGAGGGTGCCACATTAGCTCCAGGCAGCCCTCAGCACCATCTGGATGGCATCATATCCTCCCCAAGCAGCTCTCAGCACCACCCAGGGTGCGTCGCACCTCCTGAGGCAGCCCTCAGCACCGCCTGGAGTAGACTGCTTCCTCCCCAGGCATCACCCAGCACCATCCAGAGTATGCCACATCCTCCCCAGGAGTCACTCGGCACCACCTGGAGCATGCCACATCCTCGCCAGCCATCACTCAGCACCACCCAGAGCGTGCTGCATCCTCCGCCGGCAGCCCTTAGCATCTCCCGGAGTGTGCCATCCTCCCCCAGGCATCACTCAGCACCTCCAAAACCTTCTCTAATGACATCCCAGCCTGGGACTGTTCCTCAGGTCTGAGAGCCAACAAGCATGGCTCACATCCTCAGCCTTGAGGACTGATCCACAGAAATAATTTAGTTTCTCTGCAGTGGCCGTATGCTCTAGCATCTCAACCCTCCAATAGTGGCCAAGTGTCCTGCTGTCCTATAGAATTTGTTTACAGCCACCAGCCCTGGCTCTTGGGGTTCTGTGCTGCCTTTTATCTGTAATTTACCCCTAAATGTCTTCTAAGAGACATTTGGTAATGTGCTAGACAATATTGACCTCCTGTGGTCTGGCAAATTCCCTTGGCTGGCACTGGTCAAGTCCTGAGAATGCCAGATGAGAGAGAGTCAACCTGTAATAAACTGGATTATCCCCATACTGTTGCTGGACTGCTGCATGTATTCTCTTTTCCCACCTGTGGTTTATTCCTTCATTGGTGCTGTGATTTCACCAGAAGGTGTTTCTGGACTTAAGTTTAAAGAATGTTAGCGGTACCTACCTCCCCCACCCACAAACACCTTCACAAAACTCTGTTGAGCTGCTCCTGTTCTCTAGCTCCTCTGGTCACTTAGGACTGGGATTTTTAAAGTCCTGGTCTTCCTGAGTAGCCCTGCGTCCTGGCTTAGGTTCATAGAATCATAGGGCTGGAAGAGACCCCAGGAGGCCATCAAGTCCAGCCCTGTGACTAAAGCACGACCAACCCCGACTAAGCCATCACAGCCAGGACTTTGTCAAGCCAGGACTTAAAAAACCTCTAGGGATGGAGATTCCACCACCTCTCTAGGTAACACATTCCAGTGCTTCCCCACCCGCCTGGGGAAATAGTTGTTCCTAATATCCAACTTACACCTCCCCCCACTGTAACGTAAGACCATCGCTCCTTGTTCTGCCATTGATGGTTGTGCAAGGGCAGTGGGATCAAAGCTTTGTTAAGAAGCTCTCAACTTTGAGCAATACACTGCTAGGGATCAGCACATGGTCCTCCAAACAAACAGGCGGGATGGTATATTTCAGTCAAGCAGTGAATACAAACCCCACACGTTCTGGATGTGGTTCATTGTCCCACTTAGTGGCACTGAGACCAACTACAGGAAGAACACTGAGTGTCCACTACAGCCAATGGACTTTTAGCTCATAGAGTAGAGGCTCATGCTCTAAGCTCCGCAGGTCCCAGGTTGATCCCACACGCAGACACCTGGGATCTGTCTGCGTTACACAGACAATAGACTTACCCAGAGAGGCACGAAACCATTCCTCCTTCACCGGGAGACCTCCCAGGCACAACCCTCCTGTTTTCAGTCCCTCAGGAGAACATCCTGCCTTATTAGCCCCTGTAGAGCTGCAGCAGGTAATTCAGCTTCTCGCTCTGAGTCTATCACACAGCAGACTGCAAATGACATCACCCTAGCTGTGGTGTCCAACACACTAGCCGCTGGCCAGATGGGGCTATTTGGCTGATTGAGTGCAGCTAATTGGCTTGAATAAGTGTATTTTCAGGAAAACGTGGCTAGTTCACAATAGCAATGGCTGCTGCTTCAGAACTGGCTGGCCACCCTGGTCCTAGAGTCAGGGCCCCGTTCTGATCCATTGGGAATCCAGTCACATCTCACGAAGAAATTGTCCCCTGCCTTGCTGGCTGTGTAATAGCCCTTTGTTTTACAGCAGATACACATGGCGCAGGAGGTGCTGGAACTAGGAAGCTGCCACCCCTTGGCTTGAAGGGGTTTCCAGTTCGTGATCCTCACCACCCCTCTGTACAAGTTGTTCCTGTACCACCAGTGTCTCATTTTCACATCCAGGACTCAGACGGCAGCATGTATTTGCAGCTGATTAGCGTGCAAGCCCACTCCCCCCATGGGCTGTCTAAAATGCAGACTTGGCCTTGGGTTGGTATTTGGTGGGAATGTGTCTGGCGGCAATGACAAGGACAGATCTGTCACGTGCGTCTCCTTTGTCTTGTCATGCAGGTGACGTGTCATTCTTAATGCTCACAGACCATCTGAGATATGGATAGCGCTGCCCTCTGCTGAGTGGAACATTCTGGGGCTGCTCACAGGCACACATTCCTCTGCGGCTGAGCTGCCTTACCAACCGGGGTGGATTCTCTTTGAGTCGCTATGATGAAGGCTACAGGTTCTTGTTCTGATGTTGCATCTGTTTAGCTGGCTCATAATGCTGCAAGTCAGCAGTGCAGAGGAAATGGCTGCCAGTGTTCAGAGCACTCGAGCAGGTTGTTTACTGATGTGTCATAGAACCACAGAATGCTAGAACAGGAAGGGACCTCGAGAGGCCATCAGATCCAGCCCCCTGCCCTCACAGCAGGACCACGCACCATCTAGACCATCCCTGATAGATATTTATCCATCACGTTCTTAAATATCTCCAACGATAGAGATTCTACAACCACCATAGGCTATTTATTCCAGTACTTACCACCCTGACAGGAAATTTTTCCTATCATACAACCTAAACCTTCCTTGCAGAAATTTAAGCTCACTGCTACTTGTCTTATTTTCAGAGGCTAAGGAGACTAATTTTTCTCCTTCCTCTTTTTAACACCCTTTTTGGTACCAGAAAGCTGCTATCATGTCCCCTCTCAGCCTTCTCTTTTCTAAACTAAGCAAACCCAGTTCTCTTAATCTTCCCTCAGAGGTCATATTTTCTAGAGTTGTCATCATTTGACTTGCTCTTCTGTGGACCTTCTCCAATTTCTCCACATCTTTCCTAAAATGGGGGGCCCAGAACTGGACACGATACTCCAGTTGAGGCCTAATCAGCGCAGTAGAAAGGAAGAAATACGTCTCTTGTCTTGCTCATAACAGTCCTGTAAACACATCCCAGAATTATGGTTGCTTTTTCTGCAACACAGCTTATGGTCTACTTTGACCCCAAGATCCCTTTCTGCAGTTCTTCCTAGGGAGCGCCCCCGAGTTTTGTAGGTGTGAAACTGATTGTTCCAACCTAAGTGGAGCACTTTGCATTTGTCCTTATTGAACTTCAGCCTATTTTCCTCAGACCATTTCTCCAGTTTGTCCAGGTCATTTTGAATTCTGACCCTATCCTCCAAAGCAGTCGCAACCCCTCCCAGCTTAGTATCATCTGCAAACTTGATTAGCGCACACTCTATTCTGTGCCCCTGAGCAGAGCTGTATGTGGTTAAGCAGCTGCTGTGCTCTGTTCCTGCAATGGCTATACTTGGGTTAATGGTATGCCATGGAGGCTGCAAAGCACAGCGGGAGCCTTCAGGATGACAGGGCTCTATAAATTGAAGGTTATAGTGATTTTATTAGAAAATCGCTACTGTCAGCTTACTTCTTTTTAATGTTTCATTTCAAGCCATAAGAAGTCTGTTGCTGGCACTCGTTTCTCCTTCAGGGCCTGAAGTTGAGTTACTGCACTTTCAAACCTTCCTTTATACGCAAAGCTGCTCTTCTCCTCCTCCTCGCTGGCCCTTTCTGCACAGCGTATAGACTTGAAATCCCTGCACTCATGCAGGGACTTTCATAGGCAAGAGCCCCAACCCACCTGACTAAATCCAGCATCAGCCAGAAGCACGCTCCCAGGTTCAGTATCTAACAGGGATGATCTAGATGGTACTCAGTCCTGCCACGAGGGCAGGGGACTGGACTTGATGACCTCTTGAGGTCCCTTCCAGCCCTAGTGTTCTATGATTCTACAGCAATGATGTGCACACATCTGCAGCCAGGAGAAACGTTTTGCTGAGGCAATGTTGGCCCAGCTTGAAAGATTTATGGGGTCTTTCAAAATATAGTTATGCTGCCAAGTTGCTTGTAGCATTTTAACAAACCAAGACCCTAATGAAAATCATCAGTTGACATCCAGACCTTCTTACAAGAGCAAAGACCACAGAATGTCTTGGGATCAATTTATAAACTCAGCCCCTCCCTAGGAAGTGAAGTTGTATCTCATTAGTTTCCCACATGGGGTCTATTTTCCCCATGTCTTTCACTGATTTAATTGTATGTGAGACATTCAGAAAGCTGAATATAACTGCCCACAGGCAGGCTTGAAGCTGGGACCTTAGGAGCTTAGTGCAGGACCCTCTGAGCTAAAAGCCAGCTGGCTCCCAGCTAAAGCTGCAGAGGAGACTCACTCTGCCTCTCTGTAAGTGGTCTAAGTGCCACTCCATGGGCCAGTGAACCACACCTAGTAGGTGTGCGAGTTACACAAACACTCCAAACAAGCTAAAAGGTAGGCAATAGAGACCTGAGGAATTCCAAAGGTGACTTACCCTTGGATCTGCCTTTAACCTTCAGAAAACAGCCCCCATGCAGTACTCCACAGAGCATAGCCCTGGCCCCACCTCCGAAGGAAGAAACCAAGAAATGGTCACAACTCTTTAAAGATGCAAATTGAGAATCAGCCATCAGAACAAGAGAGTTGTGTTAATTCTCTTATGAGTATGCAGATTTCGGAACTGACTTTTGCTAGGCACGTTTGTTTTATTTAGCAATAAATTTAACACGGGCTCCCTGAAGCAAAGAGACAGCTGGACTATAAACTTTGAATTTTTAGCAGCTTTAGTTACTAGGTTAGTGTATATTTTCACCCTGCCTTGAATTGTGCCTAGGAAAGTTTACAATGATTGAATTTGTTCTCTTTGGTGGTCTCCATCGTGACTGTATGCCCTTACAGCAGCATCACATAAGAACATATAAACATACGATTGGCCAAATAGGTCAGACCAGCAGTCCATCAAGCCCTTTCTGTTGTCCAGCAGCAGGGGACAGTGGCCACTTGGCCTAGCTGCTGGATTCAGCTGCTGTGTTGCCCAATGTTGACAGTTAGCAGCTGAGAAATGGGACCCGAGGACCTATGTGTCCCATAAATTCAAACTGTGCAGCCTCAGGGTCAGGCCCCTCTATGCCTGCTCCCTGGGCCACTTCCTACCTTATCTTCATATCCTCTGCTGGTGCTGCTGCTCTGTCTTGGAGCCTGCCTTGGGTCTCTGGCCACGCTCTGAAAGGTGTCCCTCTGTCTGCAACTGTTCAAGGTCCTGCCCCCTTCAGAGGATCTGTCTCCACTGCCAGCAGGACCTCCTACATCCAGAGAAGCTTCCTAATTCTGGCATCACCAGTGCTGGACACGTACACGTAACCCACACGCCTACTGCGCATGGTTCACCGTTCCACACAATGGAACCTAGATCATTACAGTGCAAAAGAATGAATCTCCTCTATCGCCTTAGCTGAGAGGCAGCTGCCTTCTGGCTCAAGCAGTACAGGGTCATGCATGAAGCTCTGGGATTCCAAGCTCAAGTCTAGCTGTTGGGGGTTACATGTACTTCATACAACATGATAATTATAAGAGGGGTAGCCACGTTAGTCTGGATCCGTTAATGCATCTGACAAAGCGGGTCTTTGCCCACAAAAGCTTATGGTCCAATACATCCGTTAGTCTATAAGGTGCCACAGGACTTCTCGTTATCAAAGTTCTCCCAGAAAATGAGAACCTAAGTATCCCAGCGGTGACGTTGGATAGGTGGGTATCCTCCGTTCTGCCATCTGCCGCAGTCTTTCTTGAAAGGAAATTAATGTTCAGTGCCTCTACCTGGCTGGGCCCTGCACACGCTGACTGGAATGTGTTGGCAACCTCTGGGAATAAACCTGAACAGATCTGTACAAAGACTAACTCAAAAATACCCGTTAAAACAACATGCACTCCATAGACTCTTAGGCTAAGGCCTAATAGCAGGGCTATTTCAAGAGTGGTATTTCACTCCTGGTTGCCCTTGTCATACAACAGTTAGCGGGAAGTTTGAAATAAGCACTTATATTTCTGAACTCCAACACAGCGTAGCCTGCACCAGGTTCAAAACAGGATGCCTCAAAATAACTTACACAATTTACGCAGTGCAAATTGCATAACTTATTTTGGGCTAGGACTCCAGTATAGCCCTAGCCTTCCATGTTACAGGACTGCTTGTTATTTATAGGCATTTTGTGGCTGGCACAGGAAGTTCCCTGGAGCTTCAGCCTGCTGATTCCAGTCCACATTGTCATGAGCCTATCTGGTCTTTTCTATCACTAATTTAGTCAATGTTCAGCTAACACAAGGAAGGAGATGAACTTAAACAATCACCGTTGCATCAATTTCAAGTTGCCTCCTGGGGTCGGGGAGAAGTAGTCAACATTTGACCAATGAAAAAGAATGAAATGAGAGTGTTGCAAACAGAGAATAAAGCTGTAATTAAAACTATAAAGATGCACATACCAGCAGCCCGGGCAGGAATGGGAGAAAAGTCTTTGGGGTGCAGCTGGAGCAATTTTTAATTTTCTGGCTCTCAGAAATTCTGTTCTCCTGCTAGCAATAAACAGATTAATTGCATGTCAGAGGCCAGCGAGAAAGTGAAACCTCCGCTATCTTTATTCCAAAAACTTGAGGTCATTTTTAGGAACTGATAGCCTCAAAGTAATAATTATATCAGCCAGAAACCCTGGAGAGGTAATGGGCAAGGCCATAACAAGGAGGTCATAGCCATACTTCAAAATGCAAAGGTATTTGCAGTTGTGTATGTAAGCCAGTGGTTTTGGCTGGTCTGACTCAAGAAAGAAAGTATAAAACTGTGGCCTATTGGAACCGCCATTAAAATGATAATCTTAAAACCTCTCAAGTTTTCCTGCTGCAGCAGCAATGAGTCTCCAAAGAGTCAGTCTATAGCAAGATGGAGAAAGGGAACAAGCACTCTGCTTTCTTTGTTTTTGGTTCTTGCACTAAAGTTCTGGAGTCTAAGCAAAACAGCAGTGTTACACGACAACTGTCCAGCAGGGTTATGATGATTTTTAATCTAACTCTGTGTGTGACATGAACATAATAAATACTCCACACCTTCAACTCCCTGTTTGGCAGAGAGATGTGTAAGTGACTCCTTTTCAGGGTTCAAAGAATCATAGAGACCTCAGGAGGTCATGGAGTCCAGCCCCCCACCCAAAGCAGGACCAGCCCCAACTAAGTCACCCCAGTAAAAACCTCAAGGGATGGAGGTCTCATCACCTCTCTAGGTAAAATTCCTGTGCTTCACCACCTTCCTGGTGAAATAGTTTTTTCCTAATATCCAAGCTACACCTCCCCCTCTGTAACTGCAGTCCATTGCTCCTTCATTCTGCCCTCTGTCACCACTGAGACCAGCCTCTCTACATGCTCTTTAGAACTCCCCTTCAGGAAGTTGGAGGCTGCTATCAAACAGCCCCACACTCTTCTCTTCTGCAAACTAAATAAGCCCAAATCGCTCAGCCTCTCCTTGTAGGTCATGTGCTCCAGCCTCCTAAATCATTTTAGTTGCCCTTTGCCAGTCCCGCTCCAATGCATCCACATACTTTCTGTACAGGGGGCTCAGAACTGGACACAATACTCCAAATGTGGCCTCACCAGTGCCGAATAAAGGGGAATAATCACTTCCCTCAATCAGCTGGAAATGCTCCTCCTATTGCATCCCAATATGCCCTTAGCCTTCTTGGCTACAAGGGCACACTGTTGGCTCATACCCAGCTTCCCATCCACTGGATGGATGGGTTGCCTCAGGTCCTGAGGTAACTAGAGCATCATGACCTGCATCTTTACAGGTGTGGGTAAAGTGGAAATAGGAGCAGATGGCCTGCTTCTTTTGGGTGGAAATAAGCCACCCTGGAAAAATGGAGTAATACTCCACTTGTTGGCAAAAGAAAAACCCCTTGAACTGAGCAAGACCATATGCCAGGCCGTGTGGCATAAGACAAGCTCTGTGGAACTCATGTTTAGTGACAAAAGAGCCTGGATGAGCCCAAGCAAGGGGAAGACAATTTTACACACCAAAAGACCTCAAACCATGGCAACCTGGCTGAGAGTCATGGGTCTAATCACAACTCAGCGCTCTGGCATGCTGACAGGAATTCTGGGCTGTTTTTCCTTCTGCTTCTTAAAAAGTGTTCATTGTGTGCCTTGAGGATGGGCACCTCTGAGCTGTGGTACAGTCCCTCCACATCTCCTGTCCATACTTGGCTTCATGACCCACCACAGCCCCTAAGCAGAATCGTCCCAAGCTCTTTGGGCAACAAAGATGATGTTGCCTCAAGATTATCCATGTCTGTGTGCCTCTTGGGCTTAGAACTTCGTTTTCAACAGTCTGTTCTTTTTCAAGAAGTAAATACAACTAACAGGTAGTGCTGACATGCAGCGGCACCAACGGGCAAGAGCAGTGGGGCAGCTCTTTGGAAAAAAGATTCTTACAAATTCCCATCCACTCTTGGAGAACAATAATAACTGTAAAGAAAAAAAAAAAAACATTTATCAGTAATTACCTCTGTAAAATCCTGCGGCTCCACCGGCCACACGCCATCAACAACCAAGACCTGCGGCGACTAACTCACCAACTTCCTGCTGAAGAAGATATTGGGAATAGAAGATGGCACTGGATTGGACATACCCTCAGAAAACCAACCACCACCGTCACCAAACAAGCCTTAAGTTGGAACCCACAAGGAAAAAGGAAGAGAGGGTGCCCCTGAAACACCTGGTGTACAGACCTGAAGGCAGACACTAAAAGATGGGATACGCCTGGTCAGAACTGGGAAAGATTGCCCAGGGCAGGAGATGCTGGCAAATGGTCATTAGTGGCCTATGCTCCACGCTGTAGAAGAGGAAGAGGCTAACTATACTCCTGCTTTTCCCATCACCTTCCTTTCCCATGGCAGGGTTACACTCCGGCTCTGGGGCAGCAGGCACCTTATGTACCAGTCGTGGCAATTGCCAGACAGGAGTTAAAAAAACATTTATTTTCCTCCCAGGTAATGGTGCAGGTGTATCACAGTGCACCAGCCCATGCGCCTTTGAGCTAGTGAAAATGTACAGAAATAGGGGATGAGACCAGTGACACAATACAGTCAGTGTAGTAAATGGTCTCAGAGGGAGACGTGTTACGCTGTAGCCCCTTAAACACTAGAAAATAAATAAAATTGTTAGTCTTTAAGGTGCTAGAGGACTGTTTGATTTTTTCTGTGTAATGAGTGGTAGCAAGGAATAGAAGAATGGAGCATTATTATTGTTATGGTTAATAAAAATAAATACAATAAAATAAAACAAAACAAAAACAAAAAACTCTTGAACTCTGAGTGAAGCAATGTTCATCTACAAGACTCCTCCACTTCACTCTGTCTCAGGACAAAACTTCTAGATGAGTCCTGGAGTACCCCAGTTGTTGTCTTTCAATCTCAGCAGATCTTCTCTATGTAGTCCGAGGTCTTCCTCTTTTGTGTTTCCTTGTGGGTTCTATGTGGGAGCTTGAAGGACTACGCTGGATGATGGTTTCCTGAGAGTGTGGCCCAACCACCCCCACTTTCTTCTCTTGATTTGAACGTCAAGTGCTTAGGAAGGTCCGATTTTTTCTGATCACTGCCAGCACTGATTTCAGGGTGCCTGGAGTGTCAGTCGTGGATTTTGTGACCCTTTATACTTCCAAACACACCCAGAAAGCAAAAATGCATCTTTTCCAGTCAGGAGGGGTGGCATATGCTGTGCAGACCTGCAGCTTTCCAAGGGCCATTCTCTGTAGGGAGCCAGACGTGATTTCAGCATCCTGCAGAGTGCTGCTGCGTAGACTGAAGATGAGCAGATTGTACGTGTGTCCACATTTCACCTCTGCTGTCACCGCCTGATGTAATCACATAATACATCCATGACACGAGCTTGCAAGATACCAGCCCTTTTCTTACCCCAACTTCGCTCTCTATCCACCGGTGTTCATCAGCTTTATTACCAAATGGATTTAAGTTACATTGCTAATGCTTTCCAATAAGTGGACATTATTTAATGCTAAATTACAATTGAATTAATATGGATTAACATATTACAGGCATATTAAAGGTTAATGAATAGTCGATGATTAATGTCATTCTGAGGAATACTGAAGCAACTAACAAGGATTAGTCACCTAGAGTTAAGTCAAGAGTTTCATTATGTGTGACTTGCTTTTCTTAGCTCTCTTTTAGACAACACTCCCCATGTGTTTGTGCTGCAGGATCTGCATTGGAGTTTGATGATAACTGGAAAATATTTTGTCAGTGCAGTGCACATGACGAAGGGTGAGAGGGTTGGTGAACAACCTGCTGAAGATGACCAGTTGCACCAGGAGGCCAAAAAAGGAAGGTAGGAGATGGAAGATGTATTTTTACACGTTTTAAGAGACAATAATACTTGGAAAAAGCAGCAGCGCTGCTCAGAAAAGGCCTTTTGCAATGTTTTATTTTGGAAATGCCCTTTAATTATTAGTGTGTTGGTTGCAATTGTCCCCCAACTTTACTTAATTTACTTGACTTAAGCCCTTGTACTCCAGGTGGAGCACAGGTCACCTACAAGCCTTCTCCATTTCACCCTGTCTTGGGACAAAACCTCCAGCTGAGTCCAGGAGTATTGCAGTTGCTGTCCTTCAGCCTCAGTAGATCTTCACCATGCTGTCCAAGGTCCTCCTCTTTTGCATTTCCCTTGCCAGTTCCATGTGAGAGCTTGACGGACTACGCTGGATGATGGTTTCCTGAGAGCGTGGTCCAGCCAGCCCCACTTTCTTCTCTTGATTTAAACATCAAGTGGCTCTTGTCCAGCTCTGTTCTAAAAGCTCAAAGCCCCTAGCTTCAAAGGACCCATTATTTTCTTGCTGGAGGAAAAAAAGACCAAAACAGGCGACAGGGCAACCACTGAAAGGATTTATAAAATGAAACATAAGACGTACATCACGTGATACACTTCATAAGCATAGTAAATCCTCAAATACCATACCCATATATTGTCCAAAACGACTGTCTCCAGTTCTGTAATGCAAATATAAGAACACCCCAATCTAGTAATTTGTGAGATTTGACACCCTTTTCTATCCGGCCTTGGGCATTGATGCACAAAAAGCTTCCAGGACTGTGTTCATTGTTATCTTTTTTTCCACTGAAGTTTGGGTGCTGAACACCAATGCCAAGGGAAAACACACCTGAGGAGGTATTGCTTCTTTTCCATCATCTTCTCCATGAATTCTTGAGTGGCATCTTCAGTAACCTGGACACGATCTGCAGCTTGCGGTTTCCTTTCACATAGAATCAATAGCATTAAATAGGGATGCAGCTTGTGTTACGTTCATAGCTATTCTCAAATCATTTCTCATGTTCGACTTCCATGTATTAATGTCAGTGCTGATGCCTTTGGTTCATCCTTTAATTCTTCTTGATTTTCACTTGGAGGTTGTGATAGTGGAGGCCAAATTTAAATTTATCCAGTGAGAGCACTTCAGTCATTTCTTTAAGTCAGGGTTTTGTGCTACGCCAAAGGCGATGTTGCTAGCATAAGAGAAAGTTGCAGTTTCTTTATCCAGTTCAGATCTTTGCCTTTCCACTGCTCCTGCAGCATAACCAGACTGAGCTTTGCCATGTGTTTGGCTCTCAGAATTACTCAAAGATTGCTTCTGAGCGTTGGGGAGGTGACAAGATGCAGAAAGGCCCCCCCAGCAGAAGTTATTGCCCACCACTGGTGTGGAACTTCCCTCCCTCTGGACAAATGTTCAAAGTTGGTCTGAAAAAGACTTGTGTGTAATTTCATCCTGTGTTACTCAGCAGCACAGGCTCTTGTGAGCCCTTCAGAGCAGCAGTGCTCAAACATCTGCTGCCACGGCGTGAATCTGTCAGCTGACTGCATCGTTGGAGGTGAAGTGCTGACTTGACTGGCAGTAGCTGTGGTGATCTTGGAGTGAAACAAGCACCAGATGTGAATGATATTGGGGGCACAGAGTGAAATGAAATCAGTGTTTCCCCAGTTACATGAGGCTCGGCAGCATTGGCGTGATGCTCAAAGGCTTTCATGCATCCAGCTTTGCCATTAGTGATGCACACTTCCGACCCTGTAACCCACAGGTTTTCATGTGAAGAATTCACTGGATTTCTTTCAGTGGATAGTTGAGCTCCAAATGGCACAGGTGCCACCTTCTAATGGGTGTATCATAGGAACATAAGAACAGACACACTGGGTCAGACCAAGGGCCCATCCAGCCCAGTGTCCTGTCTTCTGACAGTGCCCAATGCCAGGTGCTCCAGAGGGAGTGAACAGACAGGGAATCATGGAGGGATCCCTCCCCTGTTGCCCATTTCCAGCCTCTTACAGACAGCCCCTGTCCATCCTGGCTAACAGTGACTGATGGACATAACCTCCATGAATTTATCCAGTTTGGTTTTGAACCCTGGTCCTGGTCTTCATGACATCCCCCAGCGAGGAGTTCCACAGGCCGACCGTACAATCCTTTGGAGGCCTGTGGTGCCTGACAAGGAGCCCAGTGTGCTTCACTCTGAGATCATGGCTGAGGAGAGCCAGGTTGTGAGAAGTAGTTCCACAGAAGAGGTGAGAAAGGGAGGCCTGCTACGCTGCTGGACTCCAGAGAACTGAGCCAGGGGAATGCTCTGTAAGGCTACATCTGTCGGTAGATGCCTCTGTCTGGCAACATCTGCTGACAAAACTTCTGTTGACAGAGCGCTTCCAGACTCAAAAGCGCATCGAGAGAGTGTTCCACTCTGTCAGCGAGCGGCCAGACAAATGGGACAGTCTCTTGACCAAAAGGCCACCCAGAACCACTTCAGCCAGGGCTGCAGGTCACAGGTTGCTTCCCAGTGCTGGTGCCAGAGCCTTGTGGAGACACACGCTTAAAGGGAACCCCCAGGGACAGCCCTTTCTCAGCTCCTGCTGTGGGCTTGACTACCCCTGCGAGGGACAGCAAGACCTCGTTGTCAGATGCCGCAGCTGTTCGCCGGGTGCCATGCAGCCGGAACAGCCCTGGGCTTGCAATGTCCCCACACTGACATGCTGCGGCTTGTGCTGTGCTTTCTGGCAGCTGCCTTCCTGTTCCTCAGCAAGGTCGACCCCAGGATGATCTTCAGGACCATCATCCTGGCTGCAGGAGCTACATGCTGGCAACCACTCCACATGGTGGAGAGATGTTTCTGGAAGCAGCACACCAGCTTGGACTGGTGGGGCCTGCTGGCTGTGGAGTGGTGGGACAACCAGCCGTGGGCTAAAACTTCCACATGCAGAAGGCCACCTTTTGGGAACCCTGTGCCTGGCTCGCCCCCACCCTCCAGAGACCCGATGCCCAGCTGCAGCCTGCCATCCCCCTGGCGAGCAAGCAGGGGTCCAGTGCACCTTGCAGAGAGCAGGCAGGTCTAAGGGGCAGCATGTTCTGCCACACCGTGGTTACAGTGCAACAGTGGGACATTAGCTGGTCCCATGACCACGTCTACTACTCCACATCCTTGCAGTAGGTGAGGGTTTATGGGATGTCCTTGAGGACAGCCACGAGCTGAGGACCCCTGTCCAAGGAGGCCCAGGAGGTGTCCTGGCTGTGCTCAGGAATGAATTGGTTGTGTGGGGAAGGAAATTGTTGCTGCGGAAGCCCAGCTTTGTTTATTGCAGATGCTGGAAGGAGTGAGGTAAATGAGGCCATTTTCATTCACCCCTGTGCTAGGTGCACTCAGCTAGCTTTGGGGACCTCCTCAGCGGAGCTTATCAGCAGGGGCAACAATCCCAAAGCTTGATTAGACTCTGAGAATGGGATACGTGTTTCCAGTGAAGTAAGTCTCAAAAGGCAATTTATTGTCCCAAGTTACAATTATATTTACAAATTCCTCCAACTCTGGTGCCTATAACATCATAATCTATGATTACAAAGGTGCTTCTTTCTCATTTCACAGCCTGAAATGTCATCATCATTTAATTTGTGTTTAATTGTGGGAAATACTTTGCCTAATCACTGGCACATAAGCCAGGAATGTTTCGGTCCTCGATAGAAGGGTTTCACTTGTTGGCAACAGATTTTTATTTTTAAAATTACTTCATCGCCCCATTTTATTCTTTGCAAACATTGCAGGGTTTGCACTATTTGACGTCTTACATCCTCATTTCCTGTCAGAACTATTAAAATTGATTTCTGCTGTGAACCAGAGAAAGATAATACAAAATGGGTTCCTGTGAGCAAGAGACTTTTCCCCAGAGGAGCCATTACAAACTCTCTCCTATTATTTTAACTTTCTTGTATTAGTAACTCTCTTTGGAAAAGAGCTACTTATCATTTGGTCAATTATGGGACCTATGTGTCGTCCAAGGACATTGCTGAGGTCCATTTCACCTATCATGTTTCCATTGTAGAAATATGGCATGACCCTTGTCCTCAAGAGTGAGCCAAATGTGAACCAGCTCTTCATGTGTTTGCACAAGACGTCAGCCAGTTGATCACATGACATTATTTTAGTTCCCAGACTGGATAAGTGTGATTTATAATATGGCTTTGGTGATCTGAATCTCGCAGGGAAAGGGAGCCAGCCAGCGAGGCTAGGAAGCATTAGAACATGGTCAATCTTCATTCTAGGCTGCACAAGGCTGCAGAGAACCAGGCCCAGAAGAAGTGAGACTCACCCCCTTGTGCTCCAAAACCCAAGGGAAAAAAATCACTGCCTCTGTGGGTTAGCTTTCTCCTTGCTCACCAGTCTCCATCTCAACCATCCATTGGCACGTTGCACTTGAGAGGTCTCTGGTTAGAAGTTAGCGGCACATTTCCAACACTCTTGTGGGACTATTGCCGATTTTCCTTCTCTCTGTGGAGCTCCCTCAGCTGCTTGCTTGATATCAACTGGTTTGTCAACTCTGTTCCAAAGCGCTCTGTCAGTGTTGCCAGCTGTGAGGGCTGTGGAGGTAGGAGACCAGGATAGAGGGAGAAACAGGTTGAGACTTCTGGAACTGTTGCATGTCAGCATATGGTGCACCTCTCCTTACCTGCTTTGCATCTCTCAGACCATTTTATGCCATCTAGTGGTGTTTATGTCAGAAGGCTTAACTGCCTTTACAAGAGAGTAATTTAACGCTATTTCCAACTAAAGCACCATATCTACAGGGCGTGAAATTAGTTCCAGCAAGCAGCAAATTTGCTGCTAATAAAAATATTTAGCAATTCACTAGTCTTTAAATCAGCAGCAGAATATTTTTGTTTGCATCAATGCTTGTTTCTTCCAATTCTAACACTTGATAACCAAGCTGGAATTGCAGATTTACATCTTCAGCTCAGCAAGTTTTATTACTGTGCAAAGAGTTTTGAATCGATACCCAGGTCCTCCCCACACTGCAGCAGACCTCAGCCATGTATTTCAGATCCAGATATTGTAGCCAATTTGTTTAATATTCATGAATGTCCATAAATCACCCATGTAGCATTGTATTTAAACTCCTGGATTAACCCTATGCCTTCTGTGGAAGGTTGGGTTTGTTGGGAAGAGGGGACAGGATCAGAGGCACTCATTCACTGTGTCTCCAGCTGGCCAAAGTTACTCTGAGCCTTTGTGGTTTGCTTTTTTTTTCCTGGTAGCATTATTTCTTTCTTTATTCCCTTGTTATAGGAGAATGCTGAGTCTGAATCTCATCTCTATCTTCACCCGTTTACTGGAGGGAGGATCTCTCAAAACGAGGGGTGAAAGGTAAACTGGAAGCTGGCTTGTTGGATGTGTGTGACCCAGAGACTCTTTGGTGCCAACAGGCAGAGGTCACAGGGTACATAGGGTTATACTGGGATCCCCAACCCAAGATCACAGAATCCTAGGGTTGAAGAGACCTCCAGAAGTTGAGTTCAGCCCCTGCCCAAAGCAGGCTCAATCCCAACTGAATCATTCCAGACAGGGTTTTGACAAACTGGGACTTAAAAACTGTTAGGGTGGAGGTTCCACCACCCAGCTAATGAACACATTCCAGTGCTTCACCTCCCTCCTGGTGAAATAGTTTTTCCTAATATCCAACCTACACCTCCCCCTCTGCAACTTGAGTCCATTGCTCTTTATTCTGCCACCCATCACGACCAAGACCAGCCTCATACACATGTAACAGTTCAGAGACGAGGGCAGGTGTGGTCTCTATCAAGAATCATTGACTTGTTAGTTGTTGTAACCACCGCAAAACGTACGTCTGGGTCGTATCTGAGTTCTGCATCTCTGTTAGAAATTATGCTCTGAATGTCATGGAGTTCAGACAAGCCCCAAGAAGATGGCAACCTCAGAAACACTCATTCATTATCTTGCTGTCACCTCCTTACCTTACGAAGGCCAGTGTGTTCTTGTGCCATCTCTTGGCTGTGCATTTAAGTAGTTACCTAGGAGATCGGTGTGGTTTTGTACCATCCTTGTCAGATAAAATATGTCCTGACTTGGTATTAACTAATACCTACAGCAGGGTCAGCAAGCCTCAGCACAGGTGCCAAGAGTGGCACTCAAGCTGATTTTCACTGGCACATGAGGCAGGAGCTCATCCCCACACCTCCCCCTTTGCAATCAGGGGCGGGGGTGAGGCCATGGGCCAAGGGCAGGGCAAGGGCAGAACAAAGTTGTTCAGTTTTGTTCTGTTAGACAGCTGGCAATGCTAGCTCCAACAAGGCCTAGCCAGTGCGCTACAGGAGCTGAGACTAGGCTCTAAACTTCATGGTATGATTTTACAGGTCACTATTTTTCCAAGCTTGCTACTTACTGTCACTTGACCCTGTGCTTTGTTACATATACTTACATTTGATTTCACTTTCAACATGTCTAGTAGTATGTCTCTACTATCAAGTTTTGTCACCACAAACTGCACTGTTGTGTCACCCGCAGGCAACTGTTAACAATTCAGTGTGACTTTTGTCAGGAGAAACACCTGTTTTTGGTGACCAAAACCTTCCACCCTTACAACAGACTTTTTGTTTTACTTTTCCTCCCTCCCTTTTTAACTCCCTCCACTTTTCTGTTTTTGCTTCTCACTTTTGGGGCCCTCAGCTACTTTGTCTATGGATCACTGGCCCCCGACCCAGGAAAGGTTCCCCACCCCAGGAAAGTTTCCCCACCCCACTCTGAAGAGACAAACTTAAATTGCACTCCCTCCATGTGGCAAGTTGTAGCACAAGCCAAGGCTTGTGAAAGGAATCCTAGATCATGTATACCTGCACCATTGGACACAGGAGGGTTAGAGTAACACCTGCTGTGTGTTCCTCACCACCAATGTTCAGCAAACAGGCTGAAACTGAGGCTGCGTGGAAGCTGGGTTTGGTGCTTCAGCACAGGCAGGGTGATGATGGGCTTGTTTTTAAGATTCCACGGCTTCGTTAGCGGCAGTAGCTTTAACTGCTTTCCGACTGGTGCTTTACAATTCTATGGCTCCAGGCTCCCCGCTTGTTGAGCACCTAGTTAATGCTCCTATTTCGTACAATAAAACTAGAATATTAAAGAAACCAGCTGCAGCACATCCTCTGGGAGGTAACTGCTGCACTTTCTCATGAGGCTTTTCACTGTGTACGGTTGCTGCATAGCTGTGTGGGAGTTTCAGGTGCTTCATGCCTTTACCTGTGATGTATTTATTGTTTCTTTTAAGTGCCGTTCTGTGTTTGGGAGGCTTTGGAGCAGTCTGTCTCAGAGCAGTCTGGGCTATTGTGCTGATTCCCAATCCACTGGGCAGATGCTTTCCTGGGGAGCAATAATTATCAGGGAATACAGGGCAGCAAAGATTACGGAATGCGCCTACAATCAGGCACGGGTTCCTCCATAGAACATGGGGAACTACAAGCAACAGGTTCATGTGCACCATCCTCCCATGCAGGGGGCAAGCAAGACACAGGGGCTCCTGTCACACTGACATCTCCTGGTGAGCACGTCTCAGCAGTGAAAGTCAAGGGGCAGACACCAGCAGAGAAGACTGAGGTGTTTGCTCCAGTGTGCCTGTTGGCATTAATTAGGACAACACTCTCCCACAAGCTGCTCTGACCTCCACAATGGTAGCCCTGACTGTTGATCCAACAGTTGATTCAGACTGGTTATCGGCTTCCTCTTTTACGACTGGCCCTACAGAGTAATCACCATGGTTCTTCCCTGCTAGGATATCAAAGCCTTTTAGGGCCAATCAGACAGTCTGATCTCCATGGCTTCTTTTGCACCATTTTCCCAGTGGCTGGCAAGGGAGCCCAGGCCTGCCTTCTAGCCTGTATTCCAGCTTGGGACCTTCTAGTCAATAGACAAAGGCTGTTCCCTCCTGGACCTTGAGCTCTCTCTCTACCTTCTGGCTCTACTTCTGTCTCTGGGTTTGCCAGTTCCAGAGCACTCTGCTCCCAGGGAGCAGCTTCAGGCTACTTGGCTCTTGCTCTCAAATCTGCCTCCCTTTTCCAAGGGAACGACTGCAGATTCTTTCCTGTGGAGCCCCTTTCCACTCACAGCTCCTGGGCTTCATCCAGGCCCCTCCTGTTTCCCTCCAGCCAAGTCTTGAGACTCACCTCTAATCTCTGCTCCCTGGCTTCTCCTTCATGTGAGGCCAGGCAATTAATAGGCCCATTTGGCCACCCGGAGCTCATCACACCTTGTGTAGGTGGACACCTTTAAAATAAAAACAACACAGGGTCTAAACCCCTATAGCTCATCTTGCCTTGCAAAATCAACAAAAGGTAGGATTTCTGACAGTCAGACATCTGCTTTCACACAGGCTCACCTGGGCAACATACCGACAGCAAAATAAACTTTTAGCTGTCCCTCACAAGCAGGTGTTCCAGCACCCATGCTGTTACCAGGAAGCAGGTTTAAAGCAAACAAAAGGAAGCTTGTGCATATTTTGAGCAAAATCTGGAGCTACTTGCCAGAGGATGTTTTGAAGGCCAAGACTGCAATGGGTTTTATAAAAGAGCTACATAAATTCATGGGGGAAAGGTCCATGAGTGGCTATTAGCCAGGACGGGCAGGGATGGTGTCACTAGCCTCTGCCCACCAGAAGCTGGGAAAGGGCATCAGGAGAGAGATCACTTGATAGTCACCTCCTCTGTTCATTCCCTCTGGGGCACCAGGCATTGGCTGCTGTTAGCAGACAGGATACTGGGCTAGATGGACCTTTGGTCTGACCCAATATGGCCATTCTGATGTTCTTAAGCTCCTTTCTTCCTTCAGCCATGATGCCAGTTGTCAGGTACCAAATGGGCACACTACACGGGGAAAGCACTTCCAGGCTCAACTAAGGTAGCACGGGACTCAAAGGAGAAGGAGACCTACACAGGTAACGGAATAAAATAGACTTGCATAGACAGCTGCATGGCACCTTGTAACTGTTGCCCATCACTCCATAGGTCTCTGAAGAGAAAGCGAGCAGGTGCGCTCCAGAGTCTGCCTACATTGGGAATAACACGGCAAAGTGGGGAACAGTGTGGCTGGGAAATACCCTGCTTGGAAGGGAGGGATGCACGTCTCCGTGCTTTGCCTTCAACCAGACCAGACAGGCAGAGTTTGACTAGGTTCTGAGCTCAGTTTCCTCTGCTCAGGCTGCCTGTACTGACCAGGTACCTGGTTTCTCCTGCCTGTAGTGAGCTGTCCATGGTCCTGCTGCTCTTCCATTGAGCCTGCCCTGCACCCAGTCCTCCTACTTCCACCTCCAGGCAGCAACTAACCTCACCCTGGCCCTGCAGCTCTCGTACTAAATGCTGGGCCCCGATTGGCAGCCCCTTTCTGATTGACTGTGTCACGTACAGCCACTCTAGGCAGCTTGGAGGACCTACTCCATTGCCCTTTTCTAATGCAGGGTATGGGAGGGCCACGAGGGTTTCTCCCATCAATATAGCTATGGTGTATCAAGGAGGTGGAGCGCCTACATTGATGGAAAATGCCCTCATGTTGGTGTAGGCAGCAACGTCACTCAGTGCTACAATGGTGCAGAGACAGCACTGTGAATGTAGATAAGTCGTTAGGCTGGAATCCGCAGGCAAAAAAATCACTCAAGTGCTGATACTCCTCCGATGACGGCCTACAGTGCCCCATCCCTCCAAAGGGCAGACAGGCTCTCCCTCAATTAACACAGCTGACTGGGAAAGAATTGTAGTGTTGTCCGAATGCAGCACCATGGGACACACCCTCCAGACTCACAAGCGTGAGTGCAGCACCTTACGATCAACTCAAACCAACAGAATGAGTAGCCCATGCGGGGGGGGGGGGGCGGTTCTCAAACCACAACTAGGCTGGGGGGGTGAATTACCCAAGCTACCTGGGCAGTGAGAACTTAGCTTTTCATTTCAAGATAGTAAGATTTTTCTCCCTAAAGAGTAAAGGAAGACCAAGATAAGTTGTAGGCATTGCTTAGAGTCATTTCAGGCTCTCAGTCTCTTGATGGGGTCTTTTGAGGGACCTCAGCTTCTCTGGGCTGATCACCTTTAGCTTGCCTTCAGTCAGGTCAATACCTAGAGCTCCATCTCTTAAGTCCTTTAATGTTACAGCTTACAGTCCGCTGCAGTCGCTTGGCTACTTCTTGGAGGCAGCCTGGTTAGGATGGCTAGGTATACAGTGTGAACTCAAAGCCTAGACAAAAGGCGATATTACCCAGCAGTGCTTGGGCAGCTGCCCAGAGAGAGTCCGGTGCCCCCCAGCTGACTAGCACACTTCTATTCGTGGTGCACATCCACACATGCCTTGGGTCACATAATAAAATGTATTCAGCCCATGAATGGAAAAAACAGAGGAAACCCTGTTCCCCAGCCCTCCCTGCCCTGGCTAAAAGAGTGAGGATATGCTGAGAAAAGGGCAGTGGTTGGAGTGAGTGGGGTAAGGCGTTTGGTTTTTTTCCTAGTCAGAAAGTGGCCTGGCTGTCCCCCCTTTTCTTGTCCCAAGCCTTTCTGCCTCTCCTTCCATCTCTGCAGTCCTTCCTGGTGGGCAGGCCTTGTTTCCCCATTGGTTGCAGCTCTGGGTCTGTCTCCATAATTAGCAACAGCATAGGGTATAACCAAGCTGCTCACTTGTAAAGAGGGGACTTTTTTCTCCCTTCTTTTCAAGCTCAGTAATGGGTTTGTAGGCCTCCCTACACAAGCTGTAACCCTGGTGTGACCCCAGAAGAGGCACGTTTGAGGCTTTTGAATCTTAAAGTGCAGTTCTGTTCTGAAAAGGGACTAAGTGAAAATGACATCTTTTACCACTTAGACCTGCTCATGTAGATACAAGCCAGCTGGCTGACTTTAGTGACAGGAATACAGGTTACTGCTCTTTCCTCCTATTAGAGCCAACACAGTTAGAGATTAACTAGGTGACTACTCCTTGCCCATCAGTGATAGGACTGTTTACTTGGTTCAGTCAGTTACTGCTGTGCAGATTTGTTGCAGGCAAAGGCAATTTCACAGCTGTCACTCTAGGCAACCTGGTTCTGCAGGATCTTCATTAATGGGGATAATACATAAGAGGGAAGACCCGAACCTAGGTCCTTGCTCCCAAGTGGAATCCACAAGCCTAGCAGTTACAAACACCTTTTTGTTACTTAACTTGAGCATAGTTTGCCCTAGTTGAGGGATCCTAAGCTGAATGGAGCCCTTTGTACAGAGTGACTTTTCAGAGCAAGTCTCTGTTGCCTTTTCAGAAAATGTTAAAAGGAGTCTTACCCCTAGATGTAACCAGGGATATGTCTGTGCCAGAGAGTTCAGAGTGTGATCCAAGTTTCCCTGATGCTGAGTGGGTTGGGCTGATTCAGGCCATGCTTGAGATAACCATTGAAATCCAAAGGCAGGAATCTATTCAAAATACCCACAGCTTTTCTGATTGATGGAAACAGCAACTTAATCATTTCTGTGAACAGCAGAGAACCCTTGTCTGAGAATTACTGAGCTCATCTATCAAACGGAGACCACTTAAAAAAATTGTGAAGGGCACCTTTCATGAAACACAGTGTGACAGCAATGCTAAGGGAAAATTTGTTTGATTTCCTGTCCTCTCATCTCACTTTGCCAGGCCCAGACCAGAGACAATCCTGATTTAATAATTTACTACAGAAAGTCATTTATAAAATGACAAGGAAAGAGAATGGAATGCTCAATAGAATTGTCTGCGTCTTCATATTTTGGCTTCAAAAGTTACTCACCCAATAGACAAACGATGCAACCTATTTTCCCCCCTATTACTCAGGGCATACTTTCATCATCTTTTTGCTTCCTGTTAACATTTATCCTGATTAAGCTTTCCTTTACCTCATAAAAAAGTGACAGAACTGATGTTAAAGCAGATACTTGCTCAAGATTTCCTTTCCCTGCCAACAAGTTCCTCAAATTCTCAGCCCCACAGACATCTCCAGTTACAATCCCAGGGCCACCACAAAACCTCAGTACAGCAAACAGTTTTGTATAGGGCAGCACCGCGACTGGGAGGTTGCTGGATATTCAAACATTCTGGATAACAGAGAGGTATGCCTAGCAGTGACCAACACTGAAGGAAAACTAGTTTCAAGATTAACAAACAAATGTATGCAGTGTACTTTGTTTACCAACAGTAGTATTGTACACTGTAAAATTTTGCTGTATGTATTTGTATTTACTTTCACGTGTATTGTGCCTATGGAAAACGTAACTACAGTTCACTTATTGTGAAAATGCTGGTTCTTTGAGAGTTCCAGAGAGGAAATCTCACTGTACTTGAATTGGAGATGTGACAGTGTAGATTTTCTCTGCCACCATCCTGTACGAGCTGCTCCCCCATCGGGGTGCACAGTCCTCTCTCCCCAAGGCGCTGCCTCTGGGCGAGATGGTTGAATGCTCTGCTGCACCCGCCCCCCCGCCAAGCCCGGACCGCTGCACCCGCACCCAGGCCCCCCGCCACGCCCGGACCGCTGCACCCGCACCCAGGCCCGCAGCCCCCACCCCCGCCAAGCCCGGACCGCTGCACCCGCCCCCAGGCCCGCAGCCCCTACCCCCGCCAAGCCTGGACCGCTGCACCCGCCCCCCACCGCCACGCCCGGACCGCTGCACCCGCCCCCAGGCCCGCAGCCCCCACCCCCGCCAAGCCCGGACCGCTGCCACCGCCCCCCACCGCCACGCCCGGACCGCTGCACCCGCCCCCAGGCCCGCAGCCCCCACCCCCGCCAAGCCCGGACCGCTGCACCCGCCCCCAGGCCCGCACCCCGCCCCCGCACACCACAGAGGAGGTGCGGGTCCGGGTGCAGCGCGAGCTCTTTTCCCCGCCCTCGGCCGCCGACTACCTGTCACATGATAGTCCCGAACGTTCCTCTAGGGGGTCGGGACAGGCAGCTTTAACCAACAGCGGGTCGCAGTGATTGGCGTTCCACGCTGCGCTCTAACCAATCATCAGATGGGATTAACCAACAGGGGCGGCCCTGCTGGTTGCCCCGGCAACCGGGAGCTGCACTCGAGCCGGCGTTGACCGAGACCGATGAAAGGGCGGCTCTGATTGGTGCATCTCCACAGCCCGGCATAAAGCGTCTGTGCCATTGGCTCGCTTTGCCGCTCGAGAGCCGCGGTAAGCACAGCCCGCGGGGCTCTGAGCTCGGCCCGTCCGCAGGTAGGAGCTGCCGCCTCTGGCCCGGGCTGGGCAGGGCCCCTCCCGCAGATGTCATGTTCGTGAGGCAGGGCGGCGGCAGCGCGCTGCCTGGACCCCGCCCCGCGGTCCTCAGCTCCTGTGCGGGTCGGGTCCGGGGCGTGTGTGTGTGTGTGTGTGTGTGTGCGCGATACCTGTGCGGGTCGGGTCCGGGGTGTGTGGGTGTGTGTGTGTGTGTGTGCGATACCTGTGCGGGTCGGGTCCGGGGTCCGGGGCGTGTGTGTGTGTGTGTGTGCGATACCTGTGCGGGTCGGGTCCGGGGTGTGTGGGTGTGTGTGTGTGTGCGATACCTGTGCGGGTCGGGTCCGGGGTCCGGGGCGTGTGGGTGTGTGTGTGGCTACGTCTACACGTGCACCCAACTTCGAAATAGCTTATTTCGATGTTGCGACATCGAAATAGGCTATTTCGATGAATAACGTCTACACGTCCTCCAGGGCTGGCAACGTCGATGTTCAACTTCGACGTTGCTCAGCCCAACATCGAAATAGGCACAGCGAGGGAACGTCTACACGGCAAAGTAGCACACATCGAAATAAGGGAGCCAGGCACAGCTGCAGACAGGGTCATGGGGCGGACTCAACAGCAAGTCGCTCCCTTAAAGGGCCCCTCCCAGACACACTTTCATTAAACAGTGCAAGATACACAGAGCCAACAACTAGTTGCAGACCCTGTATATGCAGCACGGACCCCCAGCTGCAGCAGCAGCAGCCAGAAGCCCTGGGCTAAGGGCTGCTGCCCACGGTGACCACAGAGCCCCGCAAGGGCTGGAGAGAGAGTATCTCTCAACCCCCCAGCTGATGGCCGCCATGGAGGACCCCGCTATTTCGATGTTGCGGGACGCGGATCGTCTACACGTCCCTACTTCGATGTTGAACGTCGAAGTAGGGCGCTATTCCCATCCCCTCATGGGGTTAGCGACTTCGAAGTCTCGCCGCCTAACGTCGATTTCAACTTCGAAATAGCGCCCAACACGTGTAGACGTGACGGGCGCTATTTCGAAGTTACTGCCGCTACTTCGAAGTAGCGTGCACGTGTAGACGCAGCCTGTGTGTGCGATACCTGTGCGGATCGGGTCCGGGGCGTGTGGGTGTGTGTGTGTGTGCGATACCTGTGCGGGTCGGGTCCGGGGTGTGTGGGTGTGTGTGTGTGTGTGTGCGATACCTGTGCGGGTCGGGTCCGGGGCGTGTGTGTGTGTGTGTGCGATACCTGTGCGGGTCGGGTCCGGGGCGTGTGTGTGTGTGTGTGCGATACCTGTGCGGGTCGGGTCCGGGGCGTGTGTGTGTGTGTGTGTGTGCGATACCTGTGCGGGTCGGGTCCGGGGTGTGTGTGTGTGTGTGTGTGTGTGCGTGTGTGTGCGATACCTGTGCGGGTCGGGTCCGGGGTGTGTGTGTGATACCTGTATAGATCGGGTCCAGGGGGTGTGCAATTCCTCTGCGGATCGGGTCCAGGAGTGTGTGTGTGCAATACCTGTACGGATCAGGCGCAAAATACCTGTGTGGATCAGGTCCGGGGGGGTGTGCAATTCATGTACAGATCAGGTCCGGGGGGGGTGCAATTCCTGTACAGATCAGGTCCCGGGGGGTGTGCAATTCCTGTACAGATCAGGTCCGGGGGTGTGTGCAAAACCTGTACGGATCAGGCCCAAAATACCTGTGTGGGTCAGGTCCGGGGTGTGTGCAATTCCTGTGTGGATTGGGCTGACAATACCTGTGTGGGTCAGGTCCAAGGGTGGTGCAATACCTGTGCAGATCGGGCCAGGTCGAGGGCAGCTGCAGTTGGGTTCAGTGCCAACCCACCGCCACCTCCTTGCCTGGGCCTGTAGAGCTCTGGCTGGCTTGGCCCCTCTCAGCTGGGCTCTGGGCATTCCAGGCTGTGCGCATCCATTGGGATGGGTTTTGCCCATGAAAGTTTGTGCCCAAGTCAATGCCAGGCTTGATATTGCCACAGGCCACCAGGTTGTTATATAAAGTGCCCAGTCTGCTGAACTCCCCCAGTGTATTCAGCCTGGGTGCTGAGCCCCAAGTCATTGGTGCTAATGGATCTTTTGTGTTGTTCCTTCCATCTCACTGACTTTCAAAAGGTTCTAGGACAGCGGTTCCCAACCTTTACACTGGTGAAGAACCCCAGTCACCCCCATCACCCTCTAAACCATTCACTGACCCCCCAGTTACCCCTCAACTGTTGGCCAACCCCCCTCAAAGCCAATTCTAGCTGCCATGCACACTTCACTAAATGAAAAAGGAAGCCACAATATAGATTTTTTTGGACAGCAATTAACAATATTATTGGAAGATACTTAATTTAAAAATAACAAGTGAATGTAACTGTACAATTTGTTTCACATTTATTTTCTATGATCATTTTTATTTCTTTTCTTTTTTCACAGACCCCCTGTGATATTTTTGTGGACCCCCGCTTGGGAGCCACTGCTAGGTGTTTAACAAACCGTACACAAGCATCACATCACTAAAATACCGCCCTCTTGGTGGAATACATGAGACACTACAAAACAGGTTAGAATAGGAACTTATTTTTTAAAAAGTCCACATGAAGCTGGAATTGGAGCAGGAATTTGGGTAGATAGAATATGGTTTACAAACCCTCCTAAAACAAAAATGGCCTTATTGTTAGACTTTCAGTGTTACCACATGACAGTACCTGAACAATAATTACCAGGTGAAATTACTAGTCTGATAAATAGTCTCAGAGGGGTAGCTGTGTTAGTCTGTAGCTTGACAAAATAACAAGCACCTTAAAGACTAACAAATCTATTAGATCATGAGCTCTCACGGGTAAGACCCACTTCTTTAGATGATCACTCCCATCATCGCTCTATGTGATAGAGGAGGTCAGGTACTCTGAGCTGAAGCATGTTTGCTAATGTTTTCTCTCTCCTCCAGAATGGGTGGCACTGTGCTTGGGGTGGGACCAGGAGTATTTATCCTAGCACTGCTCTGGGTCTTCACTTTGCTGCTCTGTGTGCTGTTGTCCAGGACATCTGGCTCTGCAAGGTAAGGAGATGTAGTCTTCTGGATAAAGAAGGCTAAAATTATTCAGTGTGGAATGGCTCACTGTCCTCAGATCTCTAGATTTTTAAGGCCTTGTTTTTTTAATTCTTCTCAGTCTGAATAGGCTTCATTTTAATCTGTGAATAGCAGACTCTCATTAACTTCCATAGGTGTTAGATTGAGTCCATGAACGCTAACCAGCTCATTTACAGTCTGGACTCTCTCCTACAGAGTGTAGAGTTTCAGTACATGCCAAGAAGGGTGGGAAGGATTATTGCGAGATTTGGGATGTGAACTATGATACATATTTTATTCCTAAAGGTGCTTTTCCAGGACTCAGCCTTCCCATTTGTCTTTTTGCTACAGTTGTGAAGACCAAATCACTTCAGGAGCCCGTCACTTTAAAAATCCACATATCTTTTTTAAGTCTTTGCTCGCTGAGCCAAAACTCACCCTCTGAAAATTGACTACGTAAATATAATTGTGGATTCAAGCAAATGTAACTATTGCACAGTGCTCTTCTAGGCACGCAGTGCAGAGACTAAACCCAGGACCAGGATCCAGCAAAACATCCAGTTCAAACTTTACATTGCAAGGCTAAGATTTGCAATGCTACCAAGGGCATAAAGTGGACCTTGCGTGAACAGTTGTCTTAAGAGGTCTATATCCACCAAACATCAAGGAGTCCCATGGTACCTTAAATACAAACAGATTTGGCCATAAGCTTTCATCATCAGGATGCATCAAATCAGATGCATCTGATGAAGTGGGGTTTTGCCCATGAAAGACTATGCCCAAATAAATCTGTTAGTCTTTAAGGGGCCACAGGACTCCTTATGCTTGTGTGTGTCTGTGATTCATGGGGAATGGCTGTCTTTCAGGATGTTGGCACTTTCCTCTATATCTTCATGGGAAAGGCACAGGAAAAGTAGAATTTGTTTGAGTTTGTGAAGGCCTTTTTTGAGTTCTGTGGCTGCACTAAATGTCTGACTTGGGATTAGGCTGAGAAGGTGGATACTACAGGGGTGTGGTTTGTTTGATGTGATATGGACAGGATGTGAGGACTATTAATGTCTCATTTCTAAAAGAAGCTATGTGGCTGGGAGACCTGACTGGGATTATTCATGTTCGATTCTTTCCCCAGATTCTCTGTCATTCTGGTTTTCTTCTCTGCTGTGATCGTTACATTGGTTCTGTTACTTTTCCCTCGTGCTAGTGAATTCCCAGCACCAGTTACAGAAATTAAGGTAAACTCACATTTTCTTTTCCCTGTTTCAGCCTTTCTGCTTTGGCTCTTGTGCCTTGTTCATTCTCGGCCCTTGGCTTTCAGATGGGTTGGGGTGAAATGAGGTTGTCAGGTGCACCCATTGAGGTGTTACTGAAAAGTTTGGGAACCACTGATCTATACTGCGCAGACAGACTAGGCTACCAAAGCACTGTACATAAAGTGTTCCAATCCTGACCCTGGGCTTCTGGGGACTGAACTAGAAGGTAAGATCAGCAGGGTTGCAAATACCCGTGTGCCAGAATCAGGCCTGCCAATAGGGGGCAGTTGCCCTCACCCCTTTGAAATGCTTCTCTATTCATGGGGCGGGGGGGGGGGGCGGGGGGCTGACGACTGTAAGCCCCACCCTTGGCCATGCCACTTCCAGGAGCAGGGAGCTGGGCTCTCCTCCCACTTTGCCCAAATACAAGAAATGCTGGAGTTCCAGAATACAGCAATTTGGGTTCCTGTTGGCCTCCAGAACAGGGGTTGAGAGCTAGGATGGAAATCATACTAGTGGTTGCATCCAGCATATAGTGCATACAGCTCACTGCTCACTACCAGGGGGCTGCAGACAGCAGTCCTGGCTACAGGGACTTACGTCTGTGTGCACGTCCAGTTTGATCACTGCAGCTAAATAGACCTTGGAATGAAGCCACACACCCTGAGAAAGCTCAAGCTGACATGTAACCCGGTTGCACACCTGCTCAGTAACAGGCTGCTGCGAAGACAATGCCCCAGAGCCTTGCTCTTCACGCTAGACCCCATGGAAGGAGTAGGTGAGGATCTCTTCCCTGGCACTTACCATCTCTGGCAGAGTGTTAAGATCATTTCTCCATCCACTGTCATGACAGCTAAGTTCCACTGGAATTACGCAGTTACCAGCCTGCAGCGGGCAGCTGATTAGTGTTGGACGGGTGTGTGATGGGAACAGTGCCCACGCTTGGGAACTCACCCCTACGAGAGATTTACAAGAGAGAGAGAACAGGAAGCCTGCCACTGTCAGGAGACATAGCAGCTGTTCTCTCAAAGTAACGTGGCTGTAGCCTAGCTGTGTGGCTGGAGGATACAGGCAAGCAGCACTGCGCTCCAAGGTGCCTTGCCTCAGAACCTTTGTCTGTTGCTTGTTGTGCAGTGCAGCTTGCCTAGCCTCAAAGAATTGTGCTTAGTTTCTGGGAGCTCAAGCTGCCTCCATCACTCCTTGTTCCTGTTTCTAAATTAGACAGCAGATTCATGCTTGGTTCAAGGACCATACGTCTCCTTGCCTTCTGCACAGCACCCTGCTCTTGTTGGGGCATTATAGAATAATAGCCACGTGGCAAGGAGTCCTGTATTCAGCCCCCTGCCTGGCCCTCTACTACTCTTCTTAATCATTTACCCCCAATATTACTTGCCCTCTGGTTCAAAGCCCTGTGGTTCTTCTTTCACTTTTCTGATAGTTTACCTGGTGTCCAACCAGTTCTGAAGCAGTAGCCACTGTTACAGAGAACTAGCCACGTTATTCTGTGTGTGTGTGTGTGTGTGTGTGTGTCCAAGCCAGCTAGCCTGTTGGACACCACAGATAAGTGTTGGATTCTTTTGACTCCTGCTCACACCAGGTTGTTTTCTGTGTTTCTCTTATTTCTGCTCTCTATCTCCCAATGCTTCTAGAAGTGGGTTTTGAATACCCAAACTGATCTTTTCCATTGTTAGCATGTGAAGGAATGTTGTTCTTCTAAATACTGGTACAAGGCACTCATGTTTTTTCTACTCCGTCCCACAAGTAAATTGCTTTGCTCTCAAAAAACCTAAGAACTGAGATCAAGGGCGGTGGTGGAAGTAGGACATGGTTTACATGGCAGACAGGCTAGCAGAATCAGAATGCGCATTTACAGGATCTCCACAACTGGCCCCTGAAGAAACCCAGCTCGTTACAATATCAATAATACATGACCTGAGCTTTTTACACTCAAAGCCTGCTAATTGGCTAATTAAAAAGTGAAAGTGTTGAAGGAGCAAACATGTCACTCTCGAGAGACTTGTTCTGTAACAGGGCCAAAGTCAAGCTTGTGTTAACACTGTTCATAATACTCACCTTTGTTATAAGCACTCCCAGAAGCTCAGAGGGCGATTTCATAATCCTGCATTGTGGTTGGTGCTTCTCACTCACACCTGGTCTGTGTTCTGTATCTGCATCTTCACTGAATAGTCAGATACTCTTTCCTGCTGCATATCCTCGATAAGCACAGTGATGCTTGATATAAATGCCTATAATTAAAAAGGTCAGTGAGTGGCATTCTGGGAGGAGCAGTAGCTGTGTGACACAGAAGACACAAAAAAAACTGGTTAACTTCAGGGAAATAATTGCTGGATGAGATTTCAGCTCATCTCATTGTCCTGGCCTGTGGCCACATGTGATTCTAGTGAGCTGAACAAGGTTGGCTCAGGCCTATTTGGAACCATATAGGTTAGTCTGAGCTCACTTGGTTCACCTAAGATTCCCACTGAATTCTAGCAAAATTGGTGTGCTAGGAATGCAGAACCACTCAGTGATTAAATACTTTTTTGTCTCATTCATCCAATAGGAGGTACCTTGCTGCATCGTGACTCAGCTTAACGCTCCCTGGAGAGTCTCTAAGTTTGAGACAGAAAGGGAACAAGAGCCTATTACATAAATCCCCTTGCAAGGGGTAGCATTAGAACCACTGTCCAAGAATCAGAACCAAACAAAAATTTCAGTGTGAATACTAATGATGTAAAATCCTCTTTAATTAGTTAACCAATTAAATGGGGAGGAGAGGGGTGTTGGGGTGGTGGAATGGTCCCTCCCAGCTGAGCCCCATGGTGCTCCCAAGGCTGCTGTTTAACTTGTGATCTTTCTATTCTCAGATCGTGGATACCTTCTTCGTTGGGCGCTATGTCCTGGTCTGCCTTCTCAGTGTGATGTTTCTAGGAAGCCTGTTCCTGGTTCTGGTTCACCACATCCTGGAGCCAGTGTATGCTAAACCACTCCGAGTTAACTAGTGATTTTGAAGAAGGCAGTTCCCCAGGCTCTATCATCAACTGGGTAAAGAAAACAGGCTCCCCAGATCTCTCCAGAAGCCTTTCTTTACGTGGAATTCTGAGACCTACACTGATTTCCGATATCAGCATCTGCTTTCTGAGTCCTGGGCTTCTCCAGAATGAAATTGTAGCGTGCATATGCTTTGGACTGCATAATTACCAGCAGCTGTGGCTGTGTCTTTTGAAAACTGTTTTCTGGCAGAGACAGTCCTGCTTACAGACTTTATCATGTCTCCAGTATTTATATCAAAGAGTCTATTCCTGATCTCTGTTGAATGGGAATTAAGCTGCACTTGCTTTTCTGTTCCTCATCTACAGCTGTAGTCCTGACTGAACCTTCCTAAAGGGTCTGATCCTTAACCACTGGCGTCTGAAAGGCTGATAGGCTTCCTACAGAGCGAGTGCAGAATGCCATGATGGAGGCTTTTTATGGTGCTGGCACATCCCACTTTTTGCCAAAAGCGGAAGTGTGGGAATACTGAAATAAAGGGGGAAACTGAATCTGGCGGCGCGATCCCAGTTCAGTTTGAACTGAGGGTATCAGAAGTTTGGGTGGTTTACTTCGTGTTGGTTCACCTGCCCCTGCTGGTTTTTGCATTGTGATTGTTCCTGTAACACCAGAGAAGTTATTTCAGAGGCAAAAGTAAATGGAGAGGTTAAATTCATGGGAAAGTAAGAGCCTAATTTTATGGCAATAAAGCAGGAACAGAAAGAACTAAAGAATGTTTCTCAGTTTCCTTGGCTTAGAAAGTACTGATGCGTCTGCTCAGATCTGCTACTTATGCTCAGCTCTGAAACTATGGGGTTCTTTCAGAGACAGTTTGGCATAAGGAAATTCATCTGTGTTGCCATTCTTGAGCTCATCCTGAACCATGATTCTCTTTGTGCTTCTGAGTTCCCTGGGCAAGAGTCTAAGAGGGGATTGTGATCTCCACTCTGCCGGGAGCTCAGTGTGTGTGTGACCAGACACTCCCACCAGCATTTCTGGGAGGGAAACCGGCCACAGAAGGTGGAATCAGTGAATGGGTTTGAAGGGAGCCTGGTGATGGTATGCACAGACAGAACTGTGGGAGCAGAAGGGAGAACCTCCCATGCTCTCCTGTGGGCTGAGGCAAACTGGTCCTGAGCTCAGTGCAAGAGTGAAGCAAGAGTGTACATTTACCCAGAAAGTGGCCAGAGTTTAGTGCCCTGGATTGCAAGCAGAAGTGTCTGGACTAGTCCTGTGCTCACCTGCCCAGGTGCTAGGGTGGCTCCTCACAGATGGGAGGGTGAGTCTGGGAATCCCGGGTGGGTTTGAGCATGCCCCTTCAACTGGGGAGGAGATTGCTGTGGGCTCTCAGTCAAGGTCTGATTGTGGCAAACTGGGCAGCAGGTGGTGAAGGGTGCCTGAAAAACTTACAGCCAAGCTTTTGCTATTTCTTTAGGTGCTTTTCACTTCCATGTGATCCAATTGACTTTTTCCTCTCGTTAGTGAGAAAATATTTGAATAGTCTTTAACCCTGTGAACAAGTTCCTCAAAAATAAGCCATTTCACTGTGCCCGAAAAGCACCATTGTAGTAACACAAGTGAGTCCAGAAAAAGATATTGTCTCCCCTGAGGAGCGACGTGACTACACGCCCCCCCGCCCCCAGTCCAGGAAACACTAACCCACCAAACGGGGTGGGAGGGGATGGGGCTTGCAGAGAACAGCCTGGCAAGAAGAGACTGGAACAGCAGACTGCATGCAGCTGAGCAGTATGTGGAGCCTCCTCCAGCATGTGCTGCATGAATATGCTCGGGGGGGTAGGCGTGGGATGGGACTATCTCTTCCTTCTGTGTTTATACAGCTACTGGCCCATGACAGGGGCTCCTGGTTTTCGATAGTATAAACAAATGCATTGACTTAGGTTATAACAGAGCAGAGCAGTCTGAATCCAAAATAAAAGTCACATGTGGACTCACACCAACATAACTAAACGTGAATTAAAACTAGCTTGCAAGAATCCCATTTTTCTTATTTTGTTTTGTTTGTTTGTTTTACAGTTTCAGCAGTAAATGCTGATTTTTATTTTAAGCACTTTTCCCAATTTTTATTTCCTTAATTTTTCAGGGGGCTGTTCAGGATTCCAGGTTACTGGCATAGCTTTAGATTTTTATCTAGTTACATTTTCACAGTTGCTGACAGCTACGGGGAGGTCAGACAATAGTTATTTAAATGCTGAGATTCCACATGTTGAAGATTTAGAACTATTCAGACACAACCTGTCAGCATTATATGTCCAGACTTTAGCCTTCGATCGAACTCTAATAAGCTCTCACACAGCAATTTTCTTATTTTGTCCAGCTGTAATTTTTTATTATCAATGGAGTTCATATTTCAAAATGGCTTTTGGGTCCCCCCCAGCCCAGATTTCTTTTGTTAAGATGAAAGAAGCTCAGTTTCTTTTAACCTTTCCTCTTGGCTTAGGTTTGCAAACTCATCATCATCAATAACCGTGGGCTCAGCACCCATTGGTGCCCGATGCCTCTCTCACTATTTCCTTCCATCTTTCCCTGTCCAGTGCGGAGTGGCTTCATTTCTGTAGACTAGCTCCGCACCAATCTACTATCCACCCATTCTCTGTGCGGTCTGCCTCTCCTATTCAAGCCGTCCATTATGCTGAAGTTTGCAAACTGCCTAGCCAGTTATTCCTCATTTTGCTTTTGTGTATTTGATTTTTTTTTCCTAAGCACACTTGTCTTCCTTGAATTTAATCTTATTGATTTCAGACAGTTCTCCAGTGTATCCTGGCATATCTGTAGCTGAGCAAAACTCTGTGTTTATTCAACTTGCACAGGATTGGAAGCTGTGTACTCTGTCTGCTGGGTCAAGCTCTTCTTGGGTCTAACCAGCAGGGCTTCTGTGAAGGAAAATCACATCTCATCATCACTTTGAATTCTTTGAACGAGGATGAAGGAGACGAAGTTGATATAATTTTTTTTTTTTCCAAAAGGCCTTTCATGAGGTCTAAGAGGGGCTCTACTAAAGAAGTTAAGTAATTATGAGCAAAAAGGCAACATATTGTCATCATCCAAAAACTAACAGAGCGAAAGCAAAGAATAGGGGTAAAGAGTCGGTGTTCGCCAGGGCAGAGGTTGAAGGCAGATTGCTTGCTTTTCCAGCCTAGGTCCTGTGCCTAAATATTTATTAATAACTGTAGACCAGGTGAGCAGTGACTTGGCAGATGGCACAAAGTTATTTAGATTCGTTAGGCCAAGGGGCTAGGTTGTGAGGGACTTTAGGGAGACTGGCAATGGGGCACATGACAGCAAACAGAACGCATTATTGATACTCGCACGTTGGAAAGAGAAGTTATAAACTACTCATGCCCCTTAGAGGTGTAGCAACCTGAAGAAGGCACTTGGGCATCTCTGTGGACAGCTCAGTGAAACCTCTTCTCCATGTGCTGCTGCTGTGCAAATGGTAAATACGATGTAAGCAAGGAGATGATGGATAGTATGGAGACCATTCCAAGGCTGTTCTGTAAATCGATGGTGTGGTCCCATCTGGACTGTGTGTGCAGCCCTGCAGACCTGCTGTCATGAAGGATAATACCGAACTACAGTGGGTTCAGAGAAGAGCAACAAGAATGATCAAGAAAACAAACCTCTCATATGAAGAGGGATTGAAAAGGTTGGGATTTGTACCTTAGAGAGAGGAGATTAACACGCGGGTGATGGAGCTGCCTGCAGCAGTCCTGTGCAGGACAAATGGGTCCTTGAGCTCTCGGCGCTGCACCCTTTGAAGTAGCCTGGGACTTGGTATGCACACCGAAGAAAGCCTCTGATCCAGAGCCTGCGGACCATGACCTGCGCGGGCAAACACCAGGCGGTTGCTGTTCTTCAGTGCTCTCATACACTCTGAAGAAAACCTGGAAGCTGCCAAGGAGTCCTCCTTCCCCCACAGCAATGGGGCCTCCCCTGCTTGCCCTCCTTGTGGCTAGACAGGTAAGGAAGAGGAGGCTGCGGCCATGGGGAGCAGGTAGAAGAGGCAAGGGAAAGCAGTGCCTTCCCAAACTGCCAGCCAGCCCCACCCACACTCAATCGCCACCCCCTGCCATTCAGTGTGGCTGCCCCTGTCTCCTGGGCTATCTGAGCTTCAGCCCCACCTATGCTGGGCAGGCTGGGGTGAGGTGCATAGAGCTTTGGGGCCAGAGGGACCATCCACTGTCTGCCCTCCAGGCCTGGGGTGCCATCCTCCCCATGCTCCAGGGAAGGCTGGGGCCGAGTGCTGCCTGCCTGCCCTCTCTCCTGTGCTCCCACCAGGGCTGGGGAAGGAGAGGGGTGGCCTGCCCCTCAGTGGCAGGGGCACTTGGCTCTCAGGGGCCTGGGGCGGCAGGGTCAGGACCTCGGGTGGCAGGGATGGGCTGGGGGCTTGCCTTGCCCCGCCCTATGTTCTTGTTCTGGTGCTCAGGACCCTGCGGGCAGCAGAACTGCACCGTGAGCTCCCGTAGTCAAACCATTTGTTCGCAGTCCTCGGTGCAAGGTCAGGGACTAAAACATTCCAGCTGCTGAGCGGGGGGCCTGTGATCCAAACGGCCAAAGCACACGAGGGCTTCAGACGTGTTCCTCTGCTCTGGCTTGTCCCCGCCACGCTGTGACTCTGAGCTAATGGAAGGGCACATGCCGGGAGCTTTTCCCTGGGTTGGATGAACAATTTTTTTCCCTGTTCATTTCCTCAGACAAAAACCACCATGGCCCTGAGGACAGGTAAAGGGCTGAACCAAATGCCATAGCTCTGACCACCAGTGCCAACTGGAGTCCCTCAGCCGGGGGAGGAGAGATTGTCTGGCGAGGTCCCCCTGCTTCTTCCCTGCCCCTAGCGTAGGGGGGCATGGGCGTGGGGCAGGGCATGAGGTCGTGTCATCTCTGATAACCTTACATGCCATCACGTCCCTTCAGCATGGTTAGAAGCCTATGCCAGGGACCAGCCCTGCAGTCTGTCTGCTTCAGGACTGGAAGGCACAAAAGATTCCTGAGGCCACTGTTGTCCCACTCCGCCACCAAGCTTCCCTGAATGCCAATCAGACACAGCCCGGGACTGGCCCTGAGCTCTTGGGTGTTGAGACAGCGGACAGCTGGAGATTGTCACTGAAGCTCAAGTAGCAGATCCAGAGCTGGGCAGCAGGTCTGCAGAGATCTGTCAGCACTGACCCTCGTGTTCCTGAGGAGCCTCACTGATCTCCCCAGCAGGGCATGTCCCATTGCAGGAGCCTCATGGATCTCCCCAGAGGGGCATGTCCCATTGCAGGAGCAGGGCCGCGAGCAGGAAAGATGCTGCAGGATGCACAGAATGTAAAGCCTTCCGAGAACTCCAGGAATAATTTGCTGAAATGATACTGATAATATTTCTTGCACTCCAGCACCTGCATAAAATGTGCAACACTTCACTCCTTGTCTCTTCCAGACAAATGGGCTATTGATGTGTATGACGTACAGAAAAAACTCTATATATTAACCCACACTAAAATCTGCTGGAGCCATAGGAACTCTGGAGGGAGGAATATTATAAGGTAATATAAATATTCCAGACACGCTGTGCATGTGCCATAAATGTGATCATCAAAACAATTGGCTAATGCGCACCAGCAATTAGCATGTGAAATGGAACCCTGGCGCTGCAAAGTGTGGGTTTGCCATGTGACTATTGTAAGCACTCTTTGACATAGTGAAAAGGGGAGGCTTGGTAGTTAACAAATGGCCTCATAATGCGCTCCATTGAAACTCCTCCAGATGTCACGTTTGTCACATCAGCACCAGGCTCATGTTTATTCTGTTTGGGCTGATAGAAAACGACCCTCATTTGTTGGGCTCGTTACAATAATGTCCCAGAAGCACAGAAATGGGACATGGAATTAACTTCTAACCACTATGACAAGGTGACTGGTGTCTTACGCTTCATCTGCTCGTTCCCACCACTTGACCACAGCCTGCTGCCAAATGTCAAACAAGAAGCCAGGAAGCCTCATGGCCAGCATTCCACCACATCTCACAATCAGTTTTACACCCATAACAGAAGGCCTGTTGGATGCCCAGTAAGTGCTGGAATGTACAGAGGATAACAACTTACCTCAGCTCGTGGTTTTACCTTTCCCTGTAGGAGATGAAGGTTAAATTAAGCCCTGGGGCTGTTCCCAGCCTTGCACTGCAAGCTGTCAAAGACCCTAGCTCCATGTCCTGTAGGACTAAATACAGTATGTGGTGATAGTGTTAAACTGAGTGCTTCATAATGCCTACGCACAGAGGGCATGGAGGGAGGTGGCATGAGCAACCTTCATTGTCGCCTTTCTTAACTGTTGAGCACTTGACTTTCATCCTTAATATTGTTTCAGCCTTTTCAGAGTTTGTGTGGGGTGCATCTGTATTATCTGCCCATCTTGGAGACACCATCTGATCATAGAATCAGAGAACCCTAGGGCTAGAAGAGACATCGGGAGGTCACTGAATCCAGCCTCCTGCCCCAGGCAAGACCAACCCCAACTAAATCATCCCAGCCAGGGCTTTGTCAGGTCAGGCCTTTGATAACCAGAGATCCTAGTTTTCTGTGATTAAAAATAATCAAAATTGGTCTATAGAAATTGGTGGTTTTTTGACGATTGAAATGAAAGGCTGAATTTTAGTTTCCAGAGTCATGGTATGTATAGGCATCAGCTGAACACTTCTGATAGGTACACGTAGAGCTCCACTCATCTGCACCTTCAGTATCCCATCTCTTGGTACTAACTGGCTGACCAGCTGCCTGGGGCTGACAGCCAAAGAACCCCTTTCCCCTACACACATTAAAATAAGTGATACAAAGCTCTTTGCCAATTCTCCGATTATCCCCAGTTTTGATGATGGGCTCTGGCCCTGGTTCCAATCAGCTTGGTAAACGGGGTTCGCTCCCCTGTGAATGGAAAGTTCATTCCAAAACCAACCACAGCAGGAGGAAGCAGTGCACACTAAAGAAGTGACAATGGTATTATCGCGTGACGGGGTGCAGTCCGCTGCCACAGCACCTCCTGCTGGTGATATGGGACTTAGCTCTTGCAGCCTCCAGCGCACCCTCTTCTGGCCCACCCACTGCTACCTTCTGGTTGGTTCGCCAATGCCTCTCATGAGGATCCATGTCCCTCCCAGACCATGCTGCCCGTCCCTCGGGATACTGCCCGGCCAGCGTGCACCCCCTCTCTGTGGGGTCCTTGCCTCAGTGAGCCACTACCAGTCATCACCCAGCCCCTTACCCCAAGGGCACACTGCAGTCTGAAATAGCCACTCCTCATTGGCACAGAGCTGGACCTGCTGCCTTCTGCTGCCTGAGAGCCCTCCGGCCTTGTCTCAGACCCTACAGGCTGGGGCTTACCTGGCTCACTCTGTCTTTCCCCAGCCCTTGTATGCGTCAGGAAGCCCCTGTAGCCTCCTTAGCAGCTAGGTCCCTTCTGCTCCACAGCTGGAGCAAATCTCCTTTCCCAGGGCCCCAATTTATGCAGCCCCACCTGGGCCCTCATCAGCAGCTAACTGCCTCAGCTGCTGGCACCACAGTCTCAGCCCTCCACCAGGGCTGGCTTTAGTGTTTGCAGGGCCAGTGCAGGTCAAATGCCCCATAACATGTCAGAAAAATGTAAATAGCAGCTAATTGGCTGGTCACTTTTTCGAGAAATGAAAAAAATTAAAACTTAAAAGTCAGGTCGACTTCCAGTGATGGTGCCATCTGGGCAGTGATGGTGAAGAAGAATAACACCTTTGTTTATTTGGCCATGAGCTTCCCTGGCTAAGACCCACTTCTTCAGATTTTCAGACTGGAGCAGATGAGAAGAATCCTAGGTTTATCTAGCAGGGACGGGAAACCCTCCCTGCTTCTCCTCCCCTGGTCCCAGACACTCTCGGGCTGCCAATTCACTGGCAGTGGCTCCCCAGCTCCTGCCAGTCCCCTAGCCCCATCCCCAGCCCGGCCCAACTCCCTCCTAGCCCCAACTCCAGGCCTCCGGGGCTCTCTGGTCCAGCAACATCCATGGTCCTGCCAGACCACAGACATTGCTGGACCAGAGAGTACGAGGTTCCCATGGATACAACCTCTATTTCTTTTGCTTTTTACTGTGCAAATATTTTTAATCTCTCTCGCTACATAAAATAAACACTGTGTACTTTGTATTCTTTTGTAATTAAAATCAACATAAATAAAAATGTAGGAAACAAGGGTATTCTACTACTGCTTAGCAACATCACTAAAGGTCTAGAAAACACGACCTTTGATGGAAAAAAGTGGGTTTGTTCAGTTTGCAAAAGAGAAAGCTGAGAGCGGACATAATGTTAGCTGTCAAGTACCTAAAGGGGTGTTACAAGAAAGAGGGAGAAAAATTATTCACCTTAACTTCTGAGGTAGGACAAGATGCAATGGGCTTAAATTGCAGCAAGGGAGGTTTAGGAAAAACTTTCTAACCGTCTGGGTGATTAAAGACTGGAATAAATTACCTAGGGAGGTTGTGGAAGCTCCACCACTGGAGCTGAAGAGCAGGTTAGATGGCGCTTGGTGCTGCCGACAGGGCAGGGAACTGGCCTTGGTGACCTCTCGAGGTCCATCCCAGTCCCAGTGTTCTGTGACTCCATGATTCTCTCTGGACACAGGCAGATAGGCGTTTTATAGGTCAAGGCCACGATGAGTCACATTGTGATCATCTTGTCCGAACTCCTGTGTAACACAGGCCTGGCAGTCCCTCCCAGAGAGTCCTGCGTTAAGCTCACGGCTGGAGCACAAGCTGGGATGTACCTTTTCAAGAGAGCCGTCCCCACCTAGATTTAAAGATTTCAGGTCACAGAGAGGCCACCGTTGTTGGATTTCCCGTTGCTGTTAAAAGTGCTCCATTGGTCAGGCCTCGGATTTGCAGTGAAGAGCTTGTATCTGGCGGCTGCTCCTGTAACATAATTGCCAGGGTCTGGACCACAGACCTCAGAGGCTCAGCGCAAAGCAGAGTCATGCAGGATAGGATGTCACAGGAGAGTGTGTGTCTTGGGAGACAAGGCTGCTGGGAGCAGTACTCTCCGTGCTGTTCCTGTGCAGCAGATACAGATCCTGCCCCCCCTGAGTGCAGCCCCCTCCCTGCCATGCCAGCACCACCACCAGCACTTGGCTGGTTCCTGCTTGGGGGCACGGAGGTGGACAGTTCTCAGCATTCCTTTCCTCTGTTAATGCACCAGGGGCCTATTGCAGCCAAGGCTTATCCGTGCAGCATCCAGGTGGTGTCACAGCCACTTGTAGCTCCACAGCACCGTCGCAGGAGGGAGGCAGCACCCCAGCTTCCGAATGGTTTATTTCCTCTGAGCTGGTCCCCTGAGGGGGAGACGTTCCTCTCAGATGTCCCCCGACAATGTTCCAGGCCAGGCTGAGCACAGAGAATCCCCTCCCAGCCAGCTCTGGAGGCTCCCAGCCAGAAGAACGTGGCACCCCAGGCCCCAGCTGGAGTGATGGAAGTAGCTGCCAGCAGTGCTGAAAAGCCGGCCCAGGGAGTCCAAAGGGAACATCTCGAGGAGAGATGAATGGCCTAAGTGGCCCAGAGCGACCACAAGGGCAAAAATCAACCAGAAACAGAAGGTGACAGGCCAGCAGGGATCAAAGGGGTGCTTGCAACCTAATGGGTTACACAGAAGCTGTAAAATGGCCCATAAAAGGGAAGCACAGAGGAGACAGAAACCAACGTTTTAAACAGATGCTCACTTTGGTGTTAATCCGAAAATCCAGCCCCCGGAGGAGGAAATGGTCCCTGTTGGTTCAGACCGTGAAGACTTACCAGGCAACCGTGGCGTTCGGATACGGCTAAAACGATTCGACAGCCTGACGACCTCTTGAGTGGGGCTCCGGGTTTGGCAGCGCTGGATATATGCCCTAACCGCTCTGGCTGTCACCTTATAATTCACACCACAGGTTGCACCTCCCTGGACTAGCATGGGTGGGACCTCACTGGTCCCAGACGAGAGAACTTGCTGGCCCAGGGAAGATCCCTGACACCAGGCCTCCACTTCCCCACCTGCTGCTGGGCCAGCAGCCCCAGCCTGCACTGCTGACGAGCTACCACCCATGCTGCCCTCCAACGCCCAGGGGCTGGCCAGGGAAGTCAGCTCCGGCTCCGGCTCCGGCTCCGGCTCCGGCTCCGGCTCCGGCTCCGGCTCCGGCTCCGGCTCCGGCTCCAGGGGGTTGCTGGGGAATGCCAGCCCCCCATGGCTGTGACCCCAGAGGATTGCTGGAGGGACGTGGACTCCCCCATGGTGATGTTGGGGCCCTGGCTGCAGCCCCCACCCCAGGGCTGCCGGAGGACATGGGCTGCACCCTCCTGCCTGGCTCAGTGGGACAAGGGGCATTGCCGGACCAGCGAGTGCTGGTTTTAGGAGAGCCAGACTGCACCATGTCTCCAGTTGTACTGGAGGGGTTGTACTCTAACGGTGCACTGAGGGAATGCAGGCCACTGAGGAGCAGCAGAAAGGCTTCGTGGCACCAGTTGGCTTGTCTGTCTTACGTGCAGGCCCCAGGGCGATTTTTGTTTTCCTTCCCCTGAAATGTGGAACAAGCAGCACATTCGTCTGTGGTGAAGCCTGAGAGTTCTGGGGCCTTTCAAGGGAAAGTATTGAGTGTCCTTGGCGCACGTTAAAGAACCCAACTTGTATGAATGTGTAATAAAAAGGCCTTTTTTAACCCATTGGTCCCTTCATGGGGATGGCCTTTGCACACAAATGACCCATTTGTTTTCATTCACACATTCCTTGCTTGACTCTCGCTGCAAGGTGCTGATGGATGCAGATTTGTTTAAAGAAATTACATTAGGCTCAAGCAAAGTTCATTTTCCTATTTCTCCCTAGTCCCTTAGTCTGAGAAGCTGCCATTTCCCTGAGCTTACAATGGAAGTGATGCTCCACAGTGGAAGTGAAGCTCAGGGAAGATGGTCAGAATTACCCTGGGGCGGGGAAGGGTTGGATGCCACTAGGTAAGCTGGCCACCACCTGCAAAGCCACAGACTGCCCTCAGGGAAGCTGGCTGCCATTTTGCTGAACTGTTGCCATCTGAAATGAGGCTTCTCCTTGCAAAGATGGCAGCTGCTTCTCTTTTCCAAACTGAACATGCTCACTTCTTTTAGTCTCCTCTCACAGGACATATTTTCCAGACCTTTCATCATTTTAAATTGCTCTTCTCGGGCCCCTCTACGATGTCTCCACATCTCTCCTAAAATGTGGGGGCCAGATCTGGACACAGTAATCCAGTTGGGGGCTAATGGGTGCAGGGCCTTGCCCCCCACGTGAAAAAGGAAGCGCAAAGCTCTCAGCCTTTCTAAAACCAGCTCCCGAGAAGTGTGTTTGGGTAAAACTGTGAGTCACTGAGGAAGAGGGGTAGCGTTTAGGCCAGACTTCTTCTGCTGAACATCTCAGGAGTCTTGGTACAACCTTCTGGCTCAGTGAGTGGCAGTTCAGCGAAGCCTCGCTGTGAGCTTATTACACCCTCCCTGCTGCAAAGACAACGCGTGAGTATTAATCCACTAGGGATGGAAGCATGAGGAAAACAGAACATTGCCTCAGCTGTTGTCAGACCTCTGTGAAAAGCGGATGTCCTTGCAGATCAGAATAGCTGCTTTTCTGGCACAGGTGGAAGAATAGCAGCGCCGGCCACTGCCACAGGTCATAGAATCATAGAATCATAGAACACTAGGACCGGAATGTTGCCCCGGTGGCTGGCACGTCAGCATGCAAATTCCCAGACTTTCTTGAGTCTACAGTAAATTTCTCTCATCCGAGGCGTTGCCCCTTCTTGCAGGTTTCCGGGTCCATATGGAAGGACCAATAAAACAGGATTGCGCTGGGTCCCACACATCATGTGATCCTATCTCTACAGAGCCCCATTAATATTTATAGCAGCAGAATTCAAGTACGGTTTCAATTAAGGAGCAGGCTGGGAAGAGCTGGTTGGTGAGGTGTGGGGAGGTGAGTGCAGTGGGGGGGGCGCTCAGCCACAGCAGCTCTCCTGCATGCCCAAGCTCTGCAGTAGAACATAGATCAGGGCCTACAGCTCCACAGGCCTTTTCTAGAAGATTTACAGCCACCAGCTGATCCAGCCTATCCCAGGGGCTGATATAGTGCCCCACTGGCACCTCACAGCCACGCCGCCCCAGCCCCCTCTGCCAGATGTGCCGGCAGCTACTGAATTAATTTCAGTTTCCCCAGCAAGACCTGGCTCCAGAGCTGCAGATGCCCCCGCTGTGAGCAAGCCGAATGAGCTGACGACATCAGGAGGCAGAACCACAGAAAGGCTGATGGAGTCCTGGAACTGGGGGCCAGGAGTTCTTTATCAACAGGGGGTAAAGCATCCCGGTTTGGGTTGGATCACCCCCCAGGAAGTGTCTCTGTCTTCTTTGTCTCTCCAGCATGGGGGCAGGAAACGTCATCACCCCAGGATCTCATGGGAGGCTCCTGGTATTTCCTGCTTTGGTCCAGCCAGAACTACCGCAAGCAAGATCCACTCTCCTGGTAGCTGTACACGTCTGCACCCCCTGCCCACAGCAACTAGAAATACAGAGACAGCAGCGTGAACACCCCACTGTGAGAACAAGTGGCCCCGTGGCACATCTGGTGGGCATATGGGTAAGGGATGTCTGCCCAGCAGGCACAGGCTCACACCCAGGCTCTCCAAGCAGCTGTGCAAGCAGTGCTAGGAGGGGGTAGCTCAGCTCCCTTCCACTTACACTCTTCTGGGGGCATCTGCACTGCTGTGAAACACCCACTCGGGGCGCAGGCTCGAGCCGGAGGCAGTACAGTGTTGCGTAGATTTCAGGGTCAGGTCAGAGCCCAAGTCTGGGACCCCAGGAGGGGACGTGTCCCAGGGTCTGGGCTCCATCCCAAGCCTGAACATCTTCACAGCCACCTGTAGCCTCACAGCCTGAGCACCCCGCCCTAGCCAACTGGCCATGGCCGTGCGGCAGGTCTTTGGTCCCCACGGGAACGCACTGCTCCTGCCACCAAGTGCTCACCGAACCCTGGGGCCTCCTGAGCGAACACGCCACCCCCGAGCTTGCTGTGAAACACCTGCAACAGCACCTACAGCTGGACCCCTCCCACCGCTCACCCAGTGAGACGGGCAGGACACCCTCAGAACTACAAACTGACTGGCCAACCACGCACCTCCTGGGGAACCCCAGTTCACCTCGGCCAACAGAGCCCAAGAGATCAGTACGGCAGTGCCACACGAAACGGAACCCGCAAACAGACTCAGGCACGCTTAAAACCAGAGCTGACAGGGTCTGGAACCCGCCTCGGTGCACGGGCCATTTAAATCCAGAGGGTTAGTAGCAGCTTTGCTCTGCTGCCTGGGGATTCCAGTGCTGTGGTAAGTCACCGCTCAGTTGTAAAGGTCTGAAAGCCAAGCCCTGCCGTTCAGCTCCAGTACGAACATCTCAACACTGCAAACGCCCTCCACTGCTGAGATCTGTCACTGGGGGAGGGAGGGTAATGGGGTGGGAGGTGGATGATTTCTGTGCCACATTGCAATGACCAAGCTACAACCACAGGCTCTTATTCTGGGTTTTCTGCAGCAGCACCACACCCCAGCTCTACAGTTCCTCAGGGCAGCGATGCCCGGGAAGCTCAGGGGGAGTTCAACCCCTCAGGTCCTCACCTGTACTCAGCTCCCCATCTCCAGGCCACAGCGTACCACATCTGACTCAGAGGGCCTGAGGTGAATCCCACCAGCTCCATAGTCTGAGAAGCTGCTGCACGGCCTCTCTCCTCTGCCTATACGTGGGGCAGCAGGGGCTCTGCAGTACCCATTGGCTAATACTGAAACCACTGGGAGCTGTGGGGGTAGTGCCTGTGGACAGGGAAGTTCACAGAGTTGCCTGGCTGCATCTCCAGAGGAAACAGGGTGGGGGGACATGCTGCTGCTTCAGGTGTCACCCAGAGACTGCATCCCTGAGCACTCCCTGTACCCCAGATCCCTGCCATGAGCCCCACCCACCCTCTGAACACCTTGGTCCCAGCCCAGTGCTCCTTCCTGCGCCCCTTGGCCATTATCCACAGCCCCTACCCAGACCCTGCAACCCCAGCTCCAGAGCACCTCTCTCTCTCTCTCTCCCTCTCACTCACACACACACACACCTGTGCTCCCAAACCACTGCCCTGACCCCCTCCTGCCTCTCAAAGCACCTGGTGCAAGTGAGCGAGTGAGTGGGGGTGAGAGCGTGCAACAGAGGAAGGGGGACTGGAGTAAGCATGGCAGGGCCTCGGAGAATCAGAGCATCCCAGGGCTGGAAGGGACCTCGGGAGGTCACTGAGTCCAGCCCCCTGTGCCTCACCACCTGCCTGGGGAGACAACTTTTCCGAATATGCAACCTACGCCTCCCCCTCTATAACTTCAGACCATTGCTCCTCGTTCTGCCATCAGGCAGCAAGGGAGTTGGTTGTGTGAAACACAACATGGCTTCTGTCCCTGTGTGGTGGTGTCCTTGGCCCATGTCTGGGAGTGAAGAGGTTCACATCTTGCTCCTGCCATGGGTCTGGGCTCACAGCCCATCAAAAACACAGGCCGACTGACATGCAATATCCCAGTTACACACACAGCGAGAAGGGTCATTACCGTACTCACAATTCACCCAACCCTGGGGATAATGTCCATTAATTGTCTCTTGGGTTAATCTCCCAGCAGCATATTACACATTTAAACAGAGAGAGGTTTCAGGGGAATTGCAGGGGTTTGGTCCCATTTGTTGTGATGATCTGCTGTGATTCCATAATAGATGTGCTCCAGTGAATAACAATCACAGGGTGGCGGGGGGCAGCTTTCGTGTGCCCTGGTAGTGGGAAAGTGCCCCTCAGCCAAGTGCACGGGTCTGGCTCAAACACTGATGCTTTGGAACTGAAAGCAAAGCCAGATGTTTGGCGATTTTGAAACATCTGTTGGAAAACAGTGGCCTAGAGATGAGGCCCGGCCCCATGCTGTTACAGGGCTGCCGGGTTTATTCAACTAAATTAAAAAGTTGTTGAAAATTACACGGGCAGCCTAAGAATCTGGATGCCAGCCCTGGCTTAAGGCAAGCCGGTGGTGATTGAGCCACAAAACCCACAAGGTACAAAGTGAAGTTGGTCATTGCTGCCAGGTTATTCATCGTCTACAGAGCTGAGCATGACGCTCAGGAATGGCATTGGAGAATCAACACCTTGAGTTCCAGCTTGCCTCCTCTGCGTGGCCTGTGGCAGAGCGCCAGGGCTCTGAGTGGAGTGTATGTGGGGAAGAATGAACCCAGAATAGTTTGGAGTTCCCGTTCTTGCTCCACACAGTCCCCACACCTGCTACTGAAGCCTTCTGAGCCCCCCCGGCCTCGACACCACGTCCCAGGCTTCGTCTCCTGTCCTAGACAGCTCTCCTGTCAGTCAGAGGTCCAGCCTGAGCCCATCGGCCTGGCTTTTGTTGCTAGGAAACGGGTCAGACTGTGCCCTGCACTGCACATGCCAGGAATGGGATCCATTGGCAGGTAACATGACAGGTGGTATAACTGTGGGCCTGAATCTGACAGCCAAGTGGAGCCATCCAGCAGCAGAGACTCCACAGGCTACATGAACTCTCGGTTACGCCTTACAAGCTCCTTAGCCTCCATAATCAGCCCCTCATTTTAAGGGCCCCTCATGCTGCTTGAGCTCCTACCAAGGAGTCTTAGAAAACAACCCTGCCCCTGAGTGCCTGTCCGAGGCCAGCCTTCCCCTGTCACAAGCACAGAGGCTATGGCAAAAGAGAGCTTTTATTGGCCAGCCCAAGGAACCCAGGATTGCTTTGGGAAAACACAGGCACATGCAAAAGCACATGGCCATAAGCAAAGGAGACCTTACAGTGGGCCCGAGAAACACTGGCTGATGAACATTCTTGAAACTGGGAGGTTCCTGGGAAAAGTTTTGGCTTCAACCAATCACCAAGTTCTGACAACAGTGTTTTGTTGGAAACCGTGTGGCCAGTTCCAGGTAAGAAGCACGTCCAGAGCACCATCAGAAGATGACGACTTACAAGGAGGGGCTGAGGGAGCTGGACTTACTTAGTTTGCAGAAGACAAGAGTGAGGGGGGGTTTGATAGCAGCCTCCAGCTGCCTGAAGGGGGCCTCTAAAGAGGATGCAGAGAGGCTGTTCTCAGTGGTGATGGAGGGCTGAACATGGAGCAATCGTCTGAAGCTGCAGTAGAAGAAGTCTAAATTGGATAATGGGGAAGACTATTTCCCCAGGCAGGCAGAGAAGCACTGGGGTGCGTTACCTAGAGAGGAGGTGGGACTCTCCCTCGCTAGAGGTTTTGAAGTCCCAGCTCGACAAAGCCCTGGCTGGGAGGATTTAGTTGGGGCTGGTCCTGCTGTAGGCTTAGGCTGGACTTGATGACCTCCTGAAGTCCCTTCCAGCCCTAGGCTTCTATGATCTCTCCAATCACAATAATTAATGAATTCTCTGTCCAAATGTGGTCTTTATTAATAAGGGAGATAGGGATTTATCACTTATTCCCATTTCACAGATGGGGACATCAAAGCATAAGAAGGCTAAATGATTTCACCAGATTCACCCAGTGAGTGAGTAACTGAGTGAGTGATGGAGCCAGAAATGTAGCCAAGAATTCTCAGTCAAGAGTTTCAACACTTGCCCCCTGTACTTCTCCGTGAAGTATGGTTCTAATGTGCTAATGATATGAGCTATTGGGGTAGGTGGGGCATGCCCCATATGTGCAGAGGTTTGCCGCCATCCACAGTTTGGAGGAGCAGGCATAAATGGGAAAACAATATGGCTGAAGACATACATAAATGGGACTAGTTAGACATGCAGGTATTCGGCCACATCTTCAACCACGTCATTTTGTTTTCCTTTAATATGGGAAATCTGCCAAAACCAATGTACTTTTTCATGTATTAAAAGGGCACTGCTGAGGTGTTCCAAACGGCGTTTAAAGGGGCCACATATGTGCCAAGCTAAAGTTGCCCCAGACTCTGAACTCATGCTCCTGACTTTCTTGTCTGAATCAGCTCAGGATCAGCCCTATGCTTAGCACTGCAGCGCCGAGATATAGTTACAGTGCAAACAACAAGTGTTTTACTCAGGAGTTGCCATGCAAGCCAGCACAAGTGAGGATCATGGACACATAAAAGGCATGCAGAATACATTCTACAGAGTGAACTTAACTGTTAGCTCAATCTCCGGCTAATGAAGTTTATCTCAAAAATCTGTTGCAGAGAATCTTCAACCCAGACTGGTTGTGATCCCATTGTCATTAATATAAACACACAGCCTGTTTAATTCCTCGGCGCAGGATGTCTTCTTTGTTCTCCATATATGGTCTAACAAAGCTTGACGTGCACCTCAAGATAAGGTTCTCTTCCCTTGCTGTGTCTCTGTGTTTATTAATTTCTTGCTGAAATTCTTACAGTCCTTCAGCTGAGATGGGTGATAGGAGACCCATTGTGAATGATATATTTAATTTACATCTCAACAGAGCAATAGGTGAATAAGTGCCTTTTGTGCAACAGGAAACCTGTTTCTCCACCTCTGATGTGATACAGATTCCAAGGACACATTTCCTGTATGCACACAGCTCCCTGCACTGTATTTTTACATTGGTGGCAAAATAATTACAATGGCTTAGGAGCATAAGAACAGCCAGACTGGGTCAGACCAAAGGCCCATCCAGCCTCGTGTCCTGTCTTCAGACAGTGGCCAATGCCAGGTGTCCCAGAGGGAGTGAACAGAACAGGTGATCGTCCAGTGATCCCTCTCCTGTCATCCATTCCTAGCTTCTGACAAACAGAGCCTGGGGACAGTGTTCCTACCCAGCCTGGCTAATAGCCATTGCATGACCCTGGCTTTCTTTTAATGACTCCCAGGACCTTCTTTGCTAAACCAGACTGTACAGAGCAGAATCAGGACATTCCTTTAACCCTCTGCTCTGTTGGCACTGAGAGGCTTGTGGGTCACGCTGGCCCAAAAGCCACTGTTATGAGCTGATGAGGAGACACTAGGCCAAACGCATTCTCGTGTACATCAGTGTAACACGCATGCTCACAAGTATAGTGTATTGCCATGTTTTCCAACACCAGTGTTTGCCAGTAGTTCTGGGAGGGGCATTCTCTAGCCTGAAAATGTGCAGCTGAGCCAGCCTACATCAGCCAGAGCCTGCAGGAGAGGGCTCGTTATTGCTGGCAAGGCCGACCCCAGGGGGAATTTTCTTGGACAGATGGATAATATTTCAGATGTGCCTGACTGATGCCAAATGGTTGCAGCTTTCCCTTCTGCCTCAGTTCAGAGCATTCAGCCCGTATAAATAACGCAGGTTGAACTTCTCTTCTCTTGAGGTGCTGGATGAGAGAATTTGCCGGACCACAGGATGTCAATAGTACCTAGCACATCACCAAACACTTCCACCACTTACTGGGCTCTTCGAAGACATTTGGGGGTAAATTACAGCTAAATAACAGCACAGAGCACTGAGAGCCAGGGTTTCACTTTTTGGGACTACAGGAAAATTGGCCACACCCATGATAAGTGGTCGTGCGGCCCGGCGAACTCAAGCCACGACAGATGTTGCTGAACGAGAGCGGGCTGGGTTAGAGAGGTTCAACCTGTAACACAATGTTCAAACTGTCCTGACTGCGACCTGCAGGCAGTTTGGAACCAAAGGTCCCCCATTTATCAGCAAATACATATCTCAGGCCTCATCACGACTCCTTAGCAGCAACCCCATCATGATTAGACATTTAGTAGGAGGGTTAGCGATGCAGACACGTGCCAGAGACAGAGAGCCATGGGGACTGGACGCTCCAGTGCTGGAGAAGACAGAATCCAAAGAGAAAACAGAAAAGCACAGAGCTTTCTCCCAGCCGGCAGCCTTCCTGGGCCTGCCATTCAAATGTCAGTACACAAGCCCTAAACAAACGGTGCCCTGCCCAGAGCCCCCCACCCCTGGGACCTTTCTGGCACTGTGGGGCACGAGACAGCAGCACCACCTAGCGACCAAAGAATTTCACACTTCTTTTTCCTCGGCCTCTGCGATTGCTGGGCCACTTGGACCTGCCGGGACTGACGCAAGCGTGTGCCCTTGCCAGTGCCCCCACTGCACAGGACTGCTGCATATCCTCCAAGAAGAGGCAACCTCAGGATGCCGCTGCCATCGTGGAGACTTGCTGCTGTGGGATTTTCTGGGCACCTCCCAGCCAGTGAACTCTGGGCGCGCCCCATCGACCCTAGCGCTTGCGCAGGGTTGTACTGGGGAGGCTGCCAGAGAGTGAGCCTGTGGATCCAGAAGTGAGGTGGGGGAGCACGGGCCTGGATCTGAGAGGACATGGCTTTGGGCTCTGCTTGTCATCGCACCTCGCTCTGCAGCTGCGTGGTGCTGACAAAGGACCCCAATGCAGTGCGACCACCCCGCTCTGTGGGGCGCCAGCTCCACTCTCAGACGCGCTTTGATGTTACATGTTGGACACGACAGCAAACTGCACTAGGACTCCCTGGGGAAATGGTCCAGGCTCTCACATCTCCCTCCCACCTCGCTAGGCAGCTCTGCACCCTCCCTCGCCACAGACCCCCATTCCAGAACACTCTGGAACATTCCCCTCTGCTCCAGTCTGCCCCTACCTGCAGCCACCCCCCTGCCCCTGCGAGCTGCCCCCAGGGCTGCACGTGGGACAGCCAGGCTGCAGCAGCCATGCCAGGGGGCCTGTCAGTCCTGCAGCGCCACATGGCAACTCGTCCCACCTTTGAGTTCATTCCTCCGTGGCCAATCGCCAAAGGCCAGAGCAGGGCAGCGGGATTCTGCACGCTGGCCCTTGCCCCTGGGAGTGGCAGACTGCTCTGTAGGGCGCCCCCAGAGAGAGGTGGGGGAGCATGTGTTCATGTAAGTGCTCTGCCTCCCCGTCACTCACAGCCTTCGGGGCTTTCTTTGGCTAAGGCCCAGCACACGCTGGGCTCCTCTGCATTTGGACAGAGCTGTACCTCCTGCAGAAAGCCATGTGGTCCGCAGGCTGGTTCCTGATGCTTGCCCTTGATTGCTGGCTCAGCACAGCCTGGCTGCAGCCCTGCTGGGATTTACAGGGCTTTGTTTTTACTATACGTATTTTGTTTCTTTACTAGTGGACTCAGCACTTCATTAAAATAACCTCAGGCCCAGACGTTCCTCCTTGCCTTACGTTCCAAGGAGGTGAAGTCAATCAGAGTTCAGATTTACACTGTACATAAACACAGTGCGCGGCACGGGCAGGCCCATACCGATGGAACAAGCCCCTGGGTAATCAGCCAGAGCTGCTCCCAGATGTGCTCACTGGCTGGAGAATAGGCTGGGACACACCGCCCGGCTCAGCAGACACAACATGGCAGACAGAGTTCTTTGCTCCAAGCTGCAGTTGTTTCCAGCACATCAATGCCCTGCTGAGACCCCGCACAGCTGTGAAGCCGTAGCTGTCTCACATCTGGACACAACGTGCATGCTAATTAGCTGTGTTGGCCACGGCGAGATTCAGACCTGCGCCCTTTCTGCCCCAGGGCATGTGGGCCATGGACGGGGAGAGCTGGCTCCAGGCCCTACGGACCACGAGGGATGTTCCACAGCTGGAGGGACAGAGCAGTCTGGGCTCTAGACCTCCCTGTGGCCCTCAGCCTTGGGCTGACACTGCAGCTCTCTCAAGTTAAAGTGCAGGAAATCCCCTGGCCAGGCTGCTGAGACTGCTGGATAATCTCATCCGCAAACAACTCAACTCCCACCATTATGTGGGCAGCTCAGATGTGCTTCCCTTTCTGCCTCAGCCCTGGCTGCTTCTGTTCAAGTCAGGATCTCTGCCAGGCTCTCCAATATTGTCTTGTGGCAGTCTAGCCCTTAGTTCAAGCTCAAGATGGCGAAAAGAGAGCTCTTCATTTCCCCTTCCCTGCCCCCTGCATGCCCTCCTGTCACAGACACTGCACACAACACTACCCAAAGATAAGGCCTTTCCTATTCAGACACTAAGACCCTCACCTGAGGTCTCATCAGCTCACATCTCAATTGCTACCCTTATCCTAACAGGTGAAAAGGCATGGATCCCAGAAGGGCAACTCAGATATACATGAGCAGGACGTGACCACATCTCAAATGTGCCAGGAGAATAAGGGAAGCGGTGGACTTGTGCTTTAACAGGGCCACTTCCACCGGGCTGGAAACACTTTGAGTTAGATCAGCTGGGAGGTCGACATTAGTTAGAAAAATAGGAAAAATAATTGCAAATAGTTTGAGAGCATCTTATGAGAGGATCGAAAAGCCACAAGCCCACCCTTGAGAAGGCCGTGTTGGTTTGAAAAACAACCTGGTTTAGGCAGGAAGTGAAGGTCGCTGTAAAAATTCTAAAAAAAAAATCCATAAGTGGAAGAGAGGAGAAGTTGGAACGGTAGCAAATAAACATGGAAAGCTGAGGGAGCTACCGAGAAATCCATGTCCAAGAGTTAAGGATAAAAAGAAGCAGATTTTAAAAAGCACGACAAACAAAATAATCCCTATTCCAGCAGGAAATGGAAGTATCATTGCTAATAATGAAGAGAAGGCAGAAGCGTTCTACAAATATCTCTCTGGGTTCATGGAAAAAACCATGATGAACTCTCCTATGATGAGGGTAATACTCTTTCCATTCTGCTGTGAGCTCTGGAGGACAATAAAGAAGAGCTACTCAAGTTAGGCATTTTAAAATCAGCAGTTGCAGAAAACTCACTCCTAAGAATTATTACAAGTTTTCTGAGGAGCTGGCTGGAGGTTTACTGTTAATTTTCAATAAGCCTAGGCATACTAGGGGGGAAAAAAAGTGTAAAAAAGGGTAAAATCCTGCCACCCTGACACCAATCCCAGGCAAAGTAATGGAGGAGCTGATAGAAATGAAGGATAATGTAATTAATGAAAATCAGCACTGGTTTACGTAGGATACATCCTGTCAAACTAACTTGATACATTTTTTGACAAGACACAACATAGGCAATAGTGCTGACATAACATACTTTGCCTTCTGTAATGGGTTTAACTTGGCACCTTGTGCTATTTTGATTACAAACTGGAATAATGTAAAATAACAATGGCACACATTAAATGGTTGAGTAACGAGCTAACATAAACAAGGAAACCATCACTGAGGAAGTCTGTTTCTGGGAGGTGGAGGGGTGGGTCCATAAAGAACAGAGACAGACTGTGTCAGCCAAACGGTCCATCTAGCCCAGACCCTGTCCTCTGACAGAGGCCAGTGACTGGCACCCAAAGGGAGGGAACAGAAAAGGGAATTCACAGGCGCTCTCTCCCCTGCCATCCATTCCCAGCCTCTGACAAACTGGGGCTAGGGACACCATCCCTGCCCACCATGGCTAAAGCTATTGATGGACCTGCCCTCCATGGATTTACCTACAGGTTGGACCTCGCTGGCTGCGCACCCTCGGGACCTGAGCAGTCCCAAACAAGGGAGTTTTGGAGACCAGGAAGAGCAATTCTGGCCCCTCTGCTGAAGGATTCCAGGCTCTCCTGGAGTCCACCAGCAGACAGGGCCAGGTCCCACTCTGGGTTCTGTGCCTTTGGCTCTGCTATCAGCCCCGGGCAGATGGCCTCAGCTGCTGGGCTCCCTGCCCCCAGACCAGCTCTACCGCCAGCCCTGGCCACCACGCTTCCTGCTTCTCTCCTGGCTGCTGGGCTCCCACCCATAAGGGCTCTCTGGTCCAGCAACACCCAGGAGCCTGCCAACCAGAGTGTCCTGGCCCAGAGAGGTGCAGCCTGTAGTTCTTTTTTCAGACCTTTCATGGTCACCGCCTTCATAGCAGGCTCTGGCGAAGAGTTCCATGGGTTCAGTGTGTTTCGTGTGAAGAAATCCTTCCTTTTCTTTCAAACAAATTCATCTGAAGAGAGAAGTTCTTGGGCCTACCCTATTTAACATATTTATCAATGACCTAGAGGAAGCATTAAACCACCACTTTTAAAGTTTGCTGATGACATAAAAATGGGGGAGTGATAAATCACGAAGAGGACAGTCACTGACTCGGAGCTATCTGGTCATTTGGTAAATGGACGCAAGCAACTACACATGTTAATAGAATGAAATGAAAATGTAATGTGTCTTGGAACAAAGAAGGCAGGCCATGCTTCTGGAGGGAGGACTCTATCCAGGGAAGCAGCCACTCTCAGAAAGATTTGGAGGTTGTGGTGGATTGCTGTGTGGTCAATAGAGCTAATGTGGCACTGGGCTGCAAAAATGGGGAGCTCGAGCAGGAGCAGAGAGGTTATTTGACTTCTGTGTTTGGTACAGGTACAACTGCAGCTGGGATCCTGTGTCCAGTTATGGCACCCATAGTTCGAGAATGATGTTGATAACTAGGCAGCAGGGTCCGGGAGAACCAGGTTAGAAACTTGCCTTGTGGGGCTAGAACCCCAGAGCAGTGTCTGCCGAGCTTGGCAAACAGGAGGTGGAGGTGTGATTCACTCAGTCTTATGTACCTACACAGAGAACAAGCTTTCAAGAAGGGAAAGGCCCAATGAGACCCAACAACTGGCAGCTGAAGCTAGACAAACTCAGACTGAAAAGACGCCGTCAGTTTTTAGTGGTGAGGTAACGAGCCATTTACTAACGGTCGTGGGGATTCTTCATTTCTGCCACGGTGTAGCAAAGAGTGAGCCTTTTGCTAACAGCTCTGCTCTCGGGATCATTTTGGGCAGTCTCTGACCTGCGCTGTACCGCAGGCCAGACGACATGACTGCGCCTTGGAAAGGGCAACTCATGAGGCCTGTACACGAGGCGTGTGTGCGGGGTCCCTGCACACCCGCCCAACGGGCCACTCTGCCCCTTTCCTGCTTCATCCCCCCACCTTACCCCTGGCCTCCTCCCCAGCCTGCCTGGCCAGGGATCACCAGTGGTGGGTCCTGGGGTGGGAGGAGGTAGGCCATGGAGAGGCGATCCCCTGTAGCTTCTGCCGCGGCTGGCACCTGCCCCAGGTAATCTTCCCCCTCCTGGGCCAAGCTGGGATGGGGCTTGGGGGTGGGTGAGATGGGAGTTTCAGGCAGAGGTGGGGTAGGGTCCTTGGGCCAAGCAGGAGGTGGGGTGCTGTTCATGCCTAGCAGGGGAGGAAGGCTGTTTGGGAGGTGAGGGGCCAAACTAGGGGTAGCTGGAGGGAGGGCAGAGGATGGCAGGGCCCACTGCATGTGTTACATAACTGGTACCGTTAGACGAGATGCTGCTTCCCAGCAGCATAGAGAGGGGTTTGAAAACCGTGGAGCCACAGTAACCCTTAGTTTGGGTCTATCTGCCACCTGAGAAAGAGGATCCCTGGGCTCAGCTAATGAGTCTTTTACTCCCCAGTCAAAAGGGCAGCGCTCTGCACCACTCTCCTGTCTGGCGTTCCCCGGCAGTGTGACCTGTGACTCCAGGTGAGAACTCCCAGGTGAGCTCTGTTTGGCAGCTAATCACAAGCTCTTTGCCAGAGCCTCCTGCACTCAAGAGCGGACAATGAGAAAGGAGCCTGCTGGAGGGACCAGCCAGTTGAGGGACGTGCTCAGCAGCTGAGCCAACCCCCTCCATTGCGCAGACAAACGATGATGGAGGCACCTGAAAGGTGGACCCGAGAAGCGTCGTCCATTCTGGGACCCAGCTGATACAGAGACAGAGCTGCTGATCTCGACCAGGCAAGGCCAGAACTCCTGCCCCGAAGGCAGCCAGTCTCAGCAGCACCAGGAGCCCGACCAGGCTGGACTATCCCCCTCCGCAAGCAGGACAAAGGGGCTCCAGCACAGCTCAGGCTTAGCACCATTTTAATAAAAGAAAGGACGACGAGGAGGCGCAGAGGCAGCAAGCAAGAGACAGAGGCCCCAGTTAGGGCTCATAAACCCGTCACGACCCAGAATGCATCATCCTCTCTGGCCCCTTCCCTGAGAAAGCTGCTGCCCGTGACCAGAGTCCGGGGTGCTTGGGGTTTAGAGAATTACTCCTCTTCCCAGTCCGTAATTCTGCCCGCATTAAACTGGGGGCCTCAGAAGGTGGGTTCTGCCCGCAAAGCCCATCACTGCTGCACGCCGCTGCCTCTGGTCCCAAGGGCCACGTCAAAACTCTTTAAACCTGTGAGGACAAGAAGGGCGATCAGAGCCTGGCCCCTGCCGCACGGCCCGGCAGGCCCCTGCCAAGGCATTTCCCCCATTCGCGCTGATTCAATGGACTTCCAAAGCACGCTGGAGCCTTACCAGCCACCGCTTCCCACGGAGAGGTTGTTCAATTACCACCATGTGCCAGAATCCAAAGCCAAGTCCCCCTGGCCCCTTTGCATGGTCCTCCCCAGTTCACCTCAGCCCCCGAGCCTGAGTCCTTGTGCCAGCAACAGGGTGGACAGAGACACGGCAGCAAGCAGGGGGGAAGGCAGCGAAGATACCACCACCAAGAGCTTTGGGGGCGGCCCAGAGAGCAGCAAGCAGTTCACAGCTGTGAATTCAGTTCAAGTGGGTGTGTGTCTGAGGAACAGGCTCAGAGGCCCACCAAGGGGCTGGGAGAGCTGCAGCCCCTTCCAGAGGCTGGGAGTCCTAACGTAAAGAGCCGTCAGCCCTGCGGTGACCATGCAGACAGTCCGGCAGCCCCTGGGCTTCCACTTGAGCTATCAGCACCTCTTCTGCTGATCGGGAATCTGGGGACAGGACTGACTGCTGGGAAGTGCCCCCAAAGGCTGGCAGAAAGCTGGTGAGGTCAAGTTAGATCCATGGGAGGAAAGGCTGATCCCATTCCTAGGTGCTAGTTTTCCCATTCACTGAAAGCAGGTGGAAGGCACCTAACTCAGGTTGTGGATTCCCTTTATGTTCCAGGTGCCCAGGAGCTGGGCATTGCAATGTCCAAATTCATGTGGAGATCTGGGCCTGTGTCTTAGCTGCGGGCTGCAGTCCTGCTCCCTCTCCCTGCTGCACAGTGATCACCAAGGACGAGCCAGAATCTCCCTGCAGAGATGGGAATCCGCAGGTCTCCCAGCTGTGTCAGGCTCATGAGCCCCAAGAAAAAGGGACCCTGCTCTCACGAAATGCACCCTGGCTCCAGCCTGACTTCCCAGGCTGCTACCGAGGAGCTCTCAAGCCAGCAGAACCAGCCAGTCAGAAACTGAGGTCCAACTGCCATTAATTGGCTGAGCCCAAAAGGTCAGACTGGAGCTCGGACACCAAAGCCCTCTGAACATACTGCTCCCAGGGCCCTCTGCCGGCAGATGGGCCCCTGTCATGCCCACTGTATCACAGGGAGTTCGTCCAGGTTGGAGCCCAAAACAGGCCACTGGACAAGAATGCAGAAACCTTGTCATCCTGCGCCAGGGCTGAGGAGGAGACCTAGGCCAAACTTACTGTCACTCAGGGGCCCAGAATTTGGCTATGGAAACAGCTGTGTGCCTGTAAACATAATCCAGATGTAGTGCACCAGGCTGCTGAGAGCATGGCAGGAATCCCCCCACCCCACGTGGCAAAGCCCGGCCTGCCCCCCAGGAGCTGCTCTGGGATTGTCAGGTGAAAGCAAAGCTGGCCTGAGGAATCTCGCCTACAATCACATCAGTCTGGTTTGACTCCCGGAGAGGAGCCTTTTTACAGCAATGCTGATTCAGAAACAATTGTCGCCTTCATTTGACACAGGCTGGGAAATCACAGGGACTGGCACAGCAGCACAGTTAGAACTTTAGCAGCAGGCTCATTGGCAAGGTTATGAGAGCAGTGGCCCAGGCACAGCGCAGCAAGCTGGTGGTCAGACAGATCAGCTGTGGTCCCTTCCGGCCTTGCCCCTGGGACTAAATGCCTGGTGCCCAGGCCGGGGGCGCTCCAGGGACGTAGGCTTGTCAGTTAACCCCTATTGTGCACCAGGACCCAGAGCAAGAGCGTGCCGCTGTCACAGGTGGACAGAGGGGATGGATCCTATGGCCATACATATTGGACCCTTCCTTTGTCAGCTGCTCCCTTAGAAGGCTGGTGTCTGACCGCTGCGCCTGGGGTCTCTGCTCTTCGTTAGTTAGCCACGGAACAGACACCCCACGAATGCTGAGAGAGACACGTCGGGAGAAAAAAAGCACAGGCGGAACGAGCTGCAGCAGCAACACAGAGGAGATACTCACAATACAACCTACTTCCCATCCAACACTACTGCGTGTGTTAGTGCCACAGAGGAGCTAAGAAGACACACAAGGACAACGTGTTAGAACACTTGAGTCCGGTGGGGTTAGAGGTGGGGTCATTAGAACAGTCACAACGCTCCCAGGGCCCGGCTGAGGCCCACATTCCAGGCGTGACGTGAGGCTTGCTCGCGTCGGGGACAGGGCAGGAGGTGGAGACACAGGTTCCATCGAAGACTGGACAAAGACAGAACGCTGCCAGCAGCATTTGGGAGGGGAGAGCAGCTTCCCACTTTACATGCAGGGAGTGCAGCTGTAGCGGTAACTTACCCAGGCACCATCAGCTTCTGTGGGACCTACTTTATATCTACAGCTCTTACATGAGCTCAGCATGGGCCAGACCGGCCTATTTTTCCAGGCCAGGCCACGCCACTGGAAGGTGGGGCTGGGGGCCTCTCTTCCACGCTCCCAGAGTTCGGGAAGCAGCATAGGACTGCACAACGACCCTGGGATTTTAGCAGCACATACCCTCTTTGTCTCGCGTAGCAGCCACACCATCCTCGGATCTCTTTATACACTACTCGGGAAAGGAGCTGGAAGGGAAAAGACATTCCAGGTGAATATCTGACTTGGGATTCCTGCTCCTGGGAGAAGTGCTCAAGTTACAGCTGCACTTTTCCCCAGTGATGAGAAGCAGGCAAATAACTGGCTGAAAGACTTCGACAAAATTCTGAGCCTCCCAGCGGGTGTGGCCTACGAAATGCATCACTCAAGGCCATTCGGGGGAAGGACGCTTTTCTGCAGCGTGAGAGCATTTTCACTGTGAGTAGTCGAGAGTCACAGGTCAGATGGGACAAGAAAGTCACAGGGTCTGTATCTATCCCCAACCGCACGAGCTCATGTCCAACACAGTTGCCTCCTGTGGAAGCAGAAAGCCAGAGAGAAGGCAGGGCAGTGGTGTGGTTGGAGATGGGGAGGCTGGACACAGCAAGAGCCTGACCCAAGGGTGAGGGCCTCTGGAGGTGCTAGGTGCTGTACACAGGTCAGCGGTAGAGCCAGGTAGCCCTATTTCCAGGCCAATGCCTGGTCAAGTACATCTCTTTGTCCGTTTCAGCTACTGTTGGCCAGTTCACGGCAGCATTGGCTGTCAGAGAAGGGGGATGCCCTGCGTTAACAGAGCAGCTCAAAGCTCAGGCTGGGTTACAAATCTAGGACACACTTCATGATGGGAGAGGGACCCTGCTGTGAATAAATGCAGCACTGGAAGAGATAGCTCCACCTGCCTAGCTTGACACAGTGCACCGCTTGCAACACACACACACACACACACACACACACACACACACACACACACACACACACACACACACACACACACACACACACACACACACACACACACACACACACACACACACACACACACACACACACACACAGAGAGTGTCTTTGTCACCCTGCGCTTTGGCCTTTCCTCTTGCAGGATCCCAGAGTGCACTCTAAGCTACAGAAATGCTCCCGCACCGAGACGTAGCCAGTTGCCAGGGACGTGTGCAGCAGCTCAGGGCAGGGAGTGAAGAACCCTGCATGCAGCTGACACGCTGGGAGTAACACCGGGAGACAAATGCAATTCACCGCATTGGGTCACTACATTGGGGTTCCTCCCTGTATCCCGACAAGCATGCCACGGGCCTGGCGTGCAGCTGTCAGACGCCAGGCTAGCTCCCCAGGCTCCCTGCTGCCTCGGGGAGAAGAGAGCTGAGCCCTCAAGCACCGAGTGCTACCACTCCCGGCCTTTCCTTCGAGGCCGCCCACCCGAACAGACTCTTGTTTGTGAGCTCAGACACAGCCCCGGCCCAGCTGCACGCCCGCCCCGTGCCCTGCTCCCGAGGAACTCACCAGGCAAGCCAAGACGTCGGCTGTTATTAGCATGTAGAAGACGTTGTTCCAGCCGGTGGGAGAGATCAGCCCTGCCAGCAGGGGGCCCAGAGCAGCGCCTGCAAAGGCCAGGCAGCGTATAGCAGCTGCCGTGAACCAGCCCAGGCCAGCAGCCAGCCTGTGGGCACCGGCACACGCAGGGCAGGGCACCACTCCCAGCTCTGCCATCCTTTGTCCGGGCCAGTCTTGCACCCTGTCCCTACGCCCCTGCTCTGCTGCCAGGTGTCTTGGGTCCTCCCACCCCGCTGGGGCCAGAAGACAGGCGAAGCGCTTGCTCCACCTCTACCATGGGAGCAGTCTCCACACGGGGCCAGCCCCAGCCCCACCGCCCTACCCAGGAAGCCTCCGACACCCCCCGGCTCTGACCACACGCAAAGCTGGAGCAAGTGGCAGTAGCGTCCGCTAGCCCCAGCCAGGCCTGGGTGCCCCTCGCTGCTGGCTCAACGCCAAGCAGGTTCATTTGTTGGGCACTGGGGCCCACCTCAAGGCCAGGGCCCTCTGCCTGCCAGAGAACAGCTGGCTGTGCTCATGGGCCCCCACCCACATCCTGGCAGAGGGCAGCAAAGAGCCTCTCTCCCTTTCCCTAGAGGGGGGCAGGCGGCCCCCTACCCTGCCCAGCTCACCGGTTCCATTAGGGCAAACGGTGCAAGAGGAACAGAGACCCGACTGCAGGCCAGGGGAGCCAGGGCTGAATTAGGTTCTCCATGGACTAAGGCATTCTCAGAATGGTTCGGCCCCCTGCTTGGTGCGGCCAACTGTACTGACCTATGGAGCCGGTCCCGTCAATTATGGCTGTGACCGTGGACAGGGCTTTTGCATTTCCTTTGAGACACTCGTGAGTTCCCTGTGGGGGAAGGGAAGTTTAAAAACAAAAAACAACACAGGTTTAAAAATGTGGGGTACAACTGGCAACCCATTCAGTACTTCCTGAGCCCTAGAACCACAGAACCCAAGGGCTGGAAGGGACCTCAGGAGGTCACTGAGTTCAGCCCCCTGCCCAAAGCAGGACCAACCCCAACTAAATCACCCCAGCCAGGGCTTTGTCAGGCTGGGACTTAAATACCTCCAGGGAGGGAGATCCCGCCACCTCTCTAGGCAACGCATCCCAGCGCTATAAGATGTTCTAGTCACAAAAGCAGCACCACCCCAAGATATCCTCGCATAGCGGAGGACCACATGGACTGGACTCAAGGGATATGATCGCATGCTTCCGTCCTGTACTCGAAAGGCTGCTCCGGAGAGCTCACCTCAGGGACTCTTCTGGCCAGTGGGTTGCATAAAGCCACAAACCCTCTCAACTGCCCTGGAGACGTCCAAGCGCCGTCCCACATGACTTCAATCCCCCCAGGTTTCTAACACAGTGAACCAGCCCTTGCCCTCCTCCCAGCCGAGCTCCACTAAGGTGTCAGCTTCAGGCATGGTAGGAAGATTTCCCGGCACTCGGGCAGGGGGCAATCCTAGCCCAGGGCAGGGAGGAGGGACTGGCAGTCGGAGAGGCCCAAGAGGTGGGTATTAGCACATGAGCCACCAGTAGCAGCCCTCCACGGCAGAGCTCAGAGGAGACAGAGCAGCTCCTGCGTGGGGGCTACTGCACAAGAAGCTGCCGTTGAAATGGAAGGCCTCGGCCTTAGACCAGACCGAAAGCAGCTCAGATTCAAGGACATGGGCCAAGTCTGCCCGAGGAAATAGGCTGGTATAACCGTATCTCACGGGGCGTGAGAAACCCACACCTCTGGGGGGTGCAGATGACCTGACCGAACCCCTGGGGGGAGAGGACCTCCTCTCGGCACGGGTACAGTCTCCATGATGGGTGGTGGCTGTCACAGCTACCACAGCTGGGGGCCACAGAGCGCCCACACCGAGAGAAGAGCCTCTCCCCCAGCACAGGTACGGCCTCCATAGAAACGCTGATGGATTTTAAACCAAGACCTGCCCAAAGCAAACCCAGCCGTGCAACTCTTACCAAGTCAGCAGAAACCGCTGTCGTAATGAGAGCGTAAGGCCCGTTCACCAGGGCACCGCATACAATCAGCATAGCTGCAGAGAGAAAGCACATCACTGCTACAGCACACCCGGCCCCACTGTGCCAAGAGAGTCGTGTATTTGCTCCTCTCCACTGTAGAGACCAACCCTGCGCTGGCAAGAACTACCAGGTGCATCTAACTTTCAGCTCTTCCTTCTGCCATTGCCTTCACAGCAGGACACCAGGGTCAGCCTGGGAGCAAAGGAAGGGGAAGCGACTTGGAGTGCTGGCAGCCCAGGAAGACCCTGCTAGGTGAAGGGTCCTCTCCCCATTTCACTATCGTCGAGGCCCCTGCAGCATGGGATCTGCCTGTCATCTCCCCTCCTGCCTTCCCCTCTTGTCCACCGACAGAGCCAGCCTCCTGCAGCCAGGAACGAGCTCCTACAACAGGACTTGCGTCACACCATGGCCTCCCCTCCCTTCAGTCACCTCACTGATAACTGACTGGAGCCTGAGTCCTGCGCACTGGGGGAGGAGACGGAGATGGATGAGAGAGGTTCCACCCATAGTCAAGCACCCTCAGGACCTGACCAGGCCAGGTGAATTTGCTAGCCCACGGGAGGGCAGTATTGGCTAGTAGCATTACCAACACGTCCACGGCTGACGGGGCTCTGAGGCGACATTTGGGGTGAATTACAGCTACATACCACCATGGAGCACTGAGAGCCAGGACTGGTGGCTGGAAACCAACTTTATGGGACCACAGAAAACTTGGCTACACCCCTGACACGTGGTCGTCCGGCTGACTACAATCATGCTGGACCACGGCTCTTGCTGGACAAGGGTGAGCTGGACTAGGAGGTTCCACCTGTACTAGTAAATCAGGCTCACCTAGAACCCCAGGGGACCACTGGTTTGTCCCCAGGAATCCGAAGGACTTACCTATGGAGCTGGCTAAACTATTCTGGCCAATGTGATTGTACAGGAACAGCTGGAAGCGAAAAGGAGACACTGATTACACTAGCAGGTTGGAAGCACCAAACCCCTCGGCTGAGTCAGTGCCCCAGCCTCCCTGCAGCTCTCACAGGTCTCAGGGTTTGCCAGAAGGAGCCCACCTTCCCCACAAGAGCAGGCAGAACTTCCTGGGCCCCAGACGAGTGGTGCAACACAGTGAGCTAGTGCTGCTGGATTCTGGCTCTGAGAGAGCTTTAGCTTGCAGTGGTGTGCAAGACCCAAGGTCATATTCAGACCCTTGCAGACAAAGGAGGGACCACTGCAGAGTAGCTGGGGGGGTCTAATCCCTTTCCTGGGGGACTGAGTGCATATGCGCAGCACCTGCTGAAGCCAGCAGTTGGGGTGCTCATCTCAAGGTCAGCTCACCTACCCATCTGCCCAAGCACAGCCCAAGCGCCTGACTTCAGGCCTAGTTTGGAGCTGGAAGATTCTGGGGGCAGCGCCAGGCCATGTGCATGGGACTGTCGAAGGAAATGCTCACAGATTCGTCCTCTGCTCTGGAAGGGTCTCAGGCCACCTGCTCTGCACCCCAGCAGCGGAGCTCTCGCGTCTGGTTCCAGGGACTCAGCATGTCAGGGTGGAGGAGACAGCAGGACTGGCTCTGTACCACCCTTCACCCCCTTCTCCCAGGAGGGTGAGGGGAGCCAGACATACCGAGGTCTGAGGCCCAGAGGGTTCCATGACTGCATGAGATCGGTTCTGAGCTGTTCCCCTGAATGGCCCTCTCTTTAGGGCCAGTTCTGGAAAGAGGCCCACGCTGGCACGTGAGGGCAAGAGTCGTGTGCCAGGGCAGAGGGTATTGCCACATGGCAGGAGAGCACAAGCCAGCAGCAGCCCTGCCAGTGCACATCTGAGCCAAGGGCTACAGGAAGCTGCCTGGAGACCTGCTGGGCAGGGGACACCCAGCCAGAGCGACAGCTCCATTTCAGTCACTGGGCTGCAGGGCTCCCCCAGCCAACGGGAAGGTGAAATCCAGCAGTGCTAAGGCAGCACCTCGGTGGTGCCCTCATTGTTGCAGCACGGCGTAAGGAGCAGGACCACGGCACCTGCGTTCTGGCCTCCCGGAGCCGGTCTCACTGGGCTGGGCGCCAACGACAGACGGCAGCGGCAGCGGCACTCAGGGTGTTTACACTGCCACTGGGTACGGCTAGCTGGCGTTCGGGGTGAATGGCGAAGTCACACGGAGGTGGAGTTAAGAGCAGTCTCTCCTGGGTGCCATGCAGAGTAGGCAGCAGGGCTACCCAGCACTGTCCCTGCCCAAGCTACCATGCACTGAACAGAAGATGCCAGCCTCCAGCCAGGTGTGCACGGCAGCAGGAGAGCGGGCGAGTCCCAGCTGCACCAAGAGCAGCCCTGTGCTGCAGAAGCTCCAGCGCGTTGGCACAAGAGAGACCGCTCCTGCCCTGGTTGCTTCGCTTGCGCTCCCACCCTCTTTTGCTCAGGGAGCAGCAAGACCCTGAAAGCTGCCTGTCTACTCCCGCTGGAGGCAGCAGCTACCCAGGGACAGAGCCCAGCCTCACTTGGGACAGTGCATTAGGAGTCTGGTTCAGACCCACAGCCTTGTAGCAGAGAAGCAGCAGTCTGAGCCCTAGCCTACAGTTCCAGTCTTACTGGAGACCATTGTAAGAGCTGGCTCGCGGCAGCCCCAGGGAGGCAGCCTGGCTCCGGGGCGCAGAGCAAGCACACGAGGTACGAGGTGGCAGGCTAAGAGTTTAGGAAGAAGCAGCCAGTTAGAGTAGATGCCCAAAGGTGGCACCTCACTGCAGAGTTCCAGGAAGGGGCAGCAAGCTGGGAGCTGGGGTGGAGGAAGGGCTCTCCCATGGCCTCCTGTGCTCAGCTGTTAAGGATGCTACAGCCCCCTGTGGTCTAGAGGGAGCTCCAGAGTGACTCTCCCCCTCCAGGAAGGAGAGCTAGCCATGCAGCCCGTGACTCAAGCCGATCCCTCCCCAGGCTCCAGAGCTCCCCTCACAAGCGCCCATGGGGCCACTCAGCACAGGAAGAGGTGGGACTCAAAGGGGCTTGCAGCAGAAGGAAGAGGCTCCCATCACGCCCTCCTGAGCAAGAACTAGTGACCATTTCCCCATCGCACTACGCACCATGGGAGCAGCCACGATCAGCATCACGCAGCACGTGGTGGCCCTGCCGCCCGTGTAGTCCGAGATGAGACCAGCCAGAATGCCACCTGAACAAGAGAGGCACACGCTTGCTCTTCTCCTGTCAGGACAGGACAGGGCTCCCTGCACCCCCCCGACCCCGAATTCAGGGGGGGGCCCAGCAGACGGGTGTTCCCATCTGGTGACCACGTCAGAGCCCAGACAGAGGGGGATTCCAGGCGACTTGCTCGGCGAGCCAGGGAACGGGCGTGTGCTGGAGAGGCCCCGATTCTACAGCACTATCACAGCAAAGCCAATCAGCAAGCAGAAGACTCAAACCTCCCCACAACAGTCAGTGCATCTGTTAGTGCCTACCATCCAATGCTCTTAACCTGCACCACAAAAGAGCAGGAAGCCTCACAGCCCCAGGCCCCACCGAGAGGGGCAACGGCTCCAGTTTTTCAGATAACACAGCCAAGGCACAGAACAGGAGCCCTCCTGTCACAAAGTGGCCAGGTGAGGATTTTAGACCCCTGGTTTGGCTGCATGTGTTTCCAGATGCCCTGTAATAACCCAAGGTGGGTGCCTCAGTTTCCCCAGGCACAGCACCAGCGCACAGTGGGGAGGGGGTTTTCTGTGTGCTGACTCCTCACACGTAGGCAATGGCCCTCCCTGCTCTTTGTAACCCAGGCAGCCAGGTGACCCCTTTCTTCCCAGGAAACAGGCCAAGGGTGGGAGAGGGGCCTGGCTGGTTGGAATTGGAACTGGGCTGGTGAGTGGGGCAGTCTGGGCTGGCTGGAGAGGGAGGAAGGGGGCCAGAGCCCGGCTCAGAGACCCCTCTGGGCCCCTCTCCCCAAGGTGGATGGTGCTGACGGCTTCTGGTCCCTGTGCTGACAAGTCTGTTCTACGCTGTGTCCCTGTCGCCCCATAATCCCCCCGTTCTCCCTGCTGGGTGAGAGTCCCATCTGCCTGCGGGACGAGGCAGGGTCTGGGGACCACCCGGCTCCATGACACCTACGTATGACACACAGCCAACTTGGGACACGTGGTCAGAGACACAGAGCACCCCTCCCTCCTGTGGTGAATGGGAGCAGAACACCTCTGGGAGTTGCACCTTATCTCAAGGTAGGTGCCACACCAGCAGGTGTGGGTCACCGCTGAGCTGTCACTGAGTTGACAAAGGTTCCCGCTGGGATAAAACTCCTGAGACCCAGGCCTGTGCCGTAGCCACAAGCCACCATCCCTCCCTGTGCACTGCGGCTACACAGCAAGCAGGAATAAGAATGCCAGACCTAGGATGCCGCCAACATCAAAGAGCGTGGACAGGTCCCCAGCCTCCTTGGAGCTGAAGTGAGCTGCAATGAAAGGAGATAGGTCAGCAGAGACAGTCCCTCGTCAGAAGCTTGGAGCAGCCTGAGCTCTGGCTGTGTGGCTAGTCACCCAGCATCCTGGGGACTGAGAGACAGGCAGCAGCTGGTGCTGTGCCTGAATCTCTGGGGAGCCAGCACCATCTCTTGTGGGTGCCCAAGGGACATCTGGCTCCCTAGGAACCCATGGCAGGGCCATGCATGCTGGACTGTGGGTGCAGACACTCAAGGCAACACTGACATCCAGAGACTTGCCCAGCACCATGACAAGTGTCACTGGGAACAGCTGGCCATGACAGCAGAGCTGCCAGTGTGGGACATGACCGGTGTCCCCATGCGGAGGTTCCCACACACAGCCCAGCACACTCAACACTAGCTAGGAAGCGAAGGATTCCTCTACAGCCCTTCGTGCAGTCGAGAGAACAAGTCCCTCCCTCCCACCAGAGCGCTGTGGTGAAGTAGCTACATGGACGTTAGTAGCTTCTCGTGACTCACCGACATTCAGGATGTAGAGAGGCAGCCAGTAGAGGAATGTGTAACTGACCAGCTTGGCAAACAGCAGGCACAAGGAGAACTCCACCACCCCCTGGGAAAGAGAGGAGTGGGCGTCAGACAACCCAGAGAGGCAGAGGGGACGAGATCCCCATCCAAAACCACTCGAGAGAGATCTAGGAGTCATTGTGGGTAGTTCCTTGGAGACATCTCCTCAACGTGCAACGGCTGCCAAACCAAGCTAAGGGAATGTTAGGAACTATTAGGATGAGTATAGATAATAAAAACAGACAAACAGGATAATGCCACTGTATAAATCCATACACTCTCATCCCTCAAACACTGTGCACTGCTCTGGTCACCCCGTCTCGAAAGAGATGGGTTCGAATAGAAAAGGTGCAGAAATGGACAACAGAAATGATTAGGGGTGTCGGTGACTTCTGGATGAGGACAGATTGAGGGGGTGCGAAGAAGACTCCAAGGGGATATGGTCAAGGTGAATAAATCTTGACTGGTGTGGAGAAAGTGAAGTGCTACTTACGCCTTTACGGGAATGAGAGAACACCTGCTGAGATCAATAGGTATCAGGTTTTAAACAAGTCAAAGGAAGTGTTTCCTGGTGCCTTGGAAAGCCAACACATGGACCTCATTGCCAGAGGACATTGTGAAGGCCACAGCTAGAACAGGGCTCAAGGAAGAATTACGTGGGTTCCTGGAGGACATGTCCATCAACAGCCATTAATCAACCACCTCTTAAACCTCTGACTGCTAGAGCGGGGACTGAATGACAGGGGAGGGGTTTCTGGACTATGTGCCCAGGTGTGTTCTTTCCTGTTGACACTGGCCACATGGGAAGTCAGGTTCCTGGGCTAGATGGACCTTGGGCTGAGCCAGCGTGGCTGTTCCAACGTTCCACCACATGTTGTGGAGGTCTTCTCCTAAGCCAGCAGACAGCAAGTGGCATCCCCTGTCCCACAGGACTTTGCCCCCTAAAGGAGGTGAATACTCTGGAATCACGAGCAGCCGGGGGCTTCTACTCACAGGTATCCGGAGGGCTCCTAAGAAGCTGATGGCTTCTGGCTCCTCGGCTGACTCTGTGGAACACTCTGCAGCATCAATAACATTCTCTCGGATCTGGCTCCCGTCCTGCGCGGACAGCTTCGCTTCGGGGTCTTTCTCCTCCGATTCCGTCTGCAATCGGATTAGCCCGGCAGCTGACACGCAGATGCAACTGGAGCAGTGTTCCCATTTGGGCCTGTCACACCCCTGCCTCGCTTGCAGATACAGCGAAGTCTCTTGCTCAGGCCCTTGCACAGGTCTGTGATCAGACCAGCCCTAACAGAGCAGGGCGTGGCAGGCCACAACTGAAGCAGGTGCCAAGGTGCACTGGAGGTGATCACAGCAAACGTGAGGGCATTCAGCTCAGGAATGAGCCTGCACAGACAGTTACACCCGGCTGTGCCCAGTGCTACTAATCCCACTTCACACACCAATGACCAGGTGTGTCTGCCTAAGAGCTGAGCTGGGATCAGGATGTGTCAGACTTCCAAGAGGAAAATGCGCCAACCTGACAAGCTCCCTTTTTTCTGCCCTCTCCCTCCCCACACTCAACCCCAGCTTTTCTGTTTGCTTGTGGGGCCAGTGTGTGGGTGGATTTAAAAAAATAAATAACCCACAGACAACTTCTCTATAAAGTTTCCCTTGAGGAAAAAAGGCCATTCAAACCAATGCCAAGCAGCAGTCAGCAGCCCCATTCAGGTTCTGCTGAAGCACACCTGGGCCGTCCATGCACATGCAGCTGCTTGGCACCCTCACTACACAACATGTCTCTGGCCTGCCGTGAGCTGTTGCTGTCCCATGGCTGCAATATCCCGGGCTGGCCCACACCAAGAGATGGGAAAACCTCGGGAAGGTGGGGGTTGGAACCATGGGCCCCGGGAAGGGCACTGCCCTTGCCGAGAGGGGAAAAGGGCACCCGGCCGAGCCCCGGATGGCTTGGGAAGGAAGCGAACGTACATGGTGTAGCGGGGGGCTGCAGTCCACATCTTCAGGATCTGAAAGAGAGGGAGATTCCACGTGACTGCCACACACAGCCCCACGGCGTGCTTCTGGCCCATCAGCACGTGCCCCGCAGCTGGCGTGGGGCACCAACACCCCAGTCCCTAGCCTGTAGCATGTGTGCAGCTGCCCACGGACAGAGCGCTTTCCTGGGCACTAACACAGCAGCCCCTGCTCCAGGCTTGCAGCTGGGAGAAGGGCAGGGTGAACCCCGGCACCGTGTGCCCCAGCGCTTCCTCTGATGGGCCTGCAGAGTAAGAGGCACCAGTTCCGGCAAGCTGAAGAGCAGGTCCAAGAGGACTTTAGAGACCATTTCCTACAGCCGAGTGACCTAGAAGACCCAGTGTTTCCGGCAGGCTCAGGTCCCCTCCACACCCCAGCTGCACCAAGGCGCAGGAGAGGGCCTTGGCTTTTCTGGGGAATGTGCCCCGCAGGCAGCAAATCAAAATGCACCTCGAGGGGAGCCCGGGGACCAGAGTCCTAAATTCAGCCCCTTGCTGCACTGCCGGTTGAAGCACTGGGGAGGCAGTTCCGGACAGCCGTGCAGCACCATACGCCAGCCCAGACAGGGAGCAATGTGCATCATCTCTTGCCACTAGAGGGCAACAGCTACTGGTTGTTTCCGTACAAAGTGCTCCTACTTTGAAGCTTACGGATGCCCTGGGCTGGGCTGGCCCCAGAGACACCTGGGGGCAGACTGACAAAGGTGTCTAGGCACCCAAAGATGCAGAGAGGTACCTAGAAACACGACAGCCGGTCTGGGTCAGACCAATGGTCCATCTATACCAGTGTCCTGTCTCCTGACTGGCCAATGCTGGCGCTTCAGAGGAGCTGACAGACCAGGCGATTTATTGGCAGATCCGTCCCCTGCCGTACAGCCCCAGCCTGTGGCTGTGTTAGGGACACCCAGAGCAGGGGGCTGCCTCCCTGCACTGCTCAGCGAACAGCTGTTGGTGGACCTGCCCTCCACGAACTACAGACAAGTTGGACCGTCACAAGGTCCCCTGCAAGGGGTTCTGCCGGTCTGTGCCACGAGGCACCTCCCCGGCCAGCAGGAGAGGAGAGGCTTTGCTGGGGGCAGGCACAGAGAGCCACAGTGAACTGCTGGCAGGCAGGAAGGCCCCCAAGCACGCTGCTAGCCGGGAGCGGGTTAAGTCAGCACCCCCCAGCCAAAGCCCACCTGCCTCCTGCATCTCAACTCCCCCACAGGCCCTGCAACCCTCCCCCAGGCCAGAATCCTCTGCTGCAGCCCTACCCCCTCCCAGGCCCTGCCCCATGTCACAGCTCCCCCCAACCCCACACCCTTTCCTGCACCTGGATCCCTTACCCCAAACTTCCTTCCTCACCCAACCCCCCACGCTCCCTCCATAGGAAAGCGCAGACCTCAACCGCTTGCCAAAATCTTGGCGTGACAACCCCCAGCCCCACTCACATTCAACCAGGAACAAGAAGCAGACGAGCCCCATGATGGCAATGATGATCCCAGGCACGATGAAAGACAGGCCCCAGGCGGACGAGACCCACACGCCGGCGATCAGGGACCCAAGGATGTTCCCTACTGAGGTGTGGGAATTCCAGATACCCATGATCAGACCTCGCCTGAGGATGGAGAAGAAAAGAGCTGTCAGGTCACATCTCTGCTGTGCTCACCAGCTGTGGCCATGGACCGGAATCACCAGGAGACTCCTCCCTGCAGGGCACCCCAAGACTTGGTAAGTGGCCAGGGGCCCCACTTCTCTATAGAGGAGGTGCAGTGCATGGGACGGAGGTTGGGTGCGGAAGGGAGCTCGGGGTGGAGGCTGGGGTGCAGGAGAGGGTGGGGGTATGGGTGAAGCGGGCGTGGTGGGCTGGGGAAGGGGCTCAGGGGCCGGGGTGCAGGAGAGAGTGCGGGTATTGGTGAAGCAAGCATGGTGGGCTGGGGAAGGGGCTTGGGGGCTGGGGTGAAGCGGGAGTGGTAGGCTGGGGAAGGGGCTCGGGGGCCAGGGTGCAGGAGAGGGTAGGGGTATGGGTGAAACGGGAGTGGTGGGCTGGGGAAGGGGGCTCGGGAAGCAGGGTGCAGAGAGGGTGGGGGTATGGGTGAAGTGGGCGTGGTGGGCTGGGGAAGGGGCTGGGATGAAGCAGGAGTGGTGGGCTGGGGAAGGGGCTCGGGGTGCAGGAGAGGGTGGGGGTATGGGTGAAGTGGGCGTGGTGGGCTGGGGAAGGGGCTGGGATGAAGCAGGAGTGGTGGGCTGGGGAAGGGGCTCGGGGTGCAGGAGAGGGTGGGGGTATGGGTGAAGTGGGCGTGGTGGGCTGGGGAAGGGGCTGGGATGAAGCAGGAGTGGTGGGCTGGGGAAGGGGGCTCGGGGTGCAGAGAGGGTGGGGGTATGGGTGAAGTGGGCGTGGTGGGCTGGGGAAGGGGCTGGGATGAAGCAGGAGTGGTGGGCTGGGGAAGGGGGCTCGGGGTGCAGGAGAGGGTGGGGGTATGGGTGAAGCGGGCGTGGTGGGCTGGGGAAGGGGCTGGGATGAAGCAGGAGTGGTGGGCTGGGGAAGGGGGCTCGGGGTGCAGAGAGGGTGGGGGTATGGGTGAAGTGGGCGTGGTGGGCTGGGGAAGGGGCTGGGATGAAGCAGGAGTGGTGGGCTGGGGAAGGGGGCTCGGGGTGCAGGAGAGGGTGGGGGTATGGGTGAAGTGGGCGTGGTGGGCTGGGGAAGGGGCTGGGATGAAGCAGGAGTGGTGGGCTGGGGAAGGGGGCTCGGGGTGCAGGAGAGGGTGGGGGTATGGGTGAAGCGGGCGTGGTGGGCTGGGGAAGGGGCTGGGATGAAGCAGGAGTGGTGGGCTGGGGAAGGGGCTCGGGGTGCAGGAGAGGGTGGGGGTATGGGTGAAGTGGGCGTGGTGGGCTGGGGAAGGGGCTGGGATGAAGCAGGAGTGGTGGGCTGGGGAAGGGGCTCGGGGTGCAGGAGAGGGTGGGGGTATGGGTGAAGTGGGCGTGGTGGGCTGGGGAAGGGGCTGGGATGAAGCAGGAGTGGTGGGCTGGGGAAGGGGGCTCGGGGTGCAGGAGAGGGTGGGGGTATAGGTGAAGTGGGCGTGGTGGGCTGGGGAAGGGGCTGGGATGAAGCAGGAGTGGTGGGCTGGGGAAGGGGCTCGGGGTGCAGGAGAGGGTGGGGGTATGGGTGAAGCGGGCGTGGTGGGCTGGGGAAGGGGCTGGGATGAAGCAGGAGTGGTGGGCTGGGGAAGGGGCTCGGGGTGCAGGAGAGGGTGGGGGTATGGGTGAAGCGGGCGTGGTGGGCTGGGGAAGGGGCTGGGATGAAGCAGGAGTGGTGGGCTGGGGAAGGGGGCTCGGGGTGCAGGAGAGGGTGGGGGTATGGGTGAAGCGGGCGTGGTGGGCTGGGGAAGGGGCTGGGATGAAGCAGGAGTGGTGGGCTGGGGAAGGGGGCTCGGGGTGCAGGAGAGGGTGGGGGTATGGGTGAAGTGGGCATGGTGGGCTGGGGAAGGGGCTGGGATGAAGCAGGAGTGGTGGGCTGGGGAAGGGGGCTCGGGGTGCAGGAGAGGGTGGGGGTATGGGTGAAGTGGGCGTGGTGGGCTGGGGAAGGGGCTGGGATGAAGCAGGAGTGGTGGGCTGGGGAAGGGGGCTCGGGGTGCAGGAGAGGGTGGGGGTATGGGTGAAGTGGGCGTGGTGGGCTGGGGAAGGGGCTGGGATGAAGCAGGAGTGGTGGGCTGGGGAAGGGGCTCGGGGTGCAGGAGAGGGTGGGGGTATGGGTGAAGTGGGCGTGGTGGGCTGGGGAAGGGGCTGGGATGAAGCAGGAGTGGTGGGCTGGGGAAGGGGCTCGGGGTGCAGGAGAGGGTGGGGGTATGGGTGAAGTGGGCGTGGTGGGCTGGGGAAGGGGCTGGGATGAAGCAGGAGTGGTGGGCTGGGGAAGGGGGCTCGGGGTGCAGGAGAGGGTGGGGGTATGGGTGAAGCGGGCGTGGTGGGCTGGGGAAGGGGCTGGGATGAAGCAGGAGTGGTGGGCTGGGGAAGGGGCTCGGGGTGCAGGAGAGGGTGGGGGTATGGGTGAAGCGGGCGTGGTGGGCTGGGGAAGGGGCTGGGATGAAGCAGGAGTGGTGGGCTGGGGAAGGGGGCTCGGGGTGCAGGAGAGGGTGGGGGTATGGGTGAAGTGGGCGTGGTGGGCTGGGGAAGGGGCTGGGATGAAGCAGGAGTGGTGGGCTGGGGAAGGGGGCTCGGGGTGCAGGAGAGGGTGGGGGTATGGGTGAAGTGGGCGTGGTGGGCTGGGGAAGGGGCTGGGATGAAGCAGGAGTGGTGGGCTGGGGAAGGGGCTCGGGGTGCAGAGAGGGTGGGGGTATGGGTGAAGTGGGCGTGGTGGGCTGGGGAAGGGGCTGGGATGAAGCAGGAGTGGTGGGCTGGGGAAGGGGCTCGGGGTGCAGGAGAGGGTGGGGGTATGGGTGAAGTGGGCGTGGTGGGCTGGGGAAGGGGCTGGGATGAAGCAGGAGTGGTGGGCTGGGGAAGGGGGCTCGGGGTGCAGGAGAGGGTGGGGGTATGGGTGAAGTGGGCGTGGTGGGCTGGGGAAGGGGCTGGGATGAAGCAGGAGTGGTGGGCTGGGGAAGGGGCTCGGGGTGCAGAGAGGGTGGGGGTATGGGTGAAGTGGGCGTGGTGGGCTGGGGAAGGGGCTGGGATGAAGCAGGAGTGGTGGGCTGGGGAAGGGGGCTCGGGAAGCAGGGTGCAGAGAGGGTGGGGGTATGGGTGAAGCGGGCGTGGTGGGCTGGGGAAGGGGCTGGGATGAAGCAGGAGTGGTGGGCTGGGGAAGGGGCTCGGGGTGCAGGAGAGGGTGGGGGTATGGGTGAAGTGGGCGTGGTGGGCTGGGGAAGGGGCTGGGATGAAGCAGGAGTGGTGGGCTGGGGAAGGGGGCTCGGGGTGCAGGAGAGGGTGGGGGTATAGGTGAAGTGGGCGTGGTGGGCTGGGGAAGGGGCTGGGATGAAGCAGGAGTGGTGGGCTGGGGAAGGGGCTCGGGGTGCAGGAGAGGGTGGGGGTATGGGTGAAGCGGGCGTGGTGGGCTGGGGAAGGGGCTGGGATGAAGCAGGAGTGGTGGGCTGGGGAAGGGGCTCGGGGTGCAGGAGAGGGTGGGGGTATGGGTGAAGCGGGCGTGGTGGGCTGGGGAAGGGGCTGGGATGAAGCAGGAGTGGTGGGCTGGGGAAGGGGGCTCGGGGTGCAGGAGAGGGTGGGGGTATGGGTGAAGCGGGCGTGGTGGGCTGGGGAAGGGGCTGGGATGAAGCAGGAGTGGTGGGCTGGGGAAGGGGCTCGGGGTGCAGGAGAGGGTGGGGGTATGGGTGAAGCGGGCGTGGTGGGCTGGGGAAGGGGCTGGGATGAAGCAGGAGTGGTGGGCTGGGGAAGGGGGCTCGGGGTGCAGGAGAGGGTGGGGGTATGGGTGAAGCGGGCGTGGTGGGCTGGGGAAGGGGCTGGGATGAAGCAGGAGTGGTGGGCTGGGGAAGGGGCTGGGATGAAGCAGGAGTGGTGGGCTGGGGAAGGGGCTCGGGGTGCAGGAGAGGGTGGGGGTATGGGTGAAGTGGGCGTGGTGGGCTGGGGAAGGGGCTGGGATGAAGCAGGAGTGGTGGGCTGGGGAAGGGGCTCGGGGTGCAGGAGAGGGTGGGGGTATGGGTGAAGCGGGCGTGGTGGGCTGGGGAAGGGGCTGGGATGAAGCAGGAGTGGTGGGCTGGGGAAGGGGCTCGGGGTGCAGGAGAGGGTGGGGGTATGGGTGAAGTGGGCGTGGTGGGCTGGGGAAGGGGCTGGGATGAAGCAGGAGTGGTGGGCTGGGGAAGGGGCTCGGGGTGCAGGAGAGGGTGGGGGTATGGGTGAAGCGGGCGTGGTGGGCTGGGGAAGGGGCTGGGATGAAGCAGGAGTGGTGGGCTGGGGAAGGGGCTCGGGGTGCAGGAGAGGGTGAGGGTATGGGTGAAGTGGGCGTGGTGGGCTGGGGAAGGGGCTGGGATGAAGCAGGAGTGGTGGGCTGGGGAAGGGGGCTCGGGGTGCAGGAGAGGGTGGGGGTATGGGTGAAGTGGGCGTGGTGGGCTGGGGAAGGGGCTGGGATGAAGCAGGAGTGGTAGGCTGGGGAAGGGGCTCGGGAGGCGGGGTGCAGGAGAGGACTCTGGCCTCAGGGAGGGATGCAGCAGGAGATGCAGAATCTGGGCAGGAGTTGTGACCGGGAGTGGGGGGTGCAGAGGATTTGTGTAGTGAGCTGGTGCAGCCCCATGCTTCCTTAGGCAGCTTTTTGCTGTGTGCCTTAGGGTCTCAGCAGGGGTGGTCCATGGGCCAGATCCAGCCCATCTGTATCTTGCCCACCCCTGGCCCAAACCCCTTAGAGCCTAGAGACAGAGATACAAGCGCTCCCTGAGTTACTGGCATCCGACTGTCCAACAGCCGTGCGCAGCCACCAGCCCAGCTGCAGCCTTGGGCAAGCAGGCGCAGGTGGCAGTGGCCAGAGGACTCTGGGAGAGCAGGGGTGGCCGTGCAGCCAGTGGCTGGAGAAGAAGTACTTGGAAGGGGAAACAGCTGCTTCTCGCCAGCTGCACAGCCGCCCCTGCTCCTCAGCAGTCTTCCAGCCCCGTTCACGCTGCTCACTGCCTGCTGGTGAGCAGGAGCTGGGCGCAGCCCATGGGGGCAGGAGGCTGATGGACCCAGCGCTGAGCCCATGTGGGAAAGTGGGAGATAGCTTGGGGATACCCTGGAAGTCCCCTTCCGAGCTTCCACCTACCATCTCATTCTCCTCCAGTTAAACTCCATCCTCACGCCCAGCACCCCAGGCTACATCAACTATTTGTCATCGCCAATGTCCCATATTTCAGCTCATCACGGGTGAAATGGGCTTTTGTGGGCTAGCCTGGGAACCCAACCACCATTCACAATGCTGGATCTATGGGAACAGGTGTTGTGCGTTCCCAACAACCCACTTATGACCCGGTGAGTTGAGGGAAAGCCAGAGCGAGGGGACAGGATCAAGCCAGAACAGGTGACCCCGCCTGTAACAGCAGCATGAGGCAGAGCCCCAGGACGGATGCACTGGGCAGCAGCGTCAGCCAAGGAGGAACTTCCTCAGTGAGCAGAGGTGGTTTGAGTCCATGGAGTTTAAAAGCAAGGGACACTTCAGCCCCGACTCCCAAATGGATGAGAACGTGCAGGGGGGAAGCTCGTCACCCCAGGCGACCAGGCCAGGTGTGATGCAGGATCTGTGGCTGCTGCCCTGCAAACAAGGGGGCAATGGCTTGCTAAGGACAAAGGAACATTTCTCTCCACCCTGGCGCCTCAGAAGTCAGCTCCCAAGCGCAGGCAGGCAGCAACAGCGCAAGACACGCGGCGTGGACAGTGCCAATGGGGCCGGCAGGCTTAGTGGGACCAGGCAGCCATTTCCTGGACAATGCCCATAGCCACAAATCCGAGTCAGCCAGGGGCTGCCGGGTGGGGGGCACTCCCTGCGCTGCAGGGTTCCCGTCGAGCTCTTCCCCGGGGAGCAGATTCAGCAAGGCGGCCTTGGACGAAGCCGTAAGAGAAAGCCCGAGAGGTGAGGGGCCAGACTCACTTCCCCTTTCCGAACCAGTTCCCAACACACGTCACCACGGAGGGCCAGCCAGTCGTCTGCACCAAGCCATTGCAGATCTAGTGGGGAGAGAGCAGGGTGTACAGAAGCCATGCAGCAGAGTCACAACGTCCAAGTGCGCGATCCCTGCCCCTGCCGGGAAAGGTCAGGCCTCCCCTAGGGCAGGGGGCTCTCGCTAGCCCGTCACACCCACGCCCGACTCGGAAAGCAGCACCACGCACCCGTGTGCCTGCTGGCCCTTCCCGCCCGGGGCAGAATGAACATTGTTCTGTGCAGCAAGGCGTGTCCGGACGCGCACCAGCAATAGCACACATGCTGCTGACTGTCAGCCAGCTGGGCAGCACCTGACCCGCTCCTGGCTGGCCACACAAGTGCTCAGGTACAGGAAGGCGGCCTGGCCTGGCCCACTCACGCCAAAGGAGCAGGAGCAGCTGTCCCCGAGATATCGCTACCTCAGGGCTGCCAGGGTTACAGAAGGAAGCGCAGCCCTCGCTCTGTACAGGAGCAGGGTGGCAGCGGGAAATCTTATCCCTTTCCTGGTGACACACCAGAAGGAAGAATCCCTCCCCCAGGAAGGAGAGTCACTCAGCAGCCAGAAGGGAGACGCATCAGTCTCCCATCCAGCACAGCGCCCACGTGCATCATGCTGCCCCTGGGGCTCACCAGTCCAACTTTTCCAAGCCCCCGATTGCCAGGGGAGGTCACGCATGCTGCTGAAGTACAGGTGTGCCAGCCCTGCCGTCTCTGTGCAGGGCAATGAGCTGTGCAGGGCACTGCCACCCCACCCAGCAAAGGGAATGGTGCAGGGCAGGAGTTTAGAAGCTCTACACGGAGGTTCATGGAGCTACCACAGGAAGTAAGTCTCCCCCCAGAGAGGAGTTTTGTAGGCGCTCACTTGCAGACAGACACACCGCCCACTAGGTCCTTGTGTCTCCACATGTCCCAGCTCCCAGTGAAAGAGGCTGTTTCCTGCCCTGCAATGCTTTTTGGAAAACAACAGGCACTGAGCCAGGAGCCTGGCGTTCAGACCCCATATATGAGCCAACAGTGTGCCCTTGTAGCCAAGAAAGCCAAACGGCACATTGGGGTGCATTAGGAGGCACATTGCCAGCAGATCTAGTGAAGCGATTATTCCCCTTTTTCAGCACTTGTGAGGCCACATCTGGGGTATTGTGTCTGGTTCTGGGGCCCCCACTGTCAAAAGGATGTGGATGCACTGCAGAGGGGCCAGCAGAGGGCAATAAAATGAGTAGGGGGCTGGAGCACTTGACCTATGAGCAGGGGCTGAGAGATTTGGGCTTATTGAGTCTATAGGAGAGAAGAGTGAGGGGGGATTTCAAAGCAGCCTCCAGCTTCCTGAAGGGGGTTCTAAAGAGGATGGAGAGAGGCTGTTCTCAGTAGTGATGGATGGCAGAACAAGGAACAATCATCTCAAGTTACAGAGGGGGAGGTGTAGGTGGGGAAATTTGGAAAAAACTATTTCCCCAGGCGGGTGGTGAAGCACGGGAATGTGTTACCGAGAGAGGTGGTGGAATCTCCATCCCTAGAGGTTTTCAAGGCCCGGCTTGACCTAGCCCTGGCTGGGATGACTTAGTTGGGGCTGGTCCTGCTTTGGGCAGGGGGCTGGACTCGGTGACCTCCTGAGGTTCCTTCCAGCACTAGGAGTCTATACTTATTGACTCCTGAACAAATTGGCTGATTTTCAAATATTCTGAGCACACTCGCCCCCATCCCTGCTAACCTCAGTGCCCTGGCCACAGCTGGACATTTGTCCCAGAACCTCTGTGCAGATCAATTTTCAGTGCCTGCTTTTGAAAATCATGGCCTTAGCCCTCAGGGCCTCTAACCCCATGCAGCAAGCTGGGATCAGCCCCCCGGAGGTGTGCGGGAGCCGGGAGTGTGTCACTTGGCCAAGCTCATGCAGTGAGTCAGCAAGAGCTGGGATTAGAACTCCTACTCCTCAGCTCTGAGATCAGCCCCACATCACTTCCCTGGTGCCCAGGTCTGACTGCTCCAGTATGCAGGCATTGCATCTGATGAAGCAGGTCTTTGCCCACGAAGGCTTAAGCTCCAAAATATGTTACTCTACCAGGCGCCACAGGACTTCTTGTGGTGTTACGGCTACAGACGAACATGGCCTCCCCACCGACACCAGTATGTAGGGAAGCGGAGAGCACCTGCCCCTGTCAGCGAGTACCTGGGGTGTTTTCCCTGCTGGATGCATCAGGAACATAAGTATTACCACACCCCACCTGGAAGCTGGGAACCCCAGTGGTGCTGGGACACGTCCCTGTTCTCTGTGCCCTGGTTTCCTTTTGTATAATGGGTTAATAAGCCTGACCTGCTTCCTAGGGAGGCTGTGAAACCTGGGCACTCCTATAATTAAAGGCGGCTCAACCCATTAAATGGGTGTTGGAAAACACAGAACGTAGGAGATGGGGGCAGGGATCTGTCTGCTCTATGCAGCACAAGCACCAGGTCCTGAAGCATGACCCAACCTGCCTGCCTCTGCTGAAACAGCCACCCGGAAGCACTGGCCTATCATCTTCGTAAAACATTTTTCCTAATATCCAACCCAATGAAAAGCTCCATTTATTTCCCCGGGCGGGTGGAGAAGCACTGGGATGTGTTACCTAAAGAGGTGGTGGAATCTCCAGCCCCAGAGGGTTTTTAAGTCCCAGCTTGACAAAGCCCTGGCTGGGAGGATTCAGTTGGGGTTGGTCCTGCTTTGGGCCAGGGGCTGGACTCAGTGACCTCCTGAGGTTCCTTCCAGCCCTGGGATATGAGCTGGGCACAAGTGAGGCCTTTAACCCAGGCAGCTGCCCTCTGGACTCCCAAGCCACACCCAAGGCCTGCACTGCTCGTTGGGAGTTCACCCTTCAATCAGTAGTACCAGCCAGGGCCCCGCCCAGCCAATGCTTCCCGCAGGGCAGCTGGGAGAGCAGACTCCCTCCCAGCACCAGCAGCTTGGCAGAAACGAGAGCCCCTTCACCACCGCCCTGGGAGTCCCACTGTCTCCAGTGGGAGGGACGCTGGGGAGTCACGTCTGGCTGCACCCCATGTCAAGGCAGCAGCTCCTACGGCTTTTTTAATCATCAGAGAAACGGGCAGGGAACTGGACCAGCCGCCTTCTATCACCGGAGCAGGAAATACTGCTCTTGCCAGCAGGTTACATTTCAACCACGCTCATGTCAGTGGCCCCTGGTGCAGCCTGGGTGGGCCAGTGCAATTTCCCTACTTCTGTAACAGCGCAGCTAGGGAAGATCTAGCCCCTGGTTTCTGCGAACAGGGTTCTTCCCTTTCCAGCCCAGGCCTGGCACAGAGGGACCTGGGTGTCTCCATCCAGGTTTTGCCTCCATGGGCAAATGCCCTCCACCCCCATGAAGCGCACGTGATAGCAGCCCTCTTCTGAACAGAGTTATTCTGCTTGTGGTTTCTCCCAGAGGTTTGTAACGAGAGGGCAGAGAGGGACAATCTCAAGAATAGGGACAGCAATTTTATTCTCCAGTCCCTACCAGCTTCCAGAGAATGTGTGTGCACCCTACTCAGGAAGGCATCAGACTGGAGGAGAGGAACATCTCTAGGGCCCTGCAGGAGGCACAGCCTTGGCGCTGCTCTGCAGCAGGGGACTCCCGCAGAGGAATCCTGGCGGCAGGTAGCTGTCCCCGGACTTGTTCTTTCACTGGCGTGGTGGGGAGCAGCGTGTGACAGAACAGGGTTGTGGCTGGGCTCTGCATCCCTAGGCTGGCCCCAGGAGCTGAACCCCAAGTCGATCTCCTCAAATGCTGCAGAAGCAAATACTGCGAAGAAACCAGCAGGCGGCACAAAGAGAAGCTCCGGACATCACAAAGACACTCCCAACAGCTTCCCTCTGAGGGGAAGCTCGGCCTTTTGCATGACTCCACCTCGGGCTGCTGCTATTAAAGCATGACAGTTAACTACAGCTTTGCCCAGGCACAGATTTAAGGCCACTATGACAAATCATCCTGCCATCTTACACAATGCAGAGCAGAGCTTCCTGTGGTAATTCTGCAGAGCTCCACCTCTCGTGGCTGAGTTTGCACAAACACAGAAAGGCTGGACAGGCACTGCAGGTTCCCAGGGACTGACTGCACAGACTCCTTGGTGGTCCTGAGCTCCTTGCTCCCACAGAGGGCAAGCAGCCTGTAGATTGCAGTGTGATCAGGCAAAGGGGAAGGCGGGGCTCCTTACCTGGACAAGGATGTAGTACCAGAGCACATGGATTTCCCAGAAATAGGCCAGGCCGAACAAGGAGGTGAACAGTCCACTCAGCACCATCCCTCCCGACAGGTAATAGCGCAGGGGGAGGCGCTCGCCAAAGATGCCGCTGCCCAGGAGAACGGGGAAGAGACCATTAGCCGTCATACCCGTGCTCTCCACCAGCTCTGCAGTACTTTACATAAGGACCAGCATCTCCCCACTGGGAACCAGGGGCTGGACATGCTGGTGGACAGCTACAGCTTTCCCAGCGCTGGAAACAGGAGGCCCATCTCTGCCTGCCGCCAGACAGGGCTGTCTGAACTCCAGGGCGACAGAGCTACCTTCAGCCTGAGAATACCATCTGGAGCTGGAGATGAGTGGTGTGTCACCTCCACGGCGCCTCTGACCGGAATTGCACACCAAGACATCTCTGGGACACTGGACCATGTCATGCATGTGCATCGCTGACAGAGGCCAGGAGCCATAGCGTCTCCAGGGCAGGGCAGACCCTCCTTCATGGTCTCTCACAGCCCAGGTCAGAGAAACCAACCTCCCCTCTCCGACAAGCTGGACACGTGTCAGATACAAACCCCAGCACCAGCCATTACAAACAGCAGCATGATAAGAAACCTGCTGAGGCGTCCATAGCCTGTCACACCCATGATGGATGTTATTTACCAAGCTGGAGCCTAAGTCACTTTTTATTCCACCAGGTTATTTTCCAGGGCAGGGGAAGGGCAACCACCCAACAGCAAGCTCCAAGCAGGGAAAGCAGAGCCTTCCAGGACCGGAGCAAGGTGGTGGAATTGCAAGCGAGAGTTCCCCGACTCTGAGCAGTGATAATCGGAGTCAAAGGGAAAGGGTCAGTGTGTCCAGACACGTCCGCTCGGGAGCTTGGAATCACAGGCAAGAGGGAGTTGAGAAGAGCAGTCCCAGCTCCAGAGTCCTGGCCTACAGCAGGACAGCAGCTAGTGGGTAAAACTGAACAGCCCAGCCTGGGGTGCCTGTTCCTGTCTCCTCCTCTCTAGTCTCTGGCCGCCCAGACAAAGGGAATTCGGGGATCAATTAGACACTTCAGAGTTGTCTTCCCTGTGCCAGCAGCTCACCTACCTACAGCTCCACGCCAGAGCCTTTGGACTGAGTCTCCTCTACAGCTCAGCTGAGAGCCAGCTGGCTTTTATCTCCAACTGAAGAGGCTCCTGCACGGAGCCCGAGAGGTCCCAGGTTTGAGTCTGGAAGGCTCGGGGTGTGGGAAGTGGAGGTAGCCCCCTAGGGAGTGGGGAGGCACCTGGGGAAGTGCAGCCTTCCCCAGTGGCACTCTGAAGGCCGTACCTGATAAACATCCCAATGGCGTAGGCAACCAAGAAGGCATTGTCCAGCGCACCAAAGAGCTCCTTGTAGTTGGCCTGATCTGGAAGGCAGGGGAGGGATAACTCAGTGATTTGAGCATTGGCCTTATCAGCCCAGGGTTGTGCATTCAGCCTTCAAGGAGACCTGTCAAAGGTCTGGGGCGGGTTAGGTTTAAAAGTCAGGGCTGGTGATTGGTCCTGCTGTGAGAGCAGGGGACTGGGCTCAATGACCTCCTGAGGTCCATCCAGCTCTATGAGAGATCAGCAGACTGGATAGCCCTGCTTTCCCCGCCCCTGAACCTGGGCACACCTTGACACCCAGACGACAGGCTCACTGCCAGCTTTATTCATCACTTCATCTCCTTCCCCCCGACCCCCGGGGCTACTGCTCACCACCACCACCCCCCACTCAGGTTCCTGCTCTGTGCCCTCAGCCAGGCTCAGGGACCCTCGGAGCTGAAATCCCACATGCCTTAGGGAACACAGCAGCAACTCGCGTTTTCTAACATTAACTCCCTGCTCTTCACCCCACCTCCCAGACACAACGTTCAGCTAGGCCATTTGCCAAGGGGATTTAGGGCAGGAAGAGGGAATGGGCAGAGCCAGGACTCGGACTCAGGACTGCATCTCCTGCGCTCACGCCTCCAGGCCAGGGTTTCTCAGCTAGTGAGACCCAAGAGGCATGAGGCAGGGGCTGCTCTCACAAGAGAAGTTGGGCGCTGTGTTCCCGGCCAGGCTGAGCCACCCAGCTTTCAGAAACAGGAGACCCCATTCTGCTGCCAGGTCCATGCCTGCTTTACCCTGGGCATCCGCCCTTTGCACCTGGGACAGGGGATACAAGCACACTGCTCAGCCGGTTAATGGCCCCCGATCGGCTACAATTAGCAACTGCCAAACCCAGGTGCTTTGGGACCCAGCCCTCAGCTAACACGCTAATGAGCCGCCTAAGTATGTTGTAAACACATTAAGGCTCTGGATTCAGGTCATTGCTCTGGTAAATACACTTGTGACCTGATTACTGATTGAATATTAAAAATGGCCAAACTTCCTGGGGTCACAGTCTAGGGTGGAGGCAGGCAGCCTGGCTCTAAGCAAAGGGGTCAGGCCCTGACAGCAACCCAGGGGCACCGAGGTGGTTGGCCCCAAGGACAGCGCTCCCACAAAGCTGGGGTCATAGCCCCAACACAGAGAGCACGCAGCGGAACGTGGGCAGGCTGAAGGGACAGAACAAGGGCTCCCAGGCAGGCAGCCCTCCGAGCAGTTCCAGGACCTGCCACCCAGCCAGACACCTTAGGCCACGGGGCTTTGGCCAGCTCGGGGCGCTGCTCAACCCCTCTGCGCCTGGCACAGAGCGCCGAAGGGAAGCACTCATGGCTGCCCCTGGCACGCGAGAGAAGGGACCTGCACTCTCCCGCAGGGGGTTCTGGTCTGGCTCAGCGGGGCGGGGGCCCACAGCACTCAGGAGGACTTACCAAAGGGCGCCCAGTCACACCAGGTGGTGCTGTTGGTGCCATTGGGGGCCAGGTTTCCCTCGGAGGAGCAGTTGGTGTGCAGCTCGCCCTGTGGACAGAACAAGGGAAGAACAGGCTGGAGTCGGGGCCCCTTCGGAAGGAGTCACCAGCTTCATCACATGAGCAGAGGCATCTCCCACCTCATGTTTCCCTCCTGCATTCACACTGCCCATCCACAGCACCCCCGCCTGCTCTCAGCCCCCCAGACCCTGCTCCACCAGCTACTGCCTTTCAAGCGCCCCAGTGCCCAGGATGTCCTGACAGAGGAGGTCTCCGCAATGCTTCCTGGCCATGTTCAGACACCAGCAACTGTGCTTAACAGCCCTGCACAAAGGTTTGAACCTACAGGACACAGACCCCCAAAGGAGAAACTGCTCAGACCAGCCGAGGAGATGCCTGAAGAAAACCTGGAGAGCCCTTTTCCTGCCCTGCTTCCTGTCACAGAGTGGGGGGTCCCCAGGCCCTGCCCCACCCACAGCCAGGCGGGACTCTCACCCAGCAGGGACACAGCGTAGAACAGACTTGTCAGCACAGGGACCAGAAGCCGTCAGCACCATCCACCTTGGGAAGAGGGGCCCAGAGGGGTCCCTGAGCCGGGCCCTGGCCCCCTTCCTCCCTCTCCAGCCAGCCCAGACTGCCCCACTCACCAGCCCAGTTCCAGTCCCAACCAGCCAGGCCCCTCCTCCCACCCTTGGCCTGTTTGCCAGGGAAGAAAGGGGTCACCTGGCTGCCTGGGTTACAAAGAGCAGGGAGGGCCATTGCCTACGTGTGAGGAGTCAGCACACCCAAACTCCCCTCCCCACTGTGCACTGGTGCTGTGCCTGGGGAAACTGAGGCACACACCTCCGGTTACCACAGGACAGTAGGAACCACATGCAACATAACCAGGGGAATGAAATCCTCACAGACCCAGTTCGGCGCACTGCCAAGCAGCCTCTCAGTGAGACGCACTAGGGCGAGACACTGCCGGCTGTGAGACAGGCCGTTGGCAGGCCCACGTGCTGGCACTGAGGGAGGGCTGCAACGTGTCAGACTAGAGCATTACCCGTGGGCTGGGGGGCTGGCCAGAACAGGGCTCGTTCCTCGCAGGACTCTCCCCTGGCGAGACAGGCTGCCGCAGGCGTTACGCTCCAGGGCTGCACTTACCTTCACAATGCTGATGGGCTTGCGAGAGAGATGGAAACTGGTGTAAAACATGAAAGTCAGCACAAGCGTCAGCCCCCGATACCTGAGCGGGGAAAGCGAGAGAGACCAGGCGTTACAATGGAGGGCTGAGCTCCTTGGCCTAGCGCAGGAGGCGTCTCGTTGGCGCTGGGTGTGGGGCCGGGACTAGTGCGGTTAGAGCTCTGCCATGGAAGAGCTGGGGACAAGCCACCAGCCTGGAGCAGGGGCCCCATCCCAGAGATGCCCTGGCCACAAGGGCAGGACCCACTCCCCATAGATCAAGGTCGAGGGGAGCATGGCCTGAACACCGCTGCGGCTCCGCCTCGAGTGGGTCCAAAACCAGCATTCTCCCCCCATCACACTCCAAGTAGCACTCAGCTGGCAGGTGCCACCGCGTATTGCATCCCACCGCCGGGGCTGCAGAGGCAGGGTACTGCTGGGTTAGGCCACAGACGTTACACACGACAGACACAGATGGGCCAGAGGGGATCTATTCACGTATGGTGCTTGGTTAAGCAAACTAGGTACAGCAAGCTTGAGATTTCAATTCCCTAATGGTCCCATTCCAAGACCCTCTCACACCGGTTTGCAGAAAGCCTTTGCTATTTACAAGGGCCTTCGCCTTTCTGCCATACATGTGGGTTCAGCATTTCAGGAGTGGTAAGATTTTTGGCTTCTATTTCCCTTCCCGTGCCCCTTGGCGAAGCAGTGGCTGCCTTCCTAGACAACTGATGATGCTGGTCTCACAGCAGCATGGCGGCAGCAGATATTGTGGGGGGCAGGCCTAGAGCTGTCAGAACAGGGGTAAAATTGTGCTCTGGTGAGGTGTGGGAGGGGAATGTGTGTGAGGAGAGAGAGAAAGGAGCAGAACAGCCTGGATTCAGCATATGGCCCCAGAGATCCATTTCTCCTTCCCTTAGGGACACCATACGGAGCTAGGGCTCCCCAAACTGTCGGGGTGGTGAGAGGGGAGCGCTCCAATCCCCTGCACCATTCCAGACCAGTAGCCCACATGGCCTTGGCCTGCACCAGCTACTCTAGCTAGTCCAGTAACTCGACAGACAGCTCTCCAGAGGCTGAGGGCTCAAAAGCCACTCCTGAGAGACTGCTCTCATCGTGTCTAAATAACATGTCTTTCCCCCGTTCTGCTTTTAAACCAAACAAACTGCGCACACGGCCACAGGCAGAAGCGTTACATAAAACCCTGCAAGTACAGAGCAAGCGCTCAAAACTTGGGAAATGCAAGATTTACTGTTACCCAGCAACCTTCGTTTGGTGCCCTCGTGTACTTGTCTACAATGGTATTTAGTCCCATGAATATATGTACATTTCCCCTGCCTGCCCACAGGACCCCTAATTCATTCAGTGAGGACGGGTGCACAAGGGAATGAAATGAAGGTTGCCTAACTCACAAGTGCTTGATGCAGTAACCTAAATAGCTTTGAACGTTTTGATCATTTGTCTTCAGTTTTTACCTGTAAATATTTTATTATTTCAATAAAAAACAAAAGCCACCAAGGCTGGGGCCCCATTGTCCTGGGTAAACACAAAGACCTGTGCCCTGAAGGCTGAGAACAAAGACACAACAAGGGAAGGGAGGGGACAACAGATGACACTAGCAAGCAGAAGAGCCTGTGGTGGTATTTCAGGTGAGGCTGTAGCTGGTCCCTTGCCTCACTTGGTCACCCTCAGGGCAAGGGTGAGTGTGGAGCTACCACAGGAGGCTGCTTGGGAAGCAATCCCGAGGTGGCTGGAAAGAAGCTGCTTGGTGGGCGGCGGAGCCATGAAACACCAGCAGAAGGAAACGGCAGTTCCATGACGTGATAAGTGGTTAGCCCAGTCAAGCAGGGTGGGGTCAAACAATGAAGGGTCTGAAGACGAAAGCAAGACACTTGCATGGGTAAATGGGAGACCACAGGGGGATCCAGATGGGGCAGACGGGTCCGAGCTAGCCATGGTGGCGGTTTTGGCACTGCCAGACCTGAGTGGAGCAGGAGCGTGGCGGGACACCGGGTAGCCTCTGGCTACGTGGGTGGAGAGAAAAGACTGGATTTCAGAGAGGTCCAGGAGGAAGTGGCACGACTTAGATGTAGTTGGACTGTGCAGGCCTGGGGAGAGGGACCTGGCAACCAGACACCCTGCGACACTTGGAGGGCACCAGTTTGCCCACCGTACTGAGAACCAGGAGATGGAGTCCAAAAGGTGACTATGGGCATCTGCAGTGGCCCCAGGCAGGCCAGCTGAGGCTGGACCCATGGTACAAATGTACATCAGGAGAACCAGGCCATTCTACTGAGCTCGCCCCCACAGACAGCACCGAGGGGTGAGCTCCCAGGGAGATGCAGTACCTACACCAACAGCAGTTCTGCTGTTGGCCCCAGCAGCATTTGCACAAGTGCTGCAGGTGTGAATGAGGTTTGAGATACGGGACTGGACAGAGGAGAGAGCTCGGCTGCAGAGAGGTACGTCAGAGCCAACAGCAGAGAGATGAGAGTCCGGGCCAGCCAGAGCTCCGCAGAGGGCGTTATGGCAAAAAGGACAGAGCCTTGCAGGAGGCTAATCTGAAACTGAGCATGTATTGAGACTGGAACACGTCACCTTCGAAGCTGAGAGCACACGGGCGTTTCTCAAACACCAGCCCTGCCTGCACAGTGAGCTGCTCGAGGCACCATCAGAGATAGGAGAGCCTGAAAACCCGGGGGGGGGGAGGAAGAGGACAAATGCCAAAAGTTAGGAGTTGTCACTGTCTCAGGCCTGTGGCGGGGCTAGGAAGGACACAGCCATCTCTGGGATGGAGGGCCGGGGAATCAGCCCTCCCTGCTCACATTGAGAGCTGAACTGTAACACTGCTTGCTCCACGGAGGGGCACAGAGGCATGGCCAGAGAGCAGAGAATGGGCCAGACCTGGGCAAGCTCTGGCACGACTGTGGAATGAAACATCACAGAACTCGGGACTAGCCCAGGCCTTTCCACACCTCACTGTCACCAAGTGCCAGGCTCATTCCTAGACCGGGGGTCTCTAAGTGACACCCAGCAGTGCTCACGCAGGTCACACGCTGCAAACCGGAACCCCGCTCAGGTGCACACGGCCACTGGCGAGAGAACACAGCCACGACCGGAGGGGCACAGGTTCATAGGGCGATAAGTGAGCCACACGAACCTGTCCAGCAGAGGAACGGAGAAGGGAGGTGGGATAGTGGTCGGGGGCCAGCCAGGGGCAACAGCAAGTTTGGTTCTGGGAGGAAAAGGAATCTGGCGGCAGCGAGAGGAGCAGCAGAAGCCAACTGGGCAGGAGAGGAGGACCCAGGAGAGCCAGCAGGATGTCTCAGGGGCTGGGAAGGAGACAGCGCGTGGTACAGGGGACAACCGTCAGGGTTGGCTCTCACAGGGCCGGCTGATTTCTTCACAGGAAGAGGATGCGGCCCTTGGTACTGACCCACCCCAAAGATCTCTGCTGCAGCTCGCTGCCCCTTGGTGCTCCCCAGGCCAGGCTCAGCACCACTGCTTCTGCCTGCCCACAGCACAGCCGCTTCTTCAGCCCACTCCCCGTCCTTGGGACGGCTCCGGTGGGATGCAGCTACATTCACAAGTTCTCAGCTCACATCCAGTTACAGAACTGCTGTGCCTCCTGACTGGGAGCACCAGAAATAAGCTGGTTCCGAGCCATTGCCAACATCACCCCCCAGCACCAGACATCTGCTCAGTCCTGCTTAGAAAATAAGTCATTTGCTTATGGCCTTCCTATGAAGAACTCAGCCAGCCCTGTAAGAGCCATCCCTGATGGTTGTCCCCGTCCACGTGTGCCGTCTCCTTCCCAGGCCCTGAAACATTCTGACGGCTGTTGTCTTCTGGCAATTGCTCAGTCCAGCCACTAGTCTGAGACCTTCCTGGCCCAGCATGTTCATTTGTGCTAGTTACTGCTGGACACCGCATTCTCCAGTGGGGAGGATGCTCTTTGCTCAGGAGCATCAGTCCTACGTGGAGTGTCTCTTTCCCTACCTGGGTAGCGACACACAGGGAACCAGGCACTAGCTGCAAGCCTGTCCTCCTTGGGCTGGAGACATGGTGGTCTATAGGGTACAATCTGCTTTTTGATGCAAGTCCTTGAGATCTTGCATGTCAGCACAAATGTGTGGCTATGCAGTCCAAGGTCCAGGCCAGCAGGTTCCTGTCCCTCCCAGACCCAAACAGCCCTGAAGCTGTGGGAGAGGGGCTGGAGCGAGAACAAAAGTTGCTAAGAGGAAAGCAGGAGAGGCTCACCAGCACCCAAGGAAAGGAGAGAGCTCAGCCTCCAATCTCTCCCTGGGGGGCCCTACCACCAATGGCCAACAGCAACTGCTGGTCAAAGTGTGGATGTGACAACCTTGACTGGTCTCCACCTCTTTGAACTAGGACTTGCTGCTCTTAGGGGTGGGTTAGGCCCAGGGAGGGCAAGCAGAGGTCACCTTGCTCTGTTGAGCTGGCTCCAGCAGGGCTGGAGATGAATGGTTAATATTGTAATGGGACTGGGACAGCTCTGGTCTGAGCAGCCCAGCATCTCTCAGTGCTACCAGATAGGAAGCAGAGAGTCTCCCTAGTGCAGGGGAATCTGGGGGACCAAGTGACCACAGACCAGCTGCACTAGCAGAGCTTTGTCCTGACCTCACAGCATGTCTTCCCAGGTCTCAATCCATTCACGGACAGGCAACTGTTGAAATGGCTCCCTCTAGATCCTGGCTCCCTGTGCGCCTCAGGATCAAGCCCAATTTATTGCTTTTTACTTCCTATTGCTCCATGGAGCCAACTGAGGGATGGGACAAATCTATTCCTTCTTGTTTGTTAGAGTTCCAGCGTCACAGCTACGCAAGCCCAGGAAGGTTGCCCAGGAGTCTCTGAGTGCAGAACTCAGCCTATGGAACTTTTATTGCAGCTAATGCACAAAGCAATCAGTACCCACTTGGGCTCCCACTGCCAGGCTGAATTTGCTGGTCTGGCAGATAGGAGAGCCTGTTTTGAATTTGTAAATTGAATATACTTAGCATGGAGCCCAAGGGACAAAACAGGGCTCAGGACGCCAGACTTTTAGGGTGTGTGCGACAATGGACCCAACCGTCCACCGATGTGGCAAGTTAATGGGCAGGGAGGCAGGCTAGAGAAAGTCCCACTCCCTATGTCTACAACAGACAGAGCCAGCCCCTTGGCCGGGGATCCTTGGCCTTCTCGTGAAAATGCCACCCTCTTGGCCTGTTCTGGGAAGAGATTGTTTGCACGGGTGGGGTAGCCAGCTTGGTCCCTGTATACTAGAGAGACAAGGTGTGGGAGGTAACTTGTTGGACCAACTTCTGTGGGTGAGACAGAAGCTGTGGCGCTCAGACAGGGCTCTCCCACAGGTCTGGGAGAGACTGAAGACCAAGAGAGCGGCATGGATTTATCCCAGGAAGGAGAAACCAAGTGGTACCACTGAAAGCCAACAAGCTCAAGGACAGAGGGTCAGGCCTTAGAGCCATGTTATGTTTACAGTATACCCCATGGCTAAAGAGATCTCTCTAACCCGACACTCTTGGGACCCGACCTGTGCCAGATGGGAGAACTTAACAGATCATGGGAGGTCAACATTGTCTAGCACTTTACCAACGCTTCCACTGCTTACTGGGCTCTGAAAAGACATTCAGGGGTAAATTACAGCTAGAATAACAGCACAGAACACACAGACAGGACTGGTGGCTGGAAACAAACTTTCTGGGGCCTCAGGAAACCTGGCCACAGCCATGATAACTAACTGAACGTGGTTAACTAAAATCATGCCAGATTACGGATGTTGCCAGATGAGAGACTGTCAGACTAGAGAGGTTCAACCTGTACTTGGATTCCCGCCCCGCCCCACAAGAATGCAGAGAAGTAGTCAGGTTCTACTCAAATGCCATTCACAATCCCAGAGCAGGTATGGATCTTTTCAGAACAAAAAGCATCAGTCATTACATAGCTACAATGGCATCAAAAGACCCATCTTTCGGCTTCACAGCCAACGTTCCTTTAAGATGAAGGGGGCAGTTCACCTATTGGATCCCCCCTCATTCACCAAGTGCTAGCCGTCCCGAAAGCAGTTCAGTTTGTCCAGAAAGATCTGGCTATCACAAATTCTGTTACCTTCTTTTTTGATGTAAAAAGTGTGCTACTGGGGACAGGAGTTAGGCCTGAAGGCTGCAGGCTGTTACGGGATCTTGGCAGTTGTTTCTCCTTTCTACAAGTGCACAGCAGAGTTTGCTCTCCTCCATGCATCTTACACCTCTATAGTTTTAAAAATCACACGGAAAACTAGGATGACAGATTCAGCGATGACTGGTGTGGCCTCCATGACCAAGCTAAGGGCAGATAACCAGGAAACAAGTTAATTCAGGCTTGGTGTTCCATCTTTACCAGAAGCTGTCGTTGCCAGATGCAGTTGCATCTGACGAAGCAGGTCTTTGCCCACGAAAGCTTATGCTCCAAAATATCTGGTAGTCTCTAAGGTGCCACAAGACTTGTTGTTGTTTTTGAAGATACAGACTAACACGGCTCCCTCTCTCAGACCTGCTACCAGAAGATAGTTTCACATATCTCCATAACAAAGCCAGGGAAAACCTTCAGGCTGCCATTTTAAGTCCTGAGTGTCACAACCCTCCTCATGCGTTAGCGAGGCCAACAGTCTCCTCTTTTGCTTGTCATAATGTCCACATACAGGTCGCTATAGAAGTGTGCATGAAAAGCCAAACTAGGAGCTAACGTACAGGCAGGGGCAGCTCTCAGAGCAGGGCCTTAAAAAAAGCCCACTTCAAATGAACAACGAACAGTGGGGCTAAGGGGACGTTTCGTCCCGTCTGTGCAGCTGGACGGACAGAGCAGCTCACGGCAAGGCAAGGCAAGGCAAGGCGCTCCGTGTAACATTCGAGAGACCAGAGCAGCTCCCGACCATTCCGTTCCTCTGGACTGATCATTGCAAGGCAGTCACAGAACTACTGCCGGAACAGCACAATTAGCTCAGCCTGCCCCAAAACTGCACGTGCAGGGCTGCTCCCTACAGGGCGCATGGCACTGTGATCCCATATCCCGCAGTACGCTAGAATGAGCTCTCAGGGAATAGCTGCAACACTGAAAACTCCAGGCACTCTCTGCCTGCTCTATGAACTTTTCAGTGGCTCCCACGAGTGCCTAAGTAAAGCAGGCCCTCCTCACGCAAGTCTTCACCTGGCAGCTAATTCCTCCTTCGACAAGAGGTTACAAATTAGACAGAGGGCTTGTCAGGCAGGCAGAGAATGACATAGCGTAATCCAACAGCCGGCAGCAGACACTGGGCAAACACACACCACAGAATTAAGGAGCATTGTTAACGGGCGACATTGATTAAGTGCGAGAACAACCTGCCCAGGACCGCGGGTGATTCCCCACCATAAGCATGTTTTAAATACTCACCTTCAAATATTTTTCTAGCATCGTGCTTGGCTCATCCGTAGCTATTGGACTGAACCAAATTAATTCAGGGAGAGGCTGTGGCCTGTGTTACGAAGGCTGGACTAAATGTTCAACACCGATCACTTCTGGCCTTAAAAAAAATCTATGAACTAACACAGGTAGGCAAAATAGAGCCCCCAGGGCAGATCCAACCCACTCAGCGCTGGGATCCAGCGCACCTGGTACTCCATGTGGTGCCCCCGGGCAGTGGGGTTCCACTCACCGCCCCTGCCCCCAGCGCTACCTTCGCAGCGCTCATTGGCTGGAAGCCAGCCAATGGGAGCTGCATGGGTTGTGCTTGGCGGCCCAGGCAGCTTGGGGAGCCCCATCCCCCAAAGGCGCACACTGCACAGAGACACACGCTGACCCCAGCAACTGGCCACTTCACGAAGTGTAGCGGGCAGTGGCAGCCAGCCCAAGGATGCTACTGGCCAGGCGCTGCCTAATGTAAGAGCCTCTCAGCCACAGCCTGCACCTGCCACCACCCCCTGCCTCCCAACCCCCAGACAAGCACCTCTCCCTGCTCACAACTCCCTTCCAGACCCTGCAAGTCCTCCTACAACCCTCCCCCAAGTTGGATCCACTCCTGCATCCAGCCTCCCCCCACCCCCCCACAGGGCCTCCGTTCACATCGTGGACAAGTGGAGCTCTTGACAACTCCATCCATTTTTGGAGCGACGCCCTGGCCCCCAGCCAAGAAATTATTGCCTGTCCCTGAAGTAGCAGGGAGCACTGTTCAGAAGTGTGAGGAGCTGCTCCAAGGTTGAGTAAAGGCAGCAGAAATCTGCAAGAGACTCCGAGGTTTTGATGCAAGGACAGCAGTTCATGTATCAGCTGTTTATCTGGAGCAGATTCCATTGCAATGAGCATATTTCCATGTCAGTGTTTCCCTCAGACAGAGCAGCTGAACCACAGAATGACTAATATGTTTCCAGTGTCACATGGGAGCCGCAGTGGAATTACAGCCTCCCTGTGACCAACCTCCACGCAAGCCCTGCTGTGTGCTGATAGGCAAGGAAAGACAGGACAAGGGAAAAAAGAGTCAGAGAGGGCTCCCAGGACTCAGTGTGGCGCAGGAAGGATGAGCAAGACTCAGCACCCTTGTCCATCGGGATCACACTCAGACAGGCTGGCCCATGCCCAGACTCCAGGTCTGTACCAAGAAAAACAGACTCTCCATAACCTGAAAAACAAGCAGAGGGGGAGATTGAAGGAAGGTCTGGGTCTGGGTCTGGGTCTAGGTCTGGGCCTGGGCCTGGGCCTGGGCCAATGACATAAGTGGTCGTTGTATCTTCATGCCCAAAACTGGTATGGAGAATCCATCTTCTGCAGAGCCGCCTCACACCATCTTTTGCTTCCTACTGCCCTGGACAAGGTCTCCTTCCACTGCACATTTGGCCTCTGCTCTGAGACGGGCAGGTGGGACGGACGCCTGCTCCCTCAGCCCCGCGCAGGAGGAGACACTCCAGCCCAGGGAGCCAGCAATTCAGACTGCGGTACTGGATCACTGGTGACCAGCGCTGACAGCTCCGGTACACTGCACCAGTTATTTGTAGCATAACGGGAGGACGTTGCCCCTACCGCCCAGCCCCTCACGGGGCTGCCTCTCCTCTGCACAGCAGCAGCCCTGCAAGAGAACAGGGCTGGAACTGGGGAGCGGGAGAGAGTCCAGCAGATGCAGGAGCTGCAGGTGTTCTGCCATGCAGCCCCCAGCCGAGTTACGTGTGCCGAGTACTGAAGGGGGACAGCCCGGGGCACATGGTCCCCTTTGCTAGCGAGCCCCCATATTGGGGGAGAAGTGTGTCACCCCTCCCCCAAGAGTTCCCATCACAAAGAGGACATTTGCCACTGGTTCTCAGCACATTCCCCCAGCGCCTGCTTACGCCGAGGCCGAGTATCTCGGTGACTGCTCTGCGGGGCGGGTGGCCAGAAAGGAGCAGGGCCCCGAGCTCCAGCAGCTCCCCTCAACTGTGTCGGGATTCGGGGTGCTCCGCCCAGAGGAGGCAAGGCCTAGGGCCTGGCGGGTAGACACTGGAAACAGGCCCTGCTGCAGCAGCTCGCAGACACTTCAGCGTTGAACAGTGGAGAGCTCTTGGCCTCGTTCCCTGCCCCCAACATCCTTGTTGGCTCCGATTCAGCCTGTGCGCCCCACAAGGCTCCCACCAGGCCAGCTGCCCCACACGGCGTGGTGGAGACAGACCTGGGAGGCCCACGACTGCGTCGAGGGAGGAGGGAGTGAAGATGCTGGGTCCTGGGGCTCCTCCAGGGGTCCTGGTCCCTGATCAGCCTAGCGACACCACGGAACCACCATGCAGACTTGGGCAGGGGGATCTCAGGTCCCAATGCAGCAGGAGCCCGCTGCCCAATTTACCACCCCCAGGAGCTTCCCCCACCCCACAAATGGGGGCAGTGCCACACGCGTGCAGGGGGAACAGACACGTCCAGGGACATTTTCAAGCCAGGAGCAGATGCTGCTTAGCCTGCAGCTCCCTTTGGCCCCTAAGGCTCAGGGCAACCAGTCATGTAAACCCATCGCACAAGGCACATTAAACGGGTCAGCTCAGGGGGCAATGAGAAACGGAGAAGGGACTCTCTAGGCAGGCGAGTTCAAACCCCACACCAGAGCCTTGAACCCTTCGGGCTACGCTGGGCCAGACTGGGGCAAGGGTTGCGTGTGTGGCGTCCAACGGGAAGGCTCATCTTTAGGGGGCTGTAAGCAGCATGAGCGCGCTCACAGCCAAGTCCGCCTGTCCTTTCTGTTCGAGACAAGCCAAGGAGACAGGAAGCTGTGAGGCTTATTCTGAAGCAGGGCCGCTAGCAGCCAGTCACTAGGACGTGCTTCTGAGCACCGACCAGACACGAGGGTGGGGGGCTCAGTGTTGGAAAGAGGAGCGCATGAGTCTGATGGGTGAAGGACCTGCAGAGGACCATGTTGGGTGAGCTACAGATGCGACACTAGCATCTGAGTGCCCCACCGCTCAGCCTGGCTGGGGAACTACTCCATGTCCTCGGCTTCCTTTCCCCCAAGCTCATCCTCCCAGCTCAGCCACTTGTGTTCCTGCCTCACGCTAGTTTCACTTCTGCTACAGAGAACTGATTTACAGACATAGAGCAGAGCTCAAGGAAACTCTGCAAAGAGAAAGCAGGCGGGTGGGGGTAGGGGTGGAAGGCCAAGCAGCTCCTGATGGAGCACTCCTCTCTGGAGTTTGCTACCTCTGCTCACTATTCTAGATCTCAGCTCCTTGACAGGAAAGGGTGGAGGTCCCACCGTCTCCGGGACCCCTTTGGGGACGTTGCATCCAAGGTGTTCATGGTAATGAACACCCTCCAGAGTCAAGAAAACATCCATGACTCTTTCCACGCCTCTGCAAAGGCCAGCTGAAACTCTGGCCCACTACATGTGGTTCAGGAACATCCAACACATATCAGGACTGCCCTGCTTGCAGCAGGAGGTTGGACTTTATGACTTCCCAAGATCTCTTCCAACCCTACGATTCCAGGACACAGGGCAGAAAGATCTGCAAGGGAACTACAGGCCTGTGTTGAGAATCTCTCCAGTCAGTCATTCAAGCCCCTCTCAAAAAGCCTGACGCAGCCGGTGCAGACAAAGGAGATGCAGGTTCCGAGTCTGCTGGGAAAAGAAGGAACTAGAACTAATACGCTTTAGGACCAAACCCATCCCATTTCTCCCCTGGAGGAGCCACATTCACAAGTGAAGGAGACACCAGAACTCTACAAACCCTGTGTGCAAACACCAGCCTGGGAACCCCCCTCTGTAATGAATCACTAATAAAACCCACCACCCTACTCCCCTGTCACACTGTGCGTCCAGGTCGCTCAGGAGTAGAGTGCATGTGGCCACAATCATTCCCAGTGGCAGGGAAGCATCAGAAACAGCTGCACTGTGGTTTGGGTAGGCGTGGACCCAAAGCCCAGCAGAAAGCTTTGCACTTGCTCCGTCTGGTTTTAGAGCAGGTCTCCATAGCAGTGAGCCCAGCCAAAGCGATCCATCATTACAAGCGTACTGTAAGCATGCACTGCAGATGCCACATGCAACAGCCAGACAAGTGCTCATCTCCAGAGTGGAAAACTCCTCCCTCCTCAGTACTGAAACCAGATGGCCCTACTATTGCAGTCGAACTCAAGTTCAAACCACCTGAGGATTGGAGAGTGTTTGTAGCTCTGAAATGCACATAACTGAACAAAATTAGAGTTGTTTTCAGCCATTCACATTTGAACATTGACTTACTGCAGCTTTCAAACTTTAATGTGCAGAAGGAGAAGGCTGCTTTCCTTTTTCAGCTGTTCCCATTGGGCACAGCACTGTACCAGCTTTGCATTTGGTTTATTTTTTGTCCCAGCTGTTGCCGGATTGCGTACTCCCAGCTCCAAATGAGCTATGGGGTTGACCAGTCAGTTCATAACTCTGAGGTTCTACTACAGAACCCTAATAAGTTAGATCTTGTACTTGGAGGAGAAGCAAGACTCCAAAAGACAGGTATTAGCTGCCTAAGGTTCCTCGTGCAGATAGGAAAACACTGCAAAGCCTCTCTTACATACACCTAACTCTAACAACTGTAACTCAGATGCACAAGTCACAGCCTGGCTAACTTGCTGTTTTAGAAGACCAACCTACACACTTCCAACTGTTTTACCTAGATCAAAATAGAAGCCCCGCACGAGTTTGGGACAGGTTGATCCTCTCTAGTCCAGCACCCTTGGGACCTAACTGGTGCTGGACCATGGAGGTCATTATTGGCTAGCACTTTACCAACACTTCCAGTGCTCACTGGGCTCTGAGGAGACATTCAGGGGTAAATTACAGCTAAACAGCAGCACAGAGCTCCGAGAGCCAGGACTGGTGGCTGGAAACAAACTTTATGGGATCGTAGGGAGCTTGGCCACATGCATGCTAAGTGTCCGGGAGGCTAATGTCATTCCAGATTATGGATGCAGATGGGCAAGGGAGTGCCAGATTAGAGAGGTTCAACCCATATTTTGTTTGAAGAGCTCAGTTTTGGATTTGTTTTTAATCTCACTAAAGTTTCTGGCCTCACGGCAATGGCATTCCACTGGTTAGTGGTGCATCGTACGAAAGCATATTCCTTTCATCAGTTCTGAATTTGTCACCCTTGTTCCTGATTTCAGGACAGGGCAAACCAGAGCTCCCTGCCCAGCTACCTTCTCTTGGTCACTGCTCATTTTTCACCATGTCTCCTCTTATCCCCTTTCTGGGGAGAAACAGGCATTTCAATCTCCTCATACAAACAGGTCTTTCCCCAGGAAAATGGTAGTACTTGTTGGCTCCTCTAAACCCCCTCTAATTCTGCACTATCTGTTTTGAGATGCAGTGACCAGTGTTGCACGCAGTTCCCAGATGGTGCCACAGGACTGATTTACAGAAGGGCATCGCAATAAGTTTGATATTATTCTCCATCCTATCGCTTAGGCGACACAAGATCCTGTTTGCTTTATTGATGCCAGTTTCTCCCTGAGCAGAAGTCTCCATTGAGCTGTCCTAAATGACACACACGTCCGTTTCCTGAATCAATACAGCTACATAAAATAAAAAAGTGTACAGTTTATTTTTTCCTTCCAATACACATTACATTGCATTTATCAAGGGAATGGGCATCATGGTTCATTAGGTCCCCCTATCTAACCCTACAGTTCTCCTGGGAATAGACTAATCTAAGCTCAAGCCATTTGTAGATTTTGCTTCCTCATCCGTCCCTCCCCATTGCCACAACATTTATTCTCTTACTCACAAGCTACAGACATTCATGAACAGATGCCTGAGGTCCATCCTGCCTTTGCATCCAATGGCAACACTTGGTCACAAATGAGGAGCTTCAGAACAGAGCAAGACAAGAACCACTGGACATTCAAATCAAGAGAAGAAAGTGGGGAGGGCTAGGCCAAACTCTCAGGAAACCTCATCCACCATAGTCCATCACAGTCTCCAATGGAACCCACAAAAGAGGAAGACCTCAAACGACATGGAGAAGATCTACTGAGACTGAAGGACAACAACTGGGGCACTCCTGGGATCAGCTAGAAGTATTGTCCTGAGAGAGTGAAGTGGAGGAGACCTGTAGATGACCTGTGCTCCACCTGGAGTACAAGGGTTTAAAGTCAAGTCACACACAGAACATTAAGCCTGCTAAATCGTAACACTCAAATGTTGGGAAATACTAGAATTCGGGATCCTGATCCAATCTTAATTTAGGCCTCCAGCACGTCTACACTGTGGGACAGTCTTCAGTTAGAATGAACTGGTGACAACCATTTCTCTCCACTGGAGCTCAGGGAGCGGTGACGGGTAACTGCTCCTGCTCACCAAAGGAGGGATCCCACAAGGCCCATACTATTCCTGCCCCACTCAAGAGCTACACACAACCACGGAGACACCAGGACACTCGGCTACCTCTCGTTTCCATCCGAGGAAACCCCCACCGCTACCACAACGTCCCAGCCGGGCAAAGCCCTGGCTGGGATGAGTAAGTTGGGGTTGGTCCTGCTTGGAGCAGGGAGCTGGACCAATGGCCTCCTGAGGTCCCTTCCAGCCCTAGGAAGTCTTGGGGCCTGTCAAGTGAGCAGGCAGCACCAGCTTCCAAAACTAATTTACGAACTGACACAGAGTTCTGTGCATTTTCCACCACCAACAGGGGCCCAAGTGATGTTACTTTAACTCTCGGAGTCTCCCTGGGGCAACGGGGACTGACTGAACAATGACACTGGGAAGCGGGGGAAGAGACTGGCACTCAAGTGGGGAGACTAGGGCTGGCTGGTCAAGGAGACTGGGACTTGGATGAGAAGCCTGAGGAGTGGAGACTGGGACAGGACAGACAAGGAGAATAGAAGTGGAGATGAGACAAGCTGGGGTGGACAGGGCAGAAGAGTCCCTGCTCAAAAAGCACACCTGCCCTCCAGAGCCAGGCAGAGGTCATGAGACTCCCACGTCACCAGCTCTCTGCAGTCAGCTGCCCTCTGTGTACCTCATCCCCCTCTAATGTAAAGCCACATACAAGACTCACTATCAATTACTTCACTAGCTTATGGGGCAGAGACCTGTCCAACGCAGCTAAAGGTTCCAGCTCTGCTGCTATGCCAAGTTCGTGGATAATGCTGGGATTTGTTTTTTCGCTGTACTTTTTTAAACATTTAGAATCTTCCTGGGCACCTGACTCCAGGATGGCAACCACTTCAAAATTCACGTTTCCCAGCACTGAAGGACAAATGGGCTCATGGGACCATCTAGTTTGTTCTGTTTCTCAGGCCTTTAAATGTCCACCCAGACACTCCTGCGTCAACACCAGAGACTTTAAACAAAAATGTTTTGGTTCTCAGAAACCTAAACTGTGGGCCACAGGAAGCCAAGGCACTAGCAATGCCAGAGGTTCCTGCAGGGCAGGCATCCAGCTAGGTGAGATCTTCCCACATGCTCCCAGCAGACAAGCCATATGTGATGGACGGGAAAGTGAAAAACCCAAGTCCCCACCAAAGGAAGAGGAGCCAACTTCCCCTCCAAAAGACAGCATAGGAAGCAAGTACTCAGCTGCCTCTGTGGCACTCTAGCCCTTGCAACAGTTGGTTCAATGCCAGAAAATTACAGGACCATGTTATTTTTCCGCTGCCAAATCAATAAGGCTCCACTCTATTTTACAGAGACTTTGTCTGTGCAAACAGATTTGACTGAATCTGGTGTTGAAATGACAGTTTAGCCTAGAAGGAAAGATCTCACCTGATAATTTGATGTTAAACAGTACTTCTCGGTGCTTTGGACAAAAGAATCTTATATCTCTGGATACCAAGTAATACTAACTGGAATTTGAAGTCAAGACCCCTGCTGTACCATCCCTGGAGCAATGAGCAAGTTTACTTTGGAGTGAGGGTAAGAAAAGAGGAGAAGATGAATTGAAGATGGACTTGGGTGGTCAGCATGGAACCTGAGACACAAAAGTGGAACACTGCACTGTCCCACCCTGGCATGGATAGTAGCATAGTAATGTAAAGTTACAACAGGGGGCAAGTGGCATTTGCAATCCCTTTTCTAGCTGAGCTCCTGACCAGCTAGATTTCCAGCTGACTGTATCCCTTTCCCTTCTACCTGGCCCCAAGCAGCAGGCATCTGAGCAGACAAGAGAAGCAGCTCAGGCTTCACTGTTTACTAGTTTGAATCCAGCGGGGCATGTGGTGGCTGGCCTCCCTGGTCAAAGGAACAGCAGCCTCTCGTCTGCCCTGCTCAGAGAGGGGCCAGTCAGTTTAACATTCAGGTGCATGCTTGCCAGTGTAATATGCACGAACTCCCACCCACCCAGGTACCTGTCCAGTGCTCCCCATATAAAGCAAGCGAGCACCAAGCCCAGGCAAGACAGCTCTGCGATCCTCCTTTCCCTTCTGTCTCCAGATTCACAAACCGTGCCATGTCCCCCACGGACACCCAGAATGACGTAAGGCCAGACGTAGGCAGCCTTACTCTTCGCGTAGCTCTTTCATGGCTCTCGTGTTCTCAAAGGACACGTCGACCCTGAGGCTGGGAAGGTGCAGCCCCCCGCAAGTGCAGACAAATGCACTAAGCTCTGCTTGTGCCAGCAAGCTAAAAATAGCAACGTGGCTGCAGTGACATGAGTGGTGGCCACCCACATCCCATTGCACCTGGCCTGCGGACACATGCAGGCATCTAGCACACTTGATTGAAGGGAAGGATCCTGGTCAATCGGCTGTACAAAGACAGCTGCTCAATCAGAGTGGAACAAAACTTTAAGCATGGTAGGAAGGCTGTGCCCAGAGCAGCCACCCTGCTGTCCTGCCCCTAGAACCAGCTCTGTGGGTAGGTTCACTTTGTCCTCTGGCCAGAGGATTTTGTTCCCCTCCCTCTAGCCCAGATGCCCCTTTCTAAACTCAGAGCCACACTGTCCCAGGCTCCGAGTGCCGCTACGCCAGCCCCACCCCACCCTTTCATTTGCCTTCTCACGCTGAAGACAAAGCGGGTACTACGCCTGAGCGCTGCCTCCCCACTCTCCCCTCCGCTACTGGCTCAGGCGCACACACTGCAGCTACCTACCACAGCCAGCACCAGCACTGCAGCAACAAGGGGAGAGGGTAAGAGAAAACCTCCTGGGTTACTCCCCACAACCATTGCCACTTCAAGGGACTGTACCGTGTGCACGAGGATGCGCTCAGCGTGACCAATATTCTTTTCTTCATTTCAGCCTGGCTCACCTGCCTCTCACCGTGCGGGAATGTCAAATCTGCCGCCGGGGAAGAACGACCTCCGGCCCCAGGACATACATAAGCCAGCTCCGCTGCATGAGTTGCGTGCTTGGGGCATCCTCTGCTTTTTCTTTCAGTACAGGCTGGTGTGTACGGCACACACCACACTCAGTGTCGCTGCGGTGCTGACCGTCTCCATGAATTCATTAAAACACATGAGGAGCTCTATCACTAGGTGGGTTAAAAACACACTGAGTGAATGTAATTAATCTTGACCTTCCTAGCAAGTCAGCGAGTAACCATCCAACGGTGGGACATGGACCCGTCACACGCAGCTGAATGGTGTTCTGCGGCACTCGGGGGTTCCACGGTGTGCAAACAAGGGTTCCACAAGAGAACTCCTCTGCCCCGCTGCTGGTGGAACAGCAGAACTAAATTTAACTGGTTTAATGGCCGGCAGGGAGGCTGAAGGGATCTGGGCATTAAACCACCTCGGTTTAATTCCATTATCTCAGTGGGGGCAGAGCAGAGAGCTGCAAGCAGCCCCTCACTTGCCCTGCTACCCAAGCAGCCACACCCCTCCAGTGAGCATGGCTCTGCTCACACCACCCACCGCCCCCAGAACACCTCCACACCAGCTGTCTTTCTGCTGGGCACATGTGGTTGCCTGGTGTATGCTCCCCAGCCAGTACCGTGGACAGGTTAGCCCTGGGGGTGGTTTGAGGCTGAGAGGAGTTAAGCCTGGTGGTGGGGTTGGGGGCTGAGAGGTATCACACTTGCAATCCCTTTTCTAGCTGAGCTCATGACCAGATGTTTGGGGCAGATTTGGGGCTGAGGCAGGTTAAGCCTGGAGATGGGGAGGTGGGTTTGGGGGCCGAGGGGCATAGAGCCTGGGAACAGTGTTCTGCAAAATTCTTCTCAAGTTTCAAAGGGTTCCATGGCCAAACCTAGCTGGGAAGCCCCGGCCTAATGCATACAAATTGATTGATTGCATACACCGGATTGAAACCCAGCATGAGAGTCCAGCACACCTGAGAGTCAGACTGTAAGGCCAGAAGAGACCTCTGATCATCCATTGTGGAGGGGTTTAACAGCAGCCACAGAGTTTCCTTTCATTATTCCTTTTGGAGGAGAACAGACCAGGAGAAACACCACCCACCCACCCACTCTCTCTAAATTGCCAGTGTCCCCCATACCACTGGAGCAAGTTAATTACCCTTAGTGTGGAAAAATGTGCACTTCCTTTTCCGTTTGAATCTGCCCAGCTTAAGCTTCCAGCACCTGGTGCACATTAGACCTCTCTCTCTGCTAGACCAAACAGGCCATTACCAAAGACACCTACCCCTCACAATCACCCCTTAAGCCCGCTCTCTGTCAGACCACAGGAGCCCCACCCCACCCTTTCATTTGCCCTCTCATGTTGAAGCAGGTGAAGGAAGGTACTAGTTCTCCCGTCAGACTGAAGGGTACCATAGTAAGGCAGTTTTTCTAACCCTTTAATCAGTCGTGTCTCTGAACCCTCTCCGACCGATTTGGCTTCCATCTTGAGCTGTTGACTCTAGACCCAGACAGCATTCTGGGAACAGTCACACCTGTGTCAAAAACCGAGATGTGTCCTTTCTTCCTACAGCTCTGCAGTTTAAACACCAAAAGGAACTTTTCAGAGTCAGAAAAAAAAAAAAAAAAAAAAAAAGTTGCCCAAAAGCGTGTTGCTACTGCCCAGCTAACGTCGGCACCATCCAAACGGCATCATGGAGAGTTACTACTTGAAGGCTCGCCCAAGCGCAGTGTTTGAGACTTGTGGAGGGCACTCCTTGGCAACAGGTTTGGCTTGACAACATTTGTACGACTTAGCTATGAAAGCCTGTGATGGGTACATGTCCCACAGTCAGGTGGCTACTCGCTGATTGCTTGGTAGGCCAAGACAGACTACTCATCACCTCCTCATGTGTATTAATGTGACACCATTGCCACCTTCCAGGCAGCAAGGGGAGCTGAATGAGTAACTGGGTTCTGGCAAGTGAACCAGAATGCCAAACCCAAAGCCAAGCACCATTCTGGAGTGGAGTAATCAAACCCTTTCTTTCAAAACGGTCAAACCTTCTGCCATTTCTGAGTTCCACCTGCCCCAAACCACTAGCTGACTGCAACCCAAATTCACAAAGCCTTGTGTGGCCCTGAAAAGTGCATTTTTAAGCTAATTTATCAAAAGATTTTCCCCAGAGGACCAGGCAGGTTCAGTATTAAGTCCTGGTCCATCAAGCTTGAATGAAGACAACCAGTTCAGAGGCACAGACAACCACTGTGACACCACACACCTGGTATGGTGAAGCAAAGGTGAAAAACTCAGAAGCTCCTATCTATACCAGTGTTTCCCAAATGGTGTTCCCTGGAACCCAGGGCTCTGCAAAGAGAAAACAAGGGTTCCACTGTAAGTCACTGATCTGCACAATAAACCATTAACACACCACGTAAATTTGTACCATGTCTATATGACTCTGATGGACGTTAGACCACCACACTAGGTGCTTACCTCTATCTTTGCTTTCTAAAGGACATTACACACATCATACACCTGATTTCCTAACCATACAGATGCCACTGTGATGGGCACACTGAAAAGGTCTATAGAGAGGAAGCCGTGCTAGTCTATACACTATCAAAACAAAAAGCAGTCAAGTAGCACTTTAAAGACTAGCAAAATAGTTTATTAGGTGAGCTTTCGTGGGACAGACCCACTTCTTCAGACCAGAACAGACTCAATATTTAAGGCACAGAGAACCAAAACCAGTAAGCAAGGAGGACAAATCAGAAAAAGATAATCAAGGTAAGCAAATCAGAGAGTCAAGGTTACTTGGCTCAATCTAATTCTTGACCTTCTCCCACACCCCTCCACTCTCTGATTTGCTCACCTTGATTATCTTTTTCTGATTTGTCCTCCTTGCTTACTGGTTTTGGTTCTCTGTGCCTTAAATACTGAGTCTGTTCTGGTCTGGCTGTGGTCTGAAGAAGTGGGTCTGTCCCACGAAAGCTCATCTAATAAACTATTTTGCTAGTCTTTAAAGTGTTACTTGACTGCTTTTTGTTTTGCAAAGGTCTACTGTTTCTTTAAAATTGCCGCAAGAAGTCAAGCCAGGTCAGGTGAGATGAGGGGTGGGGTAGAAACTTTAACCAAAAGCAGAGCCAGACAAAGTTTCTTCAGGAACAATGTGTTCCTTTATTCACCTGGTTCAGTGCCAGAAGAAAGCAGTACTTTCCACAATTCTTCAGCAATCTCATGTCTATCATGTGACCACTTTAGAGGGGAGGCACAAGCCACTATCCTTCTGGAAGTGATGACTCAGTCTTTATGCTAACAGCCGCAATAGGAACTGAAAGGTTTCAAGCCTTCCCTGTGCTGGAGAGGCTCTAGGATGGTCTGGGTTAACACCAGGGTGTCAGGGGGTTCTCTAGACTAACCCTCCTGGGATCCCCACGGCCTCTGCCCCCCAGGCTGCTTTGAGAGTTCATCAAAGTGCCGAGCCTTCCATGGGGCCCACCTGCAGCTCGAGAAAGAGACAAAATCAGCACTGGACTGTAAAAAGAGGCACCTGAAGCTCTGTGAACGATCTGTTGGTGGGAACCAGATTTCTCCTGTCTGGCTCTAGAGGAGCCTTCCCCTGCCCAGCCACATAGGGAAATGAGTCACAGACAGCCGTTCTACCCCTGTAGAGCCCCATAATCCTCTCACTCCAGAGCAGGGCAGACTGAAGCCCCCCCAGAGCCCAACGTGGAGGTCAGCAAAGCCCTGAGAATTCTTCATGCCCTGGAATGCAAGTCAGCAGACTAACCAGACAGCATCTTCCCAAGCAGCATGGCACAGCAAAGCCAGGCGGTGGGGGGGCGGGACCTCACTCGTAGTCAAAGCGGAGAGGCCGAGGCAGGATACAAGAGGTTACAGGAAGGGTGAACGCTGTAGATGAACTGAATTTCCTTTTCAGTGACTGCAAAGCCCAGATAGCATCACTCCCATGATTTAGCTGATACAGAAGCAGATTGTCTCCAGTACGCCTGGTGCTTTACAAGGGTGTATCAAGTGACAGGCTTCCAAAAAGCACAGGCATGAACTGCAGCGACACAATCTACAGGCGATCCCTGACTTACGAACACATCGACTTATGACCAGTCATACTTACGACCAACCTCCAGCTCACCCCCACCCCCGCATGCCCCAGCCCACCTCCCCTACATTTCTGGGGCTCCCCTCCAACCCTCATGGACCCAGCTCCAATCCCCATGCCCCAACCCACAAACCTGTACATCCAGGCCTCAAACCCCCCACCACCCAGACCCAAACTCCCAACCCCCATGTGGCCCCAGGTCACTCCCCCCCGCCCCCCCCCCGCATGGCTGGCTCAGCACACGCAGGGCTCCAATCTGCCCCCCACTCAAGCACCCCCATTTACTCTCTCTACTGCCTGGCTCAAACCCCAGCAGCCCCAGTGCACCGTCCCCCCCATGCCTGGGGCTCTGACTTCAGTCCATGCCTAGGGCTCCTGCTCCCAGCCCCTGGTGGGGCTCCAGCCCCCCTCCACTCAACCACCCTCTTCTGGTGCACCCCCCGTTAAACCCCCCTGGCCAGGCTCAACCCCTGCCCAAACCCCCTGCAAGCCCCTGCTCAACTGCACCCTCCCACCACCCCGCCACCCTAACCCCACCCCAGGCTTAACCCCTGGCCCCCTCCCGGGGCCCCAACCCAAGCCCTCCCCAATTTCCACGAAATTCAAGGTACGTGAGGGCTGCCTGGAGCACAACCCTTGCGGGATTACACTACAAGCGTATTTCCGACTGACGACCAAACCAGTTACCACCAGGTGCTCGGAACGCAATCCGTCCGTAAGCTGGGGACTATGTGCAGCGTTGTAGGGTGTGTTGCACATCACACAATGACCACAGATACTCCTGTCACTTAAAAAGCTCAATGCATGCACAGGAGTCCCCCTCAATGCATGGCGTAAGTGACACCCTGCTAGAGCAGAATAGGTCACCTGCAGCACTCCACGCCCCCAGGAGTCCCCCATGTTTACGGTTTTGTCTCAACAGAGCGTCAGCCGCAAGACAGACATGTTGAGATGGACGGCAAGCCGGGCAAATTACTCCATGCAAATGGATGTACGGGCCAGCTAAAGCAAATGAGAGAAAACTGAGGCAGATGGTTTCTAAGACCGGCTCTGCCACTGACGTGACATTGTCAAGTCCCTTACTATTCGTGCCAGAATCTCCCCTTTTGCCACATGAGCCTATGAATACTGTATCACTGGGGCTGCACGACTGGTGAGACAATAATCTGGGATTCTGGATAAGACAGGCAGTGTGAAGCAACAAGGGCCTGCTGAGCTATAAGGCCCAAGCTGAGCAAAGCGAATGTTTTATGGAAGTGCTGGTTTATGTGCCATTTTAAAGAGACACAAAAACAATTGCAAGAACGTGTGTGTCATTGCTGGCTCCCAGCGTTCTGCTGGGGTTTCCATGGTCTGCACCAGGGCAAGGCACCTTAATGAAGCCCCTCTACGGCAATGAGAGTGAGCTCTCTCGTTAGGACAGTTTACGCCCAGCTCTGAGGGGATTAGGTCACTGGGCTTTTTCACACCCCGAGTGACACAGTCATACCGATACAGGCCCGTAGTCAAGAGCCAACCAAGAAAAACTGACCCAAATTTACTAAAATAGTGTCGATGTCAATCAATTCTGTCCACAGGAATTTAATGCGGCTTAACTAATTCACCTCAAATTCAGTTTTAGGCTACGTCTGTACATTAAACACTACAGCAGCGCAGTTCCACTAGCTGTGCCAACAGGAGGGCTTCTGTTGGTGTCAGTAACCCACCTCCATGAGAGGGACAAATTCTTCCCCTGACCTAGAGGTGCCTACCTGGGGGATTAGGTGGGTACAGCTACAGCATTCAGGGTGGATTTTTCACACCTCACACAACAGCACTGGGTCACCCCAGCTTTCTTGTGCACACCAGGCCTGTGTTAATGAGAATTAATTCTCCTAAGTGCAGACGGACCCTAACTACATTCTGCTTTGGTCCATAGAAATGCACCAACAAGTTGCCCAGCGAGTAGATGGGTCTGCACCAGAACAGCAAGAAGAGACTTGTTTTCAAATTTGGTGTGAGAAACCCTCCGTAACTCCGGAGCCGTGACGCGTGTGAACACGAGACGGCCCTTTAGCAATGAGCTCAAACCACACTTTTTGTAACCCCTATTTTGAGAACAGCGCACACATATCCCACGAAGCACTGCACATATTAAAGCGGAGCTATGCAAAGCTTCGAGATCACACACATTTACTATGTCTATCACTTGTTCATTGTCCAGCTTTTAGATGTTCACTGAAATATCAAAAATAACCAGGAGGGTTTTCCCCACTTTGCAATTATAGCACTGGGAGCCACGCAGCCGTCCTTAAAGAGCCGCCTGAGGCTCGGGAGCCGCAGGTTGCAGACAGCTGGGCGTGGGGAAATGCACTGCTCAGTGCGAGAGCGAGGCAGTACCAGCCACGCAGGAGAAGAAAGGGCACAAACGACAACCCACACCACCCAGGCGCGAGCGAGCCACAGGCAGAGCTCAGGAAGCCCCTTGTGTCAGTGGGGGGGTCTGATGCTGGAGAGCTGGTGCGAGGGGTGAGCCCTGGAGCGTCAGGCAGGGGAACGCTGGGGATGGCAGAGCGCTGCCACCGCTCCTCTGCCAGGAGTGACCAACCCTGGCGGGAAGCCCAGCTGTGAGCCCCCAGCCCCCCATGGCACCCCAAAGCCAGCCGAGCCGAGCCGAGCCGAGCCGAGCCCTGCCAGCCTGTACCCTGCCCCCCGCGCCCAGCCGTGCCACCCGGGACAGCCCACCCCCGTGGCCTCGGGGCTCCCGGCCGCGCTTACCAGCTGTCCCGCGGCAGAGAGCGCAGCAGGCGGATCCCGGGGGCCAGCGAGGATCTCATGGCGCAGCGGGGCGAGCTCGGCTCCCAGCGAGCTGTGCCGCGGGCCCGCGGGCGCTGCCATTTAAATGCCCCGCTGGAGCCGCAGCGCCGGGCACGGGTGGGGGGGGCCGCCCCGCTCCGCCCCGCTCCGCCCCCCGCCCCCGCCGGTCACGTGCTGCGGCCCCCGGGCGGGCCCGTCCCACTCGCTGTGCGCTCGGCCCCCCAGCCCCTGCCCCTCCGTGCCCCGGGCACCCCACTGAACCCCGCACCCCCGCTCACCTGCCTAGGGCTCCGGGAGGGCGTCTGGGCGCTGGGCGGAAGCTGGGGTGCTGGAGGGGAGGGGAGGGGAGTGGGAAGGGTGGGGGCTGAGCTAGGCTGGAGCGGAGGAGGGTGGGGGTTGAGCTAGGCTGGGGTGCAGGAGGGGTGGGGGCTAGGCTGGGGTGCAGGAGGGGTTGAGCTGGGGTGCAGAAGGGCTGGAGCTGGGGTGCAGGAGGGGTGGGATGGGGGCTGGAGCTGGCGTACAGGAGGAATTGGGGCTGGGCTGGGGCACAAGAGGGGTGGGGTTGGGGCTGGGCTGGGGTGCAGGAGGGGTGGGGTGGGGTGGGGGCTGGGCTGGGGTGCAGGAGGAATGGAGGCTGGGCTGGGCGCAGTAGGGGTGAGTGGCTGGAGCTGGGTGCGGGTGGGGTGGGGTGGGGGTTGAAGCTGGGGTGCAAGAGGGATGGGGTGGGGGCTGCAGCTGGGGTGGGGGCTGCAGCTGGGGTACAGAAGGAATTGGGGCTGGGCTGGAGTGAAGGAGGGGTTGGGCTGGGCTGGGCTGGGCTGGACTGGGGCGCAAAAGGGATGGTGGGGGCTGGAGCTGGTGTACAGGAGGAATGGGGGCTGGGCTGGAGTGAAGGAGGGGGTTGGGTTGGGCTGGACTGGGGCGCAGGAGAGGTGAGGTGCTGGAGCTGGGGTGCAAGAGGGGTGGGGTGGGGGCTGGAGCTGGGGTACAGGAGAAATGGGGGCTGGGGTGGGGGGTTGGAGCTGGGGTGCAGGAGAAATGGGGGCTGGGGTGGGGGGTTGGAGCTGGGGTGCAGGAGGAATGGGGGCTGGGCTGGGCTGGAGCGCAGGAGGGGTGGAGGGCTGGGCTGGGGTGCAGGAGGGGTAGGGTGGGGGCTGGAGCTGGGGTTCAGGAGGAATGAGGGCTGGGCTGGAGTGAAGGAGGGGCTGGGCTGGGGTGCAGGAGGAATGGGGGCTGGGCTGGGGTGCAGGAGGAATGGGGGCTGGGCTGGACTGGAGCGCAGGAGGGGTGGGGTGGGGGCTGGAGCTGGGGTACAGGAGGAATGGGGGCTGGGCTGGACTGGAGCGCAGGAGGGGTGGGGTGGGGGCTGGAGCTGGGGTGCAGGAGGAATGGGGGCTGGGCTGGACTGGAGCGCAGGAGGGGTGGGGTGGGGGCTGGAGCTGGGGTACAGGAGGAATGGGGGCTGGGCTGGACTGGAGCGCAGGAGGGGTGGGGTGGGGGCTGGAGCTGGGGTGCAGGAGGAATGGGGGCTGGGCTGGACTGGAGCGCAGGAGGGGTGGGGTGGGGGCTGGAGCTGGGGTGCAGGAGGAATGGGGGCTGGGGCTGGGGGCAGCCTTTCCAGTGCCCCGGGAACAGAGGCTGCCTCAACCCCAGCTCCAGCCCCACCCTTTAGCAGCAGGGGGTCGAGTTCCGTCCAGTCTCCTCCGCCGCTGCTTCCACCGGCCGGGCGGGGAGGGGCCGCTGCGCCTTGGCCCCAGGTGACCCCGCCCCTCCTGGCCATAGGACCGCAGTTGGCCGGGGGCGGGTTCCCCTGTGTGCGCCGCGCAACTCCGTCCGCCCACGCATGGTGGGAACATCGCTCTGGGGGCGGGCTCCCGGGGGCGGGCTGTGCCCCTCCTTGTAGCCTCTCCCCCCGCCCCGCCCCGCTACTGGGTAACCCCTGTGCCCCCTTCTCCTCCACCCCTGCCCCGCCCCGCTACTGGGTAACCCCTGTGCCCCCTTCTCCTCCACCCTGCCCTGCCCCGCTACTGGGTAACCCCATGTGCCCCCTTCTCCTCCACCCTGCCCTGCCCCGCTACTGGGTAACCCCTGTGCCCCCTTCTCCTCCACCCCTGCCCCGCTACTGGTTAAACCCCTGTGCCCCCTTCTCCTCCACCCCTGCCCTGCCCCGCTACTGGGTAACCCCCTGTGCCCCCTTCTCCTCCACCCCTGCCCCGCCCCGCTACTGGGTAACCCCATGTGCCCCCTTCTCCTCCACCCCTGCCCCGCCCCGCTACTGGGTAACCCCTGTGCCCCCTTCTCCTCCACCCCTGCCCCGCTACTGGTTAAACCCCTGTGCCCCCTTCTCCTCCACCCCTGCCCTGCCCCGCTACTGGGTAACCCCCTGTGCCCCCTTCTCCTCCACCCCTGCCCCGCCCCGCTACTGGGTAACCCCATGTGCCCCCTTCTCCTCCACCCCTGCCCCGCCCCGCTACTGGGTAACCCCTGTGCCCCCTTCTCCTCCACCCCTGCCCTGCCCCGCTACTGGGTAACCCCTGTGCCCCCTTCTCCTCCACCCTGCCCTGCCCCGCCCCGCTACTGGTTAAACCCATGTGCCCCCTTCTCCTCCACCCCTGCCCTGCCCCGCTACTGGGTAACCCCATGTGCCCCCTTCTCCTCCACCCCTGCCCCGCCCCGCTACTGGGTAACCCCTGTGCCCCCTTCTCCTCCACCCCTGCCCTGCCCCGCTACTGGGTAACCCCTGTGCCCCCTTCTCCTCCACCCTGCCCTGCCCCGCTACTGGGTAACCCCATGTGCCCCCTTCTCCTCCACCCTGCCCTGCCCCGCTACTGGGTAACCCCTGTGCCCCCTTCTCCTCCACCCCTGCCCTGCCCCGCTACTGGGTAACCCCTGTGCCCCCTTCTCCTCCACCCCTGCCCCGCCCCGCTACTGGTTAAACCCCTGTGCCCCCTTCTCCTCCACCCCTGCCCTGCCCCGCTACTGGGTAACCCCATGTGCCCCTTTCTCCTCCACCCCTGCCCTGCCCCGCTACTGGTTAAACCCCTGTGCCCCCTTCTCCTCCACCCCTGCCCTGCCCCGCTACTGGGTAACCCCATGTGCCCCCTTCTCCTCCACCCTGCCCTGCCCCGCTACTGGGTAACCCCTGTGCCCCCTTCTCCTCCACCCCTGCCCTGCCCCGCTACTGGGTAACCCCTGTGCCCCCTTCTCCTCCACCCCTGCCCTGCCCCTCTACTGGTTAAACCCCTGTGCCCCCTTCTCCTCCACCCCTGCCCTGCCCCGCTACTGGGTAACCCCATGTGCCCCCTTCTCCTCCACCCTGCCCTGCCCCGCTACTGGTTAAACCCCTGTGCCCCCTTCTCCTCCACCCCTGCCCTGCCCCGCTACTGGGTAACCCCTGTGCCCCCTTCTCCTCCACCCCTGCCCCGCTACTGGTTAAACCCCTGTGCCCCCTTCTCCTCCACCCCTGCCCTGCCCCGCTACTGGGTAACCCCATGTGTCCCCTTCTCCTCCACCCCTGCCCTGCCCCGCTACTGGGTAACCCCATGTGCCCCCTTCTCCTCCACCCCTGCCCCGCCCCGCTACTGGGTAACCCCTGTGCCCCCTTCTCCTCCACCCCTGCCCTGCCCCGCTACTGGTTAAACCCCTGTGCCCCCTTCTCCTCCACCCCTGCCCTGCCCCGCTACTGGGTAACCCCATGTGCCCCTTTCTCCTCCGCCCCCTGCCCTGTACCAAATCCATGTACACCCCCCTCAACCCTCCCTCTGCCCTCAGACCCCAGGTGCACCCCCTCACCCTTTGTCCCGTCCATCCCACCTCTCCCTCCTGTGCAGCCTTTCCTGCTGCCATTACACCTGCTCCCCATCTGCCCTGTCTGCAGCCCCTCCCTTCCCTGCCCTGATCCCCCCAGACTTACACCCCCTCCTCTTGCCCCCCTGTGCGTAACTCCCCACAGCCAAGAACTGCCCCAGTGCATCAGGCCAGCAGCCTGCTGTGGAGAGTGGCAGGTGAGCAAGGCCTAACAGACACAGGTGTGTGATCTGCCCCCTGCAGGTCTCACCTGTCTTCGTCTCTGAAGCACACGATCTGACATCCTGCTCTTGTCAGCCCCGTGAATACCAACCCCCTTGGGAAGCCTGCACAGTGACTGGCCTCCGTGGCATTACGTGGTGGCGCGATCCACAGCCCCCTCACATGCCGCATGAGAAGGCGTTTTCTTCACTTGGTTTTACATTTCCCCATATGTCCTTCTGACCCCTCCTTCCACAGCTATGTTGTCCATTCCACCCCCACCCTTCTCAGCCCTGACAGTCACCTGGCCCCAAAGCCAGACCCCCATGCGCGAGGTCCTGTGCGCAGTCACCTCCTCTTAGATTCCCAGTTACGACCTCTCGGGACCAGGCCCCCTGTGTAAGTTACACTGTGACTGGGCAGCCACGTACGCCCACCTGCCACGTGTGCTGGAGGAACCTGTGTGTTTTCAGATCTCCTTTGTTAATATACCCTTAGCCCAGCCCCAAATGCCCCTGTTCCGTAAGAGAACAAGGGAGGGTCCATCCCGTTTTCCCCTGCACTCCCCTTTTCCCTCGGCAGCCGACACGCCGCCCGCCTGCCCCATGTGCTGAAACGGACACTGCAGCGTGGCCCATTAGAGCGGCACGCCCGCTGCCAACTCAGCGCACCTGCCCCACTGTTTGGTGGGACAAGCACAGGGTGGTGGCAGCAGAGGCAGTTCCTCCTGCGGCTCTGGTGGTCCCACATGGCTCGCGGTGGCGGCTCCAGCCGTGGGGATGAGTCGCCGGGGGCGGATCAGGCAGGCCCATGCGGCTACAGCTGCAGGGTGGCTCCAGTGGCAGTGGTGGCGTCAGTGAGTTGCTGGCAGTTTGCGCAGGGGGCAGGTGCCTGGCTGTGGGGGCCAGGCGGGGCAGGGGTGGCAATCCGTAAATCTCTTTTGGACACCACTGTCCTAGAACACCCTGAGGTGCTAGTCACCATCTAGCTCATCACCATCACCTTCGCCATCCTTGCCAGAGGCCATTCTTCTGGGGCACCTCCAGGACCTACTTCTGCTACAGCCCTTCCGCTGGGATGTCACATTCGTAATGTTGTGCTGGCATTGCCATGTTTGACACAGACTCGCTGGGGGATGTTCCCTTTTCTCCTTATCTGTGTTTCCTTAGCTTATTAAGGGGGAAGTGTCTTTTTCCTATAAGCCAGTAGAGCCTCGAGCTCAGCTTATTGTCATACATGTCATCAATGTGTTGCCACGGATCTTCTGTTGTTGTCTATCACATTTGTTATTTCTCTCCTCCCTGGTTATTTAGCCTGGGCTTAACCTGTTGTTTTGGGTTTTTCTTAGGGCACGTCAAGACTACACAAAAGATTGACCCAGTCAGGGTTGATCTTCCGGAGTTCAATTTCACACACCTGGTATAGAAGCATGAAATCAAACTACCACCAGTCAACCCCTGTATAAGGGAGGTTGATGGGAGATTTTCTCCCATCAACTTCCCTCTGTGAAGACAGCCAGGTAAGTCAATCCTAGATAAGTCAATTCCAGCTAAGCGATTGCCTTAGCTAAAATTGTGTGTCTACAGTACTTACCTGCCTAGTGTAAAGCCACCCTAAGCAATTATATACTTGCTAAGTTCAAGGGTATTCTTGGATGCCCCTATGCCACTGAAGTTTGCTTTATCTAGGTGAAAGGCCTCAAATATCAATGTTTGGTACCTGTCTTGGTCTTAGCTTACACCTATAATAATGAAAATAACCCCAGTAACCCCTGATCTATAACCCATCCTTTCATTCCAGCTCCAGGGATTGTTCAACTCATTACCTTCCTTCAGCAACAGAGAGGAAGCCGTGCTAGTCTATATACTATCAAAACAAAAAGCAGTCAAGTAGCACTTTAAAGACTAACAAAATAATTTATTAGGTGAGCTTTCGTGGGACAGACCCACTTCTCGGACCATAGCCAGACCAGAACAGACTCAATATTTAAGACATAGAAAAAGAAAAATGGTAATCAAGGTTGACAAATCAGAAAAAAAATTATCAAGGTGAGAAAATCAGAGAGCAGAGGGGTGGGGGGAGGGAGGTCAAGAATTAGATTTAGCCAACTATGCAAAAGAGCCCCTATAGTGACCCAGTTCAAACCACGTGTTAATGTGTTGAATTTGAATACAGAAGAGAGTTCAGCAGTGTCTCTTTCCAGAGCAGTGTGAAAATTCTTCTTCAATAAGAAGCAAACTCTTAGGTCATTAACAGAATGGCTCCACTTCCTTCAGCAGTTGAGGAAGAGCTTGTTACCCACATTGTTAGTAATTTCTATGAAGTGGGTCTCCTTATGCGCCAGCAATGGCTTTAGCTCTAATGCTAGAGAATTAGAGAACTACGTTTCCCATCAAAGTAGGGTGCTTGGGAGTAAAACAGACATTTAGATTTGTGACAGGACACTGCAAGGTACCTATAGTGGTGCTTGCTTACCAGGCAAAATTGGCCATAGGTTACCACAGGGATCCAGAGTCTTCCACTTACGCGACCCCACCAGGCGTGATAACGAGGATTACTTATTCCATAACTCGTCTCCTCATAGTCTGCAAAAGCAGCGTCTGTCTCAAACTCCTTACATAACCTCTATTTCCAGCTCCCCAGAAGCTCGCGGAGTTCCATTGGACTGCTAGTCTGCTTAAAGCTCATTTGATGAGATATTATGGGCCTCAAGACTTATACTAACTTGCCAAAGCTGATGTCTAACCTACAGGATACAGGCCTGTAGGAGTAGTAGTAGGCATCCTTCAGTCTGCATAGACTATGGATCGCGCCCTTTAAAGTTTCAATTGAGGACTTCATTTACAGCGTCTATTGTGACTATGAAGACCCACACGAGAGTGACAGTCCTTGCTGCATCTCTTGCAGATGTAGCGGGTGTCTGGCAAGTCCTTATTGTGCTTTCTGTGTGCTCGCTTCTCCTCTGCTAGCTGTCTGATCCTCATCTCGCCCTTCTGAAGGCCCTTGTGTAACCCCTGCCTCCATCTGCTGCGGTCGTCTGCTAGTTCTTCCCAGTTGTCCAGCTCGATGTCTACCTCTCTGAGGTCTCTCTTGCAGACATCTTTGTAGCGCAACTGGGGGCGTCCAGGAGGTCTTTTGCCAGAGGCTAGCTCGCCATACAGGATGTCTTTTGGAATCCTTCTATCATTCATCCTGTGGATGTGGCCAAGCCAGCGGAGCCGACGCTGCCTGAGGAGGGTGTGCATGGTTGGGATTCCAGCTTCCTCGAGGACAGCGATGTTGGTCACTCTGTCCTCCATGATATTCCAAGGATGCGCCTGAGGCAGCGCAAGTGGAAGACGTTCAGCCTCTTTTCCTGGCGGGCATACAGGGTCCAAGCCTCGCTGCCATAAAGAGGGTGCTGAGGATGCAGGCTCTGTAGACTTGCATTTTGGTGTGAGTGTACAGCTTGTTGTTATTCCACACTCTTGCTGAGTCTGGACAGAGTTGTGGCTGCTTTTCCAATCCTCCTATTTAGCTCAGTGTCCAACGACAGGGTGTCAGTGATGGTGGACCTGAGACAGGCCTGTAGGTTACTTGCATTATAGCTGAATGCAATGCAAAGCAGAATAGAATGCAGAAGTGAATATAATGAAGAGGGACTAGAGTAGTAACAGTAAATATAACAAAGGCAAACTAGCCCACAGGGCTTGATAGGCTGATTGTCAATGAACCCTATCACATAAGATAAGGACTTTACCCTTAGCCCAACTGATAACCAGAAAATGGGAACTGCCACAGGCTTAATTAGTACGTGTACCTTATGGGTGGGCAAAAATTTGACCCTGTGACCCTGCGCCCCAATTGACCGTGAAATAATATATGATATATAAACAGTGGAGGAATAGTGGGCAATCTCACCATATGTTACCCTTCATAAAAAGGCCTCCTGCACCGTTAACCTGCTAGGTTACCAACAACAATGACAACTGATTTTGTTGACACCTTTCTTACCGCCACATGGTGATGTGGCCACCTCACACATGGTGTATTTACCAGTGCATTAATACAGAGCCACAGGCCATTGGTGGAATTTTCTATTAGGTGATATACAATCACAGGAGCTACATGGCTGGCTTTATAATTTCAAGATGCTCAAACTCAGGCAAAGAGGCTGGGAAGAGGACACACTAAGGTTTACGCCATAATAATCTTAGTTAAAGAATGGTCTGAATTAGTGGCCCTTTTTGAAAAGAATTAAACAAGTGGCTTTTTCCTATTCTTGATGTAAAATCATAATTACCAGTACAACACAGCTATTGCTAATTCCTGGTTACATGTACGTCTTCCTTCAATCCTAAGCTTTTAGAATGGTGTTATATGTACATACTGCATACAGAACTGATTTATGCCATACCATAGCTATTCCTGCACCTTGGAAGAGTGTTAGTCTGCAGATTCACAAATAACAAGTAGCACCATGGCACCTTACAAGCTAACCACCCATGATAACAGGACACATTTGCTTATCCCTAAAATGGCTTAAATACTAATTTATTCATATTGGTATACTGGTGCATGGAAATGTAGCTATGCAGCTGTGACATAAGGCGGGGAGATGCAAGGAGCCAGGATGGGCTCCCCGCTCTGGGCTGGGGAAGTCTCAAGCCCCCAGCCCACCTGCAAGTTGCTCATGGACCTTTAGTGGTCCACACCCTGCACTTCGAGAACCCCTGCCCTATTCTTCATGCGGGATTTGTGTCCATTCATCCTTTGGTGCAGAGACTGTCCGGTTTGTCCATTGTATATGGCAGAGGGGCATTGCTGGCACACGATGGGATATATATCACATGTATGGATGTGGAGGTGTATGAGCTCCTGATGCCGTGGCTGATGTGATTAGGTCATGTGAAGGTGCCTCTTGTATAGCGATGTGGACAGAGCTGGCTATGGGGCTCGTTACAGGGACAGGTCCCTGGGTGTTTCTGTGGTGTGGTGTGCGGCGGCTGGTGAGAGTTTTCTTGAGGTTGGGCGGCTGTCTGTAGGAGACGACTGGCCTGGCATTGCAGGCCTGTTGAGAGTGAGGGATCGTGTTCCAGGATAGGTTGTAGGTTGTTAATGATGCACTGGAGGGGTTTAAGCTGGGGGCTGTAGGTGATGACAAGCGGTGCGCTATTATTTTCCTTGTTGGGCCTATCATGAAGTAGGTGATTTCTGGGCACTCTTCTGGCTGTGTTATGTAGTTCAGACTAGACCGTGATAGTTCAGGACAGCTCTTCTGTGGTCTAGCAAGGACACCCGCTTTCAGCTCCTGGCTTCTCAGCCATCAGCTCTCTTGGGCAGAAGCTGCATCTTTCTCTCTCTCTGCCTCCTGGTGGGTATTTCTGGACTGCCCTGCTCTGCTTGCTTTGTGAGATCTCAGCAAAATCCGGCTGCCTAAGAAGGCTTTCTTTGCTTTTGTGCTCAAGACAGTAAAAGGTGTGATTACCACAGTTAACACACAGCTCATCCTAAACAAACATTTATTCTGAAGGTAAAAGTATTACAGAGAAAACATTATTAACACCATAAAAGAACCTACAGACATGCTAATAAGATCACCAGAAATCACCCACTATCTCCAACAAGGGTTCTGGTCAGGTCAGTCCCTCAGACTCCACTCAGGGCTTTTCCCTTTGTTCTCAGGTTCATCATAGCTTCAAGAGCACCCTGATGAATCAGGGAGTCCCTCCTCTCAGGGCCAGCTGGGGTCTTTGACTGGAGCCTCACATTTAATCTGCAGGCCCCCCACACCCACACACAACAGCAGGGTTTCCAGCAGTGGGGGTGTCACAGCTCCATAGGCCTGGTGCTCTCATATAGCTCTGAGCCGGTCCCTGGGGGGATCCCTTCAGTCAGTCAGACCCCTGGGGTCACACTCTTACTGGCATAAGCCGCTTGGCTTTACTGCCTCCTTACACGGCCTCTCAGAGCCTTCAGTCCCACTGCTTCAGCTCTCTCCAGTGAGTCTACCCGAGTTGGGCCCCCGAGGGAGACTCACACGCCCAAAGAGGTGGCATGTGCCCCTCTGCCTGACCTGCCGGGGAGCAGCAGGAGGCTTATTAGTTCTCTGGGACACAGCACAGAGTCCTTCGTTAACAGAGACAACAGAATGTTACACCACAGACCATCTGGGTCAGTCCTGAGCACAGAGCCTTCTAGGCCCTCTTTAGTCACAGGCCAGGCACATCCACAGCCCACGTCACAACCCCACCCGACCCCTCCTCAGGCCTTTGTCCTTCTTCCAGAGCGAACAGTCACCTGGCCTCCTCCCTAGCCCTTTACTCTCCAGCTGGCTTCCTAAAGACAAGGAGACATGGGCTTAACTGCAGCAAGGGAGGTTCAGGTTGGACATTAGGAAAAGCTTCCTAACTGTCAGGGCGGTTAAACACTGGAATAAATTCTCCTTATTGAACTGCATCAGATTTCTTTTGGCCCAGTCCTCCAATTTATCCAGGTCCCTCTCTCTACACTCCAACGTATCTACCTCTCCCCCTAATTTTGTGTCATCCACCAACTTGCTGAGTGTGCAGTCCAGTCCCTCATCCAGGTCATTAATAAAGATGTTGAATAACACCGGCCCCAGAACCGAGCCTTGCGGCACTCCGCTTGAAACAGACCGCCATCCAGATATTGAGCCATTGACCACTACCCATTGGGCCCGACCATCAAGCCAGCTTTCTATCCATCTTATAGTCCAAGGATCCAATCCATATTTCCTTAACTTATGAACAAGAATGTTGTGGGAGACCCTATCAAAAGCCTTGCTGAAGTCAAGGTATATCACATCCACTGACTTCCCCATGTCCACAGAGCTTGTTACATCATCATAGAAGCTAATCAGATTGGTCAGGCAGGACTTGCCCCTGGTGAATCCATGTTGGCTACTTTTGATCACTTTCCCCTCTTCCAAGTGCTCCAAAATGGATTCCTTGAGGATTCCCTCCATTATTTTCCCAGGGATTGAGGTAAGGCTGACAGGTCTATAGTTCCCTGGATTGTCCTTCTTTCCTTTTTTAAAGATGAACACTACGTTTGCCTTCTTCCAGTCATCTGGTATCTCCCCTGATCTCCAAGAGTCTTTAAGGATAATGGCCAAAGTTTCGGCAATGACCTCTGGCAATTCCCTCAGTACCCTGGGGTGCATTAAATCCAGACCCATGGACTTGTGCACATCTAGTTTTTCTAAATAGCTCAGAGCTTGTTCCTTCCTCACAGATGGCTGCTCTCCATCTTCCCATACTGCATTGTCTAGGACCGTCCTGGGGAAGTTGACTCTGTCCGTGAAGACTGAGGATAAAAAAGCATTGAGTACTTCAGCTTTTCCTGCATCATCCGTCACTAGGTTGCCTCCCTCATCCAGTAATGGCCCCACACCCTCTCTGATAACCTGTTTATTGTTCACATGCTTGTAGAAACCCTTCTTGTACTCTTCACATCCCTTGCCAGCTGCAGTTCCAACTGTGCTTTTGCTTTCCTGATTACTGCCCGGCACTCTCCAGCTGTATGTTTATACGCCTCCTTAGTCAACTGTCCATGTTTCCATTTCTTGTAGGCATCCTTTCTGAATTTAAGCTGACTAAGGATTTCCCTGTTAAGCCAAGCTGGTTGCCTACCATGTTTGCATTTCTTCCTACGCAGCGGGATTGTTTGTTCCTGTGCCTTCAGTAAGACTTCTTTAAAATACTTACAGTTCTCTTCAACTCTTTTCCCCTTCATCTTCATTTCCCAAGGGATCCTGCTCATCCGTTCTCTCAGGGAGTCAAAGTCTGCTCTTCTGAAATCAAGGGTCTGCATGTTACTGCTCACCCTTCTTCCTTTCGTCCAGATCCTGAAATCTACGATCCCATGGTCGCTGCAGCCCAGGTTCCCCCCGCCCCACTTCTATTTCTTCTACTAGTTCTTCCCTGTTTGTGAGCAGCAGGTCAAGTTGTGCACGGCCCTTGGTCGGTTCCTTCAGCACTTGTACCAAGAAGTTATCCCCAACATTCTCCAAAAACTTCCTGGATTGTCTGTGTGCTGCTGTATTGGTCTCCCAACAAATGTCCAGATGATTAAAGTCTCCCATGAGAACCAGGGCCTGTGATTTGGAAGCTTCACTAAGCTGCCTGAAGAAAGCCTCATCTACCTCCTCTCCCTGATCTGGCCATCTATAACAGACACCAACCACAACATCACCTCTGTTACTTCCACCTCTAAGCTTAACCCAAAGACACTCAACTGGATTTTCTCCTTCCTCATACTGGAGCTCTGCGCAATCACACTGCTCCCTCGCACAGAGCGCAACTCCTCCTCCTTCTCTCCCGTCTGTCCTTCCTAAACAATTTATAACCTTCCATGACCGTGCTCCAGTTGTGCGAATCGTCCCACCAAGTCTCCGTTATTCCAAGCACCTCATGCTTGTGTGACTGTGCCAGGGCCTCTAATTCTTCCTGTTTGTTCCCCAGGCTTCTGGCATTAGTGTACAAGCATCTTAGAGAAGGGGCCGATTGGCCCACTTTCTCCTCTTCACCCAGGAAATCCACTTGATTGTTCTCTCCTCCTTCCCCACTTACCTCCGGGCTTGTTTCACCTTCCCCCAACAAACCTAGTTTAAAGCCCTAGTTTGCAAGCTGCCCGCAAAGATGCTCTTTCCTCTTTTAGTGAGGTGGATCCCATCTCTTCTCAGCAATCCCTGTTCACGAAACAGAATCCCAAAGTCTTGACAACATTCCCCTGCCAATAGAGATGTGCCTAGTGAGGAATTGTTGATAGCAGCCTCTGGGTTATAGGTAGTGAGATGACCACCCAGGTAAGCAGGTGAGTTATTTAAAATCTGCTACTATTTTGCATTTACTTCTGTTTCTTTAGTTTACGGTTATTCTGCTAATGGGGTTTGAAACCTGCATCATTCCCTGATCTCTGTACTCTGGGGAGGAAAGCACTCGAGGGTTTTCTTCTGAGATGAGTGGTGACTCTCTGACTTGGCTTTTTGTGACTGTGTTGTCTATAATTCTGTAGCAGTTTCAAACAAAAGCCTTGTTTTCTGCTAGTACAAAGGGCTTGGGTCACCTGAAACACCTACTGATGGTAGTGTCCAAGACACAGCTATCAGCAGCAAGCGGTTCTGCCTCTTGGACGTCATGCATAGTTCCCGAAGATCATTAGTGCAGGTATAAATTCCAGAGTCACAATGTTTCCTCTTCATAAGCTGCGGCACTTGCCCATCGCCTCACATCATGGATCTGTGTTTTTGCAGACACGTTTAATCAATGTGCTCAGCCCCTCCAGGCTGTCTGGTTTGGGGTGTCTGGCTGCAGATAACTGAAAATGCTGAGCGCGCCCCCTCTGGCAGACAAGGGGGGTAGAGGTGATTGGATGTTTTCCAAACCATTTTCCATTGGAAAACGGCAATTCACTAGGGTGCTTTTCAGGAACAGGCTGATTTTTTTTTGACAAAACTTACTGGGGAAACCTGCATGGTTTCTGGTCAATTCGCCTTCCTGCTCATCTCTCCAGCTCCTCTGCTCCATTCCTCTGGGTTGCTACAGAATGGGGCTTCCCCAGGCTCCCCTGTAGTTTTCCAGGTAACTGCCACAGACCTGAGGCTCCCAGGTTTTCATGGCACTCCTGCTCCTGGGAAGATTTCTAGTGCCGGAGCATTTCTTTATTTTGGAAACAAAATATTGATTGCCCCAGTTCCCATGTGGGGGTGCCTGAGGGTTTGTCTTTTTGTCTCAATTCAGGGCAATTTTCTTTGCTAAAACCTCAACATTTTTAGCAGAAGTGAAACTTAGTTTCTCAACCAGAGTTAATTGGGGGCATTGATAGAAGGGACCACGGGGCCTGGTAGGGATGACTCAGTAAAGAGGGGCAGAGACCTCTGTAGCCAAGGAGAAATAACTTAAATATGAAACAGCGTTAGATGGAAGCCAAGGAGGGCTTTACAACGCTGAGTCTGTGGGCATATCTTCTGGCAAGTTTAGCAGCGGCATTTGTTATGGACTGGAGGCGAGCAGGCTCCATGCTGCTGAGTGACAAGACTGCAGGAGGATTTAATGATCAAGTAGGGGACAAGTAAGACCCGAACAAGAGCTGCAGCTCTGGAGATGTCAAGAAAGGGACCGATTTTGGAAATGCTGAAGAAGCAGCAGCATCAGGAATTGGAAATGAGCTGGGTGTGAGGAGCAAGGGAGAGGGAGGAGTCAAGGTAAGATGGTGCCCCAAGTGAAGAGTAAGATGGGGAGCTGTAGGAGGAAGGAGATGGTTTCAGAGGAAAGGAGTTGTGTTCCAACCATTTCCTATGGCAGGTGGTGGCAAGGCGGCGAGAGGAGAAGTTCGGAGGTAGAGGGAGATTGAACGATATTTGTGAATAGTCCACACAGAGCTGAGAGCTGGAGCCCAATAAGTTGCACAGGTCACCCAGAGACAGAGTAGGCAGTAGGAAGAGCAAGGGACCAAGATCATATCCAAGGGAAGCCCCACAGTGTGGGGAGAGAAGTGCACCTGAAGAGACAAATACATAGACCAGTCACAGAAAAGTGCTTGTTGACTGGCGAGGATGATGGCCACTAGGGGCCTTGGGACAGGGTAGGAGGTGGGCTCAGCTCTGCGCCCCGGCAGCGATGCAGCCAAGAGTGTAAGGATATCGGATGTTACATTTCAAATTGCCTGGGGAGGTTGGGGAATCTCCATTGTTAGAGACTTTTAAGAGTTAGACAAACACCTGTGGGGGAATGAGGTGTGCCCTCCACTCACATGAGAACCTCTTCACCTCAAGGGAGGCAGGGTCCCTGTTATCTCTGATAGTTGCCAAATGTGAGTGCTCCTTTACCCCACATACCTCAATTCATCAGCTAAGTCCCCCACCCCTCTCTGCTCCCCTCAAAATGCTGCCCCTTCTGGCTATGCAGTCCCAACTGGTGACCTATCAGTGGGTTGCTGGGGTGGGGGAGCTGTGCTTTCTGCCTCCTTCCAACACCACTGTGGCTTGCCAGCCAGCCTGAAAAACCTCCTCAGTGGGTCAGCCTGGGGGAGTTGTGCCTGTAACAGCCCCTCATGCACGGGGACAGAGGGTTTAACTCTGTTGTTGTTATGGCTATGGGTCAGCTCACAGGCACGTTAGGACGGATGGTGCAAAGGAGAGCATATCTTTGGGTGGTGCGGTACAGGAGGTCTGGCAAGGTGATCGATCACAATGGCTCCTTCTGGCCTTGGAATCAGGGACTCCAATAAAAAAGGTGTTCTTGTGTGCCTTCCCCTGAGCCCAGCAGCAAGGGCGCTGGCAGGCAGCATGTTTACAGGCAATTGAAGGAAACCCTTTTCTAGTTCACACTATACACAGTTACCAGCGGAACACCCTCTACGAAATGCTGTTAAGGATGAAAGGTGAGCAGGATACGGGGAAGAACTGGACTTGCAGCTGGCAGGTGAGAACATCAGCAGTCGAAAGGACAGAAGTCTGAACGCAGCAGTGGATACCCCTTTCACTGGCTGCTTTGGGGTAAGGAAGGAGCATGCCAGGTGGGCATGTTTTTGCATCTGGCATTGACCTCTGTAGACCAGGATATGGGGCTTACTGGGTCTGGCAATAGTTATATTCCTCAAGCTCCCCCCAATAAAAAAAAAACCCCAAAGAATGAAACAAACCACAAGTACAAAAGAGCACCTGGGGGTGGGTGTCAGGATCCATAGGTGCACTTCTGGGAGTCTAGAGCACTCACCTGCCTCATGCCCCAGCACATCCAAGTGTGTGTGACAGTCACATCATCAGTTGCTGTTGACAGACAAGAACGTTCAGAGAAGTAAAAACTGTCAGGTTCAAATTGGCAGGGAAACCTCTAACCTGCTATTCTGTGAGAACAATGAAGTAGCAGCCAAATGTGACCTGGTCTATTATTTACTTGGGTCTCCAAAAAGCTTTTGATAAGGATTGTCATAAAAGCTCTTTAAGGAATCTAAATAACCCACAGGGCGAGGGGCAAAGTCTGTTAGGGAGTCATTGAACACTGGTTAGGCAATAAGGAAGCGCTGCCTGGCCTGGAGTTGATTGAAAGTTATAGAAATGGTCTGAGGAGTGCGTATGGGAACCAGTACAACTCATACACTTAATGGCCAGAAGAGGAAATTCCCTGCAGTTGGTGACATTTATTTTAGTGATTTGCTGCCATTATTTTAACTCAAGGTTTCCCTTGGCCTCACCTGAACCCAGCTTACAAGATCTTCCTGTGTTGTCTGTCTCCTTAAATGCTCATTTTCATTAAGTGATGCAGGACGGAAATGCTCCAGGAAGACGTGCCATTTCTGGAAGTGCTCCTGCAACATTTTCAGAATGTGTGGGTGCCTGAGGTGCTTGAGCTGCTGGGATGAGTCATTTCTGGCAGGGATGAGGTAACAGCAAATAGGGCTGGGAGGTCACCCCAACACACTGACACTGGTGGCAGAATTACAACAAGCACATCAGGAGCTCATGCGGTGAGTGGTTTGCAGAGCGTTGCTACTGCAGCTGATGGTGCTTGATTTCAGGAACCACAGATGATTTTCAGTACCTCCAGCTGGACTTTCTTAAACGGGAAGACTGGGCAGTGCTGTGAGAGACATTTCATTGTGATCACCCTAAGGCCAAAACCAAACTCTTCTGTGTTGATGAGCATTGGGGTTGCAGGAGGGGGCTGCTATTGGGCTCCCCATGGGCACACCCTGACGCTGTGCAGGCTGAAATGCTTGTAGGTGGTGTTTTGGAAAACAACATCCGCCGTGAGGCTTGGGCATTAAAATGCTTAGTTTATAAGACATTTGGAACCCTGGACCCTCCCTCTTCCATCTGCTCCCCTCCTGGCCCCCACCCCCGAAAAGCCAAAATACAGTTCCACTACAGATAGCCTAGCAGCTGGTCTGAGGACCAGTCTGGGTTTGGGACCTGCACCTGGGCTTGGAGTGACTTTCCTTTTTCCACCCACTCAGACGGATCCCTCTCTCTGGGTCAGATTGTACAGCCCTTGAACACATCAGCTGCATCCCCTCAGCCACTGCTTGTAACGCAAAAGCCTTCCCCTGTTGCAACCTAAAGCGAGTCATCTCCCAGCAGGGGCACCAGCTGTGGAAGGTGGCAGATTCAGATACGCGGCAGCGTAAGAGTCAGAGGGACTCAAGTCAGCTGGCCTGTGTTACAGAACCATGACCTTGAGCACTTACGCTGACAGTTAACGCTCTGTTCTGACTTGTCTGACCAATGAGCTCTGGCTCCCACATTGCAGCACACAGACCTGAGCCAAACCAACCCCATCCCTGAGTCCCTAGCACCTTCCAGAGACGTTTCGACTTCAGCCCTTTCATGCTGGTGTGCTCGGCTGCCCACCCTGCACATCAGGAAGTCTGAAGAGCATGCCAGCGCAGCCGGACAAAGGGGCCTTTTGGTCAGTGTGTTCCCAGCTACCACTTCTGGGAACACTGAGAGGAGCTGATATTTCAGTAACTCCTGCTGGTGCTTTCTGTCCTGTCTCAGGAACGGGGCAGAGTCTCTGTGGGGCTCTGGTGGACGTTGCAATGTTGCTCTGATCCATCCAATGTATCTGTCAGCTTTCACGTGGGAGCAGAGGAGAGAAGGAAAAGTCCCAGAGCTTGGTAGGCTCACAGTGGTAGACGTTCAGGAGAGTTAGCACAGCTGCTGATGCCCCCCACCTAGCCCAGCACTTCTGGCACCGAGCCACAGGCATGGACTGATGGGGTCACATTGTCACACAGACCTGGGATGACCAGCAATGGGTCCAGAGCTTTTACATGAAGAATGTGAAATTCTTGGAGCTGTGTGAGCAGCTTCCTCTGTCCCTCCAGCATACAGAGACCAGAGGCGAGTTGCTAGAACCATCTGGACACTGGTACCCCAGACTGCTGCAGGGCCATTGCAGGCCAGTTTGGGGCTGGGAAGTTGACTATGGACAGAGCGGTGGCAGAGGTCGCTGAGGTGGGCAGTCCTGTGGTTACCCCAAGGAGCCAGGCATTAAACTTATTCCAGAGGCAACTGCCAGCTTTAAGAGAACAAGGTTTCCAAAGTGCTGAGGCCATAAGGTGGGGCATGTGTCCATAGTTTGCCATCTCAAAGGAAGATGGGTATATAAATCACAACAGGTATTCCAGGTCTTCATGGACCACAAGGGATGATTTAATGTGGTCAGTATTGGGAAGTTTCATGAAGTCAGGGCTTTTATCTCACTAGGAATCCACTTCTGGACTGCTGGCACATTGTTCTCCTTACTGTTTGTCGTAAATAGAATCATAGGGTTGGAAGAGACCTCAGAAGATTGTCTGGTCCAACCCCCATCCCCCTGTGCTCAATGCAGGATCGACCCCAACTAAATCATCTCAGCCAGGATGTTGTCAAGCCAGGACGTAAAAACTGCTAAGAATGGATATTCCACCACCTCCCTAGGTAACCTGTTCCCAAGCTCCACCATCCTCCTAGTGAAAGAGCCCATCCCCACTGCAGCTGGAGACCACTGCTTCTTGTTCTGTTACCTGCCACTACTGAGAACAGCCTCTCTCCATCCTGTTTAGAGCCCCCATTCTGGCAGCTGAAGGCTGCTATCAAATACCTCCATACTCTTCTCTTCTGTAGACTAAATAAACCCAAATCTCTCAGCTTCTCCCCATAAGTCATGTGCTCCATCCCCCGAATCATTCTTGTCACCCTCTCCTGGATTTTTCCAATTTGTCCACATCTTTTCTGTAGTGGGGGACCACAAACTGGACTCAGTACTCCAGAAGTAGCCTCACCAGTGCCAAATAAAGGGGAATAATCACTTCCTTCAATTTGCCAGCAGTACTCCTATGAGTGCACCCCACTATGCCTTTAGCCTTCTTGGCTACAAGGCACTCTCTGAACTCACATCCCAGTTTCTCGTCCACTGTAATCCTCAGGTCCTTTTCTGCAGAACTGCTGTTTAGTCAGTTGGTCCCCAGCCTGTAGCAGTGCATGGGACTTTTCCATCCTAAGTGTAGGACTCTGCTCTTTTCCTTGTTGAATCTGCTTGGATTTCTTTTGGCCCAACTCTCCAATTTGTGTAGGTCACTCTGGACCCTCCAGAGTATCTACCTCTCCTCCAAGCTTAATGTCATCCAAGAACTTGTGAAGGGTGCAAACCAACCCATCAGCCAGACCATTAACGAAGATGCTGAACAAAACCAGCCACATGATCAAAATCTGGGGCACTCTGCTTGATACCAGCTGCCAACTAGACATTGAGCTGTTGATGACTTCCTGTTGAGACCTGAGCTAGCCAACTTTCTCTCCACTATACAGTCCATCCATCCAGGCCACACTTCTTCAGCTTGCCAGCAAGAATACTGTGGGAGACTGTTTCTAAAGCTCTGCTGATGTCAAGATACATTATGTCCACCACCTTCCCCTTATCCACAGAGCTGATCATCTCAGCATAGAAGGCAATCAGACTGGTCAAGCATGACTCCATGTTGACTGTTCTTGATCACCTTCCTCTCCACCAAGTATTTCAAAATGGATTTCTCAAGGCCCTGCTGTAGGATTTTTCCAGAGATCGAGGTGAGGCCGACAGGTCTGTAGTTCCCAGGTTCCTCCTTCTTCCCCCTTTTAAAGATGGGCACTACATTTGCCTTTTTCCAGTCATCCAGGACCTCCCGCACTTGATACAAGTGTTCAAAGACAGTGGTCAGGGGCTCTGCAGTCACATCAGCCAACTCCCTCAGATGCATTAGCTCTGGCCCCATGGACTTATGTATGTCTGGCATTTCTAAATAGTCCTTACCCTGTTTTTCACTACTGGGGTCTGCCCACCTCCTCTCCTTACTGTACTGCCCAGTGTAGCAGTCTGGGAGTTGACGTTGTCTGTGAAGACCAAGGGAAAAAAAATCATTGAGTACTTCTGCTTTTTCCACATCTTTCTCTAAGCTGTCTTCCCCATTCAGGAAGGGTCCCATGTTTTCCATGGCCACCACCTTCTTATTAACACACACAGAAATTCTTCGTGTTGTCCTACACGTCCCTTGCTAGCTGCAGCTCCACTTGCACGTTGGCCTTCTGGATGATACCGCTGCCTGCTTGAGCAATGTTTTTATCCTCCTCTACGGTCACCTCTTCCAAGTATCCACTTCCTGTTCTCTTCCTTTTTGTGTTTAATTTCACCAAAGATTTCTGTTAAGCTGAGCTGTTAACCTGACATATTTCCTCTTCTTTCTGCACTTGGGGATGGTTTGTTCCTGTGCCCTCAATAAGGCTTCTTTGAAATACAGCCAGCTCTCCTGGACTCCTTTCCCCCTCATATTAGCCTCTCAAGGACTCCTGCCCATCAGTTCCCTGAGGGATTCAGTCTGCTTTTCTGTATTATTGACCCCACTGGCATCCTGGGAGACCCTGTGCACCTCACTTTGCCTTGGCTTATGTAACTGTGCCCTGATGTCAGTGGCCTGGACAGAAGGTGGTTTAGTTACACTCTCAGGAGATGCAGACAGGGGGTGGAAGGTGCTTTTGGTGTCCTGGGCCCACTTGGATGCCAGTGACATCAGCGCTGCCCACATCACTGTGTTCTTCACAGTCCACCCCCACCAATGGAGCTGTGACAGCAAGAGGCCACTGGGCAGGGACCTCAGGCAGAGAGAGCCCCTGCCACCTCTGGCGCTACAGGCACCTGGGTGCAGAAGGCAGGGATGTTTTGTGCTCCCACATTATGGACTTGCCTGGCCCACTGAGAGAGGGGGAAGAGCATCTCTAGGAACATGCCTGTGGGGAGAAAAGGGCTCAGTAATGGAGGGAGGTCGTCACTTGAGTGTTAGGGGGCTTAAATGCCATGTAATGTACTTATGAACGCCCTGATGAGTAATCATGTGAGTGGAGGAGGCCATCAATGAATCACAGCCTAGGATCTCGTAAGGAATTTACTGAACTGTGAATTGCTTTACCTGTGTCCAGAAGTGTTTGCTTAGGCACATCTAATTGCTGCTGATTACATTTAGTTTTATTATCTCAGATCATGATTATATGATCGGATCAGGAACAGCAATCAACATTATTGATGCTATAAAAGGTGTTATTTATAAACACATAAAACAGTACATCAAGTCGAGCGGCGCAGGGCTGTTTCTGGGGCCAGTTTTGTTCAACATCACAGAATCATAGAATCCCTGGTCTGGAAGGGACCTCAGGAGGTCACCTAGTCCAGCCCCTGCTTCAAGCAGGATCAACCCTCACTAAGTCATCCCAGCCAGGACCTGGGATGGAGCGTCTACCACCTCTCTAGGCAACGCATTCCAATGCTTCACCACCCACCTGGTGAAGTAGTTTCTCCTAATATCTAACCTACACCTCTCCCTCTTCAACTTCAGACCATTGCTCCTTGTTCTGCCATCTGACACCACTGAACATCTCCATTAACGACATAGACAAGGGGCTGGACAATAAGCTAGGAGGACAGGTTGATGCTGGAGGGTAGGAATAGGGTTCAGAGTGACAAACAAATTGGATTGGGGCAAAATAAATCTGATAAGGTTCAATGAGGACCGGGTCCTGCCCTTAAGATGGCAGAATCCCAACCACTGTTACAGGGTGGGGACCAACTGGATAAGCAGCAGCTCAGCAGAAAAGGACTTGGAGAGTGCAGTGGATGAGAAGCTGAATATGAGCCAACAGTGTGTCCTTGTCGGCAAGAAGGCCAATTACATGCTGGGATGCATTAGCAGGAGCTTTGCCAGAAGATCTAGAGAAGTGATTATTCCTCTTTATTTGGTGTTGGTGAAGCCGCATCTGTAGTACTGTGTCCAGTTCTGGGTCCCCTCATTACAAAAAGGCTATGGCTGCATTGGAGAGAGTCAAGTGGAAAGCAACAAAAATTGTCGGACGGCTGGAGCACATGACTTAAGATGAGGGGCTTAGGGATTTGTCCTTATTTAGTCTACAGAAAAGAAGAGTAGGGACTTGATGGCAGCCTTCCGCTACCTGAGGGGTTTCTAAAGAGGAAGGGGAGAGGCTGTTCTCAGCAGTGATAGGTAGCAGGAGGAGCAGTGGTCTCAGGTTGCAGTGGGAGAGGTGTAGGCTGGATATTAGGAAAAACTGTTTCACCAGGAGGGTGGTGAAGCACTGAAATGCATTACCTAGAAAAGTGGAATCTCCATCCGTAGAAGTTTTTAATTTCCAGGTTGACAAAGCCCTGGCTGGGATGATTTAGTTGGGGTTGATTCTGCTTTGGGCAGGGGCTTGGACTCGATAACCTCCTGAGGTCCCTTCCACCCCTAGAGTCTATGATCATCAGCCATAACCTGTTAGGTCAGCAAAACACAAGGACATAGCATCAAGGAACAGAAAAAAAAATCCAAGACATGAAAGTGTGGAACACAGTGCAGAAAAACCTGAATTCACTTCCCCTCCTGCAGCACGTCTTGCAGCCCCACATGCTGCTTTCCCTTTTCTACACACACTTGGTGCTGGGCGGGGAGATGGATCCAGCAGCAACAGAGGTTCAGAAGGATGGCTGTACAGGGCTTAGGTGCCCTGCCCAGCCACTCTTGGGATCTGATTGCATGGGCCACTCAGCCAGGAGTTGCCCAAGCGACTTCTGGACCGAGGGTATTTTGCAGAGGGATCAGACCCTGTCGTGGGAGAGGCAGCATAAGTCCTGATTCTCTCAGTCATGGTGAAGACAAGTTTCCCAAATCATTCTCTCTGTTGAACTCCCTTAGCTGCCATTCCCCTCCTAGGAACAGCACCGCTAGTACCTGCTCCCCTGATGAAGCCCTATCCTCCAGCTGTGCACCTCCAACTTCCCACCCACCTCTCAGCACACCATTTCTCCCAGCATACGTCCTTCTGCACGCAGTGCTGGCCCTGCTCGCCAGCCCTTCCAAGAACTTATTCAAATATGTCATGGCTGACCAGCACATGGACGAGTGGAGTACAGCTTTACAAACATGCTATGGGCATGACAACAATTGGGCTTAAGCCTTAGTCTTTGCACTGGCAAAGGAAGAGGGATGCTATGGGACAGGGAAAGGAAGGAGGGATGTGTGACGTGGAAGAAGGGGACTGTGCATTCAATTTGTTACAGTTGGGATTTTTGTTGCTGTGTGAGCTAAGTTTTGTAGGCCTGAGTGATTTGTAACTTTGTACACAGTAGGCTACTCTGGAGAACAGAAACCACCTTGTCAAACAAAGGGGGGTGGCAGTATCTGAAGAAGGCCAGAGAAAGACACCAAAGACAAGATGTAGTGCTGAAAGCCACTCCTCCTCCCCTCACATTCCCCCTTCCACTTCCCCCACTAAGGGTACGTCTGTACTTACCAGGAGATCAACCCAGTGAGGGTCAATCTTCCTGGGCTGGATTTCGCATATCTAGCAGGGACAGCACAATTGAACTATCGGGTCGATAGTCAACCCATGTACTCCTCAATCTCATAAGGAGTAAGAGAGGTCACTGTAAAAGTTTCTCCAATCAACCTCCCTCAGTGAGGCTGGCCATATAAGTCGACTGTAGAGACCTTGATCCCAGCTATGCAATTGTTGTTGCTGGAATTGCATATCTAGGATTGACTTGAAGGTCTAGTGTAGACCTGCCCTCAGTCTGCTGGTGAGGGGGCTTGGCCATCTCAAACCACGAGGCGTGGTCAGACAAAAATCCAAATATGCCATTTTCCTTTCTCCAGGCTCTGGGCTGAGTCCCACACCACACCTGTGGCAGGAAGGTGGGAGGGACCCTCCAATGCCTTGCAGAGTTGTTTTTCACAGCAATGCAAGAAGAAGTTTCCTGCTGAGAGCTTGAGGAAGGGATGTCATTCAGTTTGGGGCTTTTTCCATCTCTGCTCACTTAGCACCAATTGGTCCTCTAATCTCTTCCAGCCATGTGTGGAATAATTCTATGTGTACCATCACTAGAAACAAAGCCTAGCTGTGGGCACTCTGCTAATCAATCAGCTAGGCACCATTGGAATGTCCCCAGAGCAGCTGCACAGTGCTCAGCTTACAGAGAACATTGCTCAGTGCCACAGAAATCTGTTTCTCAAAGGAGCGACCATGGCCCACTGTGGTCCTGAAGATTCAAGCATCACATTAGAATCATCTCTGCTCTCAGCCCTTGTTTCCCAGAACAGAGCTTTGCCCTGCTCAGCTCACGGTCACATTGCACCCATCACGACTATCAGCAGAGAGGGTCGTCCTTCACAACACACTCCTCAAGTGATTCCCAGGGAGTAGCTGGCAGCACAGCTGGATTTGGTGTTTGACTTTCAACTGCTATGTACTGCTTTTCTTTCGGCAAGTCCGCAAGGCTCTTTCTTTGTTACAGGAGTTTGCGACATCACAGCCCTGGTGGCCCCAAAATGAATATCCAAAACATGCCCTGGGCTTGTTTTATGAGTTAGTTGTAGGAGTTTGGGCCCAAGCCATGCCAGTGTCTCCTTGAACCCCAGCATTCTGGAAAACCTGCAAGAGGCAGAGGCTGTGACATCACATTCACTGAGCACTAAAAATACAGTCAGGGCCATTGCAAACTTTGAAATGTAAACAAAACCCATAGCATGTTTATTTCTTCAGGTTTCTCAATCTTCAGCTCACCCAGCACTTCAGTCTGTGGAGCAGGTATCACCTCTGTGCCGGCTGAGGCAATAGGTGCCAGGTTTGCAAAGGCAACTAAAGCTGCAGACATGAGCTTGGTAACATTTCCAGATGGTCCAGGCACCTATGTCTCTTTGGGAGCTTTTGAAAATCTTCCTAAAGGTCTGCTGCATCTTTGGGAACCCAAATACCTTTGCAAAGCTCAGCTGGCTCAGTGCCTCTAATTAGTGCTTTGTTGATTTTGCTCTGACGCAAATTGCTTATGACACATTAACTAATTAATAGACTGAAGGACCATAGTAAAGTGATAAATGATTCCTTAGCAACCGTGTGGGAGGGAATTAGCATAGGGTAAAAGGAGACAACCGCCTTGGCCATGTGTGAGGATGGACACTCTGCCTCTGGATTAATACAAATCCATAGCTACCTATGGACTTAGGTTATGCATCAGGGTGATTCCTTCACATGACATTATGGAAGAATGGTGGTATCTGCCCTGTTATGAAAAGAGAGAATGACAGGAAATCAACATTCTGTGCTGCTGTGTAGCCAAACACTAACACCGTGTGCTGCAAAGCACAGCCCATAGACATGGTGCTGGCTAGCATCTCCCAATGCATGTACGCCAGTCCCACAAACTGTAAAGCTGGAGACAGAACCCGACATGGATGCCCTTCATTCTACAGCACAGAGGCAACAAACAAAGTCAAGATATCAATTCTTTCCCATCATGTTCTCAGCCTGGGTGACAGGGTTCCTCTGTATTCTAAGCAGCAGAAGGCACAGAGCTGCAGAAAGCAGAAGTTGAAATTAATGGCAAATGTAACATGCTTCAAGACTTGGGTTTTATCCTTTGAAAACGTGGGATTCTTTATTGTTTTAGTCATGCAGCACAAAGCTCGCATCTGTACCATGCGGTGGAGATTCAGGGCTTTGTGTGACAGGATTTCAAACCCATGTCTACTTGTTCTCAGCAACCTCCCACAGCAACCAAACACAATAGGGAGTTGTCCAAAATCTTTGCTCACTATGCACTCTCTTTTGTGCATGCCTTACAAAGGTCAAGCAGTAATCACTTTATCCATCATGTAGAGTTATGCTCACATTTCTCAGTGAGGGCATGTCATCTCTATCTGCTGGACTGACAAGCAGAGCTAAATCCAGAGGGGGTCAATTTATCGCATCTCGCATAGAGGCAACAAATTGATCCCTCAGCACTCTCCTATCAACTCCAGTACACCACCAAAATAAGAAGAGTAAGTAAAGTCAATGGGAGGAGCATCATGCATCTGACAAACCATGTCTTTACCCACGAAAGCTTATGCTCCAAAATATCTGTTAGTCTATAAGATGCCACAGGACTTCTTGTTGTTTTTGAAGATACAGACTAACACGGCTACCTCTCTGATAGCTGTCAACTGACTCTAATGAAGACACTGCAGTAAACAGACCTAAGTACATCAACGTCAGCTACGTTATTTATTATCTATTAAGTTGGATGTTTTTCTAAAAGATGCGCTCTACTTCAAGATGACTGAATTCAGGGAAGTCATGCGTTCTGCATTAGGCAGGATCAGATTAGAGGATCATAGTGATCCCTGTGCTTGTATCTATGAATCTCTGAAATAATGTTGCACCATTTCTCTGCACTTCAGAGCATTCTGCTTGTGCCTGCATTGTAATGCCAGCTTACGCATGATAATCAGCAGTGAAACTACGCGACAGACATCAACCCTGAAAACCTGCTTACTCCCAGACTTGGGCTCAGCCAGGCCCCAGATGGGTGCAGAACAACACAATTCTTTCTCAGACTAAATTTCTTAACTTCTTATGCTTAAAATATGACTTCACTGGAGCAGCTTCTGAGCTTACACAGAGCTCATCTTCAGCTCTTCTTGAAGAGCAGATCCATGTAAGCTTAAAACGTCTCTCTCTTACCAACGGACATTGGTCCAATAAAAGGTTTCACCTCACCCACCTTAACTTTCATTATTAATATTTGTCTTCTGTGTTACTCATGACAAGAAACAAATACCGTAATTTATATCTTGATATATTTTGGTGTTGGCTGCTGAATTACGTCAATAGCTTGACTTTTTAACTTAAGTTCGAAGTTCCTGCTAATTCTTATCTGGATTATGGCACACAAGCCAAAGTTCACTTTGTTTCTCTTTTTCAAAATTTAAATCAAGAAAACTACATGTTCAGCCTAGCTTGGGAAATGTTCAAAAGTGCCGATAATGGGAAGGATACTCTTGTTTCACAAAAGGGAACCGATTTCTGTCAGACAAGATGTTAGTAAACTTCAGCCAAAATCTTGTCTTACATTGAGGTTCCTTCTGTAATTGTTTGTAATGGCAATCAGGGCAGAAGATTGGTCTCCTAGACAAATGAAGCGCTGAAGGGCACCAATATATTCAAAGCTCTCTCCTGTATCAAGCTAAACTTCTACAAAAACTGCTGAGGTCAAGCTTGAGCCCAGCACCGTATGACACCAACTCTATACACTGCAGAGCTGCAGTCAGCTGTAGATGAAGATCTCAGTAATATTATTAGAGAAAGAAGTACTATTGGGAACATGTTTCTTAATGGGAGCCTTTAACTTTCCAGATATCCCTTGAAAAATAAATGCCACCAATACTGGTAGTCAAGTATCAGAGGGGTAGCCGTGTTAGTCTGGATCTGTAGCAGCAACAAAGGGTCCTGTGGCACCTTATAGACTAACAGAAAAGTTTAGAGCATGAGCTTTCGTGAGTTAACTCACTTCTTCAGATGCACCTGATGAAGTGAGTCTGTGCTCACGAAAGCTCACACTCTAAACTTTTCTGTTAGTCTATAAGGTGCCACACGACCCTTCGTTGCCAATACTGGTAGGGCTCAGTCACTCCCGTACATGATAGAGCATCTGCCTCATTAAATTGTCACTGAACCAAGAGGTGATGCAGGTTTAGATTTGGTTTTGATAAGCAGGGAAGACCTCATAGATGAGCTGCTCATACAAAATAACCTGGAATTGAGTGGCCAAGAATCCATTCCATTTAATGGATTGAGAAATGGAAGTTCTCTCAAAACCAGGTTATCAATTGAGGGTATTGATTTCAACAGGGCAGACCTAAATTCATTTGAGAAATCAACTGAGCTGTACAGCTCATGAACTTCAGTGTGGCGGGGGACTGCAATTTCTTTAACTATGGTATACAAAAAATGACCTACAACTTGTACCGCAAGCCCAGATAAAAAAAAAAAAAAATGAATACTGAAAGGCTCCAGACCTCGATGGATGAAAAAACATGTCAAAAAGGGTGCTCGAAATAAGCAGAGAGTCAAGAGAATCCAGGAACGGTCCAAAAACAAAACCAAGAGTTTGCCTTGCTTTTTTAATAAGGCTGGCACTATGGAACCTGGACATGAAGGCAGGACAGCTGATGTACATGAGTGCGTAGAAATGGAATGACCATATATGGGGTGGAAGGAAAACCTAAAGAGCTGAATTACGTGGCTCAGAGAATTTCCATCACGAATACTGAAAGATGTGGCACATAACCATGCTAGTCTGAAAGTAAGGGCTTTTGATAAATCTGTTCCAGGGCAGTACTGTACGATGTACCAATATTTTAAAAAGTGACCTGGACAATCTGTTAGTCAAACCTGAATATGGTAAGTGCTTTAGAACAAGTTGTGCAGGAAATTTGGAAAAGGTGATGTAATGCAACATTTGTGATATATGTATATATCGGGAATTCTCTCAACAGTTTTTTTGTAAGTCTTTGAACAGATTTCCTTTTATTTCATGTATTTTAAGTTGTTCTGATGACTCAGAGGAATTACAACTCTTTCTTTTTCTTGCTGCTCTTGTTGCTGTTCTATATCCTTGCTTTTTTCAGAGTCTGGTCTTGCAGGTAACAATTGCAAATGTTTCCAGTTTTGTCTGTACCCTTGACTCATTAGTCCCGACCTCAGCTGCCTTTTGTCACAGTGGCTTTCTGAGCCCAATTTCTATCGTATGAATACGTACTCCATTGTTTGGTTTCAAATAAGGCAGTTTATGTAATCCTCTATCCCAATAATTCTTTTGTTATGAACAACTGAATTATATTTCTTCCTTTCGTTATATTCTCCTTGAAAAAAAAAAACTAGGCAATCAGTTTGTAAGTTTTCTATTAAATAACATCCATTTTACAACAAGCTTTATGAGTTAATGATGCTCCATATTCATTTTTCAGCTTTTGTTAATAATCTTTTTACTATTTCAGCACCATTTTTAACTAGCCCATTAGATTGTAGGTAATCTGGGCTTGATGGAAAGTTTTGTCATAGGATAAGACTTCAAAAATATTACAACTCTTCACTGTGAAATTGAGGTCCATTATCGGTCATCACTGTGCTGGAAATATGCCTTACAAGAAGTGATTTATTTTATTAGTGATTTGTTTGGCATGTGTTACCTGGTATAGATACTTCAAGAAAATGTGAAAAATAACCAGGTACTGCGACATAGGCATGCCCTTTATATTCTAATAGATCTGTCATAGGTTGTTTAGACTGAACTTTTCCGTTTTTGATATGTAACATTCTTTTTATAACATTGTGAGATTTGGTTCATCTCTTGCTACATGTTTACATTCTCCTGTGTCTAAACATGCCTTATGTATATGTTTTGGCATCTCTGCTTTTAAACAGATGGGTTATTACCTTTGAACAGAATTCCTTCAATTATTGATAACTCTTGAATAAATTGATTTTATGGCTTCAGTGCCTCTTTTATTATATCCTTTTCCAATTAAACTTCAATTGCACAGGTTACATCATAAGCTCTAGCAAGAGTAGCAGCAATGATTAATGATTTTCCTGGCTGTTATTCTTATTTTAAGTCATATCAATAGAGTTGAAAAAAAAAATCTTTGAAACTGTGAAAGGATGCCTTGTCATTCCTTTCTGAAAGACTAACTATGGGTTTATGATCTATGTCTGTCAGTACAGATGTACTATAAATAAATGTAAAAACTTTTGAACATTTAGACGTGTTTAAAATCATTGCCAAAGCCTCTGTTTGTATCTGAGCAAACTGCCATTCCTTTTTTGACACAATTCTAGCTGCATGGGCATCTGATTTCCATAGATCACTATACTTTTGTAAGAGAGCTATTTGAAATCATCTGAAGACAATTTGGGATTCTGTTACGGTCAAATAATTTTAATACTGGAGCCGTTTTTTACTAGTTGCTTAAGATGCTTAAAATCCTGTTGATGTTGACAGTCCCATTTTCAGTGGTTATTTTCACAAAGCAAAACCTTTACATTTCTGTTTTTTCTGCTAGGTTAGGTATATATTCTCCTACAAAATTAACCATACCCCAAAGTTTCTGTAATGACTTCTTTTGGATGAGCAATATTATCAATGGCTTGTATTCATTAGGGATCAATCTGTAATCCCTGTGTGGTCAGTTTTTCTCCTAGAAATATTAATTCTTGCACTCTAAATTTACATTTATTTGTACTAAAATAAAGAGGGTTCAAAAAGAACTAGACACATTCATGGAGGACAGGTCCACCAATAGCTCATAGCCAGGGTGGGGAGGAATGGTGTCCCTAGCCTCTGTTTGTCAGAAGCTGGGAATGGGTGACAGGGGTGGATGACTGCCTGTTTTGTTCACTCCCTCTGGGGCACCTGGCATTGGCCTGTGTCAGAAGACAGGGCACTGGGCCAGATGGACCTTTGTTCTTACACAGTCTGGCCCTTCTCCCATTTTTAATCCTGTTTCTTTTGCACTAGATAATGGATCAGATCATTTTAATTATGTTCTTTCCAAGTTCTTCCCTACATTTTGTCATCATCTATGGAGACTTGTATGCCATCTATTTTCAAAGCTCTTTAGTATTACTCTAGGACAACATTTCCTAAAGTGTGGTCCGTAGCCCACTACTGGTCCATAGAAACAAAAATACTGTTCTTAGAAAATATACAAATTATCATTATGTACTATTATTATTGTGAATAAATAATAATCAGTGAAAAATTTATTTATTTTTCATTTTTTTTTACGTTTACATTTTTGGGCTGCAAAAAGAGGTACTGGAAAAAAAATGGGTCCTAACTATAAAAAGTTTGGGAAACTGCCCTAGGAAATAGCTCTGGAGCTGAACATAATCCACAAGTTGATCTTTTAAAACAGCAATGTCCAAAATGTGTGCAAAATGTACATAGCAAGTACCTTCCTTTCTCCAAGAGTCTTTGCCAAAATTTTCTTCTCTTGTAGGTATTTCAAAACATGCCCTTTGGGATCTGAACATTAATAAGGCTCCATCATCGTTCTGTCTGTCTGTTACATGTGTTCCAATATTAGATAATATAACTGGCCTTTTTTTTTTTTTTTTTTTTTTTTTTTTAAAAAAACACAGTAACTGTTTCAAAATACACTGAAGCAATTTCTTCCTCTGTTAATGTCCTCTCTGTATTTCTTATTTAGTATCTCTTCTGAGATGTAAAAATTTACATTGTGTTCAAAATTTAAAATTTTTACATTTTTCAGAAACTATTCTTCTTCTTGCAGATGTGACAGTTTTGACTGGATGTTGTCCAGGCTGTGGCCTCCTACCACATCTAGAACATTCTTTCATACGTTCATAGTTTTAACTTCAATATTTACATTCTCTTTTCCGTAGACTGGTTTTCTGCTTTTAACTTATCAAGTCCATATTCACATCACTTTGTTTTCTTTCTAAAGCATGCAATTAGTTGTTCTGTCAAGGTCTCGCACGGAACCCGCAAGGAAAACGCAAACGAGGAAGACCTTGGGCAAGGTGGACAAGATCTACTGAGATTGAAGGACAACAACTGGGGTACTCCTGGAGTCAGCTAGAAGTTTTGTCTCGAAGTGGAGAAGGACTAGTAGATGACTTAAACTCCATTCAGAGTACAAAGGTTTAAGTCAAGTAGGTTCTGAAGGTAGGCCAATTTTCACTGCTTTTCGCCCATAGATCCAGCTTGACTAACCACCTTTTTCTCGGTCTGATATTTGCTATACCCATCGTGATTTGGCCTTTGATTATTGACTCAGAGTCTGGACATGACATAGCTGGCTTCTTATCTTTAGATCTATTAAAAACAATCCAAAAGTCTAGTCATCCATTTGATTTCTTGAGTGAGACTGAAATCTCTCAAATATTTCATTTTGATAAACATTCCATGTTTTTAAGACTAACTCATAGTCAGCTCATTTGCTACCATTAAGTTCAAGTGACCAAAATTGCTTCAGTACCTGCAGTAGTTAAAAAAAAAAAAAAAAAAAAAAAAAATCCAACAACAATCACCCAGAACTATTTCTGATTTGGAGACAATTTGCACCTCCAGATCAGTGGCACTGCTATAGGCACCCGCATGGCGCCACAGTAGGCTAACATTTTTATGGCTGCTTTAGAACAATGTTTCTTCAGCTTCCATCCCCTATTAACTCTTCTTTACTTGCGTTACATCGATGACATCTTTATCATTTTACCATGGGTCCAAAAGACTCCTGAAGAATTCTAGAGATTTTAACAAGCTGCACCCCACGATCAATCTCAGCCTTGACCATTCCAGACAAGAGATCCATTTCCTAGATACCACAGTACAAATCACTGATGGACAAATCACTACCACTCTCTACTGGAAACCCACTGACTACATTTACCTACATGGCTCCAGCTTCCATCCAGGACACACCACACAATCCATCCTTTATAGTCAAGCCCTTAGATGCAACCACATCTGCACCGTTCCTACTTGTTTTGTTTTTTTTAACTTCTCCAGTTCATTGTATTACTTCCCTCACTCATGGTAGCATGCGTTGTTCTATGGTCAAGTAATCCACAAATTTAACATTCATTTTCAGTAATTTAACAGCCAGCTTTATTAGCTACACAATGAACATACAGATATAGCATTGTAATTCCTGTCAATATGCCCATCTAATGTAATATGGTCAACTCCAGCTAGCACCCGGCCAAGCCTATTAACACTTTTAAAGCCATAGTACCAGCGCAACATGGATTCGTCAAGAACAAATCATGCCAGACAAACCTAATTTTCTTTTTTGATGGGGTTACTAGTCCAGTACATGGGTGCGGGGGAAGCAGTAGATGTGATATATCCTGACTTTAGTAAGGCTTTGAAAAAAAGCTCCCCTCCAGAGCCTCAAGTATGAAGCTGCCCAAGGGAACAGACAGGCCCTCAACTGGTCTGGCAGAGCAGTGGGAGGAGAGCTGTCTTGCTGTACCCTAGCAGAGACAGCTAGAGATGGCAAATTTCCACTTGGACCATACCAGGAGAAGACAGGGCTGCAGCACTTGGAACTGCTGCTTCTGCCACTGGCCCAGGTCGGGTGGTATGAGGCCCTGGTTGTGCAAGGACAGGACCTGCTCTTCCTTTTGGCACTCAACGGTGCAAGTGATCTGAGCTGTGGCATTCCAGTGGCGTTGTGCTTTGCCTCGCTGGCTGTGATGGGCCAAAAGGCTTGATCAGCTGGCTTGAGTCTTGCTCTTTACCCTGCAGCTGGCGTACAGTTATTGAACAAAACGTATCTGAGACTCTCTCACCTCGTTAGGCATTCCAGTGCTTTCTCTTAATTTAAGGACTCAAGTACAGGTTCTGAGACACCACCCTATTGGGATTAGAAAACTACTGGGGAGCCCGTAAGAGTTGTGAGCATACAAATGGCTGGCACCAGTGAATTCCACTCTGATACAATGAACTCTTTTCTGTTTGTGTGGATTAGAATAGGTTTAAGCCACAGCTGTTGATTCACAACCATTACAGACTATAACAGCAAGAGTTCAAAACCAGTGAGTTAACAGCCCAGAAGACTCTGCTGTCTCATAACAGCCACAAGCCCAGACATGACTCAATCACATGTCCTGTGTAAATACCCACAGCTACTCTTTAGCATTTGTAAGAACTGTAGCACCAGAGAAATAGCTGATTCCCAAACTTATCAACTCTGATGGAATTTCCACGGAGCCAGTCTCCAGTGGTGCAAGGCCATGAAAACACAGTTTATGACGGCTATGAACACTATCAATAGAGAGGGTCAATACTAAGAAATTTATTACCTGGCAATTTCCTTTGTGGTAAATCCCACCCCAGTCACTGCCATTAGGGCTACGCCACTCTGCTAGTCAATATGAAGCAGCTCACATTTGGCCAGGAAAACTATGGCTCAAGGTCGTGCTCTGAAATACCACACCCCACACTACTCTACAGGCTGCTAAGCTGACCATGTCTCAGGAGTTCAGTAACAATGAGGCAAGGACATTGGTGCTTCTGCCCAAGCACCTGCTTCAGGTGACCTGAGCTGGGGGAGCTCCATCCCAGAAGAGAAACTAACAAGTAAATATCTCAGTCTGGCAGGCAGCCTCTGCCCTGGCCTGATATCCTTGCAACATAAGGCAGAGAAGAGGCAACACTGAGGGGCTTCACTCCACATGGGTAGTGAAATTTAACTACTTCTGAGCAGCACATGGCATGTTATCTGTCTGAACATGTCTACACGTGAAAGGGTTTAGAGATTGCAGGGTAACCAGGAGTTCCCTTTGGTGACAGAGGGGAAGGGGGTGGGATATGATCCCTCCAAGCGCTTTACTTGAAGCTGTGCCTTTGTTTGTGTTGCACTGGTATGTCTGCCAGGCATTTTGAGAAGACCCGATAGGGCAAATGGCAGGACTGTGATTTAGTAGTGGGTGGTGTTCATGATGAATCTGAGGCATCTCCCGAGAGGTGGCATGACAGCTATGTGGAATTAGGTGCACCTGTAGAGGCTGTGCCATTGACACCACCAGTGCCACAATGTATAGTGGTGCCAAAGAGGTGGCTGATGCCAGACTGAAGGCAGTACTGGTATGAGCACTCATGCCAAGGAGCTCATCAGCACCACAAACACCACCGATGCCAAGGGTGACACTGGAGCATAATGTAGGGCTGAAGTGCACGTGGACTTGGAGGGATGCCCAGGCACCGAGAAAATAGAAGGCACCGATGTCAACACCAACAGCCCTGGTGCCAGGGTGGCTTGGGATGCCTCCAGTGCTGACATGACTGAAGACATCCTGGCTCTGGGACTTTGAGAGAACTCTTGGAGAACTCTGTGTTAGCTGCTCCGGCCTGCTAGATGAGAAGCACAGCAGCAGCCTATAGGCCTTGATGAGAAGTCACAATCCAGAAACCATGTGCTCATGAGAGGTATCACATCTGGAATCTCTGGCTGAGAAGCTGTGATAAGCATTAACTTTAAAGTCAGGTTGATGTTTAGTCACCAGGTTAACTGCCAATAAAATCCATTAATGCAAACAACAATGTATTATTGACTTCCTCAAGATAAACCAGAACAATTTCAAGCGCAGTACTGCTCTAAGAGTGACTCTGGCCAAAGCTCCAGCTGGGAATGGCTATGCTGCTGCTCACAGCAAGCCTCAACCTGGGCAGACAGACACACTCTGCCTGTGGTCATATAGGCACTCAAGCCCACCCAACTGCCTTAGCACACTCTCTGGTGCAGCATCCAGTTACTTACTGAGTTGGGCTGGTCCGATTTAGACCTGCTGCAGATTACAGACAAACATTAGGACTCTCCCACTTGCAGCACACAAACTACCCCAGTCTGCCGGAGCCAGGCTGGGTTCTTTCCTTCTGCAGCACCCTTGAGATTGCGGTACCTGAACTAAGCTTGCAGTACTCCCAATCCCACCCATTGCCTTGTAACACATGGGCTAGCCTCTCAGCAGCACATGAAACCATCCCTTTGGTGACACGACATGGGACAGATGCTAGCTCCTTCTCCCATGCCTGGGTCTCACACAAGTGACGAGCAGCAATTACTATCCCAGTCACTGGAGTTCTAGCTAACTGAGTGCTCCGATCCCCACTTGTAGAAGTGCATTTTCCTGACCCCACAGTCAGAATTCAGGCGAAAGCAGCTGACAGTAGGACCAGGCAAATATTGTCAAAGGACTAAATCAGTCCTGATGTCCTACAAACAGCATCAGCAGTGACAGGCAAAATTTCTCACCTCCAACCAGAATCACTCCCATGCTTCTAGCATCCAAAGGCAGGGCTTGGAATCCATGTCTTGGATCTGCCCAAAGTACTAGTTACCAGCTAAATAACCTCCTCATTCTTCTGGAGGTACTGCTGTCTCCAATTAGGAAATTAACCAGCATTAAGTGTGGCAGAAGAAGTGGATGGAAACAGACTGCAGAACTATGCTGATTGAGCATACGATCTGGGAGCCAGAGACACTAACACTACATTTGTATCACCAATTCAGGTTTCAGAAGCCAGCCTGAAATGAAAAAACAGGGCCTGAAAACCTGTTCAGTCACCTTTTAAACAAACACAGCATTTCCTGCTTGCACACAGGGCAAAGGAGAGTTTGAAATGTCTACCTACGGACACTATCAAACCACTCTTAGTCCAGGCGACGGTTATTTCCTGGTAAGTGGATTTCAGTTTCCCAAAGCCCGGCGGAACGCAAACCTGCCCAGGGTCAGTCAGCTGCCGTAACAACCTCATTCTCCCCTGCTCGTAAGCACAGATGCAGGTAGTGTGCATTGTTTGGCCTGCAGCACCGCCTCCTGGCTTCTAGAAGCAACTCCTGGGGCTCCGGGGCAGACAATGTCTTCTCTTGTCAGTGCATGGAGTTGAGTATGGGAATACTTGGCTATTTGATGGAGCCAGTCGCAAACAGCAGAATGAGAATGCACACTGTGCATACAGATATGCAGCCTGGGACTCTTGTGGCCGGGACCCAAGGGGGGCAGGGGGGAGGAGGAACAAGCACTGTTCTGCACCCTGCAGGAGGAGAAGGTGGGATGGACACCACAAGGAAACCGGGTATCGTGTCTCTTCCCACAAAAGCTCATGACCTAACCAGTTTGCTAGTCGTTACGGTGCCACACTAACAACAAGCAGTCCTGAAGCTGCAGACTAACATGTCTACTCCTCAAAGACACCTTACACCCTCCTTCACTTTGGCATTCAGGAGAACCCTTACAAGTTTTTTTTCCTCATGGGGCAAAAGCTGAAGATGTTGCAGGTTTGTCTCTCTTCTCTGAACAGTTCGTTTTATAAACAAAAAGCTGCAGAAAGCCTGGGCAGACACACTAGCAGAACGTGGCTTGTTGAGATGGTGGAGCGGGTGGGAAAGGACCATCATACCCGTGCCATCCCCACTCCCACTTCCGAGGCTTGTGCAACATGAAATTGCAACCAACTATACCCACAGAGCAGTCCTGCACAAATGCCTTCAATTGGATGGGTTTATTCAGCAGTTGAATAGACAGAAATTTGGAGATGTGTTCAAACAAATATTCTTCATCAATTTTAACCACTCCTGGGTAGTCCCTCAACATCAGATCCCCATATTATGGGTCAGCAGGAGCCCCAGGGCTAGTTCTGGGCTTTTGAGTGCTCCGCTTCCACAGTGTATGTGGACCACACATAATGAAATGAGTCCAAGGTACCTTAGCCTTGCATGTGAGTATTAGTCAAAACAAACATGGAGTCTCTCTAGATTAGAGCTAATGAATGGAGGAGAGAATGAATGCTCTGGGACAAAAAACTGCTCCTGGGAACAGTCATCTACCCGGTGCACAGATCAGCTGTCTGCTGACAAAGTCCCTTACCCCTGAACATTCGCAGAGTTGATCCCGGGATGACCTTTGATGGATTTTTCACAGAAGGAGCATGTACTGAAGCAAAGTTATGGACTGCAAATCGTGTGGTTGAATTCCCATCTGAAACATCACATGATGAGATGACAGACTGCAATGCTCGAGCATAAGCTGAAAAAAAAAAAAACCACCACAAAAACAAATCAGAAAGTTCTAAGTGACGGTAGCCTGGGCCAGCTTTCCCACACAGCCCAGGGCTTACTTCAGTAGTCATTTGCTAACTTGGGAATTAAACCAAAAGGTGCATTTGTACCTCTTGACAAAAATAGAGAGGGACATTTTCCCATGGGCCTCATCTCTCAAGGGGAAAATTTCATAGGATCTACAAATGCCGAAATCATGTGCTTCCATTGCTGTGTAACTGAGTGAGATAAGCTTCTGCATAGCTGCACAGGCAGCACAGCTGCTTAGCAGATCACTATGTGGGAAGCTGAAACACTGTGGGAATCAGAGAGATGAAGATGAGCAAGAGCAATCACAGGACTGGGCACCAAATGGGAGACTAGAAATGAAAGGGAGCCTGGTATGCACTCTGCACACAAGCATTTCAGTTGTAGAGAGGCTGAACAGCAATTCCTCATTCACTTACCAGATGGCTCAGACGTTCAGGACCCTTTCCTTAGCTCCCCAGCAGCAATTGAGATAGGGCAGAGAAAAGAGAAAAGCTCCCAACACCTTTGCATGCACTAGAGAGGTAATAGTGGGTACGAGGCCAATAAAGAACCTTGAACCTAGGAGCTGGAAGGTAAGTGCTGGAGAAGCTGACATTCTACAACAAACGTGCTTGAAATTCTGCTTGTGCATGTCTGGGCACTGTAAAACAAGTACAGCATCTGCAGGAACCATTACTGACTTTAGGCCTGTGTATTTATTTTTGCATAATTGTTGACATTTCCCACTTAAGCCTCAAGACTTTGTATTTTTGAAAGTGGTTTATGGAGGATTGCCCCAAATGATTGTACAACCAAATACTGTCTGCAGGTCAATTTAAACCGCAAGACTGCTTTATAGGTGACTGATAAAAAAGGTTACTCATTTTCTCGTAACTGTTATTTTTGAAATGTACTGTTCATGTCCATTCCAACAGCAACAGCCATTGGGTTGATCTGGGCACTCCCCCGGAGTCATACCTCCCTGGCACTCAGTATAAAGTTCTGCCCTCACAGGTCTTGCAAGCTACCTTGACAGAGGGCAAGTATTGGAACAGACGTGAACAGCACATCTTGAAGGACAACAATTATGAGAAGATGAGTAACCATTTTTCCCTCCTTCAAATGCTTGTCAGCTGAGTGCAGCACCCTTAGTGATGACAATGAAAGCCTTGGTTGCTTCAGATGGAAAAGGCAGGTCAAAACAAGCAGCACTGAGGTTAATAATGGAATGAAGGGCACAACCCTGAGGAGACCGTAAATCTCTCCCACTTGGCCAGGTAGATGGCTCTGGGAGGGGGTCTTCCACTGCCAAGGACGAATTGCCTGACCTGGTCTGAACAGGAAATTCCATCAGGGAATTGAGTAAGCCTCCTGAGGGCTAAGCCATCACTGGAGGAGTTGCAGACTGGAGAAGGCAGGGTATTTATCTTGTCCAAGCTGTTCCAGGCCAGTGGATACACCAATGCCAGCAGAGCTCCACAGTGAGTGTCATAAAGGTATGACTCTAGGGAACACCCAGACCAACCCAATAGCTGCTGCTTGGGAAAAAAGTCTTCTGAATACCGGGCACCTGTGTGTGTGCGCGTGCGCGCGCGTGCGCGCGCGCGCACGCACGCACACACACACACACACACACACACACACCCCCCCCCGACTGGAATCAACATAAACAAGCACTTGAAGAAGAACAGCTACCTTCCAGTAAAGATTCTGACATCAAAGTGCAGAGTGGATTTTCCAAGTGCTAGGCATTTGCTGTGTCGTTCACATTTTTCCCCCCCCCCATGTCCCCATCAGTTCTTGGGAACATAATTTAATTATTAATTATTTAAAACAGACACATGCATCCCTAGAAAGCTGTCAGTTTAGCTCTTGGTGTGCCAGTTGAAGTCTCCCCAAAGCAAGGATTACAAAGGGTGCAGAGTGTCTGCAGAACACCCATAGACTTCCCAGAATGCGGACTTTCTCTTGGCTTTGCATTAGTGAGATCAGCTGCTGGTCCTTAGCAAGCTCCCTTTAACAACTGTATTACAGTTGCAAAATAGCTCAGTGTGAAAAGAAAATCTAGATCACATCACTGAGGCTACCAAGCGGTCTATGCTCTCTAGGAGGGTGAACAGGGATTGTGTGCAGAGGCCACCTTAGAATAAGTTAATGGAAACAGAGCGATGATACTATGGGAACTCCTAGCCAGGATTTCAATTTGCCTATATGGCAGGACTCTGACAACTGATCTCAGTTACTGGGTCTACACGGATTCCTTACTGGGAAGGAAGAGCTCATACCTTTGTGGTTTTTGTAGAACACACAGTTGTTGGCACAGGTGTCAGGATGAGAGTCCCAGAAATCAGACCCACAGCAGCACAATGGAGGCAAGTCAATGTTATACAGTTTTATCTTCTCCCTCATCTGTGCTCTTAAAGCTTCCAGGTATCTACAAAATTAAATGTTTCCCCTGTGTCAGGATGATACTGGTGTCTTCATTAATCCTACCAGGATTTCAAGAACAAGATCAAGGAACCTGCCCCCAAGCTCACCTCACATATTCCTTATTTCTCTGTTCCTTTTCTTTACTCTCCCTTGCTCTTCTCTCCTCCAGTTTGAGTTGAGCCAGTATCTCACATACTTTCTTCCCAGAACAGGTGTCTTGTTGGCAGGCCATCTCCTGGATCCTCTGCTCCTCTGCACGGCGCTGGTGTTCTTTCTCACTCTTAATTCTGTGGACAGAAGACCTATTTAACTGGATCTTCCAGAGAAAGATGACGGCCCCAGGGTCAGAGGACAGGACTGAGTCAGGAGAACTGTGTTCCATTTCCTGCTGCCTGTGGGACCTTCAGTATATCACATATCCTCTGTTCAGGTAACATTCACCTCCCAAGCCTAGTTTGCAGAACAAATACTTAGCAAAAAACATTTTTCTCCTTGTAGGGGTAACACATCTGATTAGGAAGTTAGCAACTGACTCTAAAATGGAACCCACAATACACATTTACAGGGAGTTGTCAAACTTAAGGTGGGAAGCCCAAGGATGTTTTTTATTACATTTTACAGATTCATAGGGTAAGACCAGAAGGGACTGTTATGCTAACCTAGTCTGGCTTCCTGTATACCACAGGTCTGAGGACCTCACCCAGTATTTCCTGAACATGGTCACTTGTTCTGAATGCATACCATGAGGATTTTGTTTGTCTACAGTGCAACCATCCCAATCACAACTACTGTTACTTCTAAATTTGTCTCCAACCAACTCTTCTTAGGAACCCAGCGAAATGTCCCTTGCAGCTGCAACATCTTTTATGCAAATAGTCTACCTAAAACCATAGCTAGAAAAATCCTTATTGTACCAAATGAAGCAACTGCCCAACTTACACAGAGTTTGGCAATTAAACAGCAATTAAGTTAACTATATATGTAGTTTTGTTTACTCATGGAACTGTCTGAGTCTCTTTCAGTAGGGCTCATGGCTGTTCTCCTCAGCCCTACAAGAGGCTACTACTCTCCATAACAGCAACACAGGGTCCTGTGGCACCTTATAGACTAACAGAAAAGTTTTGAGCATGAGCTTTTGTGAGCACAGACTCACTTCATCAGATGCTGGATACTCTCCATAAGTGTGCAGTTGGTCCCTCATCCTTACAATTACTGTCAATCCCCATCTTTGAAGAATTCTTTACCTCTGGCAGCTACCGTACTAATCAATCTCTCTCTCTCTCACACACACACACACGTGTCAGAGGGGAATCCTGAAAGGAGCGTTTCAGAGGGGCAGCCATTTTAGTCTGCTTCAGGAAAAACAACAAGGAGTCCTGTGGTATCTCAAAGACTAAACAAAGCTATTAGGTCATAGTGCGTTCCAGCCCAAGAAAGGGACTCCTCATTGTTTCTGCTGAAGTACTTGGAGTTTCCAGTCCTCTCTTCTTCTGAGGAATGCAGGAAGGGTTTTAAAATCATGTTAAATCAGCTTCCCTCCATTTGCATGGGGGAGAGAAACAAATTTTTACTAAGAACTTACATTTGTACTATTTAACTTGGTTCTCCATTTGTTCAATACTCGGTGTTGAAATTAGCTCTAGGTTAAACTATAATAAAAAAGTACACACACCAATTCCTGGTTAAAATGGTCACTTGTGAGTAGCATTTCCTCTTTTAAAGCTCAGAACATCCCTGCACATCTGCAAATAATGGCTCCAAAAGCTACAATACTTATGCATGAGTCAGTCAGTCATTCTCAGCATGTGAGCAGTGCCTCTGCTGAGAATGAGGCTACTCACTGGCATGCAGCTCAGAGCCAGCCTGTTTTATCTGAAAGTTAAATCAGGATAATCAGGCTGCAGTTTGTCTCTTGTGCAGGTAAGCTCAGCTACTCAACAAGTCACTTGACAGTTCTTGATCTATTTGTGCCATGGTACAGTGTCCTAATACCCAAAGAAAAATTTTCTTCTGCAGTTAGTTGAAGAGAACTGAAAACAGAAGATTAAAATGCAATTTATGCAATGAAAAAATGAATTAAGATGCTAACAACAGCATGTTAAATGTTCATATGAATTTAGGAGTAAGGATACAGACTAAGACACTTGGACGGGGCCCTATTATTTGTGAGAATCTGTTAAATGCCATGCACATTTATGGCACATAAAGGACATAATTCCTTCCTACAAGGCGCAAAACAAACAGCAAAAGAAAGCACCTTCACCAGAAGCACTGCAGCAGAGCAGCTGCTGGGCTGTATGTACAGGCAAGCCCCTAGGTCAGTATATATAGAATATTGTATACGTATTATGATAAAGGTGCTGCAGTACAGGGCAGCTGTTGAGTGAATTAAACAGGGTGGATTGATTTAAATCACAATCACCATAAAATAAAACAAGAGACACTGATTTAAGTCATGTTACCAGAAAAATTAAAACTTGGCTGCTTAGAGAGTGCACTTAATTTTGGAGTAAGTCCCATTGAATTCACTGGCATGTCTGTTTTTGACAAAAAAGTTTAGATAGAATGGGGTTCCCTTGGAAAAAGGTGAGTAGAGAATAGACCTATGGTATCATCATTATGGTCTGTGGCCATGAATGACAGTGGCAACCGGCAACTTAATTTCTCTAACTGCAGCTTTCTGTATTTGTATACTTGAGCAATAGATTCTAAACCTAGTTAACTAATTAAAGGAGCCCTAAAGATCATCTAAAAATCAACTTTTTCTTCTAGCACCATCTAACATAGCAAACAGCTTGGGAATGTATTTGTCAAATCACACAAGAAAGTGCCTTGAAGAATGATGCTTTGCAAAGTGAATTATTTACGTTACTACCCAGCTGATCCTCTCAGCCATATGCACATCTCTAGCCACAACATTTTCTCCCAATAAGCAGTTTTCCTTATGGATTTTTCACTCTTGCAACTACACCCTGCAGCTCCTTCTTGCACTGCTTCCACTTGACATGTTTTCCTTTTTTATCCAGGGAACAATTTTTTTAAAATATTCCCAGATAGCATCTGCCTTATGCTCAAGAACTATGGCACTTTTTCTGTGGCAGAAGTGTGGGTGAATATAAGAAGCTGCTTGTGTGCTGAATAAGGTCATTGTTACCCCCACACAGTCCACTCCATTGCTCCTTTCCATGCAGCCTGACAAATGGGAACATTTCCAGAAGGACTGATTCTCAGCTCTATGATATTCTGAACAAATTTAAGATTTATAGACTAATAAAAATAGTGGGGACAGTCACTTAGAAGCACCTAGATTGCTAGAGGAAGCAATGAGTTAAATACACAGACAAATGCAAAATCATAAACTTAAGATCAAGAATGTCAGCCATACTCATAGGTTGGGGGATTATCCCCTGGAAAGCAACAACTCTGAGGACATCTAGCCAACTTGTTGTTAACCATGACTATGGAATTCCCAATGCAATGCCATGGCCAAAAAAACCTTAAACACACTCGAACATCATAACAACAAGGGAACGGTCAGTAGAAGTAGTGAGATTATGTGTTAAGTACTGACGAGCCCACTGCGAACATAGTGTGTCTAGTTCCTGCGTCCATACCATGGAAGAATATGGAAGAGGGTTCAGAAAAGAAAACTACAAAACTGATCTGAGGTCTTGGAAAACATGCATTTATAGGAACTATTTGGTTTAAATCAAACAAACAATGTGAAGAGGTTACATAATAACAGTCCATGTGTGTATCTACAGCGCCATCAAAAGTATAACTACAGCTCTTCAGGCCATCACCAAGCTAGCAATAATAAAGGCCCCACAGCTTGGGCTGCAGTAGCCCAACCAAGACAACATTTATGTCCTCTAACTGCTACATGTACAGCACCCACATGCCCAAATGCAGTGCAGACTCTCCCTGTAAGTATCCACACCAGCAGAAGCTATTAATGTAGTAGATAAAAGTCACCACAAGATCCAGTGTCTTAAAATTGAAACAAGACAAATTTAAACTGGAAATAAGAGTGCAAAATTTTTAGCAATGAGAGTAAATAACCATTAGAACAATGTATCAAGGCAAGTGGAGGATTCAGTATCACTTGAAGACTTTACATTAAGAGCAAATGTCTTTTTAAAAGCTTTCATGCTAGTAAAACCACAAAGTTACTCTGAAATCTATGGCCTAGATTATGGAGAAAGTCAGGCTAGATTATCACAGCTGTCCTTTCAGGTCTTAAAAACCTGTGAAATTTACAGCCTCTTTTCAGTTGACTACACATCAAAGGCAACATCAATGAAGAAATCCATGATTACTAGTAGGTACCTACTTTGCAATTTTCTTCTGATGCTCTTTCTGCCTTTGCTGTTCCTTCACCTGTTCTCTCTCAATATCCATGAAGAGACGTCTGTATCTCAAATACTGGTTTTGACGCTGCAGGAAAGACAACAGTCTTAAGAGGAAGGTGTCTTGGTGAAATATACAGCAGGACCTGAAAGTGGCACTGGAAGAACTCACCTTTAATTGTTCCAGTATAACTTGTGCACATTATACTGTAAGAATTAAAGGAGAAAGGATTAAGCTGAGCCAAGAAGTCTCTGCAAATATCATCCTGCACAAAAACCTAATAAGCAAGACCATGTGAAATCCACCACAGAGTTCATCTGTCTCCAACTGCTGCAGATTGTTATTTTGACTGCAGAAAAGAGATGTCCTGTTCATCTTGTGCTCCCTGTCTACAATTTTCTGCTTTCTCCTAAACGGAGAATTAAAAATGTTTCATTGAACATGTTCCACTACTGAATGAAAGAAAGAAAGAAAGCTGTTAGCTGAGGAGAGGCAGAGCAAGGTTTCTCACAGAGCCATGATCTTGGTGTCTACATCTTCTACTCCAGAGGTTCTCAAACTTCTCCATGCTGTGACAGCTTATTTGCAAGACCACAGCATGAACATCAGGCTGCAGCAATTGCATATGCTGAAAAGTAAGGTGTTTTTACTAGACCTGTCCAATTTTTTTTTCAGTGAAAGTTTCCCTCTCCCTCTTGCCTATCAGAAAATGGAGTTTCACTGGAACACGCCAACTGACAGAAAAGTTTCCAACCTATTTATATGGAAACAGATGCTTTTGTTCCAATTCTCCTGTTTTATTTAAACTTTAAAAAGTTCTGTGCATCTGATTGACCCACAGTGGATCACTCAAGACAGCACATATCTATCCAACCACCTGTACTCATAGTTCTTTCTCCACCCCCAAGGCTTATGTGGTAGAATCTCTGAAAGGAGGGATATCCTGCATAATGGGAAGCCAGAACCAGGGGTCTGGAAGATTTAGACTGCATAGCTAAAGAGAAAGGAGGGGTTTCATTCAACACTTACACGTTTCCTTTTCAAAGTAAGAGACAATATGGTTTTTAAAATTAGCCCTTTGATCAGCTACAGTACACATGAAAAGCCATGCCATCAACTACAGTAACAGGTTTAAATTTTATTAAGCATCAAGAATTCCATACAGGAGAGAAACCCTATGTGCAGGGGAATGCAAAGGGCAGGAAAAAAAAATCCAAGGATGTGCTATGAGAGGGAAACATTTTCTAGCTAAGCTCACATCCCCATGCTGATTCATAAATTGGAAAGCCAGAAGATCATCTAGTCTTATTCCTCGCATAATACAGGCCATAGAATTTCTCCCAGTGGTACCTCCACCAAGCCTGTAATTAATAGTTCATCTTTCACATGAGAAAGAAACCCTGTATGCCTACACAGTCTGGAAACAGCTTCAGAACAGAGGCCTGCTGAATATAGAAAAAATGCTGTGCATAGCCCAGAAGCTCAAATCAGTGCTTCCTTGAAGAACTATTCCCTGTACCTGAAGGAAGAATAATTTCTAGGTCATGTGCTGCATCTGATGCACTGCTGTTTTCACACTTTATATAGGGCCAGGGTGGCCAACAAGTTAGAACCAAAATAGCGGTGGATCGAGTGCAAAGAGCCACACACTATATATTTATTTTCTCTCTCTATTTATGCACATAATATATAAATTTATTTTATATATAGCTTAGATAGATAGACAAATATAAATATGTAGCTCAGTGCCCCCTCTCCTCCAGAGCCAGGCATACCCAACCTCCCTGCTCTAACCCAGTCCTGGCACTGGAGGACTTTCTGGTGTTCTCTAATGTGCCTTGCTCCTAGTATAATTCAGATGCAGATGCTGAACACACAAGACTTTACATTATTTGACATACTTGTTTCCTGGTTTCTTCTTTGTCTATCCCAAGCCATAGTACAAGGGAAGTTTGCAAATCAGTACTCAATCCTGAAGACGGGCCAGCAGAGTTTGACTCCTTCATTAATTTCTTATAAACCTGAAAAAAAAAATACAGTGGATCAAAACATGATTGCCCTCAACAAGTCAGAGCATAAAAAGACTTCTGATGAAGATTCCCAGTTTATAGCTATAACAGAGGTCCTTTGACTAAGCACACAAGATCTGCACACCATTCATATGGAACACACAATACAGGGCACTAATACCACTGATAGCTTTATTCCTGTCACACAGGAAAGGTCATTGTTGCCACTAGTATTGCTCAGAAAACGTCAGCATTTCTACAATCAAGCACTTCTAATGCTGCATTCAAGTTTGTTTTGGACAGAAACCACAAATGCTACCCTCTGCTATCAAGCTCAGCAGTGAGGTCAAAGTAGAAGCCTGAACTCATACCTGGAGCCTAAAGTTCAGGTTAGGAGGTCATCTGGCTGGGTTTCTCTGCTGCTCAGAAAGCAGTTGTTCTGGACTAGCAGTCTTAAGTAAAGGGGGTTCTGGTCTCTAAAACAAAGATTAGGGACTCCCAGGCTGACTGACCCAGCCTTGGTCACATCAGGGCTGGAATTTTAGAAGACTTACATTTCCAAATTCTAGGCTGTAGTACAAGTTGTCATTACCCCGGACCATCTGCTTTCTGGTTGTTGCTTGGTCTTGTAGCTCTGCAGGAAGGTCATGATGTCCTGCCAAAGGAAACTCTTCACATTCACCCTCTTCACCATGCACTAGAGTTGGCCTTTGAGACACTAGTTTCTGAGAAACCAAATGTGAAATTTACATCTAATTGCATTATTTAAATGAAAGATCAGCAGCTCATGAATAAAAGACTCCTGTAAGCTTTGGTATCAGAGCAACCTGAGAACACTGGGGCAGTGGTAAGAAGGTAGTAGAAGAGAATTAGCAAATAGTACTGCCACCACCTTGTCAACAGGGCAAAAGAGACTAACTGCTGGGAATAAAGGACGTAGACTTCTGGGCACGTCATTTTGCAGTTGTGGGATATGCAAACATTTAAAAAAAAATACTTGCCAACTGTTGCTACAGGTTTCCTCAATACTTAAAACAGGAGCCATCTACACCATTCATATTTGTGGTTCAAAGCAGACTTACCTGTGGCGCTGGCAAATACAGGGTGCTGTAAGTGCAGGCTTGCTGAAGTCACATCAAGGTCAAGTCTCAGAGGGGTGGCCATATTAGTCTGTTTCCACAGAAACAGCAAGGAGACCTCTAGCACCTTAATAATTAACAAACGTATGCAAGCCTAAGCTTTCATGGGCTGGAACCCACTTCGGCAGCTGTGCATCCAAATGTGCAAAATCTCAGGGCATCTCAGAAGAGAAGAGATTTACCTACAATAACTATACATCTTTGAGACATTTTCAGTGGTGCAAACTCTGCTCCTCCTCATGCTGTGTGAGGGCACAAAGGCGGAGAGTCACAAACCTCCCTTGGTTTGTGGCAGTTCAAAGCTCAGAGCTGGGGAGGATTCTGAGAAGCAGGATGGGACATGGAGCCATATAGATTATAACTCAACCAGCCAGTTACTGCAGGGTAAGTAACTGATCTCTCTTCTTCAATAATGCCAGTGTGGATCCCACACCACGTGACTGGCAAGCAGCTTCCTGATTGGATAGTGGGAATGAGGAGTTTCAAATAATTGAAGCACTGCTCTCCAAAACTTGGCTACCCAAGAGACAAATTTCACAAGCATGAGGCATGTGAGGACTTACAGTGGGATCCATAGTAACATAATACAAGAGCAACAAATTCTAGTTTAAGGTGGAAAAAAAAAAAAACCCACGAACAAGAATGTGTGAATAATTATTTTATTGTGCTAACACATGGAAGTGTTCAACACATTTCATCAGGCCATGGAAGACAGATGTGGTGTTCACAGAAAATACAGGATGTTGATTCAGACTCTTAATATCTGAATATGCTCTAGATCTTAGAGGGCATCTGTGAAAATGCAAGATGATAAAACACAGGGCAAAGGGTATAATGGACTCAGGATTTATTCTACTTTGTTCTTTTAATCACCCGAGGAAAAGGGGCATTCTTGAAACTTTGCATTAGGCCAAGACCAGTAAAGAATGCACAATGGCAAGCAATTAGACAAAGGGTTGTATTGGCCTATGTAATGACTGTGTTACTCATGAGAACTGGGGCCACTAGCATCCAAAAAACCATGACAATAAACCATTTGTCCTGCTTTACCCCATTGTGCATGGTCAGAGAAACTGGCTTCGAAAGAGCTCAGATATGAGAAGGCGATGGTTAAGCAATTTTTGTAACCCCTACTGCCAGAAAGCCAAACTTGAGCAGCTCAGGTCCAGTAGTGCACATGTCAAGGCAGCACCCTCATTGACCCAGAAGCATTTCTCTGCATGAAAACCTGTCTAGGTCACATAACATCAGGCCTTTTACCCATCATATGGGAAGGAGTAAATGTAGCCAGCCCTGAGTCTTTAGTTAGTGTAATTTTGGGAAGGGGATTTTAAAGCCAGGGGTATAGAAAGAAATGCTAGTCTGGAAGGCTGAGCTTAAAACAGGAAAAAAAAAAAATCCCTCCCCTGACATTTGTGATGCTGTTTGAAATGCTTGCCCTGGAAGTGCATAAACATGACTCCAGGTCATAGCTGTTGGCTCTGCAGGACAAAAGGAGGCTGCTCATACAGAAGTGAAGAGGACTGGCATATCTGCTCCCCTGTGCGTGCAGGGCTGGTAGGCAAGAAGGAGCCATCTTTACTTGCACTTTTCAGAAGAGTGTACTTCAATGGTGGTTGTTTCAGTCAGTTTCTTTTCATGTGGTTTTCAGTGTAGCTCGCTCTACTTGAACGACCAGTAGTAAGAGGAGAAAGAAGAAATGACAGGATAGTCTAGGCACACTACTTTCTACTGCAAAAACATCTCCTTGGCTCTCTCAAGCCCAGGGGAGTTAAATGTATGGGATAATAGCTATTTAGCAACAGCAAGAGCCCATTCGGTTTTACCCTTTCTTGAAAAGATCCACGGCACTGTGCAGCTGGCTGACCGGACAGGGCACAAATCCTCACAAGGTGCAGCAAATAATTAATACTCACTTGACTAGTGGCCAAGCAGAGTCAGCCTCTCACTTACGTTTCCGGTTGAGCTAACACCCCAGGTGCCTCCTGGAAGTTCAGGTGGGCCAGCTCCACTAGACGTGGTTTTGTGGGAGGCTAGCCGGCGACGGACCTGTTTCATGGTTCTGCTAAGCTGCCAGTAGGAAAGATAGAACAAGCTGTTAACAGGTTGACAGTTGGAGTGCTCACTTGCTGCTATAAACAAGGGCCTGGCCAAAATGTTCATTACAAGGGAGAAGACATCACAACTGAAAGTGTCAGCCCAAAAAGCAGTCCAGTAGCACTTTAAAGACTAACAAAATAATGTATTCAGTGATGAGCCTTCATGGGACTGACCCACTTTTTCCAGACCATAGCCAGATGAGAACTGAAAGCGTGTGTCACACAAAGTAGCCAGCATAATCTTGGCACTCTGCCTGAGGGTGCAAAACAGCATCAGTTGCGTAACTGTTGGGGATAATCCACGGACAGGTGCTTGACAGGCAGCAGCAATATTTGCAAGCGTACATCAGCTCTAACCCTTAGGGCAGCTCTCAGGAAGAGAAAGGATTCCACTTATGGCTAGTTCGCTCCTTGACCAGTCTATACAGACTGCCAGAAATGTGTCCCATTGATATACGGCCACCCTCAGTTTGTTTCAGTTACCTCAAAGCTGTCACAGCCAGACTGTTGTTCCTACTGACTTGTGTTAGATCAGGGTTGTGGGCCTAGACATGAGACCTTCTAGATCCCATTCCTGCCACCCAGTCACAGGCGCTGCATGAGTAACTCAGAGAAAAAACGCTGCTTCAGTTAGGCAGCCTCTATTCTCTTGTCAACAATAACCTGTGGGAAATCAAAAATTCACCCAGCCCCAGAAGCTGTGTGAACCAAGCACCAGAAGCTGGATGTCCATCTTGATCCAGCTGATCCAATTCTAAAAGCCCTGTGTGGCTCATGTATATACTGACAAAGGCTGAACAATATTAACCCCAGGTGGTGTGTTTTTTTGTTCTTCTTGTTTTAATATAAGCCAGTCTAAAAGACTTACAATAGAGACGGATACCACAGTTATTGGAGAGAACACCGAACCAAAGCCTCAGAAACTTCTGAACTTCACCAAATTTGGATTAGGAACTGAACTGTTACATTCAAGTACAGCCACGTGGGATGATAGTTGTTTTTTTTTTTTTTATACTGCAAAGCATGCATTGCAAGCACTGTTATTAACTTTAAAAAGGCAGTAGCCTCCCTCCCACTTACACATTCCACTCTTTAGTTATCTCAACCCTTTGCTACTGGGTATGCAGATTGTGAGTGGGGAGAGGACTCCATCTAGTGCCCCCTATCCAACGACACACACCAATGGGGGAGAATCTTTATTTTAATGGAGGTTTTACTTCACTTCTCTGGAGATTAGCAGAGATGCAAGCAGCCCTCTAATTAATGATGGCTCGAATTTAAGTGCAACATTCTTTATAGGAATATGTGTTCTTAGATTTAATACTCAGATTATGCCAAATATAATAGTTCCTGTACGTCAAAGCACTCAATTTCAATGCACAATGACATCTAGTGGATAAAAAAGGAAATACTGGAGTAAAAGCACAAAACATGCCATCATCTTCCATCTCAAGGACAGGTGTCATGAGGAAACGTATAAAAAATACATACAGGAGGGCAGGGCAGTAAAGCATTGCAGTGTTACATGGTATTGACGCACTTATAACAATAACATTTCACACTACTTCGTCCCTTGTAATTCCACAAGATCTGAGTAGTCTGCACAGGCTTTACGTTCACAGTACGTACATATTCAAACTCAGTTCTAAAATAAACGGCTTCTGGGTTGCTGTTTGGGAAGTTTTCTATTATTTGCTATAGAAAATATGTTCTCATTCTGGGCACACAACAAATGGCACTTATGAGAGTTGTCAGTCAGGAAACACTCACTGTGTTGGCGTGCTGATGGAATAATTGGCTTTGCTTTTCTCTTCCCTCCTCCTCCCAGCTGGCACGAAGCTGCTGCACAGGCATCGAGTTGGTACCAGAACAGCAGATGGCAGATTCTATGTTACTTCGATACACACATGTATTCTTCTTAGGGGTCAAGGACAAAGCGGAATCTGAACACTGCATTGCAACAGAGCTTTCTTTTTCTGCCTGCAGTTAAGGGGGGGGGGGGGAAACCCACATAAGTACAGATGAGGGGCTGGCAACCTGTGGCTTCGAGCACTACTGCCGCTGACTCCTCTTGCAGCCCTGGAGGCTGCTGCTGCTTAAACTAACAAAACAAAAACAAAAACAAACCAAAACAAAAAATTCAATTGCCTGCTGTTAAACCAACTGAATTTAGGGTTTTTTTTTGTTTTTGTTTAAGTGGTGGCAGCCTCCAGACCTGCTGAGCAGTCAGCTGCAGCGGCCGAGCCTGCCCCCGCTGGAGCTGTGCAACCTTGCTGAGATGGAAAAGACAGGGTGGAGCAGCGGCTGTGGAGAACTTGTTGGCAGGCAAGATAATCCTGGGGATGGTGGGGTGGAGGGTTTGGGGCTGAGAGGGGTTAAACGTGGGGATGGGGCGCAGGTTTGCGGGATGTGGGATAAAGCCTGGAGATGGGGGTAACAACTTTCTAACTGGTACAAATCTTTGTGTGTGCACTTTTCTTAAAATAGGGATGACAAAAATTATGGTTTGGTGTTATTTGTTAAGGACTCTCTCATATTCACATACATTGTAGCTCCTGAAGTATTGATTTTGTAAATGAATTTGAAAAAATGGTTCTTCTCCCTATTTCGGTTGCAGACCTCTGGTCCAGAGCAACCATCTTACCAAAGTCATTCACTGACTAAATCCACACACCTATTAAATTCCTACCCCAGATACCATTCAAGTGATGACAGAAAGGCAGTGGCAGCAGGTGGACTTTGAGGTTACTGTCCCTGTGGCTCCATGCTCAAGGATTGACTGCGCATGAAGGGCAGTGCACCCTCATATTACTAAAGTGACCTCTCATGAAGCTGAGCATGTGCTAAACACCTCAAAAAGGGTTTTCAATGGTCAGTCAGGAGAGCAGCTGTGGAAATAATCACTGCAAGTTTCCTGACTTTTCTCCAATTAAGAGTTAAGATGTAAGGTTGTTTGAATAGTGGTTGTAGTTACCCTGGAAGGTTTACATTTGAAACAGAGTTACCTTATAAGTAAGGCTCCTTGTGTGAATCAGAGCAGAGGCTGGTACTGATGGAGGTTTGCCCTACCTCTTCACAGGATTTCTGAAGCTGCAGTCTTCTCCTCATCTTGATTTGCTGATTCACCCTCTGCTTCACTTCCCCCTGGAAACGTCTCAGATTTTCCTCTTTTTCCTTTTGCTGCTCCTTTAGCTCCTCTTCAACCTGAAATGCCGATGCCTGGAACAAGTTACAGCAGATTTTCAAGGCAGCCTTTTCACCGTGAGGCTTCACAACAGTCTGGCAAGCAGCACTACTATGGAAGGGGATGTGTGTCAAAGTTGTGGTTTGAAGATAAAGTCACAATGATGACTAATTTTGTTTATCAGTATAACACGGACTGTTCTGTGAATCTAGTAACAGGTGCATGGATGGGTTGGGAAGATCATGTTACTAAGTGGAACTCTTCACTTTCTCTCTTTAAAATGGATACTATAAAAAAGCAAAGAAAACCAACTTGTGGGGCAATCTTATATATGAATCACACCTGCTGCTGTCAGCAAAACCCAAATCAGAAATCTGGGGGCTGACACCCTTTATGGTCATATTGAAAGTCCCATATCTGTGTTTCAATAGCATGCTTTCATGCACCCATCCTAGGTCTGTTATAACATGTCAGAGAACTAACATACAGGATCAAACTAAAGCAAGGCCTACTCTTACCAGTATTTTCAGCATCTGATACAAAAGAAACACATAAAGCAGCAATTTCATATTCCTCACTTGCACCAACAAAGACCATTCATCCAACAATATTAGCTTCAAATATGACTTGTTACATTTAGGATATTTATACATTAGCATCACACTAAGAGCAGGCATCCAAAACCCCAAACCCAAATGAGATAAGTGGTGAGGAAATGCAGGAGAAAACCCTGGTATTTTCCTTTTAGATTTATCTTTCTCCATGAAGCTCCAGGTATAGTATGAAGATACACAAGTCACAGCACATAAAACCACAATGGAAACAGACATCCTAAACCGTGCTCCTACCAGGTCCATACTGGATTCTTAATACTAAATTGTTTGTAGTAGAATAGCGCTTCAAGTCCCTAATGCTCCATTGTACTAGGTACTGTACAAAGACAGGAGCAAAATATATTTTCTGCTCCAAAAAATTTATAACCTAGAGATAAGACAGAACAGACAGTGCAAAGACATTATAGAACAAACACACAGAATAAATAGGTAGGAATTGTGTCAAGCTAATACCTCCATTGATTGCATAGTGTTTGACCAGATTTTTATTTATTTTAGCTTACATTTATACTAATCATATTCTATTACAAGGGTGAAGGAGAAGGGAAAGGAGGAAGAGAGGAGCACGGAGGATGGCTGGAATGAGACTGAGCAAAAGAATTTCAATCCAAAATCAAGTAATGTGACAGACACTTTTAAGACCATCCACAGTTCTCCAACCTTTCAGACATATATCAAATATAATGAAAATCTTCAGTAAACATTTTCTAAAACTCAAAAAAGTTTTGTGCCTATGGAGAAAACGGTAAAACTACATCACCACATTACACTACACTGCTACCATTCAAAGTGCCTTCAAAACATACAACAAACGAGAGCTAGAACACATCACAGTTTCTTTAAAGCATGAAGAGGATCTTAAGGCACATCATGCCTTAGTCAAGGACTCATTTGTAACATAGAGGATAACAGGTCCCTCAAATTACACCAACGCTGTCATGTACCTTTAACAATGCCACTCTGGTAGCCAGGAAATTGACCAGCCCTGGTGAGCTGATCAGTTTCTGGGCAACTGCAAGCCCAGGGGAGCCAGGCTGCAGTCTGGTTCCTATCTCCCCTTGACTTGTGTGAAAATTTGAGTCATAGCTCAAGGGTTTACTGTAGTTACAAAAAATGAGCTCATCTGCACATTTACTGTATATTGTCAGTTTAAGGATTTTGGTATTGACAAGCCCTTAAGATGAAGGGAGCAGTTCAGGTTTCTCACAAATATCCTTTCAGGTTGTCAACCAACTCAGGAAAACAAGGTTGCTTTGGTTTATATTTAGGTCATCCTTTCTTTCTTCATAACAATAAACGCTAGAAACAGAATTCAATGCAACAGTTTCTGCAGCAAGGAAGGATTCTGGAGCTGTGGAGCTGCAGAATCCAAAGGGCCCAGACCCTGACTAGTAGACTTCCAGGGAAGAGAATATTTAGAAGCTGTGATTTGGATGCCAGCTTAGAGTCCCATTCCTAGTCCCATCAAAACTGACAAGCGAACAACCTGGAGAAAGCGAAGAGAGCAAGGGGCAAAACATTCAGACAGGGCACTCACAAAAGCAAGGCTCTCCTCCCACTCGCCGTCAGCTGGTGCACTCTCCACCCAAACCCCCACAGGGGCTACGCACTGGTTCCTCTCGGCCAGCACCGCCTGGCTCGCAGCCCCCCACAGACACCTTGCCTGCTGCCCCACAGGCCGCCCCAGTGCCATGCTTTGGGCACAGGTCGCCTGCTGCTGCTGCTTCACAGGTGGGAGCCGCCGACCCGGCCCAGCCCTGCCCAAAGACAGCCAAACCAACAGGTCAAGGGAGAGGTCTCAGCCTGCGCGAACCGGCCCCGGCCCCGGCCTCACCGAACCGGACCCCCCCGCCCCCCGGCCCTGGCCCCGGCCTCACCGAACCAGCCCCCCCACCCCCCACCCCGGCCCTGGCCCCGGCCTCACCGAACCGGCCCCCCCCACCCCCCACCCCGGCCCTGGCCCCGGCCTCACCGAACCGGCCCCCCCACCCCGGCCCTGGCCCTGGCCCCGGCCTCACCGAACCGGCCCCCCCCACCCCGCCCCTGGCTCCAGCCTCACCGAACCGGACCCCCCCCCGCAGCACCAGCCCCAGCCGCACCGAACCGAACCGGACCTCCCCCCCGGCCCTGGCCCCGGCCGCACCGAACCGGACCCCCCCCCCGCAGCACCAGCCCCAGCCGCACCGAACCGGACCTCCCCCCCGGCCCTGGCCCCGGCCGCACCGAACCGGACCCCCCCCCCCCCCCGGCACCAGCCCCAGCCGCACCGAACCGGCCCGGCCCCGGCCCCCGAACCGAACCGAACCGGCCCCCCCCCGGCCCCGCCGCACCGAACCCAACCGGACCCCCGGCCCCACCACGGTCACCAACTCACTGTCCCCATCTACCAACACCTCACTCCCCCCGTCGCCATAGCAACTCACTCCAACGCCCAACCGCCACTTTAAATTTAAGCGCCGCTTCCGGCCGGTTGGGACACGCCGCTTCCGGCGCGCTGAGTGTGAGGTGGGCCGCTTCCGGCGCGCTGGCTGCTGCGGGGCGGGGGTTGTCCTCGGAGGTGCCCCCCGCCTAGCTCCCGTGCGTCCCGGCCGGACTCGGGGCCCCGCGCCGGCGGTCGGGGAGAGCTGCTGGCGGGGGCGGGGGCGGCACTGCACGCCGGTCCCGGGCCGAGACTGCGGCAGGAGCCCGCCCGGAGCGCCCCGGCCCGCCCCGCCCCGCCCCGCCAGCGCCACGTGCTGCCTGCTTCGGTGGCCTCGACGGGGCCGGCCGCGAGACCCGTCCCCGGGGTGTAGGCTCGGGCCGGGCGTTGGGGTCACACCAGACCGTTTGCTTCCCGTGGGCGCTGGAGAGGTTCTCCCTGGCCAGGCCATGCGCTTGGCGAGCTCCTCCTGGAAGGCCAACAGGTGCTCCACCACCGACTGCCCTGCGGGGAGGCCGTCCCCTGCCACTGGGCTCTTCGCAAGGACACGGGTCCCCACACCCTCCTCCCATGCGGCAGCTCAAACGGCGAGAATCCTGTGGATTCCTGGGGCACCGCCTGGTATGTGAGCAGCAGGTGGGGTAAGTACTTGTCCTGTCTTCTGGGTGCTGGTTCATGGAGGTTCTCAGCATCTGCTTTAGGGTCCCATTGAACCTCTCCACCAGCCTGTTGGTCTGAGGGTGGCAGACTGTAGCCAGGTGTGCAGGACCCCTCACTTCTCCCACAAGCATTGCAGCAGGGCTGACGTGAAGTTGGACTGCTGGTCAGTGAGGCCCTCCTTGGGAACCCTACTCTGCTGAAAACGGTCGGCAGCACGTCCCTCCTGAAGCAGACACTATGACAGGACAGAGCCACCACTTTAGGGTAGCAAGTGGTGAAATCTACCACCACCAGAATGCATTTCTTCCCCAAAGGGATCGCCGTACTGAAGGGCCCCCCTTACATCCATGGCTACCTTCTGGAATGGCTCCTCTATGATGGTCAATTTTCAAGTATCTAAAGGGGTATGACGAGGAGGAGGGAGAAGAATTATTCTCCTTAACCTCAGGATAGGGCAAGAAGCAATGAGCTTAAATTGCAGCAAGAGAGGTTTAGGTTGGACATTATGAAAAAATTCCCAACTGACTGGATGGTTAAGTGCTCAAATAAATTGCCTAGAATAGTTGTAGAATCGCTGTTGTTGGAGATATTTAAGATAATGTTGGAAAAATTATCTAACAGGGATGATACAGATGGTGCTTGGGCCTGCCTGAGGGTTGGGGACTGGATTTGATCTCTTGAGGTCCCTTCCAGTTCTAGTGTTCTGTGATTATGTTCTATGATTCCTCCAGTTCTGCCGCAGCTATTCGTTCACTAAAATGTTGCATGACTTTTGCTGGCATTTGCAGAGAGAGATGTACATGTTCTGCATGACTGAGCTGCCATGGTAATATACGTGTGGTTCAACACGTTAGGTGTCTGCTGGTGTTGTACATTATTATACATGGTTTGATGTCCACACCTGACCACGAGTCCTTCATCAGGCCTCTCTCTGGGCATGGTTCATCCTCTTGCTTTAACTGATGAGTAGAAAGCATCGTAACACCAGTGTGTTCCAGAGCACTGGGGATACTTTACTAGTCCGTCATTACATTCAAAGGGCTTGTCCACACAGCCACATTACTGCAGTGGAACTTTCTGGCTCAGAGTGTAAAAACACACCCACCTCCAAGCACAGCAAGTTAGAGGGCTGTGCAGCACCAGGGTAAACAAGCTGTCAGCGCTGCTAGCTCTTACCTTTGTGGAGGTGGTCTCCTACAGCACTCCGCTGGAGGAGCTTTGCTGTGGGTGTGCTTCAAACTGAGCCATGTAGACAAAGCCAAAGTCTCAGTCACTTTCCTGGTGACTCATGGGCAGCAGTTCAATGATCCATTATGTAGAGAGGACCCTCCTGAGTGGCGTATCATCTGTTCTGTATTGTGTCAGGACCTCGTCTTCCGCTCCATGCTCCTTGCCACTGGCTTGGCCAGCAAGCATTCTCCATTTTTCACTGGGTTTCCCTCATGTTAAGCAGCTTGTATTTCTAACGGGTGAGGGGGGGCGTTATTTTTCTGTTTAAATTTTGAATATTCTGTTCACAGATGAAATAGCTTTCAGTCTGGGCTCTGTTTGCTGCTGCTGGCAATACACTGTGTTACTGCCACTTGTGAGCCTTTTATTCATTTCTGAGACTTGGCCAACTCAGAGATCTCTACTTCTGCTACACTTCAACTACTCTCTTTCTGACGGGCTGTTTTGACTAAGACATTATTCATTTTTCATCATCTTTGCCTTACTAGGTATTTCTCCCCTTTTTAAATTAACATCTATAATATAGGAGGTTTGTCCAGGCACAGCTGAGACAGCCAAACCTGGGCAAATTTGTTAAAAGAGGGCTACTGACAGCCCAGGACTGTGAGTTCTTCTCTAGAAGGCACCAAACCACTCACAAAGAGAACCTCTGCTGCCTTCTTGTGGCCAGCAAAAAGTCTCACAAGCAATTTCCTTGCACACTCCAGCTTCCCTTGTGCCCCAGCCAGTACCCCTCCTTACACAAATGAAAGGTTATAAAAACCAATCTCACCAAATCTGCACAGGTTCTTCCAGTCCCAAAGGACTGGGCACATCCCTAGGTCTGTGAGTACCCTAAGATCTTACCCAGAGGGCAGGGTGGGCCAATCCTTTAGAATCTAAAATCTGAAGATTTAGTAATAGAAGGAATAGGACGAGAGTGAAAATGGTTAAAGCAATCCAGTTACATACATCAGTCACAAAATAAGCAGCCATGTAGCACTTTAAAGACTAACAGTCTATTAGGTGATTATTTTGTCTGTCTCTAAAGTGCTACATGGCTGCTGGTTTGTTTTGTTACCATACAGACTAACACGGCCACCTCTGTTACTGTCAATCACAAAGTTCTTGGGGCAGGCTTGCAGCAGGGGTGGAATTGCTATCTTAAAAGTCTGGAATCCACCCTCTGTGAGGACGGGCCAGCCATCCCTTCAGCTCAGCTCACAGCAGGGATGTTCCTGATGTGATTAGCTGGACTGAAGACTAGTAATCAAATGGAAGAGCCTCATTCCCCCTTTATACCCTTGCCTATGTAGAGGGAAATCCCCTGTTCCTTCCTGTGTGAGAGCACTTTTGAAATGGAGCCTCTCATGAGCAGGTCATCTGTCTGTCCTTTTTTGGGCATTCTGCCCCTGCCTGTTTTTTGGGCTACACATCCACAGCTAAATCCCTGAGATGTGGATTGGAATCAAGTACTGCTCTACCTGGCTAGGAACCTTTCACAATAGGTTTGCACGTCTCCCATTGTGGTTTGCCAGAACCTACAAATTCAACTACGAGCCCAGAGCCAGTACTTATAACTCCCCATAGAAAAATGTTACAAACATAGAAGCAGCATAAAAGATTCCGTGAATCACCAGCTTTCATTACACACCTCACTTGGTCCGCTTGGCATGAGATTTGGTGCAAACCCAGGAGAGTGGTTGCAATAATGCTCTCATGTTCCTTTTAACACATCTACTGTCCCTGAATATCTGGTCCACTCTGAGCTCTGCAACGTTCGTAGGGTTCTGTGCCAAAACTCCCATTCATCGGGGTGAGTGCTAAACGCTGTCGCTCTGCTTTTCTCTGGTCTGTGTGCTTGAGCATAAGCAGGATCGTCTCGGGGTACAGACTCAGCTGGGTGTAGCTGGTTGGGTTCCCAGCTAGTGATAGTTCCACAAGCCTATGCCTCCCTTTTGTTTTGTGAAGGTATTTTCATTGTAAAACTTGCCCTGGAGCCTGTATCGCGAGCTGAGGCACAAAGGGGATGTCAGGTACATATCCAGGAACAGGACTGCCAAGGGTGAGCTGAAATTCCATTGGGATGCAGGCACAGTCATTGGTGAGCTTTGCAAGAGCATGTCTGCACACACAGGTATGTATCTTGATTTCTGTGTGGGAGCATGGGGGTCCCCAGGCCCTGTACCCCATCCACAGTCAGACATGACTCTCATTTGGCAGGTAGAACAGGAAATTTCTTGGTCAACGGACACAGCGTAGAACAGACTTAACACCGAAGCCAGAAGCTGTCAGTCCAGTCCATTTGGGGAGAGGGGCACAGAGGGGGTCCCTGACCTGGGGCCCTGGCCCTCCTTCCTCCGTCGTTGGTCAGCCGGACTGCCCCACACAGCAGCACAATTCCAATTCAAACCAGCCAGGCCCTTCCTCCCACCTTTGTCTTGTTTCCTGGGGGGGAAATGGTGTCACCTGGCTGCCTGGGTTACAAAGAGCAGGGAGAGCCAATGCCTACATGTGAGAAGTCATCAGACCAAAACTTCCCTCACCACTGTGCATTGATGCTGTGCCTAGGGAAACTGAGGCACCCCCAGTGTTACCACAGGATGGTCGGAAACACATGCAGCTCAACCCTCACACACCCACTTCAGCACAACTTTCACCTATCACGTGGCCCTGAAGAGCTGACCTGTAAATCCGGAGTAGCCACAGTGATGGAGCCTTCAGAGAGCATGTGCTGTAGGAACCCAGTTGACTGGCCTGTTCTGTGAAGCAGACCGAAGACTTTCACCTAATTACTCCTTCCCTGAGCCCCGTGGCTTAAGTCTTACAAAAATCCAGCCTGGATTGAAAACATCAGGAGATGGGGAATCCATCACTTCCCTGTGGGATTTTTTTGGGATTTAGTTGGGGTTGGCCCTGCTTTGAGCGGGGGCTTGGACTCGACCTCCTGAGGTCTCTGCCAGCTCTAGGGTTCTGTAATGAGGGAAGGAGACACTTCTAGTGTTCCTGCTCATTTTTTTCCATCCACGAGTGGAATAAATTTTGTTATGGGCCCCAGTGCCTGCATGGATGTGCCCCACCAACAGAAACATGCTGGTAGCTGTGGGTGCTCTGCTAATGAGCTGGGTGGCACCTGAATCCCTCCTGAGCAGCCGTCCAAGTGCTCCACTTCCAGGGAATGCTGGATGCTTCCTCCCTGGGGAAGGAAAAGTATGCCTTATGGTGCCTAAAGCCTGTTGGGGGGGCAGCCCTCCTCCCCTCCTTATGCCACTTCCTATAAAGAGCACCCTGTGTAATGACCCTCAAGAGAGTTGAGCCTCTGAGACATCAGGGCAGAGTTATTTGTGATCCAGTGAGACAGTGGAGCTTGGCAAACCTTGCTGCACCGTTACCACAGAGAACGCAACCCCTTTCAAACAAAGCTAAGTGTCTGGCTGGAGTCCGAGAGGCCAGGCAAAGCAGCTGCCCTGCTGGTGCATTCAGGACGTGCTGCACTCTGGAGGGGCTAGCGAAAGGGCAGCGTCGCCTGGGATTCAGAGGTGTAAGTCTGGCCTTCACTGTTACCTTGTGTTTGAAGAGTTAGGGAAAAATTGTTCCGTTTTTCTCAGTGCTGGCGGCTAATCCCCTGCCACTGAGGATGGAGGTTCAGGAAACCAGAAAGCATCAGGAATAACCAAATGAAAAGACAAACTCGACAACACAGAGTGCTCTGTCTATTCAGAGAAGACTTGGCAGGGCTGTGCGGGGGCAGAACAACTCCAGGCAGTACTGAGGGACGTGCCCAGAGTGGACAAAACAGGCCAATTGTCTGCCAGAGGGACCTAACGCTAAACCCAAAATGAAGAGAGAAAGGGGAGCCTTGTCCAGAGCCCCTAGCGCTCCAGGCTTCCTGCACGTAGTCTGCCTCCTTCTGATCCACCCAGGTAGGAGAGGGGACCTCTGTGGGCTTGGGAAGTGGGTGGGGGTGCAGAGGTCATTGTGCTGGGAGTAGTGGGGTGAGAGGAGGCTCTGGAGCTGACCAGTGGTGTCCAGGAGCGTGCTGAGCCCCTATGTGAACAGGGAAAGCCCCAAGTATCTTTTCCTTGCCCTCGTACAGCGGCTCCCTGGCTTTCACACAGGGTTGGTCCAACTGCATTTCAATGAAATGAGACTGAACTGACCAGTGGTTTCCCATAGAATAATGCTTTTGAATCCAAGCGTGCTGCATCATGCCTGGAGATTGCTTGTGTGATGAAACCAAGGCTTTTATTCCCTTGGCTAAGCTTCGTGTGTTTCCTGATGCCCTGTAGTAGAAGTGGGTGTGTGCCTCAGTTTCCCTAGGCACAGCATCAGTGCCTAGTGGTGAGAGGAGTTTGGGTGTGGTGATTCCTCACACATAGGCAATGGCCCTCCCTGCTCTCTGTAACCCAGACAACCAGGTGACACCTTTCTTCCCTGGGAAACAGGCCAACGGTGGGAGGAGGGGTCTGGCTGGTTGGGATTGGAACTGGGCTGGTGAGTGGGGCAGTATTCTTACCAGTAAGTCAAAGCAGTATGGCTTGTATGAATGGACTGTCAGGTGGATAGAAAGCTGGTTACATCATCAGGCTCAGTGGATTCTGATCAATGGTTCGATATCTGGCTGGCTGCCAGTATCAAGTGAAGTGCCCCAGGGGTCAGTCCTGGGGTCGGTTTTGTTTGGCATCTTCATCAATGACCTGGACGAGGGGACAGATTGCACCCTCGCCAAGCTCGCAGATGATACTGAGCTAGCGGGAGAGGTAGATACGTTGGAGGGTAGGGACAGGGTCCAGAATGACCTAGAGAAATTGGAGGATTGGGCCAAAAGAAATGTGATGAGGTTCAATAAGGAGATGTGCAGAGTCCTGCACATAGGATGTAAGAATCTGAAACATTGCTACAGGCTGGGAACTGACTGGCTAAACAGCAGTTCTGCAGAAAAGGACCTGGGGATTACAGCGGATGAGAAGCTGGACATGAATCAACAAAGTGCCCTTGTAGGCAAGAAGACTAATGGCATATTAGGCTGCATAAGAGGAGCATAGCCAGCAGATCTAGGGAAGTGATTATTCCCCATATTTGGATATATTGGAGGGAGTCCCGCGGAGAGCAACCAAAATGATGAGGGGGCTGGAGCACGTGACCTGTGAGGACAGTCTGAGGCATTTAAGTTTGTTTAGTTTGCAGAAGAGAAGAGTGAGAGGGGATTTGATAGCAGCCTTCAAACATCTGAAGGGGGATTACAAGTAGGATGGAGAGAATCTGTTCTGAGTAGTGACAAATGGCAGAATAAGGAGCAATGAGCTCAAGTTACACAGGGGGAGGTGTAGGTTGCATATTAGGAAACCTATTTCACCCGAAGTGTGGTGAAGCACTGGAATGCGTTACCTAGAGAGGAGGTGGAATCTCCATCCCTAGAGGTTTTTAAGTCCCAGCTTGACAAAGCCTGGCTGGGCTGATTTAATTAGGGTTGATCCTGCTTTGGGCAGGGGGCTGGACTTGATGACCTGCTGAGGTCTCTTCCAGCCCTAGGGTTCTATTAAGCTAAAGCTCTACCACTGGATTATCATTTTACCAAGCAGGTGCTCTCCAGTGAGGTCCCTAGGGATTGCCTTCTGGCCCATTGCAATTTAACTTGTTTATCAGTGACGTGGAAGTGGGGTGGTAAAGTTTGCAGATGATACTAAACTGTTCAAAATAGTCAAGACAAAAGCAGACTGTGAAGAGCTTCAAAAAGCTCTTGCCAAACTGAGTGATTGGGCAACAAAATGGCAAATGAAATTTAATGTGGATAAGTGTAAAATAATGCACATTGGAAAAAATAACCCCAAGTATACATTCAATGTGATGAGGGCTAATTTAGCTACAACTAATCGGGAAAGAGGTCTTGGGGTTATCGTGGATAGTTCTCTGAAAACATCTACACAGCAGCCATCAAAAAAAAAAATAGGATGTTAGGAATTATTAAAAAAGGGTTAGAAAATAAGACAAAGAATATTTTACTGCCCCTTTATAAAACTAAGGTACACCCACATCTTGAATACTATGTACAGATGTGGTCTCCTCACCTCGAAAAAGATATTTTGACATTAGAAAAGGTTCAGAAAAGGGCAATTAAAATCATTAGGGGTTTGTCCGTCACCTTCCCCTGTCATGTCTTCAACTGTGAACAGGTTTGTCCTAAAAACCCAGAGCACCCTGGGTGTCTCCTGAGAGCCCTCCCTAAATCCCAGCCTTCACTTGGCAGGAAGAACCTGGGAGGTGCTCTGTTCCCAGGGCCTTTGGCTAACATCTGCCCCATCTTTGCCCCTGTGCTCTTGCACAGAGCCAGAGATACTGCTGAAGTCAGGCCTGGCCCACGGCTTGGGGAATGTTGGCTTGGTGAGTGCTCCTGGGGTTACTGGGGAACAGTTGCTGCATACCCAGTAAGGCTTGGATGTTAGCTAAGCCTCATAAGCTGCGAATGGCACGAACACAGCAGAAGGCAAAGTGCCGGAGTTCCAAAGGGGTTCTGCATGACTAGGTGCCTGATACTCGTCCGCCTCTGATAGGAGTTAGACGCCAAACCTCAGCAGTGCTTTAGAACAGGGATGAGCAAACTTTATACATTGGGCCTCACTTTTCATCCCTGCAATTAGCAGCCCCCTCCCCAACCTATCCAATGTCAGCCAAACCGCTGGCAATTTCAGCTGTGGTCAGAGGGAAAAGCCCAACCCTTTTGGCGTGTGTAAGAAGTGAGTTTGCAGCATGAAAACTGTACTACTTGGCATGGAAATGTGAACCCCAGCCCAGAAAACAGTCAGCGGTTTCAGCATTTGGAAGGAGATGGATGCGGTTCAGACCCTGCAGACAATCCTGCAGTGCCTTTGCCTCCCCCTGCCCCTTTGTGCACCCCTCTTGAGATCACTGGTCAGCGGGAATAGCCTTTCCCACTGCTTGCCTGGAGCGGGAGGCGTTCTGCATACTAATAGACCTCATGACTTTTTGACTTGTTTAAGCCTTTTCTTGTGCTCCTGCACAGAGCTCCTAATCTAACACTGAATTGTCTCCCAGATGAGTCGTTTCCCCTCTGCTGCAGTCAGTACAGGTTTTGTTTGCATCAAGGCAGTAGGCCCCTGTCCTGTCCTATTTCCTCCTCTGCAGGCCCAGGCAGGGTTCACACTGCCAATGAGTGCAAAGAACAGCCCCGCATCTGTATGGACTAGCAGGGCAGCGGAGTAGTGGAGCAGCCCCTCTGTCCCCCAGCTGGAGAGCAAACAGTGAACCCAACCACACTGAGGACTGGAGTGGGACTAACTCGGCTCCTCAGGATGATACCTTCATACAGACAGCTCAGGCTGACAGCCCATCCTCTGAGCTGGGAGGCCTTCGTCTAACACATCCTGGCTGTCCTGCTGCATCTTCCTTCGCCCAGGCTTTCTGTGGCACCCCCATCCTCCTCGTCACACAAGGCTTCAGTGCAGTATCTGTTCAGGCTTGTAAGACAGCCCAAGCCAAGGCAGCATGCTTGGTTCACACAACCTCCTTGGGCTGGGGAAAGTAGAGGGTTACAGGGTTGTTACAGGGTTGGCTCAGCTGCTCACCTGCATGGGGTGGAAGCCCAATGCAGTCATTTGGGGCTTTTTTGCTGCTGGGGCGAGCTAAGGACCAGTTAGAGCCAGGTGTGCTCTCCTAGGGCTTCTGCCTCTTTTGGTTGTCCTCGGTACCTTCAGCCCCTGCAGACACGCCCCCAGTCTCATGCTTCCACCAGCAGCCACACACGTAGGGATGCTCCCAGTTGGTAGTGGTGGGATTTGAACCCATGACTCCAAAGAAACTGGCCTTCCTCTCACTTCTCAGGCAGCTGTTACATGCAGGCTCTCTGACCAGCCACTGCATGTGAACCAGCAATTGGCTAGCGCTAAAAACCCTAGGACCCCAGAGCTGTACTGTCCTGCCCTGGTCCAAACCCTCCCAGCAAGCATTTCTGATCCAGATCTTCCCCCAGTGTGGAGGGGAGTAGGCAACAGTCGTTGCCCCTGGAGCTGCCATCTGTGCGTGCGTCACACCAAACTCACTGGTTGAGATGAAACCCCAAAACAAGTTCATTCACTGCGGAAGGTGGATTCTAAGGGGTTATAAGGGACAGCGAAGAGATCAAAGCCTCTTACCAAGGGAATAATGAAAAATGCAAACCCAGTCTGTGCTATTAGACAGACAGGGCCTGAAATAGCAACCTCCCAGCCGGGCTGATGGTACAAGCAAGCAGCAGTTTCAGCAGGAACAGCTGCATTTGTGGTCCTTGAGGCTCCTGGGTCCTTCATATGCAGATTAGAAATCCTTGAGCTTGGGAACAGCACAACCCCCAGGTCTGTCTTCACTGCTGAGAGGTTTCCAACAGGTTCATTCCAAAACACTGTGCAGAGGTCATAGAATTCCAGGGCTGGAAGGGACCTCAGGAGGTCATTGAGTCCAGCCCCCAGCCCAAAGCAGGATCAACCCCAACTAAATCATCCCAGCCAGGGCTTTGTCAAGCTGGGACTTAAAAAGCTCGAGGGATGGAGATCCCACTTCCTCTCTAGGTAACGCATCCCAGAGCTTCACCGCCTGCCTGGTCCTTCACATGCACCTTCGTGTCCTAGAACCGCCCCCCCAGGGTTAGAAGGGGCCAGAAGGATCATCTAGTGTAACCCTCATCACGCTGCAGGATTTGTGGTGTCTAATCCACCCTAGACAGGTGGCTCCAGCCTCCTTCTGAAAGCCTGCAGTGAGGGAGCTGCTGCAACCTCCCTCGGCCTCTGTTCCATTGTCTGACTGGTCTCAGTTTCCACAAATAGGAAGTTCTCCTGAGATTTCATCTAAATCTGCCTGGCTGTGGTTTGAACTCGCTGCCTCTTGTCCTGTCCTGTCCTCAGTGGCAACAGCAAACAACCCTTCTCCATCATTTGGCTGGCAGCTTCCCAAGTGTTTGAAGACCGCTGTCCTGGCCCCCCTCGATCTCCTCTTTAACAAATGGAGGTTACCCAGTTCTGTGGTCGTTGACTGCATTCCATCCCTTCGATCACTTCTGTCGCTCACTTCTGGACGCGCTCCAGTTTCTCCACCTCCTTCCTATACAGCAGTGACGAAAACTGGATCCAGTACTCCCCCCGAGGCTAGCCTGTGCCCAGCAGAGCAGTACTATCACCTCCCATGATCGGCATGCTCTATAGCTCTGTTAATACCACCTAAAACTGCATTGGCTGTTTGTAACAGCATCATACTGCTGACTTGTGCTGCGCTGGTGAGACAGCACAACTCCCAGACCCTTCTCAGCTGTTCTGCTGCTCAGCCAGTTACACACCACTCTGTACTTGCACATGTGGTTGTTCTGACCTTAGTGTAGCATTTTTTCTTATGCTCCTGCCCCTGTGCCACCCTTGTGTGTTGCTTCTGGTGAGTGTGCGGGCAGCTCTGTCCTCCCCTGAGCAGTGCAGCCCAGGAGCAGCCCCGCAGCTGTGACGGTGAGTGTGGGGGGCAGGCAGGGGTGGGGAATGCATGCGTCCCCTCCTGCACTCCCTACATGGCCTCTGCATTTGTCTTTGCTGGGTTTTACTTTGTTGGCTGTAACCCAGTTAGCAGGACCCCTTGGGGTTTTGGCTCTGTCCTTGAAAGTATGGCAACCCTCTCTGCTTCGCGTTACCTGCAGGTCTGGCCCGTGTGCTCTCTGGGGTCGTTAACAAAGGTGTGAAACAACTGCACAGATCCCTTCAGATCCCTACTCGCGACCTCCCTCCAACCAGTCCAGTCACAGCTCCCCTCTGCCCAGAGTTGTTTACGCCCCCACATAAGGTTCCTCCGGAGAAATGTGGCCTCCATCCTCCTCCAGCTCCTCCACACCTCTCCTGAGCTCCCTTGTCCGAAGCGCCCCCTGCCGCCCCGCTCTCTCACTCATTCCTCTGCTTCCCTCTGTCATACAACATTTCCACTTATTCCTTAGCCTCTCTCCGGCTCCCCTTGCTTGCACACTGGGTTCTCGGCTCTCTGCAGCGCTCTCTGCCCCCTCGCTCCTTCCCAGTTCCAGTACTTCGTTGCCATGACACCTGACACAAGGAGAGCCCCTTTCTATAGCCGTGAGAGAAAGAGCTGTCGCCGGGAACAGATTGTCCAGCGTCCCTCTGGCACGCTTCCCAGCCGCCACGGAACAGCCATTTCGGCCGCTTCTCCCTGCCTTTCTCACCCGCTATGTGCCTCTCTCTGGCTGGTGAACAGGCCAGCTGCTGACACAGATTGTTGCACGGAAGGCCCTCAGGTGAAGAACGAGAGCAGGGAGGCCCAGGAGATGGGCTTGGCGACTGCGCCCTGCTGCTCTTGATGTTCCAGCTCACCAGCTAAAGCTAGCTCCAGCCTGTCCGCAAGCCCTGCACAGGCAGACCCTGAGGCCCCAGAGCAGCTGTGGGAGGACGGCCCTGGCCAGGAATTCACACCTCATTCACCCAGCAGCCCTGGCTGCTGTAGGTAACCAGACAGGCCCCGTCAGTTTAGCGCTGGCCCTGCACCCTGGCCGTACAATACGCACTGCAGCGCACTGTCGTTACCACGAACACCTGCACCCCCAGGGCTCTCCTTGTACTGCTTGCCCACTGCAGGCACTAGCCTCCCATTTCTTGCCAGCTCTTGACTCCTTTGCCCCCTGCCTGGGGAGGCTTCTACTGGCCTGGCCTCCATGTTTGGCTGGGTGGTGAGGAGCTCATACCTCAGCTGCTCCCGACATGCAGTTCTAGCTCTTTCCCTGGGTTCTGTAGCAGCCTTTCGCAAGCCAGGCAGGCTGTGCCAGCTGCGGCTTGGTGGGCCCTGCCTGGTTTGCTCTGCCAGGGGTGGCGAAGATGGTTTGGAGGCTTCCCCACCCCAGTGCCTGTAAGGCTGACTTCACCCACGAGCCGTGGCTCACACGTGCCCAAGCAGGTGCGGTGTCCTGAATGTGCTTTTAAGAGCCACCGTGTAAGAGTGGCCACCACCAAAAGTTAAATTCTTCTCACACCAAAACGTTGCATGGCCATTAGGGCCGAGAGTGATTTCCCACGCCTCAGCCCCAGCCCCGCACGTCTGCGTTTTTCAAAACCATCTAAATTCTGGTCTCCGCACAGGCAAAGGTATCAGCCTTTTTGTTTCCACAGTCAGCCGGTTATGAGCTACGTACTTAACGCCCTGATCCTGCAGGCTGTTCCGTGAAGCAGACCCATGCTCCCAAACAGCTCTACTGAGGTCAGTGGGCTCTGTGCAAGGCCAGGTATGTACCACCGGGGTCTAAACTGGGGTGTCTCTCTCCAGCAATAAGGGCCCAGTTGTGCATCTCTGGAGTCAATAGGAGTTTTGCTTTTTATGCCAGTGGAAGAGGGATCAGCTGCTAAATGATGGGAAATTGGGTGTCACAGTGGATCAGCCACGACAGAGGTGTTTCTGTTTGAACTGTGTTCTTTATGTCTGATCTTGCTGTTCTAAATCACTCACTTCATGTTTGGCTCGTTTGTTCTCCTGTGGCAATGGCTTTTGTCCTAGTTACTATGGGGATTTGCGGTTGGCTATTTAATCGGGTAACCCCTTCGTAGAAATGAGGGTTTGCAAACAATATGGAAAATATTTTCGGAGCAAAGTAGGCACCATTTAAAAGTATCATCTGTGTTTATTGTTTGGCTGCAGCAATAATGCAATAACAACAATTGATAAAGCCTGGCTCTCGTCTAGTGCTTTTCATCAGTAGATTTCAAAGTGCTTCGCATTTGTTCCTTTTTAATTGATCGGCTTAGGGTGGTAGGTTAAGGAATTCTGCAATAAAGTCCAGTATTGCCACGGGGCAGAGGCTGATGGTTTAGTGCCTCACGCTGCACACTTTTCCCCCGGTGGACTCTGGTGGTGGAGTGAACACAGCAGTGGCTGGTGCTCTCTAGGGAACAAGCCTGCCCTGACTATGAGATAGGTGGACTGGGATACATACCTAGCAGAGCGTGTTCTGTCTGCTGGCCAGATTCCCACTCGCTCTGCACTCACCCGGCTCCAGGATGTGTGCCTGCAGGGATGCAGAACTTTGCCCGGTAGTGGGAGTGCAGGTACCCTGAGCGATGGCTGGCAGCATGCTCAGGACGACCAGCTGGCTGGAAATTCCCTGGAACCTGAGCAAGCTGACAGCAGCTGATGCACAGGAGGCCCTGTGGGGCTGGAGCATGCTCAGTGCTCCCGGAAAGTTTGCCACTACACAGCAGGGGTGAAAGGAACTTAACATTTCTTACAGGTACTGTCCTAGTGCAGCCCGGGTCCCGCCAGCTCCTTAAATAGCTCCCTGCTGCCCTTGGCCACAGCTCGGCCAGCTCTTGCTGGCGCTGCGCACCAGGGTGCACCTGGTGACCATCACCTTTGCTAACCAGGCTCTACTAAGCATGTTCATATGGCATTTTCCAGCCCAGGGTGGGCAAAATCACACCCAGGGGCCAGAACCAGCTCACCAAGCATTCCTCTCTGGCCCACCCAGCTGATGAGCGGAGCATGCCTATTTACAGCCAGCAGCCAAGCTGCTCCTAGGAGTCTCCTGTTAGCTGTGCAGAGGAGGGAGGGTAGTGCTGAAGTCAGCGGGGTTCCCCTGCCTCTGTACCCCATCTCTGCAGAGCAGGGATCGGGCAGAGGGAGACACACAGCAGAGCTGCTCCACTCTGAAGGCTGGAAGGTCAATAACTCAGGAGTGCAGAGCAGGGGATGGGGACACAACACATTAGGACAGATTTCCCTTACAGAGACAGAGGGCAGCTTCTCCCAGAAACTTACCCAGCAGCAGCCAGCGCACACACCGTGTGTCACTGTTGCACACACCCAGCCTGGGCCCCATACACACAATCCCTGTCACATGCACACTCCAGCACACACTCAGTCTGTGCCACAAAGTCTGTCTGTCTCACACACACACACACACACTCTCTCTCTCTCTCTGTCTTTCTCCTTAGCCCCCGGCCCCATCCCTTCTGCCAGAAGCCCGGCCCTTCCCAGGGGCCTAGAGCTGGCCCGTGACTGGTAACAACATCTGTGGTGTGGCCCCTCTGTGAAAAGTACTGCCCACCTCTGCTCTAGAGCCTTATAAGCTAGTCAGTCCTAGGGGGGTTTCCATGGGGACAGCCATAGGCACCTCAGGGAGCCTGGGGCTTACGGCGGCATGTTCAGCCCACACTTTCATTTACCTTGAGCTCAACTGTGTGTCATCTTATCGCTGTCCTTGGTGTGTCAGTTTGTTTCCTTGGTTCGTTTAGGGTAAAAAGGGCTGAGCCCCTTCTACCTTAGCTCCTGCTGTATTTGTATGAAAGACCTGGACGCTGCACTGGTCACAGTGATGTCTGTGCCAAAGCCTGCAGAGTGGCCTCCCACGTACCAAAAGAAAGGGGAGGAGCTCCTCTGTCACCCTGAGAGCTGTAATAAATCATTTCACTACCCACCACTGAAAGGCAGCCACTTCTGGGGCAGAACATGGCTGGGGCTGCTCACACTGTACAACACTGTAGGATAAGAGATGTCCACGTACATGTGACAAAGCAGCTGTACAGCATACACCATATCACTGAGTGTGGGGTCCCCAGACCCTCCACCCACAGCCAGGCGGGACTCTCGCCCAGCAGGGAGAACAGGGGGGTTTATGGGGCGACAGGGACACAGCGTAGAACAGACTTGTTGGCACAGGGACCAGAAGCCGTCAGCACCATCCACCTTGGGGAGAGGGGTCCTGGCCCCCCTTCCTCCCTCTCCAGTCAGCCCAGGGGAACAAAACCCTCCCACACGCGCTTCGTCTCACACCGGCACTGAGCTATTAAAGGAGGTGAGTAAGACGAAGGTCTGATCTCCCTCAGTCCTTTTATGAGCACACCTCCCGGTCTTTTGGGGGCGCTGGAGCTGCCAAGGGGTGTGTGGTGTCTGGAGTGGCCGAGTGCTGCGACTGGGGGCGGGGGGGATAAGGCTTAGTTAGTGTGTATGGACTATTCCAGCTGCTAGCTATACACGTTGGGGCAGCCCCCTCGAGCCCAGTGCCCAGGCAGTGCGTCCCACCCTTTGCATCCATGGCCACCGACAGCAGTTCTCGGACGGTGCCTGGATGCCCTGTGTTCTTAGCAGGAGGTACGTCGTGTGTCAATGCTCAGCCTTGCTATCTCTCCCTGAAACCCACTGTGCGAAAGAGCTGCCGCTCCTAGTTGTGAGGGGCTGTGCTCTGTTCATTCTCCACCAGCGCAGCTCCACTGATGTCAATGGGTTTGCCGTGGGCTCTGTGTCGTGGCGGAAAAGCTCTCAGGGCAGCTGCTCAGGAGAGGGGGCCCAATACTTTCATTCAGTGCATAAGCAGCCAGCTCAGACTCAGCCTGGTCAGGCTCCTGGAAACATCTGGGCATTCTGAGGAGCTGAACACAGGTACTAGACTGTCAGCCCCACGGCGGTACTATGAGTCGGAGCCTTGCCTCAGCCAGCCCTGCTGTTTCCTACCTCCAGGTCCGCTGGAAGGCGTCAACATCACCAGCCCCGTTCTCCTCATCCACGGCACGGTCGGCAAACCCGCCCTGCTCTCAGTGAGGTACACCAGCACCAGCAGCGATAAGCCTGTGGTCAAATGGCAGCTGAAGCGAGACAAGCCTGTCACAGTGGTGCAGTCCATTGGCACCGAGATCATTGGCAACCTGCGCCCCGATTACAGGGATCGGATTAAAATCCTCGAGAATGGCTCCCTGCTGATCAGTCACCTGCAGCTTGCCGACGAGGGCACCTACGAGGTGGAGATCTCCATCACAGATGACACCTTCACCGGGGAGAAGAGCATCAACCTCACTGTGGACAGTAAGTGCTCAGCCCTTCCATGGGAAACAAGCACCACTCCTTCCCTCTTCTGTACTGCAGAGAATGTAAAGGACCAATCGGGGGGCAGGAGTTTGCTCCAGGTTAAAGGAGGAAGGATCCTCAGTAAAAGTTCTTGCTCACTGCTGTTCCTCGTCCTTAGACATTCGCAGCCCAGGGTAATTCCCCAAGGGCCCGTTTCACAGCATAAGCCCATCTGATTTCTAGAATCACAGAACACTAGATCTGGAAGGCACCTCGAGAGGTCCTCGGGGCCAGTCGCCTGCCCTCATAGCAGGGCCAAGTGCCGTCTAGACCATCCCTAACAAGTGTCTGTCTAACCTGCTCTGAAATATCTCGTGACCTCTCGAGGTTCTTTCCACTTCCAGTTTTCTGAGTCTGATTTGCTCAGCACCTGCAGCAGTCCTCATTTGCATTTGTTGTTTGTTTGGGGGTGTTCCCAGCCCTGTGCAAAACTCAAATGCCCAGGCAGCTCTGTGTAACAAAGCAAGAATCTGCTCTGTGCCTGCAGGCTGCTCAGCAACTGCCTAGCTTTCTAGCTGATTTCACTACTTCAGAAAGGCCCAAGGCAAAGACCTAGCAACTCCAGCACACGGAGAAGCATGAGCTCATTTTGCAAAGGTGACCACTGCTGCAGGCAGCCAGGACAACATTACCACACTGCCAAGGGCCAGGCTTCCTGGTGCATCCCATTGTCTTCCATCAAGCCCTGTGGGTGAAATCCTCACCCCCATGACCTCAGAACTCCCATTGACTTCAGTGTAGCCAGGATCACACCCAGTGTCCTGCCCCATGAGAGCTTCCTTAGTTCCCCTCTGTCCCCACACATCAGACAGGGCAAGTGGGGGAGGGTGGGCCAAGGCATGTGGCATGGGGCCTCTGCCATTGACCAGGGTTTGGTTGATGCCATAACATCACTGCCTCTCAGCACCAAGTGTGGGAGGAAGTGCCAAAGTGGGTGGGAGGATTTTCGTCCCCTGGTCGGGCTGCATGTGTTTCCGACTGTCCTTCAGTAACCGGAGGTGTGTGCCTCAGTTTCCCCAGGCACAGCATCAGTGCACAGTGGTGAGGAGCGTTTCAATTTGATGACTTCTCACACGTAGGCAATGGATCTCCCAGCTATTTGTAACCCAGGCAACCAGGTGACCCCTTTCTTCCCTGGGAAACAGGCCAAGGGTGTGAGAAGGGGCCTGGCTGGTTGGAATTGGACCTGGGCTGCTGAGTGAGACAGTCTGGTCTGGCTGGAAAGGGAGGAAGGGGGCCAGGGCCTGGCTCGGGGACCCCTCTGGGCCCCTCTCTCCAAGAAAACCCAGCAGGGTTTCGCAGTCGGCGTTTGCTGAGTCCCAGTGAACGGAACCTGGGGATTGTCATCCCTGCGGCTGGGAGAAGCTCTCCGGTCACTTCCAGGGCTTTGCTGCAGTCCAACTGATTGGCAAAGGGTTGGTTTTATTGCCAGAGCTCCTGCATTCGGCCTGCCCACCAGCTGGCACTGTGCCAAAGCCCTGCCAGCTGCCACGTCGGGGTGCTTGCTGTGTGCCCAGGAACCCGAGATGGCTGAGCGCAGTCAGGGAGCCAGACTCTGCTGCTGGCTGGGCCCATTTCTCCTCAGGCCTAGGGCGGGGAAAGAGTGGAGTCAGTGCTGGAACGTGGCTGGGGTTGGACTTCAAAGAATTCTGCAGGGTCTGTGGCAGGGGGATAGGGCAAGCTGCAGCCCGTATTGGCCACCCATCTCAGTCACTGCTTTACACTCATGCACTCTCTCCCACACGGGCGCACTCCGTCTGGTGGTGGTGCCAACTGGTTACTCCCCCAGTGTCACTGATCCGGGAGTTGGACGGGGGAGGGCTGGAGCTGGGCTTCTGCCGATCCGGATCAGTGCTCCGACACTGACGAGATGAGACCTGGGGCCCCCTGCCAGACAGCCTAGATTTATAGCAGCTGCTCCCGCTCATGCAGGACTATAGGAGCTAGTCCTCGTACACATAGGCAGAATCTGTGGCATCTTCTCCTGGGGATGCCTGAATGCTGCCGCACTTCAAAGAGGCGGCTTCCGGAGCAGGCACTGGCTGCAGAAGCCCAAGGCTCTGGATATGCCCGGTCCTCTTTCAGTGAGACCATTTCACCTGTCTTATTGCTCTTGGGTCTGGCTTCCTTTCCCTCTCCAACCATTGCAGCTGTTGCTGGAGCTGCTTGTCTTCCCTGCCTTATCCATCCACTCCTCGCTCACTCAACAGGGCCAGCAACCCAGTAAAAGGGGAGAGAGCTAGGCGGGTACAAAGGCATTTTCTTTACTTTGCTTAATACAAATGACTTAACACAAACTTATACAAAGTTTCTATGTCAAAGGATCCAGAGATATACAGTACAAGGACCTGGGATTACAGTGGATGAGAGGCTGGATATGAGTCAACACTGTGCCCTTGTAGCCAAGCAGGCTAATGGCATGCTGGGGTGCATTAGGAGGAGCATTTCTGGCGGATCTAGAGAAATTATTATTCCCCCTCATTCAGCACTGGTGAGGCCATATCTGGAGCACTGCATCCATTGCCGGGGTCCCCAGTACAGAAAGGATGTGGACGCATTGGAGAGGGTCCAGCGGAGGGCAACAAAAATGATTAGGGGGCTGGAGCACATGACCTGTGAGGAGAGGCTGAGGGAGTTGGTCTTAATTTGCAGAAGAGAAGAGTGAGGGGGGATTTGATAGCAGCCATCAACTTCCTGAAGAGCATATCTAAAAAGGATGGAGAGAGACTGTTCTCAGTGGTGTCCGATGGGAGAACAAGGGGCGATGCTCTGAAGTTACAGAGGAGGAGGTGTAGGTTGGATTTTAGGAGAAGCTGTTTCCCCAGGCGGGTGGTGAAGCACTGGAATGCGTTACCTAGAGAGGTGGTGGGATCTCCATCCCTGGAGGCTTTTAAGTCCTGGCTTGACAAAGTCCTGGCCGGGGTGATTTAGTTGGGGTTGGTCCTGCTTTGGACGGGGGCTGAACTCGATGACCTCCTGAGGTCCCTTTCAGCCCTAGGATTCTACAAGTCTATGAAAAGACTTAATACACGTCAGATGAAAATGAAGGTTGTCTATGGAGAGACTTTCTATGGAGGTTGTACAAAGATGATCTACACTCAGATGAAAAGAATTAATGCAGAGCTTTTGCTACATGGGGAGGTGCCATTTCATAGAGCTAATTGGAAGTTTTCTTTTCCTTTTTCTTCTAGTTCCCATTTCCAAGCCTTATGTTGTCCTGGCCTCATCCACTGTGCTGGAGCTAAGTGAACATTTCACCCTGAACTGCTCACACGAGAACGGCACGAAGCCCGTTTATACCTGGCTGAAGGCCGGCAAGGTGCTTAGCAATGACTCCCGGCTGCTCCTCTCCCCTGACCAGAAGGTGCTCACCATCACCAGAGTCCTCATGGCAGATGACGACGTTTACAGCTGCCTGGTGGAGAACCCCATCAGCAGTGGGCGCAGTATTCCTATCAAGCTGACTGTGTACAGTAAGTGTGGTGAAGACATGGCTGTCCAGGGGCAGGCAGGCAGGCAGCCGATGCGTGTGCCCTCATTGCCAGAAACTCCCACCCCAGGGCAAGCAGGTGCCGATCTCAGGCAAGACAAAGGCTAATGGGAATGAGTGCAATATTGAGCTCTGGGTGAGAACCTGCTGGTAGCCCTAAAAGGGGCCTCCATTCACTCGACACGGTACAGAGCTGTCATGGAGCTGGGGGGTCCCCATGCCCTGCCCTGACCCGCAGCCAGGCGTGACTCTCGCCCAGCAGGGAGAACGGGGGGTTATGGGGCGACAGGGACACAGCGTAGAATAGACTTGTCAGCACAGGGACCAGAAGCTGTCAGTACCATCCACCTTAGGGAGAGGGGCCCAGAGGGGTCCCCGAGCCAGGCCCTGGTTCCCTTCCTCCCTCTCCAGCCAGCCCAGATTGCCCCACTCACCAGCCCAGTTCCAATCCCAACCAGCCAGGCCCCTCTCCCACCTTGGTCCTGTTTCCTGGGAAGAAAGGGGTCACCTGGCTGCCTGGGTTACAAAGAGCAGGGAGGGCCATTGCCTACGTGTGAGGAGTCAGCACACCCAAACTCCCCTCCCCACTGTGCACTGGTGCTCTGCCTGGGGAAACTGAGGCACCTGCCCGGTGTTACTGCAGGACAGTAGGAACCACGTGTAACCTAACCAGGGGAATAAAACCCTCCTGCCACAGGAGCCAGCACTGCAGTGGCAGACCAGGTATTCTGCACTGCAGGATGGGTGCCAATAGCTTCTTGGCCCACAGCGAGCTGCGGACGGCCCCTACCCAGCTGCTCACTGTGCAGTCTGTCAGCAGAAAGTCTCCGCTCCTGTGTTTCCGTGCAGGTCTGGCTTGGGCTGTGCTTGGCATGCTCCTGGCTTTGCTGAGGGAGTCCCCTGGGCTGAACGAGCCCACCCCTGTGACCCCGGATGGCTTTCTCAGATCTAGCAGGTCAAGTCACTGCCGCTCTGGACCCTGAGCGTCTGTCTATCCCATTGCAAAGTGGACGTGCAATTCGGAGCCGTGTGTTCCCACTGTATGGCTCTCTGCGGCTGCCCCAGGGGCAGGACAATGGTGAATTCATCCGAGGAGTGTGTGACACTGTTGGGTTTTAAGACGAACAGGAAAAACCATTGTTGCCACCACTGTCCTAGGTTTGCACCGAGTCTTGCGCCGAGTGAGTGAGTGAGGTGTATTCCGAAAGCGGGGGATCGCTGAATGTGTTTATACTGCTCATCCGGTTGCACCAGTGTTACATGTGTGGGGTTACATGGATTGGCTCGGGGCTGGTATCTGAAACGTTAGCGACATGGCAGCCTGTTGTGAGAGGCCGCTAGCCGGGTGAAGCCAAAGGGCCGTGTTAGACTCCAGTCCACCTCTGCGGAATGTGCGGCAAGGTGCACCCCAGCAGAGTGGTCGTTTGGGTGTACATTGACGTGGGGGTGTGTCCGGTCCGTTGGGGTCAGAAGAACCTGTTCAGATTTGGTGAGCCATGTTTTCATAACCTCTCAGCAGCGTAAGGGGGGACTGGTTGTGGCCCAAGGGAAGCTGGAGTGGGCAAGGGAGCTGCGGGTGTGACTTCTTGCTGGCCAGCGTGGCAATAGAAGTGCTCTGTGTGACGGGCATGGTGCCTTATAGTGGAGAACCCCCAGTCTGGGCTGTAAATAGCCCTGTTTAAAGCACTTCACCCTCATTTAGCGCTCTCAGCAGTACCCAGAAAAACCTCCAGTGTTACAAGTACTTACTGGGGGCTAATCCACATCTGTCCATGTTCACGCTTTTTGGGTGCTGGGCCCTGGAGCTGCATCCACCCAGAACTGGGGATTAACAGTGTCTGCATTGCTCTGAGGGGGCGGTAACCCCTCCTCTGTAGTGTGATTGGGGGACTGTCGCAGACGACCGCTTGGGATGTTCCCTGGGGTGCCGATCAGGCCCCTGACATCCAGTTCCTGGCTCTCTGGGTCTCCCCACCACCCTGTCCTGCTGGGCCAGATCCTCTGGTCTCCCCCAGCCCAAGGGGCCTCCTCATGGCCTCCTCAGCCCGCAGGGTGGGATTAACCCTCTCTGTCTGGTGTGAGGCTGACGTGCCCTATTGCGAGCGCACACACATCTGAAGATGCTGGCTGCCCAGAGCCATGGGTGCCTGTTCGCAGCCAGTGAGAGTGAACAAGTGGGCTGCGTTACTAAGGATGTCAACTTCGTAAACCCACAAAACCAAACACCCTCGTCCTTGCCCCTGCACACCCTTGTGACTCTGCCCCCTCCCTCCCGAGCATGGGGCTGCAGAAGGGGTTGGGGCGCAGGCCGCAGGCACCGTAGGATGGGACTTCGGACGAATCCCTGCTGGGTTCATCCCATGCATTATTTTTAACTCCTGGAGTCTCCAGACGCCACCGGTTGGCTCCAGGAGGCACTAGGGGCGCAGGTGGTGTTCTCCGTAAGCGGAGTGTCTGGGCGGCCTCTCAGAGGAGGGTCCCACGCTGCCCAGCCAGGTTCGTGTTCCTACCGGTGGTGTGCAGCCACACCTGCCTTGGTGCGCAGCACAGAGTTTGTCCGCACGGGCCGGGGAGGGGAAGGAGCAGAGGGAAGGTCAGGCGCGTGGCAGGGTTGGAGCATAAGGATGGATCAGAGCGCAGGCTCTGGTGGGGTGTGGCCCCCTTCGCAGGGCTAAGGCAGGCTCCCTTCCTGCCCTGGCTCTGTGCAGCTCCCAGAAGTGGCCAGCATGTCCTGCTCCTCAGCAAAGAGGTCAGAGGGCTGTGCGCTGCCCACGTCTGCTCCCATTGGCTGCAGTTCCTGGCCAATGGGGACCATGGAGCTGGTGCTCAGGGCGGAGCACGTGGGACCATGTGCGGAGAGGGCATGGCAGCCCCTGCGAGTCAGACATGATGGAGCTGCATGGAGTCTGCCTTAGCCCTGCTGTGCTGTTCACAGCCCAGTCAGTCGTGCTAACTGCAGCTGCCAGGGGCCCTTTTTGATCAGATGTTCAGGTTGAAAACCAGATGCCTGAGAACCCTGAACATTGTTTCCTGCATACGTAAGCAAACTTCCTGGTCTGAGTGCTTGGCTGAACAAGAGTGGACTGAGTGGACTTGTAGGCTCCAAAGCGTCGCACTGTTTTATTTCTGAATGCAGGGGTTTGTGTGTTTAGCATAAGTCTGCATTCGTAAGTGAAACCCTCATGACAGACATTGCACTACAATACCAGCATGAGGTGAACTGAAAAATACTACTACTTTAGTTTTTACCATGCAAATAGTAGTGAAGACCTAAAGTCACCACTGTACACTCTGTATTCTGTGTCGTAAGGGAAATCAACAGGTCTGAAAACAGAAATTATCCAAAACACTGAAAATAAATGGTATTGTATTATGAAACAGAACAATTGTAGGAAGGATGTGGATACACTGGAGAGGGTCCAGTGGAGGGCTACCAAAATAATTAGGGGGCTGGAGCATATGACCTATGAAGAAAGGTTGAGGGAATTGGGACTGTTTAGTCTGCAGAAGAGAAGACTGAGGGGGGACTTACTGAAGGGAGGCTGGAGGAGAGGCTGTTCACAGTGGTCACGGATGGCAGAACACAGAACAATGGTCTCAAGTTGTGGTTGGGAAGGTCCAGGTTGAACATTAGGAAAAACTTTTTCACTAGGAGGGTGGTGAAGCACTGGAATGGTCTCCCCAGGGAAGTAGTGGAGTCTCCATCCCTGGAGGTGTTCAAGTCTCGGCTCGACAAAGTCCTGGCTGGGCTGATCTGATGGGTTTGGCCCTGCCTAGGGCAGGGGCCTGGACTCGATGGCTTTTTTAGGTCTCTTCCAGCTCTATGATTCTATTATTCTATTAATCACACCATTAATTGTGAAAACAAAGCAGTCAAGCAGCACTTTAAAGACTAGCAAAACAGTTTATTAGGTGAGCTTTCGTGGGACAGACCCACTTCTTCAGCCCACAGCCAGACCAGAACAGACTCAATATTTAAGGCACAGAGAACCAAAGCCAGTAAGCAAGGAGGACAAATCAGAAAAAGATCATCAATTTCTGATTTGTCCTTGCTTACCGTTTTTGGTTCTCTGTGCCTTAAATATCGAGTCTGTTCTGGTCTGGCTGTGGGCTGAAGAAGTGGGTCTGTCCCACGAAAGCTCATCTAATAAACTATTTTCCTAGTCTTTAAAGTGCTGCTTGACTGCTTTTTGTTTTGATAGTGTGTAGACTAGCATGGCTTCCTCTCTGTTACCGTTAGTTGTGATGACTTTTAATCACTTGATAGCCTAATATTATATTATTTTATTATGTGTGTTTAAACTAAATTTTCCCACTGCCCTGCTGCTTCTTAGATCAGAATGGTGCTGTGGTAAATGGCACAATGAATTCAAGCTCCTGTGGCTCTTTGGGGCAATGGTGATGCCTCAGTCAGGTCCTGGCCCCCTGAGGCTGCATCTCTGCGACACAGACCATCGCCTCCCTTCTGCACCCCGCCCCCACCCCAGGTGCTGGGATACCAGGCGAGGCGGCCAAGCCCTGTGGCCAGCCAGTGCTCTGTGCTAGTGACAGGAATTCACTGCCTCTGCTGCCTCCCTGCTGACTTTGACACATGCCTGGCAAGCGATGGGTCAGGGCACTTCCCTGGGTCCTGGGGCAAACTGTCGCTGCTCCCTTTGGCTCATGCTTGGGCCTGGAGAGGCAGTTGCCGACCTCCTCCCACTGCATGTGCTGGGACTGAAGCACAGAGAGCATTGCGCTCCTCTCCTGGGCTCTTTGGGTTCTCCTCCGTCAGGGGATCAGGGTGTCTCTGCGGGGCTCCGGCCTGGCCCTGAGCTGAGCACTGCTGGGGCCTAGGGTGCTCCTTGTGCTGGCTGCAGAGAGCAGAGTGGGCCTGGTAAAGTGGGGGGCAGGGAGCCTGGAGCTGTGGGTGTGAGCAGTAATTCCTCTCCCTTCTCTCCTAGGAAGGAGCTCCCTCTACATCATCCTCTCCACTGGGGGCATCTTCCTCCTCGTCACCTTGGTGACCGTCTGCGCCTGCTGGAAACCCTCCAAAAAGTGAGCATCTCCATAACATGCACCAGACAGTTGTACGCTGCTGTCTCGTATCAGTGCCCGGCACCCAGCCCACCCTGGGACCGCACGAGACACAGCTGTGTCAGACTGCTCCCCGGCTCTGTCTCTCTGCAGCCCACCAGTAGTTATCTGCCTGGGTTTCCATGTGGCCTGCGCTGTCTCTCTCCAGGCTGTGCTCACACGCTGTGGGCCGCCTGTGCCCAGGGAGTGGGTGCGGCTGGCGGAGGAGCTGGGTGCGCTCTGGGGCCATCTCCCAGCAAATGGCTCCCTGTGGCTCCACTGGGCTGTCTGGGGACACTGGGAGAGGTCAGAACTGGGGGTCTTTCGGCTGTTGGAGTCACATGTCCTTGGCGTCACTGTCTGCTGTGGGATGGGGCCCTAAGTGCAACCAGCCCAGCGATCAGCCGCTCGGTGAGCTAATGAATAACACTAATCAGCCCAGTGGGGACAGGGAATGGGGAGCAGAGTGTCTGCAGACGAAGGCAAGGCAGCTTGTTCTGGGCAATGCTGAGGCTGCCTGGGGGGACCTAATCACATCCCCCACTTCCACCCCAGGCCCTGCCCTCTCGAGGGGTACAGAGCCAGCCAGCTCCCCCCACCCAGGGACCCAGCAAGTCTGTTAGCGCCTCTGGTTCTGACAGTGCCTCACGCTGGAAAAAATGCAGGAGAGTGGGGTGCTGCAGCCAGCCCCCGGCCAGCTGGAGTTCAGCCCCAGGCAGCGTCTTGCCCAGCGCTGTTTGTTTTCTAAAGAACACCCGAAAGGTCCAAATTGGAGCAGACGATCCCCCATCTGCAAATGGCAGAGGGGGCTACGCTGCTTGCAAAGTGCCCTGAGCTGTTGCCAGCGGTGCCCGCCAGGAGAAGGAAAGCCATCCCCGTGGCAGAGCCCGACCCAGCCGCTCCATGCTTGGTGCTACGGTAGAGCTCAGGCCTTGCTTGCTCTGGGCAGGACACGGTGGTTCTGACCCGAGTTGTGCTTAATGCCTGGCGTTCACTGGTGCTGGAGCTCAGGCGACAGGTCCTGGAGCAGGTAGGGGCCAGCCACAGCGTCTCTAGGACTCAGCTGCCGCCCTCCTTTCACCCTGCACCCCGGGCACGTGCCTGCGGAGCAACCCCGGCTGTGTATAAAGCTGGGGAAACCCACCAGCGTCCATGCCTCCGTGCCACTCCACTGCCTTGGAGCACAGCCCCAAGCTCTGCAGAACCAGGAGCACACAAAGGCCTTCTGAGGGCACCTGAGCCCCGGTCTCCCAGCGCACTCTTTACAAAGCTCCTTGTACCATTTGCAGAGACAAGCGGAAGCCGGACAAGCAAAGCTCCTCGGAATACCTGGAGCAGAACGAAGAGCATGTCAAGCACACAGGTAAGTGCTGCCCTGAGACGCTGTCCACAGGATGTAGATGGCTGGCGCCTCACAGGGCTGGTTGCTGCACCTGTTTGCACGGCCTGGGAGCAGGGAAAGCAGCGAGTTGACTGAGCCCCTTAGCAAGCCTCTTCTTACATGGTGACACTTAAGACACTGCAGCCCCTAACAGGCGGCCACCGTGGAGCTCCTTGGGCTGGGGAGCACCACACCCACTAGTAAAGGCTAGTCTTGCACCAGGCAGTCGCTGGCCTGGCTCCCTGCGGAAGAGGGGCGAGCAGCGGGCTCTGCCTGGAGCTGCTGTTACCCAGCTATGCCTTAGCCAGAAATTAGCCTGGAGATGCTGAATCAGGTTGTCACCTGGAGTAACCAGTGTGCTGGTGAGATGTCCTTGCCTGTGGTGAGGTGATGCCATCCCTGAGCCGGAGGGACGGATGACAGGCCGACACTGATGTCTGACAAAGTGGCTTTTACCCACAGAAGCTAATACCCAAAGAAATCTGCTAGTCTGGAAGGTGCCAGGGGACTCCTCGGTGGTTTAACTCCCCTGCTGATTTCCCTGCACGCTCTTTCCGTGGGGGTGTTCTTTGCACTAGTGACCCTGTGCTCCCAGCACAAGAGGTTCAGGCAAGTCCCCCCCGCTCTGTGGCCTCTGTGGGTCGGCCGTGTGAAATCTGCGGCTGTAGCTGACACTCTGCAGCCTTTGGGGCACTGTGCTCTGGAAAAAGATTTCTCGGGTTTCTAGCTCCAGAATCCTATCTTTTATTCTGGCTTCTGCTCCGGACCCATTCCTGCAATGGGGCTCCGCATACGCTCATGAAACCAGCAGCCAGAGGGGACCCTAACGCAAGTTCTGTGTCCCTCGGCCTATTTGCAGGGAGGGGAACAAAGGGGCTTGTGTGAGAATGGCCACACTGGGTCAGAGCAGATTACCCTGTCTTCCAGCAGTGGCCAATGCCAGGTGCCTCCGAAGGGAGGACTAGAGCAGGTAACCATCAAGGGATCCATCCCTGTCACCGGAGGCTAGGGAGACCGAGCCATTGAGGAGCCTGTCTCCATAGCCCCCCGGCTCCCGTCGGACTTTGCACACACCACAGATCTGAACAGATTTGAAGTCCGGTTCCCTTTGCTGTGTCTCAGCCGATTTCCCCCATGGGCCGAGGAGAGGAGGGGCTCCATAGCCGTGGGCCACCCAAGAGCTGCTGCCTCCTGATCGCTGGGACCTCCAGCCGCTGGGGCTCTGCATGGCATCAGCCGGAACGTGACGCTCAGCAGGCAGCACAAGCCCCTGTGTGCGTGTTCTTCCCCCGGTGTGTGATTCTGTGCCAGACGGGCTGTGCTGGCGCTGCTGGGGCAGCAGCCCCATGACCTGCTGGCTCTGATGGAGGCGGGAAGGTTGCGCAAACTCGCCCTTTGAGTTACTGCGCTGCTCCTGGAACCCAAGCAAAGCCAGGAGGGTTCTCGTGCCCACACCCTGGGGCTGGCCTGGGCAGCAGCTGGGCCAGAGGGACGGACACGTGCTGTGGATAGTGCCTTGGGCAGGTGTTAATCGGAAGTGTCGTTGCTTCGGTGCAGCTGACAGTGTGGCCCGCAGCGGAGAACACAACCGCAAGAATCCAGTTGCTCTCTACTTCTTACAGGACAAAGTAAGTGTTTGGCTGAGTAACCCCCGCAAGCCCCAGCTTGCTCGCTATGCCGGAGGCTCCTGCTTTGCTCAGGGCCCTTCGGGGAGTGCACAGGACTTGTGCTTGCAGGTGATACAGGGCAGCCCCTGACACTCCGGCTGAATCCCGCGGAGATTTGAAGTTTGTTTGAACCAGAAACTCAGCGTAAAACTTCCAGGCCAGGAGCCCCCAAGGGTCCCACCCTGGTAGTGGCCATTCAGGCTCTGACAAAGCAAACAGCTGAGCGTCCCCTGGTTCTAGCACACCTCCTGCGTGTGAGGAATGGCTGGATCAGCACAGGCTGGGGCACATTTGCAGGTAGCAATGGGGTGTGGGGCACCTCGGAATTCGGCAGGTGCCCAGGAGCTGGCTGCAGTGGAAAATTCCACCCACTGAGCATACAAAGACAGCACACCCCTGGGGCTCTCCTGTGCCAGTAGTCCCGGGCTGGGCGTGCCGTCAGCTCCTTGGGGTGCACTCAGCATGCCTGCAGGTGGGCATCTCGTAGGGCTTCCCACGCTACTCAGTGCGGCAGCATCCTGCCCCCACGCCCTGGCATCTCGGAGAGACAGTTAGTGGTGTGCTCACAAATGGACTAGGGTGTGTGGCTCCTGGGAGCCCCACAGACGCCCAGCTGGGGAGCCCCTGGGAGTCCTGCAGATAATTAATGGGGTTTAGGGTCCCCCAAGGTCTGCCCTCCGTCCGCAGGCAGGAGTGGCTCCCACTCAACAGGAGAACAGCGGGTTTATTAGCCGACAGGGCACAGCATCGTACAGAGGAGTCAGTGCAGCCGGCAGAGACAGCCAGTCCCATCCATGCTGGAGAGAGGAGGCACCTAGGGGCCCCGCAGAGCCGGGGCCTGGCCCCCTCCTTCGTCTCTGTCTCTCTCTCTCTCAGCCCAGACTCACTGCTTCCAACTCCCAGTTCCAATTCAAACCCTCGGACTCCACCTCCCTCTTTGTCTGCAGCTCAGAGGCGTAACTCGACCCCATGGGGTACCCTCAGCCAGAGCGCCCCCCATGTTTCCCCGCTCCATCACCGATCCCCAGCTCCGAGTCCTGCACTGGGCGAGCCTGGCTGGTGTGTATACAAAAGCCCAGTGTCTGAGCTGTCCCTCTGTGCAGCAGGTGGAGGCCTGTGCCTGCGCAGGGCTGCCTGGAGCAGAATGACACTGACAGTCAGGTCCCTGCCCCCATGCTGGAGGAGCTGCTCTCCCTCCCCTGTGCCAGGCGGGGGCGAATGCAGCTCCTGCAGCCCCTCTCCCGTAGGCTCTGCATCTCGCTGGCATTCCAGGCCTGCCTGACACTACCCTGAACGCTGCCTCTTGCTTGTTCTGCTCTGCCCGAAGGACTCTCCGGAGGCGGAGGAGGATCTCCCTGTGGATGGCAGGACCACGGCTGAGCCAGGACCGCCCAGCTACACCAGCTCTGCCCCTGGCAGATCCCCAGGGCCGCCCGTGCGGTCAGCTCGCCGGTATCACCGCTCGCCAGCCCGGTCTCCGGCCTCCTCCCGACCGCACAAGTCCCCACCCCGGTCCCCGGGCTCGCCGGCGTGCTCCCGGGGCACCATGCGCGTGGCACGGACTGCTGGTGTCCATCTCGGCCGGGAGCAGGAGGAGGCCAATGCTGTGGAAATCAGTGCCTGAGGGCGCCCGGCTCGTGGCGACAGGATGCTCTGGAACTGCCTGTAGATAGTGGTGAAACGCGTGGCTCCGCTGGCTGGATCAGCCCAGGTGAAAGATTGGTTGTCGCCTCCATGCGCCGCTTCCGCGGGTTCCTAAAGGCACTAATTTGCTATTTAATGCCCTCGCGCAATCCTAGGCTGCTCGCGAAGCCTTGGCTCTTGGGAGCGTCAGACTAACCCCCTCCCACGTGCGCACTCTCCCCCCCCCCCCCCCCCCCCAATGCAGCTGTATGTGTGTGCCCGAGCGTGCACGCTTCCGAGTGTGAGTAGGTGCGCACAAGTGTGCAGCTCAGTGTGACGTTACGTTTGCATGAAAGCTTGCACAGACACACACCCCATGAGCTGAGCGTCTGGGCACGCACATGTGGCCATGTGCCGGGGGGGCCTGTCTGCAAGTACTGATCACGGGCTGGCCCTCACAGGCGTGCAAAGCACTGCAGTGCCGGCTCGGAGCAGTGGGAAGGTTTTGCACTGAGTGTTTCACACACCAGTGTACTGCTTGGCGAGTCACTGGCCACTTACAGGGGGCGCCCTGCTGGAGCTGGGCGGTGCTCCTGCCGGAGTTTGGCTTGACATGGTCACTGGAGTCACCCCGGGACCAAACACGTGGGGTTGGGCTGTGCCACATGCCCTCCAGGTGAGTCCATTGCGTTCCAGGCCTGGCCTCTGCCCCGGGCTTAGCCCTGCACGTTGGCTGCTCAGCGATGTCCGGGCTTCCCCTTTCCCTGCTTTCCTGCACGTCCCAGCCCTGTACGTGCAGGACTGCAGAGCCACCTGTGGCGTGTGAGAGGCCCCCCCAGCAGACACGGGTAGTGCTGCATGTGCACAGGCCCAGCCCCAACCCAGAACTTGCACCCTGTGCTCCCAGATGGCAGCCTGCAGCTGGCAGAGCATGAGCAAAGTAGCTGGCCACTGGGTGGAGCTGCCAGCTGCACAGACGTGCGTCCCTGAGCACTGGACCAGCTCTTTTAAAGCAGCTCACATCTAAATCTGCTGGCTGGCTGTGGCCCCTAAGGGGTCACCATGCCAGCTGAGACTACCCAGCCCAGTGACCTGCCAGCCAAGCCTAGGGCCAGCCTAGGAGCTGTCTGTTCTTCCTGACGCCTCTGCCAAGGGACTCCCCAGCTGAGGGGTCCCTGCAGCTCTCCAGAGCAGCGCAGTGGCCCAAACAGCTGCACAAAGTCACTGCATCCACAAGCACTGGTGAGAGTCCAGGGCCCTGGCCTCAGCTTGGGGCAGCCGAGCCAGACAGCTGGGCCATCCTGACAGGAGCGGCCCTGGTTCCTCTATGGCATCGCCCCATGGCCAAGCTACAGGTGCGACAGCCACTGGGTAGGCTCCATGCCACTGGCTTCCCGTAGGGCAGCGCCCAGGCAGGGTTGGGGCTTGTGGCAGCCAGACCATCACGCCAGGTGACTAGCAGTTTGCTCTGCTGTACAGCTGCATGGGCCTGCCTTCCCACGCCCTGCTTCCAGCGCTGGGCCCTGGGCTTTGCCTGGCAGCTCCCCTGCACCAAGCCTGTATTGTCTGTGAAAATTGCCTGTTTGTTACACAGCTGTCGAGATGTGACACTGGTGCCTGGTCCCCTCTGACTCCTCGGGGGACAGTAGCTAGGGGAACGTCCCGACCCCCAACAAGAGGCGGGGAGAGAAGCTGCCATCTGGCCAGTGGGGTTAGGGCCCCCCGTGCTCCTCACGCCACCAGCTTGTCCGGTGCCCCTGTCAGCGTGACACTGTTGACTAATAAACTAAACCTACTACCCTCCAGCCTGGCTGCTTCACACCATTCGTCTGCCACCGCTGCCAAGCCAAAGCTGCTGCCCACCTTGCAGGCAGACGGGCCTGGCCTGGCCTAGGGCCTCCCCTTGGACATGGCGGGTGCTTGGGAAGAGCTTTTGGGAGAGTTTAAGACCCTCAGTCCTTTAGGTGGCTGTGGAGCAGCTTTCAAAGCCATTCGCTGCCAGGGCGCTGCTCGCCCAAAGCAGCATGGCTCCAGCATGGGCAGTTGTGAGACGGGGGACGGAGGGGGCGTTCCCACCCTGGGGGAGAGGGGCAGACTTTTCTCAGCTGGGGTAATCCAGGGGGTCAGCTCCAGGTCTGAGCACTGAACGTGCTGAAAAGCCCTGCCCCTCTGTGCCGCTGCACACAGCGGGGTGTTGCTTGGCCTGCGGGGGGCAAGGGGCAGGGAGGCCAAGTCCATCCCCCATGTAGCCCCCTTGATGGAGCACAGGGCAGGAGCACAGGCAGGGTAGCTCCATCCCTCAGGCCTGTGAGGAGCTCCAAGGGGTCCGTGGTCAGACCCTGAGGCCCTGGGCTCCATCACCTTGGCAGGCTGGTGCCAAGTGAGCAAGGAGTGCCCAGGGCGAGGGGAGCAGTCACCTGTGGGAGTGGGGCCAAGGCCAAGTAACTGAAGACCCCCACAAGAATATGAATGGCTCTGCCTGTCCTAAGCCTCCCAGTGGTTCTGCCCCATCTCTCACAAGCCCAGCTCTGCAGCCACCAGCCCAGGCTGCCCGTGGGTCTGTGCTGCGACTGCTGGGTGAGCAGCTGATCCCGCAGGTCTTGTGCCTGGTGCACTCCTGTCTGCCAGGGCAGGTGCCCAGGAGACCCTGCCACTTCATTGGCTATTTACCTCGGCCACCCAGGTCCCGTCCAGGCTGCAAGTCCCTGGGCCCAGAGCCTGGCCTCTGGTGACACTGCAGGAGAGCAGTGAGCACCAGCAGCAGCTTGCTGGGGCCTGTCCCCAGGCCGCCAAGCCCCTGGCCTGATTGCTGGTGCCAGGAATTTAAAGCCTCCACTCCCCAGCACTTTTCAGTTCAAGGCAACCTCTGCCAAAACCCCAGCACCCTTCTCCTCGCTGTCGCAGCTGCAGAGGCAGCAGCAACACAGGCCAGGCCTGACATGGCGGGAGCTAAAACCGCAGAGCCCTGTAGCACCTTAGAGACTAACGGATTTATTAGGATGTGAGCTTTGTGGGTAAAGCCCACCCGAGCAGGTGGAGGTGTGAGTCTCCGTTTGCTGGGCCGAGTGAAATGGGGGGTGGAGGTGGCCCCAATGAATTTTTTTTTCCGGTGAACTGAAATCGCAGAAAAGCGTTGCATTTCTGGCTAAATAAAATGTTTTCTTGGGCCTTTCGGTCGTCTAAGGTCTTCAATCCTTTTCAGACATGCAAGTGAAGTAAAAGTGCACGAGGGAGGGCTGTGACTTGTTCCAGGCATTGGCCTATCAGGCAAATGCAGTCCAAATGTGGGCAATGTTTTGCTCAACTCAGATCTGCGATTTTGAAGAGATGACACCTGGGGTGTAAAATTTTGACCAGTTCTGATGGTTAATTCTAAGGTTAGCTCCAAGCAGAAAATTTCTCGGCCAACTTTGCCACCCCAAAGTCACACCATAGCCCTGGTGCCTTGTGTGTCTCCTTTGAGGAGCTTTGGCTATGTTGAGGTGTCCTCAGTACAGAGCCAGAAAGCACCTGACAGTGCACCAAGATTGGGTGAGACATAAACCAACCCAACCCGTGGCTGGTGTTTGAGGGATGGGCCAATCCAGAATCAGGGAGAGCTGATTATTTGACAAAGCAGAGTGGCACGGACCCCACTTGATGGGGGGGATGATCTTCTTTTTCAGGGACAGCTCGTGGTGCCTCTCCTAGCTGGGGCCACGTCTGGAGTACTGTGTCCAGTTCTGGGCCCCCCCCATTAGAAAAAGCATGTGGATGCATTGGAGTGAGTCCAGTGGAGGGCAACAAAAATGATTCCGGGGGCTGGAGCACGTGACCTATGAGGAGAGGCTGAGGGACTTGGGCTTATTTAGTCTCCAGAAGAGAAGCATGAGGAGGGATTTGATAGCAGCCTTCAGCTTCCTGCAGGGGGCTCTAAATAGGATGGAGAGTGGCTGTTCTCAATGGTGATGGAAGGCAAAACAAGGAGCAATGGTCTCAAGTTACAGAGAAAGAGGGGTAGGTTGGATATTAGGAAATACTATTTCCCCAGGAGGGTGGTGAGACACTGGAATGTGTTACCTAAAGAGGTGGTGGAATCTCCATCCCTAGAGGTTTTCAAGGCCCGGCTTGACCAAGCCCTGGTTGGGATGACTTAGTGGGGATTGGTCTTGCTTTGGGCAGCAGGCTGGACTTGCTGATGTCCTTGGGTCCCTTCCAGCCCTAGGATCTGTGACACATGATCTACCCACACCAAACTGGCTACTCATGAGCAGCAGTTGGAGGTGATGAGCTTCCAACATGCTCCTCCATGCTGAGATGGGGTTGCCATATGTTTGGGTCTCCCAGGCATAGCCTCTCCTCTGGCCTCCACTTGCTGCCCAACTGTGGTTTTAAAATCTGCACGTCTGTGGCTTTGAGCTGGGCCGTTGGAGAGCAGCAGCTGCTGGCTGGGTGCCCTGCTCCGAAGGCTGCACCACCAGCAGTGCAGACGTGAGGGAGGCCTGCTGGCCTATAGCTGCCTTGTGACAGGATGTGGGAACTCCTCACTAGGCAGAAGCCACTGAAACACCCCCAATGATAGGGGTAAGGGTTGTGGCTGGGCTAAAGTGACCCCATGCCCACACCTTTGCTGGGTATGCTCAGGTTCAAAACCCAGCCAGCTGCTCAGCCTAGGGCTGCCAGGCCAGGTAACAGGAGGTACCCTGGGAGCTGCCCGGGAGGGCTGGAATTGAATCAGTGTCAAACTGGCGAGCACCCAAGACAGGAAACAGGAGCCACAAGCCTGAAGACTGCTTTCCCCAGCATCACGCAGTGGCTGCAGGGGACCGCGGCTGGAGCGCGACGTGACCCAGGGACACTGGACACCACACGAAGCCAGGTGAGCAGCCAGCTCAGCCTCACGGAACCCTGGGACAGATCCCACTGGAGTAGGGAGGGCCCAAGTTCCCCGCTCCTGCCCAAGGGACAACCACTAGGCAGGACTGCCACCACCTTGAATTATTGCCACTGGGCAGGACTGTCCCCTACTTGAACTCTTGGTGCTGTGCATGAGACACACTCACTCTAGTGAACTGTGAGCAGGAGAGAGGAGAGCCCCTCGCAACAGCCCTCGTGCCCAGACCTTCACTTCTGCGCTGCCTCCCACCGGGTGGCTGGAGAGCCAGCTGTCCCTGCCCTCATGCCGAGGGGCAGCGGGTGCTGGGCTTTGGGCTCACACCCTGCCCGTGCCAGTCCTGCCACGGGGGCGGCTGAGGACCTGGTGGCCGTGGGTGGGAAGGTGGCTGTGGGTTCTCTGCTGCCTGCAGTGGGACCAGCGGATGTCTGCCTACCCGGACAGCTGCGGGGGCGCGTTCCGGTGCAGGGCTGGGGCAGTTTGTGCGGCTCTGGCTGGCATCGGCCGGGCAGGAAAGCTGGACTGGAACGTGCCCAGTGTGCAGCCCAGGTGTGCCCTGGGGTTCTTCCACTGGCTCCTTGGAACGTTCCTCCAGCCCCTCTGCCATCCCCGCTGGAGCAGAGAACTCATATCCCCCATAGAGCAGGACCCTGAGCAGGGCCATGCATGGGCTGCTGCAGCAGGGTCCCTGCCTTCAGCCAGGCCTGTGGGGAGGCTCAGCAGGCAGGGCTGGTGTTGGGGCTGTGATGGGCTTGGAGCTCATTGCCTGGCTGCTTGGTTTTTGGGGAGCAGCAGGCTTTCTCTGGGCTTTCAGTGATACCTCCAGCCCTGGAGTGAGGCACTGCTCTGGGTGCCACACAGGGAATTCCTCTATTTTGCGGACTTGATTTATCGTACTTTGGGTTGGATGAAGAGACCTACCAGGTACCATAACGCCCACGTGAAACGTGAGGAGCTGAGGGACTAAGCGCACGATGTCCTTGTTCTCACAGTGGGTGAGTGGCGGAGTGCGAGGTCAGCAGAGCTGGGGCGTATATCTGTGTTGCAGGTAAAGGTGCTCTTCATTTACAGGCTCCTGTGGATTCTGAGAAACGCGACGTTCTTTTAAAGAGCTCACCAGCAACTCGGAGGCTGCTGCTATGGCACTAGAAGGCGTTCTAATATTGCACTCTGTCATGCATCGTAATAGCGTCAAGTGCATGGGCTGCAACCGTCTGTCTGACGGAAAAAGTCATTCCCTGATTCAGAGCCAGCCTGAAAGTGTTCAGCCTCTTGAATCAGGAGAGGGACAAATGGGGGCGCGGGGCAGAAGCCACAGCCTGGCCCAGCCCCTCTCGCCATCATGAAGACCCCGGTGTCAGGAACTGGTGACAACCCGCCCTGCTGCTGCTAAGATGCCAGAGCAGGAACCAAGCCACAGCCTGCTTCCCAGCCCCCTTGGAGGAGACACGAGGGTGCGGAGGAGATGCCTGGGCTGAGCACCACAGCCTTGGCTCCCCTTTCCATCCTGCCCCACGCCAGGAGTCCCCAGTAAGACCCCCCTACTTCCCAGTCCCCTGCCCAGCTCCCCCACTCCTGCCCTCAATCTACTTTCTCTTCCTGGTCTGCTCGGTCCCACCCCCAGCTCTCCTACCCTCTGCCTCACTTCTGTACCTGCTCTGCATGGCCACCCCCCACCCCGACACCTATCCCCTGCCCTGAGCTTCTTTCTCACAAACCTCCTGCCCCAACCCCTGCCCGAGCCCCACGGCTGCTGTCTTGACTCCTGCTCCCCACCCGCTGCCCTGAGTGCTGCCATTTAAATAGCGCATGTATATTTCCCTTTTCATTTCACAACCAACTTACGTTGGTTTAGAGCCCGAGCAAGGCCAGGCCCCTCTCCTGGTACCTCCCTGTGGAGATGCTTCCCATGGCAGCAAGCATGGTGTTGTGGCGGTATTTCCAGTGACAACTCAGAAGAACGGTGTGTCGCTGTCAGAGCTGCCCGAGGTCCGAAGCGCACCTGTGAGACTGCAGATGCCATCTCGCAGGACTTCGAGGGGCCGCCAAGGAAGAAAGGTTTGTGTGAGGAGAGTGTTGCATTTGCCGGTCAGTGCTCGGAGGACTCCCAGCACAATGAAGAACGTTGACATTCTCAAGAATGGCAGCCACCCCACTTTAATTTACTCTCCGCAGAGGCCTTGTAATGAGAAGTGACTCCCCCCCACTCTTCTTTTCCCTTTTCTCTCTCTTGCCCTCTTCCTTCTTTGCAAATTCCTGCTCCAGAGTCCGATGAGGTGGGTCTTACCCATGAAATCTCATTCCCTAATGAATAAAAGGGCGCGACAGGACTGCTTGGCTTTGTGTGTGGGTGAAGCTACAGACTAACACGGTTCCCCCTTGGAGACTATGAACGTAAGAACGTGTTTGCAAACGTAACGAAGCTGTTGCAGAAGGTGGCGTGGATCAGGCTGGCTTGCCCCACACGTTTTGAATGGTTGTGTCCATCCTGGGGCAGACGCGCGTCCTGTTGACCGTGAGAGCATTATTTTTAACTGTACGAGTAATTTCCTATTAACGCTGCACAAGCTGAGCGTCTGAAGGCACATTGGGACCTTGCTGACATCCGATACAGAAAGCGGCTTTATCGCTGCAAGACACGACGGCTGTCCTTACTTCCAGGTATTACAAGGCTGCTTCAGATGTTTCCGGCCACGAAGTCGTTCTTCCTGTCACAGGACAAACTGCTGCTGCGAGTAAGAAATGTTTCAAAGATGAGCTCAGGGGCAGTTACCTTTGGCAGATGTGTGCATTGCAGTCGCACGCTCAGGAAAACAACCCCAGCAAGTTCCATGCACGCGCTGCTTCTGGGACACAAGACCCGGAACTTCATGTCGCCGACAGTGATGGGACACCTGGCACAAAAGTGCAAGGAGGGACTTAGTGAAGGGTATAACTGGTGATGCCAGAGCAGGATGTCTGCACAGCACAGGCTGGGACCGTTAGGAGCCATGGGCCGCACCCCTCCGAGATGTCTCTTGTTTCATGAGGGTTGTGCTGAGTGAGACGCAACTTGGAATGATGTGGTATCTCGGGTCAAAGACCTGACAGAGAAAAGGGGGAGAACTGAGGACGTTTAGTGCGTGATCAGTTCAGCCACTCAAGAAAGTTGCGGGAGGTTGCAAAAGTGATGGGGAGTTCAGCAATTTGCGAACATGCCAAAAATGGACCGACTATTTGTAGAAGTCAAAAACAGCCAATTGCTCTGTGACACCCCTGCCTCCCTTCCCCCCGGAGTACAAACCTAAGACGAGTCTAGCAAGGAACTGAGCCCACGCGGAGATCCCAAGGGAGCTCTGCAGCCAGCGGCTCGGCCCTCGGGCAGCATCTGGGTCCAACCCCTCCAGCAGCAGCCAATGCCGTGAGGGCAGGAGATCCAGCTGTGCAGGAAGGAGCTCCCCTGAGGCAGGAGGCATCAGCCTTTCCTGTCTCCTGGCACTAGAAGTCCCCCGGCTGCAGACCCCTCTGTCACTGACTCGCAGCTTCCTCGGGGTGTCCAGCTCCTCAGTGGCAGGGCCCCTCTCTCCAGGTGGGCACAGCAAGGCTGGCAGGAGTAAGCTGCCATTTCCATTGGCTCCCATTTGCTGTCCAACACCTGGTATCCTCACCTGCATATGCTCTTCCTTGGCACCAGGTGTCAGGCCCAGGCTGCCCAGTCTGGCTGGGTGCATTGCCTTCCTGTGGGTTTGGTCTGTGCTTTACCCTGCCGGGGGCAGCTTTCCCATCCGGTGGGGTGAACTGGGCACCTCTTACCCAAGCCTGATAAACTCTCCTGGCCCAGAACAGGTGTGATGTGCTGAGAGGCACTGAGCTCCCCAGCACCGGCGCCCTGGCAGCACAGCCTCTGCAGAGGTTGGCCAGCCCCCAGCCTGGCTTCTTCCCCATCCCTTTGGTGTAACTGGGGCTCTCCTGCCTTCTGAGACCGGTCCACCGTGGAGGCCAGTAGCAAGGCCTCCAGACTTCTGGGTCTGAGGGAGCTTGGGCCAGAGACCCAGACACCCAAAGCTGTTTGTCTGAGGCTCCTCTCCACATAGCTGTTCCACAGTGTGCTTATTGCCCTGCCAGTCCCTCTTGCTTCCAGGCGCAAGGAGCTGCAGTTAACGCAGAGGTGCCCCTGCCCACCTCCACGTAACAGCCAAAGCCTGACAGGGCAGCTTCCTGCCGCCATCCACTCTCAAATGGCCCCAGAGCCTTGTGCCACTATCCCTGGGCTCCATGCCAGCAGGCCCGTGAGCAGTGCAGCCCTAGGCTGCTGCAGAGGTGCCTAGCTGTAGTGGTGACACCTCGCCAGCCTCCCAGCCCTTTCGAATGTGCCACCTGCCTCACAAAACGCCTCCCAGCCAGGCTGACAAGCAGGCTCCAAAGGCCCAGTCCCAACGACAGCAGCGGGTGGAAAGGGATGGCCACAAAACTCAGCACAGGATTGTCTCCCGTAAGAACGTGGCTCCCCTCGGCTGGGTGACCAATGCCGATTCACACAGGCTCCCCGCGTGCCTGAGGCCGTGATCAATGTCGGCTAGGACAGGCCTACGTGTGGTGGAAAGCCAACCAGGCTGCAGAAAGGGGAATTCACGGACCAGCATCAATCCCATTCGTTCCGGCCTGGACGGCCTGGAGCAGGAGAGAGGAAGGCTCTCGCCATGGCAGTAAGCCAGGACGGGAAGAGCTGAACTGTTACACAATCAACCACTTCCCTCATTGAGGTCCAGACGTGAACGCTGGGGAGGTCTAACGCCGTCGGCTCAGGAGGGTTTAGTGCACTGAGGTCCAGACGTGAACGCTGGCGAGGTGTAACGCCGTCGGCTCAGGAGGGTTTAGTGCACTGAGGTCCAGAGCTTCAAGTGCAGAATGATGGTGATGTCCCCTAGCAGGGGTGGAGAGAGATTCCTTGCACCGCTGCATCTGAGTATCGTCATGCCAGCACTCGCGTGCTATCAGTAACGGAGGCAGAGGCAGAGCGCCCATTGGCATTAGCAGCGTGCCATCAGGCCTGGGAGAGCAGAGACCAGTGGGGTGGAGGTTTGGCCTCTAGAAGAGGAGCTCAGCGTGATCCTGCTGCTGGCCGCACCCCCAGGAGCCAGTTGCACTGAGCCCGGGCAGTGTCTGGAAGGGATGGAACAAGGATCACTCCCTCCCCATCACACACAGAACCCTGCCCCCCATTCAAACCAGTCAGGCCCCTCCTCCCACCCTTGGCCTGTTTCCTGGGAAGAAGGGGGTCACCTGGCTGCCTGGGTTACAAAGAGCAGGGAGGGCCATTGCCTATGTGTGAGGAGTCAGCACACAGAAAACCCCCTCCCCACTGTGTACTGGTGCTGTGCCTGGGGAAACTGAGGCACCCACCTTGGGTCGCTGCAGGACAGTAGGAACCACATGCAGCCTGACCAGGGATTAAAATCCTCACATATCCACTTTGTCAGACCATCTCTCTCCCTCATCACCTGCTGCCTTCTTCCCTGCCGTGAAATGGGCTGCTTAGCGCAGAGCTGACCAGAAGGGTTAATTACACATACACTATATGGAAAGCATTTGCAGCAGGCACGCTGCATGGTTGATCCCTCTCTCTCCCCCTCCTGCCACTCTCTCTCAAAGCTTTTCCCTTTAAATCAAACACTTTCAGGTTGGCTGGGTCTGTACAACTGATCACTTCCTGGCTCCCCAGGCGATTCGGCATGGAAAATGAATTCCACTGCAAGAAGCAGAGTTCCCACGTAAGCGAGGCTGATTCTGGGAGGTTCATTTTATATCCCTGACATTTCTCTTGCTGTCAAAGCAATTTGGGTGTTGGTTGCGTTTGGAACCGAAACTAGAAGGTAATCAGCATCAAGTGCCCCTATTTCCAGACTCGGTTAACCCAGTACCTTCCCTTCCCGTTTTGCAACGCCCAGAGCTACTACCACCACCATAGCCAGTAGCAAGGGCGTAAGGGGTGGTGCAGAAGCCAGGCCCATTTGGGGTGAGGTAGGGTGTTTGTGTCACAGGAGATTTGTGATCCACTGAAGCAAGTTTGCACCCATGTAGTAACTGGTTTTGTGTCGATTCAGGGAGATGCTTTAGAGCCAGGACTACCTTCAGTGCAAGATGGGGTCTTCCACCACAAGGCACCCAAACCAGTTGCAGAGAGCTCTTCTGTCACCACACTGGCTAACAAGAAGCCATACATGTAATTTCTTCAGACAGTCCAGTTCTTCTGTGCAGTAACCCTCCTTGTACAGATGAGAGGTTATCAAAGTCAACGTCATCAAACAAAAAGGTTCTCTGATCCCAAAGGACTAGCCATGTTTCCAGGTGAACGTGTAACTTGGACTCCTACCCAAAGAGCATGCTATCAGCCCATCCTTTCACATCTTAAATCTAAAGAAAAGAGAGAACAGGTGAGAGTTTAAACCTGCGAAAGGAATCCAATGCAACAGTTACCAAGTTTGCGGGTCAGTCTTGTAGCAGAGAGGAAGTAAACTGCTGGTTAAGTTGAGTCTCTGGAGTGCATCTGCTGGCAGGGTGGGCCTTTCAGTCCTTTGTTTGGAGCTTCTCCAGAGGTGAGAAGCAGGATTGAAGACAAAATTAAGGGGCTTCCAGGGCCCTTTATATCTCCTCTGCCATGAGGCTGCTTGTAATTGGGCAGGCGGCTGCCAGCCCCCACAGTCAGTCCCCTGGCTCTGCTCTCTGCAGGCAGCGCTGGGTGGGCTCTACTCCCCCAGCTCCGCAGCACCCTGCCCCTGTCTCCCCCGGCCGAGTGGGAAAATTGGCGGGACAAAGCGGGCCTGGAGTGGTATTTCCCAGGGGCTGGGAGCAGCCCCTTTGTCTGCTGCCAGCTGGGAGCGCGGCACAAAAAGAAGGCCCTTCCCTGCAGCCTGGGCCACCTCCATTGAGCTGCACTCAAGCAGAAGTTAGCTGCAGCCTCGGTGCATCGCTTTGCTCTTTGTTGAAGCACCCACTGGCGGCTCATCCCCTCCCCACCGTGCCCCTTGGGCTGGGCCGGGAGCGAGGCGGGCGCTCTGTGTTAACGAACTCAGCCTCACCCTTCATTCAGGGTGCAGGCTTGGCAACGGAGAGGGGAACTGGGGCTGGGGCCAGGGCTGGCCCAGCAGTCGCTATGGCAACAGTACATCGCCGTTGCCAAGGGAAACAATAAGTATGTCGGGGGAGAAAGTCATCCCCCTGGTGGGCTCACCTGCCAGAAGGGAGGGGGCTGCCCAGCCCGACGCTTCCCCCCGCAAGCTGTCAGCCCGCAGAGCGAGCCGACAAAGGCCCCGGTGGACGGCCTCACCTTGGGAGGCATCTGAAAAGCCCGTCCCCCAGTGGGATGGATCAGGGAGCCAGGGAAAGGTCAAGCCCAGAGCGACAGGACCCCGCAGCTTGGAGCTACCTGCCCGTCCTGCGGGAGTGGTTTCTTTCACCTCCCTCGCTGGCTGTGCATCCTGTTGCACTTCGGCCTAGCACTGCTACAAGCACCGGATGAAAAGGAAGAGCCAGGCCAAGGCCTAGGCCTGCTGCCATCGACGTGGAGCTTGCTGCATCTTGGCTGGCGGCCTGCCCTGGCTGGTCTCGGCTGTGCTCTGATAAGGGCTTCCAAGGCCATGTTCCAGTCAGCTACTGAGCCCCACTGTGGCAGGAAAACGCTGCTGGGGAGCCACTGCAAGTACTGGCCGATGCACTCCAGAGCCGGAAGCACGCCCAAGTCTGGCCAGCCAGGAGCCCGTCTCTGCTGGGTGTGCTGGGCACAGCTCCTGGTGTGAAGGCGGAGTGCTGGAGGCTAGGAGGTGAGGAGGCGGTCTGGCCTGCCTTGAAGGACCCGCTGCGCTCCTTGGGAGCATGGCAGACAGACGGGCTTCTCCCAGACACGACTGAAGAGCTGGGGCATGCGCCACTCCTGTGGCTCTGTGACACAGGCACCGTCTTCCCACTGGGGAAGGGGTGTGAGTCATACCAGCACTGACACATCCATCCCTGACCGCGCGTGGCTGGTCTCCTTGGGCTGTGTCTGATCCCTGACCGCGCGTGGCTGGTCTCCTTGGGCTGTGTCTGATCCCTGACCGCGCGTGGCTGGTCTCCTTGGGCTGTGTCTGATCTTAGACTGGACTGCGGCCATGTCTGAATGAGGAGAGTAGCTAGAAATAGCAAATCCCAGTCACATTGGGGCTACTGCTCATGAGACTCTGATTTTTGGTGAGCCCCAAAGACAATGACTGTGAAAAGGACCTGGAGGCCAACCGGCCAACCAGCCATGTACAAGCTCCCGGTGCAGCTCTGCACCCAAGGTGGTAACGTGACCCTGCTGGGATGGGGAGAAGGGAAACTGAGCAGCCACAGGGCGGTGGGCTTAGGGCTGTAGTGAGCACTGAGACCATCAATGAAAGGGCGTCCACACAGCCCCAGGATGCTGAACACCTGGAGAGGTTCGCAGCAGAATCGTAAGAATGAATCCAGGGTCGGGTAAGCTGCCTGGCAGCAAGACATTGAAGGGTTCCATCTGTTCAGCTTCACGCCGGGAAGGCTACAATGGGACCTGGTGGGGACCTACAGCTCCCTAGGCAGGGAGGAGATTTCCGAATGCAGAGGGCGCATATCTCCCAGACTGTGAGCCAGCAGCTGGATGCTGAGTCTGGACAAAGTCAAACAGGAAATAGGTGTTTCACGGCGGGGGGCATTAGTCCTGGAGCACCTTCCCCAGCAATGTTGTGGCTGTCTCCAGCTCCAGAAACCTTTCCCCGAGATCAGGAGTCCCTGTTAGAGAGCTCTGCTCTTGTCCACGCATAATGCTGCACTGGAGGCAGGAGCTGCTGAGAGAGGGGATGGCTCTGGCCTGGGCTAGGCACGGGATCAGAATGGCTGGTCAGGGTGGGCCTTTTGGGCCTTGTCAGCTATGATTTCCCAGCTGTGAACGCACTCGATTCACTGCCGGCATTCATCAGCTGGGCTGTGAGCCACAGAGTCATAGAATCCCAGGGCTGGAAGGGACCTCAGGAGGTCACCGAGACCAGCCCCCTGCCCAAAGCAGGACCATCCCCAACTAACTCATCCCTGGCAGGACTTTGTCCAGGACTCCTGTGCTTTGTCTGGCCAGCTCCTGCTGTGTCACAATTGGACCAAAGCGAAACCAAACGGGCAGCCCTGGGCTACGGGGCAGTCCCTGACTGTGAAGGAAGCTTTGGACAGGCCTTGCTGTCCCGGGGCCACTTCAGAGCTGTGCCTTCCAGCAGCCCCACGCTTTGGGTGTGCACAGGTTTGGGTTCATCCCACAAGGTGCAAAGCCACTGAGATGAGGGGACATGGCTCTGCCTCTGGAGCTGAGGCAGGGACTGATGGTGCTGCACGGTGGTGCCCAGAGGCGAGGAGGGCTTTGCTTGGTGGGAGTCTGCACTCCAGCTGGGCAGATGGCTGGGCCAGGAGGAGCCCGGAGGAACTGGGAAGATAGATGTCTTTGCCCAGGTTTCAAATGGGTACAAATTTCTTTCATCTTAGGTTTGTTAAATCTTTCAGCGTGACTAAAAAGTCCCAGCGAACGAGGGAACTGGGCAAATGGGCTGGCGACACACTGAGCCGAGGCATGCAGACAGAAGGAGCCCGCCTGATTTTCAGCAGGGGAATGATGAAATAATCGGAGCCTGGGCAATAGCGGTAATTGTAACCATTCCAAGCGCCTGGCCTCCTTCTGACAAATGAACACGTTGCAGGCCCCCTCAGAGCTGCCCCGTCTCGGGCCAGTTTGACAAAGCAGCAGCCGACAAGCTGTTAAATCTATCAGGGGATGGTCGATTTTGTTTGAAAACAGCCTTTTCTAAAGCCGGGTGTCCTTTATGGAGCCAGCCTCGCTGGGCCGGTGGTGCTCGGGGAGCGCAGGCGCGGCGCGGCGGGCGCAGGAAGGCTTGAGGTGGCTGATGCTGAGGAGGAAGCCACAAAGCCGCCGTTTGCCTCTTCCCCACTGATCTTCACAGTCTGGCGCCCTACTCCTGGTGGGGCTACCCCCGCCCCGCTGGTCTGATGTCACAGGCGGTGCGGAGAGAGCAGCCCCTGTGGTGTGGCGCGGCCCCCCGCACAGCATGGGGCCTACATGCCTTCCTCCCCCATTGTCTACAACTTCAAAAAGGAGAATGGGGGGAAAAAAGCACAAAAGCAGCTGAAAAACATGCTTCATAACCAATCCCCAATACTTTCCCAGCTGAGGGGCTGGAGCCAGGCAGGGGGAGAGCCGTGCAGGCAGGGCGGGGGCAGGCGCCTCATCTTTGGAGCCTACGACTGGCAAGAACTTCTTGTGGGAAGTTGCTTCCCGGAGCCAGGCTCTCACTGGGAGCCTTTCTCCTCAAGATGCTCTCGGCACTCCTCCTGCTGGGCTTGGCCTCCCTCCCATGCTGGGGGTCCCCGGTGGGCCAGAGCCACTGCATCTGGCCAGAAGGACGGGGGAGGAGGGGCCTGCAGGAGCCCAACAGGCAGACGCAGCAGCTCCAGCACCATCAGCGCAGACACCGGCACCAGCTGCGAGGTAAGCGCCTGCATCTGACTCCGGCGTCCCACAGCCGGCTCGGCGAGGGGCAGGTACCTGTGAGCGTGTTGGAGAACATCAGGCAGACCAAGGTGAGGCATGAGCTGAGGCTGGTACGAAATGTGAGAGACAACCAGCAGGGGCTGTGGCCAGACCTCAGACAAAGGGGAGAGACCAGGAACTGTTGGGGCTCAGTGCAGAAGCTGAGTTTGTTTGCTGTTAATGGTGTATTTTCTTACCAGGATTTGTTCAGGTGTCTTTAGGTTTGTTTTTTGCTCAGTTGGTGCTGGGGTGTAAACGGGTTTGGAGCCAGGGTCTGGGCATCGAAAGGGCGTTGTGGGGGCTGTCAGTGCTGGGGTTTGGTGCTGTGAGCAGCTGCCAGGGACAGGAGGGTCATTCTCCTGCTGGAGAAGGCCAGTTCCCGTGTGGTGTCACACTGAGATGGATGGGGCTGGCACAAACCCTGCACTACACAACAGAGGGTAAGGAGCTAAGGTCCCTTTAAGGCCCATGCAGGGACTCAGGGCAGAGTGGGGAGAGACACTTCCCTGAGCCCTGAAGCTGTCATAGCTGGTGGGGAGGTGCTCTCCCAGCCAGTCCCACCATGGAACTGCCACACCCGGGCATGCCCTAGGGCCCCAGCTGGGAGCCTGGAGGGGCAGGAGGGCCCCAGCTGCCCAACTGAAGCCTGGCCTTGTAGCGTGGCTAGGTAGTGATTGTGGGAGACATGGCCCATCACACAGCCAGGATCTGCCAGCCCTGCTTGGAACCTGGGCCACCTGTCCGATAGCCTCGTATTCGCTCAGCAAACGCCCACCTGGAGGAAATGGCGTTTCCAGGACAGAGAGCTCAGCCACAGTTCAAGTTCAGCTGAGGTCACCGGTCAACTCAGGGCCCTTCTTTCTCATAAGCCACAACCGTCCTCGCCTCGGCTAGAAGTTCTGCTTGTCTGGGCCCTGGGCAATGCTGGGAGGCCCAGATGGCATCGCGCAGCCCGGGGACACGGCAGGAGCGGGGCTCCCCAGGCTTGCCCCATCTGGATTACGGCGCGGCGAGGAGACAGAACAGGAGGTGTCTGGCAGTGAGCAAAGACCTACGAGCACAGTTCCCTCTCCCAGCTACGTCGTGCGTGGCCCTGCATGTGTGTGCAGGCTTGTGTGTCGCCCTCCGGCTCGGGCCCCACGTTCATGTGAAAACTCGTTTGCTTATTTCCCTTCCTTTGCAGCTGCACCAGTGCCTGCTCCTCGTGCTGGGCCCTGCCGGCCGTGGGCTAAACTGAGAGCGGGTGAAAGAGCGCTGCCACCGGGGCCCTCTGGGGAACTGGCCAGCTGGCCCGTGGCTGCAGGGGCGGGCGGGTCAGTTCCACAAAGCACTCGCTCTTTAGCTCTTGTGAGTGCCTTTGAAGACACTCCTCCTTGCCCTCAGGGCCCCGTTTTCCTGCACCGCTCTGCCTTCTCCACGCCTCTCCCCGGCACCAGCATGTGGTCAGCCAGGGGGAGACCTGGCTGTGGCCAGGTCAGACCTGCTGGTGCCTGTGCTGGGGTATTGCTGGTGACAAGGACCAGGGTTCAGCTCCTCCCAACACGGATGCACTCACTCACCCAGCCAGACCCTCCCCTCTGCCCCCTCGCTGCAGGACCCTGGCCAGGAGGAGGATTTCTGAAGCCGACGGAGGACCCCTGTGACTGTTTGAGCTGCGGCTGCTGGGGTGAGAGCTGGGAGCTGTGGCGTGAGAAGGTCTGATGATAAAGCCGGGCAGGCCAGAGCTCTCCCAGTGCATGCGCTCTCCTTCAGCTCCTTCTGTTTATGTTTATCCCCGCACTTCCTGCCTGCCTGGGAATATCCTGTGATTGTGAGTCCAGCGCGCTGACCCCCGAAGCAGGGACAGCTTCACAGGGTGCAGGACGGGAATAGTGAAGCTCGTTAGTAACCATTTCACACATGAGGATGCATGCGACCCCCTTCCTTCCCGGCCAGCGTTCTCACCCAGGCTCCAGCACATCTGGCTCTCTAGTGGGGGCACTGTGCAGGGACTGGCCAGAGTTCGCAGTGCTGCTCTGGGGGGCCTGTCTGCGCCAGCCTCCTGCCCTGCAATTTCCCCTTCTCCCTGGGGCAGCTCTGTTGAAGGCACTAGCGTAGGAAGACGCCAGCAGCCTCCAACGCTTTGCCTTGTCCCATGCCACAGGGTTCACTGGTGCTGGTTGGATGGTCGGGGCTGTCCTGCTCCAAGTGGAAGTGGTGTAAAATCCAGTGCAGATTTAGCATGCTGGCCTCTGCCCAGGGGTGGAGCTATTATCGCTGCGGGGTGTGTCAATGTAACCACCCACGGGCAGACTTGAATCTGGGACCTCTGGAGCTTCATGCGTGAGCCTCTACAGATTAAGCTACATGCCCTGAGCACGTGGTCACGCTACAGCTCCTGGATTTGACGGGCAGCCAAGAAGAACAGTCAAGGAACTTCTGGTCCGTTCAAGATGTCGTCAGTGCTTGCAGTGCTCTCTCGAGGCTTGTGACACACGGTGTCTTCTGGAGCCGGGAGAAACTGAGACAGTCTGGTTCAGCCTCTGGGAAGCTCCTGATTTGAAGCCAGTCCTGGGTGCTGGGGCCCAACTCCTGCTTTTGGAATGGGTGGGGTTCTCTAGTTCCAGTGTCTTGGGCCTTGGGCCTGGATTCCCCAAGGGATTCCAGTTCCGGTTCCATTCCCACATGGCCGTGCTCTCCTATAACCCCTGCCTCGGGAGCGGGACTTGCATGCTGCTCACATCCCATAGTGAGTGCTAAGCACCCGCTAGTGAGCCCTTGGCGGGGGGGGGTCACTTTCACGCTCTGCTGTCGGTACTGGCATGGAACAATTCGGTATTCAGCAGAGCGAGAACTAGGACCTGGGCTTGTGTCCCCCCCAGTTGAGTGCCCTGCCCTGGGCTCCAGTCACTCCCAGGGTCTGGCTCTGGCCTGAGGGCTGTGCAAGGGTTTCATGCCATATGAACAGTGAGAGGAGCCACTGCAGGCCAGGGGCAGAACTGGGCTCAAGTCCCTGCCGAGCAGGGCATAGTGCGCCAGGTGCGTGCTCTGACCCCTGGGCTAACGGCTACCCTCGCTAGCACCCCAGTGTGGTAGGTGTTAGCCGATGGCCAGCTGAGATGCCACGTATGCCCTTGTCTATGGCAGAGCCCACCAGTGACCAGGCTGAGAGCAGCTGAAAGCGGCTGGGTCTTTGTTTTGTGTTCAGTTTGCACAGTAACAGGAGTCATCAGGTTACCACTTAATTACTTTGTTTATTTACCTAACAAGTTAATCTCTTACTGTTACAATGTTGCTTTGTTTGTTTACCTGGCAAGTTAAGCTCTTGTGGTTACAGTTGTTACAAGGTTTCTACTTTGATTACAAATAGCTAGCATGCACTCTAATTCAGAGATCTGTGCTTGTTAAATGCACGCAAAAGAAAAAGATGAAATACCCAGCAGGTCTTATTCTCACCCCGTGTTACCAACGTGGCTTGGCCAGTTTCCCCCTCAATCCCTTGGGAAGAAGTCCTTTGTCCCTTTTTCTCCAGGAGTCGGGCGTCCCCAGGGACCTGGGGCGACCCCCACCCTCCTGTCCGGCAGGAAAGATGATTGGAGCTCAAATAGGGGGTCTGCCGGACCCCTCTTTTATACCCATTGGGTCACGTAGGCGTCTTCCTTGGTTTAATTGAATTAAACTGTCTGATGCTGGTTCTCACAGGGAGTTCAAGGGCGTAGCTCACACCTGCGAGGTAGAGACAATTAGGGGCATTTGTTTCTTAATGGGCCGGAGATTTTCCTGGTGTCTGGGACCGGGTGGGCGAATCAACTGATGGTAATCAGCCAAGGGCAGTCCGAGGCCCAGCTGTTAATTAGCCCACTGTTCTTAGCTTTGCTCCAGAGCTTCAAGGACGGTGGCTAAGATAAGCCCATCTGCGCTCTGGGGCATTCCAGGGCTGGGCTGTTCCTTTTAACCCTTTCGTGCTCTGAAGCACCGAGGGAAGGCAAGATGGAGTAGAGCAAAAGGGGGGCGGTTCTGTCTGGCTACAGTAGGTCACAGCTACCTGCCTGCATCTGCACAGGTCATGCAGCAATCATGTGGCGGAGCTGAGACTACAGTCAGCTTGAGTCAACAGGGTGCCCTGGCAGCTCAGAGGGCTAAGGGTAAATGGCTCAGTCTGGAGTTCAGCAAAGGCTCCGTTAGTCCAGCAGGCCAGGCACCAGGCCCCGGGGCAGGGAGCAGAGAAGAAACCTGGTTTCATTTCGTGCCTGCTCGCTTGTTTAGACAGGGACACAGCACAGGCCATGGGCTCTACGTGCAAGGGGGCCCAGGCCCGGGGGGCTGTAACAACAAGGGGGGGCCAGGCCCGGGGGGCTGTCAGTACGAGGGGGCCTGGGCCTGGGGGGGGCTGTCAGTATGAGGGGGGCCTGTAGGCAAGCAGCTAGTTAGAGCTGCAGGAGTTAAAAGACAAGAATTCCTGTGCCAGGGCTGGGTTGTCTGTGGAGCTGGCTGGCCTGGGCGGCTCCCAGCAGGAAACAGGAAGGTCTCTGCTTGCCCCTCCTGCCTGTACTCTGAGGAGGGCTCATTAACAGTCCTATTTCCCTAATGAAGTTGCAGGCAACAAGGCTGGAGTTCCCAGACCCTCCCCGGCCCTCAGTGAGCAGCCAGCAGCCTTCTGAGGTGCAGAGGGACACACGCGGGGGCCGACAGCCACAGGCCGCGGTGCAGCAGGTGAATGGGTTCAGCCTTGTCTCCAGCGCCCCTGCTGTGCCCATACCCACGCCTGGGACAGCATGGCTGCGGCATGGCTTGCACTGTGCTGCAGGGGCTGCTGCTGGGCGCAGCCTGGCTGCAGCTGGAAGGTGAGTGCTCCCAAGGGCTGGGCCCTGCTGAACTTGGCCAGGGCAGGCAGGGATTCCTGCTCCTGTCTGTCACTGAGTGCGGGTGAGATGGGAACCCTCTGCTCCCGAGGCTGTGGGAGCACAGTCTGGCCAGCATTCTGCCGGGCTGTGGCTGAGCTGAACCCCATCTTCTGATGCAGCTCAGCTCCGGGGTCTGGCCCAAATACTGCAGCAAAGCCGGCAAGGACACCCTGCTCCCTTGGGACAGAGCTGTTGTCTTGCAGCCTCCCTCCTGTTGGGAAAGCAAAGGGGAGACTCCCAAGCACTGTTACAGGCTGGGGACCGACTGGCGAAGCAGCAGTGCAGCAGAAAAGGACCTGGGGGTTACAGTGGATGAGAGGCTGGAGATGAGCCAACAGTGGCCCTTGTAGCCAAGCAGGCTAATGGCATATTGGGTGCATTAGGAGGAGCATTTCCAGTGGATCTAGAAGTTATTCTTCCCCTGTACTCAGCACTGGTGAGGCCACATCTGGAGTATTGGGTCCAGTTCTGGCCCCCCCTGTACAGAAGGATGTGGATGCGTTGGAGAGGGTCCAGCAGAGGGCAACAAAAATGACTTTGGGGCTGGAGCGCGTGACCTGTGAGGGATGTGTGCTCATTTATTCACCAGAAGAGAAGGGCGAGGGGGGATTTAATAGCAGCCTTCACCTTCCTGCAGGGGGACTCCGAAGAGGATGGCGAGAGGCTGCTCTCAGTAGTGTGGGATGGCAGAACGAGGGGCAATGGTCTCAGGTTGGGGTCGGGGAGGTGTAGATTAGATATTAGGAAAAAATGTTTCTGCAGGAGGGCGGTGAAGTGCTGGAATGTGTTGCCCGGAGGTGACTTAATTGGGGTTGGTCCTGCTTTGGGCAGGGGACTGGACTTGGCGACCTCCTGAGGTCCCTTCCAGCCCTGGGATTCTAGGAGTCTGTTGTTCTTTTCTTTTGCGCATCTCAAACTGCGAGCGCCTCCAGCCAGAGGCTGCTTCTATCTGCATTGCACTGTGTTCAGCTCTGAGAGCTGAACTGGGCTGCAGCTGTGTCTGCCTGGGGTTGACACAGACCCACCAGCCAGCTCAGTCTCTGCTCACAGAGGTGGCAAAGCTGCTTTTTGTCCCTGGCAGTGTTCGCTGGCTGGGGAAGGAAGCATTGGAAATGCTTAGGCAGAGCGGTTCTGGAGCTCTGAATAGGGACAATGCAGCTTTGAGTCACTGCAAATTATCCTCTTTCACACAGCTTGAAAGGTTCCCAGCGGCCGAGCTCCCCCCGCAGCCCTGGCTGGTGTCGCAGAGCATTCACTCCAGGGGTTGGACCCAGCAGCTGCTGTGCAAAATGGAGAGCAGCTCCCACACAGAAGCCCCTTCATTTCCTGCAGTAAACAGGAAGCAGGAGTGAGACAGGAAAGGGTGGGATGCAGCACTGGTGTGTGTTAAAATAACACAAACAGCCAAAAAGGAGGCGAGTCAACGTTAATGTTCATGTTAAAGGGACACACGCGCACAGCCCTAAAACATGGAAATGCGGCGTCCAAAACCCTTAACTCTGCCCTTAAAGTGCCAGGTGACAAGTATCGGGCAAGGGCTTCCCAACTTTTCATTCCGTCAGTCTCCTGGTCACCCATTGCTGCTGTGGCTGGGCTCCATTGGCTCCCGGCCTGTGTGGAGAACACACCCACCAGCTGGGTGCGCACGGCGGCGGGCTTGTGCTCTACAGCAGAACAGAGCAGTCCCCTCTGCTGTGTCAGTCGTTTCTCATGCTCCTGCTCCCCTCCTTCCATCCTTGTTCGTGCCAGACTTTCTACTCATACGCTAGTCCCTGGGGAGCCAGCCTATGTAGGGTTGTCACCTGTAGGCAGGCAGCAGCTGCAGGCCAAGCCCTGGCACAGAGGGAGCCGAGGAGAGGAGTGAGCGATGGAGTGGGGCCCTGGGAGAAGTGGTGGAGCAGAGGAAGGGTCACAGGAGGGAGGTGGCCATGGCGGGGAGATGGGAGCGCTTCCCAGCAATTGGAAAGACAGCGACAACCCTTGTCCTGGAAGGAAGCAACGTTCATGTGTCTGTGGCAGGGTCAAAATCCCCTGGTCTCTGAGCCGCCCCAGCCACATGCCGTGGGATGGGAGAGCTGGACAGGTCTGGCTGTATTTAGCCATACAAGGCCCATGAGCGAGAGCGGTGCAGAGAATCAAGTTGCCTAGGGTAGCGGCTCACTTTCTGTGTGAGGGTCTGGCCCCCCGGCCATCCCTGCAGTACCTGAACACCTGCTGGGGACAATCACTAGCACAGCCCCAGGAGACCCTTGGGGGGGGCCTGGCACTTGTCCCTTTGCGGGCCCAGAGCAGACGTTTGTGTGTGTTTTGAGTGGAGGAAGAGGATGGCCTAGAGTCACAGAGGAAGCCATGGAGATGGAGTAGAGGCTTCAGTCTGGGTGCCTCTGTGCCTGGCCAGCCCCAAAGCATTGGTCCAGCCTCCTTCCCTGCTAATGTGGGAGACACTTCCGTTCCTTTAACTGCTCCCTCCTCCCCACCGCCAGCTCTCTTGGCATCAGCCAGTGCCGCAGCATCGACCCTTCTCACCTGGGCTGAGGCCTCTGGGACTTTGTAGCTCTACCTGATGCTAGGGAAGAAGCCTCCAAAGTGTCTTGGGGAGCAGAAAACATCTTTCCTGCAACGTGCTGCCCAGAACCGGACACAACACTCCAGCGGAGCGGAGCAGAGCAGAGTGGAAGAATCGCTCCTCCCGCCTTGCTCACAACACTCCTCTTAACGCCTCCCAGAATCACGTTGGGTTTTTTTTTGCAAGTGTCACACTATTGACGCATACTCAGCTTGTGCTTCACTCTGAGTCCTAGATCCCTCTCCACACCATTCCTTCCTAGGGGCAGACATCTCCCATTCTGTACGTGTGCAGCTGACTCGTCCTTCCTAAGCGGAGTGCTCTGCATTTGTTTGGGTTGAATTTCATCCTGCTTACCTGAGATCATTCCTCTAGTTTGTCCAGATCCTTTTGAATTCAGACCCTGTCCTCCAAAGCAGTTGCAACCCCTCTCTGCTTGGTATCACCTGCAAATGTTACAAGCATTCGCTCTTTGTGCCATTATCAAAATCATTGCTGAAGATATAGTTCCATGCCCCTCGTCATCTTTGTTATCATTCTCTGCACTTTGCCAGTTCCACCTGGCCTCTTTTCATGAGGTGACCAGAATTGGATAGAGGATTGAAGATGTCAGGGAATCATGGGTTTATTTACTGCTTTGTTATCTCTTCTTTCCCTAACAGCTCCTAACAGTCTGTTAGCCCAGGGGTGGCCAACACATGGCCCGTGGGCCAGAATCAGGCCTGCAAAGCTGGCAGAGTGAGTGTGGGGCACCAGGCTGGCACTCTGAGGTTCCAAGCCACAAGTAGTCTTAAGGAGCCATTTGCAGCTCCAGACAGTGCCGCCTGATCCTCCTCCTCCAGCCCTGTGCCCCGTCACACTGAAATAACGGAACTCAGCTGAATTGGTTTAAAGGCCGGCAGGGTAGCGGGAGGGATCTGGCCATGAAACCAATTAGACTGAAGGAGGAGCAGGTATCGTCTGAGGTAGGTGAATCCTGGGTCTGGGGCTGAGAGGTGTTAAACCTGGGCACAGCGGAGCAGGTTTGGGGCTGTTTTGTGTTTGGCCCCTGAAACATGTCAAAAATTGCCATGTGGCCCGCGCTGAGAAGAGCTTGGCCACCCTGCGTTAGTCTTTCCGACTGCTGCTGTGTGTTAATCTGAAGTGTTTATCCAAGATCTTTCTTGACTGGCAACAGCCAATTAAAAGCCCGTTGTTATACACGTATAGTTGAGATGATTCTTTCCAGTGTGAATTATTTCAGACGTACAAACATTCTCCTCAGCCTGAGGTGATAGAACAAGGAGCAACAGGCTTAAACTGCAGCAAGGGAGGTTTAAGTTAAACACGAGGAGAAATTTCCTCTCAGTCAGGGTGATGAAACGCTGGAGTAAACTGCCTACGGGGTGGTGGAATCTCCATCGCTGGAGATATTGAAGAACAGGTTGGATAAATGTTTGTCGGGGTGGTCTAGATGGTGCTTGGTCCTGCCGTGAGGGCAGGGGGCTGGGCTCAATGATCCCTCGAGGTCCCTTCCAGTCCTAATGTTCTATGATTCTGTCCCTGTGAGCCAAAGAGAAGCGACCAGTGGCAATTGCACTGTCCCTGGCCCCATGGGCAGTGTGTGACCAATGGGAGCAGAGCATTCCTGTTGATGTCCACTGTCAGATGGGGTGTCCTGGGCTTTACTTAGCTTGGAGTTCTTGGTGCTGTTCTAACAGCCCCCAGCATGATGGGGCTCAGACCCGTGGCTGGGGCTCCTACATCCATAGGCTGCTCCGGGCTGGAGCACCCAAGGAAAAAGCAGTGGGTGTTCAGCACCCACCAGCCCCCCACTGATCAGCTATTGAGCAAGCCCTGCCCATCAGCTGTCTGGTGGGTGGGACGGTCAGCTGTTGGCAGCGGGCAGGAGGGCGCGGGGGTAGGCTTGGGGGAACGGGTGGAGCAGGGGTGGAACACACAGCTGGTGAGAAGCAAGGCGGCTCCTGTGCTTATGTCTATGGACTGGCCTGCAGGGAGTCCGGGGTCAGATGGTGGGAACGGGTCTCCTCCGAGAGCCCTCCCAGAGTGACAGCTGGGCTGCTGCCAGCGACCGGGCCAGGCAGAAAGGCTGAGCTGTGGGAGGGGGTTTGGTTGCTGGGATCTCAGCACGTGGGCCCAGCCGAGCACCTCCAGGAGCCGTTTGGAAAGGGGTGGCAGAGTGGGTGGCCAGGGCGCCCCATGGGGCTGTGGCAGTGTGATGGGGAGGATGCGGCGAGGGGAGCTTGAGGATGTCATGTTCTGCTCTTACCCCTAGGGTCCAAGTCCCGCTCTGAGGAGTTCCCACCCTCCATCATCGATCATCCTGCAGACCTGGTGGTGCGCTGGGACCAGCCAGCCACCCTGAACTGCCGCGCGGCCGGGAGCCCCCAGCCCACCATCGAGTGGTACCGCAACGGGCAGCGCGTGGAGACGAGCAAGGACAACGTTCATTCCCAGCGCACCCTCCTGCCTGACGGGGCTCTCTTCTTCCTCCGCCTCAGCCAGCAGAAGGGCCATCCCGACGAAGGCCTGTACAGCTGCGTCGCCACCAACCGCCTGGGCAAGGCCAGCAGCCGGAACGCGTCCCTCTACGTTGCTGGTAAGGGGCGAGGAGCACTCAGCGTATTGCGTGTCTGGGAATGGCCCTGCTCACCGGCCAGCCAGGGGATTGGCGTTTGCATTGACAAATCTTTGTGGAGCCTGCTAAGCACCACCCCAGTCTTGTCCAGTTCTCTGTGGTCCCCTGTGGAACAAATGGTACTAAGCCATGATGCATCAAGCTGTGGCGGGGGCTGTGACCTGGGGCAGGGATTGGGGTGCAGGTCTGGGGCAGGCTGCATTTTTGGCAGTTGCAGCTCTGGACTGTGGTGGCCGATTCTCCCCCTCCACCCAATATTTTCCCTTGCAAGGGTTGCTCAGTGCAGGAAGTGACGTTTCGTTCGTGATGCACTGTGGTCTTGTCAGCTGAGCAGGCTCAGAGCCTTTCCCGTTAACACTTCCTTACCAGCAGCCACACAGAGGTTGCTGTGTAAGTCTGGACCCTAACAAAACAGAGCACAGTCCGGTAGCACTTTACAGCCTAATGAAAGAATTTGTTAGGTGATGAGCTTTCTTGGGGCCAACCCACTGCTTCAGATCTGGTTCCCCTGCCTCAGACATGATGCCTGCAGGTTATAAGTATTGGTACAGGCAAACGTGGCTCAGAAGATGCATTTCATAGCAACGCCAATGAAGTCCTGCCCATAGGCAGTGAGTTACATGGGCTCTGGCACCATGAATAGTCCAGGCTGGGGGCTGAGCTTCAGCAGTGTTAACGGCACCACAGCCTGCATGCGGCTGTGAAGACTTGGGGTGCAGCCCAGCTGTTGGGGCAGGGCGTGTGTATGACCAGCGGCCGGGGGAGGAGGGTACGGGAAGTGTGTCATTGAGGTGACCTCAGGCTCATTAGATAATCCCCAGAGCATTGCCAGCTGCTCCAGTCTGGGGGCAGGAAAGGAAAGGTGAGTGACGGTGATTTGCGGCAGAGTTTGGCGGCAGGGTTGGGCTTGGTGAAGTGGGGATGGTCAGTGGGGCACAGTGACACCAGGGATCACACCTACCGGCAGGGCAGAAGAGGTCGTGCTCGTGGGGGACTGGTACCGTACGTGACAGAAGCCCAGAGTCAAGTGAAGTCAAAGCTGAAATGAGCCAAACTCTGCCACAGCACCTGGCTGGAGAGTAGTGCCATGCTCGGCTCCGGCGCCCCCGGCCAGGGCGGCGCTCATCACCTGGCTGGAGAGTAGTGCCATGCTCGGCTCCGGCGCCCCCGGCCAGGGCGGCGCTCATCACCTGGCTGGAGAGTAGTGCCATGCTCGGCTCCGGCGCCCCCAGCCAGGGCGGCGCTCATCACCTGGCTGGCTGTGCGGCGGTCACGTGTGGCTAGCTGGCTTGAGCTACAAACGTGTCTTCAGGCTAAGGGGGCCAGTTTGCCAGCGGGGGCGGAAGGGCAGGAGGGAATGGTGTGCTGAATGGCTCAGCCCCTTGTGGGGCTGGGTAAGACCCTGTATTTCCGCAGAGCGTGAGGCCCTGGGGCTGAGCCCAGCGGAGGGGCTCATGGCTGGGAGCACCCAGCTTCTCCGTACCTGGGGCGCGACTGCGCCAGAAGCGGCTCAGGGAAGAGCAGGAGGCTGGAGGGGCCCTGGCATCACGACGTGAAACACCTGGGGGCAAGTGTGGCTCTGGGGCCGCTGCCTGATGGGGCCACGTCCCGTTTCCTGCTCGGCTGGTTCTGCCTCGTGACTTTTCAGCCAGATGCTTGCAAACCCCTGGGAAATCCCAGTGAAGTGCAGACCCCGTCCCGGTGGGGGAGGGCCCATGTTTCCCATGAGCTGAGCACTTGGGCAGCTGCCCAGGAGAGATTCAGGTGCCGCCCACACAGTGCTCGCTGCTGCCCACGGCCGGCAGCCTGTGTGCGTGTCTCCGGGTGGGGCTCAGCCGTACATGCCTCGTGCACGTACCAATTTATTCCACACATGGACACCAAAAATTACAGTGGCCCTTGGTGAAGGCCCCAGCTGGCCCTGCCCAGGCCCGCGGAGGGCTCAGTGTCTTCCCCGGGCCCCCATGGGATGTGGCCCTGGACTCACTGCCGGGTAGTTGACGGGCTGGGTTGGGTTCTGCCTCCTGGGCTGTGCAGCAGGAGGGCTGGAGGCCTTGCAACGGGCTTTGGCTTTTCTTGGTCTCACTGCAGCACTGCGGGAAGATTTCCAGCTGCAGCCCAGCAACCTGGTGGTGTCGGTGGGGGAGCAGGTGCTGCTAGTGTGTGCGCCCCCAAGGGGGCGTCCCGAGCCCACCATCTCCTGGAAGAAGGACGGGCTTCCCATAAGCCAGAGGGACGGGCGTTACGAGGTAAGGTCCCCTCCACAGACCCTGTCTGCCTCGCTATCCCCGCCTCCCCTCCAGCACCAGGTAGGGGCCATGGCTGCATGCTGGTGCACTGAGCCCCCGGGCACTTGCTGCCTGCAGGGTGAGGGAGCCACCTCGCCCCCGGCTTCCCAGGGCTGGGGACAGAGCCACCTCGGCCGGCTGCGGGCAGCCAGGCCTGGCGCTCTCGAGCCCGACTAGGTGCTCTCTTGGTGGTGCTGCCATCCCGGCTGCAAGGGCGCAAGGTTCCTGCCCGGGGCCTGCCTTGGCTGGGGTGACACGTGGGGCCCTGACCCCTCCCTTTCTCCCTGCAGCTCTCCGGCGGGAAGCTCCTGGTGGTGCGCGCCCAGAGGAATGATGCGGGGCGGTATGTGTGTGTGGCCTCCAACCTGGCAGGCGAGCGGGAGAGCAAGGCCGCGCTGGTGTCCGTCCTGGGTGAGCAGCCGGCCCCGGTCTGGGCCCTGCCGCTGGGCTGCTGTCGTGGGGTCACGGCCCCCTAGGCTCAGTGCTCATGTGCAGCTCTGGGATGGTCCCAGGGACGGCCCCGTCAGCCCACTTAGGGTCCCGCTCTCCCACTGGGGGGAGGCCCGTGGCTTGCCTGCTGCCTGGGCCCCGGCCTCCGCACCCCCGCCCAGCTTTCCCCGGGACTCTTGTCGGAAGGGCACCGGAGGGACACGCACTGAGCACACAAACGTGGCCCGCATGGGCAGCCTCCCAGCCAGTTGTGACCGGTGAGACAGGTAGGACCCACGTGGCCTGTGCCCAGGAGCCTGCTGCAGTCTCCAACTGAGGGGCCTTCGTGGCAGGCCACCTCCCACCAGGGGCCAGGCTGCTTCTCCTGAGCCCGGCAGGGCGGCGGGAGACGGGAGCACACCCCAGGGTCTGCCCCCAGGCGAGCGAGGCAGTACTGGCTGGCAGGGACCAGGCCATGCTCCCTGGAGCTCGCAAGGCCAAGCGTCCAGGCACGCTGTCGGGAGTGGGACTTTGCCTGGGGGCGGAGACCCCTAGCCAGGCCTTCGTGGGGGCAGCCTGGCCCCTCTCCCTGCTCCATGTCCACTTCACTCCCGGGCTTGCAGCCGGCTGCCTGAGCCCTGCAGAGCATCAGGGGCTTCTGAACCTGACCCCTGGACCTGGCTCAAGCTGCGACAACCAAGCAGAGCCCCCCAAGCGCTCAGCTGCATGGCTCAGAGACTGGACTGTCTTCTCTCCCACACAGCTTTCCCCAGAGAAGAGCCAGGCCCTGCCATAGCCACTGGTGTCCAGGAAATGGTGCCCTTTGAGCTCAGGCCGCCCAGGCTCTAACCACTAGGCTATGCTCCCACCTGCTCCAGACAGACCACTTCCTGCCCGTCCAGCCTGGTGGGAAATCGTTTCCAAGCTTCCAGCCAGCAGTGCGTGCAGGGCTCCTGCCGCTGCCAGAGCCCACACACGCCCCACCCGAGGGGAGAGAAACAAGCGAAGTGGGGGCAGGTGCCTTATGCGGCAGCGTAACTGACAGGCAGGGTTTGACGCAAGGACCCTGTTTCAAAGGACGCTCCATCCTGGGCTCCGGGAGGGACCTGGCTGGAGGAGCTGCTGGTAGAGCCCAGGTTTGGCACACGCCCCGGGAAAGGCAGTTGGGGCTGCCTGTTAGCGACGTGGCTTCCGTTCCCAGCCATGGAGGGTCCTAGCAGAGTCCCCAGAGCCTTTCTGCTTGGACCTGTGGCGTCTCTGGCTCCCTTGCAGCATTTTATGGGCCTTCCTCCTTTGGGTAGTTGTGTTGACCCTGTTAGCCCAACCCCTCCCATGTAGGCAGTGGCTGTGGAGAGCCGCCTGATTCTCCTTTCGGACCGTCCCTTCTCCCTGAGGTTGGCACATGCTGGCTGGGCAGAGGCCCCCAAATGCTGGGGAGCTGCCCCGAGGGGGTCATAGGGCACCCTTGGTGGCATGGTGGCACCAGGCCAGGGCGTGGCAGCCATCCAGCCCCCAGCTCTGCTCTGTCCCCACCCGCAGCCGCACCTTGACCCATGTCTGGTCCCAGCGCCAGCCTTGGCTTGGCTCTTCACCTGGCCGGGGGTGGCTGCCTGCCCCACCATGGCCTGGCCGCAGCTCGGCTCCCTGGCACACCGCACCCCCTGCCTTAGGCCTGGCCGCTGCTCCATTCCCAGCCCCAAGCCCGAGTGCAGTTCCAGCCTCAGCCCCCTGAGCACGTTCGTGCCCCGGCTCCGGGGGCTGAAGGTAGGGGAAGGGGCCGGACCCCAGAAGTTTGGGGAGCACTGAGATACGGGGGACAGGACCTGGTGGGGCTGGGGCACTCACTGAAACCTCCGCTCCTCCCTCCCCAGAGAAGCCGTCCTTCACGCGGCGCCCCAGCGACACGGTGGCCAGAGGAGGCAGCGCGGTTCAGCTGGCGTGTGGCGTCTGGGGGGACCCCCTGCCCCAAGTGCGGTGGCACAAGGAGCAGGGAGAGCTGCCCTGGGGCAGGTGCGTTGTGTGTGTGGTGTGAGCAGGTCCTTGCTGTGCAGGCCGGGTTCCCTAGCGCCTGTTGGGCGCAGCACTAGCAGGGATTGGTGGCGGCCCAGGCCTGTCCTGTTCCCGCTCTCCTGGGGGTGGTACAGCCCCACGTTATTGGTTTGCTGTTACCCCGAGTCCCGTGCACTGCGACGGTGCCCCGGAGCCGGCCAGGACAGGGCGTTGCACCAGGGCCGAGTCCCTGCCCCGTGCCACTCTCAGCAGCTGCCCTGTCTCTCCCGGCCAGGCACGAGGTGGACGCAGAGAACACCTTACGGATTCACTCGGTGATGGCGCTCGACTCCGGCAGGTACATCTGCACGGCCCAGAACCAGGCGGGCACCGCCACGGCCGGGGCCTCGCTCAGCGTGGAGGGTAAGCAGCTCCTCCGCGGCCAGCAGCGTGGCAGGGCTGGGCCAAGCCATCGGGCAGCAGAGACCCTAGTGCCCTGCGCCCCTGCATCCTGCCTGCCCCAGGAGGTGTCACCCGCCATCAGGCCCAGGCCACTGCCTCGCCCAGCCCGCGTCTCTTCCCTCTCTGAGCAGCCCTGGAGCAATTGCCTCCGTGCTCCCCGGCCGGCACCGGCTGGGCCATGACACTGCCCTGGGCTGCTGGGGGCAGCCCCACACGAGCCCCAGCAAACCCCCTTTCTGGGCCTGGGGCGGCAGCACTTGGACAGTGCTCCTGTCTCTGCCTTGAGTCACGGACCCCGTCCTTCCCCGGGGCTGGGCATGCCCCGAAGGAGAGCCCCTCCCTGGGCTGGGCTGGGCTGGCCTGTGTGCTGGAGATGTCGGGGTGGGGCCCTGCCGTGCCTCTTAGCTGGGCGTCTGGGCTGCCCACCCGTGGTACCAGCCCAAGGCGGCGGCCGTCAGAGGGGCGAGTAGCTCAGCGCAGGAGGCGCTGGCCCACTGCCCCTTTCCTGCGCCTAGAGCCCCTGGACGCCTGGCAGACGGAGCGGCCGAAGGATGCGCCCGGGGGGCTGGCGGACATGCAGCTGTACCTCGACAACAGCACCGTGCTCCCCTCTTCTGCCGCCGTCTACCTGCACTGGAAGGTCAGTGAGCAGCAGCACCTGCCTGGCAGAGGGGCCCAAGGACAGGACTGCCGCCAGCGCCGGGAGGCGGGAGGCTGGCGGCCAAGTGCAGCAGGGCCAGGCAGGCCGAGGGGTGCCCCATCGGCATGAGCCGCCAGCCCTGTGCACCTCAGCGTATGGCAGTGGTGCTGCCCAGGGGCTGCCAATGCGTCAGTCTCTCGGCCCGTGTGCAGCTGCCGCAGGAGAGCGCGTCCCTGGCACGTGCCATTGGCCAGCGGCTCACACAGCACCTGCAACTGTCAGCTCAGTCCCGGGCCACCCCAGAGGGCAGCGTTTAGCTGCCTACCCATCCCTGCTGTATTCATCCACCCGGCCCTGCTGGGCGTCATCTGCTCTCCTTCCTGCCCACCATCCAACTCTTGTCCACCTACTCACCCAGCCAGCTCCCCCGACATCCCCTCCCCACGGACTCACCCAGCTAACCCTCCACCCACCCCCACACCCACTGACCCACCAGCCGAATCTCCCACCCCTCCCCTCAAGCCAATCAGCCACTCCTCTCTCAGCTCCCCACCCTCTGGCCTGTGCCGGCCTCCCCTGCCCTCGACAAGGCCTCAGGGCTCTCGGCGAGAGCAGCCGCGCTCCCCACCCGCCACCCCGCCTGCCTGGCTGCGGCCCAGGGGGCACCACCCGAGCAGGACAGGAGGAGAGGTGGCCACGGACGGGGGGGTGGCAGATCTCTGGCTTGTCCCCAGCCCCCAGCGGCTGTGGCTGCCTTCCAGGTGATCGGCCCCTCCCGGCTCGCTGAGGGCCATGAAGTGCTGTACCGCCCGCTGGCGCCGCTCAGCGCCGACTGGCTGGAGCAGAAGGTGCCCACGGAGCACAGCGCCATCGTCCCAGCCCTCCGGCGAGGCTACAAGTATGAGTTCAAGGTGCGGCCCTACGCTGGACAAGCGCATGGCCCGGACAGCAATGTCCGGCACCTCTGGATCCCAGAGGAAGGTACGTGCCCAGCCCCTGGCTCAGCTCCCTCGGCAGGGCGTGGGGGGGAGAGGAGCAGCTCCCTGCACAGTCCACAGAGCCCAGGTCAGAGCTCGCAGCCCAGCAGAAGGGCGCAGTCTGGCTCCGGCCAGCAGTAACTCAGCCACGGCTCAAGCAGGGCCAGGTGCTGTGCAACCCAGACCTGCTGTCGCTGGGTGCAGCATGGGAGCCCTCCTCTGCAGCCCTCCTGCGCTGCCCGGCCCCACCGGCCTGCTTGGGACACAGGGCCACAGGCTCCTGGCTCTGTGTCGAGGCAGCCAGCCGAGGAGGTGCTCAGGGGCTCTGTCTTGTCCGCAGTTCCGAGTGCAGCTCCGCAGCGTGTGGCCGTCATGGCAGTGGGAGATGGGAACGGCACAGTGCTCATCACCTGGGACCCCCCACCCCACCACGCGCACAACGGCATCCTCCGGGGCTACAAGGTGAGGGACTTGGGCCCAGCACCGCTCCGAAGTGCTCGGCATTCAGGGGGACATGGTAGAGAGTCACGGCCGCCCCTCCTAGCCACAAGGTACCTGGCCGGCTCGTGCAGGGGTCTTGCACACGCGTGGGGGGGAGGGAGGTAAACAGGTGGGTGCCTGCCCTGCGCTTTGTGCATTCTGTCTCTGGGTGTGCCACATCCGCGCTAGCTCTGTCTGGGTGTGCTACAGGCGTGCTGTCTCTGGGTGTGCCACAGCCGCGCTAGCTCTGTCTGGGTGTGCTGCAGGCGTGCTGTCTCTGGGTGTGCTGCAGGCGTGCTGTCTCTGGGTGTGCCATAGGCGCGCTAGCTCTGTCTGGGTGTGCTGCAGGCGTGCTGTCTCTGGGTGTGCCATAGGCGCGCTAGCTCTGTCTGGGTGTGCTGCAGGCGTGCTGTCTCTGGGTGTGCCATAGGCGCGCTAGCTCTGTCTGGGTGTGCTGCAGGCGTGCTGTCTCTGGGTGTGCCACATCCGCGCTAGCTCTGTGCTGGGTGTGCTACAGGCGTGCTGTCTCTGGGTGTGCCACAGCAGCGCTAGCTCTGTCTGGGTGTGCTACAGGCGTGCTGTCTCTGGGTGTGCCACATCCGCGCTAGCTCTGTGCTGGGTGTGCTACAGGTGTGCTGTCTCTGGGTGTGTCTGTGATGGAGTTCTGGGGTCCCCCAAGCTCTGCACCCTGTCCGCAGGCAGGAGAGTCTCTCACTCAGCAGGAGAACAGCGGGTTTATTAGCCAACAGGACACAGCATCGTACAGAGGAGTCAGTGCAGCAGGCAGAGACAGCCAGTCCCATCCATGTTGGGGAGAGGAGGCCCCGAGGGGCCCCCAGAGCTGGGGCCTGGCCCCCTCCTTCGTCTCTTTCTCCCTCAGCCCAGACTCACTGCTTCCAACTCCCAGTTCCAATTCAAACCCCTCAGGCTCCACCTCCTCCTTTGTCTGCAGTACAAAGGTGTCACCTGGTCATCAAGGTTACCCTCAGCAGGAGCCCCACACCCTCTGTGAGCCACTCATATACACACAGGTATCCCCCACTCCATCACAGTGTCACAGCCGGGCTAGCTCTGTCTGGGTGTGCTGCAGGCGTGCTGTCTCGGGATGTGTCACAGCCGCGCTAGCTCTGTCTGGGTGTGCTACAGGCATGCTGTCTCTGGGTGTGTCACAGCCGGGCTAGCTCTGTCTGGGTGTGCTGCAGGCGTGCTGTCTCTGGGTGTGCCATAGGCGCGCTAGCTCTGTCTGGGTGTGCTGCAGGCGTGCTGTCTCTGGGTGTGCCGCAGCCACGCTAGCTCTGTCTGGGTGTGCTGCAGGTGTGCTGTCTCTGGGTGTGCCACAGCCGCACTAGCTCTGTCTGGGTGTGTGATGGGGTTCTGGGGTCCCCCAAGCTCTGCACCCTGTCCGCAGGCAGGAGAGTCTTTTACTCAGCAGGAAAACAGCAGGTTTATTAGCGGACAGGACACAGCATCGTACAGAGGAGTTAGTACAGCAGGCTGAGACAGCCAGTCCAATCCATGTTGGGGAGAGGAGGCCCCGAGGGGCCCCCAGAGCCGGGGCCTTGCCCCCTCCTTTGTCTCTCTCTCCCTCAGCCCAGACTCACTGTTTCCAGCTCCCAGTTCCAATTCAAACCCCTCAGGCTCCACCTCCTCCTTTGTCTGCAGTACAAAGGTGTTACCTGGTTGTCAGGGTTACCCTCAGCAGGAGCCCCACACCCTCTGTGAGCCACACACACACACAGGTATCCCCCACTCCATCACATCTCTCCCCCCTTCCAGACTGAACTGAGCGGGGTCACTCAGCCGGTGACCTGGGGAAGTTCGGGGCCCTCCCCTCGTGATTGGGCCTCGGCTGCACCCTCAGTGCTCCCCTTGATGTGCACCACCTCCATGTCATAATCCTGCTGGGGGAGGCTCCAACTCAGGAGCTTGGTATTGGCCCTTTTCATGTGATGCAGCCAGACAAGTCCCTTTAGTTCCCTCAGGTTGGTCAGTCTCCCGGCCTCTGTCTCTGGTCCATCAGCCACGTTCTCAAGTCGGGCAGGCAGAGCCCATACAGATGCTGCAGCACCAACAGATCAAATAGTTCTTTTCTGGTCTGGGCCCTGCCCCATCTGCCCACCAGTCCACACAGCTACTCCGCCCGATGTTTGGAATTCAGTTACAGTCCAGTAAAGGAAGGTACAAATGCTTCCATCCTTGGCATTTAGCCAGACCACCACAATGGCTGTGTGCCTCAGTTTCCCCTTTCATGCCACACAATAGGTTTGGAATGTTCCTTCTCATGTCAGAGGTTGCAAGACTAGTTACAGGGAACAATGGTGACATTTCAGAGTTACAGACTCCTTCAACATACAATTCATGCTTCTACATCAATGTCATCATGTCACATGGCTCTTTCCAAACATTCAGTGTATGGTACAATTCTACAGCTTTTGGTAGCAGCACCCCTTGGTTACAGCAGTCAGCGTGAGTAACAGAACAAACCCATTGCAACTGTACATTTACGTTGCTCTTTGGTAGACCACAACTTTTGTGTAACCTCCTTGAGAATCTGGTATTTTGGGGATAAATGGCTGAGGCCTTTCTTAGCACCATCAAGTTCTAATCTTCTCCCTTGCCCCCTGGGGTGGAAATCTGATCTCTCTGGCTGTGCCCTCCCTTCTAACAAGAGCTGCGCCATTGATGATCTCAGGGAGATGGCCCCCTTCCAGCCAGTCTGGAAATTTGCAAACCAAACTGCTTTCTGAGCGTTGTTTTGTGAGTCCCAGACGCAGAATCCACATGAAGGAATCCCTGTTTATCCCTTACTGGCCCACCAGGCCCAAAGCTCCTGTGTCCTTCCACCTCCAACTACTGCCTCCCCATGGAATCAGAATTGGAGTCCAGTGTGAGAATATAAGTGTTTCTAGCATCTGGAGATGGGGAATTGCTGGCCCTCTCCTGCATCCTACAGAGACTGACTGTGCAACTGTTTTATTTGGTTCTCACAGGGCTGCTCACATTCCCTGATAGTTTTTACTTTACTTGCACCAGCTTCCAATTCCTGAGAAACTTTTACCCTGCCTGCTTTGGACCCTTCCAGAGCACAGCCAGTGGTTTCACACTCAGGCAGGTCCTGGCTATCAGGAGCTGAAACAAACTTCTCCCCAGGCAAAGGGCTGCTCTGGTGCTTACAGACAAGCACCTTTCCTGTTCACTCTCCTTTACCTCACTCCCATTTTCTGCAGTCCCCACAGACGGGTCAGGAAAAGTTTCAGGGAAATTCTTTTCCTCAAGAGCTCCCCCAAACAACAACTCACCCCTGTCTGGCTCCACAGGGCACTGCTCCCTTGAGCCACAACCAGCTCCTGGGTTTTACCTACACCCAGGATCACTTCTGGCCCATCAGGCAGATTCCCATGTAATCCCCCTCCAGGCAGACAGCCAGTACCACCGGACAGAAGGTCAGGGTCCCTTTCCTCCCTTCTGCTACCAGCTCCTTTATCTTCATCAGTCAGCGTAATGCCATTGCCCGTCTGTTCTTGTGTCCTGGCGAGAGGATGACTCTGGTAGGACAGAGTCCTCTCACCCCCTCCCAGTAACACCTCAGCATCAGGCAAAGAACAAGTACCAGAATCGTCTGGTCTCTGGGGTTCCCTGATGATACTAACTGGATCAGACCGAGTTAAAGCATCATCCCCCCTGAGAGACACAGAGGTAGGCCCACTTCCCATCTGGGCTTCAGCTGCCCTCAGATCCAGCTCTGGGATCTTGGCTCCATCTTGAGCCCCCACAGGCTCAGGCAAAGGATTCACATCCCCAGAAGCAGAAGCACTTTTCTTGCACCAAGGACCAGTGTCCTTAGCAGGGACACCACTGCCCATCCCAGAGCCATTCCCTCTGCTCCAGCCCCCATGGCTGGATTCAGAGTCACACCTGGAATGCTTTTTCCTGGTGGTTCCTTCTCCAGCCACCCCAGGCTGGTGAATCTTCCTCAGACAATGGGCTAGTTTCCTTATTGGCACCTTTTCCAAATGCAGGTTCTGCTCTCTCCCCAGGCTGCTGCTGCTGCTGCTGTTCAACACAGACAGACAATGTGAGACACTTTCTCCTTTGTCCCAGCCCCCTGGCTGGTCTGAGACACACACCCAGAAGGTGAGGCAGCTTCTCTGAGACAACTTGCCATTCCCAGTGGGCAAGCTGCTTTCCTGCACAGACACACAGGCACCTTCCTCGGCCCAGGCCTGGAAAACTCTTCACAGGTCTGTCTTGGCCACTAGTAGATGATGGGTTGGAATCGCTCCTTCCTTCCTTGAGCTGTGGCAGGCCACTCGGTTCAGAGCTCCAGGCAGTCCAGGGTTCCCTGCTCCGATCTGGGCTCACCTCTGCAGGATTCTCCCCAGCCCTCAGCTCCGCCACTGCACATCCACGCTGCCTTGTCCAGCTTCTTTAATCTCGATTCGGTTTCCAGGTGCTGCCACTTCACAGCGGAGTTGCTCAGCGTGGTTGCAGGCTCTCAGGCTGATGCCCTCTGCACCCCACGATTCCTGGAAGAATCCCTTCAGTGTGCCAGGCTCCTTGCGGGTCACAAGCTGCCCGGGGTTAGGCCGTAGGCCCCTCTGCCCTCTGGGACCGACTCCAACAGACTCCCAGCGGAACCCCTTCTTCAGTGTGACACCCGCTGTCAGGGACCATGAGCACACTGTCTTGGGAAGGACTCATTCAGCGTCAGCCTCCTCAGGGGTCACTTGTTCCTGGGGGTTGGGCTCTCGGCCCCTCCACCTTCTGGGACCGACTCCAACAGATTCCCAGGAGTAACCCCTCCTCGGGTGTGACACCCCCTCTCGAGGACCACGACCGCAGTTGCTTGGGTTTGGCCGCAGGCCCCTCCGCCTTGGGGAGCTGCACCTCACTGCCCTTCAGCACACCTGGGGTCTCGCAGGCCCCACTTCTTCCGGGGCCCCGGTCACTTACTGCTGGATGCTCCATCCTCGGGGTGCAGAACATCCCACTCCTGACACCAGTGTGATGGGGTTCTGGGGTCCCCCAAGCTCTGCACCCTGTCCGCAGGCAGGAGAGTCTTTTACTCAGCAGGAAAACAGCAGGTTTATTAGCCGACAGGACACAGCATCGTACAGAGGAGTTAGTACAGCAGGCTGAGACAGCCAGTCCAATCCATGTTGGGGAGAGGAGGCCCCGAGGGGCCCCCAGAGCCGGGGCCTGGCCCCCTCCTTTGTCTCTCTCTCCCTCAGCCCAGACTCACTGTTTCCAACTCCCAGTTCCAATTCAAACCCCTCAGGCTCCACCTCCTCCTTTGTCTGCAGTACAAAGGTGTTACCTGGTTGTCAGGGTTACCCTCAGCAGGAGCCCCCCACCCTCTGTGAGCCACACACACACACAGGTATCCCCCACTCCATCACAGGGTGTGCTACAGGCGTGCTGTCTCTGGGTGTGCCACAGCCGCACTAGCTCTGTCTGGGTGTGCTACAGGCGTGCTGTCTCTGGGTGTGCCACAGCCGGGCTAGCTCTGTCTGGGTGTGCTACAGGCGTGCTGTCTCTGGGTGTGCCACAGCCGGGCTAGCTCTGTCTGGGTGTGCTGCAGGCGTGCTGTCTCTGGGTGTGCCACAGCCGCACTAGCTCTGTCTGGGTGTGCTACAGGTGTGCTGTCTCTGGGTGTGCCATAGGCGCGCTAGCTCTGTCTGGGTGTGCTGCAGGCGTGCTGTCTCTGGGTGTGCCGCAGCCGGGCTAGCTCTGTCTGGGTGTGCTGCAGGCGTGCTGTCTCTGGGTGTGCCGCAGCTGCGCTAGCTCTGTCTGGGTGTGCTGCAGGCGTGCTGTCTCTGGGTGTGCCGCAGCCGCGCTAGCTCTGTCTGGGTGTGCTGCAGGCGTGCTGTCTCTGGGTGTGCCACAGCCGGGCTAGCTCTGTCTGGGTGTGCTGCAGGCGTGCTGTCTCTGGGTGTGCCGCAGCTGCGCTAGCTCTGTCTGGGTGTGCTGCAGGCGTGCTGTCTCTGGGTGTGCCGCAGCCGCGCTAGCTCTGTCTGGGTGTGCTGCAGGCGTGCTGTCTCTGGGTGTGCCACAGCCGGGCTAGCTCTGTCTGGGTGTGCTGCAGGCGTGCTGTCTCTGGGTGTGCCACAGCCGGGCTAGCTCTGTCTGGGTGTGCTACAGGCGTGCTGTCTCTGGGTGTGCCATAGGCGCGCTAGCTCTGTCTGGGTGTGCTGCAGGCGTGCTCTCTCTGGGTGTGCCACAGCCGGGCTAGCTCTGTCTGGGTGTGCTACAGGCGTGCTGTCTCTGGGTGTGCCATAGGCGCGCTAGCTCTGTCTGGGTGTGCTGCAGGCGTGCTGTCTCTGGGTGTGCCACAGCCGGGCTAGCTCTGTCTGGGTGTGCTACAGGCGTGCTGTCTCTGGGTGTGCCACAGCTGTGCTAGCCCTGTCTGGGTGTGTTACAGGTCTGGTACCTGGGCAATGAAACTCACCATCACTCGAACAGGACCGTGGATGGAGGGACACACAGTCTGGAAGTGGTTGTGCTGCCAGCTGGGGAGAAGTACTGTGTCCAGGTGGCAGCCTTCAATGGAGCTGGACTCGGGGTGCCCAGCAATGCCACCTGCAGCCACCGAGGTGAGAACCAATGTTGTGCTCTGGAGCCCTTCGTCCAGCCCCAGGGAGCGGGTGAGCCCTGTCAGAGTCAGCCTGGGGCGCAGGGACAGGCAGATTGCTCACAGCCTGCTCCCCCGCTGCCCTTCACACCCTGCCTCAGTCAATGGGGCGCTTGGAGCCCGCCAGCCCAGCTGCCAGGCTGGAGTCACAGGGAAGGGCAGGACCCCTCCCCAGCGGCCCTTTTCAGAGTGCAGTGGCCCTGCTGGGGCAGCAAGTGGGCACGCTCCTGGGCCGGTTTCCCTTCCTGCTGGCCTGCCTGCAGGACCTTGGGCCAAGGACGCACTCGGGACGGGCCGTTTTTTGGCTCCAGATCTGATTCATTTGGCTTGAGCTCCTGGACAGTGCTGGCTTTCTGCGGGGCCTCCTCCCAGTGCCCCCAGCATTGGCCCAGCTTGCAGCCTGGCTCCCAGCTGTGAGCCCTGGAGCCTGGCACCCTGGCCGGCAGAGGAGCAGCAGGCGGCTGTGCGACAGGAGCCCCCCCGAGCGTGGCCCTGTAAGGGGGCTTTGCGAGAGACTGGCTCGCTGCTGCAGCCCCTCAGCTCACCTCTGACCTGCCCCTCCCTCCCCAGAGCCGGCGGTGGGGAGGACGGCCAGGACCCCGGCTGCGCTGTCCTTCAGCCACATCCTGGCTGTGATCCGCCAGCCTGTCTTCATTGCCAGCATGGGCTCGCTGCTCTGGCTCATGCTGATGGCCCTGGCTGTCCACCTGTGCCAGCAGCGTGCCCGGCACCCTAGCCGAGGGCAGCTGCATGCCCCGAGCAAAGGTGAGCAGGTGGCTGGGGCTGGGGAGCTCCTGTGGCCCCTAGCCTGGGGGAGGTGTGGGGCAGCCGGGCTCAGGGAGCTGGAGAAGTACCAGTCTTCAGGCTAAAGCAGGGCCCTGCAGCCACCCCACTCTCTGGACATCACACTGGGGATTGGTCCTAGACAATTCTGGTCTCCGCCCCACTGCTGCCCTGGGGGATGTCCCCAGGAGGGGGCATGTGTCACGGACGGGGGTTCCCTAGGCCCTGCCCCCACTCTCAGCCAGGCGGGACTCTCACGCAGCGGGGCGACAGGGACACAGCGTAGAACAGACTTGTCAGCACAGGGACCAGAAGCCGTCAGCACCATCCACTTTGGGGAGAGGGGCCCAGAGGGGTCCCCAAGCCAGGCCCTGGCCCCCTTCCTACCTCTCCAGCCAGCCCAGACTGCCCCACTCACCAGCCCAGGTCCAATTCCAACCAGCCAGGCCCCTCCTCTCACCCTTGGCCTGTTTCCTGGGAAGAAAGGGGTCACCTGGCTGCTGGGTTACAAAGAGCAGGGAGGGCCATTGCCTACGTGTGAGGAGTCAGCACACCCAAACTCCCCTCCCCACTGTGCGCTGGTGCTGTGCCTGGGGAAACTGAGGCACCCACCTCAGGTCGCTGCAGGACAGTAGGAAACACATGTGGCCCGACCAGGGGAATGTAATCCCAGCAAGCCCCACTTCATCATAACCTGTCAGCAGAGGGGGAGCCCCAGTTCCCATCCCAGTGCTGTGGACCTGCACCAGGACTGCCCAGAGAGGAGCTGGTAGAGTCCCTGGCACGAGGGAAGGGGCCGAGGTGAGAGACAGGCTCCCGAGGAGAAAAGTGGCCGGGGGAGGGGGCAGCTGGTGCCATGCAGCCCAGGGGGGTTTGCTGACCCGGGGGCTGGCAGGGGAGCAGCCCGGTCCCCGGAAGGCGCCATTGCAGTCGAGTAATTCCGCCTGCCTCGCCCCCAGGTCTGTGCCGATACGCCAGCGCAGCCCCCATGCTGAGGCAGAGGTGAGTGACGGGACGCTGGGTGGGCTTCCCATCGTGCTGTGCAGGCAGAGGTGCGGCTCCCCACGCCCCCAAGCCACCCCAGCAGGTGGGGGCACTCCTCCCCTCCCCTCCCCCAGCAGGGAGCTGCCCCCCTGCACCAGGGCAGCAGCTCTGTGCAGGGCCCAGAAGGGCAGGGAGCTCGCCCCCAGCCAGCGCTGCCCTGTGTGGGGTCAGGGCAGGGGACCAGAGGGCTCCATGTGCCATGGAGCCTCATGTTCCCCCATCCCCCTCCAAGCCAGACCTGCTGCCCACTTCTGGGGTGCAGCGTGGGGCCCCGGGCAAGGCAGGCACCTGGCGGTCTGCCTTAGCGTCCCTACCTGGGCATGCCCTAGTCCCACTGCCAGCCTGCTCTGAGCCAGAGCCACCCCCTTCCCCTAGACCCCTCATCCCACTCAGAGCCAACACCCCCAGCCCCGAACCTGTCCCCTGCTGCTCCCCAGCCCAGCTCCCATTGGCCGTGAGCCTCCTGCACCCCAGCCAGCGCATTCCCCTCCTGCTTCTCAGCACCCATAGAGAGAGCGAGGGAGAGGGAATGCAGCACACGGGGGCGGGGCCTCTGAGGAGGGCGGGGCCTCGGGAAGAGGCGTGGCCGCAGGGCAGGTGACTGGCAGGGGCAGAGCAAGGGCGTTCAGTTTTCTGCAGACAGACCCATTCACCTCCTCCGTCCGCAGCCCCGGGCTGGAGACGAGCAACTCGCCCTGGTTGGCCGCCCACTGGAAAGCCCCCTCCTGCTCCAAGAGCTTCAGCAGCAGCCGGTCGAGCAGCCAGCTCCTGTGGGCTGAGACCAAGGACAGCCCAGCCTGGCACCGCTCAGGTGAGGCCCTGCCCTGCCCTGCCAGCACTGGCCAGGCCACCCCTCCCGCTGTGCTGCAGGGTGTTCCAAGGGCACGGAGCCCAAGCGACGCTCCCTCTGCTGGGGTCCGGGGGTTGGGGGCCTGGCGGAGCGCCCCATGCTGGGTTCTGGGGGGCTGGTGGGGGGCTGGTGGAGCGCCCCATGCTGGGTTCTGGGGTGCTGGTGAAGCGCCCCATGCTGGGTTCTGGGGCCTGGTGGGGGGCTGGTGGAGCGCCCCATGCTGGGTTCTGAGGGCCTGGCGGGGGGCTGGTGGAGCGCCCCATGCTGGGTTCTGGGGTGCTGGTGGAGCGCCCCATGCTGGGTTCTGGGGCCTGGTGGGGGGCCGGTGGAGCGCCACATGCTGGGTTCTGGGGCCTGGTGGGGGGCTGGTGGAGTGCCCCATGCTGGGTTCTGGGGGGCTGGTGGGGGGCTGGTGGAGCACCCCATGCTGGGTTCTGGGGTGCTGGTGGAACGCCCCATGCTGGGTTCTGGGGCCTGGTGGGGGGCTGGTGGAGCGCCCCATGCTGGGTTCTGGGGGTCTGGCGGGGGGCCGGTGGAGCGCCACATGCTGGGTTCTGGGGCCTGGTGGGGGGCTGGTGGAGTGCCCCATGCTGGGTTCTGAGGCCTGGTGGGGGGCTGGTGGAGCGCCCCATGCTGGGTTCTGAGGGGCTGGTGGGGGGCCGGTGGAGCACCCCATGCTGGGTTCTGGGGGTCTGGCGGGGGGCCGGTGGAGCGCCACATGCTGGGTTCTGGGGCCTGGTGGGGGGCTGGTGGAGTGCCACATGCTGGGTTCTGGGGGGCTGGTGAAGCGCCCCATGCTGTGTTCTGGGGTGCTGGTGGAACGCCCCATGCTGGGTTCTGGGGTGCTGGTGGAACACCCCATGCTGGGTTCTGGGGGCCTGGCGGGGGGCTGGTGGAGCGCCCCATGCTGGGTTCTGGGGTGCTGGTGGAGCGCCCTATGCTGGGTTCTGGGGCCTGGTGGGGGGCCGGTGGAGCGCCACATGCTGGGTTCTGGGGCCTGGTGGGGGGCTGGTGGAGTGCCCCATGCTGGGTTCTGGGGGGCTGGTGGGGGGCTGGTGGAGCACCCCATGCTGGGTTCTGGGGTGCTGGTGGAACGCCCCATGCTGGGTTCTGGGGCCTGGTGGGGGGCTGGTGGAGCGCCCCATGCTGGGTTCTGGGGGTCTGGCGGGGGGCCGGTGGAGCGCCACATGCTGGGTTCTGGGGCCTGGTGGGGGGCTGGTGGAGTGCCACATGCTGGGTTCTGGGGGGTTGGTGGGGGGCTGGTGAAGCGCCCCATGCTGTGTTCTGGGGTGCTGGTGGAACGCCCCATGCTGGGTTCTGGGGTGCTGGCGGAACACCCCATGCTGGGTTCTGGGGGCCTGGCGGGGGGCCGGTGGAGTGCCCCATGCTGGGTTCTGGGGCCTGGTGGGGGGCCGGTGGAGTGCCCCATGCTGGGTTCTGGCGGGCTGGTGAAGCGCCCCATGCTGGGTTCTGGGTGTCTCCGGTGTGTCCGTGGGGCGGGGGGAGATCTGTGGATTAGGTGAGGCGGTGGACCCCCCAGGGGAAGGATCCGTAACACGCCATGTCTCTCCCCTTTCTCTCTGCAGCTGTGTCCTTCGACAGGCAGAGCCAGGGCTCCCAGCTCCCAGCTGCAGCGTGGGCCTCTGACAGCAGCAGTCTGTGCAGGGTCGACCTGCCTGCCAGGGATGTGCAACCCTTCCCCTGGTCCCCCCAGGCCTGTGCCCCGGGCCCTTACCCCAGTACTGCGAGACCTGGGCCCCGGGACGGCCAGAGCCTGGGCATGGAGCGTGGAGTGGGAGAAAGTGGGCTGTGGAAGCCAGCAGGCCTCAGTGTCCCCAGCCTCGCCCAGCCGGGGCCCTGGCATCCAGGTACGTCCCAGCTGGGAGCTCTGACCTGGGGGAGCCTGGGCCTGCATTGGGGCCACGCAGGAGCACGGCCCAGGGGGAAGGTGGCCGCTGAGTCTGTGGTGCCGCACTGCACCCATGTGGCAGGGCCAGCCTGCAGCTGGGGGAGGGGAGCTCAGGACTGGCACTGGGAGCAGCGGCAGCCACTTGGCATCAGCCCCCCGAAGCAGGCCAGGCGCGCCCCCATGGTGCCCCTGGCATTGCCGCGGCAGGGGTGGGGGCACAGGAGCAGGCTGGGGGTGGGGGGGTCTGAGCGACGGGGGCACTGACCTTCGCAGCCTCCCAGGGGCACAGGTGGCTTGTGTCCCCCACCACTCCCAGCCGGTCAGAGCGGCGGGGGGGAGCCTCCGGGCCCCAGCGGGGTAGGAGGAGGGGAGCGGCGGGGGGCTGCATCCAGCTGCGAGGCTCCAGGCTGCATGGGCTGCCCCGGCCATGGGCGGGATGGGGGCGGGGGGCTGGATCCGGGCGGGGCTCCGGAAGACAGCCTTCACCCAGCAGAGCTCAGTGGCTTGTGGGAGTGAGCGAGCGGTTCACGCCCGGCTGTGCCACGGGCAGGCACTGCGCAAACCTGGCCGGATTGCCCGGGACAGGGCTGCTGCCGCTCGCGGTGAGATTACCACGGGAACGCACGGTGCACAAGTGCAGCCTGGCTGCGCGCTGGCTTCTCGGGGCAGGCTGGGGCCTTGGCTCCCATGGGCTCTCCCCTGGGCCCAGCTCCCACTGCGAGCAGGCTCTGGGTACCGCCCCCAGTGCTCATCCCTCTGTCTGCCCTAGAGCTGCAGCAGGCGCATAGCAGCCCCGTGCTGCTGGCCAGCCCCCCAGCGTGCACCACCAGCCCTGGCGGCAGCTCAGCAAAGCGCACTGCAGACAGAGGTGAGCTAAGCTGGGGCCGCCCTGACCCCTCTCTGGCCCAGAGCCAGCACACCGGGGTGCTGTGCCTGGCCGGGCTGCCTTTGCTCAGCAGCTGGGGAGGGGTTCTGGGCATGCAGGTGATTTCTGGGCTGCTCTGCAGGCCTTTGAGTGCTCTGGGACCTGGGGGGCATTGCAGGCGTGTGGGGGAGACCGGCTTTGCCAGGGGGGCGTCAGAGCTTGAAAGGCTGTGGGTGGCAGGAGTCTCTGGGCGCTGTGTAGAAGGCAGGTTGGTGGGGCTGGGCTGCCTGTGGAGCTCTCTGCTTGGGGGCAGAGGAATGCTGAGGTCCTGCTTAGTGTCCTGCACCGTATCCTGCTCTCCAGCCACATGGTGGCTGGCTGGAGTTGCTGGCAGGTGCTGCTGCTGGGGGGCTGCCCGCTGGGCACCCTGGGCCTCCTGCCTGGCCAGAGACCTCCGAGGCTCAGGCTGCCCCTCACTCGTTGGGAGTCCCACCACCCCTGGCTCATCCCAGTGGTACCCACAGGCCCCTCTCCTGCTGCACCCCACTGCCAAGCACTCGGCCTATTCCTTCTTCCGGGCTCCACTGTCACCGGGAGCCGGGCTGCAGCTAGTGGCGCCTCTCTGGCCTCTTCTGCTGGCCTGGCCACTGGTTGGGGTGGTGCCCCTCTGGGGCCAGAGGCCGGGCTGGCGTCTTACTCCCTTCCTGACCCTCCCCAGGCTGGGGCTGCCATGAGCAGCATTGTGGGGCTCCAGCGCCATTCCTGCTGCCCTGCCAGCTGGGGTGCTCCTGGCTGAGCTCTGCCAAGCCTTGCTCTGCCCCAGAGTCAGCAGCCAGGGCACCGCTGCCCCCCAGGGACGGAGCGCCCTGCCCTGCCCTGCCCAGGGCTCAGCCCACCACTACCCAGCTGGGCAGGGTTGCAGAGGGGCTGTGCCAAAGCCACCAGCTTGGTTGAGGGTGTACAGGGCTCCAGACACTTGTGGAGATGCTCCCCCAGTCAGAAACATCCCCAGCAGTCCCAGTGGTAGCGCACCAACCCGCAAAGCCGAGCAGTATCTGCCAGCTCTGGCACACTGATGCACGAGCTGGCCTGTGACCAGGCCAGGCCTGATCGGCCACTGTAGCCAAGCAGCACCAACAGCCCTGCAGCCTCCAACCACTAAGCCACCCAGTGTCCCACCACTGGCCGGTGCCCCGGGTGCAAGGTGCCTGTAACGGGGGAGGCGGCCTGGGAACGCCTGCAGCAGCTCTGTGCTTCTCCAACCCAGTGCGAAGGGTGATACGGCCCCGAGCAGGAGCTGTGAAAGCAGACGGGGGGCCGGCCCTACGGGCAGGGAGTGATCCACAAAGCCCCGGGGCCCTGAAGGAGCTTTGTTGGCAGGAGGTGCTTTGCCGGGCTGGGCTGCCATGAGCTGAGGCTGGCGCCTGCCTCTCTCCTTCCCCACAGCCAGCAAGCTGCTGTGCTCGTCTGGCCAGTGTGGCTCCCCTGTTAGACCAGGACTGGCCTGCCCAGCTGGGGAGGGACTGGGGATGGGGAGCACCTGGCAGCTGGTGAGGCACCGAGAGGGCCAGCCACATAGAATCCCTCCGGCCAGCAGTTGTCGGCCGCCGCAGGGCCTCCCCTGTGGCCAGCCAAGCCTGTTGTGGAATGCGACGTGGGCCCCAGGCTGGGGTGGAGATGGCAGGGAGGAGCACCAGCATCTGCCCATGCCCTGCCCCTCCTTGGGGGTGGGGGGAGTACCACAGAGGGACCCAGCAGAGATGTCAGCAATGGGCCCACGGAGCCTGGGCCACGGACCACATCATGCACCCACGTCCTGGGTCCGCCCTGGGCGTGTGCGGCCGAGCAGGGAGAGAAGAGGCTCCCTTGGGCAAGGCCTGGGTTAGCTGAGGAGGCTGCATGAGGGGGACCCCCTGCCTGCTGACCCCCACCTGCCACCAGTGGGATGACAGCCCCTGTCTGCCAGGGCCAAGCCTGGACTGGCCGTTGCACTGAATGGACAGGGTCGCACACGCAGCCAGAATCAGGCTTGTGGCCAGGGGCAGTGTCGGCCCAGGGGCCATTGGCTGGCTGCTGCCCAGGCTTCCAGGCAGGGCTGCTGCCCTCTGGCTGGTGGGCGGGGGTGCCTGGGGGTGAGGCTGGGTGGGTGATTGGCGGGTGGGGAGCTGGGGCTGGGGGTGATTGGCAGGAGGGTGGGTGGGGGCAGGGGCGGGTGGGTGATTGGCAGGTGGGTGGGTGACTGGAAGCTACTGGGGGCTAGGCGGCTGCCTGATGGTTTTTCCTGTTTTTCCCCAGGGGCGGAAGCCAAAGTGCTGGAAACCTTCAGCCCCCTGAGGCTGCTGGAGCCCGGCGGCGCCCAGCGCGTGACGGGCACGTTGCCCCTGCCTCCCGCCCCGCACGGCCCCCAGGGCCAGGCTGCGCACTCAGGGTAAGGGCCTGCGGCGTGTACTCCCAGTGCCGCTGCCCCAGCCTTGCCTGCCGGGGCGCTGCGGCTAGAGCTCCTTTGGCCGCCCCACAGCGCCTCTGGGAGCAGCCTGGCTCCCTGACCTGCCGAGGGCAGAAGCCCACAAGCTGCGGGAGGGCTGGTGTGCCGGGCGGGGGGCCGAAGAATCCCCAGCAGGGCTCCAGGCTGGGACCTGAAGGGCTAAGCAGGGTGTCGCGAAAAGATGCTGGGCAGTACGGGGGACCGGGAGCCAGAGATGAGCCACCAGTGCGCCCTGGGAGCAGGGAAGGCCCCTGGCACGTGGGGCTGCGTCAGGAGGAGCACTGCCAGCAGCTCTCGGGCAGTGTTCTGCCCTCTCCTCAGCACCGGAGAGGACATGGCCGGCGCACCGTGCTCAGCTCTACCCTGGCCTTACACAAAGGCTGTGACTGCCCTGGCAGAGCGTGTGCCACTGGGCTTGGGGGCTGGAGCACGTGAATTCCGGGGCCAGGCTGTGGGACCTAGGCTTGCTGAGGCTACAGAAGAGAAGAGTGAGGGGGGAGGAGGTGATAGCAGCATTGGAGGGGTGATGCCGGGCAGGGTGTGCCGGGGTTGTGATACCACAAGGGGGGGTGATGCCGGGCAGGGTGTGCTGGAGCTGTGATATCAAGTGGGGGAGTGATGCCGGGCAGGGTGTGCTGGAGCTGTGATATCAACTGGGGGGTTGCTGCCAGGCAGGGTGTACCGGGGTTGTGATAACACACGGGGGGGGGGGGGTGATGCTGGGCAGGTTGTGCCGGGACTGTGATACCAGGCGGGGGGGGTGATGCTGGACAGGGTGTTCCGGGGTTGCGATACCACGTGGGGGGGCTGATGCCGGGCAGGGTGTGCTGGGGCTGTGATACCAGGCAGGGGGGTAATGCTGGGCAGGGTGTGCCGGGGCTGTGATACCAGGTGGAGGGGTGATGCTGGGCAGGGTGTGCCGGGGCTGTGATATCGGGCAGGTGGGTGGTGATGCTGGGCAGGGTGTCCCGCGGCTCTAATACCAGGTGGGGGGGGTGATACCAGGAAGGGTGTTCCAGGGGTGTGATGCCAGGTGGGGGGTTGATGTCGGTCAGGGTGTGCTGGGTCTGTCATAATGGGCAGGGTGTGTCGGGTCTGTGATACTAGGCAGGGGGGTGATGCTGGACAGGGTGTGCCACGGTTATGATACCAGGTGTGGGGGGGGTGATGCGGCGCAGGGTGTGCCCGGGTTGTGATATCAGGCGGGGGGGTGATGCCGGGCAGCGTGTGCCAGGGCTGTGATACCAGGCGGCGGGGGGTGACGCTAGACAGTGTGTGCCGGGGCTGTGATACTGGGTGTGGGAGTGATGCTTTGGATGGTGTGCCGGGGCTGTGATATTAGGCGGGGAGGTGATGCCGGACAGGGTGTGCCGGGGCTGTGATATCAGGTAGGGGGGTGATGCTGGGCAGGGTGTGCCGGGGGGGGGGGGCGGGGGGGAGATGCTGGACAGGGTGTGCCAGGGCTGTGATATCATGCGATGGGGTGATACCAGGCAGGGTGTGCCAAGGGTGTGATGCCAGGTAGGGTGTGCTGGGGGTGTGACACTTGGCGGGGGGGAGTGATGCTGGGCAGGATGTGCCGGGGCTGTGATACCAGGAGGCGGGGGGGGTGATGCTGGGCAGGGTGTGCCGGGGCTGTGATACCGGGCGTGCGAGTGATGCTTTGGATGGTGTGCCGGGGCTGTGATATTAGGCGGGGGGGTGATGCCGGGGCTGTGATGCCGGGCAGGGTGTGCCGGGGGGCGGGGAGATGCCGGGCAGGGTGTGCCGGGGGGCGGGGAGATGCTGGACAGGGTGTGCCGGGGGTGTGATGCCAGGCGGGGGGGAAGTGATGCTGGGCAGGGTGTGCCGGGGCTTTGATGCCAGGCGGGGGGGAAGTGATGCTGGGCAGGGTGTGCCGGGGCTTTGATGCCAGGCGGGGGGGAGTGATGCTGGGCAGGGTGTGCCGGGGCTCTCATACCAGGCATGGGGGTGATGCCGGGCAGGGTGTGCCGGGGCTGTGATACCAGGTGGAGGGGTGATGCCGGGCAGGGTGTGCCGGGGCTGTGATACTAGGCGGGTGGGTGGTGATGCCGGGCAGGGTGTCCCGCGGCTCTAATACCAGGTGGGGGGGTGATGCCAGGAAGGGTGTTCCAGGGGTGTGATGCCAGGCAGGGGGTTGATGTCGGTCAGGGTGTGCTGGGTCTGTGATACTAGGCAGGGGGGTGATGCTGCGCAGGGTGTGCCGGGGTTGTGATATCAGGCGGGGGGGTGATGCCGGGCAGCGTGTGCCAGGGCTGTGATACCAGGCAGCGGGGGGTGACGCTAGACAGTGTGTGCCGGGGCTGTGATACCGGGTGTGGGAGTGATGCTTTGGATGGTGTGCCGGGGCTGTGATATTAGGCGGGGGGGTGATGCCGGACAGGGTGTGCCGGGGCTGTGATATCAGGTAGGGGGGTGTGTAATGGAGTGGGGGGAGTGCATGTGTGAGTCAGGCTGGATGTCTGAGGCAAGCAGCAGCTCCCAGTGGCTAAGGATGACCCTGGGGCTACAACTGGCAGGTGACACCTCTGCCTGAACAAAGAGCAGGGAGGAGCTGAGCTGGGTTTTGAATCGGGGGCGGCAGTTAGAGGGAGGAGAAGGGAGAGGTGGAAGGCAGCCAGCCTGAGGAGGGGGAAGCTACACCCCAGAGGGGCACCCCTCGGGGTCTTCCCCCCAGGACAGGTTGGAAGGACTGTCTCTAGCTGCTGTGCTGTCGCTTCTGTGAGAAACTGGACATCTGTTGCCTAATAAACCTGCTGTTGTACCTGCTGAGTGAGAGTCTCTCCTGCCAGCGGACGGGGTGCAGTGCAGGGGGACCCCTGAACCCCATCACACTGGTGTCAGAAGTGGGATGCACTGCACCCACGGATGAGCTCCCAGCAGTGGCTGACTGAGCACCAGAGAAGGAAGGAGTCTCACAAGAGCCAGAGGGGGAACAGAGCCATTCCTGCAGCTGCTGCTGGTGAGTGGATACCCCGGGAAATAGCGGGGAGATGGATTATACCCGACTCCTGAAGGCAGAGCTAGCGGGGCTGTGCAGAGAGAGGGGCCTGACCGTGGGGAAGGCGACCAAGGCCCAGCTGATTGCCCAGCTGGAAGAGAGTGACCGATCCGGGGGGGCAGAGCCTGTCCCGGCAGAAAGTGGCCGGTCAGCCTCGGGAAGCGTTTCGGATTCTCCGACAGGAGCAGGGGCTCGACGCCGTCAGACAGACGCGGTGCCCACCAGGTCGCGCTCAGCTAGCGGTGGTCCATCGCGGGCAGAGTCCCCCGCCGCAGAGCTGCGACGGCTGGAACTCGAGGTGAAATTAAAGGAACTGGAGCACCAGGAACGGGAAAGAGAGCGTGAGCGCCAGGAACGGGAAAGAGAGCGCGAGCACGAGTGCCAGCTACAAGAGAGACAGCGGGAGGAAAGAGAGCGAGAGTGTGAGGAGAGAGAGCGAGAGCGGGAGCATGAGCGAACCATGGCAGAGGCGAGACGCCAAGAGGCCCCAGCTGCGGTAAGCGGGGAGAGGGCCAGACGGATCGGGGTGGCCAGTCACTTGGAGACGCGTGTGCTGGCCCAGTGTCAGGACACAGGGGACATGGACGAGTTCCTTACCACCTTCGAGCGAGCCTGTGAGTTGCATGAGGTTCCCCCAGATGAGTGGCTCCGGCACCTCACCCCCTTGCTGGGCCAGAAGGCTGCAGCGGTGCTCAGCCAGCTGGTGGGGCTGCAGCCTGGGGACTATGAACGGTTCAAACAGGCCCTGCTGCATAAGTTAGGGCTGACTCCGGAGATGTACAAGAAGAAGTTCCAGGAGGCGCAGAAGAGGCCAGAGGAAACCCATGTAGATACAACCGCCGCCTGAAGCAATACTACCAGAAGTGGGCGTTCGGAATGGGAGTCCAGTCTGTAGAGGACCTGATCGAGCTGGCGGTCGTGGAGCGATTCTACGAGATGTGCGCACCTGACCTGAGGCTGTGGCTCGTGGACCGGAAGCCAGGGGACTCACATGATGCAGGGAAACTGGCAGATGACTTCACAAACAGCCGGGCCAGGTTTGAAAGTGAGCCCCACAAAGAGAGGGAGTCCCGGAGAGACCGAGAATCTCAGAGAGACCGGTCCCTAACTGTACGACAGAGGGGACCACCTCTTGGGCAAGCCCAGGAAAGAGGGGCCAGCCACCCACTCCCCAGAGAGCCAAACAGATCCCGGACAGAGCAGCCGGCCCGAGGGACACAACAAGACCCAGGCTGTTATCGCTGTGGGCGAAAGGGGCATAGAGCAGCCCAGTGCCCCAGGCTCCCAGACAGGTTGAGCAGGCCGGGGGGTCATGGAGTCAACTGGGTGGGGTCCCAGAAGTCAGAGGGGCTGGCGGCCAAGGCGGGTGGTGCTGACAATGGGCACTCGGATTGGGCCGAGTCCGCCCCACAGACCAGCTCCTCAGGGGGACCAAATGCTCAGAGGTCAGTTTACAGAGTGGGGGCGGCACTGCCTCTGTGGAGCAAGCGTCTCAAACACCTCGAGGTAGAAGGGAAAAAGGTCACGGGGTTCTGGGACACAGGCGCTGACGTGACGCTGGCCCGACCCGGGGTGGTGGCACCGGGCTGCATGATACCCGATTCCCACCTGACGATAACAGGAATTGATGGGACCCCTTTCAAGGTGCCCATGGCGAGGGTGCACCTGAAATGGGGGAAGAAGGAAGGCCCCAAGGAGGTGGGCGTGCACAGCCATTTGCCGGCGGATGTACTGATGGGGGCTGACCTGGAGAACTGGCAAGGTGAACGCCCTCGTGCCCTGGTCCTGACCCGTAGCCAAAGAAAACGAGGGGTGCGCTCCCCAGATTCAGGGGTACAGGCCCAGCCAAAGTCACAGGAGCCACGGGCCAACGCTGAGAGAAAGGGGGCCCCCAAAAACCAGATCTCACAGGCCAGGGGTGCTGGAGCCAGGCAGGGATGGGGAAGTAGCATCCGCTCCTGCCCCAGCGGAAGAATTCCAGGCAGAGCAGCAGAGAGACCCCTTCTTGCAGAAGCTGAGGGAACTGGCCAGTCTCAGCCAAGCTCCACAGCTGGGGGAGGGCTGCAAGGAGAGATTCCTGTGGGAAAAGGGATTCCTGTACCGGGAATGGGCTCCCAGACGCAAAGCGGAGCCATGGAAGGTCCAGAGGCAACTGGTGGTTCCCCAAAAGTACCAGTGCAGGCTGCTGTACCTAGCCCATGATGTCCCGCTCGCAGGACACCAGGGGATCCACCGCACCAGGAGAAGGTTGTTACAGAACTTTTTCTGGCCAGGGATCTTTGCAGCTGTCCGTCTGTATTGCCTGTCCTGCGATCCCTGCCAGAGGGTGGGGAAGAGCCGGGACAAGGGGAAAGCTGCCTTGAGGCCACTGCCCATCATAGAGGAGCCTTTCCAGAAAGTGGCTATAGACATAGTGGGCCCCTTCAGCAAGGCAACGCGTTCGGGGAAGAAATATATTTTGGTAGTGGTAGATTTTGCCACGCGATACCCAGAAGCAGTGGCCTTGACCTCTATCGACGCTGACACCGTGGCAGATGCACTGCTGTCCATTTTCAGCAGAGTGGGGTTCCCCAAGGAGGTCCTCACAGATCAGGGGTCCAACTTCATGTCGGCCCTACTGCAAAGCTTGTGGGACAAGTGTGGGGTCCGGCACACCGGGGCCACAGCCTACCACCCGCAGACCAATGGGCTGGTGGAGAGATTCAATGGGACTCTGAAGCAGATGCTGAGAACCTTCATGAATCAATACCCCCATGACTGGGACAAGTACTTACCCCACCTGCTGTTTGCATACAGGGAGGTGCCCCAGGAATCCACGGGGTTCTCCCCGTTTGAGCTGCTGTATGGAAGGAGGGTACGGGGACCCTTGGACTTGCTCAGAGAAGAGTGGGAGGGGACGGCCTCTCCTGAAGGGGAGTCAGTGGTACAGTATGTACTGACCTTCCGGGAAAAACTCACCGAGCTCATGGGCCTGGCCAGGGAGAACCTCTCCATGGCCCAAAGGAAGCAAAAGGTCTGGTATGACCGTAAGGCCAGGGCCCGAGCCTATGCCACCGGGGATCAAGTGATGGTCCTTATACCTGTGCGGCGGAACAAGCTGCAAGCGGCCTGGGATGGGCCCTTCAAGGTTGTCAAACAGCTAAATGACGTGAATTGTGTGGTGGAACTGGCGAACCGGGCCCACAGCCACCGGGTCTATCATGTGAACATGATGAAACCTTACTGGGACAGACAGAACTTGGTGCTGGCCGTGTGCAGACACTGGGAGGGGCAGGGGGATGATCCCTTGGTGGATTTACTCACAAGGACTGGAGCCGGCTCCTTGCTGGAGTCTATTCCCCTCTCAGACCAGCTGACCCCTGCCCAGCAGACGGAGATCAAAGAGGTGCTGCATTCGCATCAACAGCTGTTCTCTGACAGACCCGGACGCACTGACCTGGCTGTCCACCGAATAGAGACAGGCACCCACGCCCCTATCAAGTGTGTGCCATTCAGAGCCACAGGGAGGACGGCTCAGGACATAGAGCGGGAGGTTGAAAACATGCTGGCTCTGGGGGTGATGCAACCCTCGTCCAGCTCCTGGGCCTCTCCCGTGGTGTGAGTCCCTAAAAAAGATGGGTCTGTTCGGTTTTGTGCGGACTATCGCAAGCTTAACGCCATCACTCTCTCGGACGCCTACCCCATGCCCAGGCCTGATGACCTTTTAGACAAGCTGGGGGGAGCCCGTTACCTCACCACCATAGACCTCACCAAGGGGTACTGGCAAGTGCCATTAGACCAAGATGCCCAGCTGAAGTTGGCTTTCATCACTCCTGTGGGGCTCTACGAGTTCCTGGTCCTGCCCTTTGGCCTCAAGGGGGCACCCGCTACCTTCCAGCGTCTGGTGGACCAGCTGCTGAAAGGGATGGAGAGCTTTGCCCTGGCGTACATGGACGACGTTTGCATCTTCAGCCAGACGTGGGAGAACCATGTGTCCCAAGTCAAGCAGGTGCTGGACCGACTCCAGAAGGCCGGGCTGACTATCAAGGCAGGGAAGTGCAAGGTGGGAATGGCTGAGGTGACCTACCTGGGCCACAAGGTGGGCAGCGGCTGCTTAAAGCCAGAGCCAGCTAAAGTGGAGGCTGTCAGAGATTGGCCCACACCCCAGACTAAGAAACAGGTCCAGGCCTTCATTGGGATGGCAGGGTACTACCGGAGGTTTGTGCCCCACTTTAGCTCCATCGCAGCCCCCCTCACGGAGCTGTGTAAAAAGGGAAAGCCTGACAAGGTGGTCTGGACGGAGCAGTGCGAACAGGCCCTCTGTGCGCTGAAGGAGGCTCTGGTCAGGGCCCCAGTGCTGGCAAATCCAGACTTCAACAAGCCCTTCCTGTTGTTCACCGATGCCTCGGACGTGGGGCTGGGGGCGGTGCTAATGCAGGTGAATGACAAAGGGGAGAAACACCCCATCGTGTACCTGAGTAAGAAGCTGCTGCCCCGGGAGCAGAGCTACGCGGCCATAGAGAAGGAATGTCTGGCCATGGTGTGGGCGCTGGGGAAGCTGCAGCCGTACCTGTTTGGACGGCGTTTCACCGTGTACACCGATCACTCACCCCTGACCTGGCTGCATCACATGAAAGGGGCCAACGCCAAGCTCCTGCGGTGGAGTCTGCTCCTGCAGGACTACGACATGGAGGTGGTCCACGTCAAGGGGAACAACAACACCATAGCCGATGCCCTGTCACGCAGGGAGGGCCCCGAGCTTCCCCAGGTCACTGGCTAAGTGACCTCGCTCAGTGCGGTCTGGAAGGGGGGAGAGATGTGATGGAGTGGGGAGAATGCAGGTGTGAGTCAGGCTGGATGTCTGAGGCTAGCAGCAGCTCCCAGTGGCTAAGGATGACCCTGGGGCTACAACTGGCAGGTAACACCTCTGCCCTGAACAAAGAGGAGGGAGGAGCTGAGCTGGGTTTTGAATCGAGGGGCGGCAGTTAGAGGCTAGGGGAAGGGAGAGCTGGAAGGCAGCCAGCCTGAGGAGGGGGAAGCTACACCCCAGAGGGGCACCCCTCGGGGTCTTCTCCCCAGGACAGGTTGGAAGGACGGTCTCTGGCTGCTATGCTGTCGCTTCTGTGAGAAACTGGGCATCTGTTGCCTAATAAACCTGCTGTTGTACCTGCTGAGTGAGAGTCTCTCCTGCCAGCGGACGGGGTGCAGTGCAGGGGGACCCCTGAACCCCATCTCAGGGTGATGCCAGGCAGGGTGTGCTGGGGGTGGAGATGCTGGATAGGGTGTGCCAGGGCTGTGATACCATGTGGTGGGGATGATACCAGGCAGGGTGTGCCAAGGGTGTGATGCCAGGTAGGGTGTGCTGGGGGTGTGACACTTGGTGGGGGGCGGTGATGCCGGGCAGGGTGTGTGGGGCTGTGATGCCAGGCGGCAGGGGGGGGGTGACGCTGGGCAGGGTGTGCCGGGGCTGTGATACCAGGCGGCGGGGGGGGTGACGCTGGGCAGGGTGTGCCGGGGCTGTGATACCAGGCGGCGGGGGGGGTGACGCTGGGCAGGGTGTGCCGGGGCTGTGATACCAGGCGGCGGGGGGGGTGACGCTGGGCAGGGTGTGCTGGGGCTGTGATACCAGGCGGCAGGGGGGGTGACGCTAGACCGCGTGTGCCAGGGCTGTGATACCAGGCGGCAGGGGGGGTGACGCTAGACCGCGTGTGCCAGGGCTGTGATACCGGGCGTGCGAGTGATGTTTGGATGGTGTGCCGGGGCTGTGATATTAGCGGGGGGGATGATGCTGGGGCTGTGATGCCAGGCAGGGTGTGCTGGGGGGTGGGGAGATGCTGGACAGGGTGTGCCAGGGCTGTGATACCACACGGTGGGGGTGATGCCGGGCAGGGTGTGCCGGGGGTGTGACACTTGGCGGGGGGGGGTGATGCCGGGCAGGGTGTGCTGGGGGTGTGATGCCAGGCAGGGGGGAGTGATGCCGGGCAGGGTGTGCTGGGGGTGTGATGCCAGGCAGGGGGGAGTGATGCCGGGCAGGGTGTGCCGGGGCTGTGATGCCAGGCAGGGGGGGTGATGCCGGGCAGGGTGTGCCGGGGGTGTGATGCCAGGCGGGGGGGAGTGATGCTGGGCAGGGTGTGCCGGGGCTGTGATGCCAGGTGGGGGGGAGTGATGCCGGGCAGGGTGTGCCGGGGCTGTGATGCCAGGCGGGGGGGGTGATGCCGGGCAGGGTGTGCCGGGGGTGTGATGCCAGGGGGGGGGGAGTGATGCTGGGCAGGGTGTGCTGGGGCTGTGATACCAGGCGGCAGGGGGGGTGACGCTGGGCAGGGTGTGCCGGGGCTGTGATACCGGGAGTGCGAGTGATGCTTTGGATGGTGTGCCAGGGCTGTGATATTAGGCAGGGGGGTGATGCCGGGGCTGTGATGCCGGGCAGGGTGTGCCGGGGGGCGGGGAGATGCTGGACAGGGTGTTCCAGGGCTGTGATACCATGCGGTGGGGGTGATGCTGGGCAGGGTGTGCCGGGGGTGTGATGCCAGGCGGGGGGGAAATGATGCTGGGCAGGGTGTGCCAGGGCTTTGATGCCAGGCCGGGGGGGTGATGCTGGGCAGGGTGTGCCGGGGCTGTGATACCAAGCAGCGGGTAATTCTGGGCAGGGTGTGCCGGGGCTGTGATACCAGGTGTGGGGGTGATGCCGGGCAGGGTGTGCCGGGGCTGTGATACCAGGCATGGGGGTGATGCTGGGCAGGGTGTCCCGGGACTGTGATGATGGGCAGGGTGTGCCGGGGATGTGATACCAGGCGGTGGGGTGATGCTGGGCAGAGTGTGCCGGGGCTGTGATGCCAGGTGTGGGGGGGTGATGCTGCCCTGGGTGTGCCGGGGCTGTGATACCAGGCCGGGAGGGTGATGCTGGGCAGGGTGTACCAGGGCTGTGATACCAAGCAGGGGGTGATGCCGGGCAGGGTGTGCCGGGACTGTGATACCAGGCATGGGGGTGATGCCGGGCAGGGTGTGCCGGGACTGTGATGATACCAGGCAGTGGGGTGATGCCGGGCAGGGTGTGCCGGGACTGTGATGTTGGGAGGGGGGTGATGCTGGGGCAGGGTGTGCCGGGGCTGTGATACCAGGCGTGGGGGGGTGATGCTGGGCAGGGTGTGCCGGGGCTGTGATGCCAGGCGTGGGGGGGTGATGCCGGGCAGGGTGTGCCGGGGCTGTGATACCAGGCATGGGGGTGATGCTGGGCAGGGTGTGCTGGGACTGTGATGATGGGCAGGGTGTGCTGGGGATGTGATACCAGGCGTGGGGGGGTGATGCTGCGCAGGGTGTGCCGGGGCTGTGATACCAGGCCGGGAGGGTGATGCCGGGCAGGGTGTACTGGGGCTGTGATACCAAGCAGGGGGGTGATGCCGGGTAGGGTGTGCCGGGACTGTGATGATACCAGGTGGTGGGGTGATGCTGGGCAGGGTGTGCCGGGACTGTGATGTTGGGAGGGGGGTGATATCGGGCAGGTGGGTGGTGATGCCGGGCAGGGTGTCCTGCGGCTCTAATACCAGGTGGGGGGGTGATGCCAGGAAGGGTGTTCCAGGGGTGTGATGCCAGGTGGGGGGTTGATGTCGGTCAGGGTGTGCTGGGTCTGTCATACCGGGCAGGGTGTGCCAGGTCTGTGATACTAGGCAGGGGGGTGATGCCGGACACGGTGTGTTGGGTCTGTGATACTAGGCAGGGGGGTGATGCTGGACAGGGTGTGCTATGGCTGATACCAGGCGGCGGGGGGGTGACGCTAGACAGTCTGTGCCGGGGTTGTGATACCGGGTGTGGGAGTGATGCTTTGGATGGTGTGCCGGGGCTGTGATATTAGGCGGGGAGGTGATGCTGGACAGGGTGTGCCGGGGCTGTGATATCAGGTAGGGGGGTGATGCCGGGCAGGGTGTGCCGGGGGGCGGGGGGAGATGCTGGACAGGGTGTGCCAGGGCTGTGATACCACGCGGTGGGGGTGATACCAGGCAGGGTGTGCCGAGGGTGTGATGCCGGGTAGGGTGTGCCGGGGGTGTGACACTTGGCGGGGGGGGGTGTTTGCTGGGCAGGGTGTGCCGGGGGTGTGATACCAGGCGGCAGGGGGGTGATGCTGGGCAGGGTGTGCCGGGGCTGTGATACCAGGCCGCAGTGGGGTGATGCTGGGCAGGGTGTGCCGGGGTTGTGATACCAGGCGGCGGGGGGATGATGCTGGGCAGGGTGTGCCGGGGCTGTGATACCGGGCATGCGAGTGATGCTTTGGATGGTGTGCCGGGGCTGTGATATCAGGTAGGCGGGTGATGCCGGGCAGGGTGTGCCGCGGGGTGGGGAGATGCTGGACAGGGTGTGCCAGGGCTGTGATACCACGCGGTGGGGGTGATGCTGGGCAGGGTGTGCCGGGGGTGTGATGCCAGGCGGGGGTAGTGATGCTGTGCAGGGTGTGCCGGGGCTGTGATACCAGGTGGGGGGGTGGTGTTGCTGCCCAGGGTGTGCTGGGGCTGTGATACCAAGCAGGGGGTAATTCTGGGCAGGGTGTGCCGGGGCTGTGATGCCAGACGGTGGGGTGATTCTGGGCAGGGTGTGCCGGGGCTGTGATGCCAGGCGGGGGTGGGTGATGCTGGGCAGGGTGTGCCAGGGGGTGGGGAGATGCTGGACAAGGTGTGCCAGGGCTGTGATACCACGCGGTGGGAGTGATGCTGGGCAGGGTGTGCCGGGGTTGTGATACCAGGTGGCGGGGTGGTGTTGCTGCCCAGGGTGTGCTGGGGCTGCGATACCAGGCCGGGAGGGTGATGCTGGCCAGGGTGTGCCGGGGCTGTGATACCAGGCCGGGAGGGTGATGCTGCCCAGGGTGTGCCGGTGCTGTGATACCAAGCAGGGGGTAATTCTGGGAAGGGTGTGCCGGGGCTGTGATACCAGGCATGGGGGTGATGCCGGGCAGGGTGTGCCGGGACTGTGATGATGGGTAGGGTGTGCCGGGGATGTGATACCAGGCGGTGGGGTGATGCCGGGCAGGGTGTGCCGGGGCTGTGATACCAGGCCGGGAGGGTGATGCTGCCCAGGGTGTGCCGGGGCTGTGATACGAAGCAGGGGGTAATTCTGGGAAGGGTGTGCCGGGGCTGTGATACCAGGCATGGGGGTGATGCCGGGCAGGGTGTGCCAGGACTGTGATGATGGGTAGGGTGTGCCGGGGATGTGATACCAGGCGGTGGGGTGATTCCGGGCAGGGTGTGCCGGGGCTGTGATGCCAGGCAGGGGTGGGTGATGCTGGGCAGGGTGTGCCGGGGCTGTGATGCCAGGCGGGGCAGGGGGTGATGCTGCCCAGGGTGTGCCGGGGCTGTGATACCAAGCAGGGGGTAATTCTGGGAAGGGTGTGCTGGGGCTGTGATACCAGGCATGGGGGTGATGCTGGGCAGGGTGTGCCGGGGCTGTGATACCAGACATGGGGGTGATGCTGGGCAGGGTCTGCCGGGGCTGTGATACCAGGCAGGTGGGTGGTGGTGCCGGGCAGGGTGTGCCGTGGCTCTAATACCAGGTGCGGGGGTGATGCCAGAAAGGGTGTTCCAGGGGTGTGATGCCAGGCGGGGGATTGATGTCGGTCAGGGTGTGCTGGGTCTGTCATACCGGGCAGGGTGTGCCGGGTCTGTGATACTAGGCAGGGGGGTGATGCCAGACAGGGTGTGCCGGGTCTGTCATACCGGGCAGGGTGTGCCGAGTCTGTGATATGAGGCAGGGGGGTGATGCCAGACGGGGTGTGCCGGGTCTGTGATACTAGGCAGGGGGGTGATGCTGGACAGGATGTGCCATGGCTGTGATACCAGGTGTCGGGGGGGTGATGCTGCGCAGGGTGTGCCGGGGTTGTGATATCAGGCGGGGGGGTGATGCCAGGCAGCGTGTGCCAGGGCTGTGATACCAGGCGGCGGGGGGGGGTGACGTTAAACAGTGTGTGCCAGGGCTGTGATACCGGGCGTGCGAGTGATGCTTTGGATGGTGTGCCGGGACTGTGATATTATGCGGGGGGGTGATGCCGGACAGGGTGTGCCAGGGCTGTGATACCAGGCAGGGGAGTGATTCGGGGCAGGGTGTGCCAGGGCTGTGATAGCAGGCGGGTGGGTAGTGATGCTGGGCAGGGTGTGCCAGGGCTGTGATATCAGGCAGGTGGGTGGTGATGCTGGGCAGGGTGTGCCAGGGCTGTGATGCCAGGTGCGGGGGGATGATGCTGGGCAGGGTGTCCCGCGGCTCTAATACCAGGTGGGGGGCTGATGCCAGGAAGGGTGTTCCAGGGGTGTGATGCCAGGCAGGGGGTTGATGTCGGTCAGGGTGTGCTGAGTCTGTCGTATCAGGCAGGGGGGTGATGTGAGGCAGGGTGTGCCGGGTCTGTCATACCAGGCAGGGGGGTGATGCTGGACAGGGTGTGCCACGGCTATGATACCAGGTGTGTGGGGGGGGTGTGATGCTGCGCAGGGTGTGATGGGGTTCCGGGGTCCCCCTGCATTGCACCCCGTCCGCTGGCAGGAGAGACTCTCACTCACTCAGCAGGTACAACAGCAGGTTTATTAGGCAACAGATGCCCAGTTTCTCACAGAAGCGACAGCACAGCAGCCAGAGACGGTCCTTCCAACCCGTCCTGGGGAGAAGACCCCGAGGGGGGCCCCTCTGGGGTGTAGCTTTCCCCCTCCTCCGGCTGGCTGCCTTCCAGCTCTCCCTTTTTCTAGCCTCTAACTGCCGCCCCCGATTCAAAACCCCGCTCAGCTCCTCCCTCCTCTTTGTTCAGGCAGAGGTGTCACCTGCCAGTTGTAGCCCCAGGGTCATCCTTAGCCACTGGGAGCTGCTGCTTGCCTCAGACATCCAGCCTGACTCACACATGCACTCCCCCCACTCCATCACACAGGGCTGTGATACCAGGCGGCGGGGGGGCGACGCTCGACAGTGTGTGCCAGGGCTGTGATACCGGACGTGCGAGTGATGCTTTGGACAGTGTGCCAGGGCTGTGATATTAGGCGGGGGGTGTGATGCCGGGCAGGGTGTGCCGGGGGGGGAGATGCTGGACAGGGTGTGCCAGGGCTGTGATACCGTGTGGTGGGGGTGATGCCAGGCAAGGTGTGCCAGGGGGGTGATGCCAGGCAGAGGGTGTGATGCCGGGTAGGGTGTGCCGGGGGTGTGACACTTGGCGGAGGGGGTGATGCTGGGCAGGGTGTGCCGGGGCTGTGATACCAGGCGGTGGGGGGGTGATGCTGGGTAGTGTGTACTGGGGCTGTGATACCAAGCAGGGGGGTAATTCTGGGCAGGGTGTGCCGGGGCTGTGATACCAGGCGGTGGGGGGGTGATGCTGGGCAGTGTGTACCGGGGCTGTGATACCAAGCAGGGGGGTAATTCTGGGCAGGGTGTGCCGGGGCTGTGATACCAGGCGGTGGGGGGGGTGATGCTGGGCAGTGTGTACCGGGGCTGTGATACCAAGCAGGGGGGTAATTCTGGGCAGGGTGTGCCGGGGCTGTGATATCAGGTGGGGGTGGGGGGTGATGCCGGGAGGTGGGTGATGCTGGGGTAGGTTGTGCTGGGGCTGTGATAGCAGGCGGGTGGGGGTGATGACAGGCAGGGTGTGTTGGGTCTGCGATACTGGGCAGAGGGGGTGATGCCAGGCAGGGTGTGTCGGGGCTGTGATATCAGGCAGGTGGGTGGTGATGCTGGGCAGGATGTGCTGGGGCTGCAATGAGGGGTAGGGTGTCCCAGGACTGTGATATCAGGCGGGGGGGTTGCTGGGCTTTTTTCTGGACAGGTGGTAATTTAAATAAGCCCTTAGAAGGAGGTCACAGGCCTCCTATGCACAGATCCCAGGACCCAGACAGCCCCCTTCTGCAATCCCAGGCAAGAGAGCTCCACCCCGGCCCTCACTAGACCCCGGCCAAGCTTCCTAGTGGGAAGTGGCTGGCACGGAGATGCGAGGCCAAGGACAAGGCAGAAATAGGTGAAACAAAGTAACAGTTTTATCCTTATTGCTTAGGGTTTTAGTACAGGTAGTTTGTAACTTAGCTCAAGGATCACCAAATCCTCACAATGTATATGGTAGGTTTTTAAAAACAGACCACTAAAATAACAATGTTTTATTTTTCCGGAAGGCAAAAAATGAATTTATTAGTAGGAAGGGGTAGGTAAAAGGGGAAGGGTATAAATATCCCTGCTGCCCACTAATAAAGGCAGGGGGAGGAGTGCTAACCCCCACCTCCAACCGGGGGCAGGGCACTACACCTGCCCCAAAGTATAGGCCTGGGGGGCGGTCAAGACTGACTCCTCTTATTTGTGGGAGGCCTTCCATTTCCCCTGAAGAGGCTCTATTTAAAGGGGGCTCCTGGGCAGCCTTAGCTCTGCCTCAGGTAGCTCTGAGGTTGGCAGCTGATGGGAGGTGAGGAGGTCAAGCCTGCGCTCACAATAATATATATTTAATATTGAAACATTTACTAATAGTTTACTAGGAAGGTATTATTCCTTGCCCTGTTTTTACCCTCAATCCACCTATATATATATATATAAATATATACTATAACACAATACCTAATAGCGATTAATAATTAAATGTGCTCTAACAGGTTTATTTAAAGTTTTGAACCCCTGACTCATAGGCCCGGCCCTGAGGGTCAGGCCCTCGGGTCCTGCGCTACCCCTGTCAAAGCAGCACACTGCAGGGGCCCCAATGGGGGCCCCAATGTCCCAGGTAAGGGGTGTGTGTGTGTGTGTGTGTGTGTGTGTGTGTGTGTGAAAGGTCAGTTTAGGTAGACAGTTTTACATGTCCAGGAGTCCAGTCCAGTAGAATGACTCATGTCCAGCAGTCATCGTTGTCAGGTGAAGGCAGGAGTTCAAAATGGCAGGGCCGCAGGTAAAGTGATGGCAGAGATGTTGAAGATGGCAGCCTTTTGGTTTGGCAGCCAGGAGCGCAGTAGCCGCCTGACAGCGGGCCAGTTCGACACCTAGCTGCCGCCCCGCAGACACCGCTTGCCGCCGCTTGGGAGAGGAGCTGCAGCTTGTGGGCGCAGGCGCTGCTGGAGTCCAGTCAGCGTGTGATGGAGTGAGGGGAGCACATGTGTGAGTCAGGCTGGATGTGAGACACAAGCAGATCAGCTCCCAGTGGCTAAGGATGACCCTGGGGCGACAACTGGCAGGTAACACCTCTGCCCTGAACAAAGAGGAGGGAGGAGCCGAGCTGGGTTTTAAATCAGGAGTGGCAGTTAGGAAGCTGGGGAAAGAGGAGCTGGAAGGCAGCCAGCCTGAGGAGGGGGAAAGCTACACCCCAGAGGGGCACCCCTCGGGGTTTCCTCCCCAGGACGGGTTGGAAGGACTGTCTCTGGCTGCTGTACTGTCGCTCCTGTGAGAAACTGGGCATCTGTTGCCTAATAAACCTTCTGTTGTACCTGCTCAGTGAGAGTCAATCCTGCCAGCAGACAGGGTGCAGTGCAGGGGGACCCCTGAACCCCATCACACTGGTGTCAGAAGTGGGATGCACTGCACCCACGGATGAGCTCCCAGCGGTGGCTGGCTGAGCACAAGAGAAAGAAGGAGCCTCACAAGAGCCAGAGGGGGAGCAGAGCAATTCCTGCAGCTGCTGCTGGTGAGTGGATACCCCGGGAGGCAGCGGGGAGATGGATTATACTCGACTCCTGAAGGCAGAGGTAGCGGGGCTGTGCAGAGAGAGGGGCCTGACCGTGGGGAAGGCGACCAAGGCCCAGCTGATTGCCCAGCTGGAAGAGAGTGACCGATCCGGGGGGGCAGAGCCTGTCCCGGCAGAAAGTGGCCGGTCAGCCTCGGGAAGCGTTTCGGATTCTCCGACAGGAGCAGGGGCTCGACGCCGTCAGACAGACGTGGTGCCCGCCAGCTCATGCTCAGCTAGCGGTGGTCCATCGCGGGCAGAGTCCCCTGCCGCAGAGCTGCGACGGATAGAGCTCGAGGTGAGATTAAAGGAACTGGAGCACCAGGAACGGGAAAGAGAGCGTGAGCACGAGTGCCAGCTACAAGAGAGACAGCGGGAGGAAAGAGAGCGAGAGCGGGAGCATGAGCAGGCCATGGCAGAGGTGAGACACCAAGAGGCCCCAGCTGCGATAAGCAGGGAGAGGGCCAGACGGCTGGGGGTGGCCAGTCACTTGGAGACGCGTGTGCTGGCCCAGTGTCAGGACCCAGGGGACATGGACGGGTTCCTTACTGCCTTTGAGCAAGCCTGTGAGTTGCATGAGGTTCCCCCAGATGAGTGGCTCCAGCACCTCACCCCCTTGCTGGGCCAGAAGGCTGCAGCGGTGCTCAGCCAGCTGGAGGGGCTGCAGCCTGGGGACTATGAACGGTTCAAACAGGCCCTGCTGCATAAGTTCGGGCTGACTCCGGAGATGTACAAGAAGAAGTTCCAGGAGGTGCAGAAGAGGCCAGAGGAAACCCATGTAGATACAACCGCCGCCTGAAGCAATACTACCAGAAGTGGGCGTTCGGAATGGGAGTCCAGTCCATAGAGGACCTGATCGAGCTGGCGGTCGTGGAGCGATTCTACGAGATGTGCGCACCTGACCTGAGGGTGTGGCTCATGGACCGGAAACCAGGGGATTCACACAATGCAGGGAAACTGGCAGATGACTTCACAAACAGCTGGGCCAGGTTTGAAAGTGAGCCCCGGGGAGAGAGGGAGTCCCGGAGAGACAGAGAATCTCAGAGAGACCGGTCCCTGACTGTACGACAGAGGGGACCACCTCTTGGGCGAGCCCAGGAAAGAGGGACCAGCCACCTACCCCCCAGAGAGCCAAGCAGAGCCCGGGCAGAGCAGCCAGCCCGAGGGACACAACAAGACCCAGGCTGTTATCGCTGTGGGCGAAAGGGGCATAGAGCAGCCCAGTGCCCCAAGCTCCCAGACAGGTTGAGCAAGCCGGGGGGTCATGGAGTCAACTGGGTGGAGTCCCAGAAGCCAGAGGGGCTGGTGGCCAAGGCAGGTGGTGCTGACAATAGGCACTGGGATTGGGCCGAGTCCGCCCCACAGACCAGCTCCTCAGGGGGACCAAATGCTCAGAGGTCAGTTTACAGAGTAGGGGCGGCACTGCCTCTGTGGAGCAAGCGTCTCAAACACCTCGAGGTAGACGGGAAAAAGGTCACGGGGTTCTGGGACACAGGTGTTGATCTGACGCTGGCCCGACCCGGGGTGGTGGCACCGGGCTGCATGATACCCGATTCCCACCTGACGATAACAGGAATTGATGGGACCCCTTTCAAGGTGCCCATGGCGAGGGTGCACCTGAAATGGGGGAAGAAGGAAGGCCCCAAGGAAGTGGGCGTGCACAGCCATTTGCCGGCGGATGTACTGATGGGGGCTGACCTGGAGAACTGGCAAGGTGAACGCCCTCGTGCCCTGGTCCTGACCCGTAGCCAAAGAAAACGAGGGGTGCGCTCCCCAGATTCAGGGGTACAGGCCCAGCCAAAGTCACAGGAGCCACAGGGGCCAACCCTGAGAGAAAGGGGGCCCCCAAAACCCAGATCTCACAGGCCAGGGGTGCTGGAGCCAGGCAGGGATGGGGAAGTAGCATCCGCTCCTGCCCCAGCGGAAGAATTCCAGGCAGAGCAGCAGAGAGACCCCTCCTTGCAGAAGCTGAGGGAACTGGCCAGTCTCAGCCCTGCTCCACAGCTAGGGGAGGGCTGCAGGGAGGGATTCCTGTGGGAAAAGGGATTCCTGTACCGGGAATGGGCTCCCAGACGCAAAGCGGAGCCATGGAAGGTCCAGAGGCAACTGGTGGTTCCCCAAAAGTACCAGCGCAGGCTGCTGTACCTAGCCCATGATATCCCGCTCGCAGGACACCAGGGGATCCACCGCACCAGGAGAAGGTTGTTACAGAACTTTTTCTGGCCAGGGATCTTTGCAGCTGTCCGTCTGTATTGCCTGTCCTGCGATCCCTGCCAGAGGGTGGGGAAGACCCGGGACAAGGGGAAAGCTCCCCTGAGGCCACTGCCCATCATAGAGGAGCCTTTCCAGAAAGTGGCTATAGACATAGTGGGCCCCTTCAGCAAGGCAACGCGTTCGGGGAAGAAATATATTTTGGTAGTGGTAGATTTTGCCACGCGATACCCAGAAGCAGTGGCCTTGACTTCTATCGACGCTGACACTGTGGCGCATGCACTGCTGTCCATTTCCAGCAGAGTGGGGTTCCCCAAAGAGGTCCTCACAGATCAGGGGTCCAACTTCATGTCGGCCCTACTGCAAAGCTTGTGGGTCAAGTGTGGGGTCCGGCACACCTGGGCCACAGCCTTCCACCTGCAGACCAATGGACTGGTGGAGAGATTCAATGGGACTCTGAAGCAGATGCTGAGAACCTTCATGAATCAATATCCCCATGACTGGGACAAGTACTTACCCCACCTGCTGTTTGCATACAGGGAGGTGCCCCAGGAATCCACGGAGTTCTCCCCGTTTGAGCTGCTGTATGGAAGGAGGGTACGGGGACCCTTGGACTTGCTCAGAGAAGAGTGGGAGGGGACGGCCTCTCCTGAAGGGGAGTCAGTGGTACAGTATGTACTGTCCTGGGAAAAACTCACCGAGCTCATGGGCCTGGCCAGGGAGAACCTTTCCATGGCCCAAAGGAAGCAAAAGGTCTGGTATGACCGTAACGCCAGGGCCCGAGCCTATGCCACCGGGGACCAAGTGATGGTCCTTGTACCTGTGCAGCGGAACAAGCTGCAAGTGGCCTGGGATGGGCCCTTCAAGGTCGTCAAACAGCTAAATGACGTGAATTATGTGGTGGAACTGTCAAACCAGGCCCACAGCCACCGGGTCTATCATGTGAACATGATGAAATCTTACTGGGACAGAGAGAACTTGGTGCTGGCCGTGTGCAGGCACTGGGAGGGGCAGGGGGATGATCCCTTGGTGGATTTACTCACAAGGACTGGAGCCGGCTCCTTGCTGGAGTCTATTCCCCTCTCAGACCAGCTGACCCCTGCCCAGCAGACGGAGATCAAGGAGGTGCTGCATTCGCATCAACAGCTGTTCTCTGACAGACCTGGACGCACCGACCTAGCTGTCCACTGAATAGAGACAGGCACCCACGCTCCCATCAAGTGTGTGCCATTCAGAGCCACAGGGAAGACGGCTCAGGATATAGAGCAGGAGGTTGAAGACATGCTGGCTGTGGGGGGTGATCCAACCCTCATCCAGCCCCTGGGCCTCGCCCGTGGTGGTAGTCCCTAAAAAAGATGGGTCTGTTCGGTTTTGTGTGGACTATCGCAAGCTTAACGCCGTCACTGTCTCGGACGCCTACCCCAGGCCTGATGACCTTTTAGGCAAGCTGGGGGGGGCCCGTTACCTCACCACCATAGACCTCACCAAGGGGTACTGGCAAGTGCCATTAGACCAAGATGCCCGGCTCAAGTCGGCTTTCATCACCCCTGTGGGGCTCTACGAGTTCCTGGTCCTGCCCTTCGGCCTCAAGGGGGCACCCGCTACCTTCCAGCGTCTGGTGGACCAGCTGCTGAAAGGGATGGAGAGCTTTGCCCTGGCGTACATGGACGACATTTGCATCTTCAGCCAGACGTGGGAGAACCATGTGTCCCAAGTCAAGCAGGTGCTGGACCGACTCCAGAAGGCTGGGCTGACTATCAAGGCAGGGAAGTGCAAGGTGGGAATGGCTGAGGTGACCTACCTGGGCCACAAGGTGGGCAGCGGCTGCTTAAAGCCAGAGCCAGCTAAAGTGGAGGCTGTCAGAGATTGGCCCACACCCCAGACTAAGAAACAGGTCCAGGCTTTCATTGGGATGGCGGGGTACTGCCGGAGGTTTGTGCCCCACTTTAGCTCCATCGCAGCCCCCCTCACGGAGCTGTGTAAAAAGGGAAAGCCTGACAAGGTGGTCTGGATGGAGCAGTGCGAACAGGCCCTCTGTGCGCTGAAGGAGGCTCTGGTCAGGGCCCCAGTGCTGGCAAATCCAGACTTCAACAAGCCCTTCCTGGTGTTCACCGATGCCTCGGACGTGGGGCTGGGGGCGGTGCTAATGCAGGTGAATGACAAAGGGGAGAAACACCCCATCGTGTACCTGAGTAAGAAGCTGCTGCCCTGGGAGCAGAACTATGCAGCTATAGAAAAGGAATGTCTGGCCATGGTGTGGGCGCTGGGGAAGCTGCAGCCGTACCTGTTTGGGCGGCGTTTCACCGTGTACACCGATCACTCACCCCTGACCTTGGGGCTACAACTGGCAGGTGACACCTCTGCCTGAACAAAGAGCAGGGAGGAGCTGAGCGGGGTTTTGAATCGGGGGCGGCAGTTAGAGGCTAGGGGAAGGGAGAGCTGGAAGGCAGCCAGCCTGAGGAGGGGGAAGCTACACCCCAGAGGGGCACCCCTCGGGGTCTCCTCCCCAGGACGGGTTGGAAGGACTGTCTCTGGCTGCTGTGCTGTCGCTTCTGTGAGAAACTGGGCATCTGTTGCCTAATAAACCTTCTGTTGTACCTGCTGAGTGAGAGTCACTCCTGCCAGCAGATGGGGTGCAGTGCAGGGGGACCCCTGAACCCCATCACACAGCGCCACAGGTGTAGTGGCGGCGCTGAAGTGATTCAGCTCAAAGATGGTGATTTCAGCTGATCTTTGCCACTCTGGGCTAGCCTAAGGGCTCGGCGGACGCTGCAGACGCAGCCAGCGCCTCCCTATACAGGGGCACAGAGTCCTTGTCTGCACTCCCCAGGGCCACAGAATGGCCTGAGGCACCAGCTTATATGCAGGGAGTCCATACATAATTCATGATTGTACCTGCGGTTTTCAATTAGGTGCTCTAGGGTGTGGAAGGTGGTAGAAGCTCCCACCTCCACCCAATCAGAGCCCTAGAATTCAAACACCTTGTCATGAGTTCAGGTTATGGAGGAAACCAGCTGACAAAAAGTGACCCTTGGGAATGCTGCCAAATGGCAGCCTGAGAGGCTTTGGCTACGAAAAGTCAGCGCAGGCACGTGTGTTCCCTGCCCCGGGGGGCGATCATGCCCTTAGATGTTATAAAATCATGACAGGGGTGATGCCAGAGAGGCTGTGCTGGGGCGGTGATGCCAGGCGGCGGGGGGGGCGGTGATGCCAGAAGGGGTGTGCCAGGGCTGAGATACCGGGGGCGGGGGGGGGGGGGGGGGATGCCAGGCACGGTGTGCTGGGGATGTGGTACCAGGTGGGGGGGAGGGGAATGCTGGGCAGGGTGTGCCGGGGCTGTGATACCAGGCAGGGGTTGATTCCAGGCAGGGTGTGCTGCGGCTGTGATACCGGGCGGGGGCGGGGGGGGGGTGTGATGCCAGAGGGGGGTGTGCTGGGGATGTGGTACCAGATGCCGGGGTGATGCCAGGCAGGGTGTGCTGGGGATGTGGTACCAGATGCCGGGGTGATGCCGGGCAGGGTGTGCCGGGGAGGTGGTACCGGATGACGGGGGTGATGCTGGGCAGGGTGTGCTGGGGCTGTAATACCAGGCCGAGGGGTGATGCCGGGCAGGGTGTGCTGGGGATGTGGTACCAGATGACGGGGTGATGCCAGGCAGGGTGTGCTGGGGATGTGGTACCAGATGCCGGGGTGATGGTACCGGATGACGGGGGTGATGCTGGGCAGGGTGTGCTGAGGCTGTAATACCAGGCCGAGGGGTGATGCCGGGCAGGGTGTGCTGGGGATGTGGTACTGGATGCCGGGCAGGGTGTGCCGGGGAGGTGGTACCGGATGACGGGGGTGATGCTGGGCAGGGTGTGCTGGGGTTGTAATACCAGGCCGAGGGGTGATGTTGGGCAGGGTGTGCTGGGGCTGTAATACCAGGCTGAGGGGTGATGCCGGGCAGGGTGTGCTGGGGCTGTAATACCAGGCCAAGGGGTGATGCCGGGCAGGGTGTGCTGGGGATGTGGTACCAGATGACGGGGTGATGCCAGGCAGGGTGTGCCAGGGCTGAGATACCAGGCAGGTGTGGGGGGATGCCGGGCAGGGTGTGCTGGGGATGTGGTACCAGATGACGGGGTGATGCCAGGCAGGGTGTGCCAGGGCTGAGATACCAGGCAGGTGTGGGGGGATGCCGGGCAGGGTGTGCTGGGCTCGTGATACCAGGCAGAGGGGTGATGCCGGGGTAGGTTGTGCCGGTGCTGTGATACAAGGCGGGGGGGGTGATGCTGGGCAGGGTGTTCTGGGGCTGTGATACCAGGCGGAGGGGGATGCCGGGCAGGGCGTGCCGGCGTAGTGATACCAGGTGGGGGTCGGGGGGGGATGCCGGGGATGTGATATCAGGTGTGGGTTTGATACTGGACGCAGTGGGCCAGCACTGTGATTGCAGATGGGGGGTGGGGTGATGCCGGGCAGGGTGTGCTGGGGCTGTGATGTCAGGTGGGGGGTGATGCTGGGCTGGGGTGAGGTGCTGGTCACTGTGTGCTGTGGTGTGATGCCAGGCAGGCATTCCCGTTCTGGCCGCGTGCCAGTCAAGGGGCTGTTGCCCCCACCTGATCTGGTCAGGTGCATCTGTCCCAGAAGCAGCAGGCGAGTGCCAGGCAGCCCTGCCCCACCTGGGGTGCCATTCGGGGCTGTGGGGCAGATGGGGCCCTGTGCAGGTGGGCTGAGCGTTTCCTCACTCTTCGAGGGCCCAGCCCCAAGGCCTGGTGGGGAGAGCACACCTGGTCTGATGCCCAGCAGTGCCCATGCCCGCTCCTGCGGCCGTACCTTGAGCACAGTGCCCCCGCAGCGCCCAGAGCCGGGCACATGCAGGGCAGGGCTTTCCCCTGCCTGCTGTAGCCGACGGCTCGTTCCGGAAGAGGACGCTGCTGATTTCCCACGAGGGTGTCTCACAACTGCTGCAGTACCAATGCAGGTGAGCACCATTTCCTGCAGCCATTGGGAGCCTGGTGCAGGGCCCTCTGGGCATGCTGGGTGAGTGCCCCCACTGCCCTGCGCTGCTGGAGGCGGAGCCGGAGCTGAGCCAAGTTAGCTGGCTGGAGGTGTTTGCCGAGGCTGAGACTGGCAGCTGCCGCTGGCCCAAGGCCCGGGCATTGCGCTCAGGGGTGAGGAGTGGGGGGCTCCAGGACGCAGGCGAGGGCATGAGGGGTGTGCAGGCCTGGGCATGACACTGTCCGTGCCCCCAGGGCGGCGGGAGAGCTGCTGCTGAGCGTGGAGGGTGCCCGCGGAGGCCTGCCCGCTTTGCCCGTGTCCGATGACGGGGAGGCTGTGCTGATGCCGCAGCAGGTGGCCGAATACTTGGAGTGCAGCGCTGGGGCCGAGTGCCAGAGGTGAGGGCTCTGGTGGCGCCTTGGCTGGGCCTAGGAAACTCCGTGTGTGCACTTACACATCCCCCGCACCCCCACTGGCGCACACACCCACCCCTGCACCCACTTGCACACCTCTACATGCACGCACACCCCCTTGCACTTCACACACCCCTGCACGCACACCCATTCACCCACCCCTGCACGCATGCCTGCCCCAGCATGCACGTGTGCCCGCTCACACCCCCTACACCCCTGCATGCACGCCCACTCACGCACCCCCACCCACTTGCACACCCCCGCATGCCTGCCCCAGTGCGCGTGCACACATGTGGTCGCACACCCCTGCCCCCCCATGCGCACACCCCTATGCATGCCCACCCCTGCCCCCTTGCCCAAGCATGCCCACTTGCGCCCCCTGCACCCATGCCTGCCCCAGCACCCACACCCGCTTGCATACACATCGAGCTGCACACCTACCTCCCCCAAAGACACCCTCACACCTATGGACCAGCACACCCACACCCACACCTACCTTTGCATCCACCCACACAGCCTCTTTGCGCGCACACACACTCATTTGCACACTGCTCATGCGCTGCTGTGTAAGCACACACCCACGTGCACTCATGCATGCCTGGGGTGCACCTGTGGGTGTGGGGGGGGCATTCCGTGTGCAGCTGTGAGTGGGCAGGGCCGCAGTCACCGGCTCTCTGTTGTGGAGGGTCGCTCCTCCATGCCCAGGGTGCCCGGCTTCCTGCAGCTTAGGACCAGGGGCAGGGCTCCAGCCCAGGACGGCCCTGCTGGTGTTCAAGTCTGGGTCTTTTCCCACTGCAGGGCTTGTTTGCCAGGCGGCTGCAAGAGGCCTCTCCCTGCCTGGGCATCCCACAACCCTGAGCTGCACGGAGGATGCCCAAGCCATCGGTGCAAGCACAGGGCCCGCCCCTCTGGCCTAGCTGCCTTGCACTGGCTGGGCACACGTATCCCGGCGAGCATGGGCTGGGGACTGGCCCCTGGCAGCAAGGTGGGGCCTGCCTCGGCAGCTCTGGCCATTGCTGGGCTGTGCTGACCTGGCCGTCCGTCACCCAGGAGCGCGGCTTTGCCAAGGCAGGATCTGCACCTGTCCTGCTAATGCCCCTGCCCGTGATCTCTTCCCCCAGCCACCGGCAGGTAAGCGCCTTCCTGCCCCACACCTATGGCTACATCTGCAGCCCACTGCCCTCCGAGCTGGGGGCAGGGCCTGCCCTGGAGGATGACGACCCCAAGGCCAAAGGAGGTGGCTGCCACCCCCTGCGCTTCTCACACCAATACTGCCGGACGCCCTCGTCCAGCTCCCTGGGGGGCTCCCTCCTCAATGCCTGGGGCTCGGTCTCCGAGGAGAACTTCACCAGCCCACGCTGCAGCCTGGTCAGCTCCTCCGACGGCTCCTTCCTCGCCGACGCCAGCTTTGCGCAGGCCCTGGCCGTGGCCGGGGACAGCTTCTGCTTTGGGCTGAGCTCGAGCGCTGCGGAGCAGTCCTATGCTGGTACGTTGTGCCCGCCTAGGCCATCGCCCTGGGGCTGGGGCTGGCCTGTCCCTGATCGGGGGGTAGGGGTCAGGGTCAGGGCTGGGGCTTCCCTGTCCCTGCTCGGGTGTTGAGGTCAGCCTGTCCCCAGTCAGAGGCTGGGGCTCAGGGTCAGCCTCTCCCTGTGCTGAGTACAAGCCATGGCAATCCCTGGAGCAGCCTCCACTCTGCTTCCCCCTGCTGAACACAGGCCTGAGGACAGCCTGGCCTTTGCCCTTCTGCTGCCGGCCCACCTTGCCCTGGGGTGCTCCAGCTGCATGGGCCCTGCCTCCTGCGGTTCCCGCCCTGCTCCAGGCCGTGTAACTCCGGGTTGCTCTGTCCCACAGATTTCTTGCCTCCTGCCTCTCCGCTGGATGGGCTGCTGGCAGCTCCTGCGCCCTGGGCAAGCCCGGCCTGGGAGTGGAGCACTGGCTGGCTGGAGGAGCTGGAGGACACCTGCTGCCGAGATGCCAGAGCGGAGGGCAGTGCTGACTGGGACCCAGCCCTGGCCCCTTGCAGGCCCTAGGCACGGACCAGCTGGCAGGTGTTAATGCTCCTGCGGCCTGGCACAGCTGGCTGGGCCCTGGTGGGGCACCCTGCTCTGGCACCGCAGCCCAGGGACTGCCTGCCTGCTGGGCCTTTCCTGGGCCAGCAGCACGGTGCTTGTGTGGTAGCCCTGTCCTGTGCCCTCAGGGTGGGGGCTGTCCACCTCCTGGACTAGTGCGGCCCCCCCCCCCCCCCCCGCTGGAGCCAGCTACCTCACGTGGGCTGGGCCAGTCAGCGCTGGGGTGGAACAGGCCCTGTCCTCTGCGCTGGCATAGCCCCCAGGGCACCTAGGCAAGGTGCCAGCCAGCCCTGCAGAGGATTCCCTTACCCTTTCGCTTGCCCCTGGGGCAGCATTTGGGAACTGCCCCAGACAGCATCACAAGGAGCCATACCCTGGGGAGAGGCAGAGCGTTATGGCGCCTGCTCCCACCCAGCGGCTAGGCGAGGGAGGGGTGTCCTCACCCAGCCAATGGAGCGCCAGAGGGCACTGTCTGGGGTGGTCCCCTGCACCCCTGCTAAGAGCCCCAGGCCCTTCTTCCTCGCTCCTGCCCTCTGCGCAACACCACCCCTACGTTCACACCAGCCAGCTGCACCGGCCCCTGGCAGGCTGAACACAGAGCGCCCCCCTAGGCCTGGCCCACTTGACCGTCTTGTCCCCCACGTACCAGCAATAGTCAGCTGTCCTGTCCAAAGGGGCTGGGGAACCTGTGTCTCACAAAAGACTGGCCACAAGTGGTGGTAATAAGCTGCATGAAGCCTCTCTCCGGAGCTGGTTCCGAGGCCAAAGCAAGTGAACTGGGCCAGCCTTTGCTTTCAAATGGCACTGGCGGTGCGAAGCTCAGCAAAGTGGAGCACCCATTTCTGCCAAGGCAACTCCTCCCTGCTCCTGCTCGAGTCCTAGCTGCAGCTCTCCCCAACTCCCCACGCACGCCGAGCTACAGGCAGCCCTGGCCGGCGTGCAGGGCACCAGGGAGTGCATGCAGCCATCCAGCAGTGCCTGGTAGCCATGGGGGTGGCCCAAGGAAGCCCAGGCTGGGAGCTTGCAGGTGGAGCTGTTAGGCCAGCACAGCTGCTCAGCAGGGGCACTCGCTCTCCCTCCTGGCCCCTCTGCTGGTCTGACTCGCTGGAGGCCTTTGCCTGACTTTCTGCTACAGCTGCCTGCACCTGTGGCCTTGGCCCCTGAATAAAGAGCACTGCCGGGGGCATGTCCCTTAGCGCCCTCCCGGCCTGACTCATGTTGGCTTGTGCCTCAGCAGGTGGGGTGCAGATCATGCCCACTGGCATGGCAGTGCAGCTCCACCATGGCAGCACCTGCCCCCCACAGGCACGCCCAGCACCCTCCACTATGTAACCGTGGGAGGGTGGGCTGGGTGTCCCACTGCCTGCTCCAGGGCCTTAAAGCCCAGTGTCCCTGGGAGAGTAGGGGGAGCGTAGCAGTCCACTGCCCCAGGCTTTCAGCAGGGACTGCGGAGGGTCCCCCCCCGCCAGCCCCACAAGGAACCAGCGGGGTTGCCGACCAGGAGTCCGGGGCCCCTTCTAGACTGGCAGGTACTTGGGAGCACAAGCTTTCCTGGGCAGACCTGCTTTGTCACATGCATGAGGGGGGGGTCCAGAGCAGACAAGGTTTGCTCAGTCAGAGTGGATGTGGCCCAGCCCGCAATAAGCACCGCCCCTCACTGCATCCAGGTACCAAAGAGCTTTATTGGGTGTGGTACAAAAAGCTCCTTCGCTCCTGCCCCCTGCGCACCAGGAGGGCTGGGTTGGCATGGCCATGGCCACACTGCCTGCTGGGGGGTGGCTCCCTACATCGCCTAGCCGCTCCCCTGCCCGCTGGGCACAACCCTTCCTCGGCAGCTCTGAGGGTGGGGCCTGTTGGGTGCCCGGCCCAGAGCCCCCTGTCCTGGGCTTGCTGCTCCCAACCCCACCTATTTACAAGGGACTCCAGTCACAGCGGAACCAACACAGGGCCCCGCGCCCAGCCCTGCTCTCTGCCTGTGTCCGCACCCTCCGCCAGCGCCACTGCCTTCATCTCTCCTCCTGCAAGGAGAGAAGGTGTCAGCGGCAGGGGATCCAGGGGCCCACCCCAGCACCTGCCAGCCCCATGGGAAATGCCACAGCAGCCCAGCCCCTGCTGGCAGCTGGGCCAGGGATCCAAGCTCGCTCCTCCTGCAAGGGCCAGCCCTCTCACGCCCCACTGTGGCACCCTCCTCCCTAGGGCACCTCTAAAGGCTCCCCAGGAAACCCCCTTGCCGTGCCAGTGACCCCACTGGGGGCTGCTCCAGTGCAGCAGGGCCAGGGAGTGGGGCTGTTGCCACCCACAGGAAGGAGTCTGGTGGCTGGCCTGGGCCCAGGAGTCATGGGCAAAGCCACTGGGGGAGCCCCAGGCAGCAGCCCACAGGACTGTGCCAGGGTGGCAGAGCCGGGGCAGGCTCCCAGGCACTCACAGAGAGGCTCCCACAGGCTTCCTAAGTCCTGGGCGGTCGCTCACCTCAGTGCGGTCCCCTGCTGGCCTGCTGTGCCCAGGCCTGTGGCCCCAGGAGGAGGCGCTGCTGGTGGTGGAGCAGTGGCTGGACACATGGCCCCTGGGCAGGAAGGTTGGCCTACTGTAGGGGACGATCTCTGCTGCAAGGGAAGGGGCAGGTGGGGCTGGGTTGCACCTCCTCCTCCCACCTGACAATAGCTGGCCCGCAGGAGCCCTGAGAGTACGCAGCATGGGTGGGGGCCAGGCCACAGAGCGCAGCTCAGGTGCCCACAGCTCATGCCCCCCAGGCCTTTCATCATCAGCATACCCAGCTCCCACAGCTCCTGGGCATGGGCCTCCAGCCCCATGGCGTCCCCAGGGGGCTGGCTGCAGGCACCTTCGAGACCTGCTGTGCTCTGCCAGGGACCCACAGTGCACCCACCCCTGCTCTGTGCCCCACCGCCCAGCTGGCAGTGCCCATGGGCACATATAGCAGGCTGCACCCCAGGGGCCAGGCCTGTGTGTCGCTGGCAGACTGTGCCTGCCAGAGGCCTGAGGACTCCACCCCCGGGCCTGGACCTGCCCTGCTGCACTCTGGGACCCTGCCCCAGCCTGGCGAGGGGCTGCAAGCCAGCGGTGCCCCTCCGGGAGGCCTGGTGTGGTGACATTACCATCTCGGTGCTGGCGCTGGTGCTGGCCGGGCGCGGCCCGATGGCCGGCTCTCCGCTCTGTCCCTCCGGCACCGCCGGGGTCCCTCTCCAGGTAGGAGGTGCTGCAGACCGGCCGTGGCACTGGGGGCTGAGAACAGGTGCCAGGGTCCTCGCTGGGCGGTGGCAGGGGGGGCGGCGGCAGATCTGTGTGAAAAGCAGGGCAACAGTGCCAGTGCCAGTCTGGCTGCACCTCTCCCGGGCCCCCACCAGCAGCGCCCCACAGGGCCCCGGTACGGCGGCTCACACCTCTGACTGCTGGCAGAGAAGAGCCTGCGGGGCTCTGTCCATCCCTGCATCCGCCCGAGGGCACAGCTGCGAGCAGCACAACCCCCCAGCTGGCAGCCCCCGGCCCTGCCGTGGCCACACTCACCTCCCTGCTGCTTCTCCCGCCGGTAGGGGCTGGCCTTGGCCTTTTTCTTAGCTCTCATTTTGTGTGCTGGGGCGAGGGACACATTGCTGGGGGCAGGGCAGGCTTTACCTGTTGGCAAAGGCAGCGTGAGCCCCTGGCCTGCCCTGGCACCACAGGGCCTGACTCTCCGGCCCCAGCCAGCCACTGGGCAGGGGAGGGGGCGTCAGTGCCTCCAGCTGGGCAGGGTGCCCTCGCTGGCCTGGCCAGCTGCTGCTGCAGGAGTGCTGGGGTGGGCCGCACTCACCTGGGCTGGGGGGAGAGATGTTCTCGGCGCTGTGCGCTGGGGTTGGGCACAGGGGTCCACTGTGCCCAGCTCTGGGGGTGAGTCCATTGTTCCCCTCCCCAAGGGCAGTGAGGTTGGGGTCAGACTGGGTCAGGGGAGGGCTCGCGGCCCTGGGCAACATCCCTGAACTGCTCGGCAACCGCCTGCAACGCAGCAAGGAGAGCGCAGTTAGCAGATGGGCCGGCTCCCTGGGCTGCCAGGGCTCAGCTGCAGGGGAGCCAGGAGGAGGAGAGCTGAGCCAGCCTCCTCAGCCCCCAAGCCTGTGTGTGGCTCTGCAGGAACGCAGCAGAGCAGCCTGCAGGCACATTCGGAGCAAGGAGCGCTGGGGACCAGAGCAGCTGAACAGGAGGTGCCAAGGGACGCAGAGGCGCCAGGACGTGACTCCCCTGGCTGCAGCGGACGGTCCCACCCCCGTCTCACGCTGCTGTGCTGGTGAGGAGTGAGGACGACTCCAAGAAGGAGAACTCCAAGTGGAGCAGAGGGAAATGAGTTGGTCCTAAGTGGTGAACAAGGACCAGGTGCATGGACCACCGGACTGCAGTGACCCCAGTGCACGTACAGCTAACAGCCTTGTAGGAGGGGAACTGCCACTGAAGTGGCGGCGCATGGGGAAGCTCCCTGGACAGAGATTACGAGACAGTTGTGAGGTGAAGTGCCTGCCACGCGCACGGTGCAGAGTGGAAAGTGGGATCCTAACACAAATCAAACACAAAACCAGGAAGAGGCTCCAGAACACGCCAGCAGGGAGAAGCAATGGAGCAAAAGAGGCAAAAGGCCTCATGTAGGAATCACAAGTCGCACCCAGCGGAGGAGCACAGAAAGGAGCATAAACGGCAGCAAGGAGTGCGTGGCCCTTCCCAAAACCTGACAGCAAGAGCCACCAAAGCTAAACACATCCAACACAGGGACCTGCCAGATGCTCAGTGGATCCACTGGCCAGGAGCAATGCTAAAAACAAGCGCACAAGGAAGAGAAGGCAATTCCAGCAAAGCTCAAGGAATCCCTGGCTTAGGCTCATCCCCATCGCCTGTGCAGTGAAGACCATATGTCTGAGCCAATTTTTAGGTGACAGATCTGAGGAGCATCCCAGATTGAAGCGGTTTGGGAACACATTGTAAGTGACACAGGAGTTCTGTGATTGCGTAGTTGCATTCCTTCAGAACTTACTATTCACTGTGGTGTGTTAGTCATCTGGCACAGAGGCTGATTAAAGTGAGAATAATTGCTAACATGATGCCAATTTTTTAAAAAGGCTCCAGAGGTGATCCTGGCAATTACAGGCCAGTAAGCCTGTGATGTAGTGGGGGATACACGCATGTGTCTCTCTCTCTCACAGAGGGTGGAGGCTCCTGCTGAGGGTAAGCGAGGCAATCAGGTGACACCTCTGGGCTGCAGACAAAGGGGGAAGTGGAGCTTGAGGGGTTTGAATTGGAACTGGGAGTTGGGAAGCAGTGAGTCTGGACTGGGAGAGAGACAGACAGACAGACAAAGGAGGGACTCCGGGGACTCCTGCTGAGTCTGCCCCAAACCCCATCATGAAGCCAAACTTCAATATTAGATAATTTGGTTGAAATTACTGCGAGGAACAAATTAATGTAACAGAAGGGTGCAGCCCTCAACCCCTTACCCTTCAAAAGTTATTGCCTGCCCTCGGTCTGAGGGAATTGCTGGTGTGAGCTCTGGCTGGCCAGCGTGGTGCACAGAAGGGCTGTGACTGGTTAGGTGCCTCACAGTGGACGGCCCCCCTGGACTGGGGGGTAGGCAGCCCCATCCCTAAGCAATTTGCCCCAATCCCTGCCTTGTCCCAGCCTCCTACCAGGCCAGGTGCGGGACCTCGAAGTGATGCAGCCTGGGGATGTCTTCGGCAGCTCTCGTGTCATCATGTGGCGAGGGTGTCAGCGTGGCTGTGGACTGCTGCCCATAGGAGTGGGCAGGCGAGGCAGCATCACCACGGGATGGGGGTGGGGGACACTGCTCCTCCTGACTGTTCTCCATCAGGTAGATGCACTCAGGCAGCGGCAGGCCCCACTCCCGCACTTCCCCACTGCAAGGGGGTGGGTGTATTAGACCCTGCCAGGCGCCACACACCCCAAGGGTGCCTTTGGCTCTCTCAGCCCCCCTGTGCAGCCCCACAGGCTTCCCTAACCCCCCAGCTGCACATGTCACACCTCCCCACCCTTCCCCCCGGCCTGGCCCCATCCAGCTCCCCGCTCAGCCCCACACAGCCCCTGAACCCTCTCCCGTGGCTCACCCTCGCCCCACGTAGCGCACAGTGGCAGCGGCAGGAGCCAGCTTTGCTGGGGAGAGGCTATGGCAGGGCCACAGCCCTGGGCTGAGGGCTCTGCTGGGACGCAGAGGCAGTGCCTGGAGACCCCGCAGGCCAGGTACACATGGCTGGGCTGGGCTGGGCACAGCCGCACAACTGTGGCTGTAATCATCTCCTGCCTAGAGCCCCCTGAGCAGGTCCTGGGCAGGCTGCAGTGCCACAGGTCTGCCAGGACCTCCTCAACTCCCGGGTGCCTCTGGTGGGGGTGGGCAGTCAATGTTTCCTCGGCCCTGGCAGCCCAATGCAGACTGTGTGGCCATGGGCACTGGGATCCAGACCACAGCACTGCTGGGTGTTAGGGGGTGGGACAAAGGGAGTGGTAACGGCACTCACCTGGCAGCCAGCTCCTCCTCCTCCTCGTCCCCATACTGGCTCAGCTCGCTGGCTGGGGGCGGCGGGGGCAGCAGCTCAGCCCAGTCCAGTGCTGGCGTTTTCACTGCCTTCCCCAGCGACTTCGCTTTGCCGGTTTTCAGCACTAGAGAGCAGAGGCAGCACAGTGAGTGGGCCAGGCCATGGCCAGCCCCTGCCCCTGCCGCCCCTAAAGGATGTGCCAGCCTGTCTTACATCATCTACCCTTCCAGCCAGAGCCAGTATCGCACGTGACTGGCTGCTCCCTTACCCTCCCACTGCTATGCCCTCAGCAATAGTGCCTGGGGCCCAGCAGGGCCGGAGACAGCAGCCGGTGCCAGGTGGGCATGGGCGTCTGGGCCGTCCTAGACAGAGCGGGAAGGGGGAGGGCATCCTCATTCCCAAACTTTCCTTTCACTCCTGCACAGCACTGTTATCGGCCGCGGTGCCAGATGTCACGGCCCTGTCGGCTTGGTCCCGTTAGCACCGTCTCGCCCCAATGCCCCTGGCTGGAGCAGGATGAGAGGGCCGCAGTGGGGCATTTTATGCCTGTTCAGGGGCGGTGGCACCATTCACCACACAGGCGCGTGCCCCCTGGAAAATCTGCATGTGCGGCAGGCCTAGTCCTGGCTTTGGACTGGGGGCGCAGGTTCTGCAACTTCTCTCCAGGAGCGGTTTGCTCTCTCTGTCCATTTGCATGTGCTTCACTACTGCCTGAATTTTCCGCAGCGGCTTCCTCTGCTCTACCACCACCCTGTGTCTCCCGCCTTGGGAAGGAGGCTGCTCCTTTGGCCCCCGAGGGCAGCAGGAGGGAGTGTGCATGCGGGGTTTAGGTAACTAATCCAAGGGAACTAAGCTGCATGCAACCTCGCCAGAGACTGAAGCACAGAGTGTATTACACACAGAGATTGTAAATTCCATTAGTCAGTTACACCCTTTGCAGAGTTCACATGAGCACTGTAGGTCCTGCCACCTTGCCCCAGCTAAGAGCTCACAGCTGTGTCCGGGCTGCAGGGTGGGACTAGAACTCCTTAGGTTAGGGTTATTGTTGGGCGAGCCATTACCCAATGTGCCCTAAGTTCCTGTCCCCCTTCAACAGCCTGCACAGCGGGGGCTCACCCGCCAGGAGGCAGCTTCCCAGGGCTGGGCCGAGGCTCCAGGCAACCCCACCATGCCCAGGGACAGGGCTCCCTGCCCAGCAGCACTGGGCCCAGTCACCCAAGGAGATAGCTCCATGCCTGGCATCAGCTCACCGCACCCCACCCCACCCTACCGTGCTCAGGCCGGCTGCGCCCCGGCAACGCGTACTGGCTGCAAGCGGGGCTGGGCCAGGGGCTGGCTGGACTCTCCTCGCTGGGGGTGGGCAGGCCAGGCGCCCCATTGGGTGTGCTGTGCTGGGAGAAGCTGCGCATCTCATCACTGCCTGGGTCGATGGTGCTGTAGATGGGTCCATCAGAGGCACCTGCCCCATATGTGTCAGTCTGGGCGAGGTAGTTGGAAATCCCAGCCTCTGCAGGCAAGTGACAGGCACAGGCCTTGCTGGGGACCCCTGGGGCTCTGTGCAGCTGCCAGCCCAGACCGCCCTGCTGCCCTGGGCTGCTGCTGCCACCCTTGGCAGCCCCTTGTCTCAGCAGCTCCCCAGAGCCAGCGACAGCTTGGGTCCAGGCCAGCCACACCCTCGGCTCATTGGCCCACCCAGCCCTGTTCATCCAGATGCATCTCCCAGAACTGCCCCAGCCCGGCCCCCCGCGGCTCCCCCCATGCCGCCGGTACCATTGTAGTATCGCTCCACCGCGTTGCAGCTCCCTGGGCAGCAGCTGATGGGTGGCTCCTTGGCGCTCCCGTTGTGCAGCAGGTTGGGGGCAGGCCAGGAGTCCGCCAGCCACGGGTAGCTGGAGGCACTGGGGGCCATGGCCAGCACACCCGGCCTGCAGAGAGAGAGAGGGAGGCAGGGCTGGTCTGGGCCCTAAGCTGTGGGCACTGCTAGGGCAGCCCGCAGTGGGGCACGGGCTGGAGGGTCTCTGCACTCACCTGCTGCGGCCGCGGGCTGGCCCTTGCGCGGATGGGAATGGGACTACAAGAGACAGACAGACGTGGCCGTCAGCCCTGGCTGCTGGGGGTGGGGCAAGACCAGGCTGGGGAGGGGGAGGGGGGCCAGGGCTGTGGGGTGGGATGAGGCTGCTGGATGTCAGGCCCAGGGGCACTGCAGAGCCTGGTGACGAATCACCAGTGAGCTGGCAGCTCACACTCTGGGCTCAGCATCTAGAGCCGCTCTAGGACTAGAGCGCCCACAGAGAAATCAGTAGGGGGTGGGCCAGACCCAGCCCACCAAGCACCTGTGCTCCCCCTCAGTCTCAGGCCCTGCAGAGTGGCTGGCGGGGGGTTGTCCAGGTAAATTTCCCGGGCAGAGCCTGCCCCTGGCACCCCATCCCCTCCCTGCCCCGGTCTTCTGCACCCCAAAACCCTTTGCACCCCTCCACCCAGACCCCTCGCGGGCCCTGCACCCCAGCCCCTGCTCTACCCCAACTCCCTCCCACACCCCCACCTCCTCCCCACACCCCCACCTGCCCTGCGCCCCAGTCCCTCACCCTCTGCTGCCCTGGCCCCCCCACCCTCGTGCCACAGAAAAGTGTGACCCCTCCATCACTTGCACAATGCAATAATTATTGCCCAGTCCTCACTGGGGCCCAGGCCCCCAGCATGTCACCAGCTTTCCCAGCCCGACGCCATTGCCACAAGTGACACCCAGTCGGGCCGGCCATCCGGTCAGGAAAGCCAGCGACCCGACCCACTGTTGGCACCTCTGGCTCACAGAGCTCAAGCCCCTGCCCCAGGCTGGTCTGAGCCATGTGGCAGGGCCCGCCAGCCCCAGGGGGTCGGAGACAGGCAGCCACGCTGGGGCCATGGCTCTGGGGCCGAGCTCTATGCAGCCCCGGGGCTGGGCGCTGGGCGCTGGAAGGACCTTACCTGCTGGCACGTAGGCAAAGGAGGCTGCAAGAGGGGGGAGACAGTAAGTCGCAGCAGGCCCAGGGCAGACTGGACTCCCAAAGCCCAGAGCCTGCAGCCCTCACCCCAGCCCTGAGCCCCCACAACACTCCAAACCTCCTGGTCCCGCCCTGCCTCACCCCCCCACCTGGTGCCCCCGCACAGAGCAGTGAGGCCGTCACTGGAGTGGGGGGCATTCAGCAGTGGGAGAATCTGCTGATCTCTGCCCAGGCCCTTGGACTGTCCCCAGTCCATGGTGCAAGAGGAGGGTATGCTGGGGGCTGGCCCTGGCATGCTGGGGTAGGATAAGTCCCTGGTGGGGGTGGGGGTGAGGGAGGGCTGCCCGGGCAGGATGAGACTCTGGTCCAGGGGAGGGAGGATAGGGCTCCCCTGGCATGCTGGGGTAGGATAAGTCCCTGGTGGGGGTGAGGGAGGGCTGCCCGGGCAGGATGAGACCCTGGTGCAGGGGAGGGAGGGTAGGGCTCCCCTGGCATGCTGAGGCGGGATGAGTCCCTGGTGGGGGCGGGCTGCCCTGGTACACTGCAGTGGGATGAGACCCTGGTGCTGGGAGGGGCTCTCCCTGGCACGTGGCAGTCAGGGTTGGGATGGGGCTGGTCCCTCACCTGTGCACTGACTCAGCTCCTTCCTCCTCTTGCAGCGCCAGTAGGCCCAGAGGCTGAAGCCCATGAGGACGAGCCAGCAGGCCCCGCCGATGCCCGCGATGAAGGCTGGGCGTTTCAGCACATCTGTGATCTGCTCGGCCAGGCTCACGCCCTCCCCGCTGCTCACGGGCACCGAGCCCTGCTCCAGGGTGGGCTCTGCAGCGGGCGCGAGTGCAGAAACGAGGCAGTGAGTGGCATCTGTGCGGCGGCTGGGAGGCAGAGGGCGGGGCTGGCACCTGCGCCCTACAAGCCCCTCTGCTGCAATGCCCGCGGGGCCCTTAGGGGCATGCTGGGGTGCAGCTGCTGCACCCCAGCATGCCCCTGCCCTGCCTGCACTCCGCCGAGCAGAGCCGCCCCCTCGCTGCAGGACCTGGTGCCCCTCACTGGGCGCAGCCCAGCCCAGTTGGAGGGGACGGGGCAGGGAGGTGCAGGGCTTGGCTGGGTCCCACTCACCGATGCGGACAGCGACGGGCGGGCTCCTCACTCCCACACCAGCGCCGGTGGCAGCAGCCACCTGGGTGTGGTACAGCACGCCGGGCACCAGCCCCTGCAGCAGCCAGGCACGGGCTGTGCCCTCCACGCTGCAGTTGATGTGGAAGCGGCTCTCGTTCCCCAGGCACCAGACCTGCCCCGGAGAGGAGGCGGCTGAGCCATGGCCCTGCTGGAGCACGCGGCCAGGCTGGACTTCCGGCAGAGGGAGCACCTGGAAGCAGCTGTGCCAGCTCGCAGGTACCCGTGGGCGGCACCGCTTACCCAGTAACTCTGGATGATGCCATTCTGCTCGCCAGGGGGGGGCGGCTCCCAGGACACACGGACGCTGCTGCTGTTGGCCACGATTACCACAGACACTGCCTGGGGCGGGGCGCTGGGGGCTGGGGGGAAGAGGGTCGAGAGGGAGCTGGTGGCAGTGCCCCCCAGGGATGGGGCTTTGCCCGGGCCCCTTGAGCACTGGACAACCTTAATCCCCATGGGCACGCAACTGGCAGCCCCAGCTCAGCCCCAGGGAGTCACTGGCCCCAGGCCCTGCTCCCGGCCACAGGGCAGCTCGTCCCAGAGCCTGGCCACTGGCACCCCGACGGGCTTAGGCCCTGGAGCTGCCTGGCCTGGGCATTGTGGCGTAGCTCATCGAGGGGGCGAGGAGATGTGCTGTGCACTCCTTGCCCGTGGCAGCACCAGACCCCAACCCTCCCCGCCGCCAGCCCTGGGCTGTGCTGACCTGCCTCGGGCATGCGCACTGCCAGCACCTCGCTGTCGGGGCCCTGGAACTCATCGAAGTAGGGGCGCAGCTTGAGCTCGTACTCACGGCCCGGGCGCAGCTCCCGCAGCACAGTGCTCTGCTGGGCCGCTGCCGGCACGTCCTGCACCTGCCAGGCGCCGCCCCGTAGGCGGTACAGCACCCGGTAGCCCTGCAGGAACTGGGCCTGGCGGCTCACCTGCAGGCAGGGGAGGGGACAGCACTCGCCCATGGCCTCCAGCGCAGCTGTAGCAGGCTGCCCTGCCGCCTGCACCGCCCGCTCCTCCAGCCTCCACCCTGCCGCTCGCCCCGCCTCGACCCTGCCGCTCGCCCCGCCTCCACCCTGCCACTCGCCCCGCCTCGACCCTGCCCCTCCTCCCGCCTCCACCCTGCCGCTCGCCCCGCCTCGACCCTGCCGCTCCTCCTGCCTCGACCCTGCTGCTCGCCCCGCCTCGACCCTGCTGCTCGCCCCGCCTTGACCCTGCTGCTCCTCTGCCCGCACCTGCCACTCGCCCCGCCTCGACCCTGCTGCTCCTCCCGCCTCCACCCTGCTGCTCGCCCCGCCTCCACCCTGCCGCTCGCCCCGCCTCCACCCTGCCGCTCGCCCCGCCTCCACCCTGCCGCTCGCCCCGCCTCCACCCTGCTGCTCCTCTGCCCGCACCTGCCACTCGCCCCGCCTCGACCCTGCTGCTCCTCTGCCCGCACCTGCCACTCGCCCCGCCTCCACCCTGCCGCTCCCCCCGCCTCGACCCTGCTGCTCCTCCCGCCTCCACCCTGCCGCTCCTCCCGCCTCCACCCTGCCACTCGCCCCGCCTCGACCCTGCTGCTCCTCTGCCCGCACCTGCCACTCGCCCCGCCTCCACCCTGCTGCTCCTCCCGCCTCCACCCTGCCACTCGCCCCGCCTCCACGCTGCTGCTCCTCCTGCCTCCACCCTGCCACTCGCCCCGCCTCGACCCTGCTGCCCGCGCCTGACTGACACTCCTCCGCCCACGCCTCCTGCTCAGTCCACCTCAGCCCTGCCCCCCGCACACAGCCGAGCCCAGTGGGGGGCTCCACGCTTCCCCGGCCCCACACTCCTCTGACCCTCGCCTGTGCACGGCCTAGCCCAGCAGGCAGCTTCGTGCTCCCCGACCCCCACCCATGCGCAGCCCAACCTGCACTCACAGTCCAGGACACCTGGATGGCAGTGGAGGAGAGGATGACAGGCGCCTGCAGCTGCACCACCACCTGGCCCAGCTCCTGCTGCACCTGCCGGGGATCCACCCCCTGCCGGGCAGGGCTGACGTCTGCGGAGAAGGCCAGCATGAGCACAGGGTGCACGGCTACCCAGGGCCCCCTGCTCTTTGCTGGGGCCAGCTGTGCCACTGGCCCTGTGCTGGCAGCCCACCCCACTCCCTCTCTGCCCTGCCCTGGCCAGCCTCACCTTGGGTGCGCACGGGCGCCGAGACGGGGCTGGGCTCGCTCAGCCCGTGGGCGTTGGCAGCGCGGATGAGGAAGAGGTAGATGGTGTTGGGGTTCAAGCCTCTCACCGTGTGCTTCTCCAGCCGCACGTCATCCGCCACCGTCTGCCAGGTGCGGCCCATGGACTGGCTGCAAATGGGGGGGGCACAGACGGGTCACCCCCCCCCCGGTGCTCAGGGAGGTGGCAGAAGGGGCAGCACACACAAATCCAGGAGGGGCAGAGCCCAGCTGGGTGGGGCCGGCAGGTGGGGGTGGGGGAGGGAGAAGAAATGCAGCTCCCCAGCCCCGTCCCCCCTGGGGCTGGGCCCTGGCTCCCTATCTACTGAGGGACGCTGCCTCACGTCGCCTCCCCCAGCCTGGCTGGGTCTGCCAGGAAGGTGGCTCCTGCCAGGGAGCAATTGGGGGGGGGAGGGGGGCGCAGACAACAGCTTCCAGGCTGGCCCCACTTCCCCGGCCACCAGAGTGCCTGTGCCGCCACTACGCCCTGGGCTGTGCAGCCCTGCGGTGGGCAGCGCCCGCCCCGGGGTGTTACCTGAATGCTTCGATGATGTATGTGGTGGCTGCAGCGTCCCCACTAGTGGGGCTCGGCTTCCAGGCCAGGGTCACGCTGCTCCTGCTGACATCGGTGACCAGGGGCGCAGAGGGAGGCCCAGGGAGCTGGCCTGGCTCAGGGGGCTGCCCCTGAAGGTCAGCCCCAGGCTCTGGAGGACAGACAGATGGACGGACAGACAACTGCAGGGAAGCACTGAGCCAAGCCCAGCGCACCAGCCCAGGTGTGTGCTCCCAGACCCAGACCCAGCCCCAGCCCCGGCCCCGGCTTGCAGAGACTGGCAAAGCCCACACTGGTACGGACCCCCCCCACCCGTCAGCCAGCTGGCCTGGCACAACCACTGCCTCGTGTCTGGGTCGCTTGCCCCAGGTGTCCCTCCTGTGTCCGGGCCACACGCCCCAGGCCCCCGCCCTGTACGGCAGGGCCCCACTGACAGGTCCCTCACTGACCTTGCACAGCCAGGGCCCCGCTCCACGTGCTCTCCCCCGTCGAGCTGGTGGCGACACAGACGTACAGCCCCGCGTCTGTCACCTGCGCACACCAAGGGGAGCCCCTGAGCCAAGCCGAGCCGCTGCTGGGGTAGGACCTGAGGGGCTGCGCGTCAGGACCTGTCTGCAGTGCCAGGGCTGCAGCCGGGAGGAGCTGGCCACCTCTGGCTCTCCAAGAGAGAAGCACCATGTGGAGGCAGCTGGCTGCCCCTTCCCTGGACCAGCCACCTCGAGCCGGGAATAGCCAGGCCAAGTCCCAGCTCCCAGCTCCGCGGGAGCAGCTGCAGGAGGACTCTGTGTCTAGCCTGCGTGCGCAGAGGGGAGCACCCGCTCAGCCTACGACGCCCACAGGGCCGGCGCTGCCCACTCCCCCAGCGAGCAGCACAGCCAGCCCCAGGACCCATTAACTCCTGCCAGCCCCACGAGCTCCTAACAGCTCTCACTGCTTCCAGGCACAGAGCCAGACCCCAGCACCGCCACGAGCTGCGCTGGGAGCCGGCGGATGCATTAACCTCCTGACTCCCACATGCCGCCCGCCGGCCCCAGCCAGCGTGGGCCTGGGCTCCCCGCCGCCGCCAGCCATTGTTACAGCGCTGTTTAGCAGGAGCGAGCTGCTTGTTGGATGAGTAATTCATGAATAACCTCCAGTTTACCCCGCGCTGCACCGCGCCCGGCAGACCATGCACCCAGCGAGATGCAGCTCACACACCCCCAGTCGTTCTGTACGACCACCTCCCCAGGCCAGGAGCCAGCCAGCTCCCTGCTCTTACCACAGCTGAATGCCTCATTACCAACAGGTGCTGGCCCTGCCCTCCCTGCCAAACACAGGGCAGTAACAGCAGCTGGGGGGGGCATCCGGCAGCAGTGCCCAGCCCAGGGACTTCAGCGCCCACAGGGAACAGGGCTTCTTTGGTGCAAACGGCAGCTTGTGTCTGGAGCCAGCCACACTCCCTGCAGAGAGCCGCTGTTCCCCCAGGAACAGGTTCTTCCTCCATCCAGCCCAGTGCCGCTGCCCCAAGGCCCATCCCCAGGGCTGACCCAGGCCTCCTCGCCACAGGAGAGCACAGCAACGCCACCCCGGCTCCGCGCGGTGCAGGGCTTGGGGCACATCTCATCTCTGCCTGGCTTCCAGGCTGGACTTTGCTTCAGGCCTGCTGAAGAGCTGGTTTTGGGCCCTGGAACCAGAGCTGAGCAGCCCCTGACAACTTATCCTGCTCACTAAGTGTGTCCTCCGGCTCCTGTGCTCCTAGGTCTGCTCCCTCCCACAGTGGGTGAGCTGCTGCAGGACCCCTCCGAGGTCCCCCCACCCCTCCACACCTGCCCTCCCTGGGGGGCTCTCTGCAGTCTGCGCCAAGCCCCTCTGGAAGCACAACTGAGCCAGCTGAATCCTGGCACCGTCCCCAGCGCTGGCTGATGCCCAGACACTGGTGAAAATGAACGGCCCTGACCGGGGCAACCATGTTCTCCGACCACGTCCCAAACTGCAGCCCGGGCCACAGTAGATGTGGACAAAGCAGCTGGGAAGGAGACTCTTAGCAATGCCAGTGAGTCCCAGCTCTCAGGCAGGGTGAGTGCTCACTGCCTGCCCCCTCCCTGAACCCCAGCCTCCCACTCCCACCACCCCTGGAAATGCCTCCAGGTCCTCTGCTGAGCACCAGGGTCTGCTTCTTGGCCTCCCACAGCAGCTGCAGCTGCAGCTGCAGCTCCCAACCTGAGGCCTGGAGTACCAGCAGCAGCACAGGAAACATGGCTTTGCCAGCAGCAGCCGGGGCAGGACAGTCCTTCGCATGCATGCCCGTGCCAAGGGTGTGACAGCCAGGAGGGGCCACTTCTGCACAGTCTACCAATAACTGCCCTGTGGCATTACCACAGAGGCGGGGGGGGGGGAGTGAGAGAGAGAGAGTGAGTGAGCGAGTGTGTGTGTGAGAGAGAGGGTGTGGGGCTCCTGCTGAGGGTAACCTGGTGCCCAGGTGACACCTTTGTAGTGCAGACAAAGCAGGAGATGGAGCCTGAGGGGTTTGAATTGGAACTGGGAGTTGGGAAGCAGGGAGTCTGGGCTGGGAGAGAGCAAGGCCCCAGCTTTGGGGGCCCCTCAGGGCCTCCTCTCCCCAGCATGGATTTCACTGGCCGGCTCTGCTGGCTGCACTGACTCCTCTGTACGACGCTGTGTCCTGTCAGCTAATAAACCTGCTGTTCTCCTGCTGAGTGAGAGCCACTCCTGCCTGCAGCCGGGGGCAGAGCCTGGGGACCCTGAACCCCACAGCAGTGCCCAGCAGAAAAAGCCAAAGCCCAGGAGAGCTGTGTCATGCTGGGGGCAGGAGGGGCAAAGGGGGCCAGTCGTTCCCACGTCCCGGAGCGCTGGCCCCTGACACCACTGCTGCTCCAGCTGTACGCAGCAGTCAGGGAGCAGGATGGGGCCAGTACCATGGCCCAACGACATTGAGAGCTGCCTGCCCTCAGGCCCGCCCCTTCAGCTCTTGGCCCCGCCCGTTTTGGGATGCAGACCCCGCCCCCCACCTTGCCCTGGGGCCCAGTGCCCACAGCCCATTAAACAAGCTGCACACCTGCAGCGCCTCAGAGCTGTTGGAACCCGGGTGTTCTCTAACGACCCTGGAGAGGAGCCCGGGGCCCCGGAAGCACCAGGCACCAGGAGTATCAGGCTAGGCACCTGCTGCACAGCTGGGGCCGGCGAAGGCTGACTCCCAGCAGGGCCCCGGGCGCTTGCAGCCGTGCTGGGGGGCGCCAGGCACTGCTCCGGCAGGGCGCACCGCTTACCTGCAGGCTGGTGATCTGCAGCGTGCCGGTGTCTGCGAGGCTGATCCGGGGGTCCCGGCCCACCACCGGCTGCCCGTCCTTCAGCCACTGGAGGCTGGGGAGTGGGTTCCCGCTGACCTGGCACTGCAGCTGGGCAGTAGCGTCCACGGGCAGCGTCTGATTGACTGGCCCTCGGCGGATGATGGGCGGGACGCGGTCAGACGTAACTGCAGGGCACAGCCCAGAGCATGGGTCAGCCTGGTGATAGGGGGACCCCACACAGCAACACGAACACCCAGGCCCAGCTGGGCAGTGTGATGCTCTCAGGCGGTGCCAGGGAGGGAGCTCCATGCACTGCCTCCCGCTGGGCTCACCTCACCCCGGAAAAGCCCACCTGGCTGGCTGGCTGGCTGGCAGAGGCACCTGAGACCAGGTCCAGAGGACCCTGGCACCCCCACAGCCCAGACCAGCACTTTGGTGGCAGGGCTGCTGCTGGGAGAAGGACCCCAGCCCCCTGGAGGCCATTCCCCGAAACAGGCCTGAGGAGCAAAAAGCTCCAAATCCACCACATAGATCTGCCCCCTACCCCCGAGATCCCTCCTGAGGGTACTGCCACAATACGCCCCAAGTTATTCTCATGGGCAGCAGCACCACGACAACAGCCCGAGATTCCTCCCCTAGGCAGCACCACAGCACCCCCCCCGGCCAAGATCCCTGCCCCGAGCAGCACCGCGGCTCCCCCCCGACATCCCTCCCTTGGGCAGCACCATGACAACCCCGCGAGGTCCCTGCCCTGAGCAGCACCATGGCGCCCTGATGTGATGGAGTGGGGGATACCTGTGTGTGGGGAGTGGGGGCTCACAGAGGGTGTGGGGCTCCTGCTGAGGGTAACCCTGACGACCAGGTAACACCTTTGTACTGCAGACAAAGGAGGAGGTGGAGCCTGAGGGGTTTGAATTGGAACTGGGAGTTGGAAGCAGTTAGTCTGGGCTGGGAGAGAGAGAGACAAAGGAGGGGGCAAGGCCCCGGCTCTGGGGGCCTCCTCTCCCCAACATGGATTGGACTGGCTGTCTCTGCCGGCTGCACTGACTCCTCTGTACGATGCTGTGTCCTGTCGGCTAATAAACCTGCTGTTTTCCTGCTGAGTGAGAGACTCTCCTGCCTGCGGACAGGGTGCAGAGCTTGGGGGACCCCAAAACCCCATCACACCCTCCCCCCCGAGATCCCTCTCCTAAGCAGCACCACGGCTCCCCCCCTCCCCCCCGAGATCCCTGCCCCGAGCGGCACTACAACAAACCCCCCCGGGATCCCTCTCCTGAGCAGCACCACAACTCCTGCCCTGAGCGGCACCGCAGCTCCACCCCCCCCGCCCCGAGATCCCTCCCTTGGGCAGCACCACGATAACCCCCTGAGATCCCTGCCCCGAGCGGCACCGCAGCTCCCCCCCCCACCGCGATCCCTCCCTTGGGCAGCACCACGACAACCCCCCGAGGTCCCTGCCGTGGGCGGCACCGCAGCTCCCCCAAGGTCCCTCTCCTGAGTGGCACAACAGCTGCCCCAAGGTCCCTGCCCCGCACAGCACCACGAAACGCCCCCCACCCACCCCACCCCGCCCCAAGGTCCCTCCCCGCGTGGCACCACGACATCCCCCCGCCCCGAGCTGCACCACGGCTCCTCCTCCAGCCCGAGATCCCTGCCCCAAGCAGCAGCACGACAACCTCCTGAGGTCCCTGCCCCAAGCAGCACCACAACAAACACCCACCCCCCCGGGGTCCCTCTCCTGAGCAGCACCACGGCTCCTACCCCGAGCGGCACCACAGCTCCCCCTCCCCGAGATCCCTCCCCAGGCGGCACCACGACAAACCCCCTGGGGTCCCTCTCCTGAGCAGCACCACGGCTCCCCCTCCCTGAGATCCCTGCCCCTAGCAGCACCACGGCTTCCCCCCGCCCCAAGATCCCTCCCCTGGGTGGCACCAGGGCTACCTCCCGAGATCCCTCCCCGAGCGGCACCACAACAACCCCTTGAGGTCCCTGCCCCGAGCGGCATCGCGGCTCCCCCCCACCGAGATGCCTCCCTTGGGCAGCACCACGATAACCCCCTGAGGTCCCTGCCCCGAGCAGCACCACGGCTTCCCCTCCCTGCCAAGATCCCGCCCCTGGGCAGCACCACGACAACCCCGAGGTCCCTGCCCCCAGCGGCACCGCCGCTCCCCCCCAAGATCCCTCCCCTGGGCAGCACCACGACAAGCCCCTGAGATCCCTGCCCCGAGCAGCACCGCGGCTCCCCCCCGAGGTCCCTCCCTTGGGCAGCACCGCGGATCCCCCCCGAGGTCCCTGCCCCGAGCAGCACCAGGGTACCCCTGAAGTCCCTGTCCCGAGCAGCACCAGGGCTCCCCCCTGAGATCCTTCCCTTGGGAAGCACCACGGCTCCCCCCGAGGTCCCTGCCCCGAGCAGCAACATGGCACCTCCAAAATCCCTCCAGTGGGCAGCACCACGGCAACCCACGAGATCCCTCCCCTGGCTGGCACCGCGGCTCCCCCCCCCCCCCGAGATCCCTTCCCCAAGCAGCACCACGGCTCCCCACCGACATCCCTCCCTTGGGCAGCACCACAGCTCCCCCCACCCGAGGTCCCTGCCCCGAGCAGCACTGTGGAGCCCCCCCAAGATCCCTCCCTTGGGCCGCACCACGGCTCCCCCGCCCCAAGGTCCCTGCCCCAAGCAGCACCACGACAAACCCGCCCAGGGTCCCTCTCCTGAGCAGCAGCACGGCTCCCGCTCCCCAAGATCCCTGCCCCGGGCAGCACCACGACAAACCCGCCCAGGGTCCCTCCCCTGAGCAGCACCACAGCTCCCCGCCCCCCGAGATCCCTGCCCCGAGCGGCACCACAACAAACCCCCCCGGGATCCCTCTCCTCAGCAGCACCACGACTCCTGCCCCGAGCAGCACAACGGCTCCCCCACCCAGCCGAGATCCCTGCCCTGAGCAGCACCAGGGCCCCCCCGCCCTGAGATCCCACCCCTGGGCAGCACCACGACAACCCCCTGAGGTCCCTGCCCCGAGCAGCACCGCAGCTCCCCCCCGCGATCCCTCCCTTGGGCAGCACCACGACAAGCCCCTGAGATCTCTGCCCCGAGCAGCACCGCAGCTCCCCCCTGCCATCCCTCCCTTGGGCGTCACCACGCTAACCCCCAGAGATCCCTGCCCCGAGCAGCACCGCAGCTCCCCCCCGCCATCCCTCCCTTGGGCGTCACCACGCTAACCCCCAGAGATCCCTGCCCCGAGCAGCACTGCGGCTCCCCCCCCGAGGTCCCTGCCCCGAGTGGCACCGTGGCTCCGCCCCGAGGTCCCTCCCTTGGGCAGCACCATGACAAACCCCTGAGGTCCCTGCCCTGAGCGGCACGACAGCTGCCCCCGAGGTCCCTGCCCCAAGTGGAACCACGACAACCCCCCCGAGGTCCCTCCCTTGGGCGGCACCACAAATCCCCCCTGCCCCGAGGTCCCTCCCTTGGGTGGCACCACGACAACCTCGCAAGGTCCCTGCCCCGAGCGGCACCGCGGGTGTCTGTCCCCCCCCCACCCCAAGGTCCCTGCCCCACACAGCACCACGAAACGCCCCCCGCCCACCCCGCCCTGCCCCAAGGTCCGTGCCCCGCTTGGCACCACGACATCCCCCCGCCCCGAGCAGCACCACGGATCCTCCTCCCGCCCGAGGTCCCTGCCCAGAGCAGCACCAGGGCTGCCCCCACCCCGAGATCCCTCCCCTGGGCGGCGCCACAACTGCCCCCACCCCGAGATCCCTCCCCTGGGCAGCACCACGACAACACCCTGGAGGTCCCTCTCCTGAGCAGCACCACGGCTCCTGCCCCGGGCAGCACCACGGCTCCCCCTCCCTGAGATCCCTGCCCCGAGCGGCACCACGGCTTCCCCCCGCCCCAAGATCCCTCCCCTGGGCGGCACCAGGGCTGCCTCCCGAGGTCCCTGCCCTGAGCGGCACCACAACCACCCCTTGAGGTCCCTGCCCCAAGCGGCACCGCGGCTCCCCCCCACCGAGATGCCTCCCTTGGGCAGCACCACGATAACCCCCTGAGGTCCCTGCCCCAAGCGGCACCACGGCTTCCCCTCCCTGCCAAGATCCCTCCCCTGGGCGGCACCACGACAAGCCCCTGAGATCCCTGCCCTGAGCAGCACCGCGGCTCCCCCCCGAGGTCCCTCCCTTGGACAGCACCGCGGATCCCCCCCGAGGTCCCTGCCCCGAGCAGCACCAGGGCACCCCTGAAGTCCCTGTCCCGAGCGGCACCAGGGCTCCCCCCTGAGATCCTTCCCTTGGGAAACACCACAGCTCCCCCCGAGGTCCCTGCCCCGAGCAGCATCATGGCACCCCCAAAATCCCTCCGGTGGGCAGCACCATGGCAACCCACGAGATCCCTCCCCTGGGCGGCACCGCGGGTCCCCCCCCCGCCCCGAGATCCCTTCCCCAAGCAGCACCACGGCTCCCCACAGACATCCCTCCCTTGGGCAGAACCACAACTCCCCCCACCCGAGGTCCCTGCCCCAAGCAGCACTGTGGAGCCCCCCCAAGATCCCTCCCTTGGGCGGCACCAGGGCTCCCCCGCCCCAAGGTCCCTGCCCCAAGCAGCACCATGACAAACTCGCCCAGGGTCCCTCTCCTGAGCAGCACCACGGCTCCTGCCCCAAGCGGCACCACGGCTCCCGCTCCCCAAGATCCCTGCCCCGAGCAGCACCACGACAAACCCCCCAGGGTCCCTCTCCTGAGCAGCATCACAGCTCCCCGCCCCCCGAGATCCCTGCCCCAAGCAGCACCACGACAAACCCCCCCGGGATCCCTCTCCTCAGCAGCACCATGACTCCTGCCCCGAGCAGCACAACGGCTCCCCCACCCGGCCGAGATCCCTGCCCTGAGCGGCACCAGGGCTCCCCCCGCCCCGAGATCCCACCCCTGGGCGGCACCACGACAACCCCCTGAGGTCCCTGCCCCGAGCAGCACCCCAGCTCCCCCCCGCGATCCCTCCCTTGGGCAGCACCACGACAAGCCCCTGAGATCTCTGCCCCGAGCAGCACCGCAGCTCTCCCCCCCGCGATCCCTCCCTTGGGCAGCACCACGACAACCCCCTGAGATCTCTGCCCCGAGCAGCACCGCAACTCCCCCCCCGAGATCCCTCCCTTGGGCGGCACCACGCTAACCCCCAGAGATCCCTGCCCCAAGCGGCACCGTGGCTCCGCCCTGAGGTCCCTCCCTTGGGCGGCACCACGACAACCCCCTGAGATCTCTGGCCCGAGCAGCACCGCAGCTCCCCCCCACCATCCCTCCCTTGGGCGTCACCACAGTAACCCCCAGAGATCCCTGCCCCAAGCAGCACCGCGGCCTCCCCCCCGAGGTCCCTGCCCCGAGTGGCACCGTGGCTCCGCCCCAAGGTCCCTCCCTTGGGCAGCACCATGACAAACCCCTGAGGTCCCTGCCCTGAGCGGCACCACAGCTGCCCCCGAGGTCCCTGCCCCAAGTGGAACCACGACAACCCCCCCGAGATCCCTCCCTTGGGCAGCACCACGGATTCCCCCCGCCCCGAGGTCCCTCCCTTGGGCGGCACCACGACAACCTCGCAAGGTCCCTGCCCCGAGCATCACCGCGGGTGTCTGTCCCCCCCCCCGCCCCAAGGTCCCTGCCCCGCACAGCACCACGAAAAGAGAAGTTACTCACCGTAGTAACGGTGGTTCTTCGAGATGTGCCCCCGTGGGTGCTCCACAATAGGTGACGGGCTTGCCCGGCGCCGCAGATCGGATCTTCCAAGCAGTTTCTGCCGGACCGCGCATGCACCGGCGCGCGCCGCTCCCTTGCACGCTCCTGGCCATGTGCGCGATCCGGTCCCCGCCAGTTCCTCGACCAACCGCCTCGGGTGCCCCTGCAAAACACTAACAGAGATCCGAAGCGGGGAGGATGGGCGGGAAGTGGAGCACCCACGGGGACACATCTCGAAGAACCACCGTTACTACGGTGAGTAACTTCTCTTTCTTCTTCGAGTGTCCCCGTGGGTGCTCCACATTAGGTGACTACCCAGCAGTAACCCAAGATAGGAGGTGGGTAATCGGATTATGTGCAGCTTGTCCCCGAGAGGACCGCTGCGGAGAGACGGGTATCCTCTTGGAATATCCTGTAAAGGGCGTAATGTTTGGCGAAGGTGTCGTAGGATGACCAGGTCGCCACTCTGCAAATGTCTTTTAACGCAACGCCCTTGAGAAAGGCTGTTGATGCCGCCACCGCCCTGGTGGAATGAGCCCGGGGAGTGGCCGATAAAGGAGTCTTTTTGAGGTCGTAGCACATTTTTATGCAGGATACAATGTGCTTTGAGATTCTCTGCGATGAGAGACCTTCTCCTTTCTATTTGGGAGCGAGAGAGACTAGGAGTCTATCCGTTTTCCGGAAGGACTTGGTCCTGTCTACGTAGAAGGCTAGCACCCTCCTCTCGTCCAGGAGGTGTAGGCGCGCCTCTTCGTTGGAGTTATGAGGCTTTGGATAAAACGAGGGTAGAACAATAGGTTCGTTGATGTGAAACTCGGAGGAAACTTTGGGAACAAAGGCTGGATGCAGCCGTATGGTTACCGCCTCCTTGGAAAAAACAGTGCAGGGTGGCGTTGCCATGACTGCCGCGAGCTCGCTCACCCTACGAGCTGACGTAATTGCAAGAAGAAAGGTCATCTTTATTGTAAGGAGGCGGAGGGGAACCGTGGCCAAGGGCTCGAACGGTGGTCCCATGAGTGTGGTAAGCACCAGGTCCAAGTTCCACGAAGGTGGAATCGGTTTCCGAGGGGGGTAGAGGTTTACCAACCCTTTGAGGAACCTGGTAACCATAGGGTGGGCGAACACCGTGTGCCCTTCCTCCTCACGTCTGAACGCCGAGATGGCGGCGAGGTGGACCTTTAACGAGGATAGCGAGAGTCCTCCTCTCTTGAGGTCCAGTAAATACTGTAGAATTGTAGGTATAGGCACCGAAAGGGGGGCCAGTTGTTTGGTAGAACACCAAGCCGTAAAGCGAGTCCATTTTTGTTTGTAGGCCTTCCTAGTGGAAGTCCTCCTGCTACTTTCTAGGACTTGCTGTACTTCCACTGTGCATGTGCGCTCTAGGGAGCTGAGCCATGGATTAGCCACGCTTGCAGTCGCAGGCTTTGAGGGTGCGGATGCACTATGGACCCCTGGGCTTGCGTGAGCAGATCCGGCGCCAACGGAAGAGGCATCGGTGGACGGTCCAACATGCGCAGGAGTAGGGGGAACCATTGTTGGCGATCCCACGTTGGGACTATCAGGATCATCCGGGCCCTTTCCCTCCTGGCTTTTTGCAAAACTTTGTGGATCAGCACTGTGGGACGAAACGCGCAAAGCAGGGGGCCCCCCCACTGGATCGCGAACGCGTCCCCCAGGGACCCCCAGCCCAGTCCTGCTCTGGAGCAGAACCGTGGGCACTGCTTGTTGTGCTGAGTGGCAAACAGATCTATTTGGGGAAACCCCCATGCGTGGAAAATCAGCCGTAGCAGATCGGGACGGATCTGCCACTCGTGTGTGAGCGCAAAACGCCTGCTCAGCTGGTCTGCCTTCACGTTGTGCGCACCCGGCAAGTATGAGGCTTTCAAGATTATATCGTGGGCGATGCACCAGTTCCATAAGCGGATTGCTTCCGCGCATAAGGCACGGGATCGAGCTCCTCCTTGCCTGTTTATATAAAACATGGTGGAGGTATTGTCTGTACTGATCCCGACGACTTTGCCTTGTATATGGTCTCGAAAGTGTTTGCAGGCGTTGAACACTGCTCTGAGCTCCAGTACATTGATGTGTAGTGACTGTTCCGTGGGTGACCACAGTCCTTGAGTCACCTCTTCGCCCATGTGCGCTCCCCACCCTATGAGGGAGGCATCTGTGGTGAGGAAAACCGAGATTTGCGGCTGATGGAAGGGTACCCCTGTTAGCAGGTTCCTGGGGTTTACCCACCATTGCAGGGATTTGCGCACCCCGGGTGTGGGCGACACCGCCCTGTGAACGGTGTGTACTGCCGGTTTGTATACACTGGCCAGCCAGTGCTGCATGCTGCGCATGTGCAACCTGGCGTTTTGTACCACAAACATCGCCGCTGCCATGTGGCCCAGCAGCTGCAAGCACGTCAAGACTGGCACCATAGGGCTGAAGGTGATGACTTGCACGAGGGAACCGATGGCTCGAAAGCGAGCCTCTGGTAGGTATACTCTGGCCATGATCGAGTTTATGCGTGCCCCTATGAACTCTATGTCCTGTGTGGGGTCTATTTTTGATTTTGCCAGATTGATAACCAGGCCAAGTGAGGAGAACGTGTTTGCTGTGATGCGTATCATGCGGAGAACCTCCCCCTTCGAGGCCCCTTTGAGCAGGCAGTCGTCCAGATACGGGAAAATAAATACCCCCTGTCTGTGCAGGTAGGCTGACACCACTGCCAAGGTCTTGGTGAAGACTCTGGGGGCCAAGGAGAGGCCAAACGGTAGGACTTTGTATTGGAAGTGTTCGTTGCCTACCATGAAACGGAGGAATCGCCGGTGAGCCGTATGGATGGTTATGTGGAAGTACGCGTCTTGCAAATCGAGGGCTGTGAACCAATCTCCATCGTCCAGTGCTGTAAGGATGGAGGCAATCGTGATCATCCGAAAACGTTGTTTGCGCAGATACCTGTTGAGGCCGCGAAGGTCTAAGATGGGCCTCCAGCCTCCTGTCTTTTTCTCCGTTAGGAAATACCGGGAGTAAAACCCTTTTCCTTGCAGTTGCTCCGGCACCCTTTCCACCGCCCCTATGAGCACGAGATGGGCCACCTCCTGCCTGAGCCTGGCTACATGGGAGGCCTCCTGGAGGTGGGGCTTGGGCGGAGGTCGCGATGGTGGAAGCGACTGGAAGGGGATGGCGTACCCCGTGGCTATGATCTCCAGCACCCATTTGTCTGTGGTGATCCTTTGCCACTGGTCGTAGAATGGTCGGAGGCGATGGTGAAATAGCCGCTTCGGATGACCTTGTGCGATGGTAGTGATGGCGCAGCCCTGGATCTGTATGTCAAACTTGTGGCCTGTGGCCCCGCCCCGAGGACGCACGGCTCTGTTGGGAACGTCGCCTGGGAGTTCTGTACTGCTGGTGCTGCTGATGCCGCCCTTGCTTGTAACCCCTGTGATACTGGGGGCGCTGTTGCTGGTACTGGTACCGCCTTGCTGAGGGTAGTACCTTTTCTTTGTGTATGGAGGGGTGTAAATCCCCAGGGTCCTGAGTGTGGCTCTTGAATCTTTACTGGAATGAAGGACCGAGTCAGTTGATTCAGCAAACAGCTTCTGCGAGTCGAAGGGAAGGTCAACTATCTTTGCCTGCAGATCTCTCGGTATACCCGAGGTCTGGAGCCAGGACTCCCGTCGCATCACCACTGCAGTTGCTGTGGAACGTGCTGCTGTGTCCGCAACGTCCAAAGCAATCTGAACTCCCATCCTCGCAGCCGCGTAGCCTTCTTGCACTATGGCCTTGAGGACCGGCTTTTTGTCCTCTGGAAGCGAGTCCATGAGGGAGGTTAACCTAGAATAGTTGTCAAAATTATGGTTCGCCAAGTGCGCTGCGTAATTTGCCATTCGCAATGTTAAAGTAGAGGAGGAGTAGACCTTTCTCCCGAACAGCTCTAGCTTCTTGGCATCTTTGTCCCTTCCCCCTGTTTTAAATTGAGATGTTTTTGATCTTTGTTGCGAGGACTCCACCACCAAGGAGTTTGGCTGTGGGTGGCTAAACAGGAACTCCATGCCTTTCGCCGGCACGAAGTATTTCTTATCCGCTCTCTTTTGGACCGGCGGAATAGTTGCAGGGGTCTGCCATATGGTAGTGGCGGACTCTAAGATCGCTTCATCAAGCGGTATTGCTACTCTGGAGGAGGCCGGAGGTCTCAAATTTTTGAGGAGCTTATGGTGTTTCTCTTGCACCTCTGCTGTCTGGATGCCTTGCGTGAAGGCCACCCTCTTAAACAGCTCCTGAAACTGTTTGAGATCGTCCGTAGGATGGACGTCCCCCAGGGCCGTGGCCTCGTCCGGGGAGGAGAGCGAGGAACCGCTGGGGTACGTCTCTCTGGACCCTTCCGGTTCCTGCTGGTGCTGGTACACCCTCTCGCTGGAGGTTTGCGAGGGAAAATCTCGGGGTTCCATGACCAGTCCCCCCTGAGATGCTTGAGTCTCTGTCCCCGATCGCGATTGCCCTCGGGGGTACGAGGTAGTGTGTGGGGATCTTTCCCTAGTAGATTGCCGATGGTGTCCGTGCCCCACGTGGTAGGGACGACCATGGCAGTATAGGCACTGTTCCTGGGAAGGTGACAGAGAAGTTACTCACCGTAGTAACGGTGGTTCTTCGAGATGTGTCCCCGTGGGTGCTCCACATTAGGTGTCGGGCTCGCCCGGCGCCGCAGATCGGATCTTCCAAGCAGTTTCTGCCGGACCGCGCATGCGCCGGTGCGCGCCACTCCCCCGCGCGCTCCCGGCCACGTGCGCGATCCGGTCCCCGCCAGTTCCTTGACCAACCGCCTCGGATGCTCCTCCAAAACACTAAACAGAGATCCGGAGCGGGGAGGATGGGCGGGTAGTGGAGCACCCACGGGGACACATCTCGAAGAACCACCGTTACTACGGTGAGTAACTTCTCTTTCTTCTTCGAGTGTCCCCGTGGGTGCTCCACATTAGGTGACTACCCAGCAGTAACCCAAAATAGGAGGTGGGTAATCGGATTATGTGCAGCTTGTCCCCGAGAGGACCGCTGTCGAGAGACGGGTATCCTCTTGGAATACCCTGTGAAGGGCGTAATGTTTGGCGAAGGTGTCACAGGATGACCAGGTCGCCGCTCTGCAAATGTCTTTTAGCGCAATGCCCTTGAAAAAGGGCTGTTGATGCTGCCACCGCCCTAGTGGAATGAGCCCTGGGCATGGCCAGGAAAGGAGTCTTTTTGAGTTTGTAGCACATTTTTATGCAAGATACGATGTGCTTCGAGATTCTCTGCGAAGAGAGACCTTCTCCTTTTGATTTGGGAGCGAGAGAGACTAGGAGTCTATCCGTTCTCTGGAAGGACTTGGTCCTGTCTATATAGAAAGCTAGCGCCTCCTCACGTCCAGGAGGTGTAGGCGCGCCCCTTTGTTAGAGGTATGAGGCTTTGGATAAAACGAGGGTAAACAATAGGTTCGTTAGTATGAAACTCAGAAAGAAACTTTAGGAACAAAGGCTGGATGCAGCCGTATGGTTACCGCCTCCTTGGAAAAAACAGCGCAGGGTGGCGTTGCCATAACTGCTGCAAGCTCGCTCACCCTGCGAGCTGACGTAATTGCGAGAAGAAAGATCGTCTTTATCATAAGGAGGCAGAGGGAAACCATGGCCAAAGGCTCAAACGGTGGTCCCCTTTTCGCATTAAGCACCAGGTCCAAGTTCCACGAAGGTGGAAGCGGTTTCCGAGGGTGGGGTATAGGTTTACCAGCCCTTTAAGGAACCTGGTAACCATGGGATGGGCGAACACTGTGTGCCCTGTCTCTCCGTATCTTAATGCCAAAAAGGCGGCAAGGTGGACCTTAAACGAGGATAGCGAGAGTCCTCCTCTCTTGAGGTCCAGTAAATACTCTAATATCACAGCCATAGGCACCGAAAGGGGGGCTAGCTGTTTGGTAGAACACCATGCCGTAAAGCAAGTCCATTTCTGCTTGTAGGTCTTCCTGGTGGAAGTCCTCCTGATACTTTCTAGGACTTGCTGCACTTCCTCCGTACATGTGCTCTCTAGGGAGCTGAGCCATGGATTAACCACGTTTGTAGTCGCAGGCCTTGGGGGTGCGGATGCACTATGGACCCCTGGGCTTGCCTGAGCAGATCCGGCGCCACCGAAAGGGGCATCAGTGGCCGGTCCGACATGCGCAGGAGTAGGGGGAACCATTGCTGTTGATCCCACGTTGGGACTATCAGGATCATTCAGGCTCCTTCCCTCCTGGCTTTCTGCAACACCTTGTGGATGAGCACTGTGGGAGGGAAAGCGTAAAGCAGGGGGCCCCTCCAAGAGATCACGAAGGCATCCCTCAGGGACCCCCGTCCCAGTCCTGCCCTGGAGCAGAATCGTGGGCACTTCTTGTTGTGCTGAGTAGCAAACAGGTCTATCTGGGGAAAAACCTCATGCATGAAAAATCGGTTGCAGCAGATCGGGACGGATCTGCCACTCGTGTGTGAGTGCGAAACGCCTGCTCAGCTGGTCTGCCTTCACATTGTGAACGCCTGGGAAGTACGAGGCTTCCAGGGTTATATTGTTGGCGATGCAGCAGTTTCACAACCGGACTGCTTCCGCACATAAGGCACGGGACCGAGCTCCTCCTTGCCGATTCATATAAAACATGGTGGAGGTATTGTCTATACTGATTCCGACTACTTTGCCTTTTATATGGTCTCGAAAGTGTCTGCAGGCGTTGAACACTGCTCTGAGCTCCGGTATATTTGTGTGCAGTGACTGCTCCGTGGAGGACCACAGCCCTTGCGTCACCTCTTCGCCCATGTGTGCTCCCCACCCTATGAGGGAGGCGTCTGTAGTAAGAAAAACCAATATGTGTGGTTGGTGGAAGGGTACCCCTGTTAGCAGGTTCTCGGGGTTTACCCACCATTGCAGGGATTTGCGCACCTCTGTTGTGGGCGACGCCACCCTGTGAACAGTGTGTGCTGCCGGTTTGTATACGCTCGCCAGCCAGTGCTGCATGCTGCGCATGTGTAACCTGGCGTTCTGTTGTACGAACGCCGCTGCTGCCATGTGGCCCAGCAGCTGTAAGCACGTCAGAACCAGCACCGTAGGGCCGAAGGTGAAGACTTGCACGAGGGAGCCGACGGCCCGAAAGGGAGTCTCTGGTAGATACGCCCTCGCTGTAATAGAATTTATGCGTGCCCCTACGAACTCTATGTCCTGCGTGGGGTCTATCTTCGATTTTGTCAGATTGATAACCAGGCCGAGCGAGAGAACGTGCCTGTTGTGACGCATATTATGCGTAGTACCTCCTCCTTCGAGGCCCCTTTGAGTAGGCAGTCATCCGGATACTGGAATATAAATACCCCCTGTCTGTGCAGGTAGGCTGACACCACTGCCAAGGGCTTGGTGAAGACTCTGGGGGCCGAGGAGAGGCCAAACGGTAGGACCTTGTATTGAAAATGTTCTTTGCCTACCATGAGAAACCAGAGGAATCGTAGGTGAGCTGGATGAATAGTTATGTGAAAATACGCGTCTTATAAGTCGAGGGCTGCAAACCAATCTCCATCGTCTAGTGCCGTAAGGATGGAGGCGATTGTGATCATCTGAAAGCGTTGCTTGCGCAGGTACCGGTTGAGGCCTCGAAAATCTAAGATGGACCTCCCGCCTTTTTCTCCGTGAGGAAGTACCTCGAGTAGAACCCTCTCCCTTGCAGTTGCTCCGGCACTCTTTCCACTGCCCCTATGAGCATGAGATGGTCTACCTCCTGCTTGAGCCTCGCCGCGTGGGAGGCCTCCTGGAGGTGGGGCCTGGGTGTAGGTCATGGCGGTGGGAGCGACTGGAAGGGGATGGCGTACCCTGTGGCTATGATCTCCAGCACCCATTTGTCTGTGGTGATCCTTCGCCACTGGTTATAGAATGGTCGGAGGCGATGGTGGAATAACCGCTTCGGATGACCTTGCGACGGTAGTGATGGCGCAGCCCTGGATCTGTGTGTCAAACTTGTGGCCTTTGGCCCTGCCCCGAGGATGCATGGCTGTGTTGGGAACGACGCCTGGGAGTTCTGTGCTGCTGGTGATGTCGCCCTTGCTCGTAACCCCTGTGGTACTGGGGACGCTGCTGCTGAGTCCGCAACATCCAGGGCGATCTGAACTCCCGTCCTCGAGGCCACGTAGCCTTCTTGCATGATGGCCTTGAGCACTGGTTTCTTGCCCTCTGGAAGTGAGTCCATGAGGGAGGTTAACCTAATGTGGTTATCGAAATTATGGTTCGCTAGATGCGCTGCGTAATTTGCCATTCGCAACAGTAGAGTGGAGGAGTAGACGACCTTTCTGCCCAACAGCTCTAGCTTTTTGGCATGTTTATCTGTTCCCCCAAATTGCGACGACTCCACCACCAAGGAATTTGGTTGTGGGTGGCTGAACAGGAACTCCGTGCCCTTTGTCGCACGAAGTTGTTTTTTTTTTTTTGTTTGTTTGTTTTTGTTTTTTTTTTCCGCTCTCTTGTGGACAGGCGGAATAGTCACAGGGGTCTGCCATATCACAGTGGCAGACTCCAAGATTGCGTCATTAAGCGGTATTGCTATTTTGGAGGAGGCCGGAGGTCTCAGATTTTTGAGGAGCTTATGGTGTTTCTCTTGCACCTTAGCTGTCTGGATGCCTTGCATGAAGGCCACCCTCGTAAAACAGCTCTCGGAACTGTTTGAGATTGTTCGGAGGATGGACGTCCCCCGGGGCCGTAGCCTCATCCGGGGAGGAGAGCGAGGAACCACTGGGATACGTCTCTGTGGACCCTTCCGGTTCCTGCTGGTGATGGTACACCCTCTCGCTGGAGGTTTGCAAGGGAAAATCTCAGGGTTCCATAACCAGTCCCCCCTGAGATGCTTGAGTCTCTGTCCCCGGTCGCAATTGCCCTCGGGGGTACGAGATCGTTTGTGGGGATCTTTCCCTGGTAGATTGCCGATGGTGTCTATGCCCCGCGTGGTAGGGGCGACCATGGCAGTATAGGCACTGTTCTTGGGAAGGTGACCTAGACCACTCCCTTGGTGCGTACCCTCTGCGTCTGGGGGAGGGCTGGAGAGAGCGATTTTGCATAATAGTCCAGCGGTTCAAACCCCAGGAAGGGTGAAGGTGGTCCCAGCCAGGGTGAGGCTGGTTGCAAAAAATGGAGAAGGGGGCTCCGGGTAGGCTAGGGGGGACCCCTGCCTTCTGGTTGGAGTCTGTAACATAAGCGGAGGGCTGTGAGAAAGCAACTCCACAGCCCTGTCCGGAGAGGGGCTGCAGTGCCTCCTCTTGTGTGCAGCCTTCCCCCTCCCTTGAGGAGGTAACTCCGCCCCCTGACCTACAGGGGATCCCGGCCCCGTCGGCACCGTGCTAGGCACGCTCGAAGGCGGTGCCGCACGTGCGGTGTGCTCCGGTGCCCGCAGGCTGCGTGCCTGCGCGCTCTGCACCGCCGGTTCCCCGGGGGTCGGTGCCGCTGCCTGCGGTGCCGCCGGTACCGGCGCTTGTTTAGCTGCCGCCCTGCCTGCGGTGCGGGGCGGCTGGCTGATTATCGGAGGCTGAGCCGCTTCCACGTGGCTCTCCGTGCCGCCGCCGATCAGCTGTTGCTGCGGCTGGGGGCTGCTCGCTCCTCCCCTCCCGCTCGCTATTGTTGCCGGCAGGGATCGGGCTGGGGAGGCTTTCCTCCGTTTTTGGCAGCTTTCCTTTTATGGGCCCCGCAGGGTCCCTCCTGCTGCGGCCGCTCCGGCACGTCTGGCTGGAGGGCCTTATGAAAAGCAGTGTTAAGCCGCTGCCCTGCCTGCGGTGCGGGGCGGCTGGCTGATCATCGGAGGCTGAGCCGCTTCCACATGGCTCTCCCTGCCGCCGCCGATCAGCTGTTGCTGCGGCTGGGGGCTGTGCGCTCCTCCTGTCCCGCTCGCTGTTGCTGCCGGCAGGGATCGGGCTGGGGAGGCTTTCCGTTTCTGCGCTGATGGAGTGAGGGAGGCAGCTCTCCTTTTATGGGCCCCGGAGGGTCCCTCCTGCTGCGGCCGCTCCGGCACTTCTGGCTGGAGGCCTTATCAAAAGCAGCATTTTAAGCCGCATCTCCCTGTCTCTCCTTAATCGCCTCTCGGCAGGACTCTCATTTTTTTTAAAGCCTGAAGAGGACATTGTTGGTGAGTCTTTCAGTTGTTAAGCGGGTACTTAGCACCTTCCCTGTGCTGTTTTCCCCGTCCGATGGCCTGCCGCAGCAGGAGGGCTCATGGCCGGATGGTCCTGGCCTCCGGCGCTTGTTACTGGGACTGGATTGAAGCTGTCCTGCATGTAGTTTGTTTGTTGCTTTTGTTTTTTTTTTTTTGCAAAAATAACAGCCGGCTAACTTGCAGTAGCCTCAGTACTTGAAAAACTTTAAAGAAAAAACAGTTAAAGCCGTTGAATACGCTGCTTGGCCTTAGCCTAGTTCGGATTCCGTCTGCAGCCGACGGCGGTTAAGAGGAACTGGTGGGGACCGGATCGCGCACGTGGCCGGGAGCGCGCGGGGGAGTGGCGCGCACCGGCGCATGCGCGGTCCGGCAGAAACTGCTTGGAAGATCCGATCTGCGGCGCCGGGCGAGCCCGACACCTAATGTGGAGCACCCACGGGGACACTCGAAGAAGAACTCGACCACTCCCTTGGTGCGTACCCTCTGCGTCTGGGGCAGGGAGATCGTCGAGACACTGGAGAGAGCGATTTAGCATAATAGTCCAGCGGTTCAAACCCCAGGAAGGGTGAAGGTGGTGCCAGCCATGGTGAGGCTGGTTGTAAAAATGGAGAAGGCGGCTCCAGGTAGGCTAGGGGGGACCCCTGCCTTCTGGTTGGAGTCTGCAACATAGCGGAGGGCTGTGAGAAAGCAGCTCCACAGCCCTGTCCGGAGAGGGGCTGCAGTGCCTCCTCTTGTGAGCAGCCTTCCCCCTCCCTGGAGCAGGTAACTCCGCCCCCTGATGGGCGGGGGATCCCGGCCCCGTCGGCACCGTGCTAGGCACGCTCGAAGGCGGTGCCGCACGTGCGGTGTCCTTCTGCGCCTGCAGGCTACGTGCCTGAGCTCCCTGCACCGCCGGTTCCCTGGGGGTCGGTGCTGCTGTCTGCGGTGCCGCCGGTACCGGCGTTTGCTTAGCCGCCGCCCTGCCTGCGGTGCGGGGCGGCTGGCTGATTATCGGAGGCTGAGCCATTTCCACGTGGCTCTCCCTGCCGCCGCCGATCAGCTGTTGCTGCGGCTGGGGGCTGCTTGCTCCTCCCGTCCCGCTCACTGTTGCTGCCGGCAGGGATCGGGCTGGAGAAACTTTCCTCTGTTTTTGCGCTGATGGAGTGAGGGAGGCAGCTTTCCTTTTATGGGCCCCGGAGGGTCCCTCCTGCTGCAGCCGCTCCGGCACGTCTGGCTGGAGGCCTTGTCAAGAAGCAGCATTTTGATCCGCATCTCCCTGTCCCTCCGTGCTCTGGTTGTTAATTTAGCACAGAAGGCGCATTTCTGTGCCACATGGGACTCCCCCAGGCACCTTATGCATAGACTGTGCCCATCGGACACTGGCATCGCCTCTCGGCAGGACTCACATTTTTTAAAGCCTGAAGAGGACATTGTTGGTGAGTCTTTGAGTTTTTAAGTGGGTACTTAGCACCTTCTTTGTGCTGTTTTCCCCGTCCGATGGCCTGCCTCAGCAGGAGGGCTGATGGCCCTAGCTCCTGGCCTCCGGCGCTTGTTACTGGGACTGGGCTGAGCTGTCCCTCTCATAGCTTGTTTGTTGGTTTTTTTTTTTTTTTTTAACAAAATAACAACCGGCTAACTTGCAGTAGCCTAAGTAACTGAAAAACTTCAAAGAAAAAACAGATAAAGTCGTTGAATACGCTATTTGGCCTTAGCCTAGTCGGATTCCGTCTGCAGCCGACGGCGGGTAAGAGGAACTGGCGGGGACCGGATCGCGCACATGGCCAGGAGCGCGCAAGGGAGCGGCGTGCGCTGGCGCATGCGCGGTCCGGCAGAAACTGCTTGGAAGATCCGATCTGCGGCGCCGGGCAAGCCCGTCACCTATTGTGGAGCACCCACGGGGACACTCGAAGAAGAACGCCCCCCGCCCGCCCCGCCCCAAGGTCCCTGCCCCGCATGGCACCACGACATCCCCCCGCCCCGAGCAGCACCACAGCTCCTCCTCCCGCCCGAGGTCCCTGCCCCGAGCAGCACCAGGGCTGCCCCCGCCCCGAGATCCCTCCCCTGGGCGGCACCAGGGCTGCCCCCGCCCCGAGATCCCTCCCCTGGGCAGCGCCATGACTGCCCCCACCCAAGATCCCTCCCCTGGGCAGCGCCACAACTGCCCCCGCCCCGAGATCCCTCCCCTGGGCGGCAACACGACAACGCCCTGAGGTCCCTCCTCCAAGCAGCACTGCGGCTCGCCCCCCCCCCCCCCCCCGAGATCCCTCCCTTCGGCAGCACCACGATAAGCCCCTGAGATTCCTGCCCCGAGCGGCACCACAACAAACCCCCCAGGGTCCCTCTCCTGAGCAGCACCACGGCTCCTACCCCGCCCCCAGATCCCTGCCCCGGGCGGCACCAAGGCTCCCCCCTGCCGCAAGATCCCTCCCCTGGGCAGCACCACGGCCCCCCCTTGAGATCCCTGCCCTGGCCAGCACCAGGGCTGCGCCCCGAGATCCCTGCCCCGAGCGGCACCATGACAATCCCCTGAGGTCCCTGCCCCAAGCGGCACCACAACAAACCCCCCGCCCGGGGTCCCTCTCCTGAGCGGCACCACAACAAACCCCCCGCCCGGGGTCCCTCTCCTGAGCAGCACCACGGCTCCTACCCCGAGCGACACCACGGCTCCCCCTCCCCGAGATCCCTGCCCCGGGCGGCACCACGACAAACCCCCTGGGGTCCCTCTCCTGAGCAGCACCATGGCTCCTACCCCGGGCAGCACCATGGCTCCCCCTCCCTGAGATCCCTGCCCCGAGCAGCACCACAGCTTCCCCCCACCCCAAGATCCCTCCCCTGGGCGGCACCAGGGCTGCCTCCCGAGATCCCTCCCCTGGTCAGCACCACAACAACCCCTTGAGGTCCCTGCCCCGAGCGGCACCGCGGCTTCCCCTCCCTGCCAAGATCCCTCCCCTGGGCAGCACCACGACAACCCCCTGAGGTCCCTGCCCCCAGAAGCACCGCCGCTCCCCCACGCGATCCCTCCCCTGGGCAGCACCACAACAAGCCCCTGAGATCCCTGCCCCGAGCAGCACCGCGGCTCCCCCCCAAGGTCCCTCCCTTGGGCAGCACCGCGGCTCCCCCCTGAGGTCCCTGCCCCGAGCAGCACCAGGGTACCCCTGAAGTCCCTGCCCCGAGCAGCACCAGGGTACCCCTGAAGTCCCTGCCCCGAGCAGCATCATGGCACCTCCAAAATCCCTCCGGTGGGCAGCACCACGGCAACCCACGAGATCCCTCCCCTGGGCGGCACCGCAGCTCCCCCCCTCCCCCCCGAGATCCCTTCCCCAAGCAGCACCACGGCTCCCCACCGACATCCCTCCCTTGGGCAGCACCACAGCTCCCCCCACCCGAGGTCCCTGCCCCGAGCAGCACCGTGGAGCCCCCCCAAGATCCCTCCCTTGGGCGGCACCACGGCTCCCCCCGCCCCAAGGTCCCTGCCCCAAGCAGCACCACGACAAACCCGCCCAGGGTCCCTCTCCTGAGCAGCACCACGGCTCCCACTCCTCGAGATCCCTGCCCCGAGCGGCACCACGACAAACCCCCCGGGGTCCCTCTCCTAAGCAGCACCACAGCTTCCCGCCCCCCCTCCCCCCCCTGAGATCCCTGCCCCGAGCGGCACCACAACAAACCCCCCCAGGGTCCCTCTCCTGAGCAGCACCACGACTCCTGCCCCGAGCAGCACAACGGCTCCCCCACCCAGCCGAGATCCCTGCCCTGAGCAGCACCAGGGCTCCCCCCGCCCCGAGATCCCACCCCTGGGTGGCACCACGACAACCCCCGAGGTCCCTGCCCCGAGCGGCACCGCGGCTCCCCCCCGCCATCCCTCCCTTGGGTGGCACCATGACAACCCCCGAGATCCCTGCCCCGAGCAGCACCGCGGCTCCCCCCCGCCATCCCTCCCTTGGGTGGCACCATGACAACCCCCGAGGTCCCTGCCCCGAGCGGCACCGCAGCTCCCCCCCGCCATCCCTCCCTTGGGTGGCACCATGACAACCCCCGATATCCCTGCCCCGAGCAGCACCGCGGCTCCCCCCCGCCATCCCTCCCTTGGGTGGCACCACGACAACCCCCGAGGTCCCTGCCCCGAGCGGCACCGCAGCTCCCCCCCGCCATCCCTCCCTTGGGCGGCACCACGACAACCCCCTGAGATCTCTGCCCCGAGCAGCACCGCAGCTCCCCCCCGCCATCCCTCCCTTGGGCGGCACCACGGTAACCCCCAGAGATCCCTGCCCCGAGTGGCACTGCGGCTCCCCCCCGAGGTCCCTGCCCCGAGTGGCACCGTGGCTCCGCCCCGAGGTCCCTCCCTTGGGCAGCACCATGACAAACCCCTGAGGTCCCTGCCCCGAGCGGCACCACAGCTGCCCCCGAGGTCCCTGCCCCAAGTGGAACCACGACAACCCCCCCGAGATCCCTCCCTTGGGTGGCACCACGACAACCTCGCAAGGTCCCTGCCCCGAGCGGCACCGCGGGTGTCTGTCCCCCCCCCCCCCCACGAGGTCCCTGCCCCGAGCGGCACCACGACAAACCCCCCCCGGGGTCCCTCTCCTGAGCAGCACCACAGCTCTCCCCCTCCGCCCCCCGAGATCCCTGCCCCGAGCGGCACCAAGGCTCCCCCCCGCCGCAAGATCCCTCCCCTGGGCGGCGCCACGACAATCCCCTGAGGTCCCTGCCCAGAGCGGCACCACGACAAACCCCCCCCAGGATCCCTCTCCTGAGCAGCACCACGACTCCTGCCCCGAGCAGCACCACAGCTCCCCCTCCCTGAGATCCCTGCCCCAAGCAGCACCACAGCTCCCCCACCCCGCCCCCGAGATCCCTCCCCTGGGCAGCACCGCGGCTCCCCTTCGAGGTCCCTCCCTTGGGCAGCACCAGGACACCCCCCCCCCCGAGGTCCCTGCCCCGAGCGGCACCGCAGCTCCCCCCCGCCATCCCTCCCTTGGGCGGCACCATGAAAACCCCCCGCGATCCCTGCCCCGGGTGGCACCACGGCTCCCCCTCCCCGAGATCCCTGCCCCGAGCGGCACCATGACAAACCCCCCGGGGTCCCTCTCCTGAGCGGCACCCCGACTCCTGCCCCAAGCAGCACAACGGCTCCCCCTCCGGCCGAGATCCCTGCCCTGAGCGGCACCACAGCTCCCCCACCCTGCCCCCGAGATCCCTCCTCTGGGCGGCACCACGATAACCCCGAGATCCCTGCCCCGAGCAGCACCGCGGCTCCCCTCCGCCATCCCTCCCTTGGGTGGCACCATGACAACCCCCGAGATCCCTGCCCCGAGCAGCACCGCGGCTCCCCCCCGCCATCCCTCCCTTGGGTGGCACCACGACAACCCCCGAGGTCCCTGCCCCGAGCGGCACCACAGCTCCCCCCCGCCATCCCTCCCTTGGGCGGCACCACGACAACCCCCCGAGGTCCCTGCCCCGAGTGGCACTGCGGCTCCCCCCCCCAGGTCCCTCCCTTGGGCAGCACTGCGGCTCCCCCCCGAGGTCCCTGCCCCAAGCAGCACCAGGGCTCCCCCCCGAGATCCCTCCCTTGGGAAGCACCATGGCTCCCCCCGAGGTCCCTGTCCCAAGCAGCACCGCAGCGCCCCCCCAAGATCCCTCCCTTGGGCGGCACCACAACAACCCCCCCCCCCCGAGATCCCTGCCCAGAGCGGCACCACGGCTCCCCCTCCCCGAGATCCCTGCCCCGAGCGGCATCATGACAAACCCCCCGGGGTCCCTCTCCTGAGCGGCACCCCGACTCCTGCCCCAAGCAGCACAACGGCTCCCCCTCCGGCCGAGATCCCTGCCCTGAGCGGCACCACAGCTCCCCCACCCTGCCCCCGAGATCCCTCCTCTGGGCGGCACCACGATAACCCCGAGATCCCTGCCCCGAGCAGCACCGCGGCTCCCCTCCGCCATCCCTCCCTTGGGTGGCACCATGACAACCCCCGAGATCCCTGCCCCGAGCAGCACCGCGGCTCCCCCCCGCCATCCCTCCCTTGGGTGGCACCACGACAACCCCCGAGGTCCCTGCCCCGAGCGGCACCACAGCTCCCCCCCGCCATCCCTCCCTTGGGCGGCACCACGACAACCCCCCGAGGTCCCTGCCCCGAGTGGCACTGCGGCTCCCCCCCCCAGGTCCCTCCCTTGGGCAGCACTGCGGCTCCCCCCCGAGGTCCCTGCCCCAAGCAGCACCAGGGCTCCCCCCCGAGATCCCTCCCTTGGGAAGCACCATGGCTCCCCCCGAGGTCCCTGTCCCAAGCAGCACCGCAGCGCCCCCCCAAGATCCCTCCCTTGGGCGGCACCACAACAACCCCCCCCCCCCGAGATCCCTGCCCAGAGCGGCACCACGGCTCCCCCTCCCCGAGATCCCTGCCCCGAGCGGCATCATGACAAACCCCCCGGGGTCCCTCTCCTGAGCGGCACCCCGACTCCTGCCCCAAGCAGCACAACGGCTCCCCCTCCGGCCGAGATCCCTGCCCAGAGCGGCACCACGGCTCACCCAAAATCCCTCCCCTGGGCGGCACTGCAGCTCCCCCCCGAGATCCATGCCCCGAGCAGCACCGCAGCTCCCCCCACCCCCGAGGTCCCTCCCTTAGACAGCACCACAACAACCCTGGAGGTCCCTGCCCCGAGTGGCACCACGGTGCCCCACCACCCCCGAGATCCCTGCCCCGAGCGGCACCATGGCTCCACCCTGAGATCCCTGCCCCGAGTGGCACCAGGGCACCCCTGAAGTCCCTGCCCTGAGCTGCACTGCGGCTCCCCCCCGAGGTCCCTCCCTTGGGAAGTACCACGACTCCCCCCAGAGGCCCCTGCCCCGAGCGGCACCATGGCGCCCTCTGCCCCAAGATCCCACCCCTGAGCAGCACCACAGCTGCCCCCGAAGTCCCTGCCCCAAGTGGCACCACGACAACACCCCCGAGGTCCCTCCCTTGGACGGCACCACGACAATCTCGCAAGGTCCCTGCCCCGAGCAGCACCGCGGGTGTCTGTCCCCCACCACCCCCAAGGTCCCTGCCCTGAGCGGCACCACGACAACCTCGCGAGGTCCCTGCCCCAGGCGGCAACAGGGCTGCCCCCCGCGAGGTCCCTGCCCCTTGCATCACCACGGCTGCCCCCCCCCCCCCAAAGTCCCTTCCCTGAGCGGCACCACGACAACCCCAAAGTCCCTCCCTTGGTCTGCACCACGACAACCCCCCACGATCCCTGCCCCGAGCGGCACCACGGCTCCCCCCGCCCCGAGGTCCCTGCCCCGAGCGGCACCACAACAACCCCTCCCCCCCCCGGGGTCCCTCTCCTGAGCAGCACCACGGCTCCTGCCCCGAGATCCCTGCCCCGAGCAGCACCACGGCTCCCCCCGCCCCGAGATCCCTGCCCCGAGCGGCACCACGGCTTCCCCCCGCCCCGAGGTCCCTGCCCCGAGCGGCACCACGGCTTCCCCCCGCCCCGAGGTCCCTGCCCCGAGCGGCACCACGGCTCCCCCCGCCCCGAGGTCCCTGCCCCGAGCGGCACCACGGCTCCCCCCGCCCCGAGGTCCCTGCCCCGAGCGGCACCACGACTCCCCCCGCCCCGAGGTCCCTGCCCCGAGCGGCACCACGGCTCCCCCCGCCCCGAGGTCCCTGCCCCGAGCGGCACCACGACAACGCCCCCCCCGCCCCCGGGGTCCCTCTCCTGAGCAGCACCACGGCTCCTGCCCCGAGATCCCTGCCCTGAGCAGCACCACGACAAACCCCCCGGGGTCCCTCTGCTGAGCGGCACCACGGCTCCTGCCCCGAGCAGCACCACGGCTCCCCCTCCCCGAGATCCCTGCCCAGAGCGGCACCACAGCTTCCCCCCGCCCCAAGATCCCTCCCCTGGGCGGCACCAGGGCTGCGCCCCGAGATCCCTCCCTGGGCGGCACCACAACAACCCCTTGAGGTCCCTGCCCCAAGCAGCACCGCGGCTCCCCCCCGCCATCCCTCCCTTGGGTGGCACCATGACAACCCCCGAGGTCCCTGCCCCGAGCGGCACCGCGGCTCCCCCCCGCCATCCCTCCCTTGGGTGGCACCATGACAACCCCCGAGATCCCTGCCCCGAGCAGCACCGCGGCTCCCCCCCCGCCATCCCTCCCTTGGGTGGCACCATGACAACCCCCGAGGTCCCTGCCCCGAGCGGCACCGCAGCTCCCCCCCGCCATCCCTCCCTTGGGTGGCACCATGACAACCCCCGATATCCCTGCCCCGAGCAGCACCGCGGCTCCCCCCCGCCATCCCTCCCTTGGGTGGCACCACGACAACCCCCGAGGTCCCTGCCCCGAGCGGCACCGCAGCTCCCCCCCGCCATCCCTCCCTTGGGCGGCACCACGACAACCCCCCGAGATCCCTGCCCCGGGTGGCACCACGGCTCCCCCTCCCCGAGATCCCTGCCCCGAGCGGCACCATGACAAACCCCCCGGGGTCCCTCTCCTGAGCGGCACCCCGACTCCTGCCCCAAGCAGCACAACGGCTCCCCCTCCGGCCGAGATCCCTGCCCTGAGCAGCACCACAGCTCCCCCACCCTGCCCCCGAGATCCCTCCTCTGGGCGGCACCACGATAACCCCGAGATCCCTGCCCCGAGCAGCACCGCGGCTCCCCCCCGCCATCCCTCCCTTGGGTGGCACCATGACAACCCCCGAGATCCCTGCCCCGAGCAGCACCGCGGCTCCCCCCCGCCATCCCTCCCTTGGGTGGCACCACGACAACCCCCGAGGTCCCTGCCCCGAGCGGCACCGCAGCTCCCCCCCGCCATCCCTCCCTTGGGCGGCACCACGACAACCCCCCGAGGTCCCTGCCCCGAGTGGCACTGCGGCTCCCCCCCCCAGGTCCCTCCCTTGGGCAGCACTGCGGCTCCCCCCCGAGGTCCCTGTCCCAAGCAGCACCGCAGCGCCCCCCCCCTGAGATCCCTCCCTTGGGCGGCACCACGACAACCCCCCCCCACCCGAGATCCCTGCCCAGAGCGGCACCACGGCTCCCCCTCCCCGAGATCCCTGCCCCGAGCGGCACCATGACAAACCCCCCGGGGTCCCTCTCCTGAGCGGCACCCCGACTCCTGCCCCAAGCAGCACAACGGCTCCCCCTCCGGCCGAGATCCCTGCCCAGAGCGGCACCACGGCTCACCCAAAATCCCTCCCCTGGGCGGCACTGCAGCTCCCCCCCGAGATCCGTGCCCCGAGCAGCACCGCAGCTCCCCCCACCCCCGAGGTCCCTCCCTTAGACAGCACCACAACAACCCTGAGGTCCCTGCCCCGAGTGGCACCACGGTGCCCCACCACCCCTGAGATCCCTGCCCCGAGCGGCACCATGGCTCCGCCCTGAGATCCCTGCCCCGAGTGGCACCAGGGCACCCCTGAAGTCCCTGCCCTGAGCTGCACTGCGGCTCCCCCCCCGAGGTCCCTCCCTTGGGAAGTACCACGACTCCCCCCAGAGGCCCCTGCCCCGAGCGGCACCATGGCGCCCTCCGCCCCAAGATCCCACCCCTGAGCAGCACCACAGCTGCCCCCGAAGTCCCTGCCCCAAGTGGCACCACGACAACACCCCCGAGGTCCCTCCCTTGGACGGCACCACGACAATCTCGCGAGGTCCCTGCCCCGAGCAGCACCGCGGGTGTCTGTCCCCCACCACCCCCAAGGTCCCTGCCCTGAGCGGCACCACGACAACCTCGTGAGGTCCCTGCCCCAGGCGGCAACAGGGCTGCCCCCCGCGAGGTCCCTGCCCCTGGCGTCACCACGGCTGCCCCCCCCCCCCAAAGTCCCTTCCCTGAGCGGCACCACAACAACCCCAAAGTCCCTCCCTTGGTCTGCACCACGACAACCCCCCACGATCCCTGCCCCGAGCGGCACCACGACAACCCCCCCCCCCCCCGGGGTCCCTCTCCTGAGCAGCACCACGGCTCCTGCCCCGAGATCCCTGCCCTGAGTAGCACCACGACAAACCCCCCGGGATCCCTCTGCTGAGCGGCACCACGGCTTCCCCCCGCCCCAAGATCCCTCCCCTGGGCGGCACCAGGGCTGCGCCCCGAGATCCCTCCCTGGGCGGCACCACAACAACCCCTTGAGGTCCCTGCCCCAAGCGGCACCGCGGCTCCCCCCCACTGAGATGCCTCCCTTGGGCAGCACCACCATAACCCCTTGAGGTCCCTGCCCCGAGCGGCACCGCGGCTCCCCCCCACCGAGATGCCTCCCTTGGGCAGCACCACCATAACCCCCTGAAATCCCTGCCCCGAGCGGCACCATGACAAACCCCCCCCGGGGTCCCTCTCCTGAGCGGCACCCCGACTCCTGCCCCAAGCAGCACAACGGCTTCAGGTCCGGCCGAGATCCCTGCCCTGAGCGGCACCACGGCTCCCCCACCCTGCCCCCGAGATCCCTCCTCTGGGCGGCACCACGATAACCCCGAGATCCCTGTCCGGAGCAGCACCGCGGCTCCCCCCCCGCCATCCCTCCCTTGGGTGGCACCATGACAACCCCCGAGGTCCCTGCCCCGAGTGGCACCGCGGCTCCCCCCCCCAGGTCCCTCCCTTGGGCAGCACTGCGGCTCCCCCCCGAGGTCCCTGCCCCGAGCAGCACCAGGGCTCCCCCGCCGAGATCCCTCCCTTGGGAAGCACCATGGCTCCCCCCGAGGTCCCTGCCCCGAGCAGCACCATGGAACCTCCAAAATCCCTCCCCTGGGCAGCACCGCAGCTCCCCCCCCCCGCGAGATCCCTTCCCCAAGCAGCACCACGGCTCCCCACCGACATCCCTCCCTTGGGCAGCACCACAGCTCCCCACCGACATCCCTCCCTTGGGCAGCACCGCGGCGCCCCCCCAAGATCCCTCCCTTGGGCAGCACCGCGGCGCCCCCCCAAGATCCCTCCCTTGGGCAGCACCACAACACTTCCCCCCCCGGAGTTCTCTGCCCACAGCGGCACCACAGCTCACCCAAAATCCCTCCCCTGGGCAGCACTGCAGCTCCCCCCACCCGAGATCCCTGCCCCGAGCGGCACCGCGGCTCCCCCACCCCTGAGGTCCCTCCCTTAGACAGCACCACGACAACCCCGAGGTCCCTGCCCCGAGTGGCACCACGGTGCCCCACCACCCCCAAGGTCCCTGCCCCGAGCAGCACCATGACGCCCTCCCCCCCAAGATCCCACCCCTGAGCGGCACCACGGCTGCCCCCGAGGTCCCTGCCCCAAGTGGCGCCACGACAACCTCCCTGAGATCCCTCCCTTGGGCGGCACCATGGATCCCCGCCCCGCCCCGAGGTCCCTCCCTTGGGCATCACCACAAGAACCCCCCGAGATCCTTGCCCCAAGCGGCACCATGACAAACCCCCCAGGGTCCCTCTCCTGAGCGGCACCACAGCTCCTGCCCCGAGCGGCACCACGGCTCCCCCCGAGATCCCTCCCCTGGGCGGCACCACGGTTCCCCCCCTACTCGAGATCCCTGCCCCGGCCAGCACCAGGGCTGCGCCCCAAAGTCCCTCCCTTAGACAGCAACACGACAACCCCGAGGTCCCTGCCCCCAGCAGCACTACGGCTCCGCCCCGAGATCCCTGCCCCGAGTGGCACCAGGCCACCCCTGAAGACCCTGCCCTGAGCTGCACCGCGGCTCCCCCCCGAGGTCCCTCCCTTGGGAAGTACCACGGCTCCGCCCCGAGTGGCACCACGACAACCCCCCCGAGGTCCCTCCCTTGGGCAGTACCACGACAACCCCCCCGAGGTCCCTGCCCCGAGCAGCACCACGGCTCCCCCACCGAGATCCCTCCGCTTAGTGGCACCATGGCTCCCCCCAGAGGTCCCTGCCCCGAGCAGCACCATGGCTCCCCCACCGAGATCCCTCCGCTTAGTGGCACCATGGCTCCCCCCAGAGGTCCCTGCCCCGAGCAGCACCATGGCTCTGCCCCGAGGTCCCTCCCTTGGGCAGCACCATGACAACCCCCCGAGGTCCCTACCCCAAGCGGTACCATGGCGCCCTCCCCCCCGAGATCCCACCCCTGAGCGGCACCACGGCTGCCCCCGAGGTCCCTGCCCCAAGAGGCGCCACGACAACCTCCCTGAGATCCCTCCCTTGGGCGGCACCACGGATCCCCCCCCGCCCCGAGGTCCCTCCCTTGGGCGGCACCACGGACCCCCCCTGCCCCGAGGTCCCTCCCTTGGGCAGCACCATGACAACCCCCCGAGGTCCCTACCCCGAGCGGCACCATGGCGCCCTCCCCCCCCCCCCGAGATCCCACCCCTGAGCGGCACCACGGCTGCCCCCGAGGTCCCTGCCCCAAGCGGCGCCACGACAACCTCCCTGAGATCCCTCCCTTGGGCGGCACCACGGATCCCCCCCTGCCCCGAGGTCCCTCCCTTGGGCGGCACCACGGACCCCCCCTGCCCCGAGGTCCCTCCCTTGGGCAGCACCACGAGAACCCCCCGAGATCCCTGCCCCGAGCGGCACCATGACAAACCCCCCGGGGTCCCTCTCCTGAGCGGCACCACGGTTCCCCCCCACCCTCGAGATCCCTGCCCCGGCCAGCACCAAGGCTGCGGCCCAAGATCCCACCCCTGAGTGGCACCACGACCATCCCCTGAGGTCCCTGCCCCGAGCGGCACCACGACAAACCCCCCCCGGGGTCCCTCTCCTGATCGGCACCACGGCTCCTACCCCGAGCGGCACCACGGCTCCCCCTCCCTGAGATCCCTGCCCCGAGCGGCACCATGGCTCCCCCCACCCCCCAAGATCCCTCCCCTGGGCGGCACCACGGCAACCCCTTGAGGTCCCTGTGCCGAGCAGCACCACGGCTTCCCCTCCCTGCCAAGATCCCTCCCCTGGGCGGCACCAGGGCTGCGCCCCAAGATTCCTCCCCTGGGCAGCACCACGACAACCCCCCTGAGATCCCTCCCTTGGGCAGCACCACGGATCCCCCACGCCCTGAGGTCCCTCCCTTGGGCGGCACCACGGACCCCCCCTGCCCCGAGGTCCCTCCCTTGGGCGGCACCACGAAAACCCTCCGAGATCCCTGCCCCGAGCGGCACCATGACAAACCCCCGAGTCCCTCTCCTGAGCAGCACCACAGCTCCTGCCCCGAGTGGCACTACGGCTCTCCCCCCACCGCCCGAGGTCCCTACCCCCAGCAGCACTACGGCTCCGCCCCGAGATCCCTGCCCCGAGTGGCACCAGGGCACCCCTGAAGTCCCTGCCATGAGCTGCACCGCGGCTCCCCCCCGAGGTCCCTCCCTTGGGAAGTATCACGGCTCCGCCCCGAGTGGCACCACGACAACCCCCGAGGTCCCTCCCTTGGGCAGTACCACAACAACCCCCCCGAAGTCCCTGCCCCGAACAGCACCAGGGCCCCCCCTGAGATCTTTCCCTTGGGAAGCACCATGGCTCCCCCCAAAGTCCCTGCCCCGAGCAGCACCATGGAACCTCCAAAATCCCTCCCCTGGGCGGCACCGCGGCTCCCCCCCCGCAAGATCCCTTCCCCAAGCAGCACCACGGCTCCCCACCGACATCCCTCCCTTGGGCAGCACCGCGGCGCCCCCCCAAGATCCCTCCCTTGGGTGGCACCACGACACTCCCCCCCCCCCCCGAGTTCCCTGCCCAGAGCTGCACCACAGCTCACCCAAAATCCCTCCCCTGGGCAGCACTGCAGCTCCCCGCCCGAGATCCCTGCCCCGAGCGGCACCGCGGCTCCCCCCCCCCCCCCCCGAGGTCCCTCCCTTAGACAGCACCACGACAACCCCGAGGTCCCTGCCCCGAGTGGCACCACGGTGCCCCACCACCCCCAAGGTCCGTGCCCCGAGCGGCACCATGACGCCCTCCCCCCCAAGATCCCACCCGAGCGGCACCACGGCTGCCCCCGAGGTCCCTGCCCCAAGAGGCGCCACAACAACCTCCCTGAGATCCCTCCCTTGGGCGGCACCACGGATCCCCACCCCGCCCCGAGGTCCCTCCCTTGGGCAGCACCACGAGAACCCCCCCGAGATCCCTGCCCCGAGCGGCACCATGACAAACCCCCCAGGGTCCCTCTCCTGAGCGGCACCACAGCTCCTGCCCCGAGCGGCACCACGGCTCCCCCCGCCCCCCGAGATCCCTCCCCTGGGCTGCACCACGGTTCCCCCCCCCCCCTCGAGATCCCTGCCCCGGCCGGCACCAGGGCTGCACCCCAAGGTCCCTCCCTTAGACAGCACCACGACAACCCCGAGGTCCCTGCCCCCAGCAGCACTACGGCTCCGCCCCGAGATCCCTGCCCCGAGTGGCACCAGGCCACCCCTGAAGACCCTGCCCTGAGCCGCACCGCGGCTCCCCCCCGAGGTCCCTCCCTTGGGAAGTACCACGGCTCCGCCCCGAGTGGCACCACGACAACCCCCCCGAGGTCCCTCCCTTGGGCAGTACCACGACAACCCCCCCCCCGAAGTCCCTGCCCCGAGCGGCACCACGGCTCCCCCACCAAGATCCCTCCACTTAGTGGCACCATGGCTCCCCCCAGAGGTCCCTGCCCCGAGCATCACCACGGCTCTGCCCTGAGGTCCCTCCCTTGGGCAGCACCATGACAACCCCCCGAGGTCCCTACCCCGAGCGGCACCATGGCGCCCTCCCCCCCGAGATCCCACCCCTGAGCGGCACCACGGCTGCCCCCGAGGTCCCTGCCCCAAGCGGCGCCACGACAACCTCCCTGAGATCCCTCCCTTGGGCGGCACCACGGATCCCCCCCGCTCCGAGGTCCCTACCTTGGGCGGCACCACGGACCCCCCCTGACCCGAGGTCCCTCCCTTGGGCGGCTCCACGAGGACCCCCCCCGAGATCCCTGCCCCGAGTGGCACCATGACAAACCCCCCGGGGTCCCTCTCCTGAGCGGCACCACGGTTCCCCCCCACCCTTGAGATCCCTGCCCCGGCCAGCACCAGGGCTGCGCCCCGAGGTCCCTGCCCCGAGCGGCACCACGACAATCCCCTGAGGTCCCTGCCCCGAGCGGCACCACGACAAACCCCCCCCAGGGTCCCTCCCCTGAGCGGCACCACGGCTCCTACCCCGAGCGGCACCACGGCTCCCCCTCCCTGAGATCCCTCCCCTGAGCGGCACCACGACAACCCCTTGAGGTCCCTGTGCCGAGCGGCACCACGGCTTCCCCTCCCTGCCAAGATCCCTCCCCTGGGCGGCACCAGGGCTGCGCCCCAGGATCCCTCCCCTGGGCAGCACCACAACAACCCCCCTGAGATCCCTCCCTTGGGCGGCACCATGGATCCCCCGCGCCCCGAGGTCCCTCCCTTGGGCAGCACCACGGACCCCCCCTGCCCCGAGGTCCCTCCCTTGGGCGGCACCACGAGAACCCCCCGAGATCCCTGCCCCGAGCGGCACCATGACAAACCCCCCCAGAGTCCCTCTCCTGAGCGGCACCACAGCTCCTGCCCCGAGTGGCACCACGGCTCTCCCCCCACCGCCTGAGGTCCCTACCCCCAGCAGCACTACGGCTCCGCCCCGAGATCCCTGCCCCGAGTGGCACCAGGCCACCCCTGAAGTCCCTGCCCTGAGCTGCACCGCGGCTCCCCCCCGAGGTCCCTCCCTTGGGAAGTACCACAGCTCCGCCCCGAGTGGCACCACGACAACCCCCCCGAGGTCCCTCCCTTGGGCAGTACCACGACAACCCCCCCGAAGTCCCTGCCCCAAGCGGCACCACGGCTCGCCCCTGAAGTCCCTGCCCTGAGCGGCACCACGGCTCCCCCACCGAGATCCCTCCGCTTAGTGGCACCATGGCTCCCCCCAGAGGTCCCTGCCCCGAGCAGCACCACGGCTCCGCCCCGAGGTCCCTCCCTTGGGCAGCACCATGAGAACCCCCCGGAGGTCCCTACCCCGAGCGGCACCATGGCGCCCTCCCCCCCCGAGATCCCACCCCTGAGCGGCACCACGGCTGCCCCCGAGGTCCCTGCCCCGAGCAGCACCGCGGCTCCCCCCTCCCCGAGATCCCTCCCTTGGGCGGCACCACGACAACTCCCCGAGGTCCCTGCCCTGGGTGGCACCGCGGCTCCCCCAAGGTCCCTCTCCTGAGTGGCACCACAGCTACCCCAAGGTCCCTGCCCCGCACAGCACCACAAAACGCCCCCCCCACCCCCGCCCCAAGGTCCCTGCCCCGCGCAGCACCACAACCTCCCGCCCCGAGCGGCACCACGGCTCCTCCTCCCGCCCGAGGTCCCTGCCCCGAGCGGCACCAGGGCTGTCCCCCCGAGATCCCTCCCCTGCGCTGCACCACGGCACCCCTGAGATCCCTCCCCTGGGCTCCTGCTGCTCCCCTCAAGTCCCCTCCCCCCTCCACAGATCTACCACTTGTGGCGGCACAAAGCCTGCCTCGAGAGCGACCCAGAGGATGACGACTACACTATCGACTTAGGAGCACACGTCAGCCACCTCCGAGGGGCCTCTCACTTGCCTTCCCCCTCCCCAGCTGGCCGCATCTGACACAGCTCTGACGGACTCGGAGCCTGGACGGGCCAGTGCGCCACATGCGCAGGTTGCGAGGAGAAACGCTTTGCCATCGGTACGCGTCACGGGCGGGAGGGAGACCAATACCCTCTCCAGCCGCCGTGCGGTGGCCTCAATGACCTAGAGGGAGAAGCGGGTGGAGAATTTCACAGGGTCGTAGAACACTAGGACTGGAAGGGACCTTGAGAGGTCACTGAGTCCAGTTCCTGCCCTCTTGGCAGGACCAAGCACCGTCTGGACCATCCCTGACAGGTGTCCGTCTAACCTGCTCTGAGATATCTCCAGTGATGGAGACTCCACAACCTCCCTGGGCAACTTATCCCACAGCTTCACCACCCTGACCATCAGGCAGTTTCTCCTAATGCCCCTCAACCTCCTGCCTGGACACCCCAGTGCACAGCCCAGTGGCAGACCCCAGAAGTGGAGGGGTCCCCGGCGCTCGCGCCTACCCGTCGGATTGCTGGCTGGAGATGCAGCGCGAGCCAACGGGGGAGACAGCGCTTGGCCCATGCGGAGGGGGCAGGCCAGGGAAGAGAGGAGCTGCAGAGTCAGGGGATGAGATTGACTCAGGTCCTCGCCAGAAGCTGCTTCGCTGCAAGTTGTTCTGCATGTAAGTGGTTGATTAATTCAGGAGAGGAGCTGCACTGAGAGTCCCGCTGATCTGCGCTCACACCCCTTGGGGGCCCGGGGACCAAAAGCCAGGAGGACAGCAGAGCTTTGTGGTGGCCTGGCGGCAGGTGCTGTAGTGGAGGGCCCTGAAGTCAGGGGGACCGGCAGGGAAGAGCAGGGAGCGACGGGGACCGGTGGGGAGCAGGGGGCAGAGCGCTGGGAGGGGCAGAGCGCGACGGGGAGCAGGGGGCAGGGTGCTGGGAGGAGCAGGGGGTAGCCGGCGGGGAGCAGGGGGCAGCCGGCGGGGTGCTGGGAGGAGCAGGGTGCGAGGGGGAGCAGGGGGCAGGGGGCAGCAGGGGGCAGCCGGCGGGGAGCAGGGAGGAGCGGGGAGCAGGGAGGAGCAGGGCGCGAGAGGGAGCAGGGGGCAGCCGGCGGGGAGCGACGGGGACCGGCAAGGATGGTGAGGAGGTGGCCTGTGTTTTCCCTTTATTTATTTAGCTGTCTGTTTGTTCATTCTGTTTTATTTGTTGCTTTCTGTTCTACCTGGCTGTATTGTTTTTGTGAGTTCCAGATCCATGAAACGTACCACACGTGTGAACTGAACATGTGGGGCGCGTATCTCAAGCTCATTACGTTATTCCTTATGGATACTCATTGCCCTTTATAAGTCATTTCACTACAAGTTGCATTCTTTAGGAACAGAGCGGGGCTTGTGACCAGCCCCCTGCACATAGGACTAATGTACTCGACAGCAGTAACGTGCCACAGCGTGACGGACACCCCCAAGGCACTTTGCTCACGTCTCTGTTACAGGACTCTTGGAGATGGACGATGGACCTTGATCCCCTGCAGCAGAGGCTGGGTCACCCAGGAGGAACCCAATAGTGATCACACTAGTAGCCGCAAAGGGAGAAGCTGAGAGCTCTGGAGGCAGCTAAGGAAATGCTACGGCAGAAGAACCCGTTCGTTCCACGCCCTGGAGAGTTACAGAATGCCACCGCCAGCTGCTACTGGACCCAGCCCAGCACGAGTGGTCCAGCTCTGGAGAAGTGTCTGTCCCCACAGTGGCCAGGCATGGAGCCAAAGGCGAGAAAACTTGTAAGAGCTGCCAAGTCCAGAACCTGGTGACCCTGTGCGTGGCCAACTCGATGGAGAACACGGTTCAGCTCCCAGATCACATGCGACAGACCAGCAGCAGAGAGATTACCAGAGACCGTCCATGCCTGCAGGTTCTGCCCTGGAAAGGAGAACCGGTGCAGCAAACGCTAAAGCTGGCAGACATGACACAGCACAATACCTCCTGCCCCGGCCAGGTGCTCTGAGAGGGCAGGCCTAGATCCAGTGCCAGATGGTGGCTCCCCAGGCCCCCCCAAAACACACCCTCTCTGGAAGACGCAGCCCCTCATAGCGTCACACAAAGGCCGGGGCCAGCTCACCTGCTCTGTGGGACTAGGAAGCTGGGTTCTACGCTTCGTCCAACAGCTGCCACAAAGCACTCACCCTGGTCGGCTGAGCTGATGGATCAGGTGTCCGCAGGAGCCCCAAGACCCTGGGGAGCGCAGGCAGGGACCTCCAATGCTGCCCAGCGTTGGACACAAATGCAGGACACAGGATGTGATGGAGTGGGGGATACCTGTGTGTGTGTGTGTGGCTCACAGAGGGTGTGGGGCTCCTGCTGAGGGTAACCTTGATGACCAGGTAACACCTTTGCACTGCAGACAAAGGAGGAGGTGGAGCCTGAGGTGTTTGAATTGGAACTGGGATTTGGGAAGCAGTTAGTCTGGGCTGGGAGAGAGAGAGAGACAAAGGAGGGGGCAAGGCCCCAGCTCTGGGGGCCCCTCGGGGCCTCCTCTCCCCAACATGGATGGGACTGGCTGTCTCTGCCTGCTGTACTGACTCCTCTGTATGATGCTGTGTCCTGTTGGCTAATAAACCTGCTGTTTTCCTGCTGAGTGAGAGACTCTCCTGCCTGCGGACAGGGTGCAGAGCTTGGGGGACCCCAAAACCCCATCACACTGGTGTCAGAAGTGGGATGTTCTGCACCCCGAGGATGGAGCATCCAGCAGTAAGTGACTGGGGCCCCGGAAGAAGTGGGGCCTGCGAGACCCAGGTGTGCTGATGGGCAGTGAGGTGCAGCTCCCCAAGGCGGAGGGGCCTGCAGCCAAACCCAAGCAACTGCGGTCATGGTCCTCGAGAGGGGGTGTCACACCCGAGGAGGGGTTACTCCTGGGAATCTGTTGGAGTCGGTCCCAGAAGGTGGAGGGGCCGAGAGCCCAACCCCCAGGAACAAGTGACCCCTGAGGAGGCTGACGCTGAATGAGTCCTTCCCAAGACAGGGTGCTCATGGTCCCTGAGAGCGGGTGTCACACTGAAGAAGGGGTTCCGCTGGGAGTCTGTTGGAATCGGTCCCAGAGGGCAGAGGGGCCTACGGCCTAACCCCGGGCAGCTTGTGACCCGCAAGGAGCCTGGCACACTGAAGGGATTCTTCCAGGAATCGTGGGGTGCAGAGGGCATCAGCCTGAGAGCCTGCAACCACGCTGAGCAACTCCGCTGTGAAGTGGCAGCACCTGGAAACCGAATCGAGATTAAAGAAGCTGGACAAGGCAGCGTGGATGTGCAGTGGCAGAGCTAAGGGCTGGGGAGAATCCTGCAGAGGTGAGCCCGGATCGGGGCAGGGAACCCCGCACTGCCTGGAGTTCTGAACCGAGTGGCCTGCCACAGCTCAAGGAGGGAAGGAGCGATTCCAACCCATCATCTACTAGTGGCCAAGACAGACCTGTGAAGAGTTTTCCAGGCCTGGGCCGAGGAAGGTGCCTGTGTGTCTGTGCAGGAAAGCAGCTGATCCACTGGGAATGGCAAGTTGTCTGTGAGAGAAGCTGCTTCACCTTCTGTGTGTGTGTGGAGACCAGCCGGGGGGCTGGGACAAAGGAGAGAGTGTCTCCCATTGTCTGTCTGTGTTGAACAGCAGCAGCAGCCTGGGGAGAGAGCAGAGCCTGCGTTTGGAAAAGGTGACAATGAGGAAACTAGCCCATTGTCTGAGGAAGATTCACCAGCCTGGGGTGGCTGGAGAAGGAACCACCAGGAAAGAGCATTCCAGGTGTGTCTCTGAATCCAGCCATGGGGGCTGGAGCAGAGGGAATGGCTCTGGGATGGGCAGTGGTGTCCCTGCTAAGGACACTGGTCCTTGGTGCAAGAAAAGTGCTTCTGCTTCTGGGGAAGTGAATCCTTTGCCTGAGCCTGTGGGGGCTCGAGATGGAGCCAAGATCCCAGAGCTGGATCTGAGGGCAGCTGAAGCCCAGATGGGAAGTGGGCCTGCCTCTGTGTCTCTCAGGGGGGATGATGCTTTAACTCGGTCTGATCCAGTTAGTATCATCAGGGAATCCCAGAGACCAGACGATTCTGGTACTTGTTCTTTGCCTGATGCTGAGGTGTTACTGGGAGGGGGTGAGAGGACTCTGTCCTACCAGAGTCATCCTCTCGCCAGGACACAAGAACAGACGGGCAATGGAGTTACGCTGACTGATGAAGATAAAGGAGCTGGTAGCAGAAGGGAGGAAAGGGATCCTAACCTTCTGTCCGGTGGTACTGGCTGTCTGCCTGGAGGGGGATTACGTGGGAATCTGCCTAATGGGCCAGAAGTGATCCTGGGTGTAGGTGGAACCCAGGAGCTGGTTGTGGCTCAAGGGAGCAGTGCCCCCGTGGAGGCAGACGGGGGTGAGTTATTGTTTGGGGGAGCTCTTGAGGAAGAGAATTTCCCTGAAACTTTTCCTGACCCATCTGTGGGGACTGCAGAAAATGGGAGTAAGGTGAAGGAAAGTGAACAGGAAAGGTGCTTGTCTGTAAGAGCCAGAGCAGCCCTTTGCCTGGGGAGAAGTTTGTTTCAGCTCCTGATGGCCAGGACCTGCCTGAGTATGAAACCACTGGCTGTGCTCTGGAAGGGTCCAAAGCAGGCAGGGTAAAAGTTTCTCAGGAATTGGAAGCTGGTGCAAGTAAAGTGAAAACTCTCAGGGAATGTGAGCAGCCCTGTGAGAACCAAGTAAAACAGCTGCACAGTCAGTCTCTGTAGGATGCAGGAGAGGGCCAGCAATTCCCCATCTCCAGATGGTGGAAACACTTATATTCTCATACCGGACTCCACTTCTGATTCCATGGGGAGGCAGTAGTTGGAGGTGGAAGGACGAAGGAGCTGTGGGCCTGGTGGGCCAGTAAGGGATAAACAGGGATTCCTTCATGTGGATTCTGCGTCTGGGACTCACAAAACAACTCTCAGAAAGCAGTTTGGTTTGCAAATTTCCAGACTGGCAGGAAGGGGGCCATCTCCCTGAGATCATCAATGGCCCAGCTCTTGTTAGAAGGGAAGGCACAGCCAGAGAGATCAAATTTCCACCCCAGGGGGCAAGAGAGAAGATTAGAACTTGATGGTGCTAAGAAAGGCCTCAGCCATTTATCCCCAAAATACCAGATTCTCAAGGAGGTTACACAAAGGTTGTGGTCTACCAAAGAGCAACGTAAATGTACAGTTGCAATGGGTTTGTTCTGTTACTCACGCTGACTGCTGTAACCAAGGGGTGCTGCTACCAAAAGCTGTAGAATTGTACCATGCACTGAATGTTTGAAAAGAGCCATGTGACATGATGACATTGATGTAGAAGCATGAATTGTATGTTGAAGGAGTCTGTAACTCTGAAATGTCACCATTGTTCCCTGTAACTAGTCTTGCAACCTCTGACATGAGAAGGAACATTCCAAACCTATTGTGTGGCATGGAAGGGGAAACTGAGGCACACAACCATTGTGGTGGTCTGGCTAAATGCCAAGGATGGAAGCATTTGTACGTTCTTTTACTGGACTGTAACTGAATTCCAGACATTGGCCGGAGCAGCTGTATGGACTGGTGGTCAGAGGGGGCAGGACCCAGACCACAAAAGACCTGTTTGATCTGTTGGTGCTGCAGCATCTGTATGGGCTCTGCCCGCCCAACTTGAGAACGTGGCTAACGGACCGGGGCCGAAGCAGGGAGACCGACCAACCCAAGGGAACTAAAGGGACTTGCCCGGCTGCATCACATGAAAAGGGCCAAGACCAAGCTCCTGACTTGGAGCCTCCCCCAGCAGGACTATGACGTGGAGGTGGTGCACATCGAGGGGAGAACAGAGGGTACAGCCGATGCCCTGTCACAAGGGGAGAGCCCCGAACTTCCCCAGGTCACCAGTTGAGTGACCCCGCTCAGTTCGGTCTGGAAGGGGGGAGAGATGTGATGGAGTGGGGGATACCTGTGTGTGTGTGAGTGGCTCACAGAGGGTGTGGGGCTCCTGCTGAGGGTAACCTTGATGACCAGGTAACACCTTTGCACTGCAGACAAAGGAGGAGGTGGAGCCTGAGGTGTTTGAATTGGAACTGGGATTTGGGAAGCAGTTAGTCTGGGCTGGGAGAGAGAGAGAGACAAAGGAGGGGGCAAGGCCCCAGCTCTGGGGGCCCCTCGGGGCCTCCTCTCCCCAACATGGATGGGACTGGCTGTCTCTGCCTGCTGCACTGACTCCTCTGTATGATGCTGTGTCCTGTTGGCTAATAAACCTGCTGTTTTCCTGCTGAGTGAGAGACTCTCCTGCCTGCGGACAGGGTGCAGAGCTTGGGGGACCCCAAAACCCCATCACACAGGAGCTGTCCTCTTGGGTTGCCCAGCAGGAGGTACCAGCTGCAGGTCAGTCCCTGGCCTGCGTGGGCAGACTGCCGGGATCCGCAAGGAGCCAGCCGGGTGGGCTGCCCTCTGCAGACACTCACTCTGCTCAGGCGGGGCAGGGCCAGGTCTCTGCCACTGGCAGAGCTGGGTTCAGGAAGCAGCGCTGGGCTGCCCGTCTCTGCTGGCTGGGCCGTGACCAGGGTTCACTCTCTCGGCGGAGGCCGCTCAGCAAGGCTCCATGAGCAGACGCAGCGGTACTGGCAGAAGGCACAGTCTATGGCAGAACTGTCCCCACCCAGCCCAGGAGCTGGCAGAAACCGGGTCCTGCATGCGGGAGCATCAAGATCCTCTCCAAGCAGCGGCCTGAGCACAGCCCTGCTCACACCTGCAGAGTGCAGCCCATTGAGGGCATTTCCACGCTGGGCCCTCCCGGCCCTTCTGGGCTTGGGCCCCAGCGGAAGGTGCATTAGCAAACCCAAACAAGCACACGGAGCTCTCTCCAGGCCCTGCCTGTAACGTGGCCCCTGCGCCAGCCGTAACAACCAGGCAGCAGGTGCAAGCGCCTGTGCGTTCCTGTGGCAGCTCATGCCCTCAACAAACAAGGGTTTTATCGGCACGAAAGGGAGAGCCTCTGCTGTGGATTTGCACCAGGGCTGGCTCCTTTAACGCCCCCCAGTCCTGGCTCGAGTCACGGAAACTGGAGGCACGTCACAGCAGCAGCTTTCAGAGAAAATTCCAGAGAAGTTTGCGGGAGCAAATGCCACCAGCGCAGGGGCCTTGCAGGGCTGTGCCAACCCTCACTGGCACACGTGGCGTAGCCCCTACTGGGCCCCGCTGCAAGCAGCAAAAGCAGCCCTGCCCCACACAACGGAGCTGAGTTCCCAGCACAGAAGGGCTGTGAGGGGCGCTGCCTGAACCACCGAGCCACAGCCGGTGGGAGTGAGAGGCTCCCTGTGCAGCGGCCGGGCAGGCCCTCAATGCTGCAGGCCCGGGTGCAGACGCAGCCCTGCTGCCAGAAGGGTTTTCCTGGGGGCATAGGAATGCCACGCATCCCCCCCCACAGCAAGGGGCACGGTCAGGCCAGGCCCTGCTGGGAACCGCGCTGCTCTCAGGGACAGGGAGCTGCAGTCTCTCCTCCCACCGCCCCACCCTCCCTTCCTCCATCCCTCCGGCGCCCTTTCACCACCCTCGCTCCTGCCCGCAGGTGCCCCAGGCTGGCTGCTGCCCGGAGGACACAGAGCTGGTTAGGACCCCGGGTGCTCCGCTGTGCTGGTTGTGTGGAGCTCACGCCCAGGGCTCTGCCCGTCACCCCTGGGCGCAGCCGGCAGATTGAGACACTGCTCCCAGGTAGGAAGCCCTGACGGCACAGCCCGGGGACTGAACGAAGCAGCCGCTGCGTCACGGCCATCACCTCTCAGGCTGCCCACAGCCCGGCCAAGCAGGGGGATGTGCCTGGAATGGTGCCCGCCCCGGAGGAGCACTAGCGGACTGGCGGGAGGGAACAAAGCCCCTGGCCAGGGTACCATGCTCTGCCAGCCAGCCAGCCCCCCCAGCACTGGTGGGTCAGAGGCCACGCCCCACGCTGCTGCACAGCTTGGCCAGAGCCCCCGGCTGGGCTGCACACCAGCCAGCTGCGTCTGTAGTCTGCAGGCTGGCTCACACTCCCGAGCACTCACCGTCCTCCACCTCCAGCAGGGCCTTGGCCAGGATGCTGCCTGCCACACTGATGGCCTGGCACATGTAGTAGCCCGAATCCGCTGTCTGCACCTCAGTGATGGTCATCTCGCCGCTCGGGGACACGGAGAACCGGCCTGTGGGCTGCGGGGGCTGGCTGGGGAACAGCAGGATCTGCAAGGCAGAGACGACACAACCCTGACTCGCTGCCCAGCCCAGAGAGAGGGGGTGGGGCTGCCAGCTTTCCCCTCACTCAGGCCAAGCCAGCTGAGCCGGGCCTGGCAGCCCGGGTGGGGGTAGGAAAGCTGAGTTGGGGCGTGGGGAGGTGGGGGGCACGGGACGGGGGGTGCGGCATAAGGAGTGGGGCACAGGATGGGAGAACGACGAAGCTGGGGTGAGGGCACAGAATGGGGGTGCAGGGAGGCGGGGGCGCAGGATGGGGTACAGCATGGGGAGGTGGGGTGCAGGGTGGGAGTGCAGGGAGGCGGGGCACAGGATGGGGTACGACATGACGAGGCAGAGGTGCAGGGCGCAGGCGCAGGCACAGGATGGGAGCAGGGAGAGGCCAGGGCATGGGATGGGGGCGCAGGGAGGCGGAGGTGCAGGACAGGGGGGAGTGGGGGAGCAGGCGTGGAGAGGGGACGTGGGACAGGGAGGTGGGACAGGCAGGGGCATGGGTGCGGGATGGGGGCGCAGGGAGGTGGAGGTACAGAACGGGGGCGTGGGGGAGCAGGGAGAGGTGGGGGCATGGGCGTGGGTGTGAGATGGGACGCAAGGAGGCAGAAGCGCAGGACAGGGGCACGGGACGGGGTCGCAGGGAGGCGGGAGCGCGGGACAGGGCGCAGGAGCAGGGAGGCGGAGGTGCAGGACGGGGCACGGGACAGGGAGGCAGGGGCGTGGGACGGGGCGCAGGAGCAGGGAGGCGGAGGTGCAGGATGGGGTACGGGGACGGGGGCACAGGGAGGCAGGGGCGTGCGATGGGGCACAGGAGCAGGGAGGCGGAGGTGCAGGACGGGGGTGCGGGGAGGCGGAGGTGCAGGACAGGGGCACAGGACAGGGAGGCAGGGGCGTGGGAGGGGGCGCAGGAGCAGGGAGGCGGAGGTGCAGGACAGGGGCGCGGGATGGGGCGCAGGAGCAGGGAGGCGGAGGTGCAGGACGGGGGCGCGGGACAGGGAGGCAGGGGCGTAGGATGGGGCGCAGGAGCAGGGAGGCGGAGGTGCAGGAAGGGGGCGCGGGGAGGCAGAGGTGCAGGACGGGGGCACAGGGAGGCAGGGGCGTGGGAGGGGGCGCAGGAGCAGGGAGGCGGAGTTGCAGGACAGGGGCGCGGGGAGGCAGGGGCGTGGGAGGGGGCGCAGGAGCAGGGAGGCGGAGGTGCAGGACAGGGGCGTGGGAGGGGGCGCAGGAGCAGGGAGGCGGAGGTGCAGGACAGGGGCGTGGGAGGGGGCGCAGGAGCAGGGAGGCGGAGGTGCACGACAGGGGCGTGGGAGGGGGCGCAGGAGCAGGGAGGCGGAGGTGCAGGACAGGGGCGTGGGAGGGGGCGCAGGAGCAGGGAGGCGGAGGTGCAGGACAGGGGCACAGGGAGGCAGGGGCGTGGGAGGGGGCGCAGGAGCAGGGAGGCGGAGGTGCAGGACAGGGGCACAGGGAGGCAGGGGCGTGGGAGGGGGCGCAGGAGCAGGGAGGCGGAGGTGCAGGACAGGGGCGCGGGATGGGGCACAGGAGCAGGGAGACGGAGGTGCAGGACAGGGGCGCGGGATGGGGCGCAGGAGCAGGGAGACGGAGGTGCAGGACGGGGGCACAGGGAGGCAGGGGCGTGGGAGGGGGCGCAGGAGCAGGGAGGCGGAGGTGCAGGACAGGGGCGCGGGGAGGCAGGGGCGTGGGATGGGGCGCAGGAGCAGGGAGACGGAGGTGCAGGACAGGGGCGCGGGATGGGGCGCAGGAGCAGGGAGACTGAGGTGCAGGACAGGGGCGCGGGATGGGGCGCAGGAGCAGGGAGGCGGAGGTGCAGGACAGGGGCGCGGGATGGGGCGCAGGAGCAGGGAGGCGGAGGTGCAGGACGGGGGCACAGGGAGGCAGAGGTGCAGGACAGGGGCACAGGGGCGTGGGATGGGGTGCAGGAGCAGGGAGGCGGAGGTGCAGGACAGGGGCGCGGGATGGGGCGCAGGAGCAGGGAGGCGGAGGTGCAGGACGGGGGCACAGGGAGGCAGAGGTGCAGGACAGGGGCGCGGGGAGGCAGGGGCGCGGGATGGGGCGCAGGAGCAGGGAGACGGAGGTGCAGGACAGGGGCGCGGGATGGGGCGCAGGAGCAGGGAGACGGAGGTGCAGGACAGGGGCGCGGGATGGGGCGCAGGAGCAGGGAGGCGGAGGTGCAGGACGGGGGCACAGGGAGGCAGAGGTGCAGGACAGGGGCACAGGGAGGCAGGGGCGTGGGATGGGGCGCAGGAGCAGGGAGGCGGAGGTGCAGGACAGGGGCGCGGGGAGGCAGGGGCGCGGGATGGGGCGTAGGAGCAGGGAGACGGAGGTGCAGGACAGGGGCGCGGGATGGGGCGCAGGAGCAGGGAGATGGAGGTGCAGGACAGGGGCGCGGGATGGGGCGCAGGAGCAGGGAGGCGGAGGTGCAGGACGGGGGCACAGGGAGGCAGAGGTGCAGGACAGGGGCACAGGGGCGCGGGATGGGGCGCAGGAGCAGGGAGGCGGAGGTGCAGGACGGGGGCGCGGGGACGGGGGCACAGGAAGGCCTTGGTGCACACAGTTTGGAGGGTCCCGCAGAGCCTACCTGGCTGCCCTCCTTCTGCCAGAACACAGCCGGCGGCGGATTCCCTCGGGTCTCGCACTGGAAGGTGACGGTGCGGCCCTGAGCGACGATCTGGTCCCGCGGGCGCGTCACTAGCTGGGGTGGGACTGCGAGGGGCACACAGGGGGAGGAGGGCTGCAAACTTCAGCCAGCTTTGCCCAGCTGCCTAGAGTGGTGTCGCAGGCCCGGCCCGTAGCGAGGGGAGGGGAGAGGCGCCTGCTCTGGCTCACAGCACCCGCCGGCCTGGGGGGCTCAGAGCCCCCTCTCCTCCTGAGCACACAGCTCTGCGGCTCCAGGCCCCCGAGCGGAGCCCTAGCACTGTCCCCCCGCGCTGGGGCCTGCGGGCACAGGCTGTCCTTCGCGCCACGGCACACGGAGAGGGGAGCGGGGCTGGCACGGCGCTCTGGGGCACAGGGACGAAGCACAACTGCCTGGCCCAGCTGGGGAACCGGTCAGAGTCCAACGGGACGAATTCCACCAAGAGCCGAGCGCAGCACGTCCACACACGGAGCTGCTTGCTGGGCAGCTGTGGAGTGGCTGGGGTCAGTGCGGGCTGGAGGGTGGGACCCTGGGGTCAGTGCGGGCCCCACGCTGCATGCCAGGGAAAGGGAAGGTTCGGGGGTGGGGATGAACAGAGCCACCGCCTGTAAGACACGTTGTCCAGCTGGACTCAGCCCTGGGCAGGCCGGGGTCTAAGCACTGTCTGGAGCGAGCGCCCGGAGGGGGCCAGAGGAACCCTGGTTTTAGGTGGAAAAACAGCCGGCCGGGGAGGAGAGGCCACACGCCTGGGCGTGCTCAGCTCTGAGAAGAGGAACTGACCAGTCCGGAGGCCTGGGAGGGCGGCTACAAGGAGGCCAGGGAGCGACTGGTCCCCAGCCCCAGAAGGCAGGGCCAGCAGGATGGTGCAGCCTGCACCAGGGAGACCCAGTCAGACACTGGGAAAAGCCTCCCAACTCTCGGGGCAGTCGAGCTGTGGAGCAGGCGTCTGAAGGAGGCTGGGGCATCCCCGCCATGGAGACCGGGGGCAGACACCTCTCAGGGCTGGCCTAGGGTCCCTTGGCCCTGGGCTTGAGGCCCCGGCAGGCTGACCGCAGCGGGGAAGCCCTGGGAGGGTGCAGCTGCCAGACAAAAGCCGGAGGTGGGGGCTGCATTTCTTCCTGGCCCTAGCGCTGGCGACCAGGCGGCCCTGGCCGCACAGCTGAGTGCAGCATTGTACACGAGCAGCCCTGCCCACCTCCCTGCCGCCTGGCCAGCCCTCAGCGAGCCGGGCCGCACGGCACCAGCGGCAGTGGCTGCGGAGGCCCTGCTCTGTCCCCAGGCCGGGTCCCACCAGGGCCGGAGCGGGTAGCATTCTCCAGCCAGCCCCGCACAGACTGGGCACCTCAGATGCATAGGGGACACCGAAGGCGGGAGGGACTCAGACCCAGAAGGGCGCGTGATCCCTCTGGAAGGAGCACAGGCCTGAGTCCCTTCCAGGGCAGCCCAGGCCTCGCTTCCCAGCCAGCACAGGACAGCGTTGGGGCGGCCTGGTACCGCATCTCCCCAGCCCGTGGATGCTGCAGGGCCGACCCAGCGTCACGGGGGCTTGGCTGAGTCACACAAGGCAGAAAGGCAGGTCTCCCTGCTCGGTTTTTTCAGGGAGCTTGGAGGAGCACCCCTGCTGCAAACGCTCCCTGAGAGCGGCTGTGACCATGCGGCCCAGCGCCCCTACTCTTGCGTAGGCTAGACGCGGGGCAGGGGCCAGCGAGTGCACAGCGGCTCTTCCCGGGCTGCCCGGCATCGGCAGGGTGCGGACAGGGAGGGGAGAAGGGCTGAGGCCTTGGGTCTCTGGGGGACAGAGCCGTAACTTGCTGGGACGTGCCCTGTGGGTGGGCCGACGGCCTCCCGGTGCGCAGAGCAGGATCAGGCTAGGGCTAGGCCCAGGGAGGAGAAAAGGAGCAGCTCTCCTAAATCAGCCGCCTCCCCAGGGATGGGTGACCCCCCCCATGCAGCCTGGCCCAGCCCAAGCCTGCTCCTTCCTCTCAGTGGGGGCCAAAGGGCCTGTGGATGCACAAATGCCAGCGACCCCGTTGCTCCCCTCCAGTGCCTGCCACGTGCCGGGAGGCGAGGCAGAGCCGGGGGGCAGTTACGGCTGGCCGCTGGCAGGGGGCAGAAGCAGGGCCAGGTCTGGCCTAGCCTGGCGCTGTTTGGCAAGTCCCCGGGCTCACTTTGCCCAGCTGGGCGCCATGGCCGGCTGGCTGGGGTGCTGCTCTGCAGGTGGGATACTGCCCAGAGACGGGGACAGCGGGGCCGGTTGGGGGTCTAGCCCAGCACAAGCGCGTGCCCAGGACCGCAGGCTGCCTTGGGAAGCAGACTGCCCCTGCAGCAAGTCAGCACTGCCCTTGGCCCTGGGCCTCTGCAGGAGCAGCATCTGGAAGGGGATGCACCTCGCACGCCCTCCTGGGAAGGGAGATCAGCTGCTCCGCACCAGCCACCTCTGACCTCCGGCAGCACATCTCAGCGGGAGGATGGGGTGCGGCAGCCCAGCTGGCCAAGTCCCCTGCCCTGGGCTTCAAAGGGCCCATGGAGACGGGCTGGGGGGCTGACAAGGGACCTCCACGCAGAGGCCCAGCCCTGTCCCTCCACCTCTGGGTACAGGAGAGGGACACCCTGGGGCCGCAGCAGACAGGGGGGCCTCTCCAATGGTCCAACAGGTGTGCAGAGCATCACCCACCGCAGCCCCCCGGAATGTCATCCCCACGTGGCTCAGGGTGACGGGGCAGAGGGCAGCCGGGAAATGGGCACTGCCAATGGGTCCCCCCACAGCCACCTCCAAGCAGCGCTTGGGCCCTGGGCAGGGCTCTCCCCATCACTGGGCAATGACAGAAGGCGGCTGTCCATCTTCTCCGCATCTGTCTGTCCCACCAGCGCAGCCAGGCCCCAACGGGCCCCTTACCGTGGACACTGAGCGAGCCCGAGGCCTCCGACTTGCCCACGCTGTTCTCAGCCACGCAGGTGTAGGTGCCCTCATCCTCGGCGCCAACCCGGCTGAGCCGCAAGCTGTTGTTGCTCTGGATCTCTGCCCTGGGAAGAGCGAGCCCATGCCTGAGAGCCGGCCGGGCACTAGCGCTGGGAGGCCACGCTGGGGGGGTGCTGCACCCAGAGGCCGTGCCCCTCCAGCCCTCCCCGGTCCCACCCTGGGCAGGGAACGGTGCCTGGTGTTTGCTCGCTCGGGGCCCAGCCTCTGCCCACCAGCCCTCACCTGGGGGCTGGCAGTACCCCCTGGGAACACAGTCCCTTCAGGAGCCAGGCCGAACGGGGCCCAGTGGGCCCAGCAGGCAGGTGCCCACTTCTGGGCAGGAGCAGGGTTCACTGTGCAGGTGGCTGGGGCATGGCTCCTGCAGAGCAGCCCTGGGGGGCCCCCCACAAAGTGCCGGCACCTCCCCACTAGCTCTGCTGGGGAGCACACCGGCAGCCCGGCCCAGCCCAGCCCGGGAAAGGGCCCCCACCTCCTACCTGCCCCGGGGCAGCTCCCCTTCCTCCTTGCGCCAGCGGGCCATGGGCACGGGGTCGCCCTGCACCTCGCAGTGGAAATCCACGGTGTCCTCGGCCAGCACCACCTGGTTGGTGGGCCTGCGGAGGAATGTGGGGCGCTCTGCCCAGACACACCAGAACGGCAGCATCAGCACCGGGGCCTGCAGAGCTGCACCCCGGGAGCACGCGCCCGCCCGCCCTGCCCCGGGCAGGAGAGGCACACGGCAAAGGCTGGAGAATTCCCCATCCCACTCCTGGGCCTTTACCCCGACCCCCAGCCTCCCCCCGCCCCCCGCTCCTGGGCATTCACCCCCACCACCCCCCGACTCCAGGGGGCTCCCCCAGCCTCCCCTCCCCCGCTCGTGGGCATTCACCCCCAGCCTCCCCCACAGGGGCAGCGGGAAGGCTGCAGGGCCTGGAGCTTGGACGGAACCAGCCGTGCAACGGGCCTGGCAAAAGGAGGAGCCGGCTGGGTGCTGTGCAGGGGGAGCTGCCCTCCCGCTCTGCGGGCCCCTGGCAGGCGCAGCCCCACACACCGAACACCACCAGCTGGGCCGGCTCGCTGTCCCGCTCCCCCACCATGTTGGTCGCCACACAGACGTAGGTGCCGGCGTCACTCTTCCTGGCGTGGGACATCATCAGCTTCCCCCCACGGATCTGTGCCAAGGGAGACTCACTCAGCCCGGCTGTGCCGGGGCACGGCCCCTTCCCCCATGCCCCTCATCCACTTCACCACCCACCCCGAGGGCCAGACACCCCACAGCCTGCACGCCCCCATGGGAGAGATGTCCCATCAGCCCCCCTCTCCCCCTAGCACAGCCTGGCTGCTGACTGCCCAGCGGGACACCCTCCCGCCGCACGCCTGCCGTGCCCCTACCGTGACGCGCTCGTCCTTGTCGCTGATGCGCACGCCGTCCTTCTTCCAGGAGATGGTGGGCTCGGGGTGCCCGCGGGGCGGGACGCACTCCAGCACGGCCGGCTCACCTGCCGCCACCACCACGTCGCCGGGCACCTGCCGGAAGTCGTCACGCAGGACTGCAAGGGAACCCAGGCAGCGTCAGCCAGCCACCCGGCCCCGGCTGAGCGCTTGGGAGGGACGACAAGGGCTGCAGCAGGCAGGGCTGCTGTCCCCTTCATGCAGCGTTCACTGGGGCTGGCTCAGTCCCTGCCAGCTGCCCACAAGGGAAGTTTCACACTGAAAAATTGCTGCGTGTAATGCTCAAAAAAATCGATTCCAAGAGTCAGGTTTTCTAGATGTCTTATTTTTCCAAGAACAAACAACAAGAGAAAATGACCCACTACTGGCCTTCCACTGGGAAGGGGGTTAGCACACCCGCAAGCAGGTACAACCCCTCACAAAACATCACTCCAACTGCCAACTGGAGTGGGGCTGGGTCGGTCTCTCATGCAAAACTGGAAGGAGAACATTGTTCAAAACCAAAACCAAAGGCCCGTCCTTCCTCACAGTGGGGAAAAAGCGTTCTGATGGAGAGGCCGCGTCAGACAAGTGTCCCCTTACAGAAATGCCTGGAAAATAAGACGTCCCATGGGACAGGTTTTGTTTTAATCGAGGAGCGGGTTTTGCATCTTTTGATCACAAGTCTGCTTAATATTAGAGCCGGTGCTGGAGAGCTGGTCCTCCGATCAGGGGCTGCATCACGACTCGAGTGTGGTTTTGGCACGAGTCAGTCAGCAGCAGCTGTACTAGGCGAGTGCATTACAAATATTACTCAACCTGCTCTCCAAATGCCATTCACCACTTCATAGACGCGCTGACTACCGTGGAAGGAAAATGGCGAGCGCCACATTTTTTCCAGGACACCTTCCCCCATCACATGGCACAGCCGTGTTCCACTGCAGTCTGCGCCTGCACTGGAGACTTCCCCTGGCTGGCTCAGCTCAGGCAAGGAGGGTTGTGGGCCCTGGCTAGCGCTCTGGAGCGGGGTGGGGTGCCTCGCAGTGCTGCGCAGGGTCAGGACTCTCCTGGAAGAAGCTGGGGCCCACGTCACCCTCGGACAACAGGCGGCCACTGCCTCAGGCAGCCCTGGCAGCACCTCCAACAGGCCTTTGCCAAGACAAGTGCCCTCCCTCTCCTGCAGGTCCCAGGGTCCTGAGTCCCCAGCTCTCCCAGGGAGCCAGGATCAGGCCTGGCCTTTGGAGATTTCCTTGCTTACCACAGAACCCCTTGGAGCCCTGGGCACCAAACCCACCAGGCTTGGCGAGCAGCCTGGCCGCCGGGGGCGCCCGAGCTAACCGCAGCGTCTGCAGCCCCTGGCATGCATTTGGCTGGCCTGGAAAACGCTGCAGCCGGGGAGCAGCCTGCAGGAGTGCCAGCTGCGCTGCCCCACCAGCACGGCACTGGGCTTTCATGGCCGTCCACCCAGGCACCTGCTGGCCGCATCTCTGAGCTTCTTGAGAGGTGAATGGGTCCGCCTGGCTCCAGCACGATCAAGTCCACCCGCCAGGCAACAGGCGGTGGGGCCCCAGCCACAGCCGAGCACACACGCCACACAGGCAGAGACTAGCCGAGGCCAGCAACGGCCCTGCCATTCACCACCTCAGCTGAAGGGGGGAGAAGAGGCCCAAGCGTCACAGGCGCCAGCCAGCAGTGCCGAGCGCCGAGCTGCATCCCCGAGGAACGGGGCCTTTTCCCAGGTTCTCTCCCAGCCCCAGCGACCCCTTCTCCTTCCTCGCATGCGGAGCCTCAGCCGCCCCAGCGCTTTCTGCCGCCCACAGGGCTTCCCCCGGCAGCCAGCCCAGCCCAGCCCCGGTGGCCCTCCAAGCGGGTGCTGGGCTAGCACGTGCCAGCTCTCTCCGCCACACTTCACCCCAGGGAGGGGAGCTGCTGGCCGGAGCAGGGAGCACTTCCACGCCAGGCGGCTGTCTGATTACAAGGCCCTGCTAGACAGCGATCCCAGCCAAAGCCGTCACTGCGAACGCACCGGGGAAGAGCGAGTGCTCCGGGCTTTGCAGCAGCGCCAAACAACAAGGGCAGGACAGCTGAAAGCCATTAGGACTTTCTAAAATTACCCCGGCTCCGGCTGCTGCTTCCAGCACTCATCACCCCCCGCACCGGGGCAGCGCTGGGCTGTCAGCGCCACTCAGCCTGGCCGGGAGCCCAAGTGCTGGGACAGGATCAGAGCAGGACACCGCTCCTGTTGGTGGGGGGCTGGTGCTATTTGCTCCCGAGACACACAAACGCCTCCTGGCTGGGTGACAGGCTGAGAAGCGACACAAATCAATACGTGATCCCTGTTCCGAGCCACAGCATCTCCTCTGCCTCACGCCCATCGTCTTCGCTCCCCTCCCCTCCCAGCTCCGACCCTGCGCACGGGCTGCAGTCGGGAGCACCTGGGGCGCGAGACCCGCAGGCAGCGTGGGCCGGCGAGCAGCGGCCCCAGGGAGATGCGCCCGTGGCCTAGGCCCAGGCGATGCGGCCAGCACAGCTCTCCGCTCGCCCAGGCGGGGCCAGGCTCCCAGCTGCATCTCCCCACGGGCCGCCCCAGCCTCGCCGGGGCCCTGCCTCCCAGCTGAGTTCCCACATCTTTGGAGAGGGGCATCCCGAGCCCCCCACGCACCCCGCAAAGGGAGGCTCTCGTGCCCCGGCCACCAGGAGAGAGCAGGCCCCGCCTGCAGGCCCGAGCCCCGACAGGCACCGCCGCACTACGCCCATATTAAGGCTCCCCTGCCCAGCGCCAGGTGCCCCAGAGGGAATGAATAGAACAGGGCAATTACCCAGTGATCAGCCCCCTTCCACCAGCCCCGGCTAGGGACCCCCAGAGCACAGGCTCCTGGCTATTGGCCACTGATGAACCTGCCCCCAGAGACTCAGCTAGTTCTTGTGTACAGCCGGTCGCACTGCTGGGCTTCAGAGCGCCCAGGCAAGGAGTCCCCGCAGTGCTGCCAGCCTGCGGAGGCAGAGTCCCTTTGGCTGCTCTCAAACCAGCTGCTTGTGCCCTGGAAAGGAGAAAATCCGCTTCCCCCCGCCCAGTACACGGGTGCACTGTGCAGCCGCCGTCATGCACATTCTGCCCCCTTTCTCCCACGGGGGCCCCGAGCGAGGAACCAGGCTGGCCTGGAGGGCGCTGGAGGCCAGACCTGCTGCTCCGAGGGGCAGCTGGAGGAGTCACGGCCTCCCTTCGTGGGTCGGAATTCGGGTCCTACAAACAAACCCCAGCAGCTCCGCGCCTGCCAAGCTGCTGCGCTCAAGCCCAGGGTGCCCTTGCCAGAGCTTGGGGCCTGCTGGAGCGCCCCTTGGGCAGCCGCCGTTACCCCAGCCGCACCACACTCCTCCGATGGCTTTATTCAGCCACCCGTCAGAGGCTGGTGCCCGAGCTGCGTGCCCCCCAGCTGCGCTGTAATGGCAGGCTTAGCAGAACCCACGTTTCCCTCCCCAGCTGCCATGGGTGACTCGCCCTGGCCTCCTCATAGGGGCCAAGGGTGCTTATCTTGTGCCCCAGGACCTGGACATGTTCCCCATAGTGCGTTTGCAGGTCCTTGTCCCTGCAGAGCCATTAGGGAAGACAGTGGGGTCAGGGCACCGAGGAAGAGCACAAGGAGGTCAGGGCCGATAAACAGAGCCAGGGATCATAGTCACAGCAGTGCACTCTCCCGGATGCGAGAGCTGCATGCCTGGGGGCCCAGGGCCAGGGAGCTCTCCAAGGGCACAGTCCAGTGCGGGGAGGCTAATCCCGAAGGTCTGTGCAAAGCCCCAAGCCAGGAGCAGAAAGGAGTCTGCCCAGGATGAACCCTCCCACTCAGCAAAGCTAAGGAGCAGGGGCTGCCCTAGCCAGTGAGGAGCCACACGTCAGGCAGCTGCTGGAGAAAGCAGATCACTAACCCATCCCAACGGCTCCCAGGCCACGGCCGCGGCAGCCAAGAGACCCAGCTCTGAGCAGGGGGCTGGACTTGATGACCTCCTGAGGTCTCCCCCTGCCCCAGGGGTCTCTGATCGTGTGCGCCCAGCCAAACGGAGAACACTGCTTCAGGCGGGACCTCCGCATACACGCCAGGCGATGCGCCATCCCCAGCAAACCAGCCAGAGGCAGCCCAGCCGCCCCCTCACCCTGTACAGCCGTTCGCCTTCTCTGCGTGCCAGGGAGGGAACAGCCAGCGGGACTGGCACAGCCAGAGGAGTAGGCGCAGCTCCAACCACAATCCGCCCCCTTCTCAAAGCTGATGAGGTGGCAGGGGCCTTCTCCCTCCCAGGGGTTCTCAGCAGCTCCCTCTCCCCAGAGCCCTGCATGCCCATGGCTCCCGAGGCACAGCCCCCGGACTCTGCACCGGGGAGATTCTGCACCGGACTCCTGGTCCATTTAGACGGGAGGGACTCCAGATGGGAAGGCAAATCAATCAGCCAAGCAGCCTGGCTGTTCCGAGACGGTGCGCTGGTGCGGGCAGCAGGCAGAGGGGCCTGGCGACAAGCCAGCAGCAGGGCAGGGCAGTTGGCAGGACACCGGAGCCGAGCGACACGGAGACCACCCCCGCCAGCTCTCAGCGTGAACACCCCGCTGGGACGAATGGGGCGGTCACGGCCGAGAGCTACCATCTCTGGCAGGCAGCAGACGCCGGTCCACAGTCCTGCAGCGGCTCATACAGCATCCCCACCAGGAAGGCGAGGAGCGGGCCAGGCGCCTGCGCTGCTGCCCAGCGGGGGTCATGGGCCCCACGGAGCCCGGATCCCTGAGTCCCGTGGGAACGGGCGAGCGCCCAGGGCCACAGAGAGGTGGAACTGGCTCCTTACTCCCCGAGCACCCACAAGAACGGCGGGGGAGCGGGAGCCCTAGGTTACGCCCTGGCTCCAGCTGGAGGAGCCTCTCCCCCTTTGCTGGGAGGCCTCGGCGGGCAAGGTGCTCCCGCTGGTGAACGACCGCCCTGCAAGCGGGGCGCTGCAAGGCCCTCTGAGCTGGGCGGAGGGCACTGCTGGAGCAACACAATTCCCAGTGCCCCAGGGAAGGTTGGCTGAGCTGAGAAAGGCCCCAGCCCAGTCCCACAGGGTGCGGTCTCCCCGGGCGTGCCAGCCTGGCCTGCCAGCACCAGCCCCGCGCACTGTGTAACCGGCCTGGCAGCGGTAACCCTTCACAGCACCGCGGCAGGGAACTAGAGCAGGGGCCAGTCGCCGGTGTGCTGCCGCAGAGGGCAGAGCCCTGCCCTGCAGCCTGCATCACCCGTCGCCCCCACCCGGGCAGCAGCGCAGGATGCACCCCCTCCAGCCAGGCAGCCGGCACGCGCACCTGGCAGAGGCCTGGCCAGCCTGAGCCACGCAGCCACCCGCCCTGCAGCAACGGCACTGGCCCCACCAGCTGCCCCTGCGGCTCCCGCAGCCTGTGCTAAGCCCCCTCCCCCGCCCTGCCCCACTCACTGGCCACCTCCAGCGACGCGTTGTGGCTCACAGCCTCGCCCAGGTAGTTGCGCGCCACGCACGTGTACACGCCCTCGTCGGGCTTGCTCCGCCGGCCGTGCACTATGCGCAGGAAGAAGAGGGAGCCGCTGGGGAGCAGCATGCGGTGGGAGCGGGGGTCCTCCCTGTCCGTCTCCACCCGCTCGCCATCCTTGTACCACTCGATGGTGGGGGCGGGGCGCCCCTCCGCCTTGCAGTTCAGCGTGGCTGGCTCCCCCTTGGAGACGATGAGGTCGGAGGGGTGCTCCACGATGCGCGGAGAGGCGTCCTCCAGCCGCGGGCGGGAGCCTGGAGGAGGAGGGAGCGAGTAGGCATCAGGGGTTACTGGGCGCCTGAGCTCAGAGGGCAGCCGGCCCGTGGCGGGAGCAGCCCCTGGGACCCCGGCACAGAGCAGGGCCATGAGGCAGCTCAAGCCAAGCCATGCTCTGCAGAAAGCTGCCGCTTGGTTGCGGCAGGGCAGCCAGGGAGCCTGCGGACGGCCCACAGGGAGCCAAGCTGGAACCTGCCAGAGCCCGGCAGGGGGCCGGTAATCGAGGGCTTTGCACTTCCCTGACAGGTGCACCAGCTCCGCACCACAGGGACGGCTCAGCTGCACAAGGCCACCCAGGGGAGCGTGAACCTGGGGCTCCGCAAAGCCCACCAGGGCCAGCCTGGGAGCCAAAGGGCCCTGTGTCAGCCTGAGCGCCTCTGCAGAGCCAGTGCTGCCTCGCCCGGCAGGGAGCCGTGGCCTGACCCAGCAGAGCCAGGGCATAGTCCAGAGGACAGCAGCGCCCAAACCCCAAGCCCAGGCAGGGAGCATGTTTGACCAGGACTCAGCACAGCCCGGCCAAGCACTAGCCCCCAGCCAGGCCACGGGTGGGACGTAGACAGAGAAGGGCTCCCTCGGGCCCGCATACAGGGAGAACCGAGACCCTGACCCACAGAGCGGAGCTGCTTTCTTGCTGGCCCCGGGCTGCCCCACCCCCATGCTCAGCAGCAATCTGCGTTCTGCTGCTCTGCCCCACTGCCAGCGCCCAACTGGGCGCTAACCCACGACCTGGGCCCATCACGCTCAGCCCGGGAGCTGAGCGCCCCCCAGCACAGCCAGCGACACAGCCCAGCTGGTCTAAGGCCAGGCTTCCAGCAGCCACACCCTTGTGGGACTCTGAAAACCCCAGCCAAAACGGGCATGTCAGACAAAGCAGGAGGGATGGCCAGGGACATGCCCAAGGTGACGGCAGGTCTGTGGCAGAGAGACAACGGAAGCCCGGATCCCACAAGCCAGCCCAGGCACTGACCCCTGCTTGCCCCACTGCACTCCCGCCAACATCCCCACCCTTTCAGCAGCCCCTTCTTTCTCCCTTCCCGGTGCTCCCCCATCCCTCCCTTCCCCTCTCACCTTCCAAATCTCCCCCAGGCCCGGCACAGCACGGCCTGGAACACGCCCCGGGTCGGCCCGGAGAGGAAGCCAGGCTCCACCCTGCCCACAGCACCCAGCAGCGCTACCACCCTCCCCTCCAAGCACGCGGGCCCATGGGTGCTCCCGCCTGGGACTGGGCTCCCTTCGCTCGCCTCTCCAGCTGACCTGGGCTGGAGGGGGAGGCAGCATCTGCAGCGGTGCCAAGCTACCACCCCCAGCAGTTCCCACCCACCCGCCAGGCGCTGGCGCACGGCTCCCCCAAGCCCACGTCTCTCCCGCCATGCTGCCGTTTGGCCCCATGCACGACCCAGCCGGCAAGCCCTGCTCCGGGCTAGCAAGCAGGGAGCCAGAGATGGGCACAGCTGAGGCTGCTCCCGGACAAGGGCCCACTGCTGAGCCACGTGCCCAGGCGAATATGCCAGCTAGGGATGTTCTAATAAAGTCCAGCAGGCACCTGGTAGCTCCCCAGATGGACCCACTGCTCTCAAATATCTCCCGGTGCCATTGGAGACCTGGTGGGGCACTCAGCCCTCATGGGACACCCCAGCAGCATAGCCAGAGGGAGACGGACAGGCTGGGGAAGCAGTGGGGCTTGCCTAGGGACATCGCCACCCACTATTCGCCCTAGCAGTCACACCACTGGCTCCTGCAGCCTTGGGCACCCCCACGGTGTCTGTGTCACAGAGTGGAGGGTCCCCAGGCTCTGTCCCCAACAAGCAGCCAGGCAGGACTCTCACCCAGCAGGGAGAACGGGGGGTTATGGGGCGACAGGGACACAGCGTAGAACAGACTTGTCAGCACAGGGACCAGAAGCCGTCAGCACCATCCACCTTGGGAAGAGGGGCCCAGAGGGGTCCCCGAGCTGGGCCCTGGCCCCCTTCCTCCCTCTCCAGCCAGCCCAGACTGCCCCACTCACCAGCCCAGTTCCAGTCCCAACCAGCCAGGCCCCTCTCCCACCTTGGTCCTGTTTCCTGGGAAGAAGGGGGTCACCTGGCTGCCTGGGTTACAAAGAGCAGGGAGGGCCATTGCCTACGTGTGAGGAGTCAGCACACCCAAACTCCCCTCCCCACTGTGCACTGGTGCTGTGCCTGGGGAAACTGAGGCACCCACCTCGGGTCACTGCAGGACAGTAGGAAACACATGCAGCCCGACCAGGAGAATAAAACCCTCCCGGCCCTACTTTGGCACAGCCTAGGAACAGGCATGTTTCCAGCCACCAACCCTGCAGGCACAGCCAGAGAGCCACGCTAGGCTCTTCCTCCCACCCACCCTCACCAGCAGGATGGGAGTCCCAGGGTCTGTTTGGCCCCGCCCCGGTGGGACCCATGGGCTGAGAGTTACATGGCAGCCAGGCTCGCTGCAGGCACGGCCCTCCCCCAGGGCCGAGTTGCACTGGCAAAGCTGCTCCTGCTGGCGGGGATCGCAGGCGAGGGGGAGGGCTCCCAGCCTGGCAGACACAGCAGGGGCAGCAGCCACTGAGGGCTCCTGGGATGCACAGAGCCCTGCACATGGCCCCAGAGAGATGGCCGGGAACCCGCCTTCCGGCCCAAAGCCACTGACTTTTAGACTCAGTGTGGGCTGATGTGCTCACAAACTCGCAGCTGCCCAGACTCTGCTGCGGCAGCAGCCGCTAGGAAGTGCGGGGTGCAGGAAAGCGGCTCTTTTTCAAAGCCAGGACAACTGACTACCTCCCGCTGCTCCCCACAGCCCCGCAGAGAGCGGAGGGAGCCAGGAGGAAGCAGATGCGGATTTGAGGGCTTTGCGAAGAGCGGCCTGGGCCAGCCCGAGTCAGTCACGTCACAGCTCCTCTGCAGCAGGACACGTTAGCATTAGCGGAGCATAAGCCACAGCAGCTCCCGTGGCACTGGGCAGATCAGGGCCAGCAGGCTGGGCATGCGCTCTGCCAGCAAGGGGCCCAGCGCCAGCTGGGTGAGGCCCACAGGGACCCGGCCCACTGTGTTTCAGAGAGAGAGAAGGGAGCAAACATCAGTCATGTACCAGTGTGGGCACAGCTCCTTTCACATGGGGCACAGTGCCCGGGGGGGGGACCCTCAGACGCCAGCTGGTGGGGAAGGAGTAAAAGACACCATGGGGCGGAAGCAGGAAGGGCTGCGGAAACACGCATGGATGGGTGGAGTAGCACAGAGACCCAGGCAATGGACGAGAGGGATGCAGGCAGGGCCAGAAGCCAGGGGCACTGGGAGCCAGCACATCAGATGGCCGGGGCCTGGCTGGGACATGCCGGGGAACCCACAGGTACTGTGGCAGCACAACCAGAGTTAAGAAACAATGCTGCCTTGGGACTGGGGCATCTCCCAGGCCATGGGGACCTTCACAGGCCCCATAGGGACTGCTGGCTCCCACCACAGCTCTGGGGGGCTGCCCCACTCAGCAGGACTAGCTCTGAAAACCACATGGCCCCACTGAGCCCATGCTTGGCCTTGCACGCTCGCCAAGCACGAGGTGCCCTCCTGCAGGGCTGGGCGCATAGGGGCTGCGGAGCCAACCTGTGGCCACCGCCTGCCCCTCTCTTGGGCACACCGCACCTGGCTTCTGCCAGCCTGGTCTCCTTGTATGGGAGCCAGGCCCAGCCCCACAGCAGGCTCCAAATGCGGGGCAGGCTGATGGTGTCAGGGAGGGCTCCCAGCTGCCGAGTGCTGCCCTCGGTGGCCCTCCAGCTGGGACACAGCAAACAAAAGGCCACCTCCCTGCGGGCTGCGGGGCTAAAGCTAAATGTTTATTTTAAGCATTTGTGCTCTGGGAGGCCATGGGGCTGCTCTGTGCCTGCTCGGGACCAGGCCTCCCACAGGCACAGGCAGGCACCCGCAGGCCCTGAGCCTCCCCGCTTGGGAGAGCTGTCCAGCACCATCCTGCAGGGGCTGAGCCTCCCAGCCATTACTCTCACCTGGACAACACGGCCTGTGAGCAAAACAGGGCTGGCTAGGGACATCCAGGGAGGCGCTCCTTCTTCTCCGCCTGCCAGGCTCTGCTAAGCCAGCAGGGTTGTGTTGCTTGCAGGCTGGCTCAAGGGGGCTGTTAACCCCTCTCCCCAAGGTGGATGGTACTGACGGCTTCTGGTCCCTGTGCTGACAAGTCTGTTCTACGCTGTGTCCCTGTCGCCCCATAACCCCCCTGTTCTCCCTGCTGGTTGAGAGTCCCGCCTGGCTGCGGGTGGGGCAGGGCCTGGGGCCCCCCCCGGCTCCCTGACAGTTTGCAAGGCCAGCTCTGAGTGCCCTTGCAGGCACTCCAGCTCGCCGCCTGGCCTTCACTCACAGCTTTGCACCAGCAGAGAGCTTTGCCACAGCTTTAGCTCAGGCCTCTGGTACATGGCGTTTGCCTCAGGCCCGTCAGCCGGCCACCCACGCCACAGCCGAGCACCAACGGAGTCGTTTGCACATCCTGTCCCATGGAGGCCGGGGTGAGCGCGTCTGCCGGCTGACACTTGCCCATGAGTGCTGAGGTCAAGGGGAGCCCCCGTGTGCCCCAGAGACCCTCAGAGGCCGCGGGCTTTCCAATCCCAGCCCCATCGAGCCTGTTCACGGCGGGGGAGGGAGGGAGGGAGATTTACGACACAGCCTCCACCAGAGCGCTGCCCAGGGAGGGTCAGAGACCCACTGGCACTTGATCACAAGCAGGAATCTGGCCTCTCGGGGTTGACTGGCTAAGGGCCACTCTCAAGGCAACACCACTCCAGGCCTTCTGCCCCCGCTCGCCTGGTCCCGAGAGCCAGCTGGAGCCTGCAACGCGCTTCCCTGGTGCCCCAGTGGGGACGGGAGTGGCTGTTTCACTGCGCCAGTCCTGGCCGCGGTTCCCAGGTTTGCAAAGGGAAGCCCCCAGCTCCCAGCAGGAGCTCGCCCACATGGCAGCCATATGCATTCTGCTCCCAGCGAGGGTTTCGGGACCACCCGGATCCTCTTCTCTGCCTTACAGTTGGCAGACAGACGGGGAGGAGGGTCCCCTGCTGTGGAAGAAGTGGCAGAATCCCTTTCATGCACCAAGGGACGGCAGGACCAGCCCCGCAGAACCCCGATGGGCAGCGCGTTGCAGGGGCTCTGCACAGAACACTCCCCCAACCCTGGGGCAAAACCCCCTCGGATTAAGGAACCTCTGCCCAGCCCACCAGCACCAGCCGACTGCGAGGTCATCACATGGGCCCGGCTAGCAGCACTCGGCGCCGTTAATCCAGGGATGAGAGTAAACCTCCACAGAGCGCCAGCTCCTGCGCCTGAAGCCCCAGGGACGGAAGCACCATCTCCTGCCTGCAACAGATGCTTAGAACGGAAGCAGGAGCTGTGCGCGTTAGCCTGGGAGCGCAGATCCCTGACAGCCTGCGCCTTCACCTCCACAGCTGCTGCACCGACTGCACCACGGCCAGCACCGCTCCGCAGTCCTGCCAGGCCCCAACGGCTGCTGCACCGACTGCACCATGGCCAGCACCGCTCCGCAGTCCTGCCAGCCCCCAACGGATGCAGGAGAGGGGTGCCCCCACTGCTGCTCCCAGGCAAATTTCAACTCGTCTGCTGCTGGGGGCTCAGGACCCAGGAGCCCCTGCAGCCCCTGTGTGTAGCTCTGGCTAGCGCCGCCCTTGCAAAGAGCTGGGACGGACTGATCCATCTTCAGCGCAACAGCCAAAGAATGCGCTGACCCCACCACAATGCCGCTGTCCTCTTTAAAAAGCACCAGCCCTCCCCAACCCGCCCCACATGCACGCGCCTTCCCCACAGAGCCAGGGGATTCAGTTGCAAATTCACCCACCCTCGGGGCCTGACAGAGGAGCCCCCACCCCCTCCCTGAACAGCTCAGGGCAGGGCAGACGAAGCCAGCGCTCCCTGAGAACAAGGAGGTGCCCGCCCAGGCCCCGGCCTGCACACAGGGCAGGGGGGGAGTCGCCCCGCTGGCAGGTGTTTGGCTCCATTTCTCAGGACTGGCATGAAACAAATTACGATCAGTTACACACACGGCCAACGTCCTCCAGCCTGCACAGAGCCGGGTCCTGCGCAGGGGCAGGCGAATCTCAGCTCTGGCCCCGCTCCCGGGAGCCCTCAGGGGAGGCCCACTCTGATCAGGAGATCTGCTTATCGCCTCCTCTGCGTGGTCCTTCCCAGCCCGCACACCAAAGGAATCCCCCCGCCCAGCTCCCCCGGGAGCCACAGCAGCGGGGCTGGGCCCGACCCAGAACTGCAGGAGCGCCCGCTCAGGCCCGCCCGGGGGAACTGGCACCGGTGACTGGGCTGGCCCAGCCCTGGCCCAGCCCTGGCGAGGAGCACAGCTGCCCATTCCCAGCAGCGAGCACAGTCCAGCTGGGAGCATCAGCGAGGAGAGCAGGGCCCGAGGCAGTGGGTCAGCGAGGCCCTAGTGCAGACAAGGCTTGGGCAGCCGCCAGCGGCTAGACGCGAGGAGACGGGTCAATGGACGCAGGTGAAAACAGCGGGCTCCGGGAGCACCGTCCTCCAAGCCCCCGGCAGACACAGCCGAGACACCTGCTCTGCCCACAGGGCTGGGAAGTGCGTTTCGAAGCGACGACCGCAGGAGCTGGGCCCTAGCAGCAGCAGACAGCGCCTGGGTCCCCGCTGCCCTGCAGCTCCTGCCTGTCCCAGAGGCCAGAGCCAGGCCAAGCTCCATCCTGCCCACCAGCTGCCCCCAGAAAGGCTGAGCGCACCACGGCACCGCGCACAGCACTGCTCGCGCCCCTTGGGCCAAGCAGCACGGGAGCCCAGGCAGAGCTCACAGCACTGAAACCACACCCAGCCCCTTGGTGCCCACAGCCGGCCGCGCTGAGTCGGACCCTGGCGAGGCACTGCCAGCAGGCTCCCAGCAGGAGAGCTCCCAGCTGCCCCCAGCAGCTGCACAGCCAGCGTCTCCTGCACTGCGAGCCTCCCTCCACTTCATCCCCACAGGCTGGTCTTCCCCGGCTTGTCTGCCAGCTGCCCCAGCCCTGCCATGGTCCAGGCTGACCCACACGATACCGGCACAGACACCCCCAGCCCGTCAGCCCTGCCACGGCCCAGGCCGACCCACACGATACCGGCGCAGACACCCCCAGCCCCGTCAGCCCTGCCGCGGCCCAGGCTGACGCTGACACCCCCGCGTGTACAGACCCCTCCGGCCCCCTCAGCCCTGCTGCAGCCCAGGCCGACCCACACGATACAGGCGCTGACACCCCCAGCCCCGTCAGCCCTGCTGCGGCCCACGCCGACCCACACGATACCGGCGCTGACACCCCCAGCCCCCTCAGCCCTGCGGCGGACCAGGCCGACCCACACGATACTGGCGCTGACACCCCCACATGTACAGACCCCTCCGGCCCCCCTTAGCCCTGCCGCAGCCCAGGCCGACGCACACAATATGCATCTCTGCGGCATTTCTTACCAGTGGGTCTTCCTAAACCGAGCTGGGAGGTGAGTCGCAAGCGACTCTCGCACCATCAGGAGGGGACCGGAACACCGGGAAACACAGGGTCAGCTTCTCCCAGGCCTGAAATTAATTAAGGGTGATGCTGAAAAGAGCCGGGACGACTTGCGGAGGCGGCTGGATGTCAGTGTGTGTCTGGCACCAATCAATCCCCCAACAGAACCTGGGCTCCTGCCATCACAGCAGGGGACAACGGCCACAGCACAGGAGCACAATCCAGACAAATAGCGTGCCAAGAACACCCGTGACTCAACCCCAGAGCCTCTGCTGCCTGCAGCATTGCACCTGCCAAGCCCACCCAGAGCATTCTCCCTGCCTGCCGGGGGTCCCTCCCTGTCAGCCTGAGAACATGGGCCCTGGCTGCTTCACCAGCTGTCCCAGCGTCTCCGTGCAGCGCAGGGCCTGGAGGTCCTGGAAAGCCCCAGGAAACAGGGAAAGCCAGCCTGACTACCTCAGCAGGGAAGAAACGCAGAGCAACAGGAACGGCATCTCCCCCCAAGGGCAACACGCTCAGCACCTTAAGGTCAGCACAGGTCACAGTGGCTTTCCTGTATGACCTTCCCCAAGTTGTGGGGGGGAGATGCAGCGAACCAGCTCTCCAAATGTGGTCCATGCTGTGGTGAAAGCCCTGCTCTGCGCTGAGCCCCGGACTCGGAGACCCCGATCCTGCGCCAGGGAGCAGTCAGAGCTAACATAAGGCAAACACCAAAGTGATGTGGTCTGAGCTAGGCTGTGGCATAAAAGCACCAATGTAAACCTGGGGACCCTGGCCAGGACTCCCTCTGGAGTGCCAGCCGATGAGAGCTTCTCCTTCGCTTCTGGTTCCAGGGGAAGAGGAGGGCGGCAACAAGCCACGTTAGCATTTGTCTACATGGCAAGCCAGGCCCAGCACACCCGCTGGTCCCGTGTGGTCGCTGCACCAGTCCAGCAAGTCCCAGAACGTGGCTCGGGGACCGTGCTGGAAAGTGGAGCAGGTGGCTGCATTGCTGAGGCTGAGAAGAGATTCCTGCACAGTTTGCTGAGCAGCCTGGGACCTTGGAATGAGCGAGGCTAGATCTACACTAGGGAACAAAGTCGATCCCAGGCGCGCAATTCTTGTGATGCCATTAGTGTAGCTGGCATCGATGTACCAGAATCGACTTTCTGCCCTGGTGCAGTCCGGGGATGGGAAATCTCGCACCAAGGGCTCTTCCTTCACATGACGGCCGACGGCCAAGCCCAGAGAAGTCAGTTTTGCTGCACCTTCACGCACGCAGCAAATCAAACTCGAGACGATTGACGGCAGCGCAGCATCGGCAGGTCAGTCTAGATCACCCCGAGCGCCACTGACACAGCAGCCGCCTTCATGCGAAGTACCGAGATAACGAACTATCCCTGTCCCAACTCGAGCTGTTTCTCCTGCCGTGAGCTGCGTGGGGCAAGGCCTCAAAACCAGCCAGCCGGAGTTATTGGCTCGAACCCACAGCTGCAACAGTCACGGTATTTACAAACAAGCAACCAGGTCGGGGCAGCGGGGGGCCTGCACGGGCCTAGGGCGAGCGCGTGCAGTGCCTGATTTGAAGGGCTGTGCCCAATGTACTGAGCGCCTCTGGACTCGGGCCGCAGTGCTCCGCCACTGCACAGCTCCTGAGGGCGGCTGGGGGCAGAAGCCCGACTGTCTCTTCCTAGGCTCCTCCTAGGCACACCTCAACTTACTGCATGCTCCCACCCGCCCAGCCCCTCACAAGAGAGGGCCGTGTCCAGAACAGGTCATGCTACGGGCAGGACCGAGCGTGACCAGCCCTGCACAGCACTTGCCTACCCAAAGCCCCTGGCTCGCAGTTTACAGGCTGCGCTTTCAGCCCCAGAGTCTCTGCGGCTCTTTCTACAGACAGCAAGCTGCCCAGGCACTCAAACCGGGAGATAGGACTTGGTGAACACCCTCCCAGGTCTGCGGTTCGAAAGCAGGCGGGCTTGGAGAGGAACGGGGAGCATCTCTACAGAAAGGCTCTGCAGCACACAACCAACCTCCCTGTCTGATCTGTGCTGTTGTGAGCGCCCCATTTTCACCTCTCTCTTATCTAAAAGACAAGACAAGCCTCTTGCAAACACCACAGCTACCCAGGAGTGGCAAAGCAAGACCTCGCCCGTTCCAGCCAATGAAAATGTGACCTTATAAACATGCACGTTAGCTCGTTCTAACAGGTTTGCCTGAAGACTCTGCGTCAGTCATTGTACTCGCTGTTTGGACTGCTGCCTGCACACAAACACTGATGAACTTCTGCAGACTCCTGAATGTTTGCTCACCAAAACAGTGCATGCCACTGTAGCAGAGAATCGCTGCTTGTCCTCTGAATGTCAGCCCTCGCAAGATGCTACAGCGAATGCAGGAGGCCTTTTTGATAGTGGAAAGTTATCCTTCCAATATTAACACTGCTTCTCTGGCACTCACCAGCACAGGAAATAAGCACTAAGCAATGATCGGAAGCATATCCTAATTCCATGCTGCTGTCATTTTCATTGTTGGGGGAGAGTGGGGGGTGGAACAGAAACAGAGGAATCTTGTGTAGACTACGGGTCATTCAGCATCATTGTCCCCACAAGTCCCCTCCTCTTGCACATTCCACTGTTTATGCTAAATGTCTGACCCCAGCTGCAATAATGACCTGCTTTCCCACTTTGTTTTCAGCGCTGTGTGCCAGACACTCCTCTGGTGGCTGCGGAGCGCTCGCTCCTGGAAATGACAGGGCTGTCGCAAGAAACAATAATTATGCTTTGCAAAAAAAACGTTGAGGTTTTAGCTTTTGTTTTCATTCCACATTGGAAGGAAACCAAAACATTTCATTGCAAGAATCTGAACCTTCTTGGCCACATAGAATCCCAGGGCTGGAAGGGATGTTGGGATCAACCCCAACTAAATCACCCCAGCCAGGAATTTGTCAAGCCAGAACTCACAAACCTCCAGGGATGGAGATTCCACCACCTCTCTAGGTAACACATTCCAGTGCTTCACCACCCGCCTGGGGAAATAGTTTTTCCTAATATGCAACCTACTCCTCCTGCACCACAACCTCTGACCATTGTTCCTCGTTCTGCCATCCATCACCACTGAGAACGGTTTCTCTCTACCCTCTTTGTAATCCCTCTTCAGGTAACTGAAGGCTGCCATCAAATCCCCCCTCACTCTTCTCTTCTGCAAACTAAATAACCCTAAATCCCTCAGACTGTCCTCATAGGTCATGTGCTCCAGCCCCCAAATCATTTTGGTTGCTCTCCGCTGGACACGCTCCAATGCATCCACACCCTTGTGGCCCAGAACTAGATGCATTATTCCAGCTGTGGCCTCACCAGTACCACATGAAGGGGAATAATCACTTCTCTAAGTCTGCTGGAAATGCTCCTCCTAATGCACCCAATACACCATTAGCCTTCTTGGCTACAAGAACACACAGCTGGCTCATAGCCAGCCTCTCATCCACTGTAACCCCCAGTAAAGCCGTCTTTCTCCACTTCCCCCCCGCCCACCCTGGTTGTTCCACTTTGTCTCAAGAATTAAATGTCCCTTGAGCAGAGACCAGCTCAGTGCTCAGGACACTCCCCAGGGCTGCAAAAGGCTCTGGGTCGCTTCTCACTCTGATCCAGGCGCGACTGTCGGAACCACTGGACACTCTGCCTGGCCGAACGTCGCCCTGGGCCTGAGAAGCTCTGTAGAAACCCAGAGGCATCTGGAAATGGGTAGGTTTGACTGATTGCACTTCAGTGGCTGATGAACTCTAGACGCATCCTGACCTACCACCCCCCGCTGCTCCCCTACACCCACCGTGGTTGGCCACACTCCCTCTGCCCCACCACGCTAACCCGCACCCATCGCACCCCGCACCACCTCCCCTCCCCTCCCGCCAGCAGCTCCCCCACTGCACCCCCAGCAGCTCGCTGACCTCAAACCATGGTGCGCCAGGACCTCGGGGGGCGGGGGGGGGCAGCTTCCAGGCATTCCTGCTGGCGGGGGCATGGCAGCCAGGCTCTGCTGTCACCACCATCCCCACCCCACCCCTCAGGGCCACAGGCCACCAGCGCCACCCTGGCAGCGGGCCCCCAGACACACCTGGCTTCGGCCAGGGTCGGCCCCCGCACCCAGCGACCCCTTACACCAGGGTAAGGGGCAGGGCGGGGCCCCGGCCTCTCCCACCTCGCTGAGGCGGATTTGTGGGGGCGGGGGGCCTCCCCCCATGGGCCTTTGGCACTGCAGGGCCCAGCCGCCCCCAGCCCAGGAGAGGGCTGCCTGGGGGCAAGGCGTTGCCCAACCTTGCGCCAACCAACCGACCCCCCCGCCCCACTGCCAGCGGCCCAACCCAGGAAGGCTGCCGGGAGCCTTGGGCCAGAGCCACCCCCACAGCCGGGATCTCGGGGGCTGGTTCCACCCGCTGCCAGCGGGACCTGCGCTGGGCCGGACGGAACGGGGCTCCCACTCCGGACGCTGGGCTCTTACCGAGAGTCGGGCCCAGCAGGGCCGGCACCAGGTACAGCAGAGTCCGCAGCGAGAGCAGCCGCCGCATGGCCCCCGCCTGCCCCAGCCGCATCCCGCGGGGAAGCGTGAGCCGAGCCGGGGCTGGGGGGACCCGGCGACAGGGGCTTGGGCCGCGGGGGGGCGGAGGCGGACCCGGTTCTCAGGCTGGGCCGGAGGGAAGGGAAGGGAAGGGAAGGGAAGGGGGCACTGGGGGGGGCCCGGGGACCCGGGACGGGGGAGTCAGAGGGGGACCCGGGACTGGGGCCGGGGGTCGGCGGGGCGGGGCTGGGATGGGGGCGTTGGGGGGCTCGGGGACAGCGGCTGGGGTCGGGGTCGGGGGGTCGGGGCCGGGGGCTGCTGCTCGCTCCCTGCGTTCGGGGATTAGCTCATTTCCCCGCCGCCAGCCCCGCTCCGGCGCGCCCTGAGCTCCCGGCAAATCCGCAGCTGCAGCGCCGGCAACTTGCTCCAACTCGGCCGGCCCGGCCCATTGTCACCCCCGCCCCGCCCGCCCTCCCGCCTTAAAGAGACACAGACACCCGGGCTGGGGCCGCCCCCCCCCCCCCCGGGCTCCCCTGGCCGCCCCGGGAGTGCGCACGGGCGGGGCGGGGCGGGGTCCTGGGGCGGGGCGCTGCCCGTCTGGCACCGGTCTGCCGCAGCCGGCTCCTGCGCACCGTCCCTACCGTGCTCCCCCGTCCCGCCTCCTGTGCCCTCAGCCCCACAGCCTGGGGCGGTAACACACCCCATGCACGCACCTCTCAGCCTAGGGGTAACACCCCCAACTCACGCACCCCACCGCCTGCGGGTAACACCCCCCCATGCATGCACCCCCCACTCAAACACCCCCCCCATGCATGCACCTCTCAGCCTAGAGGTAACACCCCCCACTCACGCACCCCACCGCCTGCGGGTAACACCCCCCCATGCATGCACCTCTCAGCCTAGGGGTAACACCCCCCACTCAAACACCCCCCCCATGCATGCACCTCTCAGCCTAGAGGTAACACCCCCAACTCACGCACCCCACCGCCTGCGGGTAACACCCCCCCATGCATGCACCCCCCACTCAAACACCCCCCCCATGCATGCACCTCTCAGCCTAGAGGTAACACCCCCCACTCACGCACCCCACCGCCTGCGGGTAACACCCCCCCATGCATGCACCTCTCAGCCTAGGGGTAACACCCCCAACTCACGCACCCCACCGCCTGCGGGTAACACCCCCCCATGCATGCACCTCTCAGCCTAGGGGTAACACCCCCCCCATGCATGCACCTCTCCGCCTAGAGGTAACACCCCCAACTCACGCACCCCACCGCCTGCGGGTAACACCCCCCCATGCATGCACCTCTCAGCCTAGGGGTAACACCCCCCACTCAAACACCCCCCCCCATGCATGCACCTCTCAGCCTAGAGGTAACACCCCCCACTCACGCACCCCACCGCCTGCGGGTAACACCCCCCCATGCATGCACCTCTCAGCCTAGGGGTAACACCCCCCACTCACGCACCCCACAGCCTAGGTAGCAGGTTTAAAATAAACGAAAGAAAACAAAGCAGCAGTCCGGTAGCACTTTAAACAACACTACAGCGCTAATCAAGGATGGCCTGATCAGTACCACACTGTACTGAAAACCTCCTGATCGCAAAACTTACCTACACCCTTCCAGCTTCCGTCCTACACACGTGACTAGATCCATTGTTTACAGTCAAGCTCTTAGGTACAATCGCATTTGCTCTGATCCAACTGACAGAGACCAAAAACTACAAGATCTTTACCAAATATTCATAAACCTGAATTACCCACCAGGAGAAGTAAAAAAAGAAACCAACAGGGCCAGACAAATACCCAGAGACCAGCTACTCCAAGATCGGCCCAAACAAGCCAAGAACAGAACACCACTGGTCATCACCTATGTGACGGAGTGGGGGATACCTGTCTGTGTGTGTGGCTCACAGGGAGTGTGGGTCTCCTGCTGAGGGTAACCTTGACGACCAGGTATCACCTTTGTACTGGAGACAAAGAAGGAGGTGAAGCCTGAGGGGTATGAATTGGAACTGGAAGTTGAAAGCAGTTAGTCTGGGCTGGGAGAGAGAGACAAAGGAGGGGGCAAGGCCCCGGCTCTGGGGGCCCCTCAGGGCCTCCTCTCCCCAGCATGGATGGGACTGGCTGTCTCTGCTGGCTGCACTGACTCCTCTGTACAATGCTGTGTCCTGTCAGCTAATAAACCCGCTGTTCTCCTGCTGAGTGAGAGTCACTCCTGCTTAGGGATGGGGTACATAGCTTGGGTGACCCCTGAACCCCGTCACAACCTACAGCCCCCAACTCAGACCACTGCAACAAATTATTAAAGACCTACCACCTCTCCTGAATCAGGATGCTACACTCCAGAAGGCCCTGGGTGACATGCCTGTTCTCTCCTACAGACAGCCTCCCAACCTCATGAGGATCCTCACTAACAGCCACAGTCTATACCCCAGGAATACCAGTCCTGGAACCTTTCCCTGCAACAAAGCCCGCTGCCAGCTTTGTCCACATGTCTTCTTTGGAAGTACCATCACTGGACCTAACCAGGTTACTCACAGAATCACGGGCACTTTCTCATGCTCCTCTACTAACATCATATATGCCATCACGTGCCAACAATGCCCAGGTGCTCTGTATATTGGACAGACTTCTAACTCCCTTAGACAAAGGGTCAATGGGCACAAAACAGACATCAAAACACTCCAGATCCACAAACCAGTTAGTCAACATTTGAATGGAATGGGCCATTCTGTCAATGACCTAAAGGTATGTGTGTTACTAAAAAAAAAAAACTTTCGCACCTTTCTTCAAAGAGAAGCAGCCGAGCTGGCTTTTATATTCAAATTCGGCACATTAACACATGGTCTAAATTGTGACCGGAACTTTCTGAGTCACTATAGGGGCTCGTCTGCATACTTGGCTTAATCTAATTCTTGACCTTCCCCCCCACCCCTCCACTCTCTGATTTGCTCACCTTGATTATCTTTTTCTGATTTGTCCTCCTTGCTTACTGTTTTTGGTTCTCTGTGCCTTAAATATTGAGTCTGTTCTGGTCTGGCTATGGTCTGAAGAAGTGGGTCTGTCCCACGAAAGCTCACCTAATAAACTGTTTTGCTAGTCTTTAAACTGCTACTTGACTGCTTTTTGTTTGATAATGTATAGACTAGCACGGCTCCCTCTCTGTTACTATTCAACAAAATAATTGATGTTTGTTTGTTTGTTTGTAATTCATTTATAAAAACTAACAGGATAAATGATTTTGTTGCTCTTTTGAGTGCTACAGGACTGCTGCTTTGTTTTGTTAGGTTACAGATCAACAGGGCCACCTCTCTGAGTGTTCACCACAAAGGAAGGTTTTCTTCACACAGTGCACAGTTAACCTGGGGAACTCCTGGCCAGAGGAGGTTGTGAAGACCAGGTGAGTGATTCCAGAGCTCAGCAGGCAGGGGATGTGCTGGCTACTTAACTCATTTAAAACAGAAGCAAAGGGAGGAGTTTGGCTGCTCCCAGGACGCTGGCTTCTCTGCTGCCCCCTCCTCACTGCTCAGGCGGTGCTCGGAGACCTGCCAGGAGCCAGCAGCAGGGCAGGGACAGGACACCCGAGGGCCTGCTAGAGTGAGGCATTGGGCATGAGCCCACGCCCGGCACCACATTCGGCCCAGGGAGTCACTCTGAAGCACATGCTGCCTTCTGGGCAGCCGCCCCGGGGCCCAGCAGCCACCGACGCAGCCAGTTTGGGTTGGGGTAAGAAAGACATTAGCCAGCAGGCTGGGGCCCACCCAGCTCTGCCCACTTTACTCGTGGTTCCCGGTTCACCAGTCAGAGCGTCATTTGCCAGGCCAAGTTGAGGCTGCCCAAGAAACCCCCCTGCACTCCGGCTTGCCCCTTGAGCCCGGCTTCCTGCTGAGGGTGGCTTAGCTGCCCGTGGACCAAGCACCAAGAAACCTCTCCTTTGCCCACGTGTGCAGCTGCACAGCCTGGTTAGCAGGGTTCATGGAAACTCCAGACAGCGCTGTGGGGACTCCTGCAGTGAAGCGAGCGGTGCAGGGTTTAAAGGAGCTGACACCTTGCCATGACTGCCACCCATTTCCACTTCCCTGGAGTAGGCAGTACATCCCTGCTGTGCCTCCCGGCTGAGCCAGGCCCATTGACAGAGGCCCCCACCCTGGAAACCTGCAACTGGGATTCCTGCTGTCTAGCTCCACAGCCCCTTCCGAAGGCAGACTGGCGGGCAGTGCGGGCTAGCCTTGCCCAGAGGCTGGAGAATGTGGAGCAGGGGAGATCTGATCCATTCTCTAAAAAGGGACATCAGCGTTTTCCACTAACCTAACACTGCTCAATGCACAGCCCCAGTGCTCCACGTACGGCCCAGCCTTTGAGGGACTCAGCTCAACACTCCTGGGGCTTGGCTGCGTCAACTCAGCCCCAAGGGAGGCGCTCCACAGACCTGGTGGAAGCTTGCCGAGGTGGGCATGGGCTTGCTGGCCCCAGCCAGAGAAGCTACAGCAGTAGTGACCTCCCACAGCAGGAATTGCACACCTAGAGCAGGGGCACTTGGAAGGTGTGGAGCTGGTTCTATGGTACAGAAACACCCAGAGTCCAGTGTGGCCCCCACTGCACCTTCTCTCAGCTACCCTTTTAGTCCTTCCAGCCTGGCTTCTGGCACAGACAGCTTCTTCCTACAGCTCACAGCACCTGACCTAGGGAGCAAGAAAGCACCAACCTTCTCATTGACTTTCCAAGAGGCCAGCTCCAGGGTTCCCTCCCAGACAGGACATAGTCTGCGTTAGAAGGCGAGATGGGCCCAAACACTGGTGACCGCTGGAGGCTTTTCCAGGGCCTAAACCAGCTCACTGTCAGTTGCAGGCTGCATCATTTCCCTCCCGCGCGGAAGAGAATGGAGCTAGCTCTGCCCTGACGATGCTCATATGTGGTTATCAGCCACCCCACTTATGTATCGGCGGGGTAGCCGTGTTAGTCTGGATCTGTAACAGCAACGCAGGGTCCTGAGGCACCTTATAGACTAACAGAAAAGTTTTGAGCATGAGCTTTCGTGAGCACAGACTCACTTCTTCAGATGCTGCCCACTTATGTAGTGTCTAGGGAACTGCTGCTGTCCCAGACTCCTGTTTTGGACACTTGTCCACCAGTGTATGTCCCCCAAGCTGGCAGTGGACTCAGACAAAACCTGTAGTCATTGGGCATCTTCTCAGTGAGTCAAGATTTCACCCTCTACGTTTCAGGCTTTTTTGGTAACACAATCTGGAAACAACCCACAGGACCAAAGCTCTGGCAGAGGATTCGGGGACAGAATTTTGATGTCTGTGGTAGATCAAAGGTCTGTCAGTCTATTGATTTCACCTACAGTGGGCACATTACCAAGATGGGAAAGTGGAGTTCAACCTGTTGTAGCAAAACGACCATGACAACCCCAGGGAGCAAAGTTTTGCTAAACTAGGGCCCCAGAGGGATGTGCCTTAGGGCTGTACTGGGTGGTAACTCCATTGCTTTACTCCAGAGATACCCAGGTTGTGTTCCAGACAGTCAGTCTGCTGCCCAGAATATTGCTAGTATCTGGTTCCGAGATCCATAATGCAGATGAGCCAAAGGTAAGAGAAAAGTTTCCATCAACCCTTTTAATTCCTGTGTTAAACGTGATTGATGTGTAAAAGACAAAACTGGGTCACTGTGGCTTCTCAGCATCCCAAAATATAGCTCCCTGCTCCTTCTGCTTCTCTTCTCAGGTAGGAGATTCAGCAAATTCTAAATGTTTCTTTATTTGCGTATTCCAAATGCAAAAGACTCTCTCCCGCTCCTGGCTGTTAAAGATGCTGCTGCATTTCCTCTCCTGAATTTAGAGAGCACCGAATGTCTCCACAGGGAGTTCGAGCCCCAAAGCATGGTAATTGTTCGTTTGTTGCGTAGTCCTTCCTGGAACATGCTAAATTCCTCATGGCAAGGACACAAATATCCCTTCAGCGGCCATCCCACAGGCCGGGGAGAACTGCGGTGCACCTGGTAGAATTCAGCTCAAGAAAAAGAGGAAGCTAATTAGAACAGCTCAGTGCAGAATCACCCAACCTTGTGTTGTAGCCAGAAAAGCCCGACTTGCTGTGGAGTAATTGACCCTCTCCTGGCGATGCCTCAAGAATTGGGCTGTTATGCACATGACTCTTTGAAAGCTCACCAGGGGATTGTGATGAAGGGTTAATGTTAGATGGGCACCGTTCAACCTGAAAAACCACAGCTCAGCATCACCCCGATTCAGATCTAAAATGTATCAGGGAAATCTTATTGGATTAGCATAAATCACATCCGTATTTCTCTACAATTCATAACAACTAGGCCAGCACTGAGTTGCCCCGAGGGGTGGAAGAAATCCTTGGATGGGGACTCCAGAAGCCAGTGTTAGCTTTCCAGCATTTCTGAGTCCTGCTGGGCAGGTCGCAGCTTTCCATGTGGCGCCGAGCCAAATGCCCCGCTGAAAAATTACTAGACCCACAAGTAGCCTAACCTGCTCCGAGAGCCATCGGGCTCAGCCTGGCGTTATGGATTTGACTGTTGGGGGCAGTTCTCTGGCCCGTGTTCACACTAGACAAACGCCAAGGACTGTCTATGAATCGGGAAGTAGCAGGGAAGGCACGAGCCATGATTTTCTAAATGGCCTAAATGACAAGGAGCCAAAGTCCCATTTCCAAAAGTGACTCGGGAGCTGCAGAGTCAAGTGGTCACTGCCACGTAATGGGATTTCAGTTCCTGAGTCACTTGGAGCCTTGGGAAAGTTCTCCCTGTGACCGGGGGACTCCTTGAGTGTGAGAAGAGCTGTTGGTGAACAGGCTGGAGGTAGGCATGAAGGCTGGCCAAGGTTGTGGTGATGTACTTGCTCACGTTTGAGATGGATGACACAGGCCTGAGGTCACATGAAGCTCATGCTCCCTGTGAGCGGCAGCTGACTCATTGTTGGGAGTCTGTCAGACCCTGAGGATTGTCTATGGCTGGCAGCTGCTGGAGGGAGCAGCCTTGGCTGCAGAAGCGCACACTTCTGTGCTGGAGTAGCAACATACAACGCACCGTCTCTTGGTCCACTGCCACAGCTGGGAAGAGCTGTCCTGAGCTCATCCCTTCATCTCAGCGGGGACCTTCTCCTAAGGCCAGCACCTTCAGCCACTCACTGTCCACCTGTACCAGACCCCCACTTGCTTTCCCCCCCGTGCACCAGCTTTCAGGCTGCCCTGCAGCCTCTGGCACTAGGCCCAGAGCTCCAGAGGCTCTGGGTCTTCAAAGCCCACCCAGCTCTCTATCTTGGGCTGCTGCAAAGTTTATTTTAGCACATACAGCCTCCAGCCCTCTCTCAATGTGCCCTCTTGGAGGCTGGCTGGCTTTCTCCCGTTGTCTATCTTTTGGGGGCAGCAAGCTGAGACACCCCAGATCCCCCGGCACCTTCTGGTCATCAGCCTACAGCTCCCGTTCAGCAGCAGGCTGCGTGGCATGGGGGGCAGGCCATGGAGAGGAGCTGGAGAGAGGCCAGGCTCTCCCTCCATCTCTTCTGAGGGCAGAGCTAAAGGGCTGGTCAGCGCAGTACTGGGAAGCACCCAGCAAGGAGTGGGGCCCAAAGACATTGGCTAGTGTGGAGGGCGAGGCCCTGGGCTTCGGCCAGCATCCGCCTGAAGGGGGCGTGGGCCTGTTGGGAGAGCAGGTCAGGGTGCAGGGTCATACGACTGGGGCTCATCTGGACTCAGTGCCTGAATCTCATTGCACACAGGAATGGATGCAGCAGTCCATCCAGCCGCTCTCTGGGCCAGACTGCGGCCGACCTTCCTAAGCCAAGCCTCTCGCTGGCCGAGCCACTCGCACAGGCGCCTTCGTTCCAGCTACAGAAATGGGGCACGCACGCCGCAGAGCCCACGCAGAGTCACCTCAGGAGCCCACTGAGTCCAGCCCCTCCCCAAAGCAGAGCCAACCCCAGCTAAACCATCCCAGCCAGCCAGGACTTAAAAACCTTGAGGGATGGGGACCCCACCACCTCTCTAGGCAACACTCCTGTGCCTCACTGCCCACCTGGGGAAAGAGCTTTTCCTAATAGCCAACCTGCGCCTCCCCCGCCCCAACTTCAGACCATTGCTCTTTATTCTGAGACACCACTGAGACCAGCCTCTCGCCATCCTCTTCATAACACCCTTCAGGAAGTTGGAGGCTGCTATCAAACAGCCCCCCCTCTTCTCTTCTGCAAACTAAATAAGCCCAAATCCCTCAGCCTCTCCTTGTCGATCATGTGCTCCAGCCTCCTAATAATTTTCGTTGTCCTCCACTGGGCCCTCTCCAAGGCATCCACATCCTTTCTGTACAGGGGGCCCAGAACTGGACACAATACTCCAGATGTGGCCTCACCAGTGCCGACTCCCTCCACCCATTTGGCCGAGGCTAAAATAGCCACCTCCTGAGGGAGACCAGGCAGGGCAGGAAATAGCTTTGATTGGACCAAACTCTGCCAACGAGAGAGATGCTTTCAGGGCTGGGAAGCTCCGCCCGCTGTCCCAGCTGATTGTGAGGGGTCAGACAAGTAGTGCCTTACCTCCCTCTGGCACTCCTGGCCTCTGCCGACCAGCTCGGCATGGCCCCAGAGCGCGTCTCTCTCACCACTCCACACGTCAGCGAAACCCCTCAACCCTCAGTGCCATTGGCCCAGATGCTTACCCATGTGAGCCAGTGATTTAATTCACAAGCCTCCGGTCGTGGGCTGCAAGCACCATCCTGTTATTCCTGGGAAACCTCACTGCGCTCCTGCCGCCAGCTGTCCAGGGCCCAGGAGACACAACCCGAGTCCTCGGACGCGCTGCCAAGCGGACCGGTTTGCAACAAGCTCTCGTTGCCTGTTTGAGGAAGGGGTTCCAGCTGCATCCTGAGAGGGGTTCAGCAACCCTCCCTTCTGCTGCATTCAATGGGAGAGTGGCTCCATCTGGGCTCACGCTGCTAAAGTAACCCAGACCCAAATGCCCCCCGGCCCTGTTTCTCCTGGGAAGAGCAAGGCCAGGCGGAGCAGGAGGGGACAAGGAGGAAACCCACCCTTGGGATAAAACTCAAGACCAAGTCGGCCAAGGGGCCGTTCAGCCCAGTGTCCTCTCTTCCAACCGTGGCCGACAACAGGGAGTGGGCAGAGGGGTCCAGGGGGCGCCGGCCATGTGTCCCTGCCCCTGCTCGGCCCTCACCGGAAGTGGCGCAGCACTGAACCATGTTCTGCAGGGAGGGACGTGGTGGTGCGTGTGACCCCTGTGCACGCCCCTAGCATGAGGCCTGGTGGCCAGGTGCTTGGGCGGGAAGGACAGGGGCAGGTAACCAACCGCCAGCTGAGCAGAACGTGCAGAGACACGGGGCTGGACCACTGCTGGGCAGCTCTGGCCCTGGTGCCCTGCCCCTGGCTGCCGCTGTCATGGGGCAGTTTGCAGCTGGTGCACACAGGCCATTGGAATCAGAAAGCAGGCAGGTTTTACAGCTTATCTGATCAAACCCTGTGTGCAGAGCAATGCCTCTAAGCAAAGCTCTCCCTGCCCAGTACAGGGTGGTGGGGGAGCAGCGGACTCAAGGCTCTCTCCAGGCTTTGTAAGACACCGTTCTCTGATAACCATCTGTAGCCCGCGGGCCCCAGGGCACGTCCCTTGCTGAGCAGTTCCCCTCTGTTCAGCGCCTGCAGGGGGTCAGGAGCAGAGCTGGGAGACAAGGTGATGCCAAGGGAGATGCCACTGAAGTGGATGCGATTGCCGGTGGGCTCCCTAAAGTGACACATGTGCCTTGAAATTCCCTCCCCGCCCCGAAACACCCTGGGGGGGTCCAGGAGCCCTGGGCATGGCCAGGAGAGGGACAACTGCAGGCACAGGTGCCAACTTCTCACTTCCCAGGGGTTCCCCACACTGCTCCACCCTCCCCAAAGCCCCCCCACTTCTCCCCATGCCCCCTTGCCCACCTCTCTCGCGCCCCACGCACCCCCTGTCCCTGCATCCCCACAGGAGAAGCACCACGAGTCAGGCTGCCAGGGTGTGAGCAGTGCAGGGGATGGTCGGGGGTGCTTGGTGCCCAGGGGTGCTCTGCACTCCTTAACATTTCCCTGCAGGTGCTCCAGCACCAGAGACACTCAGAGTTGCACCTGTGGCTGGGGATGAGCACCAGAGCAGCAGGCCCATGGCAGGACACTGCGGAGCGTGACAAAAACAGGCTAATCTGATGTCAGCTGCAGGGGGAGGGGCAGCACGGGACACAGGGCCCAGCCCCCCCCCGAGGCTCTCTGGCTCCCCCCGCCCCCAGCACAGCACGGAACATGTCAAGGGGGCTGCAAACCCGCTCTGCCGGAAGCTCCCCTGACCTCCCCCGGAGCCCAAAGTGGCTGCAGCAGACAGGCACTTCTCCCCTCTCGGGGGCCTGCCCCAGATGTTTGGAGGAAGCTGCAGCGGAGGCCCGAGTGCAGGATGGGCGACTTGCTCGCCCACAGCGGTTGTCAGTCCCAACCCGGGGCAGGCCCGGGTGTCTACGGCCGGGGGCAGGAGGGCAAAGCCCATCAAACCCCACTGGGTTTGGCGCGCCCCGTGGCTGTCCCCAGCCCAACGTGTCCGGGCCACCTCACCGCCAGGCTGAGCTCTTGGGCACTAGGCCGTTTCATGGCTGCGGGACCCCCAGGCCCCCTCACTCTGGGCTCCCACCGTTGGCCTTTCCTTCGGACCATCTCTCACTCCCTTGCCCTTCCGGCCTGGCAGCACAGCTGTTGGGCTGGCACAGGCTGGTCCGTGCTCCCAATCACTGCGGCCATGCGGGCAGGAGCCCTGCGGTGGACACCTGTGCTACCTCTCCCCACTGTCTCCCCTGGCTCTCCCCACCTGGGGCCCCTCCCACAGTGACAGCAGGGAGGCCAAGGGAGGGCAGCTGGGCTCAGCAGTGTTACCAAACGTGCTTGGTCCATACAAGCATGTACAAGCCAAGCAGCAAGTGGGGGGAGACGTGACGGCTCAGGGGGCCACCCCAGTTCCGGTGGTTTGGGGGCCCACACAGCTGCCCAAACATTCCTACAGACGGGGCCAGTGGGATTACCTGGGGCTGGGGGCCTGGCGTGGGTCTTGCCTGGGCCATCCTCAGCATACCTGGCGTCAGGCGCTTCCTGTACTGCTGGGCTGCAAGGAGCCCCCTTTGCACATGAGCTGCTGAGGGGACCTGGCACAGGAGAACGCGGAGCCCTCCCCCCGCCCCCTGGCTTGTCTTCGACACAGCCCTGATGCACACAAAGCCTGGAGAGGGTCCTTAGCTCACTCCCACGGGGCAGGGCAGCCCCTGTGCCCAAGGCTGAGACCTGTGTGTCCATTCCTCCCCGAGCCCAGCACCAGAGTGGCAGCCTCAGGCTCTGGGCACGCAGCAAGCAGCAGACGGTCCCAGTGGGGGCTTAGGGGGCTAGGTAGGACCTAGTCCCTGTGCCCGGGGCAACATTCCCCCTTTCTTGGGGGTGGCTCTATCTGGGAAGCCCCTGTAAATACGTGTGGCCAGCTAGCAGAGCTTCCCAGCCCCAGCAAGCCGAGGTTTGATACCACCCAGGGCTCTGCTACACACCCTGCAGTGCCAGATGCTGGCCAATGGCACCTTTGCCGACCTGATTGTGGATACACAGGCATGCAGCACTCCAGGAACAGCGCCCACACCAGGCAGCCAGCGCCTGTCCTGTGCCCTTGCCCGGGAAGGGGATTTTGCTGCACAGTAAGAGAGGGACAGAGGGAGTGTGTCTCGCTAGACAGACACATTTCCGGCTTGGCAGCAAATGACAAACCAAGGGGACAGTGCCCAGGCCTTGGAGAGGGACTCCAAGGAAATCTCACAAAGAGTGGATTGAAATTGGCTTGGACAAGAAAGAGGGAGCATCAAAACCTGGCTAGAAAACCTGGAACCAGGACACTGATTAATGACCATGTTCAGTGCCAGGAGCCACTGATTTAATAGCCTCATTAATGATTTGGAGGCGGGGGAGGGCCCATTAATGAAAGTCACCGATGAGATTAACTTAGCAGGAGCTCCGGGCACCAGCTGGGAGCAGGGACAGAAAGGCCAGCCGTGCCCAGCACGCAGAGGGAATAACCCAGTAACTGAGGCGGGGAAGAGGCTGGCAGTGGAGGGACAGGAGCCAGGAAGGGGCAGCTGTAAGAGACCTGGGGCTGAAGGTGGACACCAAGTTATACATCAGGCACACAAGCAACAGCACTGAGCTCTGATCTAAGGCAGCTGCCCAGCCCATTGCTCCCGTAGCAGCTCACCCGCCCTGCCCAGCAGTCACGCTCCCTCCAGCTGGGCACGTCCTATTGCCCTGTTTTGCTGGTGCACAGAGCAGCCAAGCTGAGAGCATGTAGAAGTGCAGGGGAGTGAGGTGCTGACCCTATGGATCCAGGCCCCTGCCTGTGCCACAGGGCTGCCCTTCCCTCTGGGGCCAGTGCCGCAGCACACACCAGGGCCTACACATGAGAAGTCATCACCCCACAACACACCCATTCCCAGCCTCCGACGAACAGACGCCAGGGACTCCAGCCCTGCCCACCATGCCTAGCAGCCACGGCTGGACCTGCCCTCCATAGATTTACCTAGCTCTTCTCTGAGCCCTGCTAAAGCCCTCGTCTTCTCAGCCTCCTCCAGCCAGGAGTCCCCAGGCCGACCGTGCCCTTGCGAAGAAAGACGTCCTTTGGCCAGTGTTAAACCTGCCGCCCGCTGATTTCAAGTGCTGACCCCGAGTCCTTGTGTGATGGGAACATGTAAAGACTTTCCCTTGCTCACTGCCTCCACACCAGTCAGGCTCTGTCGTATCCCCGCTTAGCGCCCTCTTCTCTACACTGGAGTCTCTCCTCACATGGGCCCCCAACCCCTCCTCACTCATGTTAAGTCACTGGGCAGCGACTGGACCACCGACGCGCTACCTTTGCTCTCCAAGAGTTGGCAGCACTTGGGTGTTAGGGCACCGTTGGCTTTGGCACCCAGCTTATTAAACTGCACCTCCCAACTCAACTGTACGCAAAACAAACTCCAGGGGCTGCTTCTGACCAGGCTGTGGCAGGAGCTGCTCAGATTATTCCTTGCTCATGGCCTCCGACCTGCTCCAAAGGAGGAACTTCAAACGCCCCTTTGAAGCCGCTGAGCAGCCCTCTGCTTGTGTGTGAAGTGGAAATCCGCAGGCCCCAGCGACGGCTGGGGAAGGGCCTGGCCTGGCCGCAGGAGAGGCGCCCTCGCAGCCACCGCCACATGCAACATTCATGCGCTATTGATCGGGAGTGCCTTGTGCTGGGAGCAAACAGGAATGCGAAGCCCACCGCCCCCAGGGGCACGGCCTGGCCTACCACCCGGGCCGGGGGAGGGGAGTCAGGCAGAGCACAGCCACCTGCATGGCCCGGGGGCAGCCAGTCAGTGAGCACCAGTGCCGGACGCCTTTCCCTGGTGCGCAACAGCACCTGGGAACCTTCCCCGGGGCCAGGGGGCAGAAGGCCGTGGAGGAGGATGCAGGGCTGGCCGCCAGCTCCAGAGCAGGGAACGGGCAGAGCACAGGGTCAGCAGCAGGTTGGCAGGTGCTTTGCCACGTGGGGAACTACCTCATAGCTACTGCTGCCCCTTCTAGGCCAGCTCACGCCTGCAGCACCACATTGGCACACTGCCGGCCGCCAGCCGAGCTCGCTTTCTGGGGCCGGCTGCCCTGTGCTCAGCAGAGGTGGGACTGCACCTGTCCGGAGCCAGCTGCAGGAGTAACAGCCGTGGCAGCGGCACACAGGATCCCAGGCGGGCGGGGCTGGTTTGTCCAGACCTTAGCAGCATTGGGAGCGTCACAATTATTAACCAGGAGAAATACACACTTAGGGACCACAGCGCCTGCGCCAGGGTCCAGCCAGATCAAGCTAAGACCACCCCAGTACATGCCATCCCCCACAGAACCAAAACCACTGGGGCTTTGAACCCTCTTTGCTTGACCTGCTCAGTTTCTGTGGCTGGGAAAGGGGGCTGGGTGGAGCGGCCTTGCCTACAGCACGTTGAGCTGTGTGCAGGAAAACCACTGCCCCAACGAGCTTGGTGCGGCTAGCTCTGTAATGAAGTTAGTTTTATTGATCTGGAGTTTCCACCTTGTTCAAATAAACACTGGATACCCCCTGGGAGTGGTATTGCCGAACCCCGCCCCCGAGTTCCTTCTCAGGGGCTAGCTCCCACCAGCTACCCGGGGGCAGGGCTTAAAACGACCTGGGTTTTCTTTGCTTTTTACAGCTGGCTTTCCCAGCTGCTTTGTGTGTTCACGTCACTGAGAACAGCCCACGGTCAGAGCACAGCCCTTCCCCTCTCTTTGGGAACGCCGTATGGATTTTTCATTTATCATGTGATCGATTGGCTGGGGCCTGTGTACAAAGCTAATTGGTTGCTTTGCCTCCATGTCTATATATTGAACTCTTCCTGGTGCTCCATCTCCATAGGCCATTACTGGAGAGGCATGGGGCTGAAACTGCCAGGATGCTGATTTCCTGTGGCTTTTATTTGCCGCTGCGCATTCTCTCTCTCTTTTTTCTGGGCGTTTTTCCCAGGCCCAAGCACACACCCATCCACCTCTATGACCCCTGCATGCTGGGTGCAAGTTGCGCCAAGGAAAGTGCATGCCCCCACCAAATCCAAGTGCAGGTGTGTGTGGGGGTTGCCCTAGAAGAGGCCTGGGGGAGGTATATGAAAAAGGTGCTTTGTTTCCTTCCAGAAACTGCGAGACGGGCTCAGACCCCACGTCCATGCAGCGCAGCTCCTGTCTCTCACCGGGGCCAATGCTGGATGCCTCAGAGAGCCAGACAGCACTAGAACTGGAAGGGACCTCAAGAGGTCACCAAGTCCACTCCCCTGCCCCCATGGCAGGACCAAGCACCACATCCCCAGTCGATATTTGCCCAAACTGTTCTTAAATATCTCCGGTGATGAAGATTGTACAACCAGCCGAGGCAATCGATTCCAGTGCTTCACCACCCTGATGGTTAGGAAGTTTGTGCTACTATCCAACCTAAACCTCCCTTGCTGCAGTTTAAGCCCATTGCTTCTTTTCCTGTCCTCACAGGCTGAGGAGAACAAGTTTTGTCCCTCCTCTTCCTAACCCTCTTTTAGGCACTTGAAAGCCACGATCCTGGCCCCTCTCAGGCTTCTCTTTACCAAACTAAACAAGCCCAGTTTTTTCCACTGTCCCTCATCGCTCATGTTCTCTAGACCTACTCTGCCTAACCAGTCTAGAGCAGAGCAGAAGAATGACTCCCCGTGCCTTGCTCACAACCCTCCTGTTAACACATCCCAGAATCCCACTTGCTTTTTTGCAACAGCGTCACACAGTTGACTCATTTAGCTTGTGGTGCACCCTGACCCTGAGGTCCCTTTCCGCAGCACTCTGTGCTAGCGAGACCCTTCAGCAGAACCCCACGGTAACATGCAATGGAATCTGGGATAATTCGGCCATACCACAGGTTACTGCTCATAGAGAGAGATTGCTTAAACCCTGAGGCATGAGGGTTAATAGCCCTTCAAACATCTGTGCTCTGGCTGGACTTGCTGCTAACTCCTAGGCCTTAACAGCCTCCTGTCGCGGTGAGTTGCACGGTGTAACCACAGCCTATGCAGAACAGCATTTCCTTCGGCTGCTCTGGAATGTGCTGCCTCTGAATAACCTTTCAGTTTGTGCGCGGAGCCAGGGAGAACAGGAGCCACCAAGCTCCCGTTTCTGGCCATCCTTTAGGTTCTGTATTTGTATCACACGGGACACTGATGTCCGATGGCCATCAGAGAACGTTTCAAGGCGTTAATTCCGAAGCTCACGAGCAAACACGTGGAAGGGAGGTAGACAGGCCGTTACAGCTAATGATGGTATGTTGAATTGTGAGGGTTTAACTGAATACAACAAACCCGAATGAGAGCGAGGCGTGCACCGACATCAGGTTCTCTCCCTCTGGGACAGGAAGTGCAATCAAGTGGTTAAAGTGCAGGGATGGGAGCTCAGAGCGTGGGATGTCGGGGTCCCAAGAAAACCAACTGGCTCGTGCTCCTAGTGCAATGCCCTGGGTAAGAGCAAATGTGAGTCTTGGATGTATGCGCAAGGCACTGCCGCGTAGGGGTTGGCAGATGGTATCAGCCAGAGAGACCACTTCTGGGTACTGTGTCCTGTTCTGGTGGCAGCCCACCAAGACCAGGAGTTTTCCAGCATCCCTGCGGAACAGGAATCGGCCTGCGAATGGGACGGGACAGGGTGGAGCTGTCGGTCCTGCAGAAAAGGCAGGAGGTGCTCCCTAACTATTTCTGTTCTGTATTTGGGAGGACCAGACAGGATGGGCCCATCTGATGCCATTGGCAACACACTTCCCATTCCACAACTTCCGGTAGCCCATCACACCTCTCCAGCTGGATTATTGCATCCAGGAGCAGCAGCCCTTCCTATCACTGGGGGTTGGGGGTGAGCCATAGCCCCGGGTATTCACCAGGGCAAGCACAGGCGTCACCCCTGCTCCCAAGCATGGTGCGAGGGGCTGTTCTCTCCAGGGAAAGTCACTAGAGGTTACTCTTCTTAACCTGAGCCTGGTTCACAGAAACAGCTGGCCCACGGTGGCTGAAACTAACACATACATAAACAAACAGCAGCCTGGGGCAGACACTCAGCATGGAAAGTCTCAGCCTGAACAGTTAGCCTTTGGGAAGGTTTTAGTAGGCATCCTTCAGTCTGCATAGACTATGGATCGCGCCCTTTAAAGTTTCAATTGAGGACTTCATTTACAGCATCTATTGTGACTATGAAGACCCACACGAGAGTGACAGTCCTTGCTGCATCTCTTGCAGATGTAGCGGGTGTCTGGCAAGTCCTTATTGTGCTTTCTGTGCGCTCGCTTCTCCTCTGCTAGCTGTCTGATCTTCAACTCGCCCTTCTGAAGGCCCTTGTGTAACCCCTGCCTCCATCTGCTGCGGTCGTCTGCTAGTTCTTCCCAGTTGTCCAGCTTGATGTCTACCTCTCTGAGGTCTCTCTTGCAGACATCTTTGTAGCGCAACTGGGGGCATCCGGGAGGTCTTTTGCCAGAGGCTAGCTCACCATACAGGATGTCTTTTGGAATCCTTCCATCATTCATCCTGTGGACGTGGCCAAGCCAGCGGAGCCGACACTGCCTGAGGAGGGTGTGCATGGTTGGGATTCCAGCTTGCTCGAGGATGGCTGTGTTGGTCACTCTGTCCTTCCATGATATTCCAAGGATGCGCCTGAGGCAGCGCAAGTGGAAGACGTTCAGCCTCTTTTCCTGGCGGGCGTACAGGGTCCAAGTCTCGATGCCATAAAGGAGGGTGCTGAGGATGCAGGCTCTGTAGACTTGCATTTTGGTGAGAGTGTACAGCTTGTTGTTATTCCACACTCTCTCCCTGAGTCTGGAGAGAGTTGTGGCTGCTTTTCCAATCCTCCTACTTAGCTCAGTGTCCAACAACAGGGTGTCAGTGATGGTGGACCCGAGGAAAATGAACTCATGGACGACCTCTAATGTATAGTTGTCGATGATGATTGATGGGGATTCAGCAACATCCTGACCGAGTACGTTTGTCTTCTTTAGGCTGATGGTAAGCCCGAAGTCCTTGCACGCTTTGGAGCACTGATCCAGAAGTACAATAGGGTATTGCTGGGGGAAATGTCAGGCAAACTTAATAAGAGGCAGTCCTCGCTGCTCCCAAGAGTGCCATGTGTAAGTCATGGCTGTGCCAGCCCAGCCACCCCCTCGCCAAAAGGTCCCAGCAGGAATTCCAGGGGGTCAGGTTCTCTATGCAGAGGGCCTGCGAAGTCAGAGGCCATTTACTTCAGAGAGGAGACAAACGGGAGAGGACTTGGTAAATGTACAAACACTAATGAACGGGAGAGGAGATCACTTGCGTACGGAGATCTGCTCTGACCCCAACAGAAGGAGAAAATCATAAGCAATTAAATTGAAGGGGCACCTTTAGAACTGAGACAAGGAAAGGCTGTTTCACCCAATGGAACTCGCTGCCACAAGGCATCAGGGAGAGAAAGCGGTGGGTGCATCTCAGCGTGGGGAAGCAATCTCGTTATGATCAGCTGCCCTGCCTCGCCCAAGAGGTGGATGCATCCCAGGCAGGGAAAGAGCTGACTAGTTGAAAAGGAATATTGGAATGAGGCGAGGGAGAGGAACAAACAGCAAGTCTTGTTACTGAGAGCTACAGAGCGCTTTTCTCTGTGGGCAGCATCCGATACAAGCCACAGTCAGAGACAGGAGAAGATGGATGGGCCACTGATCCAAAACCAATGCTGCTATCTCCTTTTTAGCCCCCAGCTAGTGCCTCTGCTATTCCTCAGTGTCTTCTGTCAACCTGTTTATTCAGACTTCCAAGATCTTTTCCGAAGTCAAGGAACAAGAACCAACCCAAGGCAACGTTTGCTTCAAGCAACACAGAACAGGAGATCCCTCCTGCGAGGACTTGGAAGGGGTGACGTAGCTGTGCATCTCAGTTCGGTAATCCTCTGGCCCTGGTCACTGTGGGACCCCACAGATGGCTCTGGAGGCCAGCGCCAGCCCAAGAGGTGAGCGTAGAGCAGTGAATGCCACTTCACTGCCACAGGGGCAGCTCGTGCCACTAATTTTCACAAGGATGGTGATTTCCACTCCAGTGGCATTACCCTGTTGGCAGAGGGACCCCAGTGCCCCCGGGGAACCTGGTTAAACTCCGCAGCTGTGGCTGGGGAGGCTGACAGGCATCACTAATGGGCTTTGAAAAGTCCCTCCATTTGTCATTTGACCTTTCCATATTTCCCAGGTGGAATAAGAGCTCTGCTCCCAATGTAATCCATGACTTGGGGGCAGAGGTCACAGCCCATCAGCAAAGCTGTTTTGGCAGTCGTTCCCCAAGGGCGGAGACACTCCTGGCAGCTAGAGAGCTGCCCCCTCTGCTCTGTGGCTGCCTGGGCTCAGCACAGCCCAGCTGGTGGGAGAAGGGCTGATTTCTGAAGCTCCTGTGCCACCCATAACCATTTCCTGCATGAATGCCGGGATCAGCACTCGGCTCCCAGCCCTCCAGAGTCCTGACGAAACAGACCACAGTGACCATGTTGCACTGGAGCAGCATCTGCCAGAAGGGGCTGTGATCACTGGAAACTCTTGTTTCCATTCCTAAAGACGCAGGAAGCTTAACAGTTCATTGCAGGACCCGGGAACTGGTGGCAGCTTTCATTCCTGAGCCAGCAGCCCTGGTGGGTCCCTTCATTCAGGCGCAGGTTTTCTACTCTCCGTCACACCCGGGTGCCCCCCAGCCGATGGCTTTGGTCTCGCTGAGGCTGGGAGTGTCCTCCTGCTGTCGAATGGAAACACGGAGGCTGAAGAGCACAGGGAACGGACCCAAGGTTGCATGGTGAGCCTGTGGCAGAGCCATGGATCGATCCCTGCAGCTGGCCCATGCTGGCCAACTGGGACTCACAGGGCTAGTTGTGTTGCAGCTGTTGGGCCCCTCTCACTGCTGGGTTACTGGTCTATTAGTGACAGGTGTCCCCCACTTCTGCCCCCCGCTATATAAACGCTGGATTCTAACTGGGTGCTCTGAAGTGGAGGATGCGGGTCTCACCTACGAGAGCTCATAACCCAATAAATCAAGTTGTGGGGATTTAAGGTGGAAGGAAAAGACTGCGCCAGACTTTGTTCGCAGGGTGCCCAGGAGCTCAGGAAGACGAGCCAGGGCCGTCTCCCCGACCCGCAATGCTCGGATGGCTCCCAGAACCTTGGGGGGGGTTGCAATGACACTATTGGGGTGTCATCTGTCTCCCTGTCCTGGGAGGAGGGATAAGGTCTCACCCCCTTCCCACTGGTATTGGCCAAGGGGAGTTTCATGCCCGCTGCACATCTAACTCCACTTTCACCCACCCACCCAGTAATTAATTCTGCTTCCGCAGCCCCCCACCCCACGCCTCACTTCTGCTAGTCCTGGGACTCATCACTCCTTTCCCCCAGGCCTCCCCATTTCCCAACTGGGGGCAGTTTCAGGGGCATGGAAAGCTCAGCTGCCGCTTGCTTCCAGAGTGGGCTATGGGAGGCAGCACTGCCTAGTGGTCACTGAACGCCAGTGGTCTGGCTTTAGCTCTGGCATGAACCAAATGTGCCGTGGTTCCCTTCCACATGCCCAAGCCTGCAGCTGGGGATGGAGCCCTGCCCGCCCCCCAAGCCAGTGTGACTGAGCTCTGCCCAGCCTGAGGTCTGCTACCGGCTAGGCGCAATACCATGGGCCAAACGATGACCACGCAAGGGGGCACCTGGCTGTGGCGGGGAGGGGCAAGTGGGGGCAGGGGTGTGCGTGGCCCGGCCTGGCCCGTTCCAGGTGCCCTGCGAGGGGCGCTCGCAGCCAGTAGGTGAGTCTGCAGTTCAGCACAGGCCTTTCCCTCCTCCCCAAAGGGAGCCACACAGAGAACACCTGCAGATCAGGGCCCTTCAGTGGGGCGGGTTCGGGGAAGGTCCAGCTGCCCCCCAGCTGGAGGGCGCGAGGAGCCTGGGGCAGCACAACGCTCCTATTAGCGCAGCCCAGAACAACGCCGCTGCCTCACCCTGTTGTCTTGTACTCTGGTGCGTCCCCTCTGGCCCAGAGATCCCTGGCGGCAGTGCTCCACCCCAGGGAGGCCCTTCCCCGCGTGTAGGTGCCCCGTCTCCTGCGGCAGGACTGGCCGCTCAGACTTGCCAGAGCCCAGCCCCCCCTGCCGGCCGTGGCACGCAGGGCAGCATTGGGAAAGTCGCTATGTCACTGGCTGCCCATGTCCAGCCGGCCCAGCCCCGCTTACCCCCTGCAGTGCCCTTGCTGGGAGGCTGGTGGCAGGTAGCGGAGACTCTGGCTCCAGCTCAGTGTGCTGGGGAGGGACCCACAGGACAGCAGAGTCTGGAAGTCAAAAACGTCCCTTTAGAGAGCAGCCGCGAGGCCCTGGCACTCGGGGCTAAGAATGGGGTGCAGTGCAGTGGATAGCGGCAGTGCCTGGCTGAGGGCTCATGCCCACTGGCTTGGTGGCTGGGTACAAACCACGACCACAGTAACAGAGACCCTGTTTGCAGATAGGTCATGAATCTTCCCTGGCCTGTGAGAAGTGTTAGTGCTGGCACCTGCCTGGGTCTCACTGGGAATTTCTGGGCTCGCGGGGGGTGGGGGTCATGATAGGTATCTAGGCTTGGGGCTGGGTAGGTATTCGCTGCATCAAGTGTGTGGTCTGAGAGCTGGGTGGGGTGTGGACTGTATCAGCTGTGTGGGCTCAGAGAAGGGTAGGTACAGGCCAAGGAGGGTGTCTGAGCTGGGAACACCATAGGTATGGGCTGAGTCAGGTGTCTGGGCTTGCAGTGGGCATAGCCTGTACCTACCCCACTCCAAGCCCAGACACTGACACAGCCTGTATCTGTACCATTCCCAGCCCTAACACCTGATGCGGCCTGTACCTACCCTGCTCTGAGCCAAGACACCTGATGGGTGGGTACAGGCCACATCAGTTGTCTTGGCTCAGAGCAGGGTAGGTACAGGCCGCATCAGGTGTTAGGGCTGGGAATGGTGTAGATACAGGCTGTGTCAGTGTCTGGGCTTGGAGTGAGATAGGTACAGGCTATGTTGGGTGTCTGGGCTCAGAGCAGGGTGGTACAGGCTGCATCGGGTTTTGGGGCTGGGAACGGTGTATCTACAGGCTGTGTCAGTGTCTTGGCTCAGAGCAGGGTAGTTTCAGGCTGCACTGGGTGACAGGGCTGCGAGCGGTGCAGGTACAGGCTGTGTCAGTGTGGGGGCTCGGAGCAGGGTAGTTTCAGGCCGCACTGGGTGACAGGGCTGCGAGCGGCGCAGGTACAGGCTGTGTCAGTGTGGGGGCTCGGAGCGGGGTAGTTTCAGGCTGCACTGGGTGACAGGGCTGCGAGCGGCGCAGGTACAGGCTGTGTCAGTGTGGGGGCTCGGAGCAGGGTAGTTTCAGGCCGCACTGGGTGACAGGGCTGCGAGCGGCGCAGGTACAGGCTGTGTCAGTGTGGGGGCTCGGAGCGGGGTAGTTTCAGGCTGCACTGGGTGACAGGGCTGCGAGCGGCGCAGGTACAGGCTGTGTCAGTGTGGGGGCTCGGAGCGGGGTAGGTCCAGGCCGCACTGGGTGACAGGGCTGCGAGCGGCGCAGGTACAGGCTGTGTCAGTGTGGGGGCTCAGAGCAGGGTAGTTTCAGGCCGCACTGGGTGACAGGGCTGCGAGCGGTGCAGGTACAGGCTGTGTCAGTGTCTGGGCTCGGAGCGGGGTAGGTCCAGGCCGCACTGGGTGACAGGGCTGCGAGCGGCGCAGGTACAGGCTGTGTCAGTTTCTTGGCTCAGAGCAGGGTAGTTTCAGGCTGCACTGGGTGACAGGGCTGCGAGCGGCGCAGGTACAGGCTGTGTCAGTGTGGGGGCTCAGAGCAGGGTAGTTTCAGGCCGCACTGGGTGACAGGGCTGCGAGCGGCGCAGGTACAGGCTGTGTCAGTGTGGGGGCTTGGAGCAGGGTAGTTTCAGGCTGCACTGGGTGACAGGGCTGCGAGCGGCGCAGGTACAGGCTGTGTCAGTGTGGGGGCTCGGAGCAGGGTAGTTTCAGGCCGCACTGGGTGACAGGGCTGCGAGCGGTGCAGGTACAGGCTGTGTCAGTGTCTGGGCTCGGAGCGGGGTAGGTCCAGGCCGCACTGGGTGACAGGGCTGCGAGCGGCGCAGGTACAGGCTGTGTCAGTGTGGGGGCTCGGAGCAGGGTAGTTTCAGGCCGCACTGGGTGACAGGGCTGCGAGCGGCGCAGGTACAGGCTGTGTCAGTGTCTGGGCTCAGAGCAGGGTAGTTTTAGGCCGCACTGGGTGACAGGGCTGCGAGCGGTGCAGGTACAGGCTGTGTCAGTGTCTGGGCTCGGAGCGGGGTAGGTCCAGGCCGCACTGGGTGACAGGGCTGCGAGCGGTGCAGGTACAGGCTGTGTCAGTGTCTGGGCTCGGAGCGGGGTAGGTCCAGGCCGCACTGTGAGTCTGGGCTCAAAGCAGTGCGCACACGAGCCACATCAGGTGTCTGGGCTCGGAGCAGGGTGGTTACGGCTCAGAGGAGCTGCTCCTTCACCCCAGGGGATATGCTCTTGGCATCAGGCCTGCTTGGGCAATGCCCAGAGCACAGACACCGAGGCGGCTCACTTGGCTGACCCTGCCAGGCCAGCACATTCTCGGCTGGGTTCAGTACACAAGCCGTGAGCCAGAGCCACGCGTGGCCTCTTGCGCAAGAGCAGCAGAAGCGTCAGTCCCTTCCCGGAGCAGGGCTGCTCAGCCGGCTGGAGGCGCACGCCTGAGTGGCCGGCCGTGGGCAGCATGCAGTGCCAACCTGCAGAAATGTACCAAGCCTGCAGCCGCACCTGCACACGAGCCGAGCCGAGTCATTCACCACAGCAGAGCGCTGGGCCGGGCCGGCTGACACGACACACCTGGCAGTGCTCCGACGCCCTCTGCTGGGGCACGTGGAGACAGCGGCGGCTCTGCCGCTCACCCTGGGCACAGGGAGGCCCTTTGCTGCCTTCTGCGGCCTGGGCGAGGGATGGAGGGGGCCTGCTTGGCACTGCGGTGGAGGCCCACTCGTATGACGGGGCGGCTGTGCGCTCCACGGCGACTACTGGGCTGCACGGGCGAGGTGCTGGCGCTGGTTCAGCCTGCGAGGGCAGCCCGCCAGCTGGCGCCTCCTCTTTTCCTGGGCTGTGCGATCGCAGGCTGCCAGCGGAGCCAGCAGCACCAGGCCAAGGCAGACAAGCTGGACTTAAAGTTAAGACACAGAACCTGCAGAGCCCTCCTGGTTGGCACAACAGCCCTTCCACTCAGCAGCCCCCAGGCAAAGGCCTCTCCTGAGCACACTGACTGCGATCGCCACGGGCGGGGAAATGCCGCGCTTGCTCAGACCACAGCCCCTGGGTGCCCAACTGTCCTGGGGCCAGGAGCCGGGCAGGCCCTCGGCAAGGAGTGGCCTGGCAACACCCGCAGCCAGGTCTCGGCTCCCCTCTCTGCTCAGAGCAGAGCCAGGCCCAACCAGCCCTGCAGGACAGGAGCTGCTGGGCATGCCACTGCATGGGGAGTGCTGGGCCAGTCCCAACCCCCTGGGGCAAAGGTTTACAGCTGTACATCTGCAGCTGCCCACAGGCCTAGCAAACACACCACCCCCAGTGCATCACTGGCACAGCAGAGATCCAGGCAGAGCAGCATAGGAGCTGTGTCACTGAGTGGGGAGTCCCCAGACCCCCCACCCACAGCCAGGCGGGACTCTCACCCAGCAGGGAGAACAGGGGGGTTATGGGGCGACAGGGACACAGCGTAGAACAGACTTGTCAGCACAGGGACCAGAAGCCGTCAGCACCATCCACCTTGGGGAGAGGGGCCCAGAGGGGTCCCCCAGCCGGGCCCTGGCCCCCTTCCTCCCTCTCCAGCCAGCCCAGACTGCCCCACTCACCAGCCCAGTTCCAATTCCAACCAGCCAGGCCCCTCTCCCACCCTTGGCCTGTTTCCCGGGGAAGAAAGGGGTCACCTGGCTGCCTGAGTTACAGAGGCCTGGGCAGATGGGGGGTGTCCTGCAGACCTGCCCGGGGTGTCAGGCCACACGTCCCAGCCCCATGCCAAGCCCTGGGGTCTCTGGGGCCAGACAGTGGGACTGACAGAACAAAGTGGGTGGTCAGGGCCCTGGAGTCACAGAATCCCAGGGCTGGAAGGGACCTCAGGAGGTCACTGAGTCCAGCCCCCGGCCCAAAGCAGGACCAACCCCAACTGAATCATCCCGGCCAGGACTTTGTCAAGCCAGGACTTAAAAGCCTCTAGGGCTGGAGACCCCACCTCCTCTCTCGGTAACACACCCCAGTGCCTCACCCCCCGCCTGGGGAACCAGCTTCTCCTAAAATCCAGCCTGCACCTCCCTCTGCAACTTCAGAGCATCGCCCCTCCTCCTGCCATCCGCCACCACCGGGACCAGCCCCCTGGGGCCCCCCTCAGGAGGGTGAGGGCTGCTATCAAATCCCCCCGGCTCTTCTCTTCTGCACGCTACAAAGCCCAGACCCCTCCGCCCCTCCTCGTCGGCCACGTGCTCCAGCCCGCTCAGCATTTTCGTCGCCCTCCGCTGGGCCCGCTCCGGCCCATCCACATCCTTCCGTACCGGGGGGCCCAGAACAGGACGCGATCCCCCTGCGCCCCGAACGAGAGGCTGCAGTTACCAGGCACGGCCACTGGGGGTCGCCCTCGGCCAGCACTCACGCGGGGCTCGCGCTCAGCTCACCTGCGAGCCCCCCGCGCCTTCCCAAGCGGCCCGGGCCCCCGCCGGCAGGGAAATGCCGGGGCAGGGGCACCCCGCCGCCCCGGGCAAAGCTCCTTCCTGCCCCGCTGCCCCAGGGCTGCGCCTGCCCCCCAGCCGCCCCACGCGGCAGCACCCGGGCTCGGCGGGACGGGCACCGGTACGAGGCTCCATGAGCAGAGGCCCCTGCTCGGCCGTGTCTGCCCCACCGTGGGGCACTGCCCGGCGTCGCCGGCCCAGCACCTACCGCTGCCCGCAGGCTCCGCTCCGCTCCGCACCGCGCCGCCCGCCTCCCACGGGACCTTGCTGGAAAGATCCCCGGCCCGGCTGCGCCGCTGCTGGAGACGCGACTCCCAAGCCCAGAGCCACAGCGGCAAAGCTCCGCAGGAGCCCAGGGGGAGCCCGGCGCGGCCCGGCGGTGACATGGTCCCCGAGAGTCGCTTGATCACCGACCCCAGGCACCTGCCCCGACCGCTGCAGCGCCGGCCGGGCAAGCGTAGCACATAAGACACCCGCCCAGCTCGGGTCCGCCCCCGCTGTGCCCGGCCCTCGGCGCCGCCCGCCCCGGGACCCCGCACAGACCCACCCCCGCAGCTCGCTCCCCTCCTGCCCGCAGCGCCCCACACCTCGCGGCAGGCGGGGACCCGGGAGACGGGGCTGGCACGGCTGGGGCTCGAACCGGGCAGCACCAGGGCTCAGCGCAGACAGGCTGCTGGCAGGCGCGGCGCGGCTCGGCTCGGCTCGGGGCCGCTCCCGGGACCGGCCGCCCACGCCCGCCTCCCAAGCGGGGGAGCCAACGACCCCGGCTCTGTCCGCGCTGGGGACCCACCGGCGCCTCCAAGGCACTTCCCCCGCAGCTGCCCGGTTCTGCGGCCGGGCCGGGCCACCCCCCGCAGAGGCCCCCGACCCCGCCGCTCCGCCAGGCCCCGGGCAGGGTCCGCTCAGGCAGTGCGGGGGCTGGGGCGCAGCACAGCCGGGTCCCCGCGGCAGGCGCACCTGGCTGGGAGCCGCCCGCTGAGCTGTCCCGGGACAGACACACACACACACACACACACACACACACACACACACACACACACGCGCGCGCGCGCGCGCGGCTCTGTCCCGGGACAGCCACCCCCACACCCCGCGCTGCGCACGGTCCCCTCCCGGCGGCTCCTACCGTTGGCGCTGGTGAGGTTGGCCAGGTCCAGGTCCAGGTCCGGGCCCAGCTCCGGCGCGGGCAGCGAGGCGTTGAGGGCGAGCAGCAGCTGCGAGGAGTTCCCCGCCTCCCCCGCCAGCGAGTCCGCGAACAGGTTCATCTGCAGCAGCGTCTTGAGCAGGTAGCGCAGCATGGCCGGGCCGAGCCGAGCACCCGGCGCCCGCCAGCCGCCAGCGCGCTCTGAGCGCCGCAGCCAGGAGCCGGAGGGAGCAGCTGCGGCCGCCAATAAACGCTTAATTGGCGGATTAACAACGGCGGGGCGGGGCGGGGCGGGGCGGTTCCCGCGTGCGCCCCTGCTCGGAAAGGCCCCGCTGCGCCCCGGGGCACCTAGGAAAGAAAACTCCGGCCTGGTTTCTGCGGCCCTAGGGCCAACCGCCCGAGAGCGCAGGGCGCGGCGCTGCCCCCTGCAGTCCCCCAAGGGTGCCCGGGCCCCGTCCGCAGCCAGGCGGGACTCTCGCCCAGCAGGGAGAACGGGGGGTTATGGGGCGACAGGGACACAGCGTAGAACAGACTTGTCAGCACCGGGACCAGAAGCTGTCAGCACCATCCACCTTGGGGAGAGGGGCCCAGAGGGGTCCCCGAGCCAGGCCCTGGCCCCCTTCCTCCCTCTCCAGCCCGCCCAGACTGCCCCACTCACCAGCCCAGTTCCAGTCCCAACCAGCCAGGCCCCTCCTCCCGCCCTTGGCCTGTTTCCCAGGGAAGAAGGGGGTCACCTGGCTGCCTGGAAACTGAGGCACACACCTCCGGTTGCTGCGGGACGGCAGGAAACACGTGCAGTGCGAGCAGGGGAATAAAACCCTCCCACTCCACTCGGGCCCAGCTCCCTGCACTCCCAGCTCACCAGCATTGTATCCATACTGCCACGAGTGTCGCACACTCACCATACGGTCTCCCCCCTTTCCCTGGGGCTTTCCTCAGCACACCAGCATGGGCTGTGGGGGAAATCACATCCCAGCTTCCCCAGTGGGACGGGTAGGCCTGGCGGTGCATCCCCAGCCGTTTCGGAGCTGCGCCCCTCAGATGCTCACTGAGCTCTCCATGGAGAAGAGGAAGTTATAAAGTAGGAGGAAAACACCCCAGCGGAGCCATGTGCACTCAGACGCTCTCCCACTAAGGGCACCCTGCAGCCCCATGGAAAAGCAGACCAGCTTCCTCCTTCTCAACAGGCTCCCCCGGGTCAGCCTTGGGCACACAGCGCTTCTGCCGACCTCTAGCACCAGACACTGCCCTGGGCTCTGGGAAAACCTGGGGCCAGGAGGTGCTCCAGGGCATCGCCACCTTCCACTCACCGCCGGGAGAAGTTCTGCCAGTCTGACAGCCCTTCCTGGGGCTGCTCTCGCTCCCGGGACTTGACAGCTCCCTCCATCATGTCCCCCTTCTGGGTTTGGGTACCAAAGTCTCCCTGGGATCCTGGGCAGCCTTCCCACCCCCTAGCCCCCAATGGGGCCACTTCCCCAGGCCCCTACGACTGGTGGCTAAGGCCTGCACAAGGCTGCTGCTTTCTACCTTACCTCCAGCAGGTCCCACCCCGAGGCCAAGCCCCCTTCTCTCCCTACCCCCAAAGAGGGCAACACAACATCCTCCTTGCAGCCCCCTGTGATGGAGTGGGGAATACCTGTGTGTGTGTGGCTCACAGAGGGTGTGGGGCTCCTGCTGAGGGTAACCTTGACGACCAGGTAACACCTTTGTACTTCAGACAAAGGAGGAGGTGGAGCCTGAGGGGTTTAAATTGGAACTGGGAGTTAAAAGCAGTTAGTCTGGGCTGGGAGAGAGAGAGAGAGACAAAGGAGGGGGCCAGGCCCCAGCTCTGGGGGCCCCTCGGGGCCTCCTCTCCCCAACATGGATTGGCCTGGCTGTCTCTGCCTGCTGTACTAACTCCTCTGTATAATGCTGTGTCCTGTCGGCTAATAAACCTGCTGTTTTCCTGCTGAGTGAGAGACTCTCCTGCCTGCGGACAGGGTGCAGAGCTTGGGGGACCCCAAAACCCCATCACACCCCCTTCTGCCCTCAGCTACCTGGCCTCATACCAGCACTGCCTGCTCCTGTCCAGCTAAGCATCCTCCTTTACCCCGCTGTGGGCCCTGGCTCCTTCTCCAGGTGCAGCCTAGGCAAGTAACTGCCCGTCTGCCCCTTCACACCTGGTCACGGTGAAGTTTTAGGCAAAACTCCCATTGGCTCCCTGGGGCCAGGATTGTACCTGCTGTGTGACACTGGAGCAGCAGCTCTGCTAGAAGTACAGCTGAGAGTTAGTTACTTCCTGCTGGAGAGAGAAGGGTTCTAAGTTCTCTGAAACCCACACGCTGCACATCTTCCACCCCAGGGCCGCAAGGCAGGGACATTCCTGGGCCTTAAGGTCGTTCGACCAAAGCAATGAGAATTAACATCTGAGGTTTGCAGATCATGTAGTTATCACTGAGGAAGATGAGAAGCTAGAGAGAACGGCGCGGGTGCTAAACGAGGAAGGGAGGCAGTACGGACTGATCATGAACATCGATAAAACAAAACCTATGGTATTTGGAGCTAAGGAAACAGGAAGGAAGATCAGTGTGGATGGGATTGAACTAGAGAAGTTCACGTATCTGGGGAGCACCATGACATATGATCTAGACGGTAAGAAGGAAACAGAGCCTAGAATAGCGAAAGCAAGAGGGAGTTGGAAGGTGAAGGATAAGATCCAGAAAAACAAAGAGATTTGCTTAGGCACAAAGCTGAGTGTCCTGAAACCGTGTGTATTCAGCAGCACGTTGTACGGATGTGAGACATGGGTGATAACGAAAGATGCAAAGAGAAGATTATTGGCATTCAAGAGGAGTTGTTAGAGAAAGATTTTGCCAGTCGGGTGCGCGCAGAAGGCCATGAAAGAGGACTTCTACAGGAAGGCAGAGCAGACAGAGAACCTACTGCAGAAATCTATACAAATATCTCGGGAGGACAAGCACACGAATACGAGCGTCCTAGAAGAGTCGAACATGGACCAGCACCGACGCCGTTACCATTCATCTGCAACTTCATTGGACTGGTCGTGTGGTTCAGACATCTGTGGTTCGGACGTTGCGCCTCCCACAACAGATTCTGGTTCCCGAGTTGGAGGAAGACGGAGGAGCGTTGGGGGCCACCAGAAGTGATACAAGGACCTGCTGAAGGCACACATGGAAAAGTGCAGCATCGGTGTTGACACTTGGGAGAACCTTGCCCAGGACTGGCCCCAGTGGACAGCGGTAATCCGTGGGTGGGGCGGGTGCAATTTGAGGGGTCCTGCTGCAGTGAAGAAGAGAAGAGCAACAACTGCTCCAGGATCCTCCAACAGCTACCAACGCCTGCCCCTTCTGTGATAAGACCTGCGGCTCCAGGTTTGGGCTGGTCAGCCATCTAGGGACTCACAGATAGGAGGGGGACATGCAGACATCCCACTCATTACCAAGTGACCGCCAAGGGGAAGACGACAATGAAAGCTACAGCTAGTGGGGCGTATCTGCAAACTGACTGATAAATGAAAAGTCAGGACCCTGGCATTGGGCATAGAGGCCAGTTGGAATAGGAGAGGCAGACCCCACACAGAATGGGTAGCTGACATAGTAGGTTGGTGTGGAGCTAGTCTACAGACATGAAGCCACTTGCACTGGACAGGGAAAGATGGGAGGAAAGAGTGAGGGAAGCACTGGATACCAATGGGCGCTGAGCCCACGGTTGTTGATGATGATGCTGAACAAAGGGGTACAAACCTCGCCACCCCGCAAAAACCCAACACCCTTACAAACTCCCCAGGTTCTTCTGTCCTGTTTTGTGCATGCTGGGTCCCAAAGGATGCTCTGAACTCTCCCTGAGTAAACAGCAGCCGCTGTGGTTTAGCTGAGTTACTGCATAGCCCCTCTCTGGTGCCAGGGCAGGTTTCATTAAAGAATTGGCTCGTTGTGAAGTTAGCAGCTCCAGCTCAGCGTGTGAGCAGCTCAAGCCAAAGAGACTAATGTGCACATGTGCAGCAAGATTGCAGAGGCTGCCAAGCAGCCTTCGCTTCCGGGAACTGGGCAGCTGAGAACACATGCTGGGGTTATTGAACCTGGCCAGGCCCTGTCCTGGGCCCCTTCCAGGGGCTGTGCCTTCTGGGGGCTCCCTGGGGAAGTTTTGCCCTGAGACTGATGTTTCTGGTGTCAGAGGGTCTAAAATCTCCTTGCAGACGCTCGGGGCAATTTCAAGGAAATACAAGGTGATTAACTCTGGGTAGAATAAGAGACTCTAGTGCACAACAAAGCTCAACCACTGGCTGTGAACAATGGGCCCGAGTGTGAGCCAGCGCTGGGTCATCTGGCGGAGGGATGTCTAATCCCCACCTCCAGCATGAGCTGCTCCAAACACGCTGAGATCCTCACGGTGGCTTTGGTGCAGAGCTAGAAACGGTGAACGGGGGGAGGGGGAACGGTGAGGGCAGGCCCACTGCAGGGGTGGCATTAGGGGCCGCTGGGAGCTGGCTGAGGTGGGAGGTATGGGCAAGCAGTGGAGACAGGGCTGGGCTGCAGTGGGGGTCGGGTTAGGGAGAGAAGATGGGGGAGAGATTTTTGGGGTGCTGAAGCCAGGGCAGAGGGTGGAGATGGGGGTGCGGAAGCAGTAGGGTGGGAGGTTGGGAGTGGAGATCTGAAGGCAGGTGGCAGAGGAGAGTTGGGATTGGGGTGGGCTCACCTGTTGAACTCCTAGTCTTACTCGCCCCAGGTCCTTGTCCTGGCCAAGCTGGCTGGGGGCCAGTTGGACAAGTCCTGCGTTCCCAGATGTCTCCGAGGGATGGCCTGGGGCAGGGGAAGGAGGAGTTTCCCCAAGGGGCAGGGCTGGGGCTGCAGTGACCCCAGGCCCGGGGAGCTCCGGACCCCCTTGCACACCCTGGCAGGGCAGAGCTGGAGTTGAACGGCTGTTCCTTGGGACTGGGCCTGGGGCTGAAATGGTGCCTCCCTGTCTCACCTGCTGCCCTGCACCCTCCTGAACAGGGGGCCCTAGCACAGCGACTGACAGGAATCCCCCTCCCCATCACCACGCAGCCCCACTGCCAGCCTGTCTCCTGAGTACAGCGCTCCCATGTCCCTAGCCCATTAGCGTGGCTGGATGACAGGCTCCAATGGGCCAGAGCGCTCCGGTCTCTCAGGGAGCAGGCCAGGCAGGGCAGGCGGTCGCAGTTCCCATCGGAGGACATGCCAGGGACGTCTGAGCTGAGAGCCTGACTGCTGGAGCTGCTGGATGGCACATGGCAGATGGGACGTGTCTTGTTTCTCACACGTTGGGCACGGGCAAGCTGCCAGCACGTCACAGACCTGCAGCCTGGCTCCTTCTGCACCTGGAGCATCCCCAGCGGCACAGACACGCCTTCGCCCGCCAGAGCCGGCTGGGGCCGTGCAGTAGGAACCAGTGGAACTGCACTGAGCACTGGAGCTCAAAGGCCTCTCTCTACAACACACCTGGTGAGCCCACAAGCAGCCCACGAAGGCGACAGCCCAGTGGTGTGACTGTGGTGCCACTCAAGGGTGGCCCAAGCATTCCACCAGCCAGGCCTGACACATCACTGCTCCAGCAAGGGGCCATGCTACCCAGAGGTGCTGCTGCTTGTCCCCCACTGAGCAGGGTGGCCCCCAAACCCACCTGGCCAGGGCGAATAGCCACCTGGCTTCATTTGATTTGAATCTCAGCATTTGCACCGGCTGCTTGGCTTGCCCACCGCCAGCCCCAGCCCTGGGGCCTCTCTGATCTTTCACTCTCGGTGGCCCTGCAGCAGAGGAGTTTGCTATTCACTTTGGTGTGAGCTGGTCTCAGACATCTTGGGCTGCTGAGCTCCCGGAGGCCACTTCCCTTTGTCCCGCTGGCCATGCGGTGCTACCTGACCGGATCTTATCATCCAGAAGGGCGAATGGCAGGTCCCCAGCCAACCCCATGGCTGAGCATCGGCTCTGCCCTTGGCACAGGTGTGCAAGCCTGGTGTGTTTCAGGCAGGCACTGACTCCTCCGTTCTCATTTAGCTTGGAAGGACATATGTACTGCCTAAGCGAGATGGCAACAGAACGGCTCAGCCGAGGCTGAAATGACTCCGCCCTACTCTGGCTGTGGCCATACCTCCATCCCTGGCCAGGATGCTTCAGAGAGAGGTAATTTCCATGCAGCCTGGGCTCCCCCTTGCTCAGAACGGCAAGCCAGGCAGGCACGGGTCTCTCTTCCTTTCCAGTCCTGGTTTTCTCTTCTCCTTTGATTGTCGAGCAAACAAGAGCCATCTGGTCTCTTTCCAGGCAATGCATTCTCCACCCTGGCCTTCCACCTGGGGCACATGTCTCCATCACCTTGCTAGCTGGGCCAGCTCCCTGCTCAGCTGGCTGCAGTCTGGGTGTGGGTGTTAGCCCCTGCTGGGGCCTGGCAGGGCTGTGGGCTTGACCATTGTCCTTGCGTACTGCACTGGGAGAATTCACTGTCCGAGGAGCCCTGTCCCTGGCTGAGATCTGTGCCTGCTGTTCTCCCCAGCGCGACTGCTGTGATAGCGTCAGCAGGTCCCAGGCAGTGAGACCGGGCACCCTGGGAGCAGGGACTCACTGCAGGAGCTGTGGGGCTGGGTGGCCAGCGCTGAGGACTCTGCTGTCACAGCATGTGCAGGCAGTAACATCGCCCTGCTTCTGTATCGCTCCACACCCTGCAGCGTCCAAGAGCCCCGCGGTACGAGTTCGGCTCCCCGCTGGGGAAGCAGGCCCCTGGTTCGCTCCAGCTGCGGCTCCTCTCTGCTGGCCAGCTCACCCTGTGGCCTGCCTCTGCTCTGACCTCTGCAGTCAGTCTCCTTGGGAAGCTGGGCGCTCAGCAGGCTGGGCACACACCGGGCAAGCAGAGAGCCTGATGGCGGCAGTGGGGGTGGGACACGCCGAGGGCAGCTGGCCTCAGCCGTTAGAATCTCCGGGGCGCATGGCCCCACGTCCCACCGAGTACAAGCGAGTCCTGCTCCGACTGAGCATCTCAGAGCGCAAGCAGCTCCCCACAAAGGCTGTTCAGCGCGACCTGTGAACAGTGGGAGTGGTGGGACAGGTCAAACCAGCGCAGGGCCTCAGGGAGTGAGCCCAGGGCTGCTGGCTGCAACCCCCGCCCCTCACTTTCCTGGGGTCTGGCCTGCGAGCCGGTAGTGAGGCCTTTTGGCTGAGGGTGACCCCACGCTCAGCACAGCTCTGCTCCCCTCTCGGCACGCAATGAAGCAGACACAGATCGCAAGGTTTCACTCGCCCTGTGCTCAGTGTGGCTGCTCGGGAGGCGTCTCCCTCTCTCTGCCAGCTGTCGGGGAGAACTCGGCCTCGGAGGGGAGGCTGGTTGGGCTCAGCTCACCCGCCAGTTGCACTGTCCCGACCACATGCCACACATTGTGCTCCGGTTCAGTCAGCCCCCCGCCGAGCCAGATCTCAGCTCTGATGCAGCCTCTGCTCCCCGGCCTTTCCTGGCACCTGGGCTCTGCGCAGAAAATGGGTGGGACAGACTCACGCAGGGCACGTGACCCTCCTGGCCCCCAGGCACGTGTGGTGGGTACCACAGACTGGGGAGGCTGTGCCCCCACCTCCATGCTCCTCCTGCTTCCTGCCCTGTACATCCCCAGTTCCCCGAGCTGCGGGCCTAGCGCAGGCAGGGGCGCACCTCCGGTGATCTGGGGCTCCAGCAGTGCTGTCCACACTCCTGGCCCAGTGGGGCAGGGATGCCAGCTTGTGGGGGCTGGCGAAGAAGGGACAGGAATGGGGAGCAGCCTCCCTCAGCCAGCGGTTCATGTGCCATCCACGTTCCCAGGCCCTTCCCCTAACCCTGTCTCACTCCTCACCCAGCTTAGCAGGCCTCCTGCATCACTGATGCACCCTAAGCAGTACCGTCAACCCCATCTGCTCACCCGAAATCACAGGGTTGGCTTTGAACTCGTCAGCCTACATAGCAAGACTAGGGCTGGTGTTCTTTTCCTTTGCCCTCTGCCTTGCCAGCCCCTAGGCAGCGCGGGGCTCACCGTTTGGAGCTTTCCCTCCAGCCGTAAGGGCTAGAAATGTACGTTTGCTTCAGAAAGACGGCCGAAATCCTCAGAGATCCACCTGACTCCAGGAGCTGGGGCTCGAAGCCAAACAATAATTGCCATGAGACTCAAAGCAAACCATGAGAACTGGAAACAGTGATGCCATCAGTTTTAGGGCTGCTACTGTCCCGTGGGTAGAAAGAGGGACTGCACCCTCTGTAACCCACCAAACAGCCCTAAGTTTTGTTCAGCTGCTGTCTGGGAGGTAAGTTAGTGCTTCAATGATTTCCTAGGGAGACAGCCTGTCACGTGGGTGCAGGGGAACAGAGTGGATGGTGGTCAGTGTCTAGCTGCTTCTAGCTCAGCTGGTTTCCCTGGCACCACACCATAGGGCTTAGACAACACCGGGTCAGCCTGCTGAAGGTGTAGGGTTGCACACAGAGTCCCTCTGTTTGCAAATGCAATCTTAGTACTTGTCACCCATGAATGCCTGCAAAGGGTTAAACCCAGAGAATATGGGTTCTCTGTTGGCAAGTAGCCAGGTGAGCCAATGGGGTGGGGGTGGGGGTATTTTCTGAATGAACCAGTTTCCTGCTGAGGGTCTTCCTTTTGTGTGGCCAGAGGAGAGAGAGACAGAGATGTGTAAGCCCAAGCTGGACTTAAGGAATTCAGTAAACACCCAAGCAACAAGGAGATCTGGGCATACGGCTAGGTAAGTAGAAAGGAAATGTTTAGCCAGACATGATCAGGTTATGGTTTCTTTGGAGCGGGACTTCTCAGGCTGGCTGATGTACCCCACTGTACACTGTGACTTCTAACTCGAATCCCAGGGAAGTCGTTCTCTGTGCTTTTAGCTGCCCTTTTTTGGTTGCTCTGTAATACCTGGCAACGAAGTGTGCTGCATCAGGTGTCTCTTTTGTTTTCTTAACAAATCACTGTTGCAGGCAATGATGTGATTCCTGTGTCCCAGAGAAGGGTCTGTGTGTATCCAGGTCTAAGACTGAAGGGTCACCTATCAGACTGCAGTTTAATTTCTACCTTTGTTTTCGAGCTGTCACCTGAGGGGTGATTAAGAGCTTGGGTTACCCCACAGGGAGACATCCCAACTGTGCCTGCCTGGTTCTAAAGCAGGTTTTCTTTTCACTTGGGTGGTGGCGGCTCCCTCCCAGGGTCAGGGAATCTGCGCCCTCGGGAAGCTGTTAAGCAGAAGCCTATAGAGAGAAGGTGTTGCAAGGTCTCTTGTGGGCCCCACCTCCTGCTCTCGGCGTGTCAGAATGAGGACTGCTTTGGCAGTACTAAACGAGCACTAAACGAGAACAAGCACTTGGCCAGCTGGTTCTCTTCCACTTCGGGATGCCAGTTCTCCCAACTGGATGGACCAGGAACCTTGGCAACCCCACTTCCAGGCCACAGGCTGTAGGTGCCACAGGCCTGGGGTTCAGTTACCCTAACTGGGCCCGAAGTGGCAGCCAGCCCGGTGGGTTAAAGCCCAGGACTGCTGTGGCTCTCGCGGGAGGAGAGAGCAGGGCACGGGCCTCCCTGGCTGTCGAGATCCTGGATTAAGATTCTAGGGGGTTGGGCTGAATTCTTGGCTCTGCTCTGGCCCGCTGCGTGATCCTCAGCAATGTGTGTGCTCCTCTCCTGGGACTCCCCATTGTCTGCTGCCTTCATTCCGAGTGACAGAGAGCTTCCGTCTCCACTGCACAAAGGGGTCTGGAGCTCAGCTGGGGTCTGTGGTTGCTACATTAATGAAAATGATCATTAAAGCGGTATAAGGGGCGGGGGGCTGGCAAAAGTGGGGTGAGAGGGCAGCCGGCCTCCGCGAAACAGCACCCAAATGGTAATTAGCAGAAAGCTGCAGCCGCAAGATGGGCACCAGATGAAGACGGGCAATTAATGGCAAGAAAGAGCAGCTAATGAGTAGCAGTCAGAGCCCGGAGGTGGTGACTGGCAGCAGGCCGGGGGCAATGAGCAGAGGCTGGGCTCCTGGAGGTTGCAGGGGAATGCAGGCTGGGCTTGTGGGACCCTAGCAGTGAGGGGGCAGGCAGGCACTGGAGTGGCTCTGAAAACAACAGAGCCATGGTTGTGTGTGTGGGCCTGAGCCTGGACCTGTCGGGGTTTGGCGTGAACAGAGATTGGAGAGGGGGACCTCCCTGCCCCACCCCACGTCACCTGCTCAGCCTGGCACAGAACAGGACTTCAAGAACCTACCTCAGCCATGGCTACACTGTAGGGAAAGCCTGTGCCTCCCCCAGCAAGGCAAATCAGCAGGCATGGGTCAGCTGCGGATGTCTAATACGCCATGGACAAACCCCGGCTACTGGCTTTTCTAAGGGGCCTGCTGCCCTCCCCGGGTTTGGCCATAACTCATGGCCTGGCCTGAGGTGCCTTCCTGGGGAAAGTTTTGCGGACACTGATGTCTCTATCAGACGTTTGAGTTTGCCAGTGAAATACCTTTTCCTCCCTGGTTCCCACCCAGCAAGCCAGAGCCGGAGCCAAGTGAGGTCCGTGGACAGACTCCTGTGACGTCAGGGGTATTGGACCAGGTTCTCACCATGCGGTGGCCGTGCAGGCTGGAGCAGTCGGTGGCAGGCAATGTGGGCAGGTGTGAGGAGCAGAGACCCCAATCTGGCGAATGACAGAACCTATAAACTCCAACCCTTCCAGGCCAGATTTCCAAGATGCCTGACGGCTCAGAGAGGTGTGCTGCAGGATCTGCAGCAGCCAGGTCCTGGCTGCATGGGATGGGTTTGCCAGGTCTCTGGTGTGGCTGGGAATAAGGCCCTTGCCTCCCCTCTGACTGTGCAGGCGCAAGAGAGGGGCAAAGCTGCAGCCCACTGGGACTTTGCGGCAGCCGTGGTGCATGCCTGGGCCCAGGAGAGCTTCGCAGATGGGGAGCCTGGCACTTCAGCGCTGGGCCCTGCCACGCTGTGTGAGGGATTCACCGTCACCCGAGTGGGTGCAGAGCCTGTCCCGCACAGCCTGGCTGTTCCAATTCCCTCCAGCAGAGGGCAGGGGACACACTCGAACTAGCCCGTGGGGGCAGCCCAGTGGCAGTGGGGCAGGAAGACCGGGGGTTTGCTCTTTGCTTTAGAAAGCAAGGACACAAAAGGGGAAACCTCCATTAACACCCCCGCCGTCCCCGGGGAGCACTGGAGACGGGCTGCACCGCATCACTGCCCCAGGTGCCTGCTCCTTCAGGCTGGCCTCAGCTTTTGGCACCAGCTCTTTGTTCTGGTGGTTGGGTGGTACGTCGAAATAGCAACGCTGGGGGCGCTGAGCCTTGGAACCTCCCCGCTGGGGCTCGGGCCCCTCCCTGGGTGCTTGGTGATTTTGCCCCTGTCTGCAGTTGGCACGCTGGGCTGAGCAGGACGTCGGTAATTGCTCTGCCCCGGGGTTCCCATCCACTGCAATCTGTAACCTTGTAGAGGTCTGTGTTAGGGGTTCGTCCCCTCTGCGGCAAGGGAAGGCCACAGCCCTGCACTACAAACCTACCAACCCCCTTTTCTGGCCTCTCTCTGCAGAGGAATTATCTGGTCCCTTCCCCTTCCGTGGGCCAAACAGTCTGGTCTACTGGGCGGTTACCTGTGACACTCCTGCACGCCTTTTGCAAACCTGCAGAATGCTGCAGAGACTGGAACTTCTCCCTGGTCAGCACAAATTGGTGCAAGGAAAGAGACACCCCACCTCTCACCCTCTCATTGGCTGAATTAGGCAGCCAGAGACACAGGCTTTCGTTTCAGGGAGACCCGTCCGTTCACACTGTGTGCGACTTCTGGTGGTATTAGAAAAAAGTCAAAATGTACGTGAAATGGCTTGAGTTCATTGACACAAAATGTACGTGAAATGGCTTGAGTTCATTGACACAAAATGTTCACTGGCCCCAAGATTTTTTTAGCTGTTCAATGGGAAATACGTGGTCTGCTTTTGTTCCAGTTTGGAATGACTGTCACACGCACCCACGCACCCCAGAGTAGAATTTCCCAGTGAATGACGATCCCACAGGTTAACATGTCCACTCCCCACCTGGGAGAATGGCTGGGTTTAGCCATGACTCCAGGTACACAACAGGCACCTGTCTTGCTGTCACCTGAAGGGCGTGAGCCCCAGGCAGGAGCTGAAGTGAGGGGGCAGGACAAGGGGTTGTGTGTGGGAAAATTAAACACAAAGGAATTCTTGCAGATTCTGAAGCATTGACCAGATGATATGGTAGATGGCCCTCCGGCCTGCTCCAGCCTGGCAGTTCCTCCGGCCCCACCTCTCCAGCTTGTGCCTATGCAGTGCAGAGGGGCCATGGCAGATCACCAGCGCCATCCTGCCATGGTATTTTGACCCTCCTCCATGTAAACGGCTGCACCTGGCGTGGGTTGTTGCGACACTGTCCCTGCACAGGAGCACCTGGGCTGGTCCCTTCTCTTCTGTTAGCTCCCAGCTGTAGAGCTGCTGTTCACAGCACCCCACTGCCTGCATCCGGGGGTACTCCTTGGTGTTCCTCTCTGAGCCATCACACTGTATACGGACTGATACCATGAGACCGCCACCCACGGCCAGCACTTCATACAGCCATCGGCGAGCCTCTCTCTCTGTGGGAGCCCAGGAGCTCTGTACATCACTTCCTATTCTAGTTCTTGTGCTAGGCCTCTCTCCCCGTTTTCCCTCCCCATGATGACTCCCTTTCTGTCCTTGCCATGAGCCAAACCTCCCGTTTGCCTGACAGTCCCATTGGCTTGGGAGACGCCCGCCTGTGCACCCATTCCCATCCTGCCTGCCGGCATTCAGAACGTGGAGCCTCCGATCTGGGCATCTTTGGGCCTACGCATGATTCATACTCATGCCTGTTCTTTGGTGAGTAAAGAAGTATTAATACCAGAGTAACACAAAGCCTTTCCCTGGCTCCTGCCCAGCTTGGGGCTCTCGGGGACATGGGACAATCTGTCAGGCAGAAAAGTGAGAAATGAGTTACCTGACAGTAACAGGGTATCAACCAATTGTCAAAACAATTATTTCCCCCAATACCAGCAATGAGCTGGCATATTTAACACAGCAGGCGCAGCAGTGGGGGAGCCCCACACATCACTGGCATTGCAACTAGAGGGCCTTTGTCGGTATCACTCCAGCTCAGACTGGCGGGGGCACAAGTCGACAGCTATGTGATGCGGCTGTAGCTGGGGGATGAATCTGTGGGTCTCTACCGAGTTCCCGCAGCCACCAGCTGTTCTGAATTCTCTCCCGGGGCTGTTAGGTGGAACAGGGGATGGGGGAGCACTGAGGTGGTAGTTTTCATTGGACCTGTTTATGTCTGTGGGTGGGCCCAGCTTTCACACTGCACAGAGGCATTGCTCAGGCTCAGATCAGCATGGCTCCCAAGTTTGTCTCTCTCACCAGCAGAAGTGGGTCCAAGAAAAGGTCTTAACTCACCCATCATCCCCAGAGCGCACACCCACAGCCAGATCCCAGCCCTCTGTCCCACACCTGCACCCCCTGCCCCCACCCTACCCCATGAAGTTTATTATATGTGCCGGTGTCCCAGCTCGCCTCCACGGTGGTGCCATAAAATTCTTTCCTCTGGGGGCTGGGAAGATTCAGTGAGAGCTCTGGGCCCTCCTCTCTGTGCTGCACACTCACACACAGGCCTAATGCTACCGCCCGGTCTCCACCGAGAGCTCTGAGTGCTGCAGGCAGGGGCCGGCAGAAGCATTCTTATTTCCGTGGGCAGCAGCAGGAGGCCATTCTGCAAGCGCACCGCATGCAGCATTACCTACCTCCAGCGTGGAGCACAGAGCTGCTGCTGCACCTGCCCTACCTGTGCCCGACAGCTCAGGCATCCAATCGAATATTAGGTGTGAGACGGATACCCAGAGCACATGTGATTCAGTGGAGACCCTTCCCCACGGGGCCGCACAGTCTGGCGAGGGACATGCCTTGTGCCAGACAAGCTGGGCACCTCCTTCTGCCTGGCAGAGCCCAGGGCCTGGCACGTCTCACTTGGACAGCCCTGCAGGCTGGGATGGGAAAAGTGCAGCCTGGGAGGGCAGGGGAAGGGGAGGGGGAAGGGGCAGAGACCTGGGAGACAAGGACACCCTTCTCAGGGCAGAGTGAGTCCTGCCGCCAGGGCTGACGCACTCGCTAGGTGAGGCTAAGCCAATCCAACCGCAGATCGTCTTGCTGGCATCTCCCTCTGCTCCCCAGCTGAACTTCGCAGGCTCCTGGTCTGCTCTCAGCCCCGCATAATCCAGCAGCTCTGTGATTGTTTCAGTTCAGTCTCCCTCACCAGCTGCGCCCCCCTACAGATCCCCACTCCCACTCCGGAGCTCGTCCAGGCCTCACACTGGTAGCAAGTGCGATTTAACGAGCTCCGGCTGCATGAGGCTTATTCCAAGGGGTGAGGTGTTCAGCCAGGTTCTACCTCCCCACCCACCTCCCTCGCCAGCATGCAGGCCCCGTTGGTCGCAGTTATCTCCATCACGTTCCTCCAGCTCGCTGTGATTGCTGGCCCCGGTGCAAACGGCGCACAGTTCGTTACGTCTGCTGGAGCCACTCTTCTCTGCCCACTTTACAGGGGCTTGTTTCCTCCAGCCTTAGCACTGCTCACGACAAGTCCTGAAGGGCACCTTCGGTTCGGGGCATTCAAAGGAGGGGCCTTTGCCGGCGAAAGCTGATGCTCCAAAGTACCTGTTAGTCTATAAGGTGCCACAGGACTTCTCGCTGGTTTTGTCTGACCTAAGGGGCAGTGCAAATTGTCAGTCCTTTGTGGCAGGTACATCTGCACGGTGGCTCAGCAGCGTCTACAGACAACTGTTATTGTACTTTGCTCTGCAGCAAACCTGGCTGGGAGCCTTCAGTCCTCCTCTGGCCTGGGGTCTTTGGGGGCCTCTGCTGCGGTCGTTGGTCCCACATCATTGGGCACCCGCGCAAGCCACCTTCTGGTTGTCATCGCCGACGGAGCCAAAGACCTGTGAGGACCCCGTGGCAGGAAACCCACCGACTCCAGAGGGTAGAGATGGGGACAGCCCTGCAGGTGGGACCGGGGCTGGGGCTGGGGCTGGGGCTGGGGCTGGGCCGGGTTGGATTTGCTTTGTTCCTGAGTTCCCAGGCAGCGTCAAGCACCCAGAGCCCTTTCTCTTGGTCCTGGGCAGGGCAGGGAGATGCCGTCTGGCAGATGGGCCGTGGGACTCACAGCTGGAGGGCTGTACTGGGGTGTGCAGGAGGCTCTCGCTCAATGTGCTGCGGGCCCCAGCCCCACACGGAGCACAGCTCTGCGGTGTCTGAGCGAGGGAGCGGGAGGCTTTGCCTACCCGAAGGGGCACGGAGGGCAGTGAATGCTGCTGGTCGATGCCGGTCTGGATTGGCAGTGACGCCAGTGGCTTTCCACCACTGACCCAGGCCTGACCGCTCAACGCACAGGGGGCAGGGGAAAGTCAGTGCAGGGCCTGCAGGCAAGCCCCTTCCTGGGGAGACAAGGACGCGGTCCCTGGAGCACCCAGCAAGAGGCAGTTCTGGAGCAGGCTTCGCTGCCTTCCTGGGACGTGCCAGACAAAGGGCTGGGCCAGTGCAGGCACCCGGCGCGTCTCTCGGGATTTGCTCCTGCTAAGCGGTTGGGCAAACAGAAGGCGCTGGCAGCTGGGGGGGCCGCGGCAGTGGGGTGTGTTCTTGTTAGCGGATTCATTACTGCCGCCATCACAGGTAACCGACCCTTTCGCCTGCAATTAGGCTGTGTTTGCTCCGGGCTTCCGGAAAGGAGGGGAGCTGGTTTGCTCAGCCCCTTGCCGAAGGCGGCTCAGGGGCGTCGGATGTGTTAATCCGCCTCGATCCCCCGAGTCTGTAATCCGTTTGGCCCGGAGCGCCGCTCTCCCGCTCCTCGTGCCTCGCGCTCGCGCAGACGCTATTTCCACTTCAGTACAATTTTAAAGATCAGCTGTTGGCTTGTCTCATTCCCGGTCTTGCCACGGCGGAGGCCAGCGGGTGCATAACTGGGGCGTGCGACAGTGGTGTTGTCTGGATGCAGACTGCAGCCGGGCGCGCCGGGTGGCCAGCTCCGCACCACGCACTGCCCCTGCAGAAATGCAGCCCTGCGAGGGGCAGCCCCACACAGTGGCGCCGCCAAGCCCCTTGCAGTCGGGGGTGCCTCTGCTCCAAAGGCGGCCTGGGCGGCTCCTTGCTGGACCAGTGCCAGCTTTCACGGCGGAGCCATGCTTACGGTGCTGTGCCCTGGCTTGGGGAGCTGGCGAGACCAGCATGCAAACAAATAGCTTCTTTTCCACCAGGGCAGAGCTTCGCCGATGGGTGGTAAGAGCCACCAAGGGAGCCTGGCCCGTGGTGAGGAGCCCTGGAGGCTGTTAGAAGGGGGTTCAGGGTGTGGCTGAGAAAGGAGCAGCCAGAGCAGGAGCCATTTCCCACCATGTCCTGCCAAGCCCCAGGCTGGTAGCTCTCCTCATTCAGGATGTGCAGGCTTGGGGCCCGAGGGGAGCAGGCAGATGCCCCAGGAGAAACTGGACCCCTACACACGTGTCACACTGTTCTCATGTCATGGATAGAGAAACTGAGGCTCAGGGATACAAAGTGACATGTACACAGTGTAATGGAGTGGGGGGAGTGCGTGTGTGAGTCAGGCTGGATGTCTGAGGCAAGCAGCAGCTCCCAGTGGCTAAGGATGACCCTGGGGCTACAACTGGCAGGTAACACCTCTGCCCTGAACAAAGAGGAGGGAGGAGCTGAGCTGGGTTTTGAATCGAGGGGCGGCAGTTAGAGGCTAGGGGAAGGGAGAGCTGGAAGGCAGCCAGCCTGAGGAGGGGGAAGCTACACCCCAGAGGGGCACCCCTCGGGGTCTTCTCCCCAGGACGGGTTGGAAGGACTGTCTCTGGCTGCTGTGCTGTCGCTTCTGTGAGAAACTGGGCTTCTGTTGCCTAATAAACCTTCTGTTGTACCTGCTGAGTGAGAGTCTCTCCTGCCAGCGGACGGGGTGCAGTGCAGGGGGACCCCTGAACCCCATCACACACAGTCATCCAGCAACAGACCCCAGGCCTCCTGCGCCCCAGGCCGCTGCTCTAACCGCTAGCTCACGCTGGCCTGGGTGCTCTTGATACAATGTCTTTAAATTCCCCGTGTGTGTGTGTGCCGAAGAGCTGGGTGCATGCTCACTCACGCTTTGGGTCAGGGTGGGGGGCCATACATGACCTCATCCCCTCCCCACCTTACCTGTGCCGGCCACAACAGGAGCACCTGCGTCTTACTGAGCCTTGCTGCAGGCTGCAGGCTGTAGGGCAGGGGTTGGCTAGGGGAATATAAGGGAGGGGAGAGGCCCAGTTCCCAACCCGTGTAACATGAAAAGAACCTGTAAGCGCTCTCCCAGCCTTACCACCACATCCCCGACCAGCCTGTCCACCCTCCAGCCTATCTTGCTGCCCAGACAAAGTGGCCTCTGGAACAAAAGGTCATTTAAACCTGCAATCGCAGCCCCTCAGGTCACTGTCCCAAGAAAGCAGCCTCTTACCCGAATCAGCTGGCCCCAAGACCCATGCTGGCAGCCGATTCTGCCAGAAACCAGCACAAGGTGTCTCAGCTACGAGGAGGCAGTGAGAGTTGCTGAGAGGTTCACGCAGGTAGAATAGCTGCACAGGCAGGTGGGGTGACAGGCTGCTATTTCAGAGGGTGGCAGTGATGGAATAAACGGCCAGTGTCTCCGAAGTCTCATCAGGGCTCCCAGGCTGCCCCCAGGAGCTCGGCTTTGCATCTGCCACTTCCCTGCAAGAGTCCAAATGTCCTGGAACCTGTATTTAGAGCTGCTCCCAACAGAAAGCGACCTGCCAGCGTCTGCCCCCTGCATGGGCTCCTCCTCTGTGCAGAGTGTGATAAAGTGGGTGAGGGAGGGTTTTAGGCCCCTGATTAGGATGCATGTGTTTTCCTGCTGTCCTGAGAAACCAAGCATGGGTGCCTCAGTTTCCCCAGGCACAGCACCAGCGCACAGTGGGGAGGGGAGTTTGGGTGTGCTGACTCCTCACACGTAGGCAATGGCCCTCCCTGCTCTCTGTAACCCAGGCAGCCAGGTGACCCCTTTCTTCCCAGGAAACAGGACCAAGGTGGGAGAGGGGCCTGGCTGGTTGGGACTGGAACTGGGCTGGTGAGTGGGGCAGTCTGGGCTGGCTGGAGAGGGAGGAAGGGGGCCAGGGCCCAGCTTGGGGACCCCTCTGGGCCCCTGTCCCCAAGGTGGATGGTGCTGACAGCTTCTGGTCCCTGTGCTGACAAGTCTATTCTACGCTGTGTCCCTGTCGCCCCATAACCCCCCGTTCTCCCTGCTGGGTGAGAGTCCCGCCTGGCTGCAGGTAGGGGCAGGACCTGGGGACCCCCCACTCTGTGACACAGGGTGAGTGAGGAGCACGCTTTGTCTCTGATTCTGGTCAGCGCACACAAGGGCCACGTGCTTTGGCATTAGCACTAGCAGGACACTAGCATTGCACAAGGCTTCTAGGAATGGGTCTTTGGTTACTGGGGCGTCCCGAGTGCAAATGGCTGCTATTGCCTTATGACAGGGCACAGGTAAGCAGAAAGAGTGCAAGTAACACCCCGTTAGTTTTCATGGAGTCTAAACACCAGACACAGTCTCATCCTGGAGCTCCATTAATGCCCAGGTGACATGGTCGCAGCACACTCTGGCATGACATGGTCCGCCAGCGCCACCCTCTTTTCCCTAGCTAAGGCCCAGCCCTGTGCCACTCCCGGCTGAAATAGATCAGGTGGTTCTACCCCGAGCCCTGCATTGCCCTGGCCAGGACAGCCCATTCCCAGGAACTCGTTGGCCTGCCTGGCTTGCTGGTGGGTACAAGGCGCTTGCTCTGGCATTGATCACGTAGCTGCTGAGTGACAGCAGCTCTCCCCTGGCCTCGGCCCAGGCACCGCTGGCAGGAACAGGGCAATGTGCTAACGAGCTGCAGGCTGGTGCATAGGAGCATAATGGCAAGTGACAAGAGGTTTGTATGGGCGAGCGAATGACATACAAACCCCTGTGCTTCTCAGGGGCTATGTGGGGAATGTAAACCCCTCTTAGTTCTGCCTATTATCATAGCCCCAGGGAGGCTCTGAGTCTCTCTCTCTCTCTGTTGACTGTATCTGCTCAGCTGCCTGGAAATTCATTGGTTTGAATATTTATACACCCTGGTATGTGGCGGGACTGCTTAGTGTGAATTCCATGTGCTGCTGCAGCTGCTGCAGGGGACGCTTGGGGGCTGGTAATAAAAATGGCATCAATTTCCAGGTAGATCTGGAAAAAGCAGTGCCAGGCTGAAAGAGAGCCAGGGGCCCGTGATCAAGGAGTCAGGCAGGCGTGGTTCAAAGAGACACTGAACTGGCCACAGACTGGGCATGGAACACAGAGCTTCAGAGGGAAGAACCAGCTGCCCCAAGTGTGGGTGGCACAGTCTGATGATTGTCACGCTCAAAGCATTCCACGGAAGTTGGAAAAGCTTCTGCACCTTTCTGAGAGGGCCCAGAAATCACTCTTGGTGTCACTTCTTCACTGCACAGAATGACCGAGGAAAGCATCATCACAGAATGGCTGCAGGCACCTACAGGTGATGAGACTTCAACACAATGAAAAATTAAACCCTGCAATATTGTAATGCTCTGCACCCCAAAGCCATAGGCTGGCACCCCCACATGCTGTAATGATGATGTCTCTTGTAGAAAACACATTCTGTGAGCTGTCCATGGAAAGTTGGGCTTTTTGGACTGGATGCGCGTAGCATTTTTGTATGTCATGTTATGAGTATTTGAAATCTGTGTGCTCCTGCGTAACACCCTCAGGGCAAAACAAGTCATGTAGCACTTTACAGACTCGCATAATGGTTTTTTAGGTGTTGAGCTTCCGTGGGACAGACCCACTGCCTCAGCTCTGGAAATTCTGCCACCGGGCTGTTTACAGCCCAGCCAGCCAGCACTTTGTGGACAAACGGGCCACGTGATGGCCTACGAAGAAAACTAATGGGCCGCAGAGGAAACTTGTCCCCAGCTGATGGGCTGTCAGGAGCGGATCCATTCACCAGATGCGTTGGTCTGGCACCAGATGGGAAGGGCCTTTGGCCAGCTCACCACGCACTCGCCTGCCCTTTCTGAGGCTGCAAGTCCGAACCTGCCCCTGAGCAAAGCAGGGAGGGATGGGGGCTGCCATAAGGGGGTGCTGAGAATAGCCCCCAGCGTCACTTCCAGCCGGGTAAGGACAGGACTGAAGTGTGCCCATTGCCGCAGGCCAAGAGGCCCACGCACAGTGCTATAGGCTCCACTGGGAAGCTGCCCCAGTGCCCCAAGGAGTGTCTCTGCTGGGGGAATCTTCACGTAAACTCCCTCCGCCTGCGAACTCTGAAGCTCAGAGGAGAAGTGGGGATGGGCGTAAAACCCCTGGCATGGAGGAACTGTGTCTTCATGTGGCTGGGATGCTTGGGGGTGGGGGCCGGGGATTACTCAAGCCCCAGGAGCCTAAGGTAGCCTCTGGGCTGTCCCCAGTGCTTTGATCCCCGTGTAGCTAGACCCGGAAGGCTCCCTTCACGCAGAAACTTACGACTGTGCCTGCATTGTGTGACTCTGGGGCTACACGTTAACCTTGTAAATGGCCCTTTTCCTTTTCCTGTGTAGCCATCCTCCAGATAACTCATTCGAGGACAAGTACAAGCACTGTCTGCCTGCCAGATCAAAGAGCTGTTGACCTGGGGTGAGTGACTGGCCCTGGGAGTAACCAGGGTATTGCTGTGATTCCTGGTGAAGGGGTACAGGGGACTTGCCCAGCAATGAGACAGCCTGGCACACCCAGGGCACAGTCTGGGAGGACTTCCCACTTGGTGGGTGGCTTGTAACGCTCCACACCTGGCAGCCAGCATGGGGCATTCTCCCACTCGTGAGTCACTGCAGGCCAGCTTGCTTCTCAGAATTGTCTGTGCCCACACAGCCCAAGCCTCCCCCGGGGCACTGCTGCAGAGACTTGCTCTAGGTCACACTGGAAGGGAATCGAGCCCAGCTCTCCAGAATGCCAACCATGTGCCCTAACCACAAGCAAAGGCTTTCGAGATGATTGTGTTTCATGGCCTTTCCACACCGCTCCCAGAGCTCTGAGCGCCTCACAAACACCCATGCCGTGAGAGCTCACCATGCTCTTCAGCAGCACAATTGGATGGGGACGGCTCCCGTCATGCACATGCCAGTAAATCAACCCTTTTGTGCATGCTTCCCAGTAATGGAGGCAGGAGCTGGATCTGGCTAGCTGAGGGCCGGGCAGAGAGTGGCTAATGAGCTTGCTACTATCATTCTGCAATGAGAGGTTAAAATCTTCAGTCATCAGTGGGACCTGGACCTTCAGGTGGTAGACAGAGAAAGTTCATAGAGTCCCAGGGCTGGAAGAGACCTCAGGAGGTCACCAAGTCCAGCCCCCTGCCCTAAGTAGGATCTGTGATGGGGTTCTGGGGTCCCCCAGGCTCTGCACCCTGTCCGCAGGCAGGAGAGACTCTTACTCAGCAAGAAAACAGCAGGTTTATTAGCCGACAGGACACAGCATCCTACAGAGGAGTCAGTACAGCAGGCAGAGACAGCCAGTTCCATCCATGTTGGGGAGAGGAGGCCCCAAGGGGCCCCCAGAGCTGGGGCCTTGCCCCCTCCTTTGTCTCTCTCTCCCTCAGCCCAGACTAACTACTGCCCAACTCCCAGTTCCAATTCAAACCCCTCAGGCTCCACCTCCTCCTTTGTCTGCAGCCCAGAGGTGTTACCTGGTCATCAAGGTTACCCTCAGCAGGAGCCCCACACCCTCTGTGAGCCATACACACACACAGGTATCCCCCACTCCATCACATCTCTCCCCCCTTCCAGACCGAACTGAGCGGGGTCACTCAACTGGTGACCTGGGGAAGTTTGAGGCTCTCCCCTTGTGACAGGGCATCGGCTGTACCCTCTGTTCTCCCCTCGATGTGCACCACCTCCACATCATAGTCCTGCTGGGGGAGGCTCCAAGTCAGGAGCTTGGTCTTGGGCCTTTTCACGTGATGCAGCCGGGCAAGTCCCTTTAGTTCCCTTGGGTTGGTTGGTCTCCCTGCTTCGGCCCCGGTCCGTCAGCCACGTTCTCAAGTCGGGCGGGCAGAGCCCATACAGATGCTGCAGCACCAACAGATCAAACAGGTCTTTTGTGGTCTGGGTCCTGCCCCATCTGACCACCAGTCCATACAGCTGCTCCAGCCGATGTCTGGAATTCAGTTACAGTCCAGTAACGGAAGGTACAAATGCTTCCATCCTTGGCATTTAGCCAGACCACCACAATGGCTGTGTGCCTCAGTTTTCCCTTCCATGCCACACAATAGGTTTGGAATGTTCCTTCTCATGTCAGAGGTTGCAAGACTAGTTACAGGGAACAATGGTGACATTTCAGAGTTAGACTCCTTTAACATACAATTCATGCTTCTACATCAATGTCATCATGTCACATGGCTCTTTTCAAACATTCAGTGCATGGTACAATTCTACAGCTTTTGGTAGCAGCACCCCTTGGTTACAGCAGTCAGCGTGAGTAACAGAACAAACCCATTGCCACTGTACATTTACGTTGCTCTTTGGTAGACCACAACTTTTGAGAATCTGGTATTTTGGGGATAAATGGCTGAGGCCTTTCTTAGCACCATCAAGTTCTAATCTTCTCTCTTGCCCCCTGGGGTGGAAATCTGATCTCTCTGGGTGTGCCCTCCCTTTTAACAAGAGCTGGGCCATTGATGATCTCAGGGAGACAGCCCCCTTCCAGCCAGTCTGGAAATTTGCAAACCAAACTGCTTTCTGAGAGTTGTTTTGTGAGTCCCAGACGCAGAATCCACATGAAGGAATCCCTGTTTATCCCTTACTGGCCCACCAGGCCCACAGCTCCTTTGTCCTTTTGCCTCCAACTTCTGCCTCCCCGTGGAATTAGAATTGGAGTCCAGTGTGAGAATATAAGTGTTTCCACCATCTGGAGATGGGGAATTGCTGGTGCTCTCCTGCATCCTACAGAGACTGATTGTGCAGCTGTTTTATTTGGTTCTCACAGGGCTGCTCACATTCCCTGATAGTTTTTACTTTACTTGCACCAACTTCCAATTCCTGAGAAACTTTTACCCTGCCTGCTTTGGACCCTTCCAGAGCACAGCCAGTGGTTTCACACTCAGGCAGGTCCTGGCCATCAGGAGCTGAAACAAACTTCTCCCCAGGCAAAGGGTTGCTCTGGTGCTTACAGACAAGCACCTTTCCTGTTCACTCTCCTCCACCTCACTCCCATTTTCTGCAGTCCCCACAGACGGGTCAGGAAAAGTTTCAGGGAAATTCTCTTCCTTAAGAGCTTCCCCAAACAATAACTCACCCCTGTCTGCCTCCACGGGGGCACTGCTCCCTTGAGCCACAACCAGCTCCTGGGTTTCACCTACACCCAGGATCACTTCTGGCCCGTTAGGCATCCCACGTAATCCCCCTCCAGGCAGACAGCCAGTACCACCAGACAGAAGGTTAGAATCCCTTTCCTCCCTTCTGCTACCAGCTCCTTTATCTTCATCACTCAGCATAACTCCATTGCCCGTCTGTTCTTGTGTCCTGGCGAGAGGATGACTCTGGTAGGACAGAGTCCTCTCACCCCCTCCCAATAACACCTCAGCATCAGGCAAAGAACAAGTACCAGAATCGTCTGGTCTCTGGGATTTCCTGATGATCCTAACTGGATTAGACCAAGTTAAAGCATCATCCCCCCTGAGAGACACAGAGGTAGGCCCACTTCCCATCTGGGCTTCAGCTGCCCTCAGATCCAGCTCTGGAATCTTGGCTCCATCTCAAGCCCCCACAGGCTCAGGCAAAGGATTCACATCCCCAGAAGCAGAAGCACTTTTCTTGCACCAAGGACCAGTGTCCTTAGCAGGGATACCACTGCCCATCCCAGAGCCATTCCCTCTGCTCCAGCCCCCATGGCTGGATTCAGAGACACACCTGGAATGCTCTTTTCTGGTGGATCCTTCTCCAGCCACCCTAGGCTGGGGAAGTCTTCCTCAGACAATGGGCTAGTTTCCTCATTGGCACCTTTTCCAAATGCAGGCTCTGCTCTCTCCCCAGGCTGCTGCTGCTGTTCAACACAGACAGACAATGGGAGACACTTTCTCCTTTGTCCCAGCTCCCCGGCTGGTCTCCACACACACACAGAAGGTGAAGCAGCTTCTCTCACAGACAACTTGCCATTCCCAGTGGATCAGCTGCTTTCCTGCACAGACACACAGGCACCTTCCTCGGCCCAGGCCTGGAAAACTCTTCGCAGGTCTGTCTTGGCCACTAGTAGATGATGGGTTGGAATCGCTCCTTCCCTCCTTGAGCTGTGGCAGGCCACTCGGTTCAGAGCTCCATGCAGTCCAGGGTTCCCTGCCCCGATCCGGGCTCACCTCTGCAGGATTTTCCTTAACCCTCACCTCTGCCACTGCACATCCACGCTGCCTTGTCCAGCTTCTTTAATCTCGATTCAGTTTCCAGGCGCTGCCACTTCACAGCGGAGTTTCTCAGCGTGGTTGCAGGCTCTCAGGCTGATGCCCTCTGCACCCCACGATTCCTGGAAGAATCCCTTCAGTGTGCCAGGCTCCTTGCGGGTCACAAGCTGCCCAGGGTTAGGCCGTAGGCCCCTCCGCCCTCTGGGACCGACTCCAACAGACTCCCAGCGGAACCCCTTCTTCAGTGTGACACCCGCTCTCAGGGACCATGAGCACACTGTCTTGGGAAGAACTCATTCAGCGTCAGCCTCCTCAGGGGTCACTTGTTCCTGGGGGTTGGGTCCTCGGCCCCTTCACCTTCTGGGACCGACTCCAACAGATTCCCAGGAGTAACCCCTCCTCGGGTGTGACACCCCCTCTCGAGGACCACAACTGCAGTTGCTTGGGTTCGGCCGCAGGCCCCTCCGCCTTGGGGAACTGCACCTCACTGCCCTTCAGCACACCTGGGTCTCGCAGGCCCCTCTTCTTCCGTGGCGCCCGTCACTTACTACTGGATGCTCCATCCTCGGGGTGCAGAACATCCCACTCCTGACACCAGTGTGATGGGGTTCTGGGGTCCCCCAGGCTCTGCACCCTGTCCGCAGGCAGGAGAGACTCTTACTCAGCAAGAAAACAGCAGGTTTATTAGCCGACAGGACACAGCATCCTACAGAGGAGTCAGTACAGCAGGCAGAGACAGCCAGTTCCATCCATGTTGGGGAGAGGAGGCCCCAAGGGGCCCCCAGAGCTGGGGCCTTGCCCCCTCCTTTGTCTCTCTCTCCCTCAGCCCAGACTAACTACTGCCCAACTCCCAGTTCCAATTCAAACCCCTCAGGCTCCACCTCCTCCTTTGTCTGCAGCCCAGAGGTGTTACCTGGTCATCAAGGTTACCCTCAGCAGGAGCCCCACACCCTCTGTGAGCCATACACACACACAGGTATCCCCCACTCCATCACAGGATCATCCCCAACTAAATCATCCCAGCCAGGGCTTTGTCAAGCCAGGACTCAAAAACCTCCAGGGATGGAAATTCCACCCCCTCTCTAGGTAACACATCCCAGTGCTTCACCGCCCGCCTGGGGAAATAGATTTTCCTAATATCCAACCTAGATCTCCCCATCTGTAACTTGAGACCATTGCTCCTTGTTCTGCCATCAGTCACCAATGAGAACAGTTTCTCTCCATGCTCTTTAGAGCCCCTCTTCAGGAAGTTGAAGGCTGCTGTCAAATTGCCCCTCACTCTTCTGCAGACTAAATAAACCCAAATCCCTCTGTCTCTCCTCATAGGTCATGCGCTCCACTCCCCAAATCATTTTTATTGGCCTCCGCTGGCCCCTTCCCAATGCATCCACATCCTTTCTACACTGGGGGCCCAGAACTGGAAGCAGTACTAGATATGTGGTCTCACCAATGCCAAATAAAGCAGAATAATCACTTCTCTAGATCTGCTGGAATTGCTCCTCCTAATGCACCCTGGTATGCCATTAAGTTTTGCCTCTGGAGTCAGTCAGAGGGAAGGTTTAAGAGCTACTTGGAAGCTAAGGGAATTTCTCCAATTCCTGGGCTTAAGTTTCCAGCCAGAAGGAAAAGCACCTAAAGTCAGAACAACAGCCTCACAGTTCTCAGGTGAGCCCTTGGTGTACAGGCCTAGCCATGAACAGCCAGCCCAGTGCACCCACGGCACACTGCATCCACACCATGGCTGAAAGCTAGATAGGTGTGTCCTCTTCCTCCGAGGACCTGGTGGGGTGTCATCTCCTGCAGGCTGCTTATTGCCTTTGTTTGGGGCTGTTCAGGAAGCTGGAGCCCATGTGTTCCCTAGATGAGCGGCTTGGGGTATATTAACATCCCATTTTCACCTCTTTAATATAGAGTTTGCAGAGATCATTCATCATCTCATCCTCCCTTCAGGGCCCAAACATCTCCAGCAGCTGGGTACCCCCAGGAGCAAGGGATGTTGGCCCCACAAGAGAGGGAGGGCTCGGTTTAACAGGTAGTGGCTCATGTGTGAATTGCTAGTTTGGGGCTGGAACATCATTGGGAAGGGAGGTTTCAAAGCTGTGCTTAATTAGGTGGAAGGAGTGTTTGCATGGCCACTAATAGGGGATCAGAGGACAGGGAGCCATGACTGACTGCCACACAAAGACAGCCAATTACTTGCCCGCCTGCATTATGTATTAACCCATCTGGGTCTGAAATATTGGCTCTGAAAGGAAGACAAAGGAGGGGGTGTGACAATGATCACACACCAAATTATGCTGTCTGGGCCCCATTGTCCAAAGATAAGCAATTCCTCGCCCGGGCTGCTGGATTTGTAAACACCAGGGAAAAGAGCTCCCAGTGCCCTCACCCAGTCCTGGCTGAGCCCCTGCCCTGCCCTGCCCTGCCTAGGTCCGCTCCCATAACCACCCTTCTGTGTGCTTTGCGGGTCTGTCTGCAGCTACCTGTGCAAAACCGAACTGCGCCCTGGGGCTGCGGGTCCTTCCTCCCATCATCCCAGTGCCGGGCAGTGGGAGAGTTCAAGAGCAGTCTGTGTGTATAAGGTGTCACTAGCCAACAGCTCAAGTGTACGGGAGTCACCACTCAGTCCAGTTAAAGAACCTCTTCTCTGTCCCCCTCAAGAGTTTCACCTATGTTTCCGTATGAGGTTGGGGCTGGCCAGAGGAGCCTGCTGCTCAGCCCAGCAGCTGCGTGTGGAGCCTGCTGGAGAAGCTGCCGCTCGCCTGCACACTCTGCTCTGATTTCATGGAGCAGCTAATGTCTGCTAACTAGCCACCAGGCCAAGGGTGAGGAAGACATTTACCCTGGCTACTCAGCTCCACGTCAGTTCATTATGCAATTAGAGCCCAAGAAAGGCTTCTTAAATAATCAGTCGCCACTTGATTAACACCCAATAACTGTCTTGTTCAATGGAAACCAGCTCCTTGTTTGTGGCCTCTTATTAAAAGCGGGCCATGGCTCCGGCTCTGATTGCGGGAGCAGCCGCTAGGCAGCGTCCCAGTGGAGGTTCCAGGAACCCACTCCGGAAGGGCTCTGCCACGGCTGTTTGGTTATGCTATTGATCATGTGCACGTCTGGGGCCGGGGGAGTACGGAGGCGGCATCTGCTGCATTGTCTGCCTTTGGAGGGTAATTTTATGACTCTTGTAACTTGGGAGGCAGATAACAGCAGTGACCCACGAACAGGCGCGGCTGGGTAATGTGGGGGCATCCAGGAGTCAGAGCACAGAGGAGGGGCTGTGTGAGTCACATAATGAGGCGCACCATGTGCCAGACGGCCCCGCGCGGATAGTGCAAGTGCAGGCGTGTGGTGGGAGCAGCTATTTGCTCTGACCACACTGCAAAAGCCCAGGGCCTGGGGCAAGCCTGCCCTGCCCGCTGCACACTCACTCACCCCGGAGAAAATGAAGTCAGCTCCCAACGCAGCCATAGGCACCCACTGTGCAAAGACCTCACGAATGCAAGAGTGCAGCTCCAGATCTGGGCCTCCTGCCGCCGGGAAAAGGCCCAGATGGTGCAAGGCAAGTCCTGGGAAGAGCCGGTCCAGTCTCCTAACAAACTCCCTGCACTTGTGCGCCTCGGCAGATGTCACAGCTGGGTCATGGGCAGGCAGGCCTAGTGATCAGAGCTGGGACCTCCAGTCAAGAGGAGTCAGGAATCAGCTGGCTCAGCAGAACGGAGGCTGAGGCAGGAAGGAGGCTAGCCGGGGCTGGGAAGAAGTCAGATACCCCAAGCCAGGCTCGGACGGCATCCCAGGACACCAGGCAGGAGAGCAGGCGCAGGTGGCAGGTAACAGGAAGTATCAGGAGCTCAGAGTCCAGAGTAGGGTGCAGCCGGTTACTCCCAGTCCTGCAGACGATGCCCAGCCAGAGCACAGATGAGCTGGCACAGGACTCTGCCATCCAGAGCTGGGGCGCAGCCGCACATGGGGGCTGGGCTCCCTGGGTCCCCGGTGAGCTGTGTTAGCAGGCTGCCAGGTGGTGAGTCGGGGAGGGCTGCTCCCGTGACCCTGGTGGGCCTGGGCTGAGACCTGTGGGTGAGGCTATCCGGCCACCCGAGCAGCTCTTGTGGACAGGCCCACCCCTCAGTGGGAATAGGAGCTATCAGCCAGCTCCCGGGCTGAGGAGCCAATGGTCCTGTTTCCAAGGCTCTGTCCGTGTGGAGGTGCCATAACTTGGGTCCAACTGTTGCGGGGAGCCAATGGCCTCCACGGACCACTGGGCAAAAGAGAGGAGCTCTGTGCCCCCAGAAGGGGTGGGGCTGAGGGCAGAATGGGCGGGGTTGGGAAGGGGCAGGGCTGAGGGCAGAATGGGCAGGGGCGGGGAAGGGGCGGGGCAGAGGGAAGAAGGGGAGGGGCTGAGGGCAGAAGGGGCGGGGTCAGGGAAGGGGCGGGGCAGAGGGCAGAAGCGGGGACCAAGGATGGAAGGAGCAGGGCCAAGGGTAACCAGCCCTCAGCACCACCCGAGAGTGCACCACACCACCTCCCCTGGCCCCAGACCTTGGCGCTGCCCACAACTCCTGGTGCTCCAGCAATGATTTAAAGGGTCCCCCGTTGCCCCCCACCAGTGGGCCTGCCCACAGTGCAGCAAAGGCCCTGTTGTCAGAACTTGTCCATGTGCCCTGTGTTGTCCTTTTTCGCCTGATCAAAGTGTCTTTCCACCCCCACTTGGATGGGAGGGATGCACTGGGCTAGGGCCAAAGCATGTGGGCAGGGGGGGACTAGAGGTTGCCCACAGCTGGGCTGTGGAGGTGATGCCTGAAGTACTGCAGAGAGCTCTGCAGAGGGCAATAGGGAAGCGCCATTCGAGGGTCTGGCGGGATCTTTTCATTGGCGCGCTCAGCTGCTGGTGGCAGGCAGAGACCAGGTGCACATGGACTCCGTGGCTGGGCCTCACGGCAGGTCCTGTGCAGGGAGGTCTTGTTGGAGCTGGAGTCTGCAGTCAGGAGACGGGCGCAGGGCACCGGGAGAGGAGACGCTGGAGAGCAGAACCCCGGCCAGAACCCCAAACGACAGCTGCTGGAGGGAGGTCTCTGGGTGAAGGGGCAGGTTCTCTCTCACTGCGCTGCACCCTGCTGGGTTGATGTTGACAGTGTGGGCTGGTCTGGGGGCCTCGCACTAAGCCTGGTGGCCTGGAAATTTCTTAGCCAGGCTCTAGCCTATCTCCCTTTGAGCCCAAATGCTGGCGGGTTTCTCGCCTGGGGCAAATGCAGGTGGAAGAGGGGTTAAGACGCCAGCTCCTCAGCGACCGGAGGAGGTAGTGACCAAGGCAGCAGATGAGGGTGGCGTGTAAGGGAGTTCAGAGAGGCAGTGTTAAAGCCAGATACACCTAAGAACCATTGGCTAGATCTAGGCCAATAACTGCGCCCCCTGCCCCCAAACGCCCAAACCTGACAGCCCACCCGTACCCGGCAAGAGCACAAGATCCCAGCTGAGTCCTGCAGCAGTGGGGCTGGCCAGCTCATTGTGCCGAGGGCAGCACGCACGGGCGCCCGCCCTGTGAGCAGGCTCAGTGAGGGGAGCACTGGGGAGCAGAGCGGCTGGACAGAAGTTGCTAAGGGACATGGAGAGGTGCAGAGACAAGACTCCCAGGAGGCAGCGGACGGTCCCACCCCCGTCGGATGCCAGCATGCTGGTGAGGAGCGAGAAACACTCGGGGAAGGACAACACCAAACGGAGCAGAGAGAAATGTTTCCCCAGCTGGGACCCTGCTGCCAGAGAGTGCCCCGGGGCTGTTTGGACTGGCAGGAGCTGGGACTGGCTGGCAGGGGCTAAATCACTCCACGTACCCCCTGTTGTGTTCACTCCCTCGGGGGCATCCGGCATTGGCCTCTGTCGGAAGTCAGGAGCCTGGGCTGGAAGGAGCTTTGGTCCGCGCCAGTGTGGCCGCTCTCATGTTTCTCTCACAGAGGCTGTTAGGGCAGCAGAGGGAAGCTGGGCCGGGGTCTATCACAGAAGGTTGGGGTGGTGGAGAGGAGGCTGGGGCCAGGCATTTCCAGGGGATTGTTCCATTGAGTGTGGAGCAGCAGGAGTGTGGGCATCATAGGGAGTGTTCAGAGCACCATGTGGGAGCTTGGGCCTGGGTGCATCCCAGGGCGGTCTGCAGGAGGCTGGGCCGGGGCACCACAACCCCTGCCCCACCCGACTGCGAGTATGGGAGGGGCACAGCTGTCCATAGTCTCACAGCTCTTTCTACTGATGACCCAGGTCTAATGACCAGGCACTGTCCCCCGCCCCACCCGCAGGCATGAGCAGAGGAACACTGTTAGCAGTTTTCAAGTGCCTAAAAGGGTTACAAGGCGGAGGGAGAAAAATTGTTCTCCTTGGCCTCTGAGGACAGGACAAGGAGCGACGGGCTTAACCTGCAGCCAGGGAGGTTTCGGTTGGACATTAGGAAAAACTTCCTACCAGTCAGGGTGGTTATAGACTGGGATAAATTGCCCAGGGGGTTGTGGGATCTCCATCACCGGACAAGAAGAGCAGGTTGGACAGACACCTGCCAGAGGTGGCCTAGCTGGCGCTGGGTGCTGCCATGAAGGCAGGGGACTGGACTGAACTGGATGACTCTCAAGGCCGCTTCCAGTTGCAGTGTTCTGTGGTTCTGTGGGCACTGCCAGAGAAAGGAGTGCGGATTCCTGGGGCACTGTCGCCTGTTCATACAAGGGACAGGCAAACAGGCCCCCACAGGCAGTGCCAGTGGATTAACTCTTTGCTGCCTAGCACATTCCAGACAGTCACTCCCGGGAGGCCCAGCAGACCGCGCCATTCCTGGCGTCCGAGCAGGGCTGTGAAGGGTGCGGCCGTGTCGGCCTTACTGGGACCTACGCAGGGCGCTGGGGCCGGGAGCCTGCTTAACGTTTTATTGTTAAAAAATAAAACCCTCCTTCCTGTTCCACTTTCCTGCAGATGAAGCCTCTTTTTACCCCTTTCATCAGCTCCTCTGCTCGCCTGCTGCACGCGCCCGGCTTGGGGAAGCAGCACACGATAATAAACCCCTTATCAGCTTTGCTGCCACATCCAAGAGCCATTTCATTAGCATCAGACTCGATCCCTGGTAACAAGCTTCTACTTCTCCTGTTCATCAGTGTACTTTGCGACGGAAGGTTAATTATGAATGGGTCACTAAATTCCAGCAAACACTAGTTGGGGAATATTTAATTACCTGTCTGCTTAGCTTGCTGCTAATTGTTAATTATCTTATTTAATTTGAATCCAGAGCCAGTATGCAGCAGGAAACAGCATCTTCCCAGGCACGCACGCTGCTCCCCACAGGAGCTGTCTGGCCCGCGCTGACCGTAGCAAAGGGGCGAGCTAGGCACCATGCAGCAGTGCTGGGTCCTGGGGTTTAGAGGCCACACCAAAGCCCTCTTGCTGGTTAAGACGGGAGGTGCCAAGTCTGCGCTCCTGGCTCCACAGGGCTGGGTGAAAGCCGGGCGCCACAGAAGACACAGCGCTGGGGGGTGGCCTGTGCAGGGCCATAGCAGGAAGCCAAGCACGGGGAATTCCCAGAGTACGCTCTCCCCTCAGGGGGCATGCAGCCCCTGGCACGGCCCCTCCAGAGAACCTCGCTGCGCTGCAGACGGCAGAGCTCCCATAACCTGCCCTGCCTCTGTCCTTCCAGCTCTATGGCTGTGGGACGAAGTGTGCACTGGGCTGCCCTGCAGCGGCGGGGAGCCACCCACCCACAGGCAACTCTCCCAGACCCGCCTCTTGCAGGGGGCCTGCACACCACGCCTGCCTCGGGGGTGAGAGCACAGCCCTCCCTGCCTCCTCTCTGCACTGTCACTAGCCCGGCCAGCTGGGGGGCAAAGCCCTGGGACTGGCTGCCCACCCCGTTGTCCCACCCCTTGCAGGAGAGCAGCCAATCAGAACTGCAGCCGGCAGAGTTGCACGATCTCTGCAGAGGCATCAGGCACTATTCCGGGGGCAAGGGAGCAGACGGAGCCCCAGAGCTGCAGGCACCAGCACCTCTCCTGCCCCTGCATGAGCCAGGCAGACAAGACGGGCCTCTGCTCTGCCCCTCCTGCTGCCAGTGCCCACTTGGGAGGGGACAGGCGGGTGAGAAGCCCAGAAGCAGCAGAGGGGGCAGACAGGACTGAGTGGGGTTTCAGAGATGGGCAGTGGGGGGTGAGAGCTCCTGGGGCCAAAATCCCCTCCCCATGCACCGGAGAGCGGTAACAACGCTAAGTGTCACACAAAATCCCCTCCCCATGCACCGGAGAGCGGTAACAACGCTAAGTGTCACACAAAATCCCCTCCCCATGCACCGGGGAGCGGTAACAACGCTAAGTGTCACACAAAATCCCCTCCCCATGCACCGGAGAGCGGTAACAACGCTAAGTGTCACACATGCGGGAAGGGCGGTTCAACCCCCAAACTCCCCCGCCATCTTGTCTTGCTCAGGAAGCTCAGGAGTCTGGGGCCAAGCAGGTGGTTCTTTGGCCTGAGTCATGGTTTCTGAGCCTGGGGGAGCCACGCACCCCAGCTTGGCAGTCAGCCATGGCTCTCAGCCAGCGTCGTGCCACAGCAGGGTTATTAGTCACGGGGGACATGGGGAACTTGTTAGCACAGAAATCAGGAACATTCAGTGGAGTCCATCTTGGGGGACTCAGAGTCGCAGGGCTTTGCTCTTCCCCCTGAGTCCCCAGCCACAGCCAGGAGGTGGCCCAGCCTCCAGCCACCCAACCTCAAACATTCCCATTACCCTTCTTCTGTCCAACTTGTCTCAGCGACTGGCTCCTGGTGAGCTTCCCCCCGGGGTCCCCCTGCCATCAGCCACTCAGTTACAGAGTTCTTTGGCACCGAGAGGCAGACACACCTTCCCACTAGGGTCTCAGCAAAAATCACACCCATGTCCTGCCATAGAAGCCTATGTGTGACACATGGGGGGACTGAGGCAACTGCAGCATTCCCGCAAAACATCAAGCAACCCCGTCCCCATTTGTTGCACCCCGACACCCCTGCACACAAATGTTCCTGGTTTGCAGCAGTGAAACCCGGCACACATTTCAGAATTTCAGAATTTGCAGCAGCGAAACCCAGCATACATTTCAGAGTGTGGCAACGGAAAGGAAAACGTTTGCAGAATTTTAATTGCTTTTTACAGGAACTCGGAAACATTTGAAGAAAGATGCCACTAAAAATTGAACCTTTTCCATTTTAATTGCAGTGTGTTGCCTGAACAAACATTTCCCAACCCGTGCCGTCCCGACTTAATAGCTAATATATGAACAAGTAGGTTCATTGGTCATTAGAAGTAAATCACCATAGTTTGCTAAGATAATAAAGGCACAATTTTAATGATTAAAAGTAAAACCAACTAACTGTCTCAAAACCTGAATTCATCGTGTTTGTCTTGCAAGTGTATTTCAGGCCCGAGCCCTGCCGAGACACTCCTAATTAAATGAAACTCAGCAGGTTCAGATGATGGGAATAAAAGGCGAGATTCTGCCATCCTTGAGTCACTCCATGGAGTCAGCACAGTTTGATGAAATGAATTATGAATATTAATTCCCTCTAACGCTTTGTGCTGGAAGTGTTCCATAGACTCCCTTTGGTGGCTTACAGGATCTCCTTGCCATTTCTGGGAGGAAAGGGCTGCGCAGAGGTAACCAGATCTATAGATATGCAGCTATGTACTGTACTAAATGGGGCTTTGAGACGAAATGAAAAGCTGGTGAAGATTATGACATGGTAATCAAAGGATTAAATGGAGGAAGGCTCTGTTCCCTAAGTGATGCGGCCAGGCTAGAAGCAGAGCAATACAGTGACTGTTGATTAACTTGAATTGGGTCGCCCTTCTCGCCAGGCTGTGAGGGCTGTGGGCTAAGCTCAGGAGCACCGGCGCTAATCAGAAACCCCATTCTCTTACTGCTCCAATTTTGCACACTGCAGCGCATTCCTTAAAAGTACCAGGGAGCAGCTGCAAGGAACGCAGGGGAGGTGGTGAGGAGGGGCCGGCATGCCAGGGGCACTCCGCTGGGGTTATGAATAGGTTGCTATTTGCCCTGACATTCACGAGGCCTTTCCTCCAGGTAGCAAACGAGCAGGGAAGAAGAGATCAAGCTTTCACTGCCGTGCTGAGATTGTCATGGAAACATTCTCCACTAGACACGTCCCAAGAAAGTGGGATTCACTCAACCCTCTTCCGCCTTCCCCAGCAAGCCGGGAGCAAAGCTATGTGGAGGGCGCCCGTATTGCTGGGAACGGAAAGGACCGGGGGCCAAATCCAGCCCTCTGAGGTAAGGCGCTGTGACTTTGTGCAGCTGGGGCCTGAATTCAGTGTTTGTGCGTCTCTCTGTAGGGACTGGCTGGGCCAGCAGATTATGGGTTACACTTGTGAAACTGGCCAGAACAAAGCCCAGCCCCTTGCCCTCGTCCAAACCTGCTTGTGTGAAGGAAGTGACAATATCAGCCCCTCTGGAATGTAGCCAAGGGTGCAAGAACCAGCACTTGGGAGAAAGTCCATGCTAGGATGAAGGATGCCCACACACCCTTAACTCTGCCACCTAGAGCCTTTGCAGTCTGACTTACACAGCAGCTGCGGTCTGAGCAGGGGAGCATTTGGTGCAATGCCCAGGCAGGGGCACTGGAGAAGACCCTATGAGACTCACAGCCCATGGGGCAGAGCCCAGGTGTTTAGGCAGCAGGAAAAGGGATTTAAATTTCTCCAAGCTTGCAAGGAGGCAGTAGCAGGTCACCTGAGTGCAGGGCAGCAGAATTCAAACTGCTGACCAGAGGGGCTGGTTGAGAATTGTGGGCCACTTTCTGGAGGCCAGAACAAGCAACAAATCGTGGTGAGGTGTCCACGCTGCCTGTTTGTCAACAAGGTAGGGAGGAAAAAGACAAAGGGAGCGTTTCCAGAGCATGCTGACACTGGCCCTGTGGCCCCTTTAGGGAGAAGCGGGGCGCATTGTCATGGAGCAGACAGACTGAAGAAACATCTGGTTCTCTTGTGAACGTTGCTAGAGGAGCTCCTGGTGGACAAGGACCATGGGGCCCCAGTGCCATTGGCAGGTGTTCCTTAGAGCTGAGCAGCCCTTCAAGCAAAGCCCAGGACCCCTGCGCTTGGCTGAGTGTGGCGCTATCAGAGCAATGCTCAGCTAGGAAAACAAGCTGATATCGACCTATATTTAATTTTCCTTAAGAATTTGTGATGGAAACAAACAGTTTGGGGAAATTTTCAAGAAAACTCCCAAACGAATTCTTTTGTTTTCTCAACAAAAACCTGAAAAGTTTCAAGGCCTTCTTTCTGCCCATCTCCACTAAAAACTGGATTTTCAGGCTGTCCCCTCCCTGTGTGCATTCAGTAAGTCTGTTGTGTCAAGCTGTGGATTTTATTTGCCTTGTTATGTTGCGTATGAGTTCTATTGTCCGAAAGGACCCCGTGTGGCTCAGTTTCCCTGAACACTACACCAGTATTGAGATGGTGTGATAGCTTCCTGCATGTACTCAATGGCTGATGCCCTTCATAACCAGAGCCCAGGAGATGGTGTGACCCACTGCCAGTCCTCATCTCGCCCCTTATCTCAGGGGCAAACTGCAGTCCCAACTGGCCCCTCATCACTGGCCAAGGGTTGCACCCATTGCCTTCTGCTGTGCTAGCTGCTTCTCTGCTGCCCTGGAACCATCAGGCCTTGTCTCAGGCCCTGCAGCCTAGGTCTTGGCTGGCCAGAGATCCCCTAGCACACCCTGCTTTTCCCCATCCTTGCTCAGTCCACAATACCCAACTACAGCCTGCAGCTAGATAGGCACCAATCCCTCTTCCTCCAGGGCTGGAGCAAGAGTGGGCTTGTCCTCCCCAGTCATCTTTTTTATACAGCCCTCCTGGGCTCTGATTGGCTGCCACAATCCTTCCCCCCACCCCATTGGCTCCCAGGACAGTCCTCTACCAAGGCTGATTTAACCCTCTCTATAACAGTGCAGGGCAACCACCCTGTCACACAGGGGCAAGGAAAACTGGTCACCCTGGCCAGCTAAGGGATGCCTCTCACCCACGCTCGCTGCTGCCTCCGAGAGGTGAGTGCTCCAGGAATTGTGGGTACAAGACCACACAATAGGAGGTCTCCACTGAGCACCTGGTGGGGAGCAGGGTGGCAGCCAGTGTTCCCCGTATGCTGAGCACTTGGACGGCTGCCCCAGCAAAATTCAGGTGCTGTCCAGCTGATTAGCAAAGTGCCCACAGCCACCCATAGACAGCTGCCTGGGTTTCTATGGGTGGTGCACATCCACACCTGCCTTGGTGCACAGAACAAAACTTGTTCTACCCACGGATGGAGAATTAGAGAGCACCCAGATGGGGCCCCTGGCACTGGAGGATCAGGCCGCAGCTGTAGCAACCAACTCCCCCCAAATGAGCAGGTGGCCATATGTCCTGCTGCGGCTGGGGCAGTCCCTTTTTTAAGCCCCATCCCGATCGGCCCAACTTTGGGTGCAGAAGTGGCCATTTGTCCCAGCTGCTCTTTTTTTAGAATGGGACTTTAGGGGACAGATGCCCCATTTTCTCAAAAGGAGGGTGAGGTGTGGAGGGACGTGCGAGGCAGCGACGCCAGCTCAGGCCAGCAGCAATCCCAGCCTGGTGTCAGGGGCAAGCAAGCTCGGGTGGTCAGCTCAGGCCAGCTCCCACAGGAAGAAGGGGGCCTGGACTGGGGGACAGGGTTAGCCCCACGCACAGGCAGAGGAGGGAGGGCTCTTTTCCTCCCGTGGAGTAAAGTCACCCCGGGGTGGGAAAGAGCTGAGCATGGCCAAGCTGGGCCTGTTTGCTGGGAGGGAGCCCTGCGCACCCTGTGTGCCGTGCGCCCGCTTGCAAGCTCCTCTGCCCAGGAGTGGAGCGTGGCTGCAGCTCGACAGAGCAGTGTTTGTGGCCAGCCAGCCGGGACCCTGTGTGGGGGCCTCCCCCTGCACTTGATGAGGGGGCAGTAATGGCCCACACAACAGAAATGATTGCAAATTGCCTGCAAACACAGCGCTGCGCCAGCCAGGCCCACTGCGGAGCACGGAGCAGCCTCCTGCGCGGGGGGGATTGATGTAGGACATGCAAATTCAAGAGACCAAGGACAAAAGGCATCTGCGTGTCTCAAACAGCAGCCGCAGTTAATTGCTCCTTTGCCAACGAGCAGGAGCGGAGGTCCCCTCCTTCCCCTCTACCTGCTTCATCAGGGTGCTTTGTGTGTGACTGGCCCCACTACCCTGGGCTCAGATCATTACTGCCCATCAGCGAGTAATAGGCTGAGTCAAATGACATTATTTCATTGCAACATGACCAAATAGGCCCAAGGTAAAGGCAGGGCTGCATTTCAATCGGCTGTTCTAGATAATGAATTTTTCAATAAGTAATTAACCGTTAACCTCATTTGCATTCCTCTTACACTCCGGATCATCAAGAGTCCTTCTAATTGTGTTATTATCCCCCCAACAGGACTGTTTTCATAAGGCAAATAGGAAGCTGTGCCCAGAGTGAACCTTCAGTAGAGCAAACAGTTCTGGGAATGAGGCGCGAGAAAAGTTCTCATTCTGTCTGGATGCCTCAGGCTCTTAGGAGAGATGGAAAGAAAGACCCAGCCACCAGCTGGGCTGGGGATTAGAAGGCCAGAAATTTAACTTAAACCCACATGATAGCTTGGCTGCCTAGTACTCCCAGAGCTGGCAGAAACCTTCGAATGCCACGAACAGGCTCAGATCAAAAGCCAAGGGCACTCTATTGTGGAGGCCCAGCGCAGATAAACTCTCTAACACAGCAGGGACTGAGGCTGTACCCAGCAATGCCAAGGAAGCTGCAACATGAAGACTTCCACCACTGCAGCTCCCAGGGCTGTGCCAGGCTGAGCCTCGGCATGTAGGAATGGATGCAGCTCCGTTGATGGGCACCAGCTGAGGATCTGACCATGTACTGCAACAATTTCCACAGTGACTCATGACAGCCTCTGGGCCAGCTGTCGGACGGCAGGGCAGCCGTGCGTTCCGGAGTCACACTGCTGCAGCCCAGTAACAAGTGGGAACGCCTAACACACTCTAACTGTTTCACCACGGTCACAGGCCTGTCCCCGGGGCACTCTGCTCTGCCTCGCCGCCCAGGGCTACGGGAGATGGTCAACTCATTTTACGCCCAAAACTGCATCAATATGTGAGTTACTTCCAATCCCAAAGGACCAGTCACTTACCCCAAGCCAGCCGTGCTCAGGTCTCAAACAGAGGCCGGCACCTGTAGCCAATTCTGTGATTGACTGAAGACGTACAACTTAAAAAGGACAGGTATTTGCAAGATTGAAGCAAGTCTGCATTCACACACAAATGATGTACGCTCTTCCCTTCCAAAGGTAATAGAAGCAGCTATTGCTATGGGTGGGATCAGACAAAGCCGCAGGTGTACTGATCAAACCACTGACAGAAGAGATGCAGGCAGAAGCCTAGCAGCAGAGTGGGGCTATCCTGTTTGGTGCATCTACTGCAGCCTGTATGATTACGTGCCTTATGGACGGGGGGCATACGTGTGCCTTTTCTCCTGGCCCTCAGAAACCCTGTATGGGTGTGGAGGACAGGCTGGCTGAACTGGAGGCTCTGAGGGAGCAGAGAGTTATGCAGACGAGGGTTTCCCACATCCATTCAGACCAGACAGCCCCTGTGCTGCGGAGAGGCCAAAAGACCTAGGGAAGGAGAACGTCCAGCGGGAGCAGCAGGAAGTCATACCTTGGCTCACCCTGGCAGTCAGGGCTGTCCCTCGCGGGCGCAGCGGTAAGAGGAAATGGGAGGCATTAGGGTGGCCTTTTGCTCGGTATGACATGACAGCTCCTCCTCCCTTTCTGTCCTGTTATTGCTCTGGAGAGGTCAGAGGCCCTTCAGCTTGTTTGCAGCTGCTGCCTTGCTGGGAAATCCATATGGGCAGTGAGGTGTGGGTGCTGATGTCGCCAGACCCTGCCCGACACAGGTGAGTCACTCTGGCCTGAGCGCCTGCAGTCAGGCTGTGCCCCATGGAGCAGAGCCAGCGATGACTAGCGATGGTTTGGATCCATGTGACATTGCCAGGCTCCACCTGGGCTGGGCCATAGGCTGCCAAGCTCCCAGCTGTGGGGATGACTGGGGCTCGGTGCCCCACAGCGTGGCAGCGGCCGCGGAAGGAAAGGCAGGCGCCTGTGAGCGGAATAATCCCTTGCAGCGAGGATCCGGCCCCCGGTTGTCTGACTGGCTGGTTTAATGAGGCACTAAATGGCGAGCTGTCTCTGGAACCCCAGGTATCCATTGACTCGCAATGAAAGGCGCGCTGGGAGACGGCCAGCACCAGCATCTGGCTGGCTGTTAAAGGGACGCCGACCGGCCTCTAAAAGTCACACTTGCGCCCGCGGTGCCACCCTCCCTGGGGTGCGAGAGGGGAAGGGCAAGTCCTGCTGCTGTCGCAGGCTGATTCCTGGCCAGCCTGAGTGCCTTCCCCCGGCCTCTCCGCCACCCCCATGTTCTGCTGCATGGCCTCCCAGGCAGGCAGCTGGTGCAGTGGGGCCTCCACCTCACCCGCCAGGCAGCTGCCTGGAGACCACTGGTGGCACAGCTGAGCGGGGAGAGCTGCCACCCTTCCAGAAGGCACAGCCCGCAGGAAAGGAGCTCCCAGAGCCAAGCAGCAGACAGCGAGCTGGGCTGGGAACCAGGAGACCGGTGGCTTGCCCCCAGCACTCTCTCTCTTTCCCCTCCCAGTCTGGGGCTTGTCTGTCTGGATTGCTGAGGGCTGCCTCTGGCCCTGGGCTTGTGTTGTGCCCAGCACAAGGGGGCCTTGATCGCAGCGGGGTCCAGGGTCCCCTGTGAGAGACGTCCCTCGGTGACAAAGCAATTGCACCATCCCCATGGGCACAGTAAGGAATTACACATTGACAGCAGAGTGCTGGGTGGCAGTCTGTGGTTGGGAGGGGTTACTGGGAAGTGCTGATGTTCCCCTCCCACTGGGACCCTGAGCATGGTGGTGAGTGTCCCTGAGCCTCAGTTTCCCCAGCTGTATAAAGAGACTAACGCAGCGTCTCCACCTCTGCAAGGCACCTGGATGCCTCTGCAGAAAGGTGCCCCACAAGTAATGGCTGTGACGGTCGTTCTGTGGTGGGGCTAGAAGGAAGGTCGCTGGCAGGTGTCTGGGTGCGCAGCAGCTCCATGGGCCCAGCCAGTGACAGCTGATGGGATGCTGGCTTGGCGAAATAGGCGATTCTGCCCCTCCCCTCAGGTCATTCAGCCCCTTGCTGCTGCTCCAGGGTTAGAGGTCTATCTTATCGTGCACACGGCTGGGCCAGCTGCACCCCTCCTGGGCCACAGGCGGGCGTGGAGTAGCATGTGGGGTTCAGCTGCCAGGCAGGGTCCTGAGACAGAGCCCTTCACTCTAAAAAGGGGGAGCCCTCTTGTGCTCCTCTGTCTGGAGAGGACAGGCCTTCACAGTGCCCGCACCGCTGTCAGTCGCTGCTCTGGGGCGTCCAGTGTCTGGCATGGAGGGCCAGCCTCCGTGGACTTGGCACCAGCCGCTCCGAGCTCCTCTTCCGGCCTCGCTATTGTGGACAAAGCCTTTCTAGCCCTGGCCGGAGGGGAGCCACGCTCCTTCCCGCGATGGCCTTGTCAAGGGGGCTGCTTTGCGCAGGGTGTCGCCGGGAGGGGCTGGGGTTCGTGCTGTATCATGTTGTTAGCCTGGGCTTAAGGAGAAAAGCCCCATCCACTGATGAAGTGTGCAGCGGACACAGAGATGGGGTACCTGGTGCAGTGGGATCTAAAAGGGGGAATGTTTAACAGCGAAACTCATTAGCCATTGGGACAAGCTGCCAAGGGCTCCGGTGGGGTCTCCGTCAGTGGCCTTCTGAAAGCCAGGCCTGGAAGCTCTCAGGACCTGCTCTCCTGTACCTGCGGCGGGCCGCGAAGCAGTTCTCCAGCCTGGCTGCTGCAGAAAGGCCGGGCAGAGGCTCCTCCAGCTGTCTTTTGGCTTTAAGAGCTACAGTGTCCCCACCTGTTGCACAGGAGCTGCGAAAGGCTGTTCAGGGTCACCCCCAAGAGCCCAGGTATCGGCTGTGCGGCAGCCACACTCCAGCCGAAGGCTTCTGCTCCTGTGAGGTCTGCGCAGTGTGAGGCCGCCGGGCCTGCCCCTCCGCACAACCGTAGCACCCAGAGCCGAAAGCCAACATCCAGCCGGCTGGGGTTAGCCCCACCCATGGAGATCGCTGTGAAAGAATCAAACCCTGTTTTCAGTTGGCCTCTCCTCCTCTGCCAGGAGGCCTGTCAGGTGAAGAGGTGCTCCCCGGCTGCTCCGAGGCAGACTTCCCATCCCCTTGCTTCAGCCGCGAGAGCGGGGAACATCCATCCTTTCCTAGCACCCTGCCGCAGCCTGGCAACACAGCCACATGGCCCTCCCTGGCTGCTCGGATGGGACGGCTGGTCCCCTTCATGGCCCCAGGCCGGGGCAGCTGCCATCCCATCCCACCACCCCTCACTGTCCTCTGCCCCTCCTCTGCCCCCTTCCTTCCCCTGCAGCCTCAGCCTCCTGCCCTGCCTGGCCATCTCTGTCCCATGCCCTCACCACTGCTCAGCCTCCCTCCGACACCCTGGTCTTCCTCAGCCTCCCTCCTGCCCCACAGCCCCCGCCTCCCTCCGACAGCCTGGTCCTCCTCAGCCTCCCTCCGACACGCTGGTCCTCCTCAGCCTCTCGCCTGTTCCCACAACCTCCCTCAGCCTCCTCTCTGCTCCCCAAAGTCTCCTGCCTGCACGTCCCCCTGCACCCCTGAGGCTCCTTCCTCCCCCCAGCACCTCCTACTCCCTGAGCTCAGATTCCTTCTTGCCATATGCCCCCGCCACCCGTCTTTCTCCAGCCCCCATCACCCTCCTGCCCCACAAATGGCAGAGCTTCCCCAGGCTCTGGGCTACGGGCAGGAAGCATTTAACATATGCTAATGCCTGCAGCTCATGCAATTTGTACTGCCATGATCTCTGTAATCCCTGTCGTTAGAATGGTATGATTATGTCTCTGATTGCGCTCGTTCTGTTCTCCTGCCAGCTGCGCTTGCAGCCACCTCTGGGTCGTGCGGCCTTGCTGCAGCCAGCCCGGCTGGCGGCGGATTAGACCCTGTTTCTCCAAACACTGATTTGTTTAACCAACATGGGTGCAAATGGTGCTAATTGAAGTATTTTGCTTACTGCACAAAGGAGGCGGGTCAGGAAAGCACACCCATGGGCTACCTGATGCCCAGGGCACCGCTTCCTCCCCACGGCCGGGGAGCGTTGTTCCAAGGCCCTATCCCCCGCACCCTCTGCTGCCCCCTCCACAGAGCAAACTGCCCTGTCCATCGGCCCCCCCTCGCCCCATAGGAGAGCTCTGAGTGAAGGGCAGGCGCTGACCCCTCACGCTCCTGGGTGCAGCCACCAGCCCTCATCCCCCACACACGTTCCTTGCAGTCAGTGCGATGAGTGACCCGGGCAAAGCTCTTGGCATGTGTAAGCACTGGCGGGATCTGGCCCGCCGGCTGCCAGCCTCCCTGGTTTGCCGTAGCACAGGTGTAGGGACGTCGCGCAGGAGGCAGCAGGCCCAGGGGGTTTGGAGGACTCTGCAGCTACGGACTAGCTGTCTCGCCTGCTCTCTGTACCACAGCAGCCTGCTAGGGACCGCTCCCTCACACCAAGCCAGCGCCTGCTCCCAGCAACCCCATCTCTGTGCAAACAGCCCAACAGGCACGTATTCCCTCTCCCGCCCCAGCCCCGGGTGGGATTCCTCCCCGACTCACGCGGGGCGGGCGGCTACAACACTGAGAGTGCCTTGCACTGCCTCAGAGCTAGTGCCACCTACTGGCGTGTACCCAGACCCCGTCCACAGCCAGGCGGGACTCTCGCCCAGCAGGGAGAACGGGGGGTTATGGGGCGACAGGGACACAGCGTAGAACAGACTTGTCAGCACAGGGACCAGAAGCTGTCAGCACCATCCACCTTGGGGAGAGGGGCCCAGAGGGGTCCCCGAGCCAGGCCCTGGCCCCCTTCCTCCCTCTCCAGCCCGCCCAGACTGCCCCACTCACCAGCCCAGTTCCAGTCCCAACCAGCCAGGCCCCTCCTCCCGCCCTTGGCCTGTTTCCCAGGGAAGAAGGGGGTCACCTGGCTGCTGGGTTACAAAGAGCAGGGAGGGCCATTGCCTACGTGTGAGGAGTCAGCACACCCAAACTCCCCTCCCCACTGTGCACTGGTGCTGTGCCTGGGGAAACTGAGGCACCCACCTTGTGTTGCTGCAGGACAGTAGGAACCACGTGCAGCCCGACCGGGGGAATAAAACCCTCTGGCTCCTCAATTCCTCACAGCCGGAAAGGGGGTCTCTGCATTCCAAGGAGCATTGTAATTCTACACATTATGGTAGCACCTGGACATCACACTTGAGCCTTTTGTGATACAATTATTTATGTCATGAGTGTTATGGTAGCACAGAGAGCCACAGCATGCTGAGCACTGCCTCCCTCCGACACCCTGGTCCTCCTCAGCCCCCCTCCTGCCCCACAGCCCCCTCCTCCGTCCGACACCCTGGTCCTCCTCAGCCCCCCTCCTGCCCCACAGCCCCCTCCTCCGTCCGACACCCTGGTCCTCCTCAGCCCCCCTCCTGCCCCACAGCCCCTGCCTCCCTCCGACACCCTGGTCCTCCTCAGCCTCCCTCCTGCCCCACAGCCCCCTCCTCCGTCCGACACCCTGGTCCTCCTCAGCCCCCCTCCTGCCCCACAGCCCCCGCCTCCCTCCGACACCCTGGTCCTCCTCAGCCCCCCTCCTGCCCCACAGCCCCCGCCTCCCTCCGACACCCTGGTCCTCCTCAGCCCCCCTCCTGCCCCACAGCCCCCGCCTCCCTCCGACACCCTGGTCCTCCTCAGCCCCCCTCCTGCCCCACAGCCCCCGCCTCCCTCCGACACCCTGGTCCTCCTCAGCCCCCCTCCTGCCCCACAGCCCCCTCCTCCGTCCGACACCCTGGTCCTCCTCAGCCCCCCTCCTGCCCCACAGCCCCTGCCTCCCTCCGACACCCTGGTCCTCCTCAGCCTCCCTCCTGCCCCACAGCCCCCTCCTCCGTCCGACACCCTGGTCCTCCTCAGCCCCCCTCCTGCCCCACAGCCCCCGCCTCCCTCCGACACCCTGGTCCTCCTCAGCCCCCCTCCTGCCCCACAGCCCCCGCCTCCCTCCGACACCCTGGTCCTCCTCAGCCCCCCTCCTGCCCCACAGCCCCCGCCTCCCTCCGACACCCTGGTCCTCCTCAGCCCCCCTCCTGCCCCACAGCCCCTGCCTCCCTCTGACACCCTGGTCCTCCTCAGCCCCCCTCCTGCCCCACAGCCCCTGCCTCCCTCTGACACCCTGGTCTTCCTCAGCCCCGCTCCTGCCCCACAGCCCCTTCCTCCCTCCGACACCCTGGTCCTCCTCAGCCCCCCTCCTACCCCACAGCCCCTGCCTCCCTCCGACACCCTGGTCCTCCTCAGCCCCCCTCCTGCCCCACAGCCCCCGCCTCCCTCCAACACCCTGGTCCTCCTCAGCCCCCCTCCTGCCCCACAGCCCCCGCCTCCCTCCGACACCCTGGTCCGCCTCAGCCCCCCTCCTGCCCCACAGCCCCCTCCTCCGTCCGACACCCTGGTCCTCCTCAGCCTCCCTCCTGCCCCACAGCCCCCGCCTCCCTCCGACACCCTGGTCCGCCTCAGCCTCCCTCCTGCCCCACAGCCCCCACCTCCCTCCAACACCCTGGTCCGCCTCAGCCTCCCTCCTGCCCCACAGCCCCCGCCTCCCTCCGACACCCTGGTCCGCCTCAGCCTCCCTCCTGCCCCACAGCCCCCGCCTCCCTCCGACACCATGGTCCGCCTCAGCCTCCCTCCTGCCCCACAGCCCCCGCCTCCCTCCGACACCCTGGTCCTCCTCAGCCCCCCTCCTGCCCCACAGCCCCCGCCTCCCTCCAACACCCTGGTCCGCCTCAGCCTCCCTCCTGCCCCACAGCCCCCGCCTCCCTCCGACACCCTGGTCCTCCTCAGCCCCCCTCCTGTCCCACAGCCCCCTCCTCCGTCCGACACCCTGGTCTTCCTCAGCCTCCCTCCTGCCCCACAGCCCCCGCCTCCCTCCGACACCCTGGTCCTCCTCAGCCTCCCTCCTGCCCCACAGCCCCCTCCTCCCTCCGACACCCTGGTCCTCCTCAGCCCCCCTCCTGCCCCACAGCCCCCGCCTCCCTCCGACACCCTGGTCCTCCTCAGCCCCCCTCCTGCCCCACAGCCCCCTCCTCCCTCCGACACCCTGGTCCTCCTCAGCCTCCCTCCTGCCCCACAGCCCCCTCCTCCCTCCGACACCCTGGTCCTCCTCAGCCCCCCTCCTGCCCCACAGCCCCCGCCTCCCTCTGACACCCTGGTCCTCCTCAGCCCCCCTCCTGCCCCACAGCCCCCTCCTCCCTCCGACACCCTGGTCCTCCTCAGCCTCCCTCCTGCCCCACAGCCCCCGCCTCCCTCCGACATCCTGGTCTTCCTCCGACACCCTGGATGCTGTCTCTACCCTTCGACGTGTCTACCTGTCCCCCTAGCCTGGTGTCATCTGCAAATTTGCTGAGTGTGCAATCCATCCCCTCATCCAGGTCAATGATAAAGATGATAGCTGGTGAGTGAGGGGCCAGGTGAGCGCAGGAGGGGCAGGTGATAGTTAGGGTGATAGGTGAGTGAGGGGGCCAGGTGAGCGCGGCAGGGGTAGGTGATAGTTAGGTGAGTGAGGGGCCAGGTGAGCGCAGGAGGGGCAGGTGATAGTTAGGTGAGTGAGGGGCCAGGTGAGCGCAGGAGGGGCAGGTGATAGTTAGGTGAGTGAGGGGCCAGGTGAGCGCAGGAGGGGCAGGTGATAGTTAGGGTGATAGGTGAGTGAGGGGCCAGGTGAGCGCAGGAGGGGCAGGTGATAGTTAGGTGAGTGAGGGGCCAGGTGAGCGCAGGAGGGGCAGGTGATAGTTAGGGTGATAGGTGAGTGAGGGGCCAGGTGAGCGCAGGAGGGGCAGGTGATAGTTAGGTGAGTGAGGGGCCAGGTGAGCGCAGGAGGGGCAGGTGATAGTTAGGGTGATAGGTGAGTGAGGGGCCAGGTGAGCGCAGGAGGGGCAGGTGATAGTTAGGTGAGTGAGGGGCCAGGTGAGCGCAGGAGGGGCAGGTGATAGTTAGGGTGATAGGTGAGTGAGGGGCCAGGTGAGCGCAGGAGGGGCAGGTGATAGTTAGGGTGATAGGTGAGTGAGGGGCCAGGTGAGCGCAGGAGGGGCAGGTGATAGTTAGGTGAGTGAGGGGCCAGGTGAGCGCAGGAGGGGCAGGTGATAGTTAGGGTGATAGGTGAGTGAGGGGCCAGGTGAGCGCAGGAGGGGCAGGTGATAGTTAGGTGAGTGAGGGGCCAGGTGAGCGCAGGAGGGGCAGGTGATAGTTAGGGTGATAGGTGAGTGAGGGGCCAGGTGAGCGCAGGAGGGGCAGGTGATAGTTAGGTGAGTGAGGGGCCAGGTGAGCGCAGGAGGGGCAGGTGATAGTTAGGTCAGTGAGGGGCCAGGTGAGCGCGGCAGGGGTAGGTGATAGTTAGGTGAGTGAGGGGCCAGGTGAGCGCAGGAGGGGTGGGTGATAGTTAGGTGAGTGAGGGGCCAGGTGAGCGCAGGAGGGGCGGGTGATAGTTAGGTGAGTGAGGGGCCAGGTGAGCGCAGGAGGGGCGGGTGATAGTTAGGTGAGTGAGGGGCCAGGTGAGCGCAGGAGGGGTGGGTGATAGTTAGGTGACTGAGGGGCCAGGTGAGCGCAGGAGGGGCAGGTGATAGTTAGGTGAGTGAGGGGCCAGGTGAGCGCGGCAGGGGTAGGTGATAGTTAGGTGAGTGAGGGGCCAGGTGAGCGCAGGAGGGGCGGGTGATAGTTAGGTGAGTGAGGGGCCAGGTGAGCGCAGGAGGGGCAGGTGATAGTTAGGTGAGTGAGGGGCCAGGTGAGCGCAGGAGGGGCAGGTGATAGTTAGGTGAGTGAGGGGCCAGGTGAGCGCAGGAGGGGCAGGTGATAGTTAGGTGAGTGAGGGGCCAGGTGAGCGCAGGAGGGGCAGGTGATAGTTAGGGTGATAGGTGAGTGAGGGGCCAGGTGAGCGCGGCAGGGGTAGGTGATAGTTAGGTGAGTGAGGGGCCAGGTGAGCGCAGGAGGGGCAGGTGATAGTTAGGTGAGTGAGGGGCCAGGTGAGCGCGGCAGGGGTAGGTGATAGTTAGGTGAGTGAGGGGCCAGGTGAGCGCAGGAGGGGCAGGTGATAGTTAGGTGAGTGAGGGGCCAGCGGAGCGCAGGAGGGGTAGGTGATAGTTAGGTGAGTGAGGGGCCAGGTGAGCGCGGCAGGGGTAGGTGATAGTTAGGTGATTGAGGGGCCAGGTGAGCGCAGGAGGGGCAGGTGATAGTTAGGTGAGTGAGGGGCCAGGTGAGCGCGGCAGGGGTAGGTGATAGTTAGGTGAGTGAGGGGCCAGGTTAGCGCAGGAGGGGCAGGTGATAGTTAGGTGAGTGAGGGGCCAGGTGAGCGCAGGAGGGGCAGGTGATAGTTAGGTGAGTGAGGGGCCAGGTGAGCGCGGCAGGGGTAGGTGATAGTTAGGTGAGTGAGGGGGCCAGGTGAGCGCGGCAGGGGTAGGTGATAGTTAGGTGAGTGAGGGGCCAGGTGAGCGCAGGAGGGGCAGGTGATAGTTAGGTGAGTGAGGGGCCAGGTGAGCGCAGGAGGGGCAGGTGATAGTTAGGTGAGTGAGGGGCCAGGTGAGCGCGGCAGGGGTAGGTGATAGTTAGGTGAGTGAGGGGCCAGGTGAGCGCGGCAGGGGTAGGTGATAGTTAGGTGAGTGAGGGGCCAGGTGAGCGCAGGAGGGGCAGGTGATAGTTAGGTGAGTGAGGGGCCAGGTGAGCGCAGGAGGGGCAGGTGATAGTTAGGTGAGTGAGGGGCCAGGTGAGCGCAGGAGGGGCAGGTGATAGTTAGGGTGATAGGTGAGTGAGGGGCCAGGTGAGCGCAGGAGGGGCAGGTGATAGTTAGGTGAGTGAGGGGCCAGGTGAGCGCAGGAGGGGCAGGTGATAGTTAGGTGAGTGAGGGGCCAGGTGAGCGCAGGAGGGGCAGGTGATAGTTAGGTGAGTGAGGGGCCAGGTGAGCGCAGGAGGGGCAGGTGATAGGTGAGTGAGGGGGCCAGGTGAGCGCAGGAGGGGCAGGTGATAGTTAGGGTGATAGGTGAGTGAGGGGGCCAGGTGAGCGCAGGAGGGGCAGGTGATAGTTAGGTGAGTGAGGGGCCAGGTGAGCGCAGGAGGGGCAGGTGATAGTTAGGGTGATAGGTGAGTGAGGGGGCCAGGTGAGCGCAGGAGGGGCAGGTGATAGTTAGGTGAGTGAGGGGCCAGGTGAGCGCAGGAGGGGCAGGTGATAGTTAGGGTGATAGGTGAGTGAGGGGGCCAGGTGAGCGCAGGAGGGGCAGGTGATAGTTAGGTGAGTGAGGGGCCAGGTGAGCGCAGGAGGGGCAGGTGATAGTTAGGTGAGTGAGGGGCCAGGTGAGCGCAGGAGGGGCAGGTGATAGTTAGGTGAGTGAGGGGCCAGGTGAGCGCAGGAGGGGCAGGTGATAGTTAGGTGAGTGAGGGGCCAGGTGAGCGCAGGAGGGGCAGGTGATAGTTAGGTGAGTGAGGGGCCAGGTGAGCGCAGGAGGGGCTGGTGATAGTTAGGTGAGTGAGGGGCCAGGTGAGCGCAGGAGGGGCAGGTGATAGTTAGGTGAGTGAGGGGCCAGGTGAGTGCAGGAGGGGCAGGTGATAGTTAGGTGAGTGAGGGGCCAGGTGAGCGCAGGAGGGGCAGGTGATAGTTAGGTGAGTGAGGGGCCAGGTGAGCGCAGGAGGGGCAGGTGATAGTTAGGTGAGTGAGGGGCCAGGTGAGCGCAGGAGGGGCAGGTGATAGTTAGGTGAGTGAGGGGCCAGGTGAGCGCAGGAGGGGTAGGTGATAGTTAGGTGAGTGAGGGGCCAGGTGAGCGCAGGAGGGGCAGGTGATAGTTAGGGTGATAGGTGAGTGAGGGCGCCAGGTGAGCGCAGGAGGGGCAGGTGATAGTTAGGTGAGTGAGGGGCCAGGTGAGCGCAGGAGGGGCAGGTGATAGTTAGGGTGATAGGTGAGTGAGGGGGCCAGGTGAGCGCAGGAGGGGCAGGTGATAGTTAGGTGAGTGAGGGGCCAGGTGAGCGCAGGAGGGGTAGGTGATAGTTAGGGTGATAGGTGAGTGAGGGGCCAGGTGAGCGCGGCAGGGGTAGGTGATAGTTAGGTGAGTGAGGGGCCAGGTGAGCGCGGCAGGGGCAGGTGATAGTTAGGTGAGTGAGGGGCCAGGTGAGCGCAGGAGGGGCAGGTGATAGTTAGGTGAGTGAGGGGCCAGGTGAGCGCAGGAGGGGCAGGTGATAGTTAGGTGAGTGAGGGGCCAGGTGAGCGCAGGAGGGGCAGGTGATAGTTAGGTGAGTGAGGGGCCAGGTGAGCGCAGGAGGGGCAGGTGATAGTTAGGTGAGTGAGGGGCCAGGTGAGCGCAGGAGGGGCAGGTGATAGTTAGGTGAGTGAGGGGCCAGGTGAGCGCGGCAGGGGTAGGTGATAGTTAGGTGAGTGAGGGGCCAGGTGAGCGCAGGAGGGGCAGGTGATAGTTAGGTGAGTGAGGGGCCAGGTGAGCGCAGGAGGGGCAGGTGATAGTTAGGTGAGTGAGGGGCCAGGTGAGCGCAGGAGGGGCGGGTGATAGTTAGGTGAGTGAGGGGCCAGGTGAGCGCAGGAGGGGCGGGTGATAGTTAGGTGAGTGAGGGGCCAGGTGAGCGCGGCAGGGGTAGGTGATAGTTAGGTGAGTGAGGGGCCAGGTGAGCGCAGGAGGGGCAGGTGATAGTTAGGTGAGTGAGGGGCCAGGTGAGCGCAGGAGGGGCAGGTGATAGTTAGGTGAGTGAGGGGCCAGGTGAGCGCGGCAGGGGCAGGTGATAGTTAGGTGAGTGAGGGGCCAGGTGAGCGCAGGAGGGGCAGGTGATAGTTAGGTGAGTGAGGGGCCAGGTGAGCGCAGGAGGGGCAGGTGATAGTTAGGTGAGTGAGGGGCCAGGTGAGCGCAGGAGGGGCAGGTGATAGTTAGGTGAGTGAGGGGCCAGGTGAGCGCAGGAGGGGCAGGTGATAGTTAGGTGAGTGAGGGGCCAGGTGAGCGCAGGAGGGGCAGGTGATAGTTAGGGTGATAGGTGAGTGAGGGGCCAGGTGAGCGCAGGAGGGGCAGGTGATAGTTAGGGTGATAGGTGAGTGAGGGGCCAGGTGAGCGCAGGAGGGGCAGGTGATAGTTAGGTGAGTGAGGGGCCAGGTGAGCGCAGGAGGGGCAGGTGATAGTTAGGTGAGTGAGGGGCCAGGTTAGCGCAGGAGGGGCAGGTGATAGTTAGGTGAGTGAGGGGCCAGGTGAGCGCAGGAGGGGCAGGTGATAGTTAGGGTGATAGGTGAGTGAGGGGCCAGGTGAGCGCAGGAGGGGCAGGTGATAGTTAGGTGAGTGAGGGGCCAGGTGAGCGCAGGAGGGGCAGGCGATAGTTAGGTGAGTGAGGGGCCAGGTGAGCGCAGGAGGGGCAGGTGATAGTTAGGTGAGTGAGGGGCCAGGTGAGCGCAGGAGGGGCAGGTGATAGTTAGGGTGATAGGTGAGTGAGGGGCCAGGTGAGCGCAGGAGGGGCAGGTGATAGTTAGGGTGATAGGTGAGTGAGGGGCCAGGTGAGTGCAGGAGGGGCAGGTGATAGTTAGGTGAGTGAGGGGCCAGGTGAGCGCAGGAGGGGCAGGTGATAGTTAGGTGAGTGAGGGGCCAGGTGAGCGCAGGAGGGGCAGGTGATAGTTAGGGTGATAGGTGAGTGAGGGGCCAGGTGAGCGCAGGAGGGGCAGGTGATAGTTAGGTGAGTGAGGGGCCAGGTGAGCGCAGGAGGGGCAGGTGATAGTTAGGTGAGTGAGGCGCCAGGTGAGCGCAGGAGGGGCAGGTGATAGTTAGGTGAGTGAGGGGCCAGGTGAGCGCAGGAGGGGCAGGTGATAGTTAGGTGAGTGAGGGGCTAGGTGAGCGCAGGAGGGGCAGGTGATAGTTAGGTGAGTGAGGGGCCAGGTGAGCGCAGGAGGGGCAGGTGATAGTTAGGTGAGTGAGGGGCCAGGTGAGCGCAGGAGGGGCAGGTGATAGTTGGGTGAGTGAGGGGCCAGGTGAGCGCAGGAGGGGCAGGTGATAGTTAGGTGAGTGAGGGGCCAGGTGAGCGCAGGAGGGGCGGGTGATAGTTAGGTGAGTGAGGGGCCAGGTGAGCGCAGGAGGGGCAGGTGATAGTTAGGTGAGTGAGGGGCCAGGTGAGCGCAGGAGGGGCAGGTGATAGATAGGTGAGTGAGGGGCCAGGTGAGTGCAGGAGGGGCAGGTGATAGTTAGGTGAGTGAGGGGCCAGGTTAGCGCAGGAGGGGCAGGTGATAGTTAGGTGAGTGAGGGGCCAGGTGAGCGCAGGAGGGGCAGGTGATAGTTAGGGTGATAGGTGAGTGAGGGGGCCAGGTGAGCGCAGGAGGGGCAGGTGATAGTTAGGTGAGTGAGGGGCCAGGTGAGCGCAGGAGGGGCAGGTGATAGTTCGGTGAGTGAGGGGCCAGGTGAGCGCAGGAGGGGCAGGTGATAGTTAGGTGAGTGAGGGGCCAGGTGAGCGCAGGAGGGGCAGGTGATAGTTAGGTGAGTGAGGGGCCAGGTGAGCGCAGGAGGGGCAGGTGATAGTTAGGTGAGTGAGGGGCCAGGTGAGCGCAGGAGGGGCAGGTGATAGTTAGGTGAGTGAGGGGCCAGGTGAGCGCAGGAGGGGCAGGTGATAGTTAGGTGAGTGAGGGGCCAGGTGAGCGCAGGAGGGGCAGGTGATAGTTAGGTGAGTGAGGGGCCAGGTGAGCGCGGCAGGGGCAGGTGATAGTTAGGTGAGTGAGGGGCCAGGTGAGCGCAGGAGGGGCAGGTGACAGTGCTCCCTTGGGCTTTGCCCCAGGCAGAGAGCAAAGCTGGACAATTCTCAGCCTGCGATGCAGATGAGTGGCCCAAGGCTCTGCCCTGCGGAGCTGTGCATCTCCCACGAGGACGCGGCTGCAGTCCCTAGCTGCGTGCGTGCTCTGTCGATTACGACCAGGCAGCACCGCCTGCAGAGCCTTGCCCCGGGAGCAGGGCCGCTTGCTAGCTGTCTGAATCAGCTGGCTGTTAACACCGCTCAGTGGCTAGCGGGACAAGCGGCCAGTCCGGCTATGTCCCTCTGGGGCTGGGCCCTCGAGGAGACCTGGCACTCGGGGTGAATTACGACTGCACTCTCATCCTGGGGCTGCCAATGGGAGCCCTTCAGAGCCTGAAAAGCTGAGGGGATATGCACAGCGGACACAAAGAGGAGGTCAAGATGCCTGTTTTGCTACGGCCAGGTTGCAACCTGCAGCATTCGTGGCCAGTGTCCCAAGGTCCCTGCGGCGGCCTGGGCCTGGGGTGTGTGTGTGCTGGAAGCCCTCCCACTGAGAACCTAATTAAAGCAGGCTGGGAACAGAGGGGAAACCCTGAGCTCTCTGGGGCTCGTTTCAGTGCAGCTTTGATTAATGAGGCCGGGGGAGTCAATGAACAGCGAGCGTAAGCCAGGGAGTGGTGCAAGCTGGTACATCCCCCGGCTCTGGGGAGCGAGTGCAGGGTGATGGGCAGCCACAGCGACGTGGCAATCGGTCCCGCTCCTGAGATCACCTGCGCAGAGGTTTCTCTCCGATGGCATTTGCCACCCTCCTTTGTCCCTGCCCGGGCGCTGGCAGCCACTGGGTCGATGGAGGCCCCATGCCCACACTGGGGCAGAGGCTGGAGACAGAGGTGGAGGTCTGGGAGCGCCCGGTCCCTGCAGTGCCTGTAACAGAGCTGCCCCACCCTTGCTGTGGGGAATACCTGAGGCTGGGTAGATCAGAGCTGGGCCTATCACTGCAGCTCCTGCCCAGCCAATGGTGAGGGGAGAGTAACTGCGGGTGCCAAGCCATGGTGGTACCCAGTGGTGTCCGGCACAGGGCGGGGTCCTTGACCCAGCCCGTCCGGCAGTGGGCAGCAGTGGCCATAAAAATAAGGCTGTGATCTCATCTGCAGCAGGCTGGTCTCAGCCCTGCTCTGTGCAGTGAGGACCCCTGTGGGGCTGGGGCACCTCCCTCCTTCTTGCTCCTGCCCCCAGCCACAGGGGCCCTTTTACATTGCCCAAACAGACAGGTCCTGGGTGCATGGGGGGACAGTGCTGCCACCTGGGCCTGCAGCCCTGCCCCCCCGGGCTCAGTTTGCCACCTTGTACCGCAAAATCCCCCTGCAGGCCAGCTCCTTCCCTGGGCCTCCCAGCCCTGCCCCTCCTTGTCACAAAGTGCAGCTGCCCTCGGGGCTGTGTGCTGCACGCTAGAGGTACCAGCAGGGCCCGTTGCTGCTCCCACCCAGTGCCGCTCTCGGGGTGTCACTGAGGGACCGGCCTTTGCGCAGCGGCTTCCCGGAGTGCTGACCTACGCCAGGCCCCGGGGCTGCAAGCAGGAGGACCACAGCTCTCCAACCCCAGCTCTGAGTGCAGGGGGCCGGTGCCACAGCAAGAACTGTCAATGCCTCGCAGGCCGTATCCTCCAGCTCTGCCGCTGCCAGGGAGTCAGGGCTCCCCCTCGCGGTCTCAGCCAGCAGAGCCCAGCCCCAGCCAGCTCCCTGATCTGCTGCATGCCCTGTGTGGGATGGGACAGACCAGCCGCAGCTGACTTCCTAAACCCTAGGGCTAGGGAGACCCCGGGGCCCTCCCAGGCAGGCCACTGGCGGGCCTCTTCTCCACAGGCACTAGTGAGCCACACCCTCTGCAGGGGCAAACCCTGGTGTGATCAGCTCTCCCCGGCTTTGGGCAGAAAGACACAGGAGGTGGCCGGGCCTGGTGCATGGTACAAGGGGCAGTAACTCTGGCGCAAGGGCCTCACTCCGCTCAGGCCTCGCACAGCCCCTTCAGCCCGGTTCAACGCTCCCCCCCGCACCCCGGCTCTGAATGCCACCGCTGAGAGCCGACCGTGCGCAGGGTGAAGAAAACCTTCTGTCTGCTAGTGCTAAACCTGCCGCCCATTGATTTCCTGTGGTGTCCCCTAGGTCTTGTACTATGGAACAAGTAAACAACTTCTCCTTACTCACGTTCCCCACAGCTGTCACGATTGTACAGACTTCTCTCAGATCCCCCCTGAGTCTCCTCTTCTTTTCCAAATGGAAAAGTCCCAGTCTTATTATTCGTCTCCCCTCACGCAGAAGCTGTCCTGTTCTCCTAATTGGGTCTGTTCTCTTGCCCAGCACTAATCAATCCTTCCTGAGATGAGGCCCCCACACCAGCATGCAGCACCCAAGGCGTGGGCATACCGAGGATTTATAGAGAGGCAACAGGATATTTCTCTCTTATTAGCTACTCCTTTCCCAGTGCTTCCCAGCCTGGCAGCGAGGAGTTGGGGAAGTCAGCTGGAGTTTCTCTCACCTACTCCCTGCATGGGAGGTCTATCCACTGCAGCTGGGCTACTCACTGCTGCTCCACATTGCCCCCTAGTGTAGAACTGGCCACAGAAACAGAGGCGCTAATCTGGATCATCTCAGCAGGTTCCTGAAAGCAGCATGCCTGGCCCCTGGTCAGAGAGGCCACAAAGAGGGCGAAGCCTAATCACAGTTAGCTAAGCCCCAGCTAGATGTCAGCTGAGCAGAACTAGAAATGAACCCTGCTTGCTAAGGCCTTCGTACATTCCATCCCCAACCCCAGCTAAGCGTGGTCCTCCCTCGGACCTGTAACCAGGCCAGTGCCGGCCTCCAGCTGGTGTCTGTTATTGCCGTGCTCACAATGGGCAGGTCAGATTTATGGTATTTTACATTTGTCATAGGAAAAAAGCAAAACAAAACGAACAAAATCTCCAGCTGCCAGAGATTTTCCGTGGTTTAAAAAAATTTCCAAGCCTCCTGGGAGCCATTGCCCCTGAAGGTGTCTGTTCTGTACGGTTCAGAGAGCCTGAAACCAGGAGCTAAGGATGTCAGGGTTGGTCCTGCTTCGGGCAGAGGGCTGCACTGATGACTTCAGAGGTCTCTTCCGGCCCTGGGACTCTCTGAAATGGTTTTGACCCTTGAAAAGAAGGGCTGCTAGGGCAGCTACTGAAATGTGAGCTGCTCCATCCAGCGAGAGGGGCTGTCGGCGTGTAAGGCGCAGTCCAGGGGAAGCCAGTGCTACTTTGCATTGAAAACTTGCTACTGTAGAAGGTGTTCGCAAGAAACGTTCCCGTGTCGGGACTTGTGCTGTTTAGAGCTTGTCGCCGGAAATTCTCACTTGCAGTTTTCAGTGACTCGTCACCAAGGAGTTATTAATGGCCAAAGTTGCTGTTGCAGCCAGGGTAGCACTTAGGGCCCTGGCTGGCCCAGGCCTCTGTGGTGCTAAGAGATGCACACATAAGGCACAGAACAGGGCCCTGCCCAGGAGCTTGCAGTCTAATCCAGAGGCTGCTAGAGGAATGGCAATGTCTGCTGCCATAGAAGGACAAAGGTCTGCCCATCCAGTGCTGCCTCTCCCCCTTCTGCCGCAAGGCTCCCCTGCTCTGCTCTGCTCTGGGGGTGAGGGCAGCCAGGGGTTGAAGTGGGAAGAGAGAGGAAAAAGGATGTTCTTCAGGTGGGGAGGGGGCATGCGAGTGGGCCAGTGAGCTCATGGCTTGACTGGTGGAAGGGGGAATATCATGCTCAGACAGGGAGGAGTCATGGACCACTTGCTCCTTCTGGCCTCGTCCTGTGAGGAGAGTGAGGCACTTCAGGCCCAGGGACGAGCAGGTAGTCCTTAGAAGCGGAAGTGTGCTGAGAGGGGCAGGGGCACGAGGGCCGGCCTGCACCTGCTTCACATGACCCAGGATCAGGAACAACAGCAGCACCTTCTCTGCAGTCTGGACCCCCAGCACCAGAGCCAACAAGAGCACCTGGTCCAGCAGGGGGCAGCGACATTATATGTAAATGGACCTGTAGGACCCACCCTGCGGGGCAGTGTCCAGAGATGTCTTGGTGGATCTACCCATTCGTCTCATGAAGATGGGACCAGGCAACGATCCAGAGGCATTCCTATTCATCTCTGAATGGGCAGCTGCCCAACCGTGGGCCACGCTATTGGCTCCATATCCAACTGGCCAGGCAAAGAGGGATATTGCAACCTTGCTTCCCGCCATGCCTCAGATTATGCCTGGGTGAAAGCAGCTAAGTGATGGTAGGAGGGAGAACAGCAAAATAAAGAGAATGGGCTTCAAAAAGGCAGCCTTCAGCAAGCTGAGCAAGCTGGTCGTAACGTCCCATGGGAAACAAGAGCAAAACAAAAACCAACTGGGACAGACAGACGTACTGAGGGTGCAGGAGTACATGAGTCCCCTGCATGGAAAGACATGAAGTATGGCAAGACATCACCCTGGCTGCCCCAGGAGATCCTGAATGATCTAAAAATCAAAAAGAAGCCCTAGAGTGGAAACTACCTCAGGTTCAACCGAATGGCCGGTTGGAATGGGAGAGGCAGACCCCACAGAGAATGGGTACCTGACATAGTAGGTTGGTGCAGGGCTAGTCTACAGAAACTAAGCCACTCCACGCTGGACAGGGAGAGATGGAAGGAAATAGGAAGAGAAGCATCGGACACCAACAGACGCTGAGCCCACAGTTATTGATGATGTTGATGATGACATCAAGTTACAAAGGACGAATATAAACAAATAAACACAAGTGTGTAGGGGCAAAATTGGAGAGGGTAACAAAAACATTTCACAAATATATTCAGAACAAGAGGAGGACCAAACTGGCTAGGTTCATTGCTCAGTGAAGATGAGAAAAACACCTCCAAAGGGTGGCTCTCTGGGAAGTAAGAGCCTATTGTGCATCATGTCAAGAGTGTCAATGAGCTGGACCTAATAGGAGTATTTGTGTGAGGTGAACTGAAAATACAATGTCTTTTGTTTTTACAGTGTACTGTAAATATTTTATAATGAAAATCAATATAAAGCGAGCACTGTATACTTTGGATTCTGAAAACACCAAAACACTTACACAGAATTCCATTCTTCTTTAACAGTGCAATTAATTGTGCAGTTAACTAAAATGAATGTTTAATTGTATGATTAATTGCAATTAATTTTAATGGCTAGACAGCCCAGATTTCACAATTGAAAATGTTTCAGAAAAGTCAAATGTTTAAGTTTCTGTGTGTCCCTTCCTGCCCAAAGAAATTGCATTACACCACAGCATTTGCATCATCCCTGGAATTTGACAAGTGTCACAAGAGGCAGTTTTGAAGGGCAGGACAGTTTTTTGTTGTTGTCGTGGTTATAAATTGACATCACTTGAACACTAGGCATAATTCTCCATTGCTGAAGCTGAGACAAAATAAAAAAGCCAATGGAGACGCCTGTCATCTGTGAATTCTTCCAACTACCTAAGTAAAGACACTGAGTGACTCACTGGTTTTGTGCAGTGCATTGTCAGGGGTCAGTTACTGTCACAACAACTCCAAGGTTGCTGCGGTGCGGAGGTGAGTTTCCAACCGTACATCTTGGCCAACTCCCCCTGTGCTATAAGCTGTGTCTACACGTGCACGCTACTTCGCAGTAGCGGCACTAACTTCGAAATAGCGCCCGTCGCGGCTACACGCGTCGGGCGCTATTTCGAAGTTAACTTCGACGTTAGGCGGCGAGACGTCGAAGTCGCTAACCTCATGAGGGGATCGGAATAGCGCCCTACTTCGACGTTCAACGTCGAAGTAGGGACCGTGTAGACGATCCGCGTCCCGCAACGTCGAAATTGCCGGGTCCTCCATGGCAGCCATCAGCTGGGGGGGTTGAGAGATGCTCTCTCTCCAGCCCCTGCGGGGCTCTATGGTCACCGTGGGCAGCAGCCCTTAGCCCAGGGCTTCTGGCTGCTGCTGCGGCAGCTGGGGATCCATGCTGCAGGCACAGGGTCTGCAACCAGTTGTAGGCTCTGTGGATCTTGTGTTGTTTAGTGCAACTGTGTCTGGGAGGGGCCCTTTAAGGGAGCGGCTTGCTGTTGAGTCCGCCCTGTGACCCTGTCTGCAGCTGTGCCTGGCACCCTTATTTCGATGTGTGCTACTTTGGCATGTAGACGTACCCTCGCAGCGCCTATTTCGATGTGGTGCCGCGCAACGTTGAAGTTGAACATCGACGTTGCCAGCCCTGGAGGACGTGTAGATGTTATTCATCGAAATAGCCTATTTCGATGTTGCTACATCGAAATAAGCTATTTCGATGTTGGCTTCACGTGTAGACGTAGCCTTAAGGTGCTCTCTTTCCACCTGGAGCAGCAAGAGAGATGAACAATCTTATGAGTCTCCTCCTAGTCCATGACCCTCCTTGTCTGTTTACACTGCATGTCACACCCTCTACTTCCGTGAGTTTTAAAATTGTAAATAGTGGCTCGGATAGCGCCTCCTTTGCCCAAAAAAGGTGCAAGTTGTAGTGGTGTCACTCCTACAGGTATGCCTATCAGCTACCAGTAACGTTCCATGCAACTTCTCACACCCTTATGCATTGCTAGACAGCTGCTTTCCAGCAGTGTGAGGAGGAAGGAAATACCCAGATTAGGAGGAATTCACATAACTGCTCTGAATAACACGGCCATAGTTTGTGATATCACTGCCCTACACAGAGAATGAAGCTATGTGAATTACTGAGGCCACAGGCAAACCTCAAGGAGAAGGAAAAGAAATGAAAACTGGTGTTGCTGTTTTTAAGACAGTGGGATTTTCAAAGAGATGCTAATAGATGTGTGGCAAGAAAAAAACTCTCCTGAACTTTGCAGGAATACCATGAACTCCTTGCATGGCAAATATTACACCAGGAAGAACATACTAAGTTGCAAGGCAAGCCATTGAAAGTTGGGGAATGCCAGGTTTAGCGTTGCCAGTGCAAGGCTAGTTTCATCCCTCTTGTGTCCACCCTGACTGGAGCACCATGCCCAGGCACCAGGCCTGGCACTACCCAGGCAACCTCTCAACTCTGGCACTACCTCAGTGTGGAGGATCCAACTTTCACCTTTGGCCACTTTGTCTTTTAGGAAATATAATTGGAGATACACATCTCCAAGAACTGGAAGAGACCTCAGGAGGTCATATAGTCCAGTCCCCTGCCCCCTTGGCAGGGCCAAGCACCCTCCCTGACATCTATTTGCCCCAATCCTTAATTGGCCTCCTCAAGGATTGAACAAAAGTAGGGGGAGAGGTAGATTTGTTGGAGGGTAGAGAGAGAATCCAGAGTGACCTGGATAAATTGGAGGACTGGGCCAAAAGAAATCTGATGCGGTTCAATAAGGAGAAGTGTAGAGTCCTGCACCTGGGGCCTAAGAATCCCAACCATTGTTACAGGCTGGGGACCGACTGGCTCAGCAGCAGTATGATAGAAAGGGACCTAGGGGTTATGGTAGATGAAAGGCTGGATATGAGTAAACAGTGTGCCCTTGTAGCCAAGAAGGCTAACGGCATCCTAGGGTGCATTAGAAGGAGCATTTCAAGCAGATCTAGAGAAGTAGTTATTCCTCTTTATTTGGCACTGGTGCAGCCACATCTGGAATATTGTGTCCAGTTTTGGGCCCCCCAGTATAAAAAGGATGTGGATTTGCTGGAGCAGGTTCAGCAAAGGGCAACAAAAGTGATTAAAGGTCTGGAGCACAAGACCTATGAAGAGAGGCTGAGGGATTTGGGCTTGTTTAGTTTACAGAAGAGAAGACTTAGAGGTGATTTAATAGCATCCTTGAACTTCCTGAAGGGGAGCTCTAAAAAGGAGGGTGAGAAACTGTTCTCAGTGGTGTCAGATGGCAGAACAAGGAGCAATGGTCTGAAGTTAAAGAGGGAGAGGTGTAGGTTACACATTAGGAAAAACTACTTCACCAGGCAGGTGGTGAAGCATTGGAATGCGTTGCCTAGAGAGGTGGTGGATTCTCCATCCCTTGAGGTTTTTAAGTCCCAGCTGGACAAGGTCCTGGCTGGGATGACTTAGTGAGGGTTGATCCTGCGTGAAGCAAGGGGCTGGACTAGATGACCTCCTGAAGTCCCTTCCCGCCCTGGGATTCTGTGAACTCAGAACCCCGGCTCTAGTAGGCCAATACGTGTATGTGTTAGCCCCCCGTGGGAACTGAAAAGCAAAGCCTCTGCTGTGCAACTGTACAAAGGCCGGGGCTGCAGGTCCCGCCTGTGCGCTTTGCCCCACGGTGCGCCCGCCGGCGCCCGTCCGTGCACACGAGAAGAACCCTGCACCGGAGTCAATCCCCTTGTAGCCGCCCCTGCTGGGACCGGCGCGCGCAGCCAGCCGCCGCGAACCCCCGCAGGCCACGCCCCCACCCCGTCCTCGAGCGCCCTCCCCTAGGGCACGTGCTTCCCGCGCGCGCTCCCTTTCTCCCGCTTCCCTCCCCTCCGCCGGAAGCCCCTCCTCCGGTGCGCGTCACGTCCGCCCGCTCGGCTCGGCAGCTCCAATATGGCGGCGCCCTGTGGCTCCTCGCAGCTCCCGGCCGCCGAGTCGCCGCTGAAGATCCCCAAGATGGAGGTGCTGTCGCCGGGCTCGCCGGGGGCGCTGAGCGACGGCAACCCCAGCCTCTCCGACCCCTCCACGCCCAGCGGCGCCTCCCCGCTGGGGCCGGCCGGGCCGGGTTGCGCCGCCGCCGCGGGGGCCGGGCCGGGGGGCCGCGGCGGGGCCTCGCCCTCCGTCTCCTTCTCGCCCGGCGGCGCCGCGGCGGCCGCGGCCGCAGCCGCCTGCCGGGGCATGTCGTGGACGCCGGCCGAGACCAACGCGCTGATCGCGGTGTGGGGCAACGAGCGGCTGGTGGAGGCGCGGTACCAGCAGCTGGAGGGCGCCGGCACCGTCTTCGGCAGCAAGGCCCCCGGGCCCGCCATGTACGAGCGCGTCTCGCGGGCGCTGGCCGAGCTGGGCTACGAGCGCACCCCGTCGCAGTGCCGCGAGCGCATCAAGGTACGGCGGGGCGAGCCGGGCCGGGCCGGGCGGGGGTCCGGGCCGGGGCGAGCGAGGGGACCCGGGGAGGGAGGCGGGCGGGCCGGGCCATAACACACGGCGAGCTGGGCTGGGCTGGGCCGGCCCGATTCGGTTCCGGGGGCGGCCGCTCCTGTGCCGTCCTGTGGGCTGGGCAGAGGCTGGAATCTTTGGGATACAGAGCCTCGCTGTCTCCTAGGGCCCTTGTAGCACAGCGGGGTGCGGCCTGGCAGCATCCTGGCCTGACCCCCTGGACAGCTCCCTTCTGGGGATGGCGTGGGCGGCTCTGGCCCAGGGCTCCGGGAAGGGGTGTTGGGCAAGGGCTTCGGATCTGCTAACTAGGCACTCAAGCAAATCACCTGTGCTGGGTCCCAGGGACCCCCATGCCCTGGGGCTGGGCTGGGCACCAGCCATGTGGCAGGTGTCACATTTGTGCTAATTCTACAGTCACTTCAGCACTGGGTTCGTTGCTTCTGTACTGTGCTTCTCTGGGGTGTGAGGTAGGGGAATGGGCGTTTACTCATGTAGCAAGACACCAGCTGTTGGTACAGAGCATCCTGAGCCACACAGACCCATCCTACGCTCATCCAGTGGGAAAGCTCCTACGTACTAGTTTTCTTGCAAGACTTTGTCAGACTATACATCTGGTGAAAACAGCTGAGTTTTTTCTCTGGTACCAGTTGAAACCAGGTGGCATGGAGGGGCACAAACTTCAGGCAGATTTTCAGTGTGCCTTGGGAGTGCACCTTCAGTGTAGTTCTTACTAGCCGAACCACTTGCTTCTCCTTTGTTCCAAGTTAGAATGTGCCCTATGGAGCCACAAGAAAGAACATCTTCTCTTTATCCTGCTCGAGTGTGCAATGAGTAGTGAAAACTTCTTCAAGTAAGGTACTTTAAGAATAGCACATGTGCTTCTCAGAAACAGATTTTCCCTAAATCCAGATTCATCATTTGGGTAACTTTTAATCTTTATGAGAGGTTGCATTTTTGTTTTGTTTAGAAAAATAACATAGGGATGGTCAGACCCCAGGTCCCTCTAACCCAATATCTTGTCTTCTAACAGTGGCCAATACCGAATGCCCCAGAGTAACAAACAGAATGGGTAATCAACAAGTAATCTCTCCCTTGTCATTTATTTCTACCTTCTGGGCAATAGAGGCTAGGCGTACCATTGATACCCATTCTGGCTAATAGCCATTGATGGTCCTAGCCTTGGTGAATTTATCCAGGTCTCTTTTGAACCCTGGTAAGGTTCTGTTCTTGTGTGTTGCGTGGAGAAATAATTTTGTTTGCTTTAAACCTGCCACCTAATAAAAAGAGATGGACAGCTAATGTTTGAAAGACTAGTTTTCTGACTAGTTAACCTTATTTTGTAATGGTGGTTGGCAGAGGACGAGCACTAGCATTTTGACCACAGTAAAAAGTTCAGGGTTTCCAGTGACAGATGCAAGCAAATGTCTAAGGTGCTTTTATGTTTTTAGTACAAATCATTACAAAAGTGAATTAATAATGTCTGTTTAAAATTACCAAGTCTTAACAGTTTTCTTTTCTGTTCTGTGATACTGGCCAGCGTTTTCAGCACTTTGTCAGTGAACAGAAATGCATGAGCAAGAGGTAGTACCAAGATGTGGTATTACTATGCTGTCAGTGAAGTTTTCTGGGTATCTAATATAGTATTTTTGAATAGTCTAGCATTCTTAACTATCCCAGACATTTTGGGCTTGTAGCATTCTAGAGTAGTGTTTCCCAATTTCAACTCAAAAGAATTTTGTGGAATCCCATTCCTAGGTTCTACCTCACTCAGCCCCCAAATGTGCCCCCCATCTCGAGGCTTTACCTACCTCAGCCTCCAAATCCACTCCCTTATCCCCAAGCTTTACCCCACAAACCAGCCTCAAACCTACTTTTCGTCTCTGTGCTTAACCCCTCTCAGCCCCAAACTGCCCCCAGGACTAACCCATCCGTGTTGCTGGCTGGGGAGCCTACAGCGGGCAGCCACGTGTGCCCAGCAGAAGGAAGGCTGGTATGGAGGTGTTCCATGGGGGAGAGGGTGTGAGCTGGAGGGGTGTGGCTGCTTGGATACCAAGAAGAGTGAGTGACAGTCAGTGGCTTCCTGGTCTGCCACTACTGAAGTAATGAAACTAAATTGAGTTGGTTTAACATCTGGATCCCTCTAGCCAGCCTGCCTGCCTGTCATTAAACCAATTAAATTCAGCTCTACTGTTTCAGCAATGGCAGGGCAGGGAGCTGCAGAGGAGTCAGCTATTGTAATGGGATTTTCTTGCAGAACCTTTATTTTCACCTTGTGGAACCCCAGGTTCCCGTGGAACCCCATTTCGGAAACACTGGTCTAGAGTAAACCTTTGAGAGTCAGGTACCAGACATCAGCTGTGATTCTTCTTTGCTGAGTACTTTAGTACTGTGCCCAAGCAGGGGGATTCCTGTGTTACCTCTGCCCATGGACTCTGAAGACAACTTGTCTTTGAAAAGTAGGGTTTTGCAGGGCACACCAGAAGCCAGATGGTTTAGAACACCCATTTGTAGGGCTGTTGGGCTTTGAAACTGAGGTGTGGTCCTGGATATAGTTCTCAAAGACCTGCAGTATTTCTTTAGTCCACTGGATTGTAGATTAAGCAGAATGTTTGAGAATACTGTACTACTGTGGGTATTGGGTTTTTTGTGTGTGTGTGTGTGTTTTGTTTGTTTGTTTTTTTGCGTGTGCTTACTGCTGTTCCCCCAGCTGGGAGAAGGGAGGGGGAGCAGCGGGACTTGGATAGCCTGCCTGTGGGCTTCTTACTGCTGCTCTGATTGGCCAGAATTCTGGCCAATCAGAGCAGCCGAGTAAATTGCCTGGGAGCAGGGGGTGAGGATGTAGAGCCATGTGCGTCTGGGGGTGCTGCAAAGGTAAGTGCACCCCTGTTGCCCAGACCTCATGCCTCCAGATGGCTCTTGTACCCCTCTCCCATGCAGACCCTCCCTTTCAGACCCCTCACACCAAACCCTCCACTGCTTCCCAGATTCCCTCATCCATAGGCTGCTCCTGCAACCTGCTCCGGCCCAGATCATCAACCTCTGGACTGCTCCTGCATCATCCCTCTCACCCAAGCCCCTTAGCCCTGACTCCCTGACTAATTTGTCTATGCATCAATGACCTGAAGAAGATACCCCACCTCAGGTTTAGTGCATGGTGAAAATTACTTAAAACAGTTCACAGTGTAGTTTTGGTTTTCTTTCATGAGTCTTCTGCAGTCTCCTAGGGGTATTAATGGTTAACCTGTAAGTCTCACCCAAAACAGATGAGGTTTACTGGTTATGTTAGGGTGAGACTTATCAGTTTTGGTTAACTGATGAGGGCTGCAGCACACCTTCCCCTCCCCCCCGCACCTCCTGCCTGCCATGGGCTGGGGGATGTTCTAGACTCATGGGGTCTGCTGCGGATCAGGGCACTGTAGCCCAGCCAAAGCAGCCCTCATCTTTGGCCCCTTGGGCTGCCTCCCACCCCATTTAATTGATACTTTAGCGGGTTAACTAATTAAATGGGATTTTACATTTCTAGTGTCTCCCTCACAATGCAAGAGTGGTGCTGCTATAGCATTAAGTGCTGACACTTTTTCTAGCAATGGGAGGGGTTCTCCCATCACTGATGATCATCCTCCTTAAGAGGCAATAGCTAGTTTGAAGCAAGAATTCTGTCCACCTAGCAGTGCCTACGTCTCTGAGATGTGGATTTTTCAGATCACTAAGAGACATTCATATGTCAGTCTAACTGGTCAATATACACCAGACTTTGGTTGCTATGGTGGTGAGAACCTTATGTAGTGTTTGTAGAAGACTCCTGGATTAATTCAGCTGTACTTATGTGCTGGGAATAAATTGAACATTCTTGGGAAATGTCACGCTGTTGGTTCTGTGTTAAAAGTGGCACTTGGATCACTTGGATTTGCGTGAGCCTGTTGGTTCGAGCAGGTTGGAAGAAGATTGCCAAAAAAGGGGTATACCGGAGTGAACATTTTAATCACTCTGTGTCCATGTGTTGCCTGCTCTAAGACAGATTCACTCTAGTGGGGTGGCATGGCGGAGAAGGATTTGAGCAGAACTTTGTCAGCTTGGATTGTTTACAGGCTAGCAAGATCAATGAATAGCTACATTATTTCATGTGTATGTTTCACAATGATGAGTAGAAGAAGAATGAAGGTTTCCTGTTATCAACCTTGAACTTGCAATATCTCCAGGAGCAGCAATCCTTTGTTAGATAGTGAATCCAGAAGGGCTTGTAGGGAATCTGCTACACTTGTAATGAACAGTTTGGGCTGTTATGAGCATGGAAAGAATCACTGTTAAAATCATTTGCTTAACATTCTTTTGTCTACTCAAAAGAAAACAGCAGTCATGTAGCACTTTACCTAACAAATTATGTTGTTGGTCTTTCATGAGCTTTTGTGGGGCAAACCCACTTCTTCTGAAGGTGTATCAATGGGAACCAATCTATAAGTGAGTAAATTCTATATGAGGCTGTATCTCAGGCTTCCTGCCACAATGGACCGGTGAAGAACAGCAGTTCAAGTTAATGCTGGCCAATATTGTGACTCAGCTGCTGCCACTTGCTTGTAACAATGACTTTTTTGGTGCATTCTTTTTACATCTTGAGCACATTCCATTAGGGACCTTAACGTGTTACAGCACAACTCACGACAGTGAGATCATGCTGTGACCCAATCTTTTACATATCCTGGAACCCTGCTGTTACGAGGTTCTTCAGCATAGCTGCCTCGGAAGATGAGTACAGTAGAATCTCGATATTTGCCAGGTTTCCATGTTGAGAACCTTCACAAATGTTGAATTTTGTGAATATGGCAGCCCCCGGCTGCTGGCGCTCCCTGTCCAAGGCCCGGGAGGGAGCAGTGTCTGCTGGCGCTCCCTGCCTGGGGTCCCAGGGGAAGCGACCACTCCCCAATAACTGAATTTGCAAAGGTTTGTGAATATAGAGACCCTACCATATTGCATGAAAAGCATGCTCAGAGGTCTGTTCACCATAGTGCTGCTTGCTCAAAACCAGAATTCTCTCACTCAGTGTCCAGCACCAGCTAAGGCTGGCATTTTTCAAAGGCACCAAGAGTTGGCTTGCTGCAGAGGTTACTGAGTGAAAATCTTGACTGTTTATGAATGTCGCTAGAGTAAATGATCACTGGAGAGTCTAGTTTTCCATGATAACCCCAAATTCTCTCAAACATAAAAATATGGGGTGGTTTTTTCTGTGATTAATATTAAACTCCTAAATGTACTTTTCCTAGTCACACTGCATATGTAGATATTGAACACTGTTTTGTTGATACAATCGGACTCCATTTATCTGATCTAATTAGGACCAGGGCCAGCTCAGGTAATCAAAAATCTGGGTTATCTAGACAGCTTTAAACCGCAGGCGATAGGACTTGGCCTGTCAGTCCTGGTTCAGTTAATCCAGAAAGGGTAATGGTTGGAGGCTCAGATCAATAGGGCTCTATTGTATGATTTTTTTACCCACAAAATGTGAAAAACTGAAGATTCTCTGTAAAAAGATGTTCCATTTTTCCCCATTGCAAACAGATTCCTGCTCATTACAGTTATACCTTCTGGCTTAAAATAACAACACCTGTGGCATTCCAGTGAGCTGTGCATGCCTGGCTCCCTGGGAAATGCCAGCCTAAATCATTTAAGCAATTAAATAAATCTGTAGCTGAACCTCAATATTGATTTTTATCATCTGTTTTAACTGGTATCCCTTGATGTACATTTAAGAAACTGTAACATTCATTTTACCCATAAAGTATTTGATGTGCTACTTAAGTTGTGATTTATTTATCTTGAGTGTTTTTAAACAAACTTTATTTTGGTTTTCTTCAGCACTTAATTCCATGGAATCTGTAGAATCTTGATTCACCTCCCTCATCAAATCATCTAGTAAGAATAGTTGGGTTTTTTTCCATTTTTGTCTGTTCTATCAAATTAGTGTATCCTGTTTTGAATTAGGGTAAAATACAAAGCGTGATCTCAGTTCTTGTAACATCTGCATATGGTTTTCTTCACATATGCACAGCTGGACTGCAATCTAGAAATGAGCCTACTTTTAAATTTGGCCAATCTAATGATTCTGGTTTAAATTTAGGGATTCATGTGCAACAGTTCTAACAGTTATTGCTATCTTATGTCTTCAAAAGGTGAAGTGTTGAATATAACTTTGATCTAAAAAGTTCTCTGGAACAATCAACTGCTTAACCATGAAGCACAGAAAAATTGGGTCTTAATTTCCACATCAGTGAGATTCCAAAATGGTTTCCATGGCCATTATTTTCCTCTTCTCCAAATTTTAAACAACATCCTTAATTTTACCGTTGCTTGGCTCTTCCTTCTGATCATTCTCTGTGTCTTCAAATTGCTTGTGATCCCATCGTTCTTGTTAGCAGAAAATATATTTGCTGGAATACCTGTAGTCGTTACCCTGTGCTGTTCTTACTTTTCACTATGTGAGAGCTGAAGAAATATTTTATTTAGTAGAGAAATTGGGCACATTGGTTTCCCTGGCCTTGGGCTAGCTAGCCTTGTGCAGTAACCTGAGGAGAGTCTCTACTGCTTGATTTTTTTTATTCAGAATTTCAAAAATCCAGCTAAATTCTGGAGAAAGTGTCTCAAAATGCCCTATCCACAGCTGGTATGAAGTGCAAATTCATTTTTTAAGCTATGTGCGCTCCCTTTTCCTAAAATTTGTCTTTCAGGAGTGAACAAGCTTAGTTGTGTAAAAACGGAGCTTTTTATATAGTGCTTTCCATTGTTAGGTTGCATGTTCAGTAATACAGTATGAAGATTAAAAAGTGATGGAGTAGTGACCCTGGTGCTCTTCAGGATTAATTATAACTGAGTTACAGTATTTGGATTATGTGGTCTCATCTCAGTCCGAACATTTAAATGAAGTCATTGAAAACAATACACGTATATTCACTCTGGCAGGCGCAGTGTCTAAAATCTTTAGTCAGTCAGTATTCTCTGACCAAAACAGCAGAAATGCTCAAAGATGTCCCTTGAGGTTTCTTGAAGGAAAGAGTATTGTTAAATAGCATACCCTGATCATTTTGAAAAAATACTCTGTGGTAATGTTGTACATCTTAAAGTCCTTTTGCGCAATTACCCCTCCAGTAACATACATACACTTCTTCAGCCAAGGAGAAGTATTTTCTTTGTGCATTTGACAACACTTGGTTTACAACTTTATCACTCAGGCAGAGTTTTCAAGTTTATCTGCATCCTACTATAGCTACAAGTATCACCCATCTGTCAAATTAATGTGATTTTCCAGGAGGATCATACTCTTCAGACTTGCAACATAACGTTGTGTTGATGCTGCTAATTTTTTTGAATTTGACTCAGTTTGATCATTTTGCTATCTTCCATTGTATGGGCTGCTGCCTTGTTGATCCTGGGGTATTAGACAAGGTAGATGAAGCAACATCTTACTGGACAAACTTCTGTTTGGGGAGACAGACAAGCTTTTAAGCTATATAGAACTCTTCTTCCAGTCTGAAGCAAGCTTGAAATCTTCTTTCACCAGCACGTATTGGTCCAATAAAAGGTGTTACTTCATAAGAGTTGCATTCAGCCAGGGTGTGAAATCCATTTAAAATATTGACAATACATCCACTGTTGGCTGAACACTGTGCGACCATCCAGGCGTTGATATCTATCAGTGTCATGCTGATTGTAAGGAAAGAACTTATAACCTAATCGTCACTTGTCCCAAATCCTGAGTTGTATTCCAAAGTAACTATCTCCACTGATCTTTCCACATGGTTGCCATGATCTTAGTAGTTGAATGTGTACAGCAATTGTACTCCATGCTGGTAGATTTCTGCTGATCTTTGGATAGTCTCAGCGGACACTTTTACAATTAAAAAAGAAGATCTTAAACAGTTTTCATATGATTTAAACCATGTCTGGAGATGAAAATGTATCAGTCACAGAAGAAAATAAACTCACAGGATATTTTAATTGGAAAGTCTCTTCTGCTAGATGAGACCCAAAAAGGGAAAACAACTATCTGTATTTGACTTAAAGAGACAAAACACCAGCATTCATGTATTAAGATGTGACTTGCAGAGGTTTTCTTTAAGAGGTTTTGCCTTTTTTTTCCCTCCTGCATTATGAAACTTAACACTTGTGGCGTTTAAGTTTTCTCTAATACCAGTCAAGGCAGTCTGGTTTTCCCTGGCTGTCATGAAGGCCCTTATCATGTAGTCTGAACTCAGGTCATTGATACCATTTTTTTTTTTTTTTTTTTTAAACCCAAAGACTCCTAGCCCGAGCACAGTAGGTGCAGGTCCCTCAAGACATTCTATTTACTGCTGCCCATGTGCAGGGTTGCTAGATTCTTTTGGCTTTTTTCCTGTGTGGGCAGAAACCATACATATTACTAAAATGACACAGGTAAAGCAAGGGCACAAAGCGTGTGCTGATTGCATACAGGTATGAGGGATGCAAGCACAGCTAGCAAAGCTACTGGAGCCCAGGATTTTGCAAAGTCACAGAGAGGTCGCCGTGTTGGTCTGCATCCTAACAACACAACAGAGCAGTCCTGTAGCACTTTAAAGACTAACAACATAATTTATTAAGTGATGAGCTTTCATCAGGCAGACCCACTTCTACAGCACTGTCTCCAGATCTGAAGAAGTTGGTCTGCCCCGTGAAAGCTTATTGCCTAATAAATTATTTTGTTAATCTTTTAAAGTGCCACAGGACTGCTCTTTTGGTGTGTCAGCATGATGGTTTCCTGGGAGGGCCATTTGCTAGCCTAGGGTGCCCATCACTGCTCTAGAGCACATCTCTTGGGCATCCCATTTTAAATTAAAGATTTCAAATCTCAATCCAGCACATCGACTGTTAGGCTTTTCCAATGGCCAATATCTCTACAACTGAGAACTTGTTTCTGGGTTGAGTTTCCAGTCACTGGCTCTTACCCCTTTTGTCTGATAGGATACACTAGAGGGCTTTAATCTCCTGGGCTGATACTTATAGATCAAATTCAAGTTACCTCTGAATCCTTTCTTCAGTAAGAGGAACACGTTTAAATACTTCAGGTCTCAGTGTGAGGCAGGTTTTCTAGGTAATTATTGCAGCTCTCCTTTAAATCTCCAGTTTATGAACTTTCTTGGTTGTAGGACTTCCTGTATCTCAGCCTACATGAGAGTGGCTCTTCCTGCTGCTACCTGTAAGGAAGAAATAAATTATAGTAGACATATGCAGCAATGATGGGGTTGAGTTTTTGAACTTCCATGTGACCCTTTTTTTTTTCCTTTTAAACTATTGGACGAGCAGCTCCTGAAGATTGCTGTGGGCTGTTGCTGACGTTATTCATGTGTCCTCTCCTAGGGGTTGAAAGTATGAGTAGATTGCAGGCCTTAACACTGAGAGCTCTGAACAAACAAAGTGCCTAGGTTCCTCTAGAAGACACAGTCATGACTGGTTACCCAAACAGGTAACCGCTATCTTTCTCCTTAAGTTGACTACAAGAGTATTGCAGTATACAACTTAATCTGCACTTATCAGTTCCAAGTAGATTGTATAGTCTGTCTTGGGTAGCAAACTGTCACATTAACAATCCAATACAGGTTAGCCTATTGCAGGGGCAGACGTGACCTCAGATTACCTGGAAGGCCTGACCACTGCTGCCCCCTGCACTGCCCACAGCAGTGGGATCTGTTGGGGAATAGAGAGAGTACCAAGCACGCTCTGCTTTTCCACAGCTCCCGCTGCCACAAGCATTGGAGGGGGCCCTCAATCACTGCTGCCACCCTGCACCAGGCCCCGTACGTAATCCACAAGGCCATGTCCCTCCAGTGATGGGCTGCAATGGGGGAGGGGAGAATGGGCCTGCCCTGCCTCACAGGCCAGATTGAAAATCCCCACATGCATGGCTGGTGGGAGTTGAGACGCCTGCTCTAAGGCATGTGCCTCAGCCATTGCTGATGAGAATCCCTAACAAACCGCTGCCTTAGTCACATGAACTGAGTGAGTACAGAAGAAAAGTCCAACATGTCTGAGTGCTAGTTGGTGGCCAAATGAGTCCTACAAGCAAAGCAAGTGAGATCTGTCTCAGCTTTCTGTCCTCTTGTGTGAGGGTTGTCACTCTGAACTTGTCCTACAAATGACAATGTTTGGTGGGTTTGTCCTGTATTCCATGGACAGCAAAGGCTCAACTCTTAGGACAGAGGCAAATGAAGCTCCTAAGGTTGTCTTCCACTTACCTCTGTAAAGACAGACTTCCTCTCACTACGGCAATAGGCATCTGCCATCCCTTACACTCCTACAGTGGACAGAGTGGGCCTGTTTCCGCACCCCAAATTCATGTTTAAAGTGATCTATGGTGCTTGTGTAATCAGGGCATCAATTTCCTTCTGTTGTTCTCCAGCCCTTAATCGCACCAAGGAAGCATTTGCCACCCCAGGGTCCACAATGTGGACAGAAGACTCTTAGCTATATAAAGGGGACCAAATAATAAAAACATCCTTGGTCAGCCTGGCTCATAGGAGTAAGAGGCAGGTCAGTCTTGTTCAACCCACAGGGGATTCATACGCGCAGTTTGACAGTTTTGACTTGTCGTATGTTCAGCCAGCGGTGGGGGTTGGGTTACATTCAAAAAGGTCTAAGGAGCTGCTGATGCTTTTGTAAAAATTTCTCCTGCTGAGCTATGCTGCTCTGTGACTCTGGGCTCTTATTCAGCATCGCTGCTTTGACTTGGCCTTCTCACCTTATGCCCAATTCAAAGCACTTTCTGCCTATGGAAGCTCGATTATTGTTTGTTTGTGGAAAGAGAAGCCACTTGGCCAGCTCTCGAAGGGACAGCAAGGATTCCTGAGTTTATGGATGGAATTGGTGGTGGTTTTGGCTTCTGTCCCTTAGGTGTCTTATGACTACAGAGCACTGGGGAGGAGGCAAGAGGAGGCTTGAGGCTTCTGAGCTGAGCGTACACTTCTCTCAAGAATGTGCATCTAGGTGACCAGTGTGACAAATCAGTCTTACCGTTTCTTGTCCTGCAGGGTGATTTTTCAACTGGACTTGGCTATTTGTTCCCTATAGGTTCTAGTAACCATTTTTAGTAAGTGTATTAGACTCTGACACTAATTCCTGTCTCTTTAATCATTCTCTCATTGAAAAGTTCTTCAGGGTAGAAGTTACTAAAAGCACATCTAGTATAGAGATGTTAAATTCCAAACCCCTTCAGTCCCTTCTGTTGCTTTTCTTGTATCTGGCACCCTGGCAAGAGGACTTCTGAGATGGAACGTTAGTAATATAAAGATGTTTTAATGTAACAACAGCCCGTTGGGCAGGCTCTACCCACCATTCCAAATTTTATTGCAGAAATAGTGTTTTACTGGTCTCAGTTTCATTTTTTCAGCCAAATTGTCTTTAAAAAAACAAAAAAGCCCATTTGCACAAGGAGAACTAATGGAAGTGTCCTGAGAAGAACAAAAATTCAGTTCATCCATATTTTTCATCTGGTATGCAGACTTTTAAGCTCTAAAGGGACTGTTATCAGCTGCAGGTTGAACTTCTCTAATCTGGAACACACTCACCTGGCAGCATCTGTAATCCAGCATGATTTTAGTTTGCCAAACAACCACTTATCATGGGTATGGCCAAGTTTCCCACAGTCACATAATGTTTGTTTACAGGCACCAATAGTGGCTGCCAGTGTTTTGTACTGTCCTTTAGCTGTAATTTACCCCTAGATGTCTTCTGAGAACCCAGTAGGCATTGGAAGCATTGGTGGTGCTGCTAGACAGTGTTGATTTCTTGTGGTCTGGCAAATTCTCTCATTCAGCGCTGGTCAGGTCCCCAAAGTGCTTGAGGAGAGAGGTTCAACTTGTAGTATGACCACCTCCTTTAACACAAACTGAGTTTCACCCAGAAATTCTAGCATGACATCCATAATTTCTATTGGACCATACCTGTTTTTATTTTATTTAAAACTTCCAGGTAATTTCAGTGTTTTATTACAAAAATAATTGAAAAGGGAAGTTTTCTGGGCTGTAAATATTCTTTTTTCCTGTGCCTTCTGTTTTGAATTTTTTTTTAAAAAAAAATTCCTTTCATGTTCTGAAATGTAGTTTTTCATTTTAGCATGAAAAGCGGATCACTAACTTTCGGTTTGCTCTGAATGCTGATAGCATGGATAATTATCTACACCCATGGTGGCCTGTATCTCCCAGGCACTGGTTTGAAAACAGTCACTTGGGTACTCATATACATATTCTGGTACTTCTGATTTGGCTTCACCAAAGCCTGGGTTGGCTCTTTGCTGCAAGGGGGGGAAAAAAAAAAAAGCTAATTAGTGAGCTGCTGTGTCTCCTGCCAAAGCAGGAAACTTGGCCGAGACACGCTTCCAAAATATGAGTGAAAAATAAGTAAAAACCAGCACCATTGTTTTTGTTAAACCTGGGAGATTTTCAGGCATAAATCAATAAATTGAAAACCAAGCACCGTAAATCTTTTTTATCAAGATCTGAAGAATCTTACAGCGGAGATATGTAGGCCCATTACCTGGTTACACAAAGGTTAAGCACTACAGAAGACTTTCTATGCTGAATTATTTTCCTTTAATTTGAAAAGTTTGGTGAAATAAACCAGAGTTAGCTGAAGATCACTAACGTGTGTGAGACTTTATCTAACATTCTTTGCTCGTGTAGCAGCTTCTCAAACCATTGCACTTTCCGCCTGTTGCCCTCTTTCATGGAACTCATTACTATTACTTAGCTACATTGGTGACTCATAACTTGCATCAGATAAATCAGGTATAAAGCTTCAGAAAACATACACAGTGGGAAACTGACTGATGGGCCAGTACCAATATTGATAGCCTGGAAAACTAACTGCTCTGTAGGGCATGGTGTCAGCATTTTCGGGGGGAACCCGAGGAGGTACGTGTATGCCACAGCAGTTCCACTCTGGCTGAGCGTGCAGTACAAGCTTTTCAGGATTTCCCAGTGTCCCATTTTCTGTGTACAGTTTTTAAGTTGTAAGTGAGCAGAGAGCCTTTATCTTCTGAATGTAGAGCATCCATTATCTCTTTAGTAATAACAAAATTTGAGAAGGTGGCTGATGGTTCGCACCACATGTTAAACGGTTATATTTAAAAAGTTGCTCCTTCTCAAAAGACATGAGGGTAGAAAGGTGTTGGTAGTATGTACAAAGACGTGAGTTGTTAATACAACTGGATCCCTGCTCAAGGGCATCCTGGAAGGGACAAAGGTACTACAAGTCTTGGAAAAAGCCCATCTCCAGTGATAACACAGGAATTCCTATAGGCCTAAGGAGAATTAAGTCTTCCATCAAAAACAACCCCCCATGTTCCCAGGTGTTATAACTGTGCAGAAAATCTTGAATGTCTTGATGCAGTGCTGATTTCTTGATCTTGCAAACAGTAGCCCAGTGAAGTGGCTAATTCCCGTTAGTTTAACAGCCATGCAGCTCAGATGAGACTCTCCCAGTTTTAGCTCTATGCTGTAGAGACCTAGAGGTATCCAGGATGGAGAGTGCCTGTGGGAAGTAGAAAATAGTGGAAGTCCCCCCATTTCCAGGGAAGGGAAGTAGAGGTCCCACCAACAGTTTTTAGCTATGGTGTTTTGGGTGGGGGAGCTCTTCTCTTAAAGACACTAGTGAAGTTGTAGAATGCTTTCAGTTTTCAGAGGTGGATAGAGTCATCCAAGCAAAGTTCTGGACCCTTTTGGCAGTGATCTTGGAGTTGACATCTATCCTACTGAAGTATCTGGGAATGTGTTCTGACCAGGGTATGTACTGCCTCATTCTTCCTTTGCACAGATTTCTGTTCAGTAGGTGCTTGGTGAACTTTTTGCTGCTTTCTTAGCCAGATAGCATTCGTGTTGACAGCTGAATGAAGTAAATGGCTGCTAATAATGTTGCCTTTGAAGTCTTGCAGGGATGTTACAAATTATCTGCTTGAGAGAACTCTTTTTCTGAAATGTAAACTTAAGTTTTAAGTGGTTGAGCCAATGTTTGCAGATCTTGAGGCCTCTCGGAAGACCTAATCAGAAGATACTGAAGCTTCTCAGTTAATTTTGCTAGAGACAACCTTGTGTTTGTTTAGCATGACTATTAATAAAGCAGTTAGAATCTCATAGGCCTCAAAATTGAGAGAGCTGCAATAGCTGCTCAGCTGGATATGGCAGTATTGCGAGGCTTGTAAGAAAATAAAATCTTTAGGAAAAATTTTTAAAATTCGAATACAGCGATTTCTAAAAGCTCATAGGAATGATATGCAGTGGTCGTGTAATCCTGTCAGTTGTAGGGTCTCAGATACGAGGTGAGTGAAGTAACATCTTTTATTGGACCAACATCTGTTGGCGAAAGACAAGCTTTTGAGCTTACCCAAAGTTCTTCTTCAGGTTGCAGCTGGTATGGTTAGTTTTCACGCTACCCTGTGACACTAAGAAATGAGGTGAAAAATGAAGCCTCATTCTAGAATGAGAGCAGCTATCTGAGTGTAGTTCTACACTACAAAGTGACTGCTTGTAGTAGTGATATCTTCCTCCCCACAAGTAGTCTCCTCCCATGTACCTGCATGTTCCCTGCTTGGGCTGCTCACTGACCTATCCAGTGTTTGTTTCTTTAGCCCTGCAGTATCACTCCCACTCCCAGCCCTTGAAGAGGGATGCCGTTCTCTCATGAACATCAACAGATTTTTAAGCATCAAATACTGGGGCTGGTTCTACCCTCAGTTGCTCATCTAACCCCATCGAACACACAGTTGTTGGACAAGTGGAAAGTGATGCTCAAGACTTGAAAGCTTTACCCAACGCCTACTAATGGAGAACTCTGCCTACTAACCAGTGGTAAATATCAAAGACACAGGTGGAAAAGGAACAGTAGCCCCGTGAGCAATACCCCATTGAGAAGCCCAATGTTTCGACCACCCATGCTGGTATTTCAGCTAAGAAGATTGTCCTACAACTTTGCTTGGGGAGGAGGGAACCTGGAGTTCTTGTACCAGCTCTGCTTACTAAGAGTCCTTGAAAATCCCTCGCTCCAGTTATGGAAGAAAAAGGGGTTTCTCTTCCTCTCCCTCTAGGATCTCCTGGCTGTTGCATCCTTGGTGGCTAAAGATCTCTGCTACTTTGCACTGTCCCAGCTTCCTTTTTTAACTCTTACCTATCAGTGGGCAACCTGTGGCGTGAGAGCCACATGCAGCCCATTGGGGTTCTGTGTGTGGACCCGAGAGATTGCCAGATCCTTCTGGTTTCCATCTGCCTGAGTTTTCCCCCCCAACAAGTCTGACTAAAGTGGCGCGCCCATGAAGCAAGGGCATGTTCAGTGAGGTTTGTGCTCATTGTGCTCGCTGAGAGCTGTGCACTCCCTCTGTATCTGCTCAAAGCAATGCTACAGTTCAGTTGGCACACGCTGCAAACTCTAGGTACACAAGCACAGTTAGCAATGCTATGCTGTCCTGGGAAACCGTCTTGGTTACAGCAGTCTTGTGGCCCCCTGAAGTGGAGGGCCACTCATGTGGGCCACTGACTAGCCCAGGTTGCCCATTGCTGCTCTTTAACGTTGGACCTGCTTTTGGTACTGTTCATCGCTTTCCCAAGCAGCAGCATGAAATTAATGAGAGACAACCAAGCTTGATTTTTTTTTTTTTCTTCCCCTCCCAAGGTTGAGCTTGAAGGGATGGCAGTTACAAGAAAATTGAGTCCATCTGATAAGGAAGTCCTTGAGACATAGAAAATATGTAACCCCACAATGCAATTTTAGCCACTTTTCAAAGTAGAAGTACACTTTGTATTAAAAACATTCAGGGGCATGAATAAAGAACTTCTAAACAGCTCCTTCTTGACTGGGAAAATTGGAAGCAGATGCATCAGAGTTGGATTTCATGCTGTAATTTATAATGCATAGTGCTTGCTACTAACTCAGCCACTAGAATAAGAAATCAAATAGGTACTAAAACCTGGTCTGATCTTGGTAAACTGTCTTTATTGGAGGCTTCAAAATCTGGACTGGACTCTGTTGTAATGGATCATTACATGTGACCAGCTTAGTATTGTTTCTTGATGATTTGATATTTGAGTCTGGGAATTGGGAGCATTATTGATTTGACCTCTTTTAAATTTCAGCAGCTTCCCAAGAGACAGAGTGAGTTAGTAAGGAATGCAAAATATGTAAGTAATACGTTTTACTAGCTAACTAGTTTAGGCAAACGTTTTTTACCTTGTATCTTCTTACCAGAATAAGGAAGGTTGGACTCTCTTTGCTTTTGGGAACTCTTGTTTCTATCTTTCTTCCACCCCCACCTTCTCCAAACTGTGGGCACAACAGCTGTAGTCTCTCCTTCCTGTAGAAGGTGTGCATCCTACGGGCTGGTTGGTATGTTTGATGGTACTTCATGTCTATTTTCCTGTAATTTGTAGCAGGCTTAGGGATTTTGAGAGCGAGGGAAAAATAAAATATTTAACTTTGAAACTGGTGAATGTGTAGGTTCTGTACAACTTTGTTCTTTGTAATAGGCATTCAGGCTAATGCATCATATGTTAAGAAGCATCACAACTTAAATGTTCCTGTCTTACAAAGGTTAATTTGGCAGCTTGGTGATGGATTCTAGTACTTGAGCACACGTAACAGAGACTGAGCAGTACGAAGTAGACAGATTGTCTAGCATTCTCATTCTGCTTGCAGATGAGCGTGTGCCACTCTGGAAAGCTGGCACCCGTCGAGTAACAGAAGGTCTTGTGTCTTAGACCCTCCGCAGGTGTTACAGTCGAGTGAAAGAACATGGTGTTGGGAAAAGGAAAAGCAGTTACACGTTTGAACAGTTGGAGCAGGTGTTTGGTCAGGGAGGATGGGACTCACAACCCTGCCAGCCTGTACTCATTAATAGTAGCGGCTTGTACCAGGAGCTGGAATCAGATGGCAGCACTATGGAGGAATATTCACAGGAAGACTGGGGAAACCACAGTCAAGATCTTCACTGCTACCAGGGTGGAGACCCGGATTTAGGTAAGAAATTGACTATCGATCCTTTCTGATTGTTTGTTTGTTTGTTTGTTTTGCTGGTACTTGTAAACCACTTTAGTAATACTACTGCATAATCCCAATCAAACCAATGCTATAATGCTGCTAAAACCCCTTCTGTGTATTTCGTATACTTACAGGCTTAAGACTTGTCATAAGTCAGAACGCTTCTTGGGAAGTAGAGGGAAACCACTTCTTATAACTTGTACAGTTGTTTAAGTCTAAGGTGCCTAATTTGCAGGCCTTCCTGGGGTTGTCAGACACGTCTCTGTGTAACTGTAAGTTGTGGAGTAAACTGATCAACTGCTAGTTTTTATTGCTAGTGAATTCTAACACGTAAAATATTGCAGTAGCTCTTTCTGACAAGGTGCTACTGTAGCCCCCTGTCTTAAAGTCTGAGAGTTGAGTGTTGCTTAAAAGGAACTTGAATGCAGGAGTGGAAGGAATCTTGACATTAGAGCTCAGTATAAACTCCTAATTTGTTAGGAGACATAAAAAGCTACCAAGCTACAGTTACTGTTCTACTGCGCAAGGAAAACTGCCAGATGTTTGCTTTTGCTAAAAATATATATTCATTCTTCCACATGCTCTTGCCCAGCCCTGATGTATTACAGATCCACTTTCTTGAAAATATGCTTGCTTTTGGCTTCTGAGTAAGTATTTTGTATAGTGGTACATTCTTGCTTACAGTGAATAGGAAGGAAAAAGGTTTATATATGTATCGCGTCTAAGGAAGCTTATCAAAGTTCATTTTAAAGAATTATTCCAATATGATTGTAAGAGCAAGGCAGTATTTACCAAAGGCACTAGTCTTGCTTTTCTATCATTTTTGTAAGTTAAATTAGGAGCAGGAAGACTCACAAATGTACTTCCATCTGCAGCTGTATTCAGGGATTGGTAAATTCTTTCACCAAGAAGAGGATTAAATTTAATATTTTCATATGAAAATAGCAAACTTTCCCTAAGAGAAATAAAGTGTGAGAACTGGGAATATTAGTGCTTCATTTAAAGAGGGTCAGAATGTGACAGATGTGCACGAATAAGGCATAAAAAGGAGCTACTTTTGAGATACTGGAGAAGGAAAGGCGAGAAGCCAGAGGTAGTTGTTAAACTGTGTTTTTAAAATGTACATGAGGAGTGTAATTCTAAATAGGGGTTTGAGTGATTCAGGCTTTACTCATGTCAATAAAATTATAGCAATCTTTAGCCGTGTCTACACGTGCACGCTACTTCGAAGTAGCGGCACTAACTTTGAAATAGCGCCCGTCACGGCTACACGTGTTGGGCGCTATTTCAATGTTAACATCGACGTTAGGTGGCGAGATGTCGAAGCCGCTAACCCCTTGAGGGGATGGGAATAGCGCCCTACTTCGAAGTTGAACGTCGAAGTAGGGCACATGTAGACAATCCGCGTCCCGCAACATCGAAATAGCGGGGTCCGCCATGGTGGCCATCAGCTGAGGGGTTGAGAGACGCTCTCTCTCCAGCCCCTGCGGGGCTCTATGGTCACCGTGGGCAGCAGCCCTTAGCCCAGGGCTTCTGGCTGCTGCTGCCGCAGTTGGGGATCCATGCTGCATGCACAGGGTCTGCAACCAGTTGTCGGCTCTGTGGATCTTGTGTTGTTTAGTGCAACTGTGTCTGGGAGGGGCCCTTTAAGGGAGCGGCTTGCTGTTGAGTCCGCCCTGTGACCCTATCTGCAGCTGTGCCTGGCACCCTTATTTCGATGTGTGCTACTTTGGCGTGTAGACGTTCCCTCGCAGTGCCTATTTCGATGTGGTGCTGCGCAACGTCGATGTTGAACGTCGATGTTGCCAGCCCTGGAGGACGTGTAGACGTTATTCATCGAAATAGCCTATTTCGATGTTGCTACATCAAAATAAGCTACTTCGATGTAGTCTTCACGTGTAGACGTAGCTTTTATGTGCAGTTAAGATTGAAAGTATTTTGTTTTGTGAATGGTTGAGAAAGGTACTTAGGGCACACACAATCCAAATGGAATACAGATACGTTATTCCAGTGCTTGCTCTTCAAATGTGCTATTGAAGGCAGAATGGCCTTTTTCAGAATGTAGTTTACAAAGAAATTGGCTTGTGACTTAATAGCAGGAATTACTGTCGAAAGATCTTGCACACATGTAGCCAGGTTCTGATCCTATAGCTAACCTTTAAGTTGTGGTGCTGCTGGTTAAGGGCTGAAACTGTGTACTCAGAGTGTGACATCAGAATTTTACTGCAAAACACTAAGTGAGCTCCTTGCTACCCTTGAAAGGGAAATGCTTTGGGAGCATTCTCAATGTGTAATAATCTGTTGGAACTTTGCGTTTCAGATGAAATGCCTCCCACAAAGAGAACATTAAAGATAAAGCAGGAATCTTCAGAAGAAGCACAGTAAGTAATTTACGAATGTTTTTACCATTGAATGCATGTCCCTAAGGGCACTATGCGAGAGGAGGATATTTGAAACTTCTGACTATAATTATAAATACATTGTGCAAGACTATTGAAGAATCTGCTTTTTGCATCGTTCCAGTTACCTCAAAACATGTGGAAAGCTTCACAATGCAAATCTCTTCTGGCTGTGTTATACAGCCAAAGAAACAGAACTCTGACATGCATGCAAATGTTTAAACTGTGTATCATACACATCATAACTTTTGGGGATGAGGGTGGGCAGGTTGTGTGGGGCTGTGGTAAAAATCCTAGTTTTTGCATCTATTTGTAGTCTGATTCCTCCTGCCTAAAGTTTTTGTCCCTTTTAAGCAGGTAGGAAAAGCTTATTTTAAATGTAGAGGTCCATTAAAGTATAAGAGTATTCCCACTAATGAGTGCATCTATAGAAGCTTAAAACTAGTACCCAGACATCTATCTAATAACAGCCAGGAATACAGACAATTAGCTGAAAAGAAAGGGAGCAATCAGGGAAAGGAGGAGAGGGGATTAGCTTTGAGTCTTACTTGCCTTATGCTTAAGTACAGGTGACTTAAAGCATTGAGCGTGATGGGAGGATGGGTGAGTCGATTCTGTGCCTAGGTGATAATTTTTTCTGCTGCTTGGCAAAGCTGGATTGTAATCTGCTGCTGTGTTAGCTAATTTGTGAATAGTGGGAAGTTCAGTGTGTCTTTGCTCTCGCAGGAAGCGCTCACAATCCATGTTCCCCACCATGTATTTGTGGATATTCTTTGGTGGAAGATATGCCACTGGGGGGCATAATTCTGGGGGAATGTTTCTATGTAATAGCTGCCTTACATAGTTCTCTATACACTTTAATAGGAAGCAGAGCATTGCCCTCTACTGTTAAGTACCCAACGGTTTCCATTCTAAATATCCTGTGTTCAGTCTTGGCTTTCTTCAAGCTTTCAGGCAGGGATTTTCCAAGCTTGGCCTGTGCCTCAGGGTGACCTTTGAATCTGAGTAAAATCATTTGGCAGAGGGAGCTGGAAGAAGGAAGTTCTCATTTCTTCTTTGAGTTCTGTCCATGTCCGTTCCAGTCGGGGCGTACATGGTTGCTGGAAGACTTCTCCCACCGGGATGACCTGGGCGCCCCATGGAGTTGTGCCTTAATATTGAGCCCCACCAACCCCTCAGGCCCTCCTTACCACCAGCGATAGTTAACTGGAACTGCCCACAGCCCTCGCTTCAGCAAGCGCTCCTGTCTCTGCCATGTGTATGTAGTTTGTCTCCAGTTAGTTCTTATGTAGCGTTAATCATTGAGTTAACTGAGGGTTTCACTTCCCCTTTCCCCCTACTCGCCTCCTGCCGCACTTCCAGGAGAGCAGTCGTATGCTGTGGTCCCTGGGGTTTAAAACCTGTGAGGGCTGTGCCACGTGCATGCCGAAGAGCCTCTTGTTTAAGATGCCTAAGGGAAGGTTACCAAAAAGGACTGCTGTAAAATTTGCTGTGAGTTCCATGTTGGAACCCCTAAAGAAAAGGAAGGGCAGCTCAAAGTTCTCCTCGTGGAAGCAGCCCTCTGTCCTTGCTCAGGCCTGGGATCAGGGTTCCCCACACTCATCTTCATGGTGCCAAGAAAGGACTCTCCCTGAGACACTCGGCACCAGCATGGCTGCTCCAGCACCCAGTCGTAGCACCAGTCTGTGTTCTCTCCTTGCCAGATGTCTGTGACATCCCGTTTGGGCCAGGGCTCCACATTCCTGGGCCAAGCTGCATCGACTCCTGCACAAGCAAGGCAGCTGAGTCTGGGCTCGCTGCATTCAGCAGACCCTAGTGGGCAATTGCTGCTCCCCTTGACACCAAGGGCTTTCAAGGCAGCTGACGACTTGCTGCTCCTCACAGCACTGTTGCCTCCTCCTAGGAATGAAGAGATGAGTGCTGTCCCGCCCCCACACACTCAAGAAGGAAACAGTCAGTGGTGTCCCAGCCCTCTCCTTCTCCAGGGCACTCTGGCACCTGTACCTCCAGAGTCCAGTTGGTCCCTGGGCACCTAACAGTTAGTGCCCCAAAGTTTGGCTTCTCCATCATCATCTTTCTTGGAGTTGGCGTCCAAGAGCTCCAGGTCGTTGGAGGAGAGATGGGCTCGTCTTGCACCGTGGCCTCCCCGGACACAGAACCAAGCTCAGTGGCCATTCTGGACTCCTGGAACTATCTGTGAGGCCAGGGAAGGAGCCAGTGTCCCATTTGAGTGGCAACTTGGGTGGCTTCAGCCACCTTCATTTCACGTACAACCAAGCAAACAGCCACAGCCTAAGTCGACATCACTGTCTCAGGCCCCGCCAAGCTGGTAGCCCTGGCACTGAGGGCTGCAGCACCATCAGGTTGGCATGTCCTGGGATCCCTTGGGCACCAGCAACAGGGAGCAGCTGACTGTCATGGGGGGATCCTCCTTGGAGTCAGCAGACAAGGTAGTCAGCAGCCATATCCCCAGGACCTGAAGACCAACAGCTGTGTCTCGCTCACTGACTCAGGGCACAGTCTTTCTGCTCTGGTCAGTCTCCTTCCCTTCTCATGCCGCTCCACATCGTGTCTCCCCTCATGTCCTCGAATCTCGCCTCTCTGTGCCTCCCCTGGTTCCGAGAGGCTCCTTCCCTGGAGTGAGCAAGGGTGTGCATGTGCATGCGCGTGTGCGTGCGCGCGCGCGCGTGAGAGGAAATAAATAAGGGGGGGCGAGAGAGACAGAGTGAGGCCTGTGTAGCTGCAGTGCCTCCCTTCTCCATAGGAGGTGTGGGAGAAAGGAGCACGTGTGGGCTCTCCAGAGCACGCACTCCCTGCAAGGCAGAAGAGGATTTGTCCATGGTAGCAGAGAAGGGAGATGGCCACAAGCCCCACGGCGCCCTCCCCTGCTTGTCTGGGAACAAGTACAGATTCACTACTGTGGGTCACAGCATGAGCAGAGCTTGTGTCATGTGCCCTTCTAGTGGGGTTTTGTGGACTGAGGCAGATTTCTGAATTACCAAAAGCAGGAACACCTGCCCATGGCTCTGCTAGGCTGGCAGCTCTTTGCACCCCAGACACACAGTGGCTAATTGTACCGTGCCTTTCCATCCTTCCTGTGTGAAGGTGCTTAGCGTGCATCAGGGGTGTGCAAATAGGCTTGTGAAAGTACAGATTCTTTCTGTGGTACTTGCTTTGGTGGCGGTATCTGACAGGGTGGATCGATGTCAATCACGTGGGTTGAAATCTCCAGTTGTAATCATGAGTTTGATCGATAAGCAGGAAACGCTGATTTTAATCATGTTTTGCATTTGTATTTTGTTTTTCTGTGAAAAGGCTGATAACCATTAAACGTGATGATTTCCAACTGAATGTAGCCTTTATGCTAAATTTGATGTTTCTTTTTGCTAACTCTATGTCTACACACATTTATTTAAGCAATCATGGAACTACTTTTTCTTTTAGAAAATGGTGCATGATGCATTTCTTGTATTACTTTTTTGAGATTTGAGAAACTGTTTTGGAAATTCCAAATGAATTAACCAACAGACCAGCCTTTAAAATTGGCTTGTGTGTGCTGGGAACATAAAGAAATTATAAAAGTACATCAGAACATGTTTTGTTTCTGAAACTGCCATTCATTAAACAGATGAGATATCCATAGTTAAACTGAACTGATTACTTCTGGTCAGTGTCTTTCAGAATTTTAGTACTAGCAGAGATTGCCTTCTCACATCTAAGTTTTGAAGAGTGTAGGTTGGAAAACTAAAATTATCTATTCTGCTTTTCCAAGTTCCATGTGGTTTCTTAACTGTATGAAATAGTCATTGAATTGAACTAGTTGAGTAAACAAATGTAATATTTAATTTACATTAAATGTAAAAAATTGGTAGGAAATATGAACTAGGAGGCTACGTCTACACTAGCCCAAAACTTCGAAATGGCCAGCAAATGGCCATTTTGAAGTTTACTAATGAAGCGCTGAAATAGACATTCAGGACCTCATTAGAATGCTGGCAGCCGCGACACTTAGAAATTGACACGGCTCGTCCAGACGGGGCTCCTTTTCGAAAGGACCCTGGCAACTTCGAAATCCCCTTATTCGTATCTGCTGTTAGGAATAAGGGGATTTCGAAGTTGGTGGGGTCCTTTCGAAAAGGACCCCCGTCTGGACGAGCCTTGTCAATTTCTAAGTGTCGCGGCTGCCAGCATTCTAATGAGGTCCTGAATGTCTATTTCAGCGCTTCATTAGTAAACTTCAAAATGGCCATTTGCATGGCCATTTCGAAGTTTTGGGCTAGTGTAGACACAGCCAGAAAGTCAAACCAGTGACCTCTGTTGGATGGCATTCACTGAACATCTGGAACCGGAATTGGTTGAAGTGCTAAACCAGGTATTAACAGGAGCGGCCTCCATCTTCAGGGCAGAGAAAATATTTTCTTCATTTCAGTTTATTCATCTAGTTCATTCAAAGTTAAGAAGCCAACTGGGAGCTGCAAAAGTAGAAAGACCATTTGTTCTTAGAACAATCTGGGAAATGAGTAATAGAAAAAAGTTGAAATACAGTTACGGAGAAGTAAGACTGTAAGGAGAGGCAGTGTGTGTGGTGAGGCAGGCATTTCAACTCTTTAAAAAATTAGAATTCTTCTTCGAGTGTCCCCGTGGGTGCTCCACCATAGGTGACGGCTTGGCCGGCGCCGCAGATCGGATCTTCCAAGCAGTTTCTGCCGGACCGCGCATGCGCCGGCACGCGCCGCTCCCTGGCGCGCTCCTGGCCATGTGCGCGATCCGGTCCCCGCCAGTTCCTCTCAACCGCCGTCGGCTGCAGACGGAATCCGACTAGGCTAAAGCCACATAGCGTATTCAACGACTTTATTTGTTTTTCTCTTTAAAGTTTTTCAGTTCTTAGGATACCATAAGTAACCGGTTGTTATTTTGTAAAAAAAAAAAACAAACAAGCTACGGAGGGACAGCTCAAGCCAGTCCCAGTAACCAGCGCCGGAGGCCGGGAGCTAGGGCCATCAGCCCTCCTGCTGAGGCAGGCCATCGGACGGGGAAACAGCACAAAGAAGTGCTAAGTACCCACAAACAAACTCAAAGACTCACCAACAATGTCCTCCTCAGGCTTTAAAAAATGTGAGTCCTGCCGAGAGGCGATGCCAGTGTCCGATGGGCACAGTCTATGCATAAGGTGCCTGGGGGAGTCCCATGTGGCACAAAAATGCGCCTTCTGTGCAAAGTTAACGACCAGAGCACGGAGAGACAGGGAGATGAGAATTAAACTGCTGCTTCTTGACAAGGCCCTCCAGCCAGATGTGCCGGAGCGGCCGCAGCAGGAGGGACCCTCCGGGGCCCTTAGAAGGAAAGCTGCCTCCCTCACTCCATCAGCGCAAAAACGGAGGAAAGTTTCTCCAACCCGATCCCTGCCGGCAGCAACAGTGAGCGGGACGGGAGGAGCGAGCAGCCCCCAGCCGCAGCAACAGCTGATCGGCGGCGGCACGGAGAGCCACGTGGAAGCGGCTCAGCCTCCGATGATCAGCCAGCCGCCCCGCACCGCAGGCAGGGCGGCGGCTAAGCAAGCGCCGGTACCAGCGGCACCGCAGGCAGCGGCACCGATCCCCGGGGAACCGGCGGTGCAGAGCGCGCAGGCACGTAGCCTGCAGGCGCACAAGGACTCCGCACGTGTGGCACCGCCCTCGAGCGTGCCTAGCACGGTGCCGACGGGGCCGGGATCCCCCGCCCATCAGGGGGCGGAGTTACCTCCTCAAGGGAGGGGGAAGGCTGCACACAAGAGGAGGCATTGCAGCCCCTCTCCAGACAGGGCTGTGGAGCTCTTCTCTCACAGCCCTCCGCTCATGTTGCAGACTCCAACCAGAAGGCAGGGGCCCCCCCTAGCCTACCCGGAGCCCCCTTCTCCTTTCCTGCAATCAGCCTCCCCATGGCTGGCACCACCCTCGCCCTTCCTGGGATTTGAATCGCTGGACTATTATGCAAAATCGCTCTCTCCAGTGTCTCGACAATCCCCCTCTCCCAGACACACAGGGTACGTGCAAAGGGAATGGTCAAGGTCACGGTCACCTTCCCAGGAACAGTGCCTATACTGCCATGGTCGTCCCTACCACGCGGGGCATGGACACCATCGGCAATCTACCAGGGAGAGATCCCCACATATTACCTCGTACCCCCGAGGGCAATCGCGATCGGGGACGGAGACTCAAGCATCCCAGGGGGGACTGGCCGTGGACCCACGAGATTTTCCCTCGCAAACCTCCAGCGAGAGGGCGCACCATCACCATCAAGAACCGGAAGGGTCCAAAGAAATGTACCCCAGCGGTTCCTCGTTTTCCTCCCCGGATGAGGCCACGGCCTTAGGGGACGTCCATCCCAAGGACGATCTCAAACAGTTTCAGGAGCTGTTTAAGAGGGTAGCTTTCACGCAAGGCATCCAGACAGCACAAGTGCAAGAGAAACATCATAAGCTCCTTAAAAATTTGAGCTCCCCGGCCTCCTCCAGAGTAGCAATCCCGCTTGATGAAGCGATCTTGGAGTCTGCCACTACCATATGGCAGACCCCGGCAACTATTCCGCCTGTCCAAAAGAGAGCGGATAAGAAATACTTCGTGCCGGCGAAGGGCATGGAGTTCTTGTTTAGCCACCCCCAGCCAAACTCCTTGGTGGTGGAGTCCTCGCAGCAAAGATTAAAAACATCTCAATTTAAAACAGGGGGAATGGACAAAGATGCCAAGAAGCTAGAGCTGTTCGGCAGAAAGGTCTACTCCTCCTCCACTTTAACCTTGCGAATGGCAAATTATGCAGCGCACTTGGCGAACCATAATTTCGACAACTATGCCAGATTAACTTCCCTCATGGACTCGCTTCCAGAGGACAAAAAGCCGGTCCTCAAGGCCATAGTGCAAGAGGGCTACGCGGCTGCGAGGATGGAAGTTCAGATTGCTTTGGACGTTGCGGACACGGCAGCACGTTCCACAGCAACTGCAGTGGTGATGCGACGGGAGTCCTGGCTCCAGACCTCGGGCATACCGAGAGATCTGCAGGCGAAGATAATCGACCTTCCCTTCGACTTGCAGAAGCTGTTTGCTGAATCAACTGACTCGGTCCTTCATTCCAGTAAAGACTCAAGAGCCACACTCAGGACCCTGGGGATTTACACCCCTCCATACTCAAAGAAAAGGTACTACCCACAGCAAAGGCGGTACCAATACCAGCAACAGCGCCCCCAGTATCACAGGGGTTACGAGCAAGGGCGGCATCAGCAGCACCAGCAGTACAGAACCCCCAGGCGACGCTCACAACAGGGCCGTCCGTCCTCGGGGCGGGGCCAAAGGCCACAAGTTTGACATACAAATCCAGGGCTGCGCCATCACCACCATTGCACAACATCATCCGAAACGACTTTTTCACCATCGCCTCCGACCATTCTACGACCAGTGGCAAAGGATCACCACAGACAAATGGGTGCTGGAGATCATAGCCACGGGGTACGCCATCCCCTTCCAGTCGCTCCCGCCGCCGCGACCCCCGCCCAAGCCCCACCCCCAGGAGGCCTCCCATGTAGCCAGGCTCAGGCAGGAGGTGGCCCACCTAGAGTTCATAGGGGCGGTGGAAAAGGTGCCGGAGCAACTGCAAGGGAAAGGGTTCTACTCTCGGTATTTCCTGACGGAGAAAAAGACAGGAGGCTGGAGGCCCATCTTAGACCTTCGTGGCCTCAACAGGTATCTGCGCAAGCAACGTTTTCGGATGATCACTATTGCCTCCATCCTTACAGCACTGGACGATGGAGACTGGTTCGCAGCCCTCGATCTACAAGACGCGTACTTCCACATAACCATTCATCCGGCTCACCGACGTTTTCTCCGGTTCATGGTGGGCAACGAACACTTCCAATACAAGGTCCTACCGTTTGGCCTTTCCTCGGCCCCCAGAGTCTTCACCAAGACCTTGGCAGTGGTGTCAGCCTACCTGCACAGACAGGGGGTGTTTATTTTCCCGTATCTGGACGACTGCCTGCTCAAAGGGACCTCGAAAAGGGAGGTTCTCCGCATGATACGCGTCACAGCAAACACGTTCTCCGCACTTGGCCTGGTTATCAATATGGCAAAATCAAAGATAGACCCCTCACAGGACATAGAGTTCATAGGGGCTCGCATAAACTCAGTCTCGGCGAGAGTATACCTTCCAGAGGCTCGCTTTCGAGCCATCGGTTCCCTCGTGCAGGTCATCACCTTCAGCCCTACGGTGCCGGTCTTGACGTGCTTGCAGCTGCTGGGCCACATGGCAGCGGCTACGTTTGTGGTACAGAACGCCAGGTTGCACATGCGCGGCATGCAACATTGGCTGGCAAGTGTATACAAGCCGGCAGTACACACCGTTCACAGGGTGGTGTCGCCCCCACCAGGGGTGCGCGAATCCCTGCAATGGTGGGTAAACCCCGGGAACTTGCTAACAGGGGTACCCTTCCATCAGCCGCAAATATCGTTTTTCCTCACTACGGATGCCTCCCTCATAGGGTGGGGAGCGCACATGGGCGAAGAGGTGGCTCAAGGACTGTGGTCACCCACGGAACAGTCTCTGCATATCAATGTTTTAGAGCTCAGAGCAGTGTTCAACGCCTGCAAACACTTTCGAGACCGTATACAAGGCAAAGTCGTCGGGATCAGTACAGACAATACCTCCACCATGTTTTACATAAACAGGCAAGGAGGAGCTCGATCCCGTACCTTATGCGCGGAAGCAATCCGCCTATGGAACTGGTGCATCGCCCACGATATAATCCTGAGAGCCTCCTACTTGCCGGGCACGCACAACGTGAAGGCAGACCAGTTGAGCAGACGTTTTGCGCTCACCCACGAGTGGCAGATCCGTCCCGATCTACTACGGCCCATTTTCCACGCATGGGGGTTTCCCCAAATAGATCTGTTTGCCACTCAGCACAACAAACAGTGCCCACGATTCTCCTCCAGAGCAGGGCTGGGCCGGGGGTCCCTGGGGGACGCGTTCGCGATCCCGTGGGGAGGCCCCCTGCTTTACGCGTTTCCCCCCGCAGTGCTGATCCACAAGGTTCTGCAAAAAGCCAGGAGAGACAAGGCTCGGATGATCCTGATAGTCCCAACGTGGGATCGCCAACCATGGTTCCCCCTACTCCTGCGCCTGTCGGACCGCCCACCGATGCCTCTTCCGGTGGCGCCGGACCTGCTCACGCAAGCCCAGGGGTCCATAGTGCATCCGCACCCCCAAAGCCTGCGACTGCAAGCGTGGCTAATCCATGGCTCAGCTCCCTAGAGAGCACATGCACAGTGGAGGTACAGCAAGTCCTAGAAAGTAGCAGGAGGACTTCCACTAGGAAAACCTACAAACAAAAATGGACTCGCTTCATGGCTTGGTGTTCTACCAAGCAGCTGGCCCCCCTTTCGGTGCCTATACCTACAATTCTAGAGTATTTACTGGACCTCAAGAGAGCAGGACTCTCGCTATCCTCGTTAAAGGTCCACCTGGCCGCCATCTCGGCGTTCAGACATGAGGAGGGAGGGCACACGGTGTTCGCCCACCCTATGGTTACCAGGTTCCTCAAAGGGTTGGTAAACCTCTACCCCCCTCGGAAACCGATTCCACCTTCGTGGAGCTTGGACCTGGTGCTTACCACACTCATGGGACCACCGTTCGAGCCCTTGGCCACGGTTCCCCTTCGCCTCCTTACAGTAAAGACGACCTTTCTTCTTGCAATTACGTCAGCCCGTCGGGTGAGCGAGCTTGCGGCAGTCATGGCAACGCCACCCTGTACTGTCTTTTCCAAGGAGGCGGTAACCATACGGCTGCATCCAGCCTTTGTTCCCAAAGTTTCTTCCGAGTTTCACATCAATGAACCTATTGTTCTACCCTCGTTCTATCCAAAGCCTCATAACTCCAGCGAAGAGGCGCGCCTACACCTCCTGGATGTGAGGAGGGCGCTAGCCTTCTACGTAGACAGGACCAAGTCCTTCCGAAAAACGGATAGACTCCTGGTCTCCCTCGCTCCCAAATCTAAAGGAGAAGGTCTCTCATCGCAGAGAATCTCAAAGCACATTGTATCCTGCATAAAAATGTGCTACGAGCTCAGAAAGACTCCTTTGTCGGCCACTCCCAGGGCTCATTCCACCAGGGCGGTGGCAACATCAACAGCCTTTTTCAAGGGCGTTGCATTGAAAGACATTTGCAGAGCGGCGACCTGGTCATCCTACGACACGTTCGCCAAACATTACGCCCTTCACAGGGTATTCCAAGAGGATACCCGTCTCTCTGCAGCGGTCCTCTCGGGGACCAGCTGCACATAATCCGATTACCCACCACCTATCTGGGTTACTGCTGGGTAGTCACCTATGGTGGAGCACCCACGGGGACACTCGAAGAAGAAAGAGAAGTTACTCACCGTAGTAACGGTGGTTCTTCGAGATGTGTCCCCGTGGGTGCTCCACTTCCCGCCCATCCTCCCCGCTTCGGATCTCTGTTAGTGTTTTGCAGGGGCAACCGAGGCGGTTGGTCGAGGAACTGGCGGGGACCGGATCGCGCACATGGCCAGGAGCGCGCCAGGGAGCGGCGCGTGCCGGCGCATGCGCGGTCCGGCAGAAACTGCTTGGAAGATCCGATCTGCGGCGCCGGCCAAGCCGTCACCTATGGTGGAGCACCCACGGGGACACATCTCGAAGAACCACCGTTACTACGGTGAGTAACTTCTCTTTATTCCAGTTGCTTAGAATATTTTCAAACTTTCTATTTTGGCTGATGTGTTCCATGCTTAGGGCGCATTTGTACAGACCCATGGACAGGCACTCCAAAGGTCAATCTTCCAGGATTGGGTTTAGCAAGTCTAGAAGAGACATGCTAAATCAAATGCAGAAGGCTCTCCTGTCTACACCTGTTCTCCTCACAGTGGTGAGGCATAAGGGAAGTCAAGAGAAGCGTGTCTCCTGTTGACCACCTGCTGCGGGGACAGTGCTAAAGTTTGAATCAGCGTGTATCGACTCCAGCTGCCCAATTCACATTGCTTGAATTGCATTTCTGAATTTGATCTTATCCCCTAGTGTAGGCCAAGCCTCAATCTTGGCCCATAAATAAACGCTCTTTGGGAAAACTTGTGCAAAATTTGTCATAGCTTTTGAATTATGGGAGCATGACAAAAATTCTTTCTTACGAGAGAGGTACATTCACTTATATAAAGCGGACATCAAATTGTTGAAACTTCACTCTTCCCCACCAATGAAGAAGTTGCAAGGCTAAATTTGGGGAAAGTTTAATAATCCGAAGGCAAAAGGTTTAAAACGTACCTATGAGTATGACCGAACAAATTAATATCTTAGTAGTTTGTAGTGTTGGGGGCATAACTGTTCATAGCAGCAGAGGGATGTTTGCCTAAAAGCACTATTGGTTAATACTAAAACAGTTGTTTGCTCGTGTCTTGCCCTCACAAGAATCCGGGGAAGTGAGATGAAATTGTGCAAAGAAGTGGAACTTGAAATACATCAGTAAGAGAAACATGTATGTTTTTCCCCCTCTACTGATTTAACTGCGGTTTAGCTTTTGCAGAAGATTATGCTTATCAGCAGAGACTCTAGTTTGGTTAAAGACGTTCTGGTGGTTTGGGGTTTGCATTTTGAGGGAAAGAGAAGACTGATAATTTACTATAGTGTTAGGATTAAAAAACAACAAAAGTAGGATCATTCCTACCGCAGCATTAGTTTGGTGTGTCTGTGCAGAATGTGTATGGTGGGTGTCAAAGGGCTGGATTTATAAAGATGTGTAGATGCTGGTCTCCCACTGGTCTGTTAGTAGGTTCCAAGGCCAGCTGGGGCCACTATCATGCAGGCCCCAAATAATTCCTAGAGCAGCGTTTGCAGATTAGTGCTGGGCAACCTGCAGCCAGTGCAAGGCTCTCCATGCATCTTGTGCACCCCTGCGCTGCTTGTGCCCTGGGGGCTCTGCATTTACCTACTCCTCCCACTTCTCCTCTCCCCCGCCCGCCCCCCCAGCATTTGTGGAGTGCTGCGGAGTTCCACAGCTGGTGGGGGAGAGGAGGAGGGGGAAGGGGCCTGGCATGCTTTGTGGAGGGGAGGACCAAGCAGCAAACTGAGACATGACCTGCATTTAAAGTAAGGGTTAGGGAAGTTCACTGGTGAGCCTCATCCTAAACGGGGGGGTGGCAGGAGGTGCTGGGGAAGCCACTTCAGCTCAGCTACGGGACCGGGCCTGTTCTGGCCCTGCTGGAACACTCCTATCCACAGCACTGCAGTGGGCGGGGAGCAGCCCTGGCTCCAGCGTTCAATGGGCAGAGGCTGCTCCAGCCTGGTTAACCAGGTTAGTGGTGGGTTAGCCTATTGTTTAACCAGTTAACCAATTCAGAGGGATTTTCTGTCCCTAGTAAGGGCTTGTGTGAGATGTGTGCTGATTGCAGAGAGCATTGGGAGAGCTGTGCGCTCCCTCGGCTGCTGTTGCACTGGCAGTTTAATTTGCCCCTAATAGTGGATAATTTTGTGCTTTGGAAGAAGTTGTGATAGAGGAGACTCAAGTGCAGTGTATTTAATCTTATTCTTGAGGTCCTGGTTGGAGCACGTGCCTGAGTTCCGTCTTGTGGCCCACTTGGCTGGAGGAGGGCCACTCAAGCAGCCAGCTCTCTCTCGCCTTGGCTGCCAATGGCCGCTTTGGAGAACACAGGTTCCTAACTGACAAGAGAGCATCCCAGAACGCCGTGTGACGTGCGTCTGGGCTGGCTGTTCCTGGAGGGACTCTGGTTTTTAATGTTGGGAAACAGAATGCCCACCATCCTTGTCATTGTGTCAACAGAAGTAGGATTCTCTCTGCTTCACAGAGTTCTTGGGACTTCTCTGAAGCTCCTTGAAAGAGTCAAATGGTTAAATGCTAATGATGAATGCTGTGTGTTGGGGCTAACCGGAACATCTTCCTCCACCTGTTTCTCAGCTGCCGGCTCTTCTTGCTGTGGTTGATGTTTTGTGCAGGTTGATGTGCTCTGTCAAACTGTTCTATCTTTGTTTTGCTTCAGTCTGAGTTGAGCTCCGTCTTACGGTTTCCACTTGTGTTAATTTTTCTAGGAAGCAAGACGTCATGCAGAATATCGTCCAGATCTTGGAATCCGTCCAGTTAAAATGGGAGCTGTTTCAGAGCTGGACGGACTTCTCCAGGCTGCACCTCTCTAACAAGCTCGCCGTTTTTGGGATTGGCTATAACACACGCTGGAAGGAGGATATTCGCTACCACTACGCTGAGATCAGCTCCCAGGTGCCTCTTGGCAAGCGGCTGAGGGAGTATTTCAACTCGGAGAAGCCCGAGGGCCGGGTCGTCATGACGAGAGTGCAGAAAATGAACTGGAAAAACGTTTATTATAAATTCCTAGAAATTACCATTAGTGAAGCAAGATGCCTGGAGCTGCACATGGAAATTGACTGGATACCCATAGCTCATTCTAAGCCAACTGGAGGAAATGTTGTCCAGTATTTATTACCAGGGGGGATTCCCAAAAGCCCTGGCCTGTACGCCATTGGCTATGAAGATTGCCAGGAGAAACCCCTCTCCCCTCATGCAGACCGCAGAGGCCCAGATCTTGGGAAAGAGACTCCGGTGGAGGTCGATGTCCCTTCACCGCAGGCCTCTCTCCGGGTGGAGATGGAGTCCACCAGAATTGTCTATTGTTACCTTGGCATTGCTGAGGTTAGAACTCTCCAGCAGTGCTTGTTTTTACATTTTCAGGCCAACACCAAAACCTTCAGCAAAGATTGGGTTGGGATCAATGGGTTTTTATCTCAGAACTGCATCGTAGAACCAGGGGTGTCGCCTAAATCCATCTACATCAAATTTGTGGAAGTGGAGAGGGATTTTCTTTCTGCGGGCTCTTTGGTAGAATGCCTGGAAAAAGCCATTGGATACCCACTGAAGTTTAACAACTGAATTTCGTCCTTCATAAGGATTAGGGCTCCTGCCTGCCTGCCTTCCATGTTGCTAGCAGACACTTACGGACCCTGTCTGTACACAGTGGGGCAAGTAAGACTTTCAACGTGAAAATGAACATCAGAGCAAAACATGCTTGCAAATGATTCAAAGCAGCTTGTCCCAAGCAAGTCAAATGTACACCTAACTTGCTTGGCAGGTCAGTTGGTTTTAGAAAGAGAAGAATACAAGTGAGAGCCTTGTAAAAAATGACTGTAGGTACATTCCACATTGGACAGAGCTTATACTTTGCATTTCACATGAGAAGCTGTTTTTCCACAAAGTTTCATTTTTACACATCTGTCTCTGTACAAAGTGTTATTACCGATCTGAATAAATAAGCAATAGATAAGGGCAAGTTAAACCTTGGGTCACGTTAAATGAGACTGTGGTTTTCAGTGCCACCCTTAGCTACAATTGTATATAATTTAGAGTTTCACTTGTTTCACCCATCAGGTGTTTCACTATTTCCAGCCAGTGTTGCCTGCAAAGACTTTTGTTTCTGTGATGTATCCCACTTTACTGGTAGTGTTGCCATATCAGCTCTTTTTTTTTTTTTTTTTTAAACACCATTAAAGTAATCCTGGCCTTTCTGAGTTCTAGCTAGCCTCTTTGTGGCAGTGAGAATAACCTGGCAGCTGGGAAGCATTTTGTCAAACCATATTTGTCAACACAATCAAAGCTGTGAGAGGTTCGGGGGTGGGGTGGGAGGGATTTTAGGGGAGGGTTATGGATTTGGGGTGGGAGTGAACATTTAATGCCTTTTCAAAACTATTACTATATAAGCCCCATCCTTCTGCTGGCTGGAGCTGGCCTTTTGATTTTTCTAAAACTCATTGATCAGTGGAAGTTGTGACATACAATGAATGTGTCAGTCCTAATAAAAGACCAAACACATATGGACTTCTAGACATGTGTTTCTCTTACCTCTAAACCTGATTTTCTTGCATGAGTTTGTAGTATTGATGTACAAGTTCCTGTGGGGTTGCAAATCATACCTGTGGAAACCTGCACGTGGTCTTCATTCGACAGGCTGGAGCTGTGCTTCCATCTGGGGTGTTTGTTTTTGCTGGTGGGGAGGAGGAGATGAGATGGTAAATCTCTCTGTACGTGATGCTGTGGAAGGCTGGGGATGTGTGAAATCTAGTGTGCGCCAGCGTGGCATGTGCGGTTGTGTTCCTAAACTGCTCAGTCTGAGCTGGAGTGTAATAGTCCATTTCGGTCCTGGATCTTGACTGGGAATTATCACTTGTGTTTGTACGCGTGGCAATAGGAGGGAGTTGACAGTGAGTCGACTAGGCCTGTTCCCACGCTGGTGCTGACGGAGTCGTGTGCACAGGTAAGCCGGGATGAGAGTTTTGTTCATCGCTCTTTAGAAGGAGGTGAGTTTGTAGTTTGCACACTGAGCAGTAAGTGTGAATTTGAGTGCAGGATCTGTGGTGTGACGTGGGAGGGGTGGAGCTCAGGCGAAATGAGACAGCAGCGTGGTCAATCTCTGAAGCCCCGCCGGCACTAGAATACTGTCTTCCTCCTCTCTGGGCCCCCGAAACGCTGTCCAGCTCTTGGTGCCCTGCGTGTTGCACAGGTACTCCAAGCAGTGGCACTACTGCAGCTCTGTGCTAAGCTTTGGAGACACCTCTGCCTGCATCACGTCCTGTCACTTCGGGCTGTCCTGGCAGACTGGAAATCAGCTCATGGAAGGGCTGAGACTCAGCTCTCTGCCCCATCCCCTCAGGGACAGCACACTGCAGCAGTACTGGGGTGCTATGAGGCTTCACTCACTGTTCTGTTGGCTCCCTCCAGCCAAGTTGTAGCAGTCTAGCTGTCACAAGAGCTAGCATGTGTGCATATGGGCTCCCCTTCCCCCATTCTGAATAGTAAGCACAATGTAGGTAACATATGTTAGTTTGAAATCGTGGACTTGCTGTGAAATATTTGTGCAGATGAAGAGTGCTGGTAACCAACTGCTTTAATTCTGTTGCCTGACCTCCTGCCCTGGGTTTAGATATGCACACCGTGTGTGTGTGTGTGTGTGCGCGCGCATCACTCAAACAAGCATCTGATTGACAGGAGCAAAGCAACCTTACTGACAGGTGCTGCTGTAGCCGGCAGAAGAACCTGCGATGTGCCAGGTGCCCCAGAGATGTAAGGTCACAGCAGTAGTATCCACTGAAAATGCCACCCTACGAAATCTGAGACCTCAACGAGGACTTCCAGCCACTACTGTCTCCCCCAGGTGTGCGGCACTGGTAAAGCGACGACAGTTTTGGGGTGGGCAGGTGAGGGTGCTAACTGGGGAAGAGGGATGCTTGTCTGACTCTGCTTACTGAATTCCCCAGTGTAAGAACGAGGAAGGGAACACGTGATTAGAAAGCCATGCGGTGTGAAAATGGGTAAAATCTGAACGGGAAGAACATGCATGACCAAGCAGTTTGCTTACCTGTCCCTCCTCCTGCATTCAATTCCTGCATTCCAGACCTCAATTTGAAATAGACCCCAAGGGAGGGACCCCTGCCATCTTAGTCTGGCATATGTGGGCATCGCTTCTTCAGCGTATGAGCACGTCCTCAGGCCACAGCAAGCGAACTAACCCGGGGTCCCCAAATGTCATCCTTGGTGTGACCCATTTCGGAGTGTCTTGTGGACACCCCACTCCCACTCACTGATGTGCACACCCAGTTCTAACCACTGCCTGCCCCATGGCAACTGAGTCACTTGCTTAGCTGGACTGGTAACGTGAGGGCATTGGGGTACTCAAGCACTTTGGGACATGGAAAGCAGGCGAGTGAGCACCCTGTGTCCTGCCGGCTCTCTGAACCGCTCTGGAATCACTGGCCTATGCTGTGGGGACTGCAAACCACGGGAAGCCAATGCAGTGCATTTGAAAAACAGGATTCAATGGTGTGTGAAACACTTGCCATCTGTGCACCTTCTCGGAAGCTTTGTGGGACGCAGTAGAAGCATCAGGCTGCAGGCTTCTGCGTTCAGAGATCCCAAGGCCGGCAGGAGCCAAACTCTGCTTCTCTGCTGCTCTACATGCTGTTGAATTTCAGCACTTGCCCCTGTGCTGAGGCCAGCAACTCTCCTCACTCGTTGTGGCTAAAGCACCTTTCAGCTGGGCCTTTGGGCTTCATCTGAAGATCCTGGGAGATGGAGTGCGTACCCCCAGGAGGTTCTGGTTTCAGCAGTTAATCACGCTTGCTGGTAAAGCTGTGCCGGATTACTCGCTTGAATTGGTCTGGGTTCAGCTCTTAGCCTCTGGTTCTTGCTTTCTGTGAAAGATGAAAATGCCCCTAGTGCCCTGCACTTAATCAGATCAGCTCTCCGACTGTGTTTTGAGAAACTGCTAGCGTTTGCACTCCCTGCGCCAGTGGGAGAGGCTCTCCTCTCATCAGAGGTGATCCACCTCCCCGAGAGACGATAGCCAAGTTGATGAAGAAATTCTCTCCCAGCTTACACAGAATGGGGAAGGTTGGCTTAGCTGCACTGCCTAGGGAATGTGGGTTTTTACACACCAAGTGACATGGTTAAACCAGCCTAACATTATGGCTTTTTCCCCCGTGAGCGTGAGTGTCTGTCTCCCTTTGGCACTACTGCCAGTTTTCCAACCTTCTTTTTAAACTGCATACCCCAGCTGTGAGCTCGGTGCTGCTCTGTTTGTCTCAGCAATGCCGTACATAGATACGGTCACCTCCATACGGCCACTCCCCATTTTGCATCCCCCAAGGCCATATGCGCGGCGTGCGCCTGTTGAGTTCCTTGTGACCCTGGAGCCCTTTTTGGTGTCCCAGATGATGGGGGCGGCCTGTGTTCCTTCATCCCTTGAAGCGGGCTTGGCTTTTGGCTGTATTAAAAGCCAGTTGTGAGCTCAGCTTGCAAAGCACGTCAAGTCCCTATGTCCTTGTGGTGGTCACAGCTCCAGCGATGGCTGAGGAGCCCAACAGCTGAGCCTCTGCAGCTTGTAGGCCTCAGCCACCGGTCAGGGGTCTCTGAGCTGGTAAGTGGTCCAGTTGACCCAGAGAGAGTAAGTTTGTAGACAGCAGCCATCTCCATGCCTGGAAAGGTTTGGCTCGCTAGCAGAGGCGCCTAAAGGTTCCAGCTACGCTTTGGTGGGGAGCAGGAGCCTGGGCAAAGAGACATGGGCTGCAGACAGCCACGTGGGCATTGCAGCGCTGGTGGGATCTGGGACTAGCCACCCATGCCTGGACCGAGGCAGTGCCTCACGCCTCCCCTAGAGCTGCCGCATTCGTGCGGCCAGTTCCAGCAGCTTAGCTTAGCTGTCCCCCACACATGCTGCAGGGGGGGCAGTCCCTGGGGCGGGGGACCTCAGAATGAGCGAGGTACTGCTGGTGACTAGCGGAGGCGAGTGTTGATTCTGGGAATGTTGCCCCTTTTTGTAGTGGCCAGAGTGGGTTCGCAGACAGAGCTTTTGGGGAAGCTACGTGGCTGGATGCTGGCAGGTCCCAACGAGAAGAAACGCTCTTGAAGGACAAGCTAGAGGTTGGGCTGCAGCGTGGCCCTGGAAGGCTCCCCAAGTTCCACCCAGAGTAGGTACAACATTGGGGGTGGGGTGTAGATCTCTGAGTGCAGACTGGCCCCAGATGCTGCAGTTACAGCAGTGCATCAGAGCCACAGCAGAGACACCAAAGTGGATAAGAGCCTGGGCAGAGGTGGAGACCTCAGGGGTGTCGGTTTGGAGCACGGCAGGAAGACAAGTGTGACGATGAAAAGTAGAGCTGCTGGGGGGCTCATGCACATCTTAGCTTGTGTTGGCTGATCTCACTGCACCCAGCAGAGGGCACAAACCCGTGTACTCCCCCTCCTTAGCTCCCTGGGCCCCACCTCCCAGCCCCCTTGACTTTAGGGACTCCCTTGTGCCTAGGGGTCTGGGTCTCCATTCCCCTGTCCTCTGCCGTGACAGTCTCTGTGCTTTCTGCTCTTCCTCTGTCACATGCCAGGGCTGTGTGCGCCTCTGTTAGCCAATGGCCAGCTGAGATGCCACGTATGCCCTTGTCTATGGCAGAGCCCACCAATGACCAGGCTGAGAGCAGCTGAAAGCAGTTGGGTCTTTGTTTTGTGTTCGGTTTGCACAGTAACAGGAGTCATCAGGTTACCACTTAATTACTTTGTTTATTTACCTAACAAGTTAATCTCTTACTGTTACAATGTTGCTTTGTTTGTTTACCTAGCAAGTTAAGCTCTTGTGGTTACAGTTGTTACAAGGTTTCTACTTTGATTACAAATAGCTAGCATGCACTCTAATTCAGAGATCTGTACTTGTTAAATGCACGCAAAAGAAAAAGATGAAATACCCAGCAGGTCTTATTCTCACCCCGCGCTACCAACGTGGCTTGGCCAGTTTCCCTCTCAATCCCTTGGGAAGAAGTCCTTTGTCCCTTTTTCTCCAGGAGTCGGGCGTCCCCGGGGACCTGGGGCGACCCCCACCCTCCTGTCCGGCAGGAAAGATGATTGGAGCTCAAATAGGGGGTCTGCTGGACCCCTCTTTTATACCCATTGGGTCACGTAGGCGTCTTCCTTGGTTTAATTGAATTAAACTGTCTGATGCTGGTTCTCACAGGGAGTTCAAGGGCGTAGCTCACACCTGCGAGGTAGAGACAATTAGGGGCATTTGTTTCTTAATGGGCTGGAGATTTTCCTCGTGTCTGGGACCCTGTGGGCGAATCAACTGATGGTAATCAGCCAAGGGCAGTCCGAGGCCCAGCTGTTAATTAGCCCACTGTTCTTAGCTTTGCTCCAGAGCTTCAAGGATGGTGGCTAAGATAAGCCCATCTGCGCTCTGGGGCATTCCAGGGCTGGGCTGTTCCTTTTAACCCTTTCGTGCTCTGAAGCACCGAGGGAAGGCAAGATAGAGTAGAGCAAAAGGGGGGTGTTCTGTTTGGCTACAGCCTCCCTCCACCCCCATACCAGTCCATCAATCTTCCTCCCCTCCCCTTTTGCATGCCGGGGCTGCGCTCACGTCCCCCTTCCCTGCTCCAAGTTATTTGTTTCCTTTCCCATTAGGAGCTCAGACTCTTGGGATGGTGGCCAGGTGTAGTGACTCTTGGCAGCCTGGACAGAGCTAAGTTGATGGGTGGTTTTTATGCTGAAAGGTGGGAAAGGTGCCATCAGCCCCCTTCTCTGTAGCCAGTTGCAGCCCTGCTTGAAGCTCTGGCCATGTTACACGGAGGCCAGGGGCTCCGTAAGTACTCAAGTTCCCATTTCCAGATTTCTCGCACTGGAGTGCAGAGCTGAGAGCAATGGCTGCCAGGCCCCAAGTGGGGCGAAAGACGGCCACCAATGGGGCAGTCAGTGGACACTTCCCAAACAGCTGGAGGACATTGATTGTGCTGATGCTGTCGTCCTCTTTTCACACTGACATGAAAACATGGAAGAAAAGGTCACAAGACTAGAGAAAACTGCTTCAGACTGGACTGAGCATTAACCAGGGAAAGACCAAGGAATGAGGATTGAAACCACCGACGTCACGCTGGGAGGGGATGACCTGGAAGATGTGGAGCAGCTCACCTACTGGGGGAGTGTTATGGCAGAGATGGAGGAACAGACAAGGATATCAATGGCAGGATAGGGAAAGCAACAGCTGCAGTCAAGATAGTTTGTCCTAAATGGAGTTCACAAATAATATCTGCAAAAACAACACTGCAGATCTTCAACACAAGTGTGAAGAGTGTGTCCTTGTATGGGTGCAAGACCTGGTGTAGGAAAAAGTCGTCAAATCACAAGCTAGAGCCATTCCTAAACAGAGGCCTGAGGTGCATCCTTTGCATCCAGTGGCAAGACTCGGTCCCAAATGAGGAGCTTTGGAACACAGCAGGAGGAGAACCACTTGATGCTCAAATCAAGAGAAGAAAGTGGGGATGGGTAGGCCACATGCTCAGAAAACCATCACCCAGCGTAGTCTGTCAAGGGCTCACGTGGAACCTGCAAGGAAAACACAAAAGAGGAAGACCTTGGACAGCGTGGAGAAGATCTACTGAGACTGAAGGACAACAACTGGGGCACTCGTGGGGTCAGCTGGAGGTTTTGTCCCAACGCAGAGTGCAGTGAAGGACACTTGTAGATGACCTGTGCTCCACGTGGAGTATAAGGGTTTGTCACACTTGGTTTCCAGGCTGTAAGGCATTATCCACTGAGACCTGGTAATTGTTTACCTGATTTTATAGAGGTGGAACCAGTATTCTAGGAAGCTGCAAGGGACAGAGGAGACTGCAGATGGTGGGGCTAGAAGAAGGGAGGGGAAATGTGTGGAAAGACAGTAGAAGGGAAAAGCTCTGGGGGAGCAGAAGGTGGAGGCAAAATCTCTCAGGTGGAAGCAGAAGGACAGAGGGACCCTTTTTTAAAAAGGGAAATGTAGAAATGGCAGTACAGTGCTCAGAGTCCAGAATCCAGCCACGTTTTGGGGGAATTCTCTGGCGGGTGTGGTGCCAGGAGTCAGAATAGTTGACTTCTGGGATCATTTCTGGCCTTAAACTCTAGGATTGTGGCTTAGAAAGTCATTGGAAACCACTTGGGCCATCTACTCTGGCTGCCTCCCTAACACAGGCCCCAGGATTTCCCTCAGTTAGTGTTGGAATCAGAGCAGACCTTGTTGGAAAACAATCCAGCCTTGATTTTAACATAGTCCTTGAGGGAGCATCCCCCTACTCCCCTTGGTGAGCTGTTCCCATGGTTAATTGTCCTGACTTAAATGATGTGTATCTTGTTTGCAGGGTGAATTTGTCTGGCTTCGGCCTCCTGCTGCTGAATCTTGGTGGTGTACCCTCATCAGCCGGCGTGAAGACCCTCTTATCAAATATCTGTTCCGCACATAGGGACTTACAGCCTGTGATCAAGTCACCCACCCCTTTGTCTTCCCTTTGAACCAAGCATATGGAGCGCCTCCGTTCTAAGTGCCCCTTGGGAGCATGCCATGCAGATGTATGTAAATCGATTCCAGCACTGCGACTCTGACACGCAACAGGTTGCCATTTCAGCCCTTGGTGTTAGTTTTACTCCCCCCGCTCTAGGTGGTGTCCAGCTTGCTGGGATGTTCTGTGCTTACTGGGCCGTAGCCATTTAAATCCGAGTGTCAAGGTGCAGAATGGTACCGAGGCTGCCCGGGTGAGTGGCGCATGAGGTGGCTGAGTGCCACGCAGATGCCCATCTGTGGAGTGGTGACTTGGTTTCCGAGTTTTGGGAGTTGCTCCTCCCATAGGCTGTCTCCCAGATGTGAGACACTGTCACAACAGAGGAGCAGGAAAAACATCTCATCCCTCTCCTGGGTGTATGCGCACACTTAGCCAGCTCTGCAGGGAAGGTACTGGCAGAGGCTGCTGCCTGTAACCGAAGCTTAAGGGAATCGCTTGACATGAGGGTTGCTGGGCCAGGCTGGGTGTCCCAGCACCTGTTTGGGAGGCCGAGTGCCCCAGAGAGCTGCTCCGGTGGCTGTTCCACACCACAACAGGCCGGCTGTGCTGGGCTCTTGCTGGACGTGTGGAAGGACGTGTTTGCCATGCGCTGTGCATGTTAGTCTGGGGCTGCAACGGGCATTCCATGCCCATGGGGCTCAGCCGCTGGGTGCCCTTGTGCGGGCAGAGCACTTGCTGGGTGTGAGGGTGGCACCCTGTGTGTCAAGCACTATCCCTGGGTGTTGGGCAGACATGGGTCTGGCTGTGCCCAGCATGTGCATGCAGCCTGACCTGGTGTATGCCATGTGGGCATGGCCACCTGCTGCTGACTGGAGCCTCCGTTCCAGCTTCTAACTAGCCCTCCGGTCTGCATTCAACCCCTCTCCCACCGCAAGCCGCCTGCACCCCAGCAGTTCACACGGGTTTGGAATGCTCCCCAGGGGAGTTCCCCTGGCCTGTGGGTGTGCTTGGCCCTTGGGTGAGCTTTGTAGGCTTGGGAGCAACAGCCCTCTGAGCTGGACTCCCGCGGTGCCGGTTGGCAAAGCAGTTCAGCTTGCCCTGTGCCAGTCAGCCTCCCACCAGGGTCTCTGCAAAGCTGGGGCCTAGTGCTGCTGTCAGCAACGTGCAAATGGGAGACTTTCTCCTCGACCTGGCCTGGCCTGACCTGGCGAGGTGCTCAGGGCCTTGCCCAGCTGCTGAGCAACCTCTGCTCCGGCTCAGCTCCGCTCAATGGAAGGCAAAGGCGGCTGGCAGGACTGGACCCTGCCTGGTTTGGGCTGCTCCAGCAGAGGGAGCCCTGCTGCAAAGAATCATGTCACTCTCGAGTGTGGGAACTTGTTCAGTTTTACACACGCACCCACCAGTACTACAGGCCTGTGCCGGGCCAGAGCTGGGGCTTAGCTAAACCCACCTACTCCAGAGCGCACGGCCCTGTGCAGCCTGTAACCTGTCGCTGTGCGGGAGCCAGTGCTGAACAAAGGGGAATGATCGTGTCCCTGGGTCTGCTGGCAGCGCTCCTACGCGTACACCCCACTGCGCCGTCGGCCTTTCTGGCTCATATCCGGCTTGTCGGACACCGTAATCCAGGGTCCTTTTCCGCACAACTGCTGCTCACCCAGTTAGTCCCCAGCCTGTAGCAGCCTTTAGGATTCCTCCATCCGACTGTAGCTCTCTGCACTTCTCCCTGTTGAACCTGCTCAGATTGCTTTTGGCCCAACCCTCCAATTTGTCTCGGTCACTCTAGACTCCATCCCTACCCTCCAAGGTACCGACCTCTGCCCACACCTTAGTGTCACCTGCAAACTGGCTGAGGGTGCAATCCAGCCCCTCCTCCAGGTCTCTGAAGATGTTGAACAAACCTGGCCCTAGGATGCACCGCTAGGGCACCCTGCTTGATGCCAGCTGCTAGGCAGTCATTGAGCCAGACCACCTAACCACCTTTTTACCCACCTTACAGTCCATCGGTCCAGTCCATACCCCTTTAACTTGCTGCTGCTCTGCCTGGCTTGGATGGTCTCTCATTAAGGGGGGGACAGAGCCACGGAGGGGCTGGAGGACAGGAAATAGATTACTCTGCAGGTATAAAATAGATTAATCTGCTTCTGGGCGCACAGAATCTAATCGGTTTGTTCATATTTAGAGCTTTGGTTAAGTCCTGATTTGATTTAAGAACATGTTAAAGTTGTTACTCTTCAGTCCTAAGCTGATTAAGCATCGAGCCACCATTGCCCCTGTTCATCTGGAGGGTTATTTTCCTAACTGGTAATTATTTAGGGCATATTCATTCTCCCTGGGTAGGAAGCTAGGTGATGACTTTAGGGAGCTCCGTAGACCAGGTCGCCTGGGGTGAAATTCACCCCTCCATGCCCTGGTCACCATCACCTCTGTGAGATGGCGGTAGGGGGGCAAAGCTCTTCTGCCCCTCTGGCACAGGGTGGGGGTGTGAAACCCTGTGGTGATGGGGGAGGGGCCTACCCACCCTTTGCATGGCCGGAGGAGCTGGCACGTGGACAGCACTGGAAGCAGGAGCTGCCAGGGAACCACGTCCCCTCTCCTCTCGCCCAGCAGAGAGCATCTGACCTTGTAGGCGGTGAGACGTGTAGCGTGACGCAGGCTCACAAGTGTGGCCCTCTGACCCCTTCTGGGGCGAGACCCCAGAGCTGCCCTGTCCTTGTCCTTGAGCGCTCTCCTCTTTCACATGGGACCAGGCCTCATTTGGAGTCGGTGCCGCCTGGACCTGTGCGTGCCGTGCTGCTTTGGCAGTCCTCCAGCAGCTATCCCACTGTGCTTTGTGCCCAGCGGTGACTGACCTCTTGGTTTGCCTGTGTGTGGGAAGGGGGAGGGGAGTCAGGCTGGTCAGATGTCCCTCCCATTTACAAGCTGCTGCAGCTCCAGCCTTGCTCTGTTTGCTCCCAGAGTCCAATAGAGCAGCCTGACAGCAACAGCCTTCACAGCACTCTGACAGCAGCTGCTTGCAGCTGTGCTGAGACCTGAGGCAGCCTTGCTGGCCAGGGAAAGTGACACAAGCTTCTGGGGCCAGCCAGTGCTGTAAGGGTGCCTTTGGGATAGGTGCTAGCCCCCTGCCTGGGCAGGGTCACAGCTGAGCTGCTGCAAGTAAACAGCTCAGGAGTGCTCAAGCTGAGCCAGAGAGGCCAGGAGCCAGCCTGGCAGCATAAGCTGGGCCTGGCGTTTGGGCGAGCAGGGCAGCACTTTGAGAGCGGTCACATCTCTACCAGCCCCCAGGGAGCTGTCAACCCAGCAGGCCTCCCGCTGAGGCCAGGCAGCAGTGGTCATGGAAGGAGGGACACAAGGCAAGCGATGGGGCCTCGGGAACGGTTCTGGGCGAGGGCAGCCAGACGGATCTTAGGGGCATTTCCCAGGCTTGCAGCCAGGCAGAGCAAGAGCTGTTCATGCTTCCGCCAATCAGTGCAGTACTGGCTCGATTTGTCTGCACTTTGACCCTGCCTGCGGGGGAAGGAGCAGAACTTAAGCCTGGGCCATGGCTTGACTCTTGGTCCAGCCAGGCTGTGGGCTACTGCTGGGCTGTCTCCCAGCACAGCTTGCTGTTCCCTGTGGGGAGGGAGAAGCCACCTTGAACACCTTCCCCGCATCTCTCAGTAGCCTGCCATTTGCTGCACATCCTCCTAGCCACTGAACAGCGTGTGTCAGGTATTCAGAGGGGGCCACAGCTCCCCGGTGCCCCCTGCTCCCCCTCCAATGCCATATGTGCACCTCCAAGGCACAGCATAACATGCAGAGCTAGACCAGGACACCTCCCCAAAGCAATTCATCCTGCAGGGTTTGGCTGCACCTCTAAGTCCCAGTCCAGCCAGAGTGTGCAGACCTTGACCATCTCTCGCGATTCCTCTGAACTATGACCCTGACCCCAGAATCCTGCTTGCTTCTGCCAGGCTTGGGCCCCCCCCTCCCCATGGCACAGTGCGGGAAGCCTGACTGTGCCTGCTCAATGCCGACCCTGAGGTAGGATGGAGGAATTTTCCTCCCAGAATGCCACCAGCTCTGCAGCGACGTGAAAGAGCACACAGCTGCCCCACAGCCGCAGCATTAGTACAGCTTATGTCCTGCACACCAACCAGCTCAGGTCAGCTGAGTGCAGACAAGATCTCAGTCAAGTCAGAGGAGCCTGCGCCCAGCTGCCATCAGGCCAGGGCAGGGGGCCAAAAGCTGCTGGTGGGGAGTCTGCGGGGTCATGGGAGGCCTCAGCACTCTAGAGTCTGTCGCTTGCGGGGAAGCACCAGTGTCGGTCTTTGGTGCCCGGGATGCTGCTGGCTGCTGCCGATCGAGGGATGCACCCTGCACCCATGTCCCCACCACTCATGTGCCAAGACGCACCACTGCCTGCAGAGCTCTGTCCACTCCGGCCAGGAAAGGAAGCCAGGCCCGGGCCTGCTATTGACTCCACGCTGGCAGGCCTGCGTGCCTGCCTGGAGGCTGGCTGCAATGGAGTGTGCCCCAGCAGGCTTGGGCCCCACGTGGCCTGGGCTCTGAGGGGGCCGTGCTGTGCTCCTCACCATGCTGGAGAAATAAAGGGCGAAGGGCAGTGGAGGTGGGAGAGGAGCCACCCTGTGCCTCCATCCCACACTCCAGAACTTGCCAGTTCCTGTCTTCCAAAAGTGTCCATGGGCCCCTCCTGGCCGGGTGGCGGGAGAGCGTCTGCGCGTTCCCTGTCTGCTCACCAGGGCCCCTATCAGAGAGCCCCACCTTTGCGGTCGCACCGAGCTGTGCTGCAGGCCAGAGCAGCTGGTTCAGCATGAGGAGTTAGCACAGAGCTGCAGTTTGAGCACCAGCTGCCTGCGGCAGACATGCAGCCTTGTGGGCCCAAACCAGGCCAGAGCTGGGCTGCGGGCTCCATGTGATACAGGGAGCCCTCCCTACAGATACTGCCCCCGTCGCTCCCATCGTCTGAATCACAGCCAATGGGAGCGGGGCGGGGGCAACATGGTTCACTTTCCTACAGCATGCAGAACCCTGCCCAGACTCATGCCCTGCCCAGTCCTGCACCCCACCTCCCCCCACACCCTGCGCCCCAAGCCTGTTCCTGCACCCCCCCTCTGGCCTTGACCTCCCAGCTGCACCCCAGCCCCCTACCCATCAGCCCCTGTGGCAGGCATTGAACTCATCCCTTTTGGCCCCAGGGCCTAGGGGCCCTTACGACCCTTCCAGCCCCAGTTCCCCTCGGCTCTGGGATGGAGTTGGAGGGCAGTGAGGTGAATGTCTCTTTTTCCTGCTTCTCGGTGGGGCCCAGGTCCATCGGGGGTGTGTGGGGGTGGTTCTTTGGTTTTCTCTCTCTCTCTCTCTCTCTCTCCTTTTGCTTCTCCCGTGCGCACAGTGCCTGACTCAGAAGAGCCCCCCAGGCCCCGTGGGCTGGGACCGCTCGGCCGCGGTGTCCCTTTAACACCGGACACAATCCAGTACCCTGCACTCTGGGGTGGCCTCAGCATGTCTCGGCCGCCCCGCAGAGGAGTTGTGTGTCCCCCGGCAGCAGGGGCCAGGAGCAGATGTCACCTCCCGCCACGTGCCTCTCTATGGCCTGGCACCAGCACGGCTACTGCTACACAGCGCGAGCGCTTGGTACCCGCAGCTTTAACTCCCTGTCTCCCTCCCAGCTGTGCCTCTGTACAGCTGTAGCTGCCCCTCTAACCCTGGTGCTGGCTGTGACGTGGCGACGGCTGGCGCGGCGGCTTTTGTCTGATGGCGAAAGACAGTGAACGCTGCTCTGCATCTGTGGCTGCAGGACTGGAACAGACCCTTCTATGGTGTGTCAGAACCCGACCTGCCTCTGTGTGACTCAGCTGTGCTCCCTTGGCCCAGCCTCCTGCAGCGTGGGCAATGCCCAAGCAGGCTGATTTTCAGACCTGTTTCCAGCTAGCCTGACCCTGGCTGCAGCTGCAGGCTGGGGATGGGCCAGGAGGCAGCAGCTAAGGTGTGTTGTGTGTGTTGTGATGAGTCACAGCTAGATTTGCCAGGGGGGCTCGGGCGGCTCAGGTCGAGGGTGGGCAGCTGGCCCTAGCAGCACATGGCTTGGGCAGCTTGGGCTGGCTGGCAGGCAGGCGGCTGGCCCTGGCAGCATGGGGCTTGGGTGGGTGGCTCGGGCAGCTGGCCCATGGCTGTGGCTGGCAACTGGTAGGCAGGCAGCCAGTCCCAGCAGCATGAGGCTCAAGCAGCCGGAGGGTGGTCAGGTGGCTGGTCCAGGCAGCTGGCTAGTCCCAGTGGTGCAGGGCTCAGGCCGGTGGTTCTGCAGTGCAGGTCTCAGGCAGGTACGTGGCTGTCGTGGTCAGCTCTGGCAGCTGGCCAGCTGGGGCTGTACCATGCACCTGCCAGGCGCCAAGAAAAACATTAAACAACAGTTTTATGCCAAGGATTTGTGTTTATTTTAAATTGCAAATTGAATTTTTGTTGAAGGGGGGTTGGAAGATGGTAAAGAAGGGGGGGTGGTGTGAGGGTTTCTCCAAAATCAAAAGGGGGGTGTGATGCCAAACAGTTTAGGAACCGCTGATCTAGGGCCAACCTGCTGCATAGGTTCCCATAGCAGGTCCTGCATTCAGCCCATAGCCCAGGGCTGGGGTTATCTTATCTCCCCAATCAAAACCATTTCCTCTTTGCTGCTGACGGGTTTGAGAGAGACACAGGCTGTGTAGCGTCCCTACAAGGGAGCAGGGCCTTGATGTGATTTTTGTGCAATGGTTGCGGTTAGGAGCAAAGCAGGTTGTCACATAGTGGGTAGGGCAGAGCTAAGGGGAAGTGTCCTGGACTCTGAAGTGCTCACGGGCGGGTGCTGGGTGGGAGCAGTAAGCTTTGGTCTGGCCCTGTTTAGCTGTTTCCCTTCTCTGTGCTGTTCAGTCTCGTTTCCAAGCGGCGGCGGGGGAGTTGTTGGCTTTTTGTTGTGCTTTGTTTTTTAATTTAGAGTGAAACTTGCCAGACTGAGCCCACAGCTCCCCGCAGCTCGTCTGCGCACGGGGCGGGGCTGCAAGGCTGGTGTGAAGAGAGCAGCTCGCACCTTGGAACTGCTCTCGCCTGCGGCAGTCGGGCAGGAGAAGGGGCCGGCTCAGCAGCACGGCCGGCGCTGGGAAAGGCTGGAGGCTCCCCCGCAGGCGCAGAGGCCTGGGAGCCATCAGCGGCCGCCCGGGCACGCAGCCTGCTTCCCACGTGCAGCGAACGCCGCCTGCAGCCCGGCTCTGGGGCTTGCACCGGACTGTGCGTCGCGGCCCCCCCACGCCCCTGCTCCTGTCCAGCCGGCCCGCCTGGGCGCCTCACACGGGCGGGGTGCGGGAGGCTGGAGGGAGGGAAAAACCAAACCCTGTAAGGGGCAGTGGGCGCCACTTCCCCACCCGAGGCGGCTCCCGGGTGGTGCCCGCGAGGGGCAGGGCCCGGCTGGGGTTTGTGGCGTTCAGGCGGCGGTTCTCAGCGGAGCTGGTTGTCGGACCCCGGGCAGGGCGGGGCGGGGCGGGGCGGGGCGGAGCGGAGCGGGACTCTGAAGCGCGGCAGCCCAGGCCGGCTCCGGGAACCGGGCCCCGAGGTGCGGCCCTGCGGGGGCTCTGCTCCAGGCTGGCTCCATCCTTCCCGCCCGGGGCGGGGCTCAGCTCCGCTTTGTCCGCGTTCGGCCCCGGGGGCAGGTCAGCGCCGCAGCCCGCCCGGCTGGCGGGAGCGTTTAACCCCGGCTGGGAGCGCCCCGCCCCCAGCCCCGCCCACCGGCTGGAGCCGCCCCACCGGGGCAGCCCGGCCCGGCCCCGCCCCCGCCCGCCCCACCTGGGCAGCCCGCCCCGCCCCCGGCCCGGCCCGGCCCCGCCCCCAGCCCCGCCCCCCCCGCCACCTGCAGCGCTCGCCGCCGCGGGGGACGCAGCGGCCGGCCGGAGCGCGCGGGATGGAGCCGCTGGCGCTGGCGCTGGCGCTGGCGCTGGGCGCGCTGCTCGGTGAGCGGGGCGCGGGGTCGGTGGGCGCCGGGTGGGAGCTGCGGAGGGCGGCGGCCCGCTCGGGGCTCCGCGGGGTGGCTCGGGGCTCCCGCACCTGCCCCGGCCCCGGCCCCGGCCCAGCCCAGCTCCGCTCCGTGCGGCGCGATGCGGGAGCTTGCGGGGAGCGGGGCACAGCGCGCAGCCCCCTCCCCCCGCCTGGGGGGTCCCGGCCCCGCCGGGCTGAGGCGCTGGGTGCGGTGCCCGGGAGCGGGAGCGGGGCTGCCTTTGCTGTTCAGAACCTTTGCCCCGCGGCTGGTCCTGGGCCGGGCACCCCGCTGCCACCCCAGCCTGCCTTGGCCTTGGCCGCCCGCTGCCCGCGAGCGGGTTAAACGCCCCCCGCGCCGCACCCAGGAGCCGGGCGGCTTTTGACCCCTGCCTGGGACTGCTGCAGTGGAGCTCTCAGCCGGCGCTCAGAGCTCCCCCTGCGCCAGCTGCTGCCCTGGCCGAGTGCAGCCTCTGCTCCCAGCTCCTCTCAAACTTCCGCGGGGCTGGGCTGGGGCTGGGCTGGGCTGTTGTGCGGGTCCCTCTTTGGGCTCCGAAGCGGGTTTGCTCCCCCTTCCCAGGCAGGGAACCGTTGTTCTGGGCCGAGCCCGGCCCCAGCAATGTCGCACAGGAAGGAAAAGGGTTTGGAAAGTTACCGGCAACTGCCAATGGCTCGAGCAGGAACCCGGAGGGAGCCAGAGACCCTCCCTGAATGGCCCCAGGACAGACGGGGCTGTTGGGCTCTGCTTTGACCTGCTGTGGAACAGGCCCCAGCAGTGCCCCCAGGGGTTCCTGCCTCGAGCTGCTTAGCTCCTGCTGGCTGAATGGGGGGCTCTCAGGGCCATCGTGGAGGGATCGAAACACTTTCCTGTGGAAGGGGCACTGGGCTGGACTGGCAAAGCAGCCCAGGTTTTCCCAGGGGCTGTGCTTCAGCTGCAGCTGCCCGCGGCACTGGAGAGCTGGCAGGGTGACCCACACTCAAGGCCTTGTCCGGCCAGGGTCTGAAAAAGCCACCTCCTGGCACAGCCGGGGACAGGAGAGTCCGGACCCCCTTCCATTGGCGCTGGTGGTGGCTGCATTGAAGTACTGCCACAGCGCGATTGTGCTGCTGTTCTCTTTTAAGTGCAGATGAGCCCCTGTTCTGCCTGAGAAGCCTTCTGCAGACTGGCAGCGAGTTCTCCTGGTGATGACTGGCAGGCAGAGCTCGTCAGCCTCCGTCCCGAGAGCATGCAGCTGCTGCTGTTCTTACATTGCTGGTGCATGTCCACACTAGACTCCGGGTGTTGGTACTGCACACCCTCACTCAACGCAGCACGCGGTGGATTGTTGTTGGTTCTCCCTCTGCAACCTGCCCCTACCAGTGCTCTAGTTCTTGGAAGCTTTCACAACACCTGGTAGCAGTGGGCAAATTGTGCAGGCATGGCAGGGAACATGAGGTCAATTTCCTGTAACACAATGTTCTCTCTCCCATAATTTCATCTGCATCCTAGAATAGTCCATGTCTTCTTTCCAAAATACCTCCATCCCGTGCAGCCCTCCTCCTTGTTCCCTCTCGATGGCAGAAGGATCAGGCCCATGCAGCTCTGCGTTGTGCTCGGGTGTGTTGCAACCACAGGGCACCTGAGCCTGCTGTAGTTGCAGAGGTCCAAGATTAGCCGCTGGTAACAGCTGCATTCCTAGCTTGCTGTGGTACATAGAGACTCGAATTGCTTCTGGGGGTGCTCGGAGAGCAGCTGCAGAAGGTGGAACACTGGTTCTGGGCCCAAGAGCTAAACAGCACAGGGTGGGGCTAGAACTGCATCATCAGGCAGGTTTGCAATGAGGAGCAGTGGCTGCAGACGAGCGTGTCCCTGGATTTGTATGCTGAGGTGGTCCCAGTCCTCCAGTGTGGTCTTGCCAACAGGAGAGCTGCACTGAGAAGCCAATGGCAGGGCCGTTAGTTGCCTCCCGCCGTGAAGGCCTGTTACTCTGGGCAACATGCGGGACGTAGCAAAGGCCTTTTCAGTAGTGGCATTTCCAAGCTGTGCTGGAAGGATAGACTGGAAGCATCTCCCTACCAGCCCACCTTGCCATCCAGTACTGCACTAGAATGGGCTACTCTGCGATAGCAACGCAAATGCTGATGGATCACAAGATGTGCTTTACTGACATCATTGCGGACTGGTCAGGGAATGTGCATGATCACCACGTCTTTTAGAACACAAACCTGCTCACAAAGCTTCAAGCAGGGAATTCCTGACCAGGAGTTACCTTTGGCAGTACTGAAAAGCCCATGCAGATTGAACCTCTCCTGTCCGGCCACATCCGTAATCCAACATAGTTTTAGTTAGCCAGCTGACCACCTATCATGGATGGTGGCCAAGTTTCCCATGGTCCCATAAAGTTTGTTTACAGCCACAAGTCCTGGCTGTCCATGTTCTGTGCTGTTGTTTATCTGTAATTTACCCCAAATGTCTTCTAAGAGCCCAGTAAGTAGTGGAAGTGTCAGTAATGCTCCTGGACAATATTGACCTCCTGTGGTCCAACAAATTCTTTTGTTCAGCCCAGGTCAGGTCCCCAGGGTGCCAAGCTAGAGAGGTTCAACCTTTAGTGATTATGGGAGAGCCACCTTCTGCCTTGTTTTCTTGGTTTTTGAAATTGTGCACCAAAGGAGCAGTTCGACTAGTGGTTCAGCAGGTGCAGAATGACAGTCATGTCTTCCTTTTAAGTGTCTGAAAGATTGTCAGTATTGTTTACTAACAAGATTGGATTTTTATGGGCAAGAGATCCCATAGGTTATAGCTGCCTGCTGTGCTCTGCATAATATCTGTGAAGCTGGGGGGAGGGAGAAGTTTTTCCTCCCAGGGTGGAGGTGGAGTGGCTTCTGGGTGAAAGTGAACGGCAGATACCCAGGCTATTAGAATAGCACAACGTGAATTTGTACAGCTCAGGGAGGGTTTGAGAGAGTATTGTAATGGTGTTCCGAGGTAGTGTATGTTGCTATAATGTACTCTACCTGGTCTTGCTCATTTGCAGCCTCATGTTAATCTGGTAGTGAGCCCCGGGTGTGTAAGATTCGAACATTGTCAGCGTGCCTATTAATGACAACTGTGGTTGAGGTTATGGGTTTGGTGACGAAGGGAAGTAACAGTAAATTACTGAGTGTCAGACCTGCTGAGCACCAGACAGCACGTTGTGAACTAATGAAGGTTAATTTTATTCCAAAAGTATAATTGTGTTCTATACCATTACCCAGGAAATGAGGAGGAATTACAAAACGTAATCAATTAGCAGAATATCCCTTTGAAGGGGAAAGAGTTCTCCTTTCCATATCAGGTACACAGTCACCAACCAGCTTATCGCAGACCAGGGCCTGTGAGGCTGCAAATGTTTTTAATGGACCCCCTCAAGGCATGGTGGCAAGGCTAGTGCACTGATCCCTAAAGCCTTGGGCAATGTTGCAGGGAGTTTTCAATGGGATGGTTGGACCTGCATGCCTGCCAGGATCTGCAGCGCCCGTTTGCTGTCTGAAAAGCACCAGCACATCCGGCTGTGCATTCCTCTCCTTTTCCTGCCCTTGTCTCTTCTCCAGGCTGTCTGGAGAGGTGACCCTCCAAGCCCTGTGCTCGTTCTCTGAAGCATGGGAGCTTGCAAGGTCTCCTGCAATGGGTCATTCCAAGTCCTCTGCCTCCTCTTTCAGCTCCAGGTCACTAGTTAGTCTCCCTGATCTTCTGGTACACCTGCTGCAGGTGCACATTGCATGGGGGGATGCAGGTGCAGGGCAACAATCTGCTGCTAGATGCCAAGTTTCTGTGTCTGGCTCTCAGCTGTCTCTGCACAGCCCCTTCTCCCCACCAACCCAGGAGATACAGTATCTCAAGCAGGAGCCTGTCTGCAGAGTGGCGCTCCTGTGGTCTGTTGGGCAGTTTCACCCAATAATGGAGAACTACCAGGGATACTTCAGAAAGTCACCGGGCTTTCATGGGGAGGGCCGTGGAGTTCACAGTGGTGACCACAGCAGTCACTGTGGAGCATTGTGGGACAGCTCGTGAAGGCCACTAACAGCCCAAGTAGCTCAGTGTGGGCACGGTCAGCGTGTTGACCGAGCAATGTTGAGTGTGACCTTACGCTGCTCTGGGTGGGGATGTTGTGAAGCCAGCCCAGCAGGGTATGCACACAAGGCTGCAAAGGTCACTGCAGACACCTGCACCGCTAGATTGGCTTGGGCTGCATAGCTCAAGTTACTTGCTTAATGAGGTGGAGGTTGCAGTGACAGAGGCTTTTTTGCTGACACTTTCTATCATGACTAGTTTGTTACCATTGTGGTTCCCACCCATCCCCCTGCACCTAAATTGTTTTCTTGTCTCTTGGGTTAATTTGGCTTGATCTCATTGACGCTGAAATCTGCAGGACATAGTGTGTACTGAACCTGTTTGGGAGCTACTGTGTCAACGTGATGGGCCTTTGCAACCGCTTTGTGAGGGTATCACGTCAGGGACCGCACTAAGCCCATGAAAAGTGCTGCCTAGTGGATTCCCAGCCTTGCCTGGTTGAAGCTGGGAAAGGAAATTCAGTCTGAGTAATTGACAAGCATTGAAGCTAATTGTAAAGCATCTTTACGCGTCCGTGGTGATCACAGTACGAGCAGCCTTGTTCGGTGCTAGCTGTCTGTGGGCACAAGTCTCACTTGGGCGCAGTTGGTGAAATCCAGGTTTTCTGTTTTGCTAGTGTAAAGAAGTAAGTTCTCAGGCAGCCCTTTCCTGCTGGCTTCTTTCCTCTTTCCCAGCAGCCCCACCAGCTCTCTGGCATTGCTGGGGCTGTGTTCTGCACCCAGGCTTCTGACCGGGTGTTGTCTTCTTTCCAGTAGCAGTCCAGTCCTCATTGCACTGAGCTGCCTGTCGACGAGGAGCCAGCCTGCAGATGCTGGAGTGGTGTGCAGTGTAGTGATCTCCCGTGTGAAAGGCCTGAGAGCTACGCTGCTTTACCTATCGCCAGAAGGACCGTTTGGAGCCCCGTGGTGCTGGCGGGGGCGTTCTGCTCTCTAGAGGGGACTAACCTGCCCCCAACCTTCTGGCTCTTGCCACAGAGGAGCTTGGAGCCAGCAAGTCAGGAAGCTCCTCCCAAGAGCCAGCTGCACCAGGCTGGGGAGTCCCCCTCCCCCACAGGAAGTGGCAGTGGCTCTGGCCGTTAAAAAGAGCGCGCGGGAGGGAACGCTCCTGGGCTAGCCCCTGGGGAGTGGGAGTGACGCTCTTTCCAGTGCTACTTTCCATGGCCCTGTTGTGTCCCTCTGAGGCACGTCCACGAAGAGCATAAAGTTCCACCCTCGCGGGGCTTAACCGGGGAGCTGTGGCAAGGCCAGGGCCGTCTCCAGAGCCCCGGGGGGTTGGAAGCCTGAAATGCTGAGATGGCGTCTCCCTGGCTAAGTCCAAGCCAGAAGCTGTGCCCTGCACGCCAGGCCGGTTCGGAGAGCTCAGTTCGGGGGCCAGCCTGCAGCGAGCAGCGTGTTTGGAAGGAGAGGGCTTGAGGGGGGCATTTGTGAATGGTGCTGCCCTTTCTGACTGACCTGTTTGCTGCACAGGTACCATGTGAATGTACTGGACCATCAGGAATGTTTCAGCTTCACAGACGTGTCTCTGAATGCTTCTCAGAGCCTTTTTTAGGCATCTCGAATGTGCTGTCCCAGGCCCTCTTCAGAGGCTGGTGTGTTCCCCTCTCACCACGGTCTGGTTTGCAAATGGAAGTCAATTACCAGCAAAGCCGGTTGGCACTGGCTTGGGTAGTCACCTTGCGATAGCACTCACGAGGCCTGAGCTGGGGTGGGGGCCAGGCTTTGCATTACATCTTCAGGGAGCTGGGTTTAACCACCCTGCTGTACAAACACTAAGCTAAACCAGCTTTGTGTGCAGTGAAGAGTTAGCACAACACTGGTTCCTGCTCCATCCCCACCCCAGCTGGGGCTGGAGGTACCCTAGTAAGAGGAGACGACAGTGAAAGCCCCAGCCCCAGCGTTCCTGTAGAACTGTGGCTGCTGGCCTGTAGGAAGAGTTTCATTTGTCTTTTAATTTCCTGGACCCAGATTGTGAATTTGTCTTCCCCAAGGGGAGAGGGACCAAAGTGAACCCTGCATAAGGGAATGGGATCTCTTCTGCAGCTGGCCTGCTGCGAGCCCAGGTTCCAGGTGGAATAGTCTAGCTGCTTCACTGTTTGTCTTGTTATGGAAGTACCAGGAGAGTCACAACAGGAGGACACATTAATTGTCTCTTTCTTCCGTTCGGTGTGACAAGAGTTAAGGCGAGTCAGCCAACTTCTATCTATAGTAGAGAAGTCACATTTTTCATGAATTTGACTCCCTTGAGTATAAAGCTCCTTCTGCCCCAGGGTCGTGAGAAATGCAGTGGGGGACTTTCTCAACATGCATGGCTCGTAAGGCCAGCTCCTCATATCTTTCAATTTATAAATAGTCACTGCCCACAAGCAGCCTAGACGTCTACCCCCTTGAGTTAGGGAAGGGAGACTCCTCTTGGTGCATATGCCTTTCCTTAAAAGCCAAGCCTGGCTTCCATTCCAGTAAAACACTATTTCAGCTTCCTTCAGAGTCCCCCTGTGTTAAATTAGGGTTTTTCTGTCCATTTACCCACTTCAATCTCCTATGATGCTGGCTCCCGAGTTGTGTGTGTGTGTGTGTGTACCGGCAAGGGTCCATCGTGCTAGGAGAGTGCTTGTCCCTTGGTTTAATTTCTGTCTCGGTTTCAGATCATGTAATCATTTTAATCCTATAGAGCGAGGTCATCAAAAGAAATCTCTCTTCATCCTTTAATTCCCAAATGTTTAATAGTGCACCGGCTGGAAATCCCAAGAGAGCACGCGCTGCAGTTGGGAAGCCCCACAGAGCATCAGAAGTCTCATTTCTGTGACCTCTTCCATTTTGTGGGGAGGTTTTGGTGGGCCTTGAAATGTCCCAGCTGGCCTCAAGACCAGCAATCAAAGCCTGATGCCCCAGTGCAAATCTTGGAGGAGGGATGCTGCTCCCATTCAGCCTGGCAGGGTCAGCGCAGGTTTAACTAATTCCCGTTTCACTTGCAGCTGACTGATATGTCTAGTGTGAGATGTTCTGTGACCCACTCACACACGCATCAGTGCAGCTCACGTTATGGGTGCTGATGGCTGCTGCAGCCCAGCGCCGAGGGTCTCTAGCGTACTGGGTGCTCCCCCCTGAGCCCAGGGTCAGTGCTCTCAGGCTGTAAGGAAACTACTGTTCTACTAGCTCAAGGTCTCCCAGGCTCTTTGGACTCTGGTTAAGTTGGTGGATGAGGTGCTCTGTCTGTTGCTGGCTCGGAGGAGCACCATTCGGTCCTGGCTTCGGAGTCTCACCCACAATGTGATGCCAGGGGCAGTAGCTTTGCACATTTTTCTCTCTGTCATTTGCAAATCTGCAGGCAGCAGCTAGTCTCCATTGGCTGGTGGTATCTGCCTTCTGGTCTCCCGTGGCTACCCTGCAGCTGCTGTGCCTGAGCCTTCCCTCTGGGCTGCAGCTCAGGCCAGGCCAGGGCACTGCCTGCAGCGGGATGGGCTGTGACATCCCACTGTGTTCAGTGGTCTCAGGTCCTGGGGAGGGGTGGGATCTGCAGAGCCTGGTGTCGGCGCTTCCAGCAAACCAAGTCCCTAGGGCGTGACATTCTCGGTCAGTTGAAAACTTGGGCCGCTGCTCTGCTGTGGTTCCAGGCTCGTAATGCAATGTGTGTTGGGGGGGATCCCCAGGTGTTTGCAGTGCTGGGCAGGCCCTGTAGCACTGAGAGAATCTGTGTCTGTGGGCTCTGTTGTGTGGGTGGCTTAGGCTACGCTGAGTCCAGCTGGGCTTGGAATTGGCCACCCAAGATGTCACCAGCAGGGCAGCTGGGCTGAGGCATAGGTTTCAGCAGGGCTTTGCCTGCAAGCGGCCCTCAGCTGCTGGATTTCTGCTGGCACCGTGTGTCTGCTATGCTGCCTCTATGCACCTTCCTGCGCTCCCTCGGGGGCACCCGGCCTGGCTGGCTCCAGGTCTTCCCAGGGAGGGCAGAAAGGTCCAGCACCCAGGAGCCCAGCTCAAGCAGCTGCCCAGCCCAGCCCAGCCCTCAGAGCATGGCTGGATGGAAGGGTTTGGAGCAGGACAAGGATTTCTCCTTCCTCAGGCCATGGGTGTATCTGAACTGGGCCCTGCAGCTGGAAGGAGGCTCTGAGGCTTCCTGAGAAAGGAGCAGAACAGGGAAGAGGGGTCTTAGTGGGACTCTCCTGTCCGGCCTGGCCTTCCCTCCCTCCCCACGAGGAGAGGGGCAGAGCTCCTGGGTGCCCAGCACTGGTGAAAAGCGGGTGGGACTCTGGCCCTCATCTCTGCAAGGGCTGTTCCCCCTCCCTTCCTCGGCCGGCTCTCTGGGGATTGTGCGTGCTCTTGCTGCTGCAGGGCTCGGAAGGGGCACGTGCAGCTCCCTGCTTCTGATGTATGCTCTGCCTGCGGCTGGGTGTGCATTCCCAGCAGGACTCCATGGGACCCGCCTTCCAGGAGCGCAGCCACCCAGCACCGTCGGCAGGAGGAGCGCTGCAGGCAAACAAGCCCCACCCCCGGGTCTGTAGTGCTGGCCGGGTGCCAGAGAGCAAGGGTTCTGTGGGCATTCGCTCGAGCCAGCAGTCCAAAGTGTGCCCTGCGGTGCCTCGGGTGAAACTCACGCGGTGAACTTCTTATTCGCGGGGCTAGCTGAAATGGGCATTGAGACCCAGTGAGTGTGCCAGGATCTGCGTCCCTTGGCTAGGCTGCCTGTGTTTCCTGCTGTCCTGCAGTAACACTGCCTGAGTGCCTCAGTTTCCCCAGGCACAGCATCAGCGCACAGTGGGGAGGGGGTTTTCTGTGTGCTGACATCTCACACGTAGGCAATGGCCCTCCCTGCTCTTTGTAACCCAGCAGCCAGGTGACACCCTTCTTCCCCGGCAAACAGGCCAAGGGCGGGAGGAGGGGCCTGGCTGGTTGGAATTGGAACTGGGCTGGTGAGTGGGGCAGTCTGGGCTGGCTGGAGAGGGAGAAAGGGGGCCAGGGCCCGGCTCGGGGACCCCTCTGGGCCCCTCTCCCCAAGGTGGATGGTGCTGACGGCTTCTGGTCCCTGTGCTGACAAGTCTGTTCTACGCTGTGTCTCTGTCGCCCCATAACCACACCCCCCCCCAGTTCTCCCTGCTGGGTGAGAGTCACACCTGGCTGAGGGTAGGGGCAGGGCCTGGGGACCCCCTGGCTCCATGACAGGTGTATGCCCATAACCCCTGTGAAGAGCTGCTAGGCGCAGTGGGGAGAAGCCACCCACCCCAGAGGGATCAGAGGTAGTTTTAGCTCCACAAAGTCCTGAGGCTGCAGAAGAGTCTCCCCTCACCCTGCTGCCAGGAGCTGGGGCTCGGAGGCTCTGGCCAGCTCTGGTGGGGACCCGGGGGTGCTGCAGCTACTGCCCTGCCAGTCTGACTGCATCTGCCTTGGCCTCCGTCGCTGACACTCAGTGAAACTGAAACCCGCAGAGCCAGGGCCGGGAGAAGGGCTGTACCGTGAGCTGTGGGACCAAACCCTCCCAAGGCCGTATGTGAGTCAAGCCTGGGATTTCACCAGTCCCTTAGCCATGTGTGCAGCTGGGGGCTGCGCCAATGGGGTCCAGAACTCCCCCACCCCCTAGCCCAGCACTTTACAGCTCTGGGAAGGACAGACTCAGCGTCATCCCATGCCCCTGGAGAGAGGGACACGGTCCTATGCCCCTTTGCCAAGACAGAGACGGCAAGGGCATGCCGAGATATGTGGCTGGAGTGAACCCGCCCGTGGGGCAGGGCCTGGGGCAGGAGAGAGGGAGCTCAGGGCAAGGATTCGCAGAAGGGCGTGGCGGGCAGGAAGTGGGGCTCTCTGGAAAGAAGGGGGCTGAAGAGCACAACTGGCACCCAGGGTCATCCCTCCTGCCCTGAGAGGCTAATAGCGCTGCGTGAAACGTACCTAGCCAGCTGGGCACCCTGCTTGGTGATGGGGTGTCTTTATCAGGGCGGCATCAATACAGTGAGGATAGGCCCAAGTTACTGGGCAGAGCTCATCCCTCAGGGTTGTACAGCCCCTAGCACTGTGCTTGGCCAGGGTCACTGCGTGTTTATCCGCAGCAGTGTGCAGAACTGGCTGCAGCATGCAGGCCCTGCAAGGCCGAGGAATGGCCAAATCCTGCCTTGTGAGGGGCGGAGTGAAAATCTCATCCAAGTTGGCCTGTGGCCGAGTCCGTGGAAGAGAGCTGGTGTAGCCACACCTTGATGCCTGCCCAGGAGCTCATCCGGGACAGAGGGCTGGGAGCTGACCCAGGCATGCACCCGCCTGAACAGACATGGCCATGGGAGAGGCCAGGCAGGTGCCTGGGAGTGCTCTTGGACCTGGGACTGGCTCAGAGAAACAGGTTTGTGTGTTCCTGGTTCCTTCTGCACTGTTGCCTTGGCTTCCTCTGTTCCTGGTGTCACCACCCACAGGCAGACTCAAGCCTCGGACCCCCAGAGTTGAGTGCAGGCACGGTACAGTGTGAGCCAGAACCCAGCTGGCGCTCGGCGCAGGCCGAGAGGGGACTCCTTGTGTCTCTAAGTGGTCTAGGTGCCGCTCCCTGGCCCGGTGACCCGCACCCCTTGGTGAGTGGGTTGCACTTGCAAATAAGGGTCAAGTCAGAAAATCCCAGCCTCCTGCCAACAGGAATGTGCAAGACCCTGAATTTGGACTAGCTGCTCCAGTGACACATGTGCCAACCACTGGACTATTGACAACCGCAGAGTCTCGCTTGTGAAGGGTCGATGGGCCATTCTGGCCCCTCTGCCTGGCTTGAGCAAGGCTTTCCCCAGTGTATCGGAGGTAGAAGTGGGGCAAGGGGAGGGATTCTTTGTGGCTGTGGCCGTGGCTGGTGCTCTGAAAGGAGGCTCAGGTCAGTGTGTGGCTACCAAGGGTTCAGCTGGGTTTTGTCAGATGAGCAAACCCGGGGGACATGAATGGTGGTATGGGAACTTGCCTGTCACAGCGTCCTGGCCTGCGCTGCTCGGGAGACATGGGCGGAGCTGGGCTCAGCAGGGGGCTGCAGTCCCGGCAGCTGCCCCGTTGGGCCAGTTCCTCTTCCTCCCAGCCTTGGTGGGAACATGCCAGAGAGATGAGGCGGGGGAGGGGGAGGCAGAGGCAGGCTGGGCGAGTGGCCTGCCTTGAGAGAGTTGGGGTGCATGAGCCCAGGGAGCAGAGACGTCCAGGGCCATTGCGAGGGGAGCGGGTATTTGTCAGGTTGCTCTTGAGCAGGTAGGTCTTGGAACCAGGCCTTGCCATTGGATGTCTTGGTCAAAGCTCCGTTGATGTGGTTGGGAGCCAGGCTGACCTCTAGGAGTCCGTGGGGAAGGAAGAAATCCTGCCCTGCCAGGCACAGCTACCTGCAGCGCACCGCTGCTGCAGAACACCGTCCGTCTGCCCGGTGGCACGGGGGACCCGCTCTGCACAGGTGCAAAGGACAGGAGCGCATGGCAGCCTTCTGGTTCCGGAGCTGCGGGGGCCTACTTGGAGCATCATCCCTGGCCACCTCTGCAGCCAGGAGGGCTAAAGCCTCTCATGCGGTTGAAAACCAAGCCCAAGAACCTTTCCCCATCCCGTGACTCCAGGAGCTGGGGCCTGAGGAACAGCGCGACTCTGTGAGCGCCAGCGCTGCTGAAGGCGGGAGGGACCTTTTGCCCAGTATCTCCCAGTCTAGTATTGCCCTTCCTTGAAACGGGGAGTGAGAGCTGTCCCCAGCGCCTCATCCGGCCCCTTTACCACGGGGGCGGTTTGGGGACTTGCCGTCAGCTCCCTCCTGGGAGGATAAAGTATCCATATGGTCACAAGGAAAACCAAGTGAGATCAGGGTGGTCAAGTGAGGCTAATACCAGGCTAATGTGATCTTGCTGTGTCCAGGCAGCACCTGTTCCTGCTCTCGGGGGAGCTGCATCCGCAGGGAGCTGGCCAGCCCCGCAGCCCCCTGGGTTTAGTCCGGTGCTGGAATGAGTTTCTAGAGACTAATACCCTGAATGCCAGAACCCCTGCTAAAGCCCCGGCATGCAGGCAGGCCCGGTGCACAGCTGGGGAACGGCATGTGACCACTTTGGCAGCTGTCTCCCTCGAGAGACTCATTAATCTGCGTACCTGCTCCCTCCTCCGGGTGCGCTGGGACCCTCCCGGTCAGTCTGATGCTCAGAAGGCAGCTGCTGCTTAAAGAGCGAATGTTTCCTGCACGGCAGATGGGCCGAGGCAGGAGATTCGCTGGCTGGCCGGTGCTTAGAGCCTGCCCAGCCGGGGAAAGCCATGTTCTCCTTGCTGGCCCAGCCATGCAGGTGGGGGAGAGTTAGGCCCTCAGCCATGCCGACTGTGCTGCTCTTTGCCCACGAAACCTGCCCTGAGCCTGGTCCTTTCTGGTGCAGAGTGGAACAGGTTTCCCGGGGGGCTGAAGGTTTTGTACCCTCCACCTTCCTGGGTCAGCCCCGGAGCCGGCTCTGTTCCCCTCGAGCAGGTGAGTTTGTCTGGGTCTTGGACTGCGCCCTCTCCCCGAGCTTGGCACGGCAGAGCCGTCGGGCCAGAAGCACGCCAGGCAGAGCCACGCACCCGGCAGAAAATGGCCAGGGCGAGCTGGTGGGGAGGGGCACCCCCGAAGGTCGCATTGCAAATCAGCCTTTGCCCCTTTCGCCAGTGAGCAGGACGGGCTCTGCCAGCCGGCGCTGGGGCCTGGCCCTGGGGCTCCTGGCTGCTGTTGGGGCCTTTGGAAATACAGCAGCAGGCGTCCGGCTGCAGGGCCAGGCCCCGTGTTTCTCAGATAACAAGATCGCTGACTACAGCTGGGCACGCTGGCTGGGGCTTGGCCGTGCTGTCCCGTCTCTAGGAGCACTGAGCTGGCATTGCATGTTAGGCTGCAGAGCTTTTCTTCTGCAGGGTCTGCCCCAGGCCCACTTGGCTTTGGTCCTGTCCCAGCTGTTTGCTCCGCAGGCTGTACTTTATATACCCTGGGAGCCAGCTGTATGTTAGATACCCGGGCGCTGGGGTCTGATGCCTGAGACCTGAGCAAGCCGGTACCATGCTCGGATCAGCCTTTGCAGCTGGGGGGAAGGGTGGCCGCCCTGGCACTGCCCGCAACTCAAGAGATGCGAGCTCGGTTCCCAGCCTAGCCAGACGCCATGTGCATGTGGCCACGTCCCTCGTCAGTTCTGCAGCACATGGGAGCTCTTCCACCGCCTGGCTGGAGATGGGTCAGACCAGGCTTCCTTCAGGTGCTGTTGGCATCGACGTGACTCTCTGGTGGGCGGATTCTATTTGCAAGCAGAGCTGCCTGACTAGAGTTAGGGGGCAGAGCACTTTCTGGCCAAGGACACGCTCCTGGGGTCCCAGCTATGCGCCCAGAAGAGGAGGCACCACTGATCTGGGCTGCTGGAGCTCCAGGTTTCTTCTTTGGTGGAGCTGCACCTGCTCCCTGTGCCAGCACTCGGCAGGCAGGAAATGCAGCCCCTGCTTCTGCCTGGCCGCGCCTTAGTCCTCCCGTGGGCGTCGGGCCAGGTTAATGCTGTGGCAGGCGGCCCATCGAGCACACCAGACGGGTCTCAGGGAAAACTCGTCAGAAGCTGCCCTTGCACTGCTGGACTTGCCTTTGCTGTGGCATTAGAATCCCAGGGCTGGAAGGGACCTCGGGAGAACCACTGGGGCGTGGCCACTCTCCAGCGCCCGGCTGGCGGGCAGAGTGAGGCGTGGCAGGTGCTCCCTGCCTCGGTGTGTCTCGCCCTGGAGACACAGCTCGTGGCCACTGCCCCAGTGGTTCTGAGTTCAGTCCCTCTCATGGGAACATGTCCAACCAAGCAGCCCGCCAGCGCAGGCACCCTTTCCAGCCCTCTCTGGGCTGGCTTTCAGGCCCTGACTCCGAGGTGCCATCCCTGAAGTCCCCTCAGCATCCTGCCGACCTAGCGCAGGGCCTTCCACAGCCACCTGCCACTCCCTGGGCTTCCACAGCCAGCCCTTGAAAAGAAATCACCACCTGATCGGGGGCGGGCTGGGGAGGGGGTTCAGTTAATGGAGCCAGGGATCTAGCTCCCTTAAAGGGAGGTGGCCACAGCCCCAGATCTACCTATTTATTTGCTCTGAAGTCCCCGAGCAGCTTCCTCCTTTCAAATCCAACCTATAAATGCTGGCTGAGAACTCTAACAAAGTGCAGCTAGCAATGACTGTCCCCCTCCATGCTGGACCCCTCAAACAGTGCCGCGGCAGCGCTCTGTTCCCAGTGCCTCTGGCTGGCCTGGCCAGAGGATGCCGGGAGCTTCCGGAGCCAGGCTGTGGCCGTCTCTCCCCAGAGTACGGCACGGCAAGCTGCAAGGGTGCTCATCCTTCCACCCTCAGCAAGCGCTGAGGGTGGGCTCCAGCGCCTTTTCCTACTGGGCCTGTGGCGATACACAAGTTTCCCGGGAGCTGTTCGAAGAGCGCAGCTGCCAGCTCCAGGAGGAAGCTGAAAGTGGGCTTGGCCGTGGGGCTCCCAGGGAGGGCGTAATGGGATCCCAGCCCCTCTGCCGCAGTCTCTGCCTGTGTCACAGTATCCGCTGCACAACACAAGCTCCCAGACTGAACGTAACACAAACCCGCAGGACAGCGAGCTCCGATCTCAACCTCCCGTTCCCAGCGCCAGCCAGAGAGACGCTGGTCCTGCAGGCAGGCTATGGTAGGCTCTCCTTCCAGGCCGCGGGCGTGGCCCTCTGGACTGGGCAGAGCTCTGGGAGGCTGCACCAGGGCCGTTCCCTCTGCCTGTGCTGTGGGGCCCTGGCCTGGGTGGGAGCAGACAGCTGCAGAGGCTGTTATCAGAGCTCCGTTGAACGCTGCTGCAGCCAAGAGGGTGCCCGGTGCCAGCCATCCGTGGATCCTAGCCCCAGACTGCTGCCGGCTAACACACCGGAGCAGCAGGTTTCCAGGAGCAGCGCGGCGTGTCTGAGCTCGGAGGGCTCATCTGCGCTGGGGGTACAGGCACTGCCTCGGCCAAGGCTTCTCCCCTTTGACCCGTAGGGATTTTTGTTAACCGTGCCAAGTCAGCGCTTGTCAAACCCTCTTGAGGGCGAAGCACCCGCTGTTGGTGCCGTACGCACCAGCCTGCGGTGGTCAGGGTGCGTCTGCGGATCTGCCCGCAGTGGTCTTGAACCCGGGACTGCTGGAGCTTTGGTCAGGTGTCGCTGCAGCTGGAGCAAAAAGCCGGCTGGCTCTTGGCTCAGGCAACCCATCCTCCCTCTGTGTAAGTGAGAGCGGTGCTGCTCCGTGGGCCGGTGACCCCCCAGGAGGTGTGTGGGTTACGCCTGCGGCTGGCTCTGGCCACAGGGCTGTCTTGAACAGCACAGATGTCCTTGCTCAGGCCACCTGAGTGCTACAGCCCTCCACCTCTCAGGGCCCTAGAGGCTGGGGGCCAACCCCAGCCTGGACATCTATGGTGCAATGACCCAGTCAGCTGGTGTGGGCCAGCCAGGGGGTCTGTCTCAGTGCTGCACAGGCGTGCCCAAAGGGGAAAGCAGGGGCCCTGGCTCCTGCCTCTGCTGCATCTCCATGCCCCGCACAGAGCACCCCCAGGGACTGAGGAAGGCAGCTGAGCGCAGGCCTGTGGCAAAGGCCACGGTTCATTTAGCCAGTAGCTGCGCCGCATGTGCTGCGACAGGGAGCAGCTGGAGTCAATCTGAGAGCAGGATGCTGTCCAGGCTGCCCAGGGATACTCTCAGGGTCCCTTGGAGCAAGGGGCTGAGCAGCAGCAGAGGTGGGGCTGGGCACAAGGCAGCAGCATGAGTGATGTGATGCATGCCCTGCATAGCCCAGGCTCTGCTTCAGCGTGTGCTGTAGGAACGACCTCAGTCTGCCACAGGTGCCAGTTACAGACCCACCCCAGCGTGGAGAGGGGCTCGTTTCACACCCTGAGACAGTCTGACACCACCCAGCTGCAGCACCGCCTAGGTCCCAGAGGTGCATTTTCCCCAGGGCTTGTATTGATGGAGATCTGATAGGCCCTGCCCTGCAGCTGTCCATGCAGACGCACGCCAAGCCCGGGCTGTACAAACTCTGCACTAGCTGGGCCAGCAGCCCCCAAGTCTGCCTTCGAGTGCTTGTTTTGTGCAGCGTCTGTGGACTGTCGCTTCTCGGTGCAGCAGTAAATAATGCATGAAAGTCACTCGGATGAGCACTGAGAAGTGAAATCCAGACATCCAAAGGGCACATTTGAAAGCAGAAAGGTTTGCAGTTGATCAAGAAATCTCTTAACACCTCTGCGTCATGCTTCCTTAATATGATTTGCTGAAAACGTTTCTGTGTAGGACAAATGCCATGTTTGCCATGTATGGAACAAATCAGTAGTCCTGGCTCCAGGTCGAAAGGCCTCCACAAGCTCCCTCGCATGTACCATGGAGCTTGTCTGTGACGCTGGTGATTGCAATGTGGAGAGGTTGATATGCTGGATCATAGGGATAGGATCCAGGAAGGCCTAGACAAACTGGAGGATTGGGCCAAAAGAAATCTAATGAGATTCAACAGGGACAAGAGCAGAGTCCTGCACTTGGGCCAAAAAAATCCCAAGTGTTGTTACAGGCTGGGGACCGACTGGCTCAGCAGCAGTACGATGGAAAGGGACCTGGGGATTATAGTGGATGAGAGGCTGGGTATGAGTTGACAGCGTGCCCTTGTAGCCAAGAAGGCTAATGGCATATCAGGGTGTATTTGGAGGAGCATTTCTAGAAGATCTAGAGATGTTGTTTGGCACTGGCGAGGCCACATCTGAAGCGTTTCATTCAGTTCTGGGCTCCCCCCAGTATAGAAAGAATGTGGATTCATCGGAGAGGGTCGAGTGGAAGACAACAAAAATGATTCGGGGGCTGGAGCACATGACCTATGAGGAGAGGCTGAGGGATTTGGGCTTATTTAGTCTACAGAAGAGAAGAGTGAGGTGGGGATTTGATAGCAGCCTTCAACTTCCTGAAGGGGGCTCTAAATTGGATGGTGAGAAGCTGTTCTCAGTACTGAGGGATGGCAGAACGAGGAGCAGTGGTCTCAAGTTACAGAGGGGGAGGTCTAGGTTGGATATTAGGAAAAACTACTTCCCCAGGAGGGTGGTGAAGCACTGAAATGTTACCGGGAGAGGTGGTGGAATCTCTGTCCCTAGAGGTTTTTAAGTCCTGACTTGACACAGCCTGGCTGGGATGATTTAGTTGGGGTTGACCTCCTGAGGTCCCTTCCAGTCCGAGATTTCTGTGCTTCTATGGGGCATTATATGGCCCATCAGATCAAAATTTGGAATTTCCATTCCAGAGGAAAGGTCAAAATTTCAGTATGCGAAGGGGGAACAGCAAAATCTCTCATGGAGGTAACAATTCTGAGACCTCTTGATCTGGGAGAGTTGAAACGTTTGTTTCCTCCGTTGGTTTGGTTCACCTCTGAGCTGTCTGCCTGAGCCACCAAAGCACCTTGTGGAACTGTAATTGGGGTGCTTGATTGCCCCCATTCACAGGTGTGTCCAGACTCCCCAGCCAGACTACACCCCCTGTGATGCACTCTGGTCACAGATTCCCATGATGCGTCCCAACCACAAGGCACAATGGGAGACGGCGCGGCAGTCGCTCAGAGGACCGCGATTGGATGCTGGGCTGGATCGAAACGTTCTGGCGTGGCTGAGCGACCGCGAGTGGGTGCCATACAGGGTGACCTGACCCAGCACGAAGTGTTTGGTTTTGATTTTCCTGATGGAACGTCAACGTTTGCAGCAAAATCTACGTTCTTCCCGGCAGAGAGTTTTGACTGTTGTGGAAACTGCCTTTTTCACTGGAAAAGATTTTGATGGAAAATTCCCAGCCAGCTCCAACAGGAAGGCAGAGGGGAAGTGGCTGCGTTAGCAGCTCGCTAGTGAGAGCGTCTTGGCCACACCCAGCCGGTGAGTAAGCTGGAAAGGTCTCTGGCTGTAGGGCCCCAGTGGCTTGACTGTGTTTGGACTCCCTTGTCCGTAAATGTCCGAGATGCTCCCGAGGGAGGGGGCTGGGCTGGGCTGGGCTGGGCTGTGTGGGAGGGTGTTGCCCAGTTCTCCCTGTGTGACTGCCCATCCGCCTGTTTCCACTGAGCGGTGAACGTCTGTTCCCATGGCAGCGAGCGAGCCATGGCCATGCCATTCTCTCACCCTCAGGAAGGGCCAGTTTGACAGCACTGGAGGGGAGGTGCCTCTGAGTCTCCCTGCCGGCTAGCTTAGAGCTGTCGAGCCAGAATGGGAAGGGGCGGTCGTGGAGCCTGGGCCAGCAGGCTTGCTAAGTTTGGTGGGGCCCAGAGCCTTCACCCTACCCCCACTCAGGCTCTCCTCCGCCCTCCTGCAGAAAGCTCTGGATGGGAGTTTGGGCTTGGGGTATGGACTCTGGACTGGAGTGGGAGATTTGGGGACTAAAGTGGGGCAGGCTCTGGGAGGGAGTTTGGCTGCAGGAGGGGTGAGGGGTGGAGCTTGTGGGGGTCTGGGATGCGGGCTCCAGGAGGGTACTTGGGTGGGAGAACAGGGGGCTGACTCTGGAGGGAGAGGTGTGAGAGAGGTGGGTGTCACGCTTACCTGGGGCACCCCGGTGGCGGTGGGTGTCTCTGGGTGCAGCTGCCCCTGCATGCTCTGCCAGCCCTTCTGCTGTCCTGCACACACACCCCCTCCTGTCCATGCCAGCCTGCACCCCCAGGCCAGGGGGCCACCAGCTGCACAGCAGGGTTAGAGTAGCTTCCCGCCATTCGCTCACCCTGGCTGCCGGCATACGCGTCCCTGCAGCCAGGAGCAGGATCTCTCTGGGCTGTGAGCTTTGATGGAGCCCAGCCCCAGCCCCAGGCCAGGAATATTCCTGCAGCCAGTGTACCACAGGCCCAGAGAACTCGCTGTGTATGATCCAAGCCAGTCCCCTGCCCCCACAGCAGGACCAAGCACCATCTACACCATCCTTGACAGGTGTTTGTCCAATCTGCTCTTACGTAGCTCCACAGATGGAGATCCCACAACCACCCTGGGCAATTTATTCCTGTATTTATCCAGCCTGACAGTTAGGCTTTTCCTAATGTCCAACCTAAACCTCCCTTGCTGCAGGTTAAGCCCATTGCTCCTTCTTCTGTCCTCAGAGGCCGAGGAGAACAATTTTCCTTCCTCCTCCTAACACCCTTTTTGGTACTCTCAGCCTTCTCTTTTCCACGCTAAACAAACCCAGTTCTTTCAGTCTTCCCTCATAGCTCATGTTCTCTAGACTTCTAGTCACTTTGGGACCACGTGAAAGGATATATCCCATGGGATAGAAACTAGCTCGCTAAATGTCTGCCTGGTGGCGTGCAGCACTTCTTCCAAAACCTTCGCTCAGGGTGCAGCCAGCCCTGGGGGTGACGGCACGTTTGCTCCTCGCTGACCTCTCTCTCGCGTCTCTGGGCCATGCTGTAGGGCTAGATCCAGACAGAGCCTAAAGGAGAAGGTGACAGGCACGTGCTCTGGAGAGCAGGGGCCAGAATGCAGTGAGAATCAAGTGCAGTGGGTCAGAAACAGGTGCACTGAGATCAGCTCCTTGTGTTCAGGGGAATTAACTGCCGTGTGCTCCCTCACGCTAGGTGAGCCTGCACTGCAGTGCCAGGGGTGGGGCAGCAAAGGGAGAGCGACCAAGCTAGCCTGGCTCTGTACAAGTCCGTTTGGCTAACGAGCAGTGAGGCTGTGTCCATGTGGGCTGGCCACTGAGCATGTCACCAGGGACTTGGGGCAGCAGTGTCCCTGCTGGCGGGAGTGTCTCCACACCTGCTGCAGAGCAGCCGGGCCACGCCACATGTGCTTCCCACGGGGAAACATGCCGATTGTACACGCGCTCGGCAGTGGCCTGGCTCTGGGGGACTTTAACTGCTGCCCTGATGTGGGGATCGGGGGTGCAGCAGCCGCCGCCGGTGGGACTTGGGCATGCCCCACACAACCATCGGAGACGGCGACATGTCTCTCTCCCTCCTCCGTTGGCTGTGGGAGTGGGTCGCAGGCAGGTTGGAAGCAGAACGCCGGCCAGTGGAAACGAGCGGGGAGTTTTAACACAGTTCTGGGGCGGGGCGGCCTGTCTCCCAGGCACTGTTGGCTCCTGGGTGGCCGGCTGCTTTGTGATGCCAGCGTGTGCCCGAGTGAGAGTGGCAGAGGGGAGAAGGCCGAGGTCCCAGCCTGCCTCCTGCTGGGGCAGAAATGTTGTTTAAACTCATCACCCCTCACGCCGCAGGGAGACGGGGTCAAGTGCAGCGTTGGGCGCCGGCTCTTCCTGCAGGAGCCTCAGTAGGCGCTTGCAGGAGAGCTCGGGCACTGTCAGCTGCCCCAGAGAAGTCACCGGCTCTTTTGCGAGGCTGGAGAGACGGCTTGGCAATGTTCAATAAGCCGCTGGCTGACTGAGCTGCTCTCCCTTGGGCATGTCTGTGCAAACTCCCTCGGCCTCCTGGTCTCTTGGCTGCCCCAAGTGGGGCAGGGAGCAGCTGACGACAATGCAGAAGGGCCTTTGTGGGACCCGCCCGGAGGCTGCTTGGCGTGAGGCGAGTTGCAGCTCTGCCTAGTGTGGTGGTTGCGACTGTGAGCGGCTGTCAGCGCGTGGGGCAGGGCCTGGGAAGACGAGGCGGGGCGCTGCTGGTGCTGCCGGCTGGCCCCGGTTCCCACCTGTTTGGGGAGCTTCTTCCCCTCTCTAGTACTCCAGTGTGGGGGTTGGCTCCCTGGGGTTGTGCTTTGCTCATGAACCTGCCCCCAGCAGACATGCTGCAGGAAGGGGGCTGCTAAGAGCAATGGTCTGTGGCACCTGACTGTTTGCAACTTGGCCTGTGACCAAACCAAGGGCACAAAATATCAGGGGCCATTGGGCCATCCTAGGAGCATAGCTAAAATGCAGGAGACGGTGGGAGCAGCAGGGGCCCTGAGGGGCACTCAGTGCACTCAGGTGTTTACCCACGTGTGCTGGGGTCTTGTTTTTCAGTCGTGGGGTCCACATGCCGTGTGCACCAAGTTACACGTTGTGACCAGTGGTCTTTTGTCCAAAATGCAAGAGAGAGAATGGGCCTCCACAGCCTCTGGCCACCTTCCGCAAGTCTTACCAGCTGACGTGACTGACTTGTGTGGCCATTTCATTTAAAATTGTAACAAATGCCTCAGGTATGTTTGGCTGGTCCCATGGAAACTGCATTCTGTAGCTCCTCAGAGCCAAATGTGCAAACTGGCAAGTGGGAAAAGCCTGGGAGTGCAGCCTGGAAGTCCTGTGGCATGCAAAGAAGTTAGGGAAAACTAGAGACTATTTCACCAACCCTGCCCCCATGCCAACCTCTTGTTTTATCCCAGATGTCATGTGGGACTCGACAACCTTGTCACATCTCATTCCAGCAAGAAGCTTCTGAACCCGGCAGTTTTAATAACCCCAAGTGATGGCCCATCATCACAGGATGAGCTGTAATCAATAAATCATGTCAGAGATGTGGCTATGTAGGCCAACGCGTATCTGTGTTTCGATGTCCCGACTGCAGGAACATTTCTGAGCTTGGTGGCTGAACTGTTTCACCTCCTCCCTGCCCAGTTAAGAGTTGTTCTTGGCTCACAGTCATTGCAAGAAAAATCTAATTCCATGTCTTTCAGCCAGTAGAAGGAAAAGGAATGAAGAAATTATCTGAAATCTCCTCTTGCCAAATAGTCCTTGCTGCCATCTATGGCTTTGCTAAGCAAGCATGAGGCTGAGACCATTTGCAAAACAAACTGCCTGTCTGGTTTAAAAAACAGCCAAAAAACCTCTGCGTGACTTTGGGGAGGGAGGAGATTTCAGGTTTTTTCACGCCGCTGGCAATATTGGATAGTTTGCCTGAAACCCCACTCCCAGCCACGTAATGTATGAGAATCTCGGCTCTTTTCTTTCCTTAAATCAAAGTTTCTCACCTTCCTGGACAGAGAGAACTGGGAAACATGAATCTTAACGTTCCAAGTGCCAGAGGACAAATGAAAAGATAAAAGTAGTTCATCTTTTGTGGGGGTTTTTCCCCAACCAATCCTGTAGTTTGTTTTGCGGGGGGAAGGGTGGGTTCAGTCGATACCTGACTTTTTGAGGGGTTGGGGTTGACAACCTCCAGGTTGGGGAGTTATGGAAGGCAGCAAAGGTTTTCAGGCCTATGGCTGAATATTAGTTCAGAGCTGAAGAGAACTGGGGCACAACCCTGACATGTAGCCTTGTCTAGTAAGCAACGTCCAAATGCACACACAAGCTCAGGTATTCTCAAGATGGGCTGAGCGCTTACAGCTCCTGTGGACTCCAGCTAAAGCCTTAGATGTTCACTGGACACCGCTTAAATCAACCATTGAGGTCACTCAATTTCCAGAAAGATCCCTGGACTTAAAACAAGTGGCGGCTTTGTAAGACTAATTTGAAATCTTGCAGCTTTAGATTGAAAAGCCACATCATTCATTATAAATGTTAAAGCCTCTCCTGGGCAAGGCACTGCAGGTAGAAACAAACTACTGCCAACAAAGGCCCTGATTCTGTAAACACAAAACCAGCTGCAGGTCTTAACTTCCCAGAATAGCTCTCTTGACTTCATTGGAACGACTCGCATTCTGGAAATCGAGCGCATATGTAAGCATCGGTAAAATTGTATTTTTAGCCGCATGAAATTTTTACAACTTTCAGTCAAAATTGCTCCAGTGCTCACAATGAAAAGTGATCTGGACTCAGCAATGATGTTGTTTAATGTACTGAAACTTTCTAGCTAGGTCAAAGTTTCCAAAGTTAGGAGCTTGAATTCCTAACCCCATGGTCAGGCACCTAAGAGTGGGGAGTTCTCGAGGGCCCATGGAGTATGTCTCCACTGCAAAGAGAAACCCTTAGCACCAACCTCAGAGCCCAGGTCAATTGACTTGGGTCTGTGGGGCCAGGCGGTAGTGCCTAAAACAGCAGTGTCGGCTTTCGCAGAAGCTTAGAGCCCAGGCGCCAACCCCGCATCAGCAGGTGTCCAAGCCCTGGCCCCAGCCTGGCCAGGAATGTCCACGCTGCTAATTTTAGCCCTGCCACCCATGTCAGCTGAGCCAAGCTCTGAGCCTCTGCACTTCTGGAGTTCTTTGCAGTGTACACGTCTCCTCAGGGACTTTGGGGCCCAAACCTACTCGCAAACCCCAATGGAAGAGTACAGCCTGGTTAGAGCACTTCAGCCAGCTTGGCTTGTGGCAGGGGGGTCCCTTGGAAAGTGCTGCTGGTTGCAGAGCCAGCATGGGCTGTTTGTTCTTGTTTGGGGCATGCGGAGGTGACTGGCTGCAGACGCTGGGAGGCCCTGGACACTGGGCGGTGGGGGCGTGCTTTGGCATGTTAAGTGTGAAAAATCTCTCAATGTAAATCTGAAATTGTGCGGGGATGAGGGAGCTAGTCGCAGCCACCAGTGCACGTTTGCAGTTCGACTCTCAGGTGGTGCCCTTCGCCGAGGTGAGGTGTCGCGGTGGGTCAGAAGCTGGGAATGGGTGACGGGCGGGCTCACTCGATGACTGTTCGGTTCACTCCCTCTGGGATGTCGGGCCCTGGCCTAGAGGAACCTTTGGTGTGATCCAGTCTGCCCACTCTTGTGCTCTTACGTGGTTGGGAAGAAAGAAAGAAAAGAGCCAGGGACGCATACCTGAAAATGGCGTTGTCGGACTCGCAGGACTAGATGTGCTCTAGAGTATCTGTTACAGGTGTCTGACCCCTCTTAAAAATCTCCTGCAAGGGAGATTTCACAGCCTCCCAGGGCAGTTTATTCCAGTGCTTAGCCACCCTGACAGGAACCTTTGCCTAACGTCCAACCTCCCTGGCTGCAATTTCAGCCCTTTGCTGCTTGTCCTGTCCTCAGAGGTGAAGGAGAATAATTTCGCCCCCACCCTGTAACATCCATTTATGTCATGTCCCCTCTGTCTCATCTTCCCCAGACTAATGAGCCCAGTTCTCTCCATCTTCCCCCCCAGGTCCTGTTTCCTAGAGCTTGAATCATTTTTGCTGTTCTCTGGACTTTCTCCAATTTGTTCACATCTTTCCTGCAATGTGCTGCCCAGACCTGGGCACAGTTCTCCAGCTGAGGCCTAGCCAGCGCTGTGCAGAGCGGAAGAACGACCTCTCGTGCCTTTCCTACATTGTTGCTACGAATGCCTTCCAGAACGAGAGTTGCTTTTGGCAAGGGTGGCGCACTGATGGCTCATGTAGTTTCTGGTCCAGTCTGACCCCGCGCTGCCCGCCTGCAGCACTCCATCCTAGGCAGCCCCTTCCCTGCTCGGGAGCCCTGGTGCAGCTCTTTGTACCTCGTGCTGCCCAGCGGTGGTTTGGAAGGAGGGTGGGGCCAGGGCCCTCCCTGCACCACAAAGGACAGCCACTGGCGCGTGCCCAGGGCCCTGCATCCTCAGTGAGGGGCTGGGGGTGTCTCTGCCAAGTTGCTGCAGGGAGACGGCCTGGACCTTTCCTCCTCTGCTCCCCAGGCACCTGCATGAGCACAGTGCGCTCTGGCTGCCTGCTTGCTGCAGCCCTGGCTCTGGGAGCTCAAGCAGGGGAGGGCTGCTTCTCCCTAGCAATGCCCATGTAGGACACTGTCTGCTCCTGCAGTGCCCGACGGGCTCTGGCGCGTGGCACTAGAAAGCCCGGCCAGTGTGGAAGTTCAGCATCCCAAGCAGGGTATGGCCAGGCAGCCCCCACCAGTTGGAGCTGGTGAGGGGAGGAGGATGTGCAGAAACTGCCGTGCTCGGGCAAGGCCAGCCCCTCTTGTGACGGGGCTCGCGGAGGGAGCTGCCTGTGCATTCTCACTGTGCGTGCGAGCTGTCAGGCTGAGCTCTTCTGGGGCAGTGCCTGCGAGAGCTCCCGGGGAGGGGCAGGGCTCTTGCTGAGCCCCAGCAGGGGCGAAGGTGCACAATGTGGTCCCCGCATGCTGCTGGGGTGCAGGATCCTTGGCCCCAGAATCAGTGGAGGGGCCACGCCTGTCTGAAGAGTGAGTCTTGTAGAGTCGGCTGCTGCTTTGGCATCAGCTTTGGAGACTGAGGGCACTGGGCATTTCAGTGCATGAGAGGCTGGGTATGAGCCAACAGTGTGCCCTTGTAGCCAAGAAGGCTAGCAGCATACTGGGGTGCATTAGGAGGAGCATTTCCAGCAGATCCAGAAAAGTGATTATTCCCCTTTATTCAGCACTGGTGAGGCCACATCTGGAGTATTGTATCCAGTTCTGGGGTCCCCCCCAGTACAGAGAGGATGTGAACTCGTTGGAGAGAGAGTCCAGTGGAAGGCAATCAAATGGTTAGGGGGCTGGAGTACAGGCTGAGGGATTTGGGTTTATTTAGTTTGCAGAAGAGAAGAGTGAGGGGCGATTTGATAGCAGCCTTCAGCTTCCTGAGGGGGTCTCTAAAAAGGATGGAGAGAGGCTGTTCTCAGCAGTGATGGATGATGGAATGAGGAACAATGGCCTCAAGTTTGGGTAGGGAGGTGTAGGTTGGATATTAGGAAAATCTATTTCCCCAGGTGGGGGGTGAGGCACTGGGGTGTGTTGGAATCTCCAGCCCTAGAGGTTTTTAAGTCCCGGCTTGACAGAGCCCAGGCTGGGATGATTCAGTTGGGGTTGGTCCTGCTTTGGGCCGGGGGCTGGACTCAGTGACCTCCTGAGGTCCCTTCCAGCCGTGGGATTCTATGACTCTAGGGAGAGTCCCTGTTCCATGGGGCTGGCCCAACCTGTGCATAGCCCCCTGTCCAACAGGCACTGCCTGATCTGTCCTTGGCCCGGCCTGACCAGTCCATAGATGTGAATTGTTGCTGCATTGGCTTGGCAGCATATTGCATTCATTAGACTTCGTAACCAAATCAAGCGCTTGCTGGTGTCGCTGTCTTGCTGGCCTCCTCCTGCAGGAGGCAGGTAGGTTCATGGTGTGTTGCTGCCAGTCACTCACCGAGTTCTGGTTCCAGTAAGTGCAGGAGGAGCAGGTGACGGGGACGCCAAGCTGTGACCTGGGGCACCTGGAATAGAACTTGGGACTGGAGAGGTCTTTCCCATCTCCATCTAGCCTGTCCCACGAGGCCTAAGCAGGACTAGGACACATGCTGCTCTGGAAGAACCCTGAAAAGCAACACCCCTTCCCTCTTGCCCTGAGGGGTCCGACCTCCTCCCAGCCCCTCAGCAGACAGGTTCTCCAAGCCAGGGGTTCATTTCCCTGGGGTGTAGATTTGCAGGGAATCCTCTGCTGTCTGCTCCACCAGACACATCCTCAGCGGGGGCTGCTGGCCACGCACCAGGGCTGACCCAGCGAGGCGCTGGGTCTCTGAATACTCTGATCTGCTGGCGGAAGAGAAACGCCTGCTGACCTGCCCTAGACAGGTGGCTCCAGCTTCCTTCTCCACCCCCCACCAAACTCTCAAAACTGTCTGTTGCCTTGTCCTGCCCATTAGGAAGTTTTCCCTGTGCTTTACATCTCAGCCGGTCTGTTCCCAGTGCCTGCAGAGCCCTCAGCATGGGTGTGGCACGTTGGTCTCTGGGCCGGTGGCTGAGGACTGAAGTTGATGGGTCAGTGCCAGGGGAATGGGGTGAAATGTGCCTGTAGGTGGCCATACTGGCTGGTCCCTTCTGCCATTATATGCTGTGAAGCTCCGCTGGTGGCAGCATAAGGGAATGGATTTGCCCTGTGGGCCATTTCCAGCCCAGCTGTGTGGTGGAGAGGGAGCACAGCGGGGACCTGGTTCCCAGCCAGGGCTCGGTCAGGTTAGGTCTGGCTGCTGCCCCATAGGGGATGTGACTTTCAGACAATCACCCCTCCCCTATCCTCCGCTGTCCCGGGCAGCTGTGTTTGCAGGGGTCCCTGGAGCCAGGAGATGCCCTCTGTGCAGCAGTGTGGGCCGCAGGTGTGCTGGGAGTGGACTCCATCCCCTGCAAGCCAGCGCTCCTCCCCAGGGACCAGCTTCAGGAGCAGGCCTCTTCCCCTGCGCACAAGCCGGCTGGTGTGGGAGCCCTGAGCTGCTGGGGAGCTTCTCTCTAACTTGACATCCAGCCAGTAAGCTGGGAGCTGCTTCCTTTCTTTTCCTGTGGGAATAAACACATACAAGGGCCCGGAGCAGCAATGGGAAAAGCCCTGCTTCCCCGACTGCCTCCCGGGGAGCTGCCGAGGTCACGGCCAGCAGCCCGGTTTAAGCACACAGCCTCTGTTTTGGAGTCAGTAGATCTCCAGCGTATGAGCGAGTCACTGGGACTCCCAGGCCCAGTAGCACCCTACGGGGGCAGCGGTTGGGGAACTGGCTCTGGGAGGTGACCACAGTTGCAGCCATTGTATTATAGCCCCACTGCAACCCTTAGCAAGCTGTCAGGGCAGGCACTGCCAGGACCAGCCAGTCTCTAATCAGACCATCAACAGAGGTTGCTCCTGGACCACTTCCTTGCCAATTGTCAGCTGAAGGCTCGTTCCAGAGACCGTCTGGCTCGTTAGCCGAGGGGCCTTTCCCTCTAGCTGACACTTCTTAAGTTCTTATGTTCTTACCACGGAGTTAGCTATTCTTAGCCATGCGTTGTGCCCCAAACATGCCCGTTGGTGACAGGCTGTCTGCCGAGGGTGACTCCTGCAGCTTTCACTGGGGGAGCTGTGGTTAATCAGCACAGAGGGGACTGGGATGGGGCTGAACCTTCCCTTCAGCATGCAGTGCGGCCGGGTCAGGCGGTGCCCGTTCACTTACATTGTTCAAATCTAGGACTCTATTGTCTTCCTTAGAGAGCGCGTTATCGCCCTCGGCAGCACTTCCTGCCTGGGCACGGGAAGACGCTGTCAGGAAATGTGCCTTTGGGCTGGGCCAAGCAGATAGCCGAAGGAGTCTAAAAACGGCCCTGGGCGCGTGTGAAAGTTTGTGGCCAGTGAAACAGGAGGCACTTTGCAGAGGATCCGACGTTGTTCCAGGCTGCTCTGCGCACATTTGCAGAGACAGTCAGTGCTTAGGGCACCGTTGCTGGCTCCTTGTGCTGGGTTCAGTGGGACGCGAGCCTCTCTCTGCGCAGTCCCTGGTGGCTCTCTGTTTCCAGTGCTGGTGCTGTGCAGGGGAGAGTCAGGTTCCATCATGAAACTTTCCCATTCCCCCTAACATTCTGAGCCCCCTGCCGGCTCCCCGGGACAGCCGCTGGGTCTGTGCTGCAAGCCCGGCTGGGCTCACCTTGCTTAGAATGGAATTCAGGGGTGCAGCCATCCATTGGATCACCACCTGCCCTCCTGCACCTCAGAGGCCCTTCCATCTTACCTGGTTGCCGTGGTGCTGGGCTCAGCTAGGCACAGCCAGGACAGGCCTCCACCAGCCCCTCCCCGGGCCGCACTCGGACTCCTCGCAGCGCCTCTTGGGAGCTCAGCAATGCTTTTCACCAGCCACAGCCTAGGCTGCCGCTGCCTTTGGCACGTGCTCAGGCAGCCACAGAGCTGGCAGGCCAAACCCCGGCAGTGCACAGCCAGCCCCCTTCTGTGCCGCTGAGGCTGGAGGGTCTCCCCTGCCCGCTGTGGGGCTGAGTCTCCTTTAGACACCCAACGCAGGAGCCATGCTCCTCATGTGGGACCAACAGCTGCCCCTGAGGGGCCATTCCAGCCTTTCGGCTGCCCGAGCCCAGCCCACTGAGAGGCAGCTGCATGGCTCCCAGCAGAGCTCCTCTCCCTGTGCTCCTGGTGAGCGCTGGGGGGAAGGACCTTCCTCCTTTTCCCAGGGAAAAGGAGCAGCCATCCCCAAGGTAAGGCCTGGGGGCAGTGGCCATCTCTGGAGGGAGCTTATCCAAGCGGTGCACTGCAGCCCCACCTGGCTGTCAGAGGGAATGGGGAACTGCCCTGAGACTAGCCACCTGCGCCCCAACCAGGCTGGCCCAGAGGCAGCTCCCAAATCCCCTCTGCCAGGCCCCTTTCCACCACTGCTGCCACTTCCAGCCAGGGTGGCTGGCACATGCTGGCAGCACCCTGGCCTTTGTGACACGGGACAGAGACCTGCCCCAGTGCCTGCAGACAGCACCTCCAGGCAGCCATCTCCCCGCTGCTCCATGTCCCTCCTCGCCACACACCCTCTGCCCCCTCCCTTGGCAACCACCTTGTCTGGGCTTCTCCGGCTAATGGAGCCCTGTGTCCCTGGTTAGCTGTCCTAGGGCTGGCTGAGTTCGGAGCATGGTCTGTGTGCGGGCAGGTTAGTGGTTCCAGATGAGCTTGGTGGGTTGCTACCATTTGTCAGTGCGTGTGTCAGGAAATGTCAGGCCTGAAATCCCTCTTCTAAGCCCCAGAAGTCTCATGGAGACAGTTTATGCTCAGACTCTGCAAACCTGGAGCCTGATAGCTACTGTTAGGACATCCCAGACCCCTGTCCTTGTTAGAAAGCACATGCCTGAGTACTGGTGTGGGGGAACGTCCTCCGGTGAAACGGGCCTGCCCCAGGCCTCGTCGGAGGTTCCTCAAGGACGTGCATGAGCAATGGCCTCTCTGCACAGGGGGACTCCAGTCGGTTCATTTTGGGCGCTGGTTGTGGCTGAGATCTTGTCTCTGTCGGAGAATCTGTCCAGCTGGACCTGCCTAGAGCCACTGTCTGGAGGGAGAGCAAGCAGCTTTCCCCATCTAGCATCACCTTCGTCCCGAGCAGCAGCCACTGGCGCAGAGAGCCCTCGCCGGCCGGAATGCAAGGTCACACCTATGCCACAAGCTGTCGCCTCCAGGGATGTGGGCAAACAGTTGCCGCAGCTGGAATGCTGCTTGTGCCCAGGTGTGCCTGGTGTGCACACTCACCAGGCGTGCCTGTAGCCAGGCACCATGCAGTGAGCCCATATGCCACCATCCGGCGCACGGTCTTGTGGAAAGTTTTGGCAACACGTGCTGTGCTGAAGCAAGTAGTGCAGGGTTGACTGAGAACAGGGGACCAGCTAGCAACTGTCTCCCTCCCATAGTGTCACCTGCAGCCCATCACTTTCACATCTGTTTTCAAAATCCCGTGCTCCCCGGCCCCCATCTGCCTCCGTCTCTGACAGAAGCATGGTGCCTGCTCGGCTCTACTCTCCGGGCGCGTGAGCCTGGGGCATTTGCAGTGCTGGGAGAGGGACCGAATGAGTGGGGAGCAGGATTACGTGCAGATAGATTGCTGCAGAACTGGGCAAGAACCGCTCAAGTGGCTGTCATGGACAAGTGGAGCAGTGGCCTGGCAGGAGAAACCAGCCCCAGATCGCACCGTCTTTCAAGTTGGGGCTGAGGTGCAGCAGCGCAGACCTTCTGGGTGTGCAAGGCCATGTTTTGGATCTGTGTGTAGAGCTGCCCCCAGCCCTCCCATGCAGGGACCCCAGTGCCAGAGCTGCATTGAGAGTGGGGGACCTAGCAGTGATCGCGCTGTGACACCAGATTGCTGTTGATCGATTTTGAGCCAGGACACCCACGCCAGGGGCCGTGGTGATGCAAGCGTGCAGGGCCATTAATCACCTCCTGCTCCACGGGTCTGTCGCTCTGGGCAATGTGCAGGACATAATGGAGGTATCCCCGCCCCCACTGTGACGGAACAATAGATGTCCACGTAGGAATGTGTGCACTAAGGGCACGCCTACGTCAACAGAAAGCGGTAGCACAGAGGCTGGGGTATCGCCACCCTCAGCGTGGGCTGGTCAGGGAAGGGGTGTGAGGCTCATGTCTTTGAGAATGCTGCTCTGTTCCCAAAGCTAAAGCAGGGAATTTCTGTCCTGGGCAGCAAGTTACCTCTGGGAATATTGAAATGCCAGGAGTGACCCTGGGGGACCCAGCCTACCTCTTGCTCCCCTGACTCGCTGGCTGCTTGCATGGCACCAGGGAACAAGTTAACTACTGGCCCCGCAGGTGCAGCTGAATGTTCCCCTGGGGGTTTGAGAGGTTGCTGCTATTCCTGGCTTCCCAGCATGGTGAGCCCCAAGCAGCTGTCCAGTATTGCATGTGACTGCCCAGCTGACCCTGCCAGCTTCGCCAGGCCTGTGGGGACAGACGGCTGTGCAGGCACAGCTCCAGAGCAGCCACAGGTACATCGACATGATATCACTCGGGGGATGACAGTCCCAGCAGCAAAACCACGTGAAAGCCGAGGAGCTCCCTGCTGTGCTCGGCATATTAGCTGTGAAGCAGAGGGGGAAAAGTTTCTGCTGGGCTGGATGGTGGAGGTGGAGCAAGCTAAGGGGTAAGTTTGGAATGGGCCTTTCATGGCATAATTGCTTCTGGTCTCCATGATCCCTGGGCAGTGCAGTTCATGATGGTGACCAGAGAGTTCAGTGTAGGGCATTGTGGGAAAGCTGCTGGAGGTCAGTAAGGGCTGGCGTAACTATGCAGTATCTCGACACTCAGTGCGTCGACCCAAGTGGAGTATCCCTGTCTCTACGCTGCTTGTGGGGAGGGTACCGGACGAAGCTGGAACGGAGGTAGACACATGCCCAGTGAGGTCGACGTAGGCACATTGCATCGACCTACCTTTGTGTGTAGACCAGGCCCTGCTGTCCGTGCTGGGGTTAGACCCGCATAACTAACACCAGTTTAAATCCCCCCTCGGTAATGTAGCAGGCAAGGCCTTGGGGCTGGGATCTGGGCTCCAGAGATTAATCAGCTTGCGCTGGCTGTTGGTCATGCCACAGTGGCACCTGGAGACCAGCTCCCTGTCCCTGCAGGGGACAAACACCGAGACAGCCTTGCCCTGCAGCGGTCACCTTCAAAGCCAGGTCTCTGGCCTGGCACTGGGATGGCTGGGCCTTGGAGGGAGTTCTGCAGCCAATGCCTTGCTGTGTTTAAAGGGGCCCCAGCACCTGGGGAGCAGGGATGAGTCTGAGCCGATAACGGGTGAGGAGCCGGGAGTGCACGCTGATGTGCAGGTGCCAGAGCCATGGGAAGGGTCAATGCCCTGTTCCCATATGAAATAATGGAGCTATTACTTTATGGCTCAGGTCTGTGGCCTGCCCTGGGGAGCAGTCACGTGACAGAGGCATAGTGGTGGCAGGTAGTCAATGGGTGTATCGGCCTTGGCAGCAGGCAGCAGGCAGCGTGGGGCTGGGACTCAGACCTGGGGCTCCTGCTACCCTCAGCTAAGTCAGCCTCCAGGAGAGCCAGGTAGCGCGTCCCAGAGATGGGGCTGGTGCCCCAGCCTCCTGATGTGTGAGAGCAAGTAGAGGCCAGTAAAGCTCCAGCTACAGCTCTGTGCCTCTCCCCTGCCAACCGTGCACTCCTGACCTCGCCAGCAGGTTCCTTCCGACGTGCTCCCGCACTGCTGGGAAATGGTCTCTCGACCACCCTCCGGCAGTTTGGAGGGTGCCTGCACGTTCCAGGCAGGGCACCGGGAGGCACTTTGTCCCGCTGGCCGTGTCGTCACCGTGCCTACTCTGGGGAGCACAGCCCGCCATCCCAGGGACAGGCAGCGTCTTGCCTGGGCGCTCTCCGCGGGAGCTAGTGCAGAGCTGTCCCGCTGGCCGTGTCGTCACCGTGCCTACTCTGGGGAGCACAGCCCGCCATCCCAGGGACAGGCAGCGTCTTGCCTGGGCGCTCTCCGCGGGAGCTAGTGCAGAGCTGTCCGCTTGCAGCGTTGAAAAGGCGGAGGGCTCCCTGCTGTAGCGACACTGACGAGGGGAGACTGGGTGAAGTTTAATAAGGGCCAGATAGGAGGGCCGAGCCTGGGTGGTTGCAGCCGGACTGGGAAAAGACCCTCCGTCAATCCCCTCCTCTGCCAGCATGACCTTGGCTAGTCACTTAATCCCCATGCACTTCAGCTGCGCAATCCTTGCCCCCGACCCTGTGGCTGCCGGCCCTGAGGGGCAGGGAAGCAGCCCACAGTGGTGCTATGTAATAACCAGTGAGATGAGCCTGAAACTGGCCGGAGAATAGGATGCCATTCACACACACTGCACCAGCACATGGGCTCCTGAGCCTCTGGGAAGTGTCGCTATTCCAGGCCATGAGCTCCAAGGAGAGAGAGCTTCAGCCGAGCACTCGGAGAGCTCTACCACTTGCACTGGAGATCAGATTAAGCTAATTTTAGAAGGTTGCTAATTGCCCTGCATCTGACGAGCAGTGCTGGGGAGGAGGGAGTGGGGAGATTAGCACTACAAAATACTTATTTATGAGTGGGGGAGGAGTAGGTTGGATATCGGGAGAAAACATTTCCCCAGGAGGCTGGTGAAGTGCTGGAGTGGGTCACCTAGGGAGGTGTTGGAATCTCCATCCCTAGCGGTATTAAAGCCCTGGCCAGGATGATTTAGTTGGGGTTGGTCCTGCTTTGGGCAGGGGGCTGGACTCGATGACCTCCTGAGGTCCCCTCCAGCCCTGGGATTCTATGACTGGCCCCCACCTGGGATACCCTGCAACTGCAGCCCACTGCTGGGCCATGCCGACAAACAGCAGGGGAGCGAGTGGAGAGAGTTCACCCCGTTCCAGCAAGGCCCTGCTAGACCCCTCCCCTAGAATTTGGGGCTGGGAGCCAGGCACCTGTGGGAGGCTCAGGCAGCAAGAACATTTGGCATTTGGGAAGGCGCCTGCACCATCTGTGGTCTTCCCATTTGGCAGGCCCGTGGCAGAGGCCCTACAGGCTGTCCCCGCACTGCTGGGATCCGGGCACGTCTAGGCCTATGAACAATGAAAACTGGAATGTTCATTTCCAGACCATCGTCTGCCACTCAACCACCTCTTCACACACTCGGGTAACTTGTGCGACACCAGGTGGGCGAGGGCTCGCCTTTGGATTGGATCCACTTCTGTTGGTGGGAGACACAGCTGAGCCATGCAGGGCTTGTCTTCACATTTCCAGAAGAGTTGTGTGTAGCTCCAAAGTCACAGCAGAAGTGTGTCAACAAATGGTCTCTGTCAGCCCCTGGTACTGACAGAGCTACGGCGCTGCCAATGGAAAAGCTCATTCCTGTTCCCACATTGAAGGCCGTGTTTAGACTCTGTCATTGCCCTGCCTGGGATCGTGGGCCTGCCTTGCCCCTTAATAGCTCTGCTGCAGCAGGGGTTCATGGCTGAGACTGCCTGTTCTCCAGCTGGACCCTCTGCCTGTCTGGAGGTGGGAAATCTGCTTGAAGTGGGCACGGATCCTCTCCGTTCTGTTAGTTTGGTTCTTACAAAGGGCTGCCTTGTGAATCTAATGGTGCAGAGACCTCGTGCGCACGTGCCGCTCCCAAACCCAAGACCCCCTCCCCAGGCTGGAATGGAGACACTGTCTGCTGGGTCACCTTCTCACGTGCAACCTGCTGTCACTTGCTCCCTCCCGCCAAGCCTCGCAGCACGCTAAGGCTGCAAATTGCAGGGGTGCTTCTGGGGCTGGATCTGCTGAGAGCGCCCTCTGAAGGGGTGCTGTCCTCAAAGCTTTGGCCCCTGGGAGTGACTAGCCGTGTGTTCAGTTGAGAGGTTAGCTTCCACCCCACGGTGCCCGGCCCCGTGTGGCAGGCGAATGGGCTGAGGGGGTGGAACCAGCTGCAGAGGATGTTGATCAGAGGGCGGAAGAAGCCTGGGAAGGCAAGAACAAGCAGCTGGAGGAGCCTGCGGGAAGCCAGTGCCTGGGAAGGAGATGTAACCAAGACTGGCTGCTCTATCAAGATGGCAATAAGTGCAGCTTCCTGTTGTTGTCGTGAGCTTTGTTTCTTGGCGGGGCCCTGTGGAAATGGCTGGGCCTGATGTCAGAGCAGCTCCTGTGGGGAGGAAACGTCTTGTTCTCATTGTCTTGCATCCTCTTGCTGAATGCTCAACCTCCAGCTCCCGGAAATTCCCTCCCATCTGAAGGCAGATGACACATCCGCATCCCCCAGGCAAGACATCTGCTGCTGCTCCGGGGTGCGGTGCCCGGAGAGGGAGGATCCAGCGGCGCTCTACTGCCACCTGCTCTTGTTGTGGAGGGCTGGGCTGGGCTGGAAGCAAATTTGGGTTTTGCTCCATTCGTTTTCATGGCGAGAGGGAATGAGCCTTGGACTTAGGCATCCGGCTCTGTGCGCCTCTGGCCTGGGCCAGCATTCCAAGCACAGGCGCCCTTGATGTGCAGACCAGGTGTGTTTGAAGCCCCAGCTCTGTGGGGCACTGAGTGAGGGCTGTGGGGTGACAGGCCTGTAATGCACCTGCTGAGCTTTGGGAAGAATATTCCTCTTAGCAACGCAGCAAACGCTGCGCCAGCAGCAGAAGGGGACGAGGGAGGGTCACGCCCAGGCACGCGCTGCTGGAGCTCGGTGAGAGCTCTGGTTCCAAACAGCAGAGCCCCATTCGGGCTCAAACTCTCTGACAAGGGGCTTCCACGGGTGGCTGGAGGTGGCGTCCCAGCCCGCAGCCCCATCTCTCTCAAGCCAGCCCCATGCTAGGAGGCCGGATCGATTTCAGAGAGGCAGATCCAGCGAGGAGAGCGGCACGGCTGGAGTCAGCTTAGCTAACATGGGCTTTTGCCACCAGCCACCCAGCAGGAGGTGGACAGGAGAGCCTCTCCCAGGGCCGTCCCTTCCTCCTCGCAAGGCCAGGAGCGCCAGAGCCGCTCGACTTAGCGTGTCCTCGCTTGGTGTGCTGCGCTGAACCCGGGAGCGTGACCCCCAGCAAGTCAGTCTCCTGTAAGGGTAGGCAGCCCCCGCGTGGCTGGGCCTAGGAGCTTCAGAGCCCAGTGCGGGAGCCCCTGTGGGCAGCTGTGGGGTAACCAGCTCAGAGGAGATGCTTCTTCTGAGCCTGGGCCCCTGGTGCAGCTTGCACCTTGCATCTCCCATTGCAAGTTACTGCTCTGGAGGGCCCCGTTTGCGTATGTCTATATTCTGCCCATGAGCGGCCTTTTGGTGGGCTGGCGTTCCACGGGCTAATTCCATGCACCTCAGAATATTTCTCATCGGCTTTGGAAGTTGCCTTTCGTGTTCCCTGTCTGTCCTCTTGCTCTTTTTGTGGACCCTGGTTGCGTTCTCCTAGTCACTGCATCAGCGCGCTGCAATCTTTTCCATTTCCTCACATGGCTTTTTGTGGCCCCTCCAAATTCCAGTGTTTGCGCACACCCAATAGAAACAGGACGCAAGTGGCCTTGCCAGGTGCTAGGGGATGGGCCGGGACAGGATCTGCATCCTCTGCCCCCTGCCATACAGTGGCGTACAGTGCAAGGCAGCCAACGTGTAGGTTACAGCTGCGCTCCATGCGGTGGCCGTCCATCATGCACTAAATCGAACCCTCTGGGCTCTGCCGCCGACCCTAGTGCCCACAGCAGTTGCAAGGAGTAAGGGACGTCAGTGGGAGAAACAACGAGGGGTCCTGTGGCACCTTACAGACTAACAGAAATGTATGAGCATCAGCTTTCAAGGGCAAAGACCCACTTCATCAGCTGCATTGTCTCCCACTCTGGAGCTGGCAGGAAAAATCAGTTTTGGATGCGTCAACTCCAGCTACACAATTCCTGTTGCTGGAGTCGCATATCTCAAATGGCTCTGTCCCCATAGCACAGACCCAGCCTAGCACTGACTGTGAATACCAGTTTTCAGTCACAAACCGGGTGCCTTTTTGCCCGCATGATGTACTTGATGCTGTACAAAAACCCACCTCCTCCCCGAACAGCCCATCGCACAGAAATCTATTGCATCTACCTGGCAGCCTGCCTGCATGTATGCTGTGGGCAGAAGAGCCCAGGCTGATTGCAGAGACACAGCCCTGAGAATCCACTCATGCAGCTTCATCCTCGCTGGCACTAATGTAAACACAAATGAGCACCCTTTCTAAAAAATCCCCAGGGAGACGGTGCTTTCACATTCATCGGACAACTTGTTTCTGGTCCCTACCCCTTACGTGCAAGGCCTGCCGCTGACCGAGTTGGTCTGTGATGCTAAAGAACACTGCAGCCAGGGCAAGGATGGAAGTTTTTGACAATGGAAGTGGCAGTGGGCAAAGCCCAGGGACTGTCTGATAACTCCCCTTCCCCTGGGGGCAAGTCTCCTCTGTCTGAGCATGGACCAGGGGACTGGAGTGTCAGAAAGATACAGGATGCTCTCCAGCCCGTCAAATCTCAGCTGATGCTTCACCCCGCAGCTGCAGGGCACAAATCGGAACAGTCAGAATCAGGCTTGTCGCTATCAGGAGCCATCAGAGTGGCTGAAAGAGGTCCCTGAGCAAGCGGCGCCAATTCAAACGTTACGGAGCCGGAAGAGCTGCGGCAGGCCATGCTTCTGTGCGGTAAATGCGCAAAAGACGAGCAGTGCAGTGGGTGCAGGATGCCAGTGCTTCCCCAACTCCAGAGATGTGTTTAGCCAGTTCCCCTACTGCCAGCACTGTTTTCTCGCTGGTCGCTCAGTGGCTGATGCTTTTCCTGGAGGCAGGAGAGCGGGGAAGAATCTCAGCTTTGGTTAAAACAAGGTGGTCTCTCAGGTGCAGGGAGAAACCCCATGCCTGACAGAAGCGCCCCCGACAGGCTCTGAAACCAGAAGGCAAAAGCGCAAGTATTTTTTAAAATGATCCCTTGGTTTTGAGGGGAGCCACAAAGACGGGGGTGCGTGTGAGTGACGGGCTGCCTTCAGGGGAGTGCCTGCTGTCTGTAAACTAGACCTAGCTATGGGTAACCTCGGTGACCAGGTAACACCTTTGCTCCCCAGAAAACAGAAGAGAGGAGAGGGCTGGAGCTGGGCTGTTTGTGATTAGAAACCCAGGTTAATCTGGGCTGGCTGGAGAGGGCGGAAGGGGGCCAGAGCCTGGCTCAGGGACCCCTCTGGGCCCTTCTCCCTCAGATGGAAGGTACTGACGGCTTCTGGCCTGGCAGCGCCATGGCTCCCACGCCGTGTTCAGGCTCCAGGGGAGCTGAGCTGTCATCACAAGAGAGCCCCAGAGTTCCTAGGCTGGCAAGGGAGTTGTGCCACACAGCTCCCTGTGGTGCTTCGGTAGCTTGGAGAGCTCAGATGCCATGTGCTCTCGCAGGGCAAGGGGATTCACACTGTCCTGAGTGTTCTGTGCTGTCGGCTGGGGAGCGCCCCTTTCTCTTGCGCCTGGTGCCCCCAAGGACCCTGTGATTTCGAGGGGCGCTGAGGGGCTCTGGGGTTTGATGCTCAGGTTTGGAGGCTGTAGCAAGGCCCTGGTTCTGGGCACTCGGTGCCCCCCGCAGTACTGAGTGTCTCTCTCTGTCTCTGCAGGTCTCTCCTCAGCGCTGCTGGAAGTTCATGTGGGCCAAACGTCGGTCTCTGCCATTCAAGGGCAGAGGGTGGTGCTGCCGATCTGGTACTTGAGTGGCTCTCAGAACCGCCCATATGTCTCGTGGGTCCTGGAGAGACCTGGAGCCAGTCGTCTGCAGGTAATGCTCGCAGGAAGCGAAGCGCACACCTTCTGGGGGAGCCCCAGGCCCTGGCTGCGCCTGGCTGGGGGGCTTGGCAAGGAGTCCCACAGCCAGGGGGAGACTGCATTAGTGATCACACAGCGTGAGTTGTGTCAGCTGCTGGCCACTCCTCAGCTCCCCGCTCCCTCCCCCGGCTCCTCCATGCCAGTGTGAGGCGGGGGAGCTCGCAGCAGCTCTCAGCGATGGTAAACTGCGGCTCGTTGGTGGGCGAGTGTGACAGGCTGGGCCCTGCAATGGCTGCTGGGGCACGGGTCATGGCGCCCCGAGGTGGATGCCCACTCTCCAGCACGCCAGCCCTCGGGGATCATTGGCATTTGCCTGGGAAGTGACTCAGGAGGTTAACCACAGGCCTAGCATCTTCTCCTGCCTCAGTGTCCCCTTAGACTGATGAGACGAAGGTGGGACTGGCTTCTCTGTTTGTGGGCGAGACGAACTTCTGAGCCGCTGAGCTCATCCTCTCTGGGAAAGGTACATGCCACGGCACAGCTAAATAAGTCTGTCCGCCTGGTTTTTAGCTGTGATGCTCCCCAATCTGAAGCAGAGCTCGGTGGAGCTCCCACGCGTGTTTCTCCCCAGCAGAAGTTGCTCCAACCTTGTCTCTCGTGTCCTTGGAGCAACGTTGGTTCTTAATGATGCTGATCACTCGTTGCTGAGCACGGTCCCCTTCCACGGGAGTTGTGGAGGCTGGAGCAGCTGATAAGGTCTGTCCTTGAAGTGCAAGTTCGGTCACAGGGAGGACAGATATTTCCAGGTACGGCCGTAGCCTTTCAATGTCGACTGGATGCCAGTCTCTCCTTCCTCCTGTGCCTCTTGTCCTCCTCAGGTTGTCAGTGGGCAAGTTCAAAACGCAGGGGGCCATGGCGCAGGACTTCCCTCCATCGGAGCCATGCTGGGCGAGCATCTCTTGTATGTCAATGTCAATACTGCACGTCTTTAAGTTATCCTTCAGCAAGTCCTTATCACACATCCATTGTCCTCCTGTGTTATGGTACCTTCTTCCAGCTGAGAGAACAGGGCCTGTTCTGGGGTTCGATGGTCTGATATCCAGACAATGTGACCAGTCTAGCGGTGTTGCTGTCAGATGATCGTTGCCTCGATACTGGTGGGTTTTGCCTCTGCCAGAACACTAATATTGGTGTGTCTGTCTTCCCATTTGACCTTCACGATCTTGCCAAGGCAGCATTGATGATGCCTCTCCAGGACTTTCAAGTGATGCCTGTAGGAGGAAGTCCAGGTGTGAGACCCATACAACAGTGTTGGGAGAATAACAGCCTGATGAACAAACCAAAACAGCAGAAATGTGGCACTTTAAAGACAAACAAAATGATTTATTTGGTGCTGAGCTTTCGTGGGACAGAGCCACTTCTTCAGATCCAAGAAGTGGCTCTGTCCCATGAAAGCTCTTTGCCAAATAAATCATTTTGTTAGTCTTTAAAGTTCTTCATTTCTGTTGCTTTGGTTTGTTGGCTTACAGACTAACATGGCCACCTCTCTGTCACTATTCAGCTTGATAAACAAGCAGCTTGGTATCTGTTCAAATACAGTGATCTTCAAAGCTCTGTGCTGTACACAAGCAAAGGCTGCACTGGCACAGCTCAGACAGCGCTGGATTTCTGCATCAATGTCTGCCTTGGGCGTGAGAGGACTTCCGAGGCAGAGGAGAATGTTGACCGTTCCCAGTATTTCTCCATTGATTTCAACAGACAGAGCATGTGGTACCTCATGTGGGGAGGGCTGATGGAGCACTTTGGTGCTCTTGACGTTGAGCATGAGATGGAGGCGTGTGTCAGCATTGGCAGGTACGGTCAGCATAGGTTGAAGGTCTTTCTGAGAGGGAGAAGAAACTGCCTTGTCATCCGCAAAGTGCAGTTCTACCATAGAAGTGGTGCAAATCTTGCTCTGTGCCTTCAGCCTGCTAAGCCTGAGCCACTTCCTATCCGTTCTAGAAGCGAGTTCAGTGTGGCGGGAGTGAGATATAAGCGAGTGTCTAGAAGCGAGTTCAGTGTGGCGGGAGTGAGATATAAGCGAGTGTCTAGAAGCGAGTTCAGTGTGGCGGGAGTGAGATATAAGCGAGTGTCTAGAAGCGAGTTCAGTGTGGCAGGGAGCTTCCCAGTAGTTAGATTAAAAAATGATGGCGCTAAACCGCAGACCCGGTTGGGGCAATGAGGCAGCCCCCCTTTTTGACTCCTGTTTGTACTCGAAAGATTCATTCTGGGAGCCAGGACTGCTCAGGACAGGCACTTTCATGTTGTTGTGAAGCACCTTTAGGTCATTCGCTGTCCTGATAAACACAGCAGTCTTTGAAAGCACAGCGAGTAAACTGACTCGCAAGCTTACACTAGATCGATGAAAGCCTTGTACAGCCTTTCACTCCCGGCACTCTTCTTGCAGCTGCTGTGCTGTGAAGATCTTCACCCACCTTGTCTCTCCTGTGCCCAGGGGCTGACGTGGTCACACCACACTGCTCACCTTAGGCTAGTTGTTCTGGGACTTACTCTGTAAAAAGGAGGTGGCTGCCTGTATCACTGGGGCTCTGGAATGCAAGGAAATATTTTTCAAGCTCTGCCCAGGGCTAGGCAGTCAGAGAGATGGGGATAAAAGTCAGGTCCCCCAGGGGCCTGGCCTGGCCTTAGTTCCCTGACTAAACACTGTGGGCTTGGAGGCTCCAGTTCCCCTAGCTTACAAACTTTTTCAGCATTTCTGTGCAAGAACGGTGACATTTGCTGACGGCCAGAACTGCTCTGCTTCCCCCGGTAAATGGGACCTGCATTCACAGCCGTTCCTAATACTGGTCTTTGCCAAGCCCAAGAAAGCCCTAGAAAGCAGAGCTTCCGCCACCCCAGGTAGCATCCTGGGCACATCTACAGCACCTGGGCCTGAGCAGTTGCAGAGGAGAGGCCCGTTCAGTGAGAGGAGACGCCCCAGGGTTGCCAGCTGCCGGGGGCGGTGCAGGTGGGCAAGTGGCCATTTGGAAGAGCAGCAGACTGGTGGTGCAGCACCGCACGGTTTAGACAGAGCCGGTTTGTTACGAGACCCATTTCTGTTTCCGGCTGCTTGCGCCGTTGCTCCGCACAAAGGAGGCCTGTCAGAGGGATCCCCAGGGAGCACGGCGAGACGCACGCGCTCAACGAGCGAATGCACAGTCGCGTGTGATGTCAGCGGGGGCAGCCAGGGGGGGTGGGGGGCGCCTCTCCTCCCCAGGCTGTGAGCAGTGAGAGGAGCCTGGAGGAAGAGGTCTGCAGGGCCAGGCTGATGCAGGCGCTGGTGGAGCCTAGGGGAGGGACCACAGGGGCTCAGTGCAGCTTCCCTGCTGTGCTGCACCCCGAGGTGGAAGCCAGGTGTGCAGCACTGGCAGGGAGCCGGGTTGCGATAGGACGGCCAAGTTCCTTTTACACCGCGTTGCACCATCTCGCTGTGAGATCCAGCAGCCTGCTCTGCCGCTCCCCACGCCATGGTGAGGCCCCTTTCAAAGCACTCCCCCAGCCCCCTGGGCACGGGTCCCTGCCCTGACTAAAAGCCACCCTGTGTCCTCCTCCCCAGCACTGCAGGGAGGTGTCACTCAGTGATCTAGAAAATGAGGTAAACAGTGAGGTGGCAAAGTTTGCAGATGACACCAAGTTGTTCAGGACAGTCAAAAGCAAAAGGGATTGTGAAGAACTACAAAAAGATCTCAGCAAACTGAGTGATTGGGCAGCAAAATGGCAAATGAAATTTAATGTGGGTAAGTGTAAGGTAATGCATGTTGGAAAAAATAACCCAAATTACACGTACTACATGATGGGGTCAAATTTAGCTACGACAGATCAGGAAAGGGATCTTGGAGTTATCGTGGATAGTTCTCTGAAGACATCCGCGCAGTGTGCAGCGGCAGTTAGTAAGGCAAATAGGATGTTAGGAATTATTAAAAAAGGGATCGATAATAAGACAAAAGATATCATACTTCCCCTATATAAAACTATGGTACGCCCACACATTGAGTACTGCGTGCAGATGTGGTCTCCTCACCTCAAAAAAGATATATTGGCATTAGAAAAGGTTCAGAAAAGGGCGACTAAGATGATTAGGAGCTTGGAAAGGGTCCCATATGGGGAGAGGCTAGAGAGACTGGGACTTTTCAGTTTGGAAAAGAGGCGATTGAGGGGCAATATGATAGAGGTATATAAAATCATGAATGGTGTGGAGAAAGTGAATATAGAAAAATTATTTACCTTTTCCCATAATACAAGAACTAGGGGACACCAAATGAAATTGATGGGTAGTAGGTTCAAAACTAATAAAAGGAAATTTTTCTTCACACAGCGCACAGTCAACCTGTGGAACTCCTTGCCCGAGGAGGCTGTGAAGGCCAGGACTCTATTAGGGTTTAAAAAAGAGCTTGATAAATTTTTGCAGGTTAGGTCCATAAATGGCTATTAGCCAGGGATAAAGTATGGTGCCCTAGCCTTCATAACAAGGGCAGGAGATGGATGGCAGGAGATAAATCACTTGATCATTGTCTTCTGTTCTCCTTCTCTGGGGCACCTGGCATTGGCCACCGTCGGCAGATGGGATGCTGGGCTGGATGGACCTTTGGTCTGACCCACTATGGCCATTCTTATGTTCTTATGTACTCCTGTCTCTGGTCAGGCACTGCTCTCCTGGCCCCTGGGCTGCCTGCTGGGGCTGTTACTCCAAACGAGGCCCTGCACCTCACCGCGTAAGTCGGCGTCACTCCACTGCAGCCACACTGGCTTGCACCGCTGAGCCATTGCAGCATTCCTGGGTGCCGCAGGCCCTGGCGCTGCCTCAGACTGCACTCTGTAGCGGCTGAACCCCTCAGTCCTAGAGCTGCCCAGCTCTCCGGGCTCTTGCAGTTCTAGAGCTGCGGCGATGCGCCAGTGTCTCTTGGGCAGAGTCCCCCGCAGCCGGACAGCTGCTCTGCTGAGTGTCGCCAGGTTCTTCCACTGATGCGCTGGCCATGTTCTGGCATCCCCTCTCCTGAACTCTTGCATTGGCAGCGGCCAGGGGCTTTTAACAGGCGTTTTGTGGGGGACAAGTGCAGAGCCTCTGTCCAAGGAGTGGAGATGCTATTTCCCCCTGCTGCAATGACAGCGTGGCCGAGGCAGAGGCCTGCCTGAGCCCGGAAGCCTGAGGCAATGGCTTGGATGGTGCTGGTTGTCCCTCTTTGTCCATGAGGGGTGAACTCAGTGCCCAGCAGAGAGGCTTTGATGGTCCCCATTGTTAACGATGCTCAGAATGGGGAGGAAGGCTCCGGGTCATTGCTGGCTCGTGAGTGCCCTTAGGAGAACAGTGGCGCTCATCCGGACTAATGCAGGTGGAGCTCGGCATGTCCCCCTAGTTTGGCCCCTAAGCTCCCTCGCAAGAAGCACAACGTCTGTCTAACAACGTGGGTGCACAGCACTTCCTGCAGTGCCAAAGCAGCCGGGGATCATTTATGCCCCAGCCAGCTCCAGCTGCGCAAGTAACCAGCTCAGGGGCGAGGCAGCTTGCCTGGAGGGATGTTTCCAGCGTTCGACACGTGCCTTTTCTTTTTTCTTGGTTCAGCACAACCCCAATGCTGCAGTTCACGGCAGTCACCGGCCCCGAGAACGGAGCTTGCCGCGCACTGCCATGGAGGTCCACTTGTGAATAACATGTGCCCCAATGGTGCCTGCCAGAGCAGCGTCCTCACCTAGAGACTGGGGGGAAACAGCCGTGACGTACTGGTGCTCATGTCCATGCATCGAGAGCCCATCTGGGCACGCTGCCTGCTCCCCTGTCCCTGTGCCAGTCCTGCCACCCCTCAGGTCTCAGCGTCATTGCTGTGAGGTGCCAGAGGCAGGTGGGGACCCAGCCACAGGGGTTCCCACTCCTGCCTCTTCAGCTGGCTCCCCTTGCCCCTCTGCCAGGACTTCCTTTCACTGTGGCCTCCCCACATACCAGCTCTCCAGAGCCCAGCATGTGCGAAACCCTCCTGCTGAGAGAAGGGGACACATGTGACAGGCATGTGACTCCACCACACTTCACACTCACGGCCTCTCCTTGGTTTAAAGTACAGGTCTCAAAGATCTTCCCTCTCTCCCTCCTCCTGTGCCCTGGGCTTCCCCGTGCTGGTGCAAGACCCTTCTCCCTCTCTGGCACAGCCTCCCTGAACCTCTGTGCCAGCTCTGTTTCCAGAAGCCATCTGAGCACAGGACCCACTTCTGTCTCCCCCCAGTATTTCCCACATCACTGGAACCGGGGCAGGGAGCGTCGGGGGCTGCTGGGCCTGGTGTTCTGTCATACGCAGGGCAGGCCAGGCTTCCCCAGTGCCCACAGCCCATCTGTGCTCCTGCCCTGCCCCCTCTCTGTGCTGTCATCAGCTCCAGCCGGAGTTGTCTCCTGCCTGCTCCTCACTCTCACATCCGGGGCTCAAGCCTGGAGCGCTCCTTTGCTTTCCAAGCCCTGCTCCGCAGAGGGGTTGGGAGTGGTGACTGACTGCAGCAGAGCTGCCCCTTCGCATCCTCTGGGCTAGGCTGCTCACGGTTCCGATGCCCCTTGGAGATGCGCCGCTTGAGGCCAAAGCACCTCCGTGCCCCACTCGTTTTCCCGGCTGGCCGCAGGGCTCTGCAGTGCTGAATTCTCCCCTCTCTCCTTTCAGATACTGACGTACATGGATGGGACAGTGAAAGTGCAGGAGACTTACCTGAAGAACCGGACTGGCTTCGTGTACTCCATGCCTTCCTCCAACATTTCCATTGCAATTAACAGCACCCAGGAGATGGACTCTGGGCAGTACATGTGCACGGTCAACATTGTGGACGAAGACACCATCAATGGGAAGAACATTGGACTCATCAACCTCACGGTTCTGGGTAAGTCTGGAGAGGGCCCAGCGGAGGGCCGCAGCCATGAGGAGGGGCTGGAGCACATGACTCAGAAGAGGGCACTGAGCGATTTAGGGCTGTTTAGTCTACAGAAGACTGAGGAGGGATTTAAGACTAGCCTTGAGCTACTTGAAGGCGGGCTCCAAAGAGGATGGCGAGAGGCTGTTCTCTGCAGTGACCGATGGCAGAACAAGGAGCAATGGGCTCAAGTTACAGAGGGGGAGGTGTAGGTTGGGTATTAGGAACAACTGTTTCCCCAGGCGGGTGGTGAAGCACTGGAATGTGTTACCTAGAGAGGTGGTGGAATCTCCATCCCTAGAGTTCAGTCCCAGCTTGACAGAGCCCTGATTTAGTTGGGGTTGGTCCTGCCTTGGGCAGGGGCTGGACTCGTGAGCTCCTGAGTCTCTCCCAGCCCTAGGAGTCTATGATCCATTGTTGAGGGACCCATGCCCCGGCAGTGCGGCACAGGGTGGTGCTGATGAGAAAAGCAGAGGGCACCTTTCCTGAGCCCCAGGGATCAGCATCGCCTGCTGCCCAGCTCTGCAGGCTGGGTCTGGTGACCTCTGGTGCTGACTTAGGTGTGCAAGACCCCACCTCTGCTCTCCTCTTCGGAGCTGCCCTGTGGATTAGCAGCTCTCTAGGCATCAGTGGGCTACTGACCCTGTGCTCAGCCCTGGGTCCTCTCTCTCCCTCCCCAGCCTGAGGGCCCTTTGGTGGCTGCGGGGACTGGTACCAGGTGCCAGGGCGGGCTCCATGGGACACCCAGCACCATGGGCAGCGGTGTGTGACAGCAGCCCTGCAGTGCGCACGCCAGCTGGCTGCTGTGGGAGAGGAAATGCTGAAAGCGGGTCCAGTGACTGACCTGAGTGCAGGAGCTGTGGTGCTGGGGCAGTCGGTCACTGTGGCGAGGAGTTTGGTGTGAAACAGAGAACTGGGAGCACATCCTAGAGCCCAAGGCAATGCCTCCAGGGGCTTACTGGAATTCCCAGCAGTCCGGACAGGGAAGGTGGAAGGAGCTGTAAGACAGCAAAAACTGCACATGACACAAATCAGAGAGGTAGCCGTGTTTTCAGTCTGTAGCTTTGAGAACAGCAAGAAGTCAGAAGCAAAAAAAATTTCAGAAATCAAATGGAGAGAGAAATCTCTGAGCTGCAATTTATTTGCAAATTTGACTCCATTAACCACGGATTAAACAGAGACTGGGAGTGGCTTGCAGCTTACAAAGACAAAAATGGTCTGAAGAAGTGGGTCTGTCCCATGAAAGCTCACCTAACAAAATAATTTATTAGTCTTTAAAGCGCTACTTGACTGCTTTTTTTGTTTTGATAGTATATAGACTAACACAGCTCCCTCTCTGTTATTTACAAAGACAGTTTCTCTGCTCTGGGTGTTGATAGCTCCCCATTAGACGCTGACACTGGCTCATATGCCCCTGTCTGATCTGACTTGTTTTTAACTCTTTTGATAAGTACTGTTGATACTGGGCCATTTCCACCTTGTCAGCTCTGGCCCTCCCTTTCACTGGGACCCTACTCTGTAAATACCCCTCTGAAACCACTCCCCCCACACTCACGCATCTGGTGAAGGGGGTCTTTGCCCACGAAAGCTTGTGCTCCAAAATATCAGTTAGTCTATAAAGTGCCACAGGACTTCTTGTTGTTCTCACGACACAAAGTTATTTTAGGAGCATGAAATCTTGCGTGAAATGTCAGCCCACCCGAGCTCAGGGGATGGGAAACGTGCCGTGTAATTCCAGGGAGAAATGTCATCTGCTACTTGTGCACCTGTCGGGATTTCCAAATAACTGCACCTGCTTAGCAAAGGGCCTGAGCAGCTCTGCAGCTAGCTTGGGGGTCTCAAGCTGCTGGGATGGGCTGTGCAGGGAAAGGGATGGAAAAGAACTGGGACGCTCTTCTTGTGTCATTCTCGACTAGCGGTCAGTGGCATGGCCCCTGCTGGGTGCTGTGCCCAGGCTAGCACAGTTCAGAATGGCACTGGGCAGAGAAGAGCAAGGGCAGTGTGTGGGAAGTCCATTGAATGAGGAACTGTGTGGAAAATGGTAGGCTGAGCGCCTCTGTCTCCAACGCAAGCACGGGGGTGGGAGTGAATAATTAAAAAGGGGGCAAACTCAGACCCAGTGCAAGCCAAGAGTTTCCCACTAGGTCCACAACTGGCTGTTGGGACTCGGCACCCTGGGCAGCTCTGATGCCAACAAGAGAATAGGAGTCCCCGGGGTTGGCTGCTGAATACCCAGCCAGTGCCTAGAAGCTTTGGGGAGGTGCTTGATGCTGCGGCTTCGGGCGCAGGCTGGTCTGCAGTTTCCAGAGGCCAAGGTGCCACCTAATGTGGGAGCAGTTTCCCCATGTCTCCGTGCGGTGGGGTTCCGACGTGCTCCTCTGTCAGCCTCCATGTGGGGCAGGGTACCGGGCTGGGCATGGCTGGGCGTGCCGAGGGTCTCGCCGTAAAGCTGAGACTGGCCAAGAACCTAGGGGACTTAAGGCAGGTCTCACGTTCTGATGGTCTGAGTGGCTTGTGCCTCACAGGGCTGGGGCCCGGCACAAACCAGGAAGCAGAGCGTGGCGAGTCTCCGATGGCCAGAACTGCACATTTAAAGCAACCTGGGCACAGCTGCAGCCCCTGCTGCACTCAGGATCCAGCTGCTGCCGCCCCCCCCGGCCTGGGATGGCAGGAAAGCAAGGCTGTGGCTGGCGCTGGGCCGCGCGGTGGCCAGGTGCTGTAGGGAGACGAACCCTTTTCGTGGAGCTGGACCTGCAGTGCTTTCCCGGGTTGCTCACTGTAGCCACTGAGGAGGGGTTTTCTCTGTGGCCTTGGCAGCAGAGCCAGGGTGAGGAAGGCAGGGCCCAGTGTTCACACTCAGAGGCCAGCTCTGGTTCTGGTCCCAGGCACTCGGTGCTGCCCGTGGCCAGCAGGTGGCGCCATTTCTTTGCGTGAGGCGCAGCTGGCAGTGGGGTGATGTCTGAAGTGGAAAGGCGCTAACCCATTTCCTGCTCTCTCCAGTTCCCCCCTCGCCCCCAGTGTGCCAGATCCACGGGAAGCCCTACCCTGGGGGCAACGTCACTCTGAGCTGCAAGACCGCCTTCAGCAAGCCCAGCCCCAAGTACAGCTGGCAGCGCACCGCCCCCAGCACCGAGGTCTTCTTCCCGCCAGTCCAAGGTAGGAAACCCCCGAGTGCCAACCTCTCAGCGGTCTTGTACTCTGGAAACACACCTGTTAACGCATTGCTGCTTCACCCAGGGCCAGGGCTGTGTAAAACCCGCTCAGGTGATTGGTACCAGTGTCTGCTGTGTGCAAACGCCCAGGGAGGCTCAGCAGGCTGTGCAGAGATCTGATGCCTGTGCCAGTGCTTAGCACAGAGCATCAGGCCCCTAGGTGGGCTCATGCAGAGCCAGCCTCCCTCGTGTGACTCCCCTGGAGGAGCTGGGGTTGTGCCTGTGTCCCTGCAGCTCCTGAGGCCCAGACTGTGCGGAGGGAAAGGTCTCTGGCTTTTCACTTGCCCGTGCAGCTCTTTGCAGAGCCGTGCCTGCGTGCGGACGGAGCCCGTGGGATGCTGTGCAGCCCCGTCAGCACAGCCTGAGGGGGACGTCTCTCTTCAGAGACCGACTGTGTGGGAAATAGACCCAGCTGGACACTTCATTGGTGCTCTGCTCATGTGCAGTCAGGGCTGCCACCTCTCACAGAACCACAGAAGCAGGGCAATGTTGTTAAGCCTCTTCACAGTCCATCCCCTTTCCGCTTTCACCCACATGTTCACCACACTGTCACCTTAACTCTGCCCCTTCAGAGAACCTGGCCTCACAGCTTTAGTTGCTGCTTTAAAACCTCCTTGCACCCCATGGGCAGGTGGGACAAAATGTCACGGAACCATGGTTTAGACCTCACAGCCTTTTTCTTTTTCACTGAATTTTTCAGACCTCGTGAGAGGGACCCTGATGCTAAGGAACCTCTCCAAAGACACATCTGGGACGTACGTCTGCACAGCAGCTAACATAGCCGGCAGCTCCAAGTGCAACATCACTCTGGAGGTGAACTCACGTGAGTACAGTCCCTGAGCAGTGGACTCAGAATGCCTGCAGCCCTGGTGGGGAGGAGAGGCGCCCTGGGACCTGGCATTAATGCCCTAGATCCAGGGAAGGGAGCGTTCTCCCCACACGGGGAGGAGCCTGGGAACCCCTGAGGGGTCCTAACCTACTCCAGTACTTGTGACCTGGGAGACCTTGCCTCACACCTGGAGTCTGGGAACCGTGCACAAGCTCAGGGGTTATTAGCCCTGGCTGACGCTATCATTAACAGCGGTGCCACTCGGGCGGTGGGGAAGGCCAGGAGGAGCCTGGAGGAGCTCAGTGTACCATGAGACGGCCCCACTCACGAGTCAATGGGCTGTCCCCACCACATCCCATTACACCCTTCGAAGACAGGTGAGGGTGGCCCAGCTTTGCCATGGGGGAGCCAGCCAGGCCACCCCTCCCACGCTGACTTGGGCGCTGGCGTTTCTCTTTCTAACGTGCTCTGGTTCTCCACAGCGCTCAGCGCAGCTGTGATTGCTGGAGCCGTGGTGGGGTCTCTCGTTGGAGTTGGCTTGATTATCTTGTTTGTTCTCCAAATGTTCGTCTATCGCAAGAAAAAGAAAGAGACACAGGAGGAAATGGCCAACGAGATCAAGTGAGAATCATGCCTTGCGGGGCACGGCCCACGTGGAACTCCAAGGCATTCCCTGGGAGCAGAGCTGCTTGCTCAGACCTGCATCTGGAAGGGAAGATGAGGGTTCCCTGCTGGAAGAGCATCACAGGCAGAAAGCTGCTATTTGTTGAAGGCTGGGGGTGCTGCTACAGGGCTGCCAACTCTGTGGAGCTCTGGGCTATCAGGTGTTTGTAGTAAAGCCCCAGCTCCTCGAGTCACATGGTTATTGTGAGCCTTACAGCTTTCATGTAGAACTGGTTCTGGCCCTTGGGGGGGTGTGGGGGAGGAGAAAAGTTTGAAAAAGTGACTCTTGAGAGTTAAAAAGCAACTTTAAAAAAAAAAAGCCCCAAATTTACTCATTTCTTTTAATCTCATACTGTGCTAATCGAGTCCTGAGGGCTGCCACCCAGTCCAGCACCGTGCTCAAAAGAGCGAGCGTGATTCAGGGATATATAAATGGGAATCTTGCAGTGAGAGGAGAGAGGTGACTTTACCTCTGGACCTGGCTCTGGTGTGACCACTGTTGGCATCCTGTGTCAAGCTCTCATGCCCATGGAGGCGAGGGTGTTCATATCTTGGGGAGGGCTCAGTGAAGAATGATAAAGGGTTAGGAAACGGGCTGAAGAGTGAAGGACTCGAGGAGCTCAACCTATTTAGCCCGAAAGAGAAGGTGAAGGGGCGACTTTGCCACACTGTGTAAGCGTCCACAGGGGGAACCAATATTTAACCATGGGCTCCTCGGTTGAGCAGAGATGTAACATAGTCCAGCAGGTGGGAGCTGAAGCTAGACAGATTCAGAGTAGAAATAAGATGCCAATTTTTAGCAGTGAGGGAAATTAACCCTTGGAACAAATGAGCCAGGGCCATGGATGGTTTGCCATCAGTGACGGTGAAGCCTGACTGGATGTTTTAAAACAGCCCTGGGCCTACCAGCTGATGAAGAGTTCACATGAGTGTCCTGCCTTCATCTCAATGACCCCAAGTTTGTCTGAACCACAATGGTCTGTTGGGGCAGGGTAGTTTTGCTAACCACTCGCGTACCTAGAGTTCGTTGGGTGTGCCGATGGGATGCAGCGGGTGGACGTGGCTCTCTGGCCATATTACATACAATTAGCATGTGCCTCACTTCACATGCACGTCACATTAGTCATATTGGCACCAAACATATAGCGGCACAGAGGAACCCAGCAGAATCAGGCAACCCCGTGCATGGGCAACAGTAAACAAAATGTCTCATGAGCTGTGCCTAGAACCCTGACAGACCGCAGGTTGTTCATCTCTGCTCTAGGAATGACTTTGGGGCAGTTATCTGGCTTGCAGTACTCAGGAGTTGGGACTAGCTGATCACAAAGGTTCCTTCTGGCCTGGGAATCTCTGAATACCCCGGGTAGTGCTGCCTGTAGTTAGGGTTACTGAATCTTTCCCTTGGGAAGCCCCTGTTTTCAATTGCAGGTAGCTGCAGGGAATGTTGACCCTCCAGGCTGAAATTTTCCAGGACAGCTGTTTGCGTCAGACTGAATTTTGTTCCAGCCACATTGATTCCGCAGCTTCTGAGAATGAGACTGGGGGAAACACCTTGGTTTTGGCTGTGTTTAAAAAAAAATTCTCACGGTCTTTGAGTTAAAGACCTCCAGTGCAGGGTCCTGAAACTGGGCCTGGGAGTGGCCATGGTGTCAAGGATGGACCTTTTGCTGTGCTCAGGAACATTTACCAAATTTGGCCAAGTGCTGAGCCTGTGAAAAACCTCGTTCTTAGTTTAGCTGCTAATTTGGCCCAAGATTCCACCTGCGTGGAGCCTGCTGCATCCTCTCCCAGTGCCCGCATGTGAGCGCGTTTCATTTTCACTGTCCCACGTGCACAGAGCACCTGAGTGTGCTCCAGCCAGGGCTTGCAGGGGGATGAGCCCAGCTTTCTTTGCAATTGCTGCTCCCTGCTGCCTGGGCGTGCAGGCGCCTGGGCACAGGAGCTGAGAACAGATGGCCTGATCCCCCTGTGCTGCGTCCCACCCTCCCAAAGTGGCCCCCAGGCAGCAAGGAGGAGAGGGAAGGACTAGCTTATGTGGAACGGAGGGTGGGGGTGGAGTCAGGAGGAAAGAGGGCAGGGCTTACACACCCTGGTCCTGAGCAGCCTGAGCACCTGCACCCCTTGCGGAGGGGCGCTCCATGTGGGGGACTGTGGTCAGGGCTGGTGAGGCTAGAGGGGTGGGGCAGAGCAGAGAGGCAGGCGGGAGGCTCGGGTGCCAGGCAGCTGGCACAGGGGTGGCCGTGCAGCTGGCCAGAGGCAAACGCAGGGCTGCTGGGGGCAGGGGAAGTGTTACAAGTTCCTGGCTGTGCTCATTGCTGCACCTGCGCAGCCTCCTCAAGCTGCAGCCTCCCCCAGCCCCCTCTGACTCTGTCCTTCCTGGCTGAGAGGGTGCTGGCAGGAGCTGCTTCCTGCTCTCTGGAGCAGCTTGGGAGAGCAGAGGCCAGCCACCCCGCTTGGGGGACCATGAAGGGAGCCCCAGTCCTGCAGTGGAGCCTGCAATGGTCTCCCCCTCCGCCGGCAGGGGAAGCGGCTGGCAAGCCGCACAGGCCTGGCCCGTGGGGGTACAGCACCACATAGGCAGCTGCCTAGAGCCCTGGGAATATGGGGCAGTGGTGCCTGCGAGGTTGTGGGACCAGAGCCCCGCATGGGGAGGAAGCAGAGGGAGTGCGGAGCAACGGGGAAGAGGACAGATGGGGCTGTAACCACTAGAGACCACTACCTCCCAAGCTCAGAATTGAGCCCTGAGTCCCTATGGTCCTCTGCTGCCAGAGACAAGCTGGGAGACCTGCTGGCAAAGCCCCTTCTTTGGCTGGTGGTCGTGCTACCTGGAGGACGTAGCCAGCGGCTGCCTCCTGTTACTCTGGGTTAACGTTTAGGTTGCACAGGCAGCACTCGGTCCAACGTTTCCCAACTTTGAGAGTGCTGACTTTGCAGCCTTAACGGCCCATTGATGGTTTTACTGTCGTTAGCTGCCCAGACCAGGCATTCAGAGTCCAGCGCCCCGGAAGTCCAGGCTGCCAGCAGCTCATGCGAGGGATCACTTGCCAGCCATCTTGTAAACACCTGAAGGTGCCTGGGGCAGACTGACCCCAGTGGAGCACAGCCTCCCCAGGGTCCTGCGGGGGCTGTGTGTCCACTCCAGGTCCTGGCAATGTTCAGCAGCTTCCCAGGGTAGGGGTGAGGGCGGCAGGTGTGTGAGCAGAGACCCTGCCCGCCGTCACGGACTGACGGCACTGACACCTCTCTGCTTTCCTTGCAGGGAGGACGCCGTTGCGCCAAAAACGCTTTCTTGGGCTAAGAGTTCCGGTTCCGACATTGTCTCCAAGAATGGCACCTTGTCGTCTGTGCACACAGCCCGGGAGCACAAGCCGTACCCAGCCAAGCCTGCTTCCGATGCCGCCTCCATCACCACTGCCACGGGCAGCACCGTGGGCTACAGACCTCCCTATCACCCCCCACAGAGCCGCACCCTTACGCCCACTCCCAGCTTGTCCAGCCAGAGTCTGCCCCTCTATTTCCCTGGAGCCGCGAACGGCAGTCCCTACGCCCCCACTGTGCCAAGCAACAGGAAAGCTCTGCACAGGACAAATGGAGCACGGCCACAGGCCCCCCGGCAGGAGGTCCCTGGCCCTCAAGGGCTGAGCACCTCTACTCTGGCCAGAATGGGTGCAGTGCCAGTCATGGTGCCTGCCCAGAGCCAAGCAGGGTCTCTGGTGTAAGCACCCAGCTTCTGGGTTGCCTCTGGGTGCTGGACAGGCGGGGACATGGCTGTTAATCCCACATGAAGCAGACTGGAAACAAAGCCGCCTCCACGCCCCTGTGTGGGTCGGGGCACAGCGTGCGAGGTGGCGCTGCGTGGGAGCTTCCCAGGGGCCAGGCTGCCTCAGTACACACTCTGCCCGCTCTCAGGGCCGTCAGCTCCCCCGGGGAGCTATGGGCCAGGGTGGGTCCCCGCTGCATGGGGAGACCACAGCAGAGCCTGTTTGCTGACGGGACACCACTGCTCTTGGCGTTGCTAGTCCTTGGCTGTGGATGCAAGCCCCAGCCGTCTGTTTTAAGATGGATTTTCCACTCAGCTGGAGACCCCAAGCCCTTTGGAATGAGGGGGTGGTCCTGGCAGCAGGCCAGCCTGTAGGCTGCCCCCCCCGCCCCCCGTGAGGGCGTAGATTGCAGACTGTGGCTGGAAATGGTGTATGGGAATGGCAGCACTTCCAGGGTCTGGCCTGGCACCAGGGGAGTTGTGTGCTTTGAGTTGAGAAAAACAAGGTTTTCTGGGCTCTGGAACTTTGTTGTTCCAGTCACCTTTTGCACACCCCTTGCAGGGGCAGGCAAGAGCCGGGCCAGGGCCAGCCCACCTGACCTTTGGCTCTAGCCCCCTGGCTGCATCTGGCCCATGTATTTTTTGTAGCCCGTGGCTCGGTAGCAGCAGGGTGAGGAGAAGTGAGCTTCTTAAACAGCCACAGGAACCTGAGGCAGTGCTGTAGTGGCAAGGGCTGGGAACCCTGTAAGTAGCATCAATTTAAAGGGCTCCAGGCTCCCTGCCCCCAACCCCTGCCACTACCACATGGTCTGGCCACCACCCGGTGATTCTGCGGTGATTTCAAGAGTACACAGGCACGATGTAGCCTGTGGCCTGGAGCCTCCTTCCCCTGCAACAGCAGAAAAACGGTGAGGTAAGAAACAGGTGGTCCCTGACAGCTTATCAAAAGTCGGGGAGTGGCCCCCCTGCAAAAATCATTGAATCACAGAATCACAGGGCTGGAAGGGACCTCAGGAGGTCATCTAGTCCAGCCCCCTGCCCCAAGCAGGATCAACCCCCACCAGGTCATCCCAGCCAGGACTTAAAAACCCCTAGGGATGGAGATTCCACCACCTCCCTAGGTAACACATTTCAGTGCTTCACCACGCGCCTGGTGAAGTAGTTTTTCCTAATATCCAACCTACTCCTCTTCTGTAACTTGAGGCCATTGCTCCTTGTTCCGACATCCCTCGCTACTGAGAACAGCCTCTCGCCATCCCTTTTGGAGCCCCCTTCAGGAAGGTGAAGGCTGCCATTAAATTGCCCCTAACTCTTCTCATCTGCAAGCTAAATAAGCCCAAGTCCCTCATGTGCACCAGCCCCTTAACCACTTTCGTGGCCCTCTGCTGAATCTGCTCCAGCACATCCACATCCTCTCTGTACTCAGGGGATCCCAGAGTGGGATGCCATACTCCAGATTGCCCGCCCTGCCTTAGACATGGTCTGCAGGCCCCCAGGGAGCCACAGGTTGAAAAGCACCATTGTAGGAAAAGCCTACGGCGGTAGGATGCTCTGTACGCATCCCAGGGATGTCACCATTGCATAGAACTGGTACCTGGCGACATGGGGCTGACACAGGGTAGGGCTGCAGATGAGCTGGGCCCAGCACAGACTTGGTTCCAGCCTGAGAGAGCTATCGCCCCTGGCTTGAAAGAGCCGCTTGCTGGGGCCGCTCGGCCAACCCCAGGTGTGGAATTCAAGTGTCCACTGGGTGGTGGGGCAGGACAGTATGGTCAGTGCTGGGCATGCTTACTGCAAATGGCATCTGTTGGGGGAGCAGGGAGCGGCCATGCTGTGAGTGTGGACAGGTTTGGATGGTGTTTCCTCTGGGGGTTGGGGGCCAGCCAGCCTGCACCTCATTTGCATCAGCCCAGGGGCTGGAGCAATGCTCTGGGAAGAGGGGACAGAGGAAAGGCTATGGGAGGAGAGGCGGAGAGAGCCTCTCCTTGTCACCAGCTGGCAGAGGCACAGGAACTTGGCTGGGAGGCCTGAGTGGACCGAAGGCCTTTTCCCAGGTCTTGCCGTGAAGACCAGCCCTCGTTCTGGGTCTGCAGGGGGCTTCAGCCCTGTGGTAGGCTCTGCTCCCCCTGACTGACTGACATGCCTTGGACTTGGTCTGCCTAGGCCCGGGGACCCCACGCCATCTCCTGCTCTCAGAGCCCTCCAGCCACCAGAGCTGCTTCTGCCAGGTGTAGGGAGCCAGGCCAGAGTCTCCTTGGGACCTGTCAGGGCTCTCCATGGAGCTGCACTTTGCAAAGAGCCTCCTGCACCTGAGACCATGCCCAGCCCCAGGGAGCAGGGCCACCATGGCTTCCCTCCAGGAGCCAGTTGTGAGCCTGTGCTATTAACCTGCATGTACCACTTAGAGTAAGCCTGTAGCCTAATACCCTGTTGACTGAATTGTGCAGATGCCTTCAGCATTTGAATTCATACTGTGCGATTATTACCTTTGTTTATTTAATGGACTCCTCAAATCTTGTGTATTCACCTTTTTTTAATCACATAATTTATTGCTGTAGCTACTAACCACTTTTCCAGCCCACTCTGCACCCCTCACCCATGGCAGGCTGCCTAGTTCCAGGTGCCCACCAGGCCTTGTGTTGGGGGTGACGGGGAGGCACTGAAAGATCATTTTTCTGTACAATTTTAAAATGTGACACTTTTCAGAAGTGCTCATTAAAAGTGTTTGGTTTTATATGTAAGTAGTGCTGAGTGAGCGGTGATTTGGGTCAAGCGGGATCTTTTCCACCACCTCCTCTCGCTAGCTCCTGGCACGCAGGCAAAGCTGCATGCGGTCGTTGAGCTGGTGGCTGCCCAGAGCCACGCACAGGCCCTCTGAACAACGCTGCTTCCCTGGGCAGTACTGCCGCCAAATGTGGTGAACGAGCTGCAGCCAGCACTGCTTCCTCCACGCAGCTGGGCTTCGTCCAAGCACCGGGGGAAGATGAACGGTTCGGTGTAGTCCAGGAGGGTTGGAACTGGGGTCACACATGAAGAGGCTCCTATCAGCCCCTCAGCTGGACAGAAAAGCTAAAGATCTGCTCGCTAACCTGTCCTGGACCAAACCGAATGGTTCTCCTCGGGCCAAGTCGGGGCCTCTGATCTGCAGTTCTTCTTGAAACAGGCCTAACGAGGTGCAAATTGCTCTACGGTCTGAGGGGACCTCAGACCACAAGTGGATGGGGCCCCTCGACACTGAGCCGCCAGGCTGCCGTAGCCCCATTGGACATGTGGCAGAAGTGAGTGGATGAATGTTACACAAGGCCTTGTGGCAGGTGGTACGGAGGTGGGTTCTAGCCCAACCACTTTCCCAACTCACAGGGCGAACAAAGCTATTTTCAAGCCATCAGCATCATCACGGTCCCAGAGACACCAGTAAGAGTCCTCGTTAACATTTAACACGCTAAGCAGGCATACCGATCCTGCTCCGAACGTCACACACTGGGGTGATACAGGCACCAGCGTAGGCGCTGCAGCTCCAGCAGATTACACCAGTGAGAATGACGGGCGACAAGCGGTGTTTTGGCCACAGCTGCTCTGAGTTATGCATGTTGAGATTTGTAGCTCTAGCTGCACAGAGCGTGCAGGGGCAGGTCTGTCTTACAACGTACTACAGCTCCTCTCACCTTCCCCAAGTGGATCTGACACAAGGACCCTGCAGCCTGCTCACAAGGCTCCTGGGAACTTCCACTATGAATGCAGGACCTTTGGGACCACCGGTGTTCTGGCTTGTCTCCCTGGGGTCTGCCCCCATGGCAGGACACGATCCCACTCTCTGTGCATGCCCTGGGCTAGGGTCCCAGCACCCTTGATGGGCCAGCGCACCTCCCCTGCACAGTGCTGTTCTCAGTGCCTGCCTGGCAGGTCCCAGGGAATCAGGATTCCCCTTGGGACTGTTCAGCAGCTTGCCTGCTGGGCCAGTCATTGGCGGTCAGGGAGCCTGCCCAGGAAGGGCGTGCTGGCTGTAAAGGGGCTTGCTATGGCCATGCTGAGTGTCTACTGTTTTGCAAATCGGTTTCCAGGTCTGTGCCCAGCTTATCTGGGCAGTGCTGTTTGCATGGGTGGGTTTGGGTGGAAGTGGCAGGCTCCATTTTTTGCAGCACTGTTAATTATTAACCAGCCCAATGCACTTACTTCCTGGCTCTGGGAACCAGCCTTCCCCTCTCAGAATGACCCCACTGCAGGCCCCTCCATGCTGCATGGGCAGACCAGGGCCCATCCCTGCAGCCAGGACCGTCCCCAGGGCCCTCCATGCTGCATGGGCAGACCAGGGCCCATCCTTCAAGCCAGGTGTTTCCTCTGGGGCTCCTGCCTCCCCAGCCACTCCACAAGGATGCTGCCCCTTCCCCAGGGAGCCCGCCCCTGCAGAGGGGGCCCCAGGCTGGGCCACGGAGCCGTCAGTGGGCTGAAAGGGGGTGGGGGGCATAGGAGCGTGGTCAGTGCTGTGCAGTATGAGGTGGGCAGAGGCCGCCCCTGCGTGAGTCAGAGCGTCACGCCTGTTTGCGTTAGCCGAGGTGTGAGATAACGCGCAGGCAGGCTTTATGGGCAGTCTCAGCCCCACGCAGACCGGCGCCAGCAGCCAGAGACAACATGGCTGGGACGCGGCTCGGCTGCTTGGCTTTGGCCTTCACCGCGCTCTTTGGTGAGTGGCCGTTGGCTTTTCCTGAGTGTGGATGTCGCCCTGGGCTTGCCGGGGTTCCTGGCTGTGCCGTGTGCGGTGCTGGGCTCCAGCCCTGGCAGCAGCGTCAGCTGGCTTGACCTGGCCAGTGTCGCTGGAAGGCTCGGCAGCAGGGTGCAATGTGGAACTCCTCAGCACACGCCTGCAGCTTGGGGAAGGTTTGCAGGGCTGGCGACCCCACCACTTCCCTGGGATGCCTGCCTGGGGGCCTCGTTACCCGGCCTCTAGCAACATGCAGCTACCACCGTCCGGCCCAGGACACTGCAGCCAGAGCAGGGCCGGCCTCCCGGTCACCGCCCCTGCACCCGCCGCTGGGGAGTGCTTGGTCGCCCACAGTGCAGCGGCTGTGGACCGTCTCCCTCAGGGTTGCGGTTACGTCATCTCTTCCGCCCTTTGTGAGACGGTTTAAATCTGGGACGCCAAAGGGCCCAGGCCAGCCAGGCCCCGGTGGCCAGAGCTGGGATCTCCCCAGCTACCCCTACTGGGCATCGCCTACAGGCCCCACCGCAGGGCTGCCTTCTGCTTCCAAGGCCTTGTGGGCCAGCCACAGCCAAGTCTCCCAAACTGCGGTGCGCGCTGGGCAGAGCCGAGCCCTGGGGAGCCCCAAGGAAGGCAGAAGGGTCCAGCCTCGCTTTGATACAGAAGGCTGAGTACAAAGTTTGTTTTACGTATAAAAAGTTGGAGGGTGACAGAAAATTGGAGAATTGGGCCAAAGCAATCGGCTGTGGGGGAACAAGGACACGTGCAGAGTCCTGCACAGGGGATGGAAGAGCCCCAGGCGCTGTTACAGGCTGGGTGTCAGCTGGGTGAGTAGCAGTGCAGCAGAAAAGGAGCTGGGGATTACAGTGGCTGGGAGGCTGGCTCGGGGTGGAGAAGAGCAGTGGCACAGTAGGAGCACTTCCAGCAGAGCGAGAGAAGCTCTTCCTCCCCTTCGCTCAGCACTGGTGAGGCCACAGCTGGAACACCGTGCCCAGTTCTGGACCCCCCATTACAGGAAGGATGTGGGTGCGTTGGAGCGGGTCCAGCGGAGGGCAACCAAAATGATTATGGGGCTGGAGCTCATGATCTGTGAGGAGAGGCTGAGGGACTTGGGCTGGTTTAGTCTGTAGAAGAGAAGACTGGGGTGATTTAATAGCAGCCTTCACCTTCCTGGCGGTGGGGCTCCAAAGAGGATGGCGAGCGGCTGTTCTCAGCGGTGGCGGGTGGCAGAACCCGGAGCAGTGCTCTGAAGTTACAGAGGGGGAAGTGTAGGTTGGGTATTAGGAACAGCTGTTTCCCCAGGTGGGTGGTGAAGCACTGGAATGTGTTACCTAGAGAGGAGGTGGAATCTCCATCCCTAGAGGTTTTTTTAAGTCCCGACTTGACAAAGCCCTGGCTGGGGTGATTTCGTTGGGGTGGTTCCTGTTTTGCGCAGGGGGCTGGACTCAGTGACCTCCTGAAGTCTCTTGTAGCCTTAGGTGTCTATGAGTCTATGAAATTAGTTTTCCCTTTTGCTAAAAGAAATGACCTTTTTTAATGAACACACTGAACAGCTCTAACTGATTAATTTAAAATAATGTCTCTGTTTTACTTGCATGTCACTATGTGGTAATTTGGAATGATTGCTTTACGAAGGCTTGAGAGTCTATTTAAAATATAAACATCACCTTAAAACACTAATGAAGAAAATGTAAAAGAGAAGAGCTGCAGTTAATGTATTCAGCAGGGCATCTGGCTTGCCCTTATGGCAAAGTTTTTGGACCTAAATCTCTGCTCAGACTCCATTTAGCATTTGCTGCAGTTCAACAAAGTGGAGAGTGAAAGGAGGAAAACCGCGGTTCCTGGGCACAGAAGCTCGCCCTCCCCACCACTGGTCCCTTGTTTGTGACTGGCATCGAGGTGTATGAGGGTCAGGCCCAAGGCCCTGTGGGCCAGGCAGTGCACAAACAGGGAGAGATGAGCCCTGCCCCATGGGCCCCTGTTCTCACAGTCAGGCCTGGCGGCCTGGGCCAGGCTGGCTCCTGTTGTGCTAGACCCCAGCAGCAAGGTGGCTGCAGTCAGAAGGACAAGCTGGGGCATGCACCATGGAAGGGAGGCTGTCCCGGAGCAATCCCGTAAGCTGAGTGCGTTAGCAGCTGTGAGAGGGGGTCTTAGCCCCCAGCCCCCACAGGTCTCAGTTTGACCCAGCCTCCAGGCATTCTGGCAGCCACCAGCTGGAAGGAGAACAAGCGGTGGGGGCTGGGGTGGGGGCGGATACTTGTATAGCTCCAGGAGGCTGGTGTCAGGAATGGGGGGGGCTGGGGGGGGATACTTGTATAGCTCCAGGAGGCTGGTGTCAGGAATGGGGTGGGGGTGGGGGGGTGATACTTGTAAAGCTCCAGGAGGCTGGTGTCAGGAATGGGGGGGGCTGGGGGGGGATACTTGTATAGCTCCAGGAGGCTGGTGTCAGGAATGGGGTGGGGGTGGGGGGGTGATACTTGTAAAGCTCCAGGAGGCTGGTGTCAGGAATGGGGTGGGGGTGGGGGGGTGATACTTGTATAGCTCCAGGAGGCTGGTGTCAGGAATGGGGGGGGCTGGGGGGGGATACTTGTATAGCTCCAGGAGGCTGGTGTCAGGAATGGGGGCGGGGGGCTGGGGGGGGTGATACTTGTATAGCTCCAGGAGGCTGGTGTCAGGAATGCGGGGGTGGGAGGGTGATACTTGTATAGCTCCAGGAGGCTGGTGTCAGGAGTCGGGGGGGGGGGTACGACGGACACGGGCCCAGCAGCGTTCCCCATAAGCAGAGCGCTCGGGCAGCTGCCCTGGGGAGATTCAGGTGCCACCCAGCTCATTAGCAGAGCGCCCCCAGCCAGCAAGGTGCATTGCTAGTGGTGGTGCACCTCTGTACATGCCTCGGTGCGCAGAACAGCATTGATGCTGCCCCAGATGGAAACAATTAGAGGGTGCCCTAGTGCTGAGGGCCATGAGGGGCACAGGGTTGCCCCAGGCTGGGCCTTCTGGCGGAGCGACAGCAAGAGGCAGCAGTACAGTGCTGGGGCAGACGAGGGAGCTGTGCTCTGGAGCGCTGTGGGGGTCAGGCCGGGAGGCTGGCGGTGGCGGGGATCCAGGGCAGGGCAGGGTGAGAGCAGCGTGCAGGAAGGCAGTCTTAGTGGCAGCCTTTGCAACGCTGGGGGGCAGGGAGGCTGCAGCCGGGGGCTGGGGAGCTGGGACCGAGCGGTTCTCTCTGCCGCAGGTGCAGGGCTGTGCGTGGAGGTGACGGTGCCGCAGGAGCCTGTCATGCCACAGCGTGGCTCTAGCGTGGAGCTGCCTTGTCACTACACAACCTCGGTGGACAAGAACTTCATGCTGGAGTGGCGGTTTGCACCCGGCTCCGCAGCACCTGAGCAGGGGCAGCAGGTGAGGAGGCTGGGCTCGGGGGCAGGGTGGGGAGGTTGCATCAGGGCCTGGGGGAGCTACCTCTGAAATCCTGCTGAGCCTTAGATCACGCCAATGACGATTCCTGTACCCTAATCCCCCGGCCACTGGTCATACACACCCTGCCCCAACGGCTGGGCCGCGCCCTAAGTCTTCACAGCTGCACTCAGGCTGTGGTGCAGTTAACACTGCTGGACCTGAGCCCCCAGCCTGGACTATTTGTGGTGCCTGGGCACTTCCAGCCCATGTAACTCACCGCCTAGCTGGGTGCTCTGCATAGGGCCTGCGTGGTGCTGTGTGTTCCCCTGGGATGTGCCATGTCTGGACTGGTGGGGGGTTGGGCGTTGCCCTGGGTTGCCCCGGGTATGGCCTGGGCGGGGTTGGGCGTTGCCCTGGGTTGCCCCGGGTACGGGGCAGCCCGGGCCGTGTGTTCTGTAGGGAGATTGTACACCTTGGTGGGTCCAGGGTCATTGCGCACCCTTTTCATGCGCCTGTGCGCACTCTTACTGCGGTGTGTGGGGCCCTCTCTGGCGCCTCTCTGCCAGGTCTGCGTGCCCGGCACAAGCTGGTCTGTGTCTCGGCCGGCTCTCTGCACCCCCAGATTTCCTCTCCCACATTGTTTAGTAGCACTCGCTCCCTCTTCTGTCCCTGGTGAATCTGCCACGCCCTGGGCGCCCCTGCGCACAAGCCCTAATCCCCCCAGGGCCAGCTGCCGAAATTGCTGCAGCTTTCACCTTCACTACCCCCTGCAGCCTTGAGCTTTGCAAGGAGACGCAGGGCCAACCAGAGGTCTGGTTGTGGTGCATGACGCTCCAGCACCTCCCTGGGCCCAGCATTCACCGGGTCGGCATCGGACACAGTCCTGGGTTCTGGGGGGCCCCCAGCCAGCAGTCTTCTCTCCCAGCAGATCCTCTACTTCACTAATGGCAAGCTGTACACGCCCGGCTCCCAGGCTGCACGGCTCCGTCTCCTGCACGACCCTCCCACCATGGGCGAAGCGACCCTCCAGCTGGAAAACGTCCGGGCCTCGGACAGCGGCACCTACATCTGCGAGGTGAACAACCCACCGGACTTCTACGGCAGCAGCTCAGGGTCCATCCGCCTCACCGTACTGAGTGAGTCAGGCGCTGCTGCTGGTGGGCACCTGCTCTGTGCAGGGCCTGCTGGGCTGGGCCCTTGGGGTCCTTCTGGCCAGGCCCTGCGTCCCTGGCCGGGGCTTGCTCCAGGTCCCTGGGTCCCAGCTGTAAGCGGGAGCTGGACTGGCTTGGGCAGTGCCAGAGAGGAGTGCGCGTTACAGGGTTTCCGCGCGCTGGCCTGTGCTCAGCGCTCGGGCACTGCAGCAAGAAGGACTGTGCAGGGCACTAGCGGGTGGCAGAGAGAAGACCGAGTCAGAGGGGTGGTGGACATGGGGCGATGAACCGCAGACACGGTGGCTGCAGAGAGCTCCCAGCAGGGCTCGAACAGCAGTGGGCAGTGGTGCAGGGGAGACCCTGAGCGGCTGGCAGAGCCAAGTGGGCGTCCAGGTGCCATGCTGCACCATGGTCCCACGTGTGCGCCTAGCCCAGAACCCCACTGTTTCCTCCTCTCCTCCCCTACACAGTGCCTCCGTCGACCCCTGTTTGCAAAGTGACCGAGAGCGCCCACGTTGGGGGCGAGGCCACGCTGACCTGCAGCTCCGTGGAGGGGGTGCCTGCCCCCATTTACACCTGGTCACGGCTGGACTCCAAGTCTGCCCTGCCCTTAGCCAACATGGTGCTTGGTAGGTGGAGCACGGCGCCCTCCGGGAGAGACACGGGAAGTCCCACTGATGGACCGGGGGTGAACTGACGGGGTCCATCCTGTCTGCTTCTGCTAACACCAACTCTGAGGCTTCAGATCCACCCCCACTCATGAGCCCTCCCTCCTGCCCAGCCCCACAGCTGCTCCCTGGCAGCCTCTTCCACACACTGCACCGTGACTCCCCCATTTTTGCTCCCAGCTTGACCCCCCAAAAGAGTCAATCTGGCCGGGGGGGAGCCCTGAAGCTCAGTCCCCCTCCTGGAGCATGAGGGGAGTGGGGTGTCTCAGTCGGGGGCTGCAGCAGTGAGGCTCTTGGGGGGATTTGTCTCACCTATATGTGGCCCCCCGACTGACTTTTCTGTGGGTTAGTGGCCCCGCCCCAACCCCTTCCCCCACCCTGCCACCCCCTGCTCCGGGGAAGGTGCAGAAAGGGGCTGGTCAGTTGCACACAGCTGTCCAGGCCTGGGGAGGAGTCTTTCTGCCCCGACAGATGAGTTTGTCTGAAGTGTGGCGATGCACCCCTTGAGAGTTCGGGAATAACCAGCTCATCCTAAATGCTAGGTACAAATTTAATGTTGCCCTCCTGTGAGAGTGTGAATTCCAGAGGCCCTTGTGGCCAGCCACAGCCTGGAGTAACTGTAGCTCTCAGGATCAAAGGGAATCGTTTAGAAACTAGGAAAAAGGGCTAGGGCCCTGTGCCACAAACTCTGGTGTATTGTGATACGTGGAGTCACAGCTCTGGTGGTCAGAAGGCACTGCATGACTCAGAGAACACTTCTGTAAATGACAGGCCGAGTTCCACACAGCTCCAGGGTCAGCCGTGTTCACCACGACACACACACACACGTGCGCGCGCGCGCGCTCTCGTATGCATGCATCATAGCCTGCAAGTAAACACACTGCAGCTTGCACCGTCCAGCCCCTGAGCCGGGTCATGGACTTACATGCCCGTGGTGAGCAGAGACGACTCATTTCAGTATGAGTTTGCAGGATCAGACCTTTCATCTGAACCGTATAAACTCATTCTGCAATGCTATTTGCAGTGTCCATTGCCTACCAGTAGGTTGCACCTGTGGCTCAGTTTCAGCGGCAATGCCATGCCCTGGTCTGCTTGAATGTATGCTCATGTCCCAGCTAGATGGGGTAGAGGAGCTAAGTTTCAGAGGGGCAGCCATGTTCCTCTGTATCCGCAAAAACAACAAGTCCTGGGGCACCTTATAGGCTAGCAGAGATTTCGGCGCATGAGCTTTCGTGGGCAAAGACCCACTTCGTCTGATGCTGCTGCTCAGCTTGGGAGCAGTGGTTTTGCTCTTCCCCGCGGTTTCTTCCAGCGAGTTTGGACCAAACTAACTCTTTGGACTAAATCTTAATGACCAGCCCCACAGGAGGCTAGACGCCGGACCTCCTCCTCTTCAAAGCCCACTGGCCCCACTGAGTCCTTTTCAAGAGTGGCTGATCAAGCCTGACTCTGCTGGCAGACACTGGGCCAGCAGCTGGGTGAGAGTTCCTGGCCCTCTTCCTCTCATGTTTTCACAGTCACGGGCAAAATAAATTTTGTTCTGTGCACTGACGCATGTGCAGATGTGCACCACCCAAAGAAACACACACTGCCCACCCCAACCCAGAGCATGGCCGTGTGCCCGTCAGACATGCTGCCCCATGCAGGCGGGTGTGTGCGCTCTGCCCCACGTCACTTCTCCGGCTGCCCGTGAGCCAAGGGACCTGTCCAGGTGCCGCCAGCACTACGCATGAGCCTGTTGTTTTCTCCTTAAAGATGAACGCACCGGGAAGCTGCAGCTGACAAACCTCTCGCTGGCGTTCTCGGGGACCTACCAGTGTGTGGCCTCCAACCAGTTCGGCCACGCCAGCTGCCAGGTGACGATCAGCGTGTCAGGTGAGGAGTCCACCCTGGATCGGTGTGCCCAGGGATTGCAGCCCACACCTCCTCTGCAATGTGCTGCTGCTGCTGCCTCGCCCAGTAGGCTGGAGCACTGCCAGGGCACAGGGCGCACGGGCCCAGCACAGGCATTCCAAAAAAGTCTTTCCCATAGCAACAAAAGCCCTCCCCCAGCGTCCCAGCTATTGCAGGACTGCAGGCAGGGGACAGCCCGGAGCCAGCTGTGCCCGCAGAGGCGTAGCTGCTGGCTCGCTGCATGCACCTAGGATTGGGCCTTGCCCACTCAGAAGTGCAGTCCAGACTCGGCTGTTTGCACCTCTCTTGCCATGTGGAATCAGTGGTTGGTGTGGCCCAGCCCCCCGCTCAGCTGCCAGGCTCAGGTCTACCTGGGTTTCAGACTATGCTTGGACATGCACGTCCTCCCCCGTGTGCATGCAGCGAGCCAGCAGCTACGCCTCTGCGGGCACAGCTGGCTCCGGGCTGTCCCCTGCCTGCAGTCCTGCAATAGCTGGGACGCTGGGGGAGGGCTTTTGTTGCTATGGGAAAGACTTTTTTGGAAAGCTGCTGGGGTTTTGCAGCAGCTTTTCACCATGGCAACCTGTTAACATCACACAGCCTTGGCTGAGTCGATGAAGGTAAATGATCCAGTCCACCAGGGAGTGGACAGCAGGAGCATCCCTAGTGCTTACGGCCCAGATTGCCGAGCACAGCCACGGGAGAGCTGCCCCTGCTAAGGAAGGCCAGGTTCCCTGCGCTGGCTGGCCCTATCAGCCCCTGCAGTGGGCTGTTTCCAGCTCTGCCTGGGCCTCCTCCCTACTGCCTTCTGCCGGTCTCTCCAGTGAGCTTACTGGGCGCCTGGTTGTTTGCAAGTGCAGCCTCACCCTGCTGGGGCTCAGGGCCTCCCCCAGTCCCTGACCCCACCCCCTTGGCTTCTGTGTCCCCATCCGCCACCTCCCCAGTTCCCAGCTAAGCTGCTCTCCCACCTGTGGCTGCGTCCCCACAGGCGCTGCAGAAGCCGGCGTGGTGGCAGGAGTGGTGATAGGTGTGCTGCTGGTGCTCTTCCTGCTCGGGGCGGCTGGGCTCTACCTCTTCTGGTACAGAAGGAAGGACAAGAAGGACTCCCAATGCGCGTACACCGGGAACGACATCAGGTTAGAGCCTGTCCCGTGCCTGACGTGCCCAGCCTGTTCCGTGACCCTGCACGGAGCAGTCCACATTGGGGCCGCGTGGCCAGGGTGTGGCCGGCATTCACAGCAGCAGCTGTGGGAGCCTGTCCAACCAGGCTCCTTTGCAGCTCTTCCAGGAAAGGCACCAGCCCCAGAGCCCCACTGGGCAAAATCCACCCAGAGCTGCATCAGCGCAAATGGCCCCCCCACCAACTTGCTTTGCCCTGGCCTTGGGGCAGGGGAGCGCCGGCAGCGCTCAGCCTCTGACAGGGATGCGAGTGGACGCTCGGCTCAGTGGTCGGTGCGGTTTGGTGTCCTCCAGAGCCTGCCCTGCAGCAGCCCTGAACAGAGCACAGCTGAGCCGGGACAGGTTTAGCCCAAGGAGCAAAGGCTCCTTCTGGCCACGCCCACCTTCTCCCTCCTGCTCCCAGCAGCTGGTCGTCTTTGGGCAGCTGCGGGAACCGACCCTCCCAGGCTCACTGCCCGCAGCACAGGCGTGGGGCTCTGCCGCCAGTGGGGCTTTGTGCAGCTGTCATGAAGTTGGGAGGGGTTCCCAGGCCCTGCCCTCCAACCCACAGGCAGACGGGACTCTCACCCAGCAGGGGGATTATGGGGCGACAGGGACACAGCGTAGAACAGACTTGTCAGCACAGGGACCAGAAGCCGTCAGCACCATCCACTTTGGGGAGAGGGGCCCAGAGGGGTCCCCGAGCTGGGCCCTGGCCCCCTTCCTCCTCCTTCAGCCAGCCCAGTTCAAACCAGCCAGGTCCCACCTCTAGCCTCTGGCCTCTTTCTTGGGGAAGAAAGGGGTCACCTGGCTACCTGGGTTACAAGGAGCAGGGAGGGCCATTGCCTACGTGTGAGAAGTCAAACTCCCCTCACCACTGTGCACTCATGCAGTGCCTAGGGAAACTGAGGCACCCCCCCTGGTGTTACCACAGGACAGTAGGAGCCACATGCAGCCAGACCAGAGGAATAAAACCCTCCCACCCCACTTGGGCCCAGCAGCTTACACCTCAGGAAGGTCTGGGAGGAGAATTGGACGAGAGGCCATGTGACCTGGCATTGAAGCTGAAGAATCAGAGGCTGCAATTGCATGGCCTCCCACAGGCTAGAGGCTTGCACTGGGCTGGCCAATGTGCTGCGCCATGGCAGGGCGGATGGGGTGGCCGATGGGGGTCATGGGTTTGGGATCTGATGGAGTGAAGGGGGTTCCTGGGGGCGGGAGGCTGGAGTGCCCCCACCAGGCACAGGTGCTCAGAGCAGTTTGTTACAGGGACATAGGGCCCCGGCCCCAGCCCCAGCCGGTGTCAGCCATGCTCCCTGACACTGGTGTAGCTTTGCCAGTTGACATCACGGTGAGTTCCCTGCTTGCCTGCAGGGAGGATGCCACTGCCCCTGGGATCTCGGACACCTCCTTGCAGAGACGAGCCAGCGACCCCGGGAGCCGCTTCCTGGATCAGCCAGCCTCGAGGCCAGAGTCTGCCAGCACCACCAAATCCAGAATCAACATTGTCGTGTGAGCGGGCAAGCCTGGCTCCCACACAGCTCAGGCCCCCACTGGGCTTGTATAGGTGACTCTTTATGAAAGCTAACTGGGGGGTTTTTTGGTCTCCTGTTGGCTGGGGGGCAGGGGGCAACCAGGCCAGGACCTCTCTCAAACAGCCTGTCACTGGGCCCTTCCCCTGGGCTGTCCTGCATTGGGCCGTAGCCCAGTCGGCAAACCCTTGCACCCTGACTTGCCGACACCACGAGGTGTTAGCCTTGCCAAATCACTGGCCTCTGATTGGCTGTGTCACATTGCCTCCAGTGGCCTCTGCTCTGACTGGTGCCAGCAGGCCAGCCTCAGGGAAAGTTGCACCCTGGCCGGCTTGCATTTTGGCACCCTCCATCATGCTCTGGCCCCGCCCCCCCCCCCAGATCTGCCTGGGCTCTCCCACTGCTGTGCCCACATCACCCTCTGGGCCCCGCTGCCTTCCCCAGTTCAGCCCTGGCCCACCGAAGCACTGGCTAGGCAACCTGCTGGCTGGGTGCCTGGCTCTGAGGGGAAGCAGCCACGCAGGAGGGAAGGAAGCTGGCGATACTGCATTGTGGTGCCTGGAGGTTGGTAGGTGGCTCAATGTGGGTTTCCCACTGTCACACAGGAGCTTGTGGATCTGTGGCACCCTGTCGCTACTTGGCTCACTGGGTGCTAGCTCAGATGGTAGGGGTGTGGGGGGGAGCAGAGCAGAGCAGCTTTTTTACTATAATTATTTCCAGGGGACATTTGGGCACCTGAAAACTCAAGGTTTTGTTTTGTTCTTCAGAAAACTTGGACATTAGCTATTGATTTTTTTTACACACACACACACACACACACACACACACAGAGAGAGAGAGAGAGAGATTTCCATGGATAATAATAAAACACTAGAGCTGGAAGGGACCTCAGGAGGTCATTGAGTCCAGTTCCCGCCCTCTTGGCAGGACCGAGCACCGTCTGGACCATCCGTGACAGGTGTCTGTCTAACCTGCTCTGAAATATCTCTGGTGATGGAGACTCCACAAACTCCCTAGTCAATTTATTCCTTACGGCCAACCTAAACCGCCCTTGCTGCAGTTTAAGCCCATTGCTCCTTGTCCTGTCCTCAGAGTTTAAGGAGATCGATTTTTCTCCCTCCTCCCTGTAGCACTATTTTAGGTACTTGAGAAGTGCCAGCATGTCCCTTCTCAGGCTTCTCTTTTCTAAGCTAAACAAGCCCAGTTCTCCCAGTCTTCCCCCATCGCTCATGATCTCTAGACCTTTCATCATTCTTGTTGCTCTTCTCTGGACCACCTCCAATTTCTCCACATTCTTCCTGACATGTGCGGCTGCGCTGGACACAATCCTCCAACTGAGGCCTAAACAGCACAGCGTGGAGTGGAAGAATTACTTGTCAGGTCTCGTTCTCAACACGCTTGTTAACGCATCCCCGAATTGTGTTGGCTTTTTTGCAACAGTGGCACCCTGCTGCCTCACATTTAGCTTAGCCAGAAAATGCAGGAAGGTCTCCCCCCCACACCCCGCTTAAGAACGTGATGGAATCAAAGTTCAGTGATATGAGCTTGGGAAATGGCCTTGTTACAAACACACTAGCGACTGAACAGTTACATCATTAGGACAGTTCCTCTGTGTCTCGATGTGATGGTGACATTCGGTGGTTTCTGCTGTTTTGTTGTAACCATGGTGGCACCAGGATGAGAGCCACTAGCTGGGGAGGGAGTTAACTCACATCAGGCAGGGCTGCTCCCAGCCCCAGCTGCACACCCTCTCGTGCCCTCAGCCCCTGTCCCATGTCAGGTCCCCCCAGGGGCTCTGCCAGCCCAGCCCCCTGCTCCCTCATGGCTGCTCCCTTGAGCCCTCAGCCCACCCCTGCTGCTGTTCTCGCCCCAGAGCACCTGGTGTGTTGCTCCAGCCTTGAGCGCCTGGTGCTGGTGGTACGGAGCAGGGTTGATGCAACCAGAAAGCTGCAGGCTGGAGCAGCAAGGCCCTGGCAGTCATCCCCACCCCTCCCTGCACACTGGCTTGCAGCCAGCCTGGGCTGTGCACTCCTGGGCCCAGTGGCCTTGCTCTTCGCTGGCAGCCGCACATCGCACTGGGGCTGAGCTGGGCACCTCCAGGCATCCCGAGAAATGCCTCAGCCGGGGCTCATGGGGCTCTGCAGTGGGGATGTGCATCCTGCCCCCGTTCACCAGCCACCTCCCCCCTGTGCTTTGGAGGGCTCCAGCCAGGCCCTGCCAGACCCAGCACTGCGCTGACCCCATGTGTGTTAGCAGAGGTGGGCCCTGGGGAGCTGGTGGCACTGCCTCAGGCAGCCATGCCAGGGCAGGGGAAGGAGCAGCAGTGAGGACCAAGCATCATTAACCCTTTAACTCCCATCCTGCTCGTCTCACACCCCCACCCCCACCCCCGGCCCACATGCTCTCCACTGAGACACTGATGCAGCCAGGGAGCTGCTGGGGCCCCCTGCCAGGCATTTTCAGACCTGACACCCCCCACCCCACTGTGTTCTTGGCCCAACCAGTCCCCAACTAGGCCAGGAGCAGGCCCAGAACTGCAGGGAAAGCCCAGGGGGGTGGCTGCTGGTGCCACAATAGACTTAAAGTGACGCCCGGCGCCAGGGAGCCTTGGAGCAAAGGCCCTGGGTGGTGTCTGGCGGGCAGAGGGACCATCCCTCTGCCCGTGCCGTGATGGGCACCCACGCGGTGCTCTCCTCCCCAGCGGGGCCCAGCCCCATTCCCAGGGCGGGGGACCCTGCCTGGCTGGGCCCAGCCAAGGGGCCCGTGCACTGCAGGTGCCAGGCGCCCCCGGCCCTGGGGGTGCGCCGGCTGGGGCAAGGAGACAAGAGGGAACCCCTAGGCCCGCTCTCCGGCGAGGGGCTGGGTGCATAGGCACCTGGTGGCCCTGCGACGGGAGCCACTGGCCAGGCAGAGGACAGGCCACACTCAGGCTCAGAGCAACATTGCTTTATTGCCATTCCAGGGTGGCTGGAGAAATCACATGCAAGTCGGAAGGAGCTACAGGAAACCACTAGGCGCCGCGCCTGGCGGCTGGGGCTGCTGGGGAGGCGTGCGGGGGGTGGGGTAGGTGGTGCATGGCCAGCGCAGGGCAAAGGGGGCTGTTTCCGGAGGCTGCGGCTTTGCAGCCCCTCTTGCCGAGCCCGCCCAGAAAGACCTGTCCTGCTGCTCTTTGAAGGGCAGACCAAGCTGTGGCTGGGGATGCAGCTGAGCAGCACCAGAGCCGAGCCAAGCCGAGCCGAGCCCGGCAGTGGGGCAGGGCGGCAAGGGAGCACCCAGCCCCCGTGGCACGCAGCATGCTGGTGGCCTGCCACCTCCAGGCTGGCCATTCCTGCACGGGGGGCCCACGGTGGAGTCAGCCATGCGGGTGGCCCAGGGCTGTGGCTACAGGGCAGAGCCCTCTCCAGCTCCACACAGCCGCGAACCAGCCACGCAGCCCACGCCAGCTGGGGGCTTGTCCTGGCTGCAGCCAGGCCCGGGAGGCTGGGCCTGCTGGGGTGTGCCCAAGGCAGGAGCGGGGTCTTGGCTCTTGGGGGGAGGCAGGAAGGGGCCGTGCCAGGCGAAGCAGAGCAGCAGGGGAGGCCGGAGGCTCAGGAGGGTCTCGCGGAGGCCGGAGTGGCTCTGCTCCAAGCCCAGGCTCCATGGGACCATGTTACGTCGCATGGCGGTGGGCATCAGTCGGGGGGCTAGGGAACAGGGCTGGGCGGCATCTTCTCTGCACAGGGGACGCTGCATTCATCAGGTCTCAGCCCCTGCACGGAAAGCAGAGTGTGAGCCCCCCCCCCCATGTTCGGGGTGCTTGGGGCAGAGCCGCTCCCACCGCCCAAGGAGCCCCTGGCCCTGAGGCCTCGCCCCTGGACTGCCCCTTCCAGAGGGAGCCACAAGGGTACGCCGAGTCCCCCTGCCAGCCTCACTCCTGGTGCCCACCTGGGGCTGGAGCACCCTGCGCCAGCATGTGGGTGCACGGCTCCCGGGGAGCCCTCCTCAGGGCCTGGCTGTCTCCTGCTCCCACGGAGGCCCCGCAAACTTGCCACCTGCCCACCCGGGGGAGCAGAGCGTGGCAGCTGCTTTGTCCCTGCCCACTGCGCAAGGAGTGCCCTGGGTTCCCTGCCCCGGCCCTGGTTCCCACAGAGGCTGTGTGGGCGGTGAGAGGGGCGGACTGCAGCTGGGCAGAACGGCGCGGTTAGCTCCTATTCGCCCCGCTCCGCCGCAGCCCTCCAGCCACTGCAGGCACCAGCCACCCCGTGTAATGGGGCCCGGGGTCCCCAGCCACTGCCCCAGCTGCAGCCAGCAGTGACTCCCCCGCAGCCGGCGGAGCAGGAGGTTTATGCACCGAGCAGAGTCAGTGCAACTCATGGGGAGTGGAGCCCCACCTGGGGTCCGGCCCCCCTGCTCTCCCCGGGCACAGGCTCTGCCTTCCCACCTGCCCCCGGCAAGGCCGCCCCCGAGCCAAACCCGGCCGGGCTCCCCGCTCGGTGTGCGGACACAGGTGCTCCTGCCAGCCCCGGGGTCACCCCAGCAGTGGGAGCCGCTGGGCCTGCGGCTCACCCACATTTCACCCCGCCCCGCAGGAACCCCCTGCCCGACTGAGCAGCTGCCGTTCCGCTGCCCCGGCCCCTTGGCGCAGCGCGCACCCTCTGCGGGCCGCCCTCCCGCTGCGCAGAGCCCGGACAGCAGCAGCCAGACACGCCCGGGCCCCGCGGCAGGGCGGCCGCTCAGCGCCAGGGGCTGGATGCACGGGCTGGGCAGGCCCCGAACTGCCGCTTCCTGCGCGGCGGGGGGCAGAGCCCGGGGCCGGATCCCCAGCCGGAGGGGCTGTATCCAGCCGCGCCGCCGGGGGGCAGGTGGGCGGGATCGGGCCCGCCGCAGCCGGCGCCGCGTGGCTCCCCGGGGTTCCCGCACCTGCCTGCGGGCCCGTGAAACCAGCCCGGGTGCTGCGCGGCGGCCGGCGTTGCCACGGGGACGGGAGGCCCCGAGCCAGGGCTCCGGCGCCCAGCGGGAGGACTAGGGCCGGGGCGGGGGCGGGGGCCGGGGCCGAGCGAGCCGCCGCGGCCCCGGCCGGGCAGTGCAGCCCGGCGCGGCGCGCGGGACACCCGGCTCGCTTCAGCCCGGCGCGGGGCTGGCGGGCCCCGCCACACTTGGTGACCCCACCCAGCGGAGAATCTTGGCTGTGCTCCCCACTCTGCCACTGACCCGCTGGGTAACCTTGGGCAAGTCACTCCCCGTATGTAAAACCAAGATGGGGGCCTTGGCTCCCTTGGGGCACAGCTGGGGGCAAGCCCTGTCCTGGGGCTGGGGCACGTCAGGGTCCCCTCCCGACCATGCTGCGTGTTGTGCCAGAGATCACCCCCTGCCTCTGCACCACAGCTGGCAGGCTGCCTACATTGTCTGCTGGGCGACCGCAGCTTGCCTGGGTGTTGGGCCGGGTGTCAGGATCAGGCCCAGTGGGAGAGAGGGGCCCTCGCCTTGCAGCAGGCCAGCGCCTCGAGGTGCTGTTTCCTGGCGCTGGCAGGACTCACCTGGCTGGCTAGTCCCCGTTGCGCAGGTCCCCAGCACGGGTGCTGCTTGCGCACTCAGGGTCCTTGCTCTTACGCTCCATTTCACCCCCTTTTATCTTCTTTCGGGTCATGTGACCCCGGAAGCTGGCCTGGATTTTGGCGGCGGCTGCGTTGGCGTCAGGGTCGTCTAGGGGGATGTCCAAGATGTCCTCATCCAGCTTGGTGCAGGCCCCTTCCTGCAACAGAGGCAGCATCAGAACAGCACACAGGCCAGGCTGGGCTGCCTAGGTGGGCACCAGCAGTTCCGGACGGGCAAAGAGGTGGACCCCAGAGAACCAGAGAGGTCCCAGTGCCAGTACTGCCAGCGCACCCCCTCCCCTGCACAGGGCCAAGGGCAGCGGCTGGGCACCCGCTGCCATGTTAGCTAGGGCTGGTTGGCGCCTGTGGTCCCAGCTACTGATTTGGGCAGAGGCCCAGTGGCTCTCACAGCCACGAGCAAAGCGGAGCCCTGCACCTGTTCTTGTGCCAGATGTTCACAGGCCTGCCAACTCCTTCGGTCCAGCCCAGGGTGCTCCCTGGCACTCCTGGCTGGACGGTGCACAGGCTGCTGGCTCACCATTACTCGAGCAGAGCGAGACAGGTTAGCAAGGCACTGTGCTCTGAGCAGCGACACCAAGGCACAGCATGACTGGCCGCCTCCTTTGTCCCCTCCCTGTTTACACAAACCAGCTGGTAACCCTGTAGGCACCTGCCCTGCCAATTCCCTGGTGTCACACCAGGCTCCGTGCTCCACAGCGCTAACGCTGCAAGGTCTGCAGCAGTTCTCAGCCTCTGGGCCAGGTCCCAAAGAGGGTGGGACCAGGGCTCCCTCTATTTTTTTTCCCCACTTGTGGGCAGAATAAATGTTGCTCTGTGCACCGAGGCATGTGCCGTGGGTGCTCTGCTAATTGGCTGGGTGGCACCTGACTCTCCCGCGTGGCCATCCCCGCACGTCGCTTACAGGAACACTGGTTGGGACCCTGTTTTAATAGGTCACAAAAGCTGGCATCAGGCTGGCTCAGTGTACAGGAATGACTCCCTCCAGCACAGGGCTGAACCCTGGGATGGTGGCCTGGGGTGGGCTCTGGCTTCAGTCCTCCACCCTGGGGTTGTGCAGTAGCTTTTGGTTATAGTGCAATGAAGTTTGAGAACCACTGGAGGAGGCAACACACAAGTGCTCCAGAAGTGCCCGGGCTCCCTCTTTTACAGCCATGCTGCACCTTGCAGGCTGGCTGAGTCACACAGCTATTCGCCACACGCTGGGACGGGGCACAACTGTACCGAGCTCAGCAGAGGTATGGCAGGGTTACCCTAGTGCCAAGGTTGGAGTCTGAGCCAAGACTGCCATGTGGCAACTGACACACATGAAAGAAACAAAACTGAACAATTGTTTCCTGACTCTTCCGTAAGGTGCGGAGTTGCCTGTGCTCCAGTAATTCCAGTGGAATGACTTTCAGCCCACCGGCTGCTCAAGCTGCAGTTGGCAATGGGTTCGTCACGTCTGATTGTTTTCTTTTGTTTTGTTTTGTCAGAGGCAGCTGGCAAAATGCTTGGCTTTGGAGGAGGAATTTATTTTTTAATTTTAATTGGAGATCCACATCTCCTAGAACTGGAAGGGACCTTGAGAGGTCATCTAGTCCTGCCCCCTGCCCTCTTGGCAGGACCAAGCACCATCCCTGACATCTATTTGCCCTAGTCCCTGAATGGCGTCCTCAAGGATTGAATGCACAACTCTGGGTTTAGCAGGCCAATGCTCAAACCACTGAGCTATCCCTGCCCCCAATAAGAGAATAAGAGCAGCCTGAATATTTTAAACAGGCAGCAATTGAAGAGGTAGGCGATAAGCACTGGCATGGCCCTCCGGACCTTGGACCAGCCCCAGAGGCCCATGGTGAGTGATTTGCACCTGCTATTATTTAACATTTCTGCTGTGGTTTAAACCAGGTCAGGCCCTATTGTGCTAAGAGCGGCACAGACTAATAGTAAATGACAGCCCCTGTCCCAGAGAACTCGTCAAGAGAAAGGGAGAAGATGCTAGAGAAGCACATGCTAAAAATAAGCTGTGGGTTAGACAAATCTCCCAAAAGTACCTGTCAGAATCCCTTTGGCCACAGTACATGGCACTCAGGGGACACAACCTGCCCTTGGCAAACCCCTCATGTCTCCGGGCACGTGCGAGACACTAACTGCCTGGGGGCTGAAGAAATGAGATGGTCAAGCTGGTGCTTGGTGTTGCCAGGAGTGCAGGGGAGTGGTCCGATGGTTCCTCTAGGGGAAGCGGTAACTATCCATGCCCATTGGGGGTTTCTTGCACTATCGCCCAAACCATCTGGCTGGCCACCGTTGGAGACGGGGCACTGGACTACCAGCATGGGAATTGCCAGATTGGATCACACCCAGGACCACTTAGTGCTACCCCCTAAGATACTGTAGATATGCTCGGTAGCCACCTAAGTGTCCCGACTCTTTCAGTCTGTTTGACTCTCGCCAAAATCTTGGTCTGCACAAGTTCCTCTGGCAATGAGTTCCATAGACGGACGGCTGGTCTCAGCCCATCTGGAAATTCCTTGGGTGTCACAGCTCCATGCCATCACCAGTTCCTTGTACTTGGTCAAATATTACTAATCTAGTGCCTGGGGCAAACCGATTCCTACCGCCTGTGACGGGGTCTAGGGGGTCCCAAGATCTGCACCACCTCTGCAGCCAGGAGTGACCCTCACTCAGCAGGTGGAGCAGGAGGTTGCTTAGGTGACAGAATGCAGTGTGGTACAGACTTGTCAGCACAGCAACCAGAAGTGGTCTGTCTGATCCATGTGGCAGGGAGGAGATCCCCCAGAGGGAAGCCTGGGCCTGGAGCTCCTGGCTTGGGCCCCACCTGTCTTTGTTCCTCTCCAGCCTCCAGCTTCCCTCACTCTCACTGCTCTCTTCAAAATGGAGACCCAGCCAGGCTCTTGTCTGGCTCCAGGAGAGGTGTCCCCTGGTCACCCAGGTTACAAATGACCAGGCCTGTCTCCAAGGTTACCCCCAGCAGGGACCCTGGTCACCTAGGTTATAAATCATACACATGCATCCCCACCCCCCACTACATCACACAGCCCTTCCTGTTACAAAGTGTAGTTAGGCCCCGTGCCTATGGATGCACAAGCCATACTTGATTCTTTGTGGTAGGACCTCAGAGCTAGAGCATTGGCCCATCGCCTCGTTAGGCTGTATGAGCAAGGAACAAGGACACAGCCTCTGCTCCAAGTGTGTATGGGGCCAGTGGCCTGGCTGCCATACACGCGCTGTCTGCCACCAGCTGAGGGACTGGCTGGTGGGCTGAACAGGCTCCAACCTGTCCTGGTTTAAATCCCATTGAAATGTGGATGGGGCCCAAATTCCCTTAGCGCATGTCACAGTTTGTATCCTGTTGGCAGCAGGTGTTTCAAACACCACTGAAGGCAGTAATAATACAAAGGGACCTAAAGAGGTTAGTGCAATGTGAGGGGAAATGAACAAACTCATCGTGGACAAATGCAAACTAGCACAGCAGTTGAAATCCCATGGGAGGCAAAATCCCAGAAAGCTGAGAGGGCAAGAGCAACCCCGGGTGACAGTGCTTGACAAGGCTCAGCGGGGTTGTCATGTTCACCTGTGTCTGCAAGAACAAAGAGCCCCACGGCACATTATAGACCAACAGATTTATGTTGGCGTAAGCTTTCCTATGCAACAAGCCATGTCTTTCATCTGACCAAGTGGGTCTCTGCCGACGACAGCATAGGCCCTTGTGGCTGGTGTGTGGCAAGTTAAGCATCGATTTTAATGTAATGCATCTCAGTCATTAGCAGAAAGCAGGATATGATAAATACCCATGAGCATTTGAAAGGTGTTTGTGGAAGATCTGGGGTAATTACAATTAATGGGAGCAGATTAAGAAAGGGGAAAAGCTGGGAATTATTTGAATAGCTGTGAGAAAACCCTCCCTTACAGTGAGCTGCATTGCGCTTGTAATATTAGCAGGAAAGACCAGATTGGTACTTACTGTCAGCCGTGGTGCTGTTCTTTTTACATGCCCTGTTCTGCCCAAGGCTCTTGCTGACCACTTTATGCCTTAGGAGTTGCTCCTGCATGCAGGTTACACCCAGAAAAAAAATCAGGAGGAAGCTTATCATGTGGAAGACTGCCAGTGGAAGGGCCATCACTTTGGACATCAAGGGCCCAATTTTAAATAAAAGTGAGTACCATGGCCCTGCCTGGCCAGGGAGCACAGCGCCAGCTGGGGCTGGGCATTAAAAACAAGGCACACAGCTAGGTAGTGCAATTTTTAAAATCCCAGGAACAAGTCTGGAAGGTTCCGTGAGATTCTCCAGAGGGCCAGAATGTTCTAGGAGGTTGGTGAAAATGAATCCCCACAGGGACCCGACACAGGTTACCACCAACGTTCTACTGCCCCTTTTGTCACTAACCACAACAACAGACCCCGAGCCAGTGGCCCCGAGCCAGCACCCAGCCAGTCGCCCAGGAATCGGCCCTGTTTGGTGCGATACTGCGGTGGGGGGGCCTGGAGCAAGCCTGTTTGTTCTTTAGAGTGGCTTGCTTAGCGGTGATCTGTTGGCTTGGGCATTGTTTGATTTTTGGGGTGGAACAGGTTGGAAAAAAATCCACTTTACATATCTCTTGCTATGAATGTTTCTGTTTTCCAATCGCCCACCCGATTCTTCTCACTGGGCATAAGCCACATCCAGAGATTGCCAACCCAGGTGGGGCCTGCTCAGCACACACCTGGCACAAGACAGACCGAAGGCAAGCTTCCCCTCGGAGTCCTAGTCACTTTCCTCTCTGTCGGCTAAGACAAGACTAAAATGAAGTTTCTTAAACACCATAGTGTGGTAATTGGCTGTGTGCCAGCATGACGTGCTGACAGAGCTGTCACCAAGACCTGCTCATAAGGACATATGTGACACTAATTCCTGAAATTTGTCACACGTGCTCTTCACAAAGTTACGCTGAAAATGACACATCCTTTCCTGCGGGTCCAAGTGATCTTCGTGCTAGGACTGGACTATTTGCTTTTGCTGGTCACAAGCACTTCACTGACTTCAAAGGCATTTTTAATCTGTGCATTCATGTTTCAGGTGTTCATGTGTATCTGCACAGGAAAACTTAGCATGGTTTTGTAATGCTGGAAGGCCGGTTTACAGGCACGCCGCTGTAACTCAACAGATGCTTGAACCGAACACCTTTGGAACTTAGTGCAGGAACTGCTACAGTCTGCACTAAAAGGCAACTAACTCTCAACTGAGCTGAGCGGTTCCCACCCTTTTCAATACCATGTCACACGTCACTGAGACAATTCCACAGCACACCCACTTTTTTCAGTTGAATCAATTGCTCAGAAACGTCAAGTTTACTTACATTTACTACAGCTACAGCCTTATCAGAGAGGTTCGCAACACAGCCGTGCCCACAACCAGCTAAACAAGGATCAAATGCGTTAATGCGTCGCACCACCACAGAATACACCACGAGCACAGACATTTTCAACCTGCTCGGCGCCGTGCTAGGGATGCTGAGTAAAGGAGTAACCACTGAAAGCAGCTCCCCTCCCCACCAGCCCTTTGGAGCCAGGATGCTGCCTTTAAACTGCATCCCAGCTCCAAGGGGCTCCGTCCCTCACCCTTGCCACAACAGGCAGTGGGCATGGGCTGCCCGCCGGCACGTTCAGGCCAGGAAGCAGCATTTCAGTGGCCTCCTGACATGAACGGGGTCTTTACAGGGTTGGCTTTTCTCCCATGTGGGGGAAATCGATGAACCCCACTCCAGCTAGGACTCAGGAACCCTTCCTGCTTGAGCCTCAACTGGCACGGGGCCATCGATCCCTGCCCCTGTGGCAGCTCTGCAAAGAGCTGAGGCAAGGGAAATGGGCAGAATTTCATGGCACACCTGGGCACATGTCACAGCACACCAGGGGTCTGTCTCGTTACACTGGTTGAAAACCACTGCTGTAGAGGAGACTTGTCCTTTCTCTCCGAGTGGTCAAGGCGCCATTCCATGGGACAGTGACTCACCGACATGAGGTGTGGGGGTTACACTGCCAGGCTGCAAAGGCCTGATGTGGGCCGTTCTGCACAGACCAGCACTGCTGGGTGCTAGTTACCACACTAATAACCATTCACCATGCTGGCTGCTCATTCAGGAAGTACCCCCAGGGATCGTGAGGCCTCCCAGCTAGCAGAGCTCCATTTTCACAAAGATCTCACTCGGTTGCTGCCCACCACTGTCACAGCTGAGCACCTGCAGCTCATCCCCAGCCTCTGAGACTCCTCATGTACTAATTAACTGCCTTGTGATAGCTTGTGCAAACTGCTCCTTCCTGAAGAGCTGTGGTGCGCTGCCCACACAACAGGCTCCATCCAGAAGCGAAAGGCCCTTCTCTGGCTGCTCTGTATTTGATCCGTCACGGCCGAGGATGGCGAGCAGAGGACATCAGGGATCATCTCAGAGGAGAGAATTCCAGGACCTGAGGTCCCTGCTGAGAACAGTGTTTATTGGGCTCCCTCAGGTTAGCAGCTGAGCTCTGTTCCTTAGCATGGCTGTGGCAGTGGGTCATAGAAAGGGAGGTGCAGACCTCCCAAATGACAAGGATCTATCCACCTGTCACAAGGAGAAGGAGCATAACCTAGGGTAGTGTGGGGATCAAGTTGTGTGGCTGAAATCAGGGTTCAGTGCTAAGCCAGGACTGCAGTACAATCCTGGGCAAGTCACACTGGACCTCAGTTCTAGGTCTGTAAAATGGAGCTACAAACCTCTCCCCTGTCTCTTGCCTGGTAAGCTCTGGGGTGGAGTTGGTCTCTCACTGTGCATTTCTGCAGTGCCCTAATTTCACCTGGCATCTCTAAGGGTCCAGTAACAAGCAACAGCCTGGATTCACCACCAGAGAGTTCCAGCTGAACACTGATGGGGAGCACCCCTGGGTATCAGAATGCTTAGGGGTGCCCAGCAGCAGCCCTCATCCCAGATTCCCTTCTTAGGGTGAGCCAGGATGTGCAGGGTACAGACCTCTGTTCTTGGAGGCTCAGAGGGGCTGTGGCCCCTAAAGCGAGCACAGGAAGTTGGCAAGGGATTAACCCCCAGAATAAGACTCTAACAAGCTGTAGCTTCCACTTTTTTTGGGGGGGTCTCCCCTGTGCAGAGCATCCTGTCAACAACCTTGCTTGGTACTTTGGGGCACTGCAACTGCGTTCCAATGCCCCAGTGCAGACAAGGGCCTTGGAGAGCTACACCGCAAATAAACACAGAGAGCGCGACCAAGGTCCCCAGTGGTCAGAGGCTGAGCTAGGACTTGAGGCAGGTCCCCTATTTCACTGGGCACATGGACCTGCCTGCTCACTCTGTGCCTATTTGCCAAAGCTAAATCCCTCCATCTGATGCCCTTGCTGAGGGCCAAGCGAGCCTTCCCAAACACAGCTCCATCATCCCAGCTTCCTCCCCAGCTCAGTGCTTTCAGTCCTTCAGCTACCCTCCCATTCCCATGTATCCTTCCAGACCACATGCTGGCAACCATCTCTGCAAGCCACCCCAGGAATGCCAGCACCTGGACGCCTTCCCCAGGCCTGCCAACCCAGCTCTCCAGCCTGCAGCACGCTCAGGAGAAGAGCCTGTGCCCGGCTCCCTCCACTGCTCCATTCTGAGGAGCAAGAGAAAAGTGGTTCTGTCTGCTCTTTAAACTCCCTCTGCACTCACCTTGTGGGTCTCGGCCACTCCCTCTGCTCCCAGCTCCCCACACTCACATCTCTGGCCTCTCTTATCCTGTCTCACAAATGTTCCCTGGTGGGCAGGTGCCCTTTTCACCACATTCCTGCCACTAGGAGCTGCTGCTCTGCATCACCTGTCCCTGCACTCCCCGCATTGTCAAATCCCATCTTAAAACGCCCCGCCCCTCCCTCACCTAGGCCTCTTCCTCGTCAACGGCCCATTGGCTGCCCCACGCTTTCCTTTGCATCTCACAAGAGACTGGGTCACTTCTGCCATGTTGTGCTCTGGAAGCTGGCCAGGATCTGGTCTGAATGGAACGTTCTTTACAAAGTCTGGGCGCCCGCACGTGAGGGACACAACGTGTGAGGTGACAGGACTCAGGCAGCCCGGAGCCCACAGGGCCGAGCACGAGAGACTTGTCTGCTAGTACCTGACCTCACGCCTCCCTCTAGCAGCTGGCCCCAAGGTCTGTAGAAGTCGCTTCTTCTGCCCTGAGCTCTGGGGAGAGAAGGTTTGGGGAAAGAAAACACCAAATTCAACCTATGTCAATAACTGTTGGGAGTCAGCACATCATAGGAAACACTACTTCCCCAGGCAGGCAGAGAAGCACTGGAATGTGTTACCTAGAGAGGAGGTGGAATCTCCATCCCTAGAGGTTTTTAAGTCCCAGCTTGACCAGGCCCTGGCTGGGATGATTTAGTTGGGGTTGGTCCTGCTTTGGGCAGGGTGCTGGACTCGATGACCTCCTGAGCCTCTCCCAGCCCTGGGACTCTATGATATCCACACAGAACTAGATCTCTAGCATTCCTGCACTCCAGTCTGGCTGCCACACAACTACCTCTCTGGTCTTGAGCAAGTCACTTGACCTCCCACCTCAGTTTCAGCATCTGTCAAATGCTGACACCACTGAGCAAAGAAAGCAGCTGGGAGGATTCAAGGGAACTCTTATGTTCTGGCCAGGTGAGCTCTTCTGAAGACTCACCATTCAAAACTCTCTAGCTGGAACTGGTTGTGAGCTGCTGTTTTATTCCAGATCTGTCCTTCACGATGCACACCGGCTATGGGCCCTCTTCCAGGAGGACTTCCCTTCTGCCACCAGAGCCGGCCAGAGTCCCTTTTCACTTACCCAACAAAGTCAGGAGTGACTCCCCTGGAGTGCTTAGAGAGTTACCTGGGTGTATGCAAGAGCAGAACCAAATGTCTGAGACCCCAGTGGCACTACTCCTGCCTTGCTACCCAGAGGAAGTCCACGTTCTCCTTGGTGCAGAGACTCTAGAAAACGTCTATCTCCTTAGCAGCAGCAGCATCTTCCCAAGAGGCTGTGCCTTTAGGAGACACAGTGGGGCCCTGCACACACCAGCGTGGTATGAAGTGCTGCTCTGACCACATTTAGTCCTTGGCTTAAAAGATGAATCCACCATCTCCTAACCATAGGTGCTGAAAACAACCTAGTCCTGTGGAAAATGGTAATGTTTCAAATGCCAACTGTAATGGGTTGGATCACAGAGTTTTCACCCAGTGTGCTAATCAAATCACTGACATGCCTTCCTGTCCTCTGGGGCTCCCCATCACCCTGTCCTGCTGGGCCACAAGGTCTGATGTCCCTCAGCAAAGGCACAAAGTTGGGGATACCACCCCCTAGCAGAGCAACACGGACATTAAACCAGCTCAGCTCTTGGGTGTTGTCAAAAGCCCTATAGCTGAGTTCTCCAGGAGCACAACACCAAAAAGGGACCAAAACCTCCAAATAAACCCATCTTACTCGGTGTAAAAATTTTACATGGAGAAAAGATGTTCACCCCCTTTATCAACAAATGAGAGAAATGCACAGTGGCTGTAGGTCCCCAGGTGACAATTATTTATATGGGGCTTGACAACACACACAAGAATTTACCCCAAGTAGCATTTAAGTGGTTGCAAATGCAACAGACAGAACAAACTAAGTTGCTAAGTTAAAATAAATAAAACCACCAGCTAATGCTAACACATTAGGAAACTTGTTACATGTGAATTTTGACCCTAAACAGTTATTCTTATCTCAGGCCAGAATTGCTCTTTTTCTGACCTGGGCCCAGCAGCTTTGTCTTCACCCTTTTCCTCTACAGTTTGTTTGTTTTTTTTGAAAACTTCTGGGTCTCTTCCTAGGTGTCTTTTTAGGGTGGGAAGGCAAATTCAAGAGCCATCTGAAGACAAAAGACTAATCGCTTTCCAATCCTTAAATAAACTTCCCCTCAGGGCAGGAACCCTTTGTTTAGTCTCCCCACTCCATGAAAAAATATCAGATTCAAGATGGATTCCAGTACATGGTCACATGTCTTTCTAGGACCAACTACAATCTGGGTTTACAGAAAAAATAAAACCACTCACAGATCATTGGTGTGAGTACTGAGCCGTTAAATTCCTAAAGTATCACTGATGACCTCATTATCACATTTTGAAGTTAACAGATTCACATGTCATATTTCTAACTTCATGTACGAGTGACACATGCACAAAAATAGGACATACAGATTCAGCAGATTGTAACTTTAAAATTGATATGTTACTTGATCTCTTTTGCATAAAACATACATATTCATAAGCCTATTTTCATAAAGATGGGGGACTCATTACCACAACACCTCCCAGCTTTGCAAATGGGACAATAGGATCATCCTACTTTACCACAGCACAGACTGAGCACCACAAACCCAGCACTAGCTGCCTACACAGAGGCCTGGGTCTTCCTGTTACAATACAAAGATTCACAGCTGCTAAGGCCAGAAGGGACCACAGTGACCAACCAGGCAGACCGGCTGCCTAGCACAGGCCAGAGACCAACCCCAAGCAGAGGCATCTAGAAAACTTTCCCATCTTGATTTCAATATTGCCAGCAATGGAAGATCCACAAGAACCCAGGGCCAGTTGCTCTGAAGGTTAGAGACTCTCACTATTAGGAACATACACCTTATTTCCAGTCTGAATTTCTCTAGCTTCTCTTCCCTCCCACCCCCACTGGATCACTCTCACCCTTCTCTGCTAGACTGAAAGCTCATGGATATACATTTGTGCCCTACATAGGTACTTACAGGCTGTGGTCAAGTCACCTCTTGACGGTCTCCTTGTTAAAATAAACGGATTGAGCTTCTGGAGTCTCCCATTATGAGACAGGTTTTCTAACCCTTTAATCACTCACAAGGCCCCCCCTCTACCCCTCTCCAATGTATTTCCAGCCTCCTGGAATGAGCTCCAGCTCTGTCTCAGTGCTGATCTCACTGCAGGCAGCTGCGATTATTGAGCTGCTTTTGTCATTAACAAGTGCAATTCTCCTAAGTGCTCAGAACAGAAGGAGCCGGTGTCTGTTGCCCAAAGTTCAGAGCTGCAGATTTGGGCAGGTGTCTTTCCTTCCGGGGGAGGGGGGGAGCGACACCTGCTGCTTATTCTCAGCAGTAGGGAAAGGACTTTGGTTTTTCCTGCTCCCTTCCTCTCCATGCTGCAGAAACAGAAATAAGCCAGGAGACTCCCACACACAAACTAGCTTTTCATCTGGTACCACTATTATTTCATGCTCAAAACCCCTGCGACCAAAACTACCCTGCCCTGCAGCAGAACAGGTTTAAGAGCCTAGAGCTGGTTGCTAAAGCATCTCCTCTGAAAATTAACTAGATCCCTTTCAGTCCCTTGTCTCATGCATGTTACAGAGCAACCTGCTTCCACATCTCTCCTCACAGCCCGTGCCTGCACCAAGGTACCACCGGGCTATGCTGCCCCCAGCCCTCTCAGTGCCCAGCGAGAAGAAGGAATGTTGACACCCTCACAGGCTGAGCACAGCTCAGAGATGGCAGCAGCCCCGGCACCTTGAGCTCAGTCCTTGGTAACCTGCGTTTGTTCAGTTGTGTGATTAAAGAGCAAGCGGGCGGGTACGTACATTGCAGCAGTCCATCCCCGATGTCAATCCGATTAGAAGCTTCCCAATCCACTGGAGGCTTCGGCAATGGGAACGTGGGGCTCTGCCCTTCTGCTCCACCTGGGGCTTAGCTTTGCCCTGCTCTCTCCAGACCAGCTTGTTCTGCAGGTGCTCAAATTGAACAGAGCCTCTTGCCTACGTAACCTGGTTCCTCCTGGCTGCGGAGCCTATCAGACCTACTCACACGGCTCCAGCTCTCTTCAGGCTTTTCATTTTTTTCCTCCTCTTCAGTTTATTTCACAGCAACTCCCCTTGCTTCTAACACACTTCAAATGCTTAAAGAGACAGGCAGCCTGGAACCAGACGTCCTACCCTATAAATACATCTATGGAGCAAATAGGATCAAATATTTAATGTTGCATGGCAAATTGTGTGATTTGCCTTCATTAGGGCATGCAAATGTTTACCCTTAGGTTTCTCTGCTTCCATTGTGTTCAATTTCTAATCCAATCTGCTGTCAAACTAGATCTGGAAGAGAGAAGGGGACAGAGCTGGAGTTTTCTCTCCCCCACGGAGTTCAGGCCGGTGGCTAGAGAAGAGTGAAACAGCTTGGGGGGTGGGGTGCCTACACAAAGCTCCAAATACCAGGACTGTGCCCCTAAAATCAGGACATCTGGCCACCCCTGTAGCTATGTGGGCTTTAGTGGACTTACTCAGGCCTGACCCAGGGTGAGTGCTTAGGAAAGTGGCCCCAAAGTTTCGACTGGTGCAGAGCTGGAAAGCCTAACGCCAACAGAGGGAGAGCTTCCCACGCTCACGCAGGCTCACAGGAATCACCGTTCTAGAGCAAAGCTCTGGCCCAAGTGGTCTGTTCCTAACGGGGCAGAGAGCAGATGCTTCAGCAGGGAGTTACTTCCCACCCCTCGGCTGAATGCCTGGGAGCATAAGGGGCATTGCTCTTGTTTCATGCTCTTGCAGGCTAGGACATCAAATCCTGTGTGTTCTGCCTGCTCTGGTCAGCTGCTGCAACACAACAGGCAATTGATTGCTGAAATTCCACTCCAGGCCCACATGACAGGCCATGCACCAGCAAAACAACACAAGAAGAGTCAAGCTGGAGGTGTAACTCCTGCCCCAGCAGGTGGGCTGTCCCAGAGGGACACAGGCTTTTCCACAACTGGGTTTCTAAACTCCATGGAGTATTAAATCCTCGAGTGAGTTGAAACCACAAAATCAGGACAAACACACCCACCCATCCAACAAGCCTTGCGCAGCTGAACCTTGCCCACACAATGAAGCACAGCAAACTGCATCTGACCTACTTACACAGAAACACCCACACACAGCACACAGATCCCAGGGGGCTGGAGCAATTTGTGTGTGTGTGGGGGGGGTGCTGAGAGCCATCAAGCCAAACTGAAAACCCTGGCTCTGACGGAGCCACGTCAGGCTGGGGGCTGAGGATGGGGCAGCAGCCCCACACTTCTAGTGCCAGCCCCTGTGGCTGTCCCGTACCCCATCCAGAGCATAGACAGGGTACGCAGACACTGATGGCCTCAATGCACCCAGCCCTCTCCACAACTAACCCCGCCCCAGCACCTGCACATCCAGGGTCACAGACAGAAAGGCCCCAGGAGACAGGCAGCCTGTGCCCTTACTTAACTAATGTGCACTCACATGTACCGAGTGTGGCCCCAGCAAACTCCACCCCACAAACCAACCCAAGGCCAGAACTAGGCCTCCCAGCGGGAGGCCCCATGCGCATTCTGCGGCAAGCGCCAGCGGGCGGAGCGGAGCGGAGGCGAGCGCACTGGCTGCAGGGCACAACTCTGGCTTCACTGCCCAACACACTGCCCCCCAGAGCCCCCAAGCCTCATGTCTGACATCCCCAGGAGGCTCCATTGCCACTGCTAACAAGGCCCCGCAACTCTTCAACCCAGCACTTCTTCACACACTGATGCGTGGTTACAGCCACAGCTGCCCAGGTCTGGCTCTTCTCCTTTGCCCGGGGTCTGCGTCCAGCCACACCGTGGCTCAGCAGCTCTCACCTCAACAGTTGGTCAGCAAACACCAGCTGTACTGTGGTTCCCACCGTCCCTGGTTACTACTTACAGAGTGGTCCCAGCATGTTCCTGGTCCCGTGCGGCCCTCAGAGAGTCTGTATCCTGCAATGTCCAGCCCTCCCTTGGGCAGTCCAGATAAGCCACTTCTATTGCCCCTCTAAGGGGATCAATGCACAGGAGTTTGGCCCCTCAAACAGAGCTACCCACACAGTTGACGACACTGGGTTAGTTTGGATTAAAGACTGAAAGAAGTTCGGCTGCAGGTGACTACTAGTATTAAGGCTCCAAAGGCAGAAATGGTTCTAGAAAAATTATGATAAAGCACTTTCTAGCCTGAGCACACTAGCCTCGGTGAAGAGAAGTCCCTTGCCACATTTCAGTGACGTAGCTGGCCAAACTCGCAGCTCCCCAAGTCCAAGAGCTGTTTATTTTGTCTCCTGGGGTGAAAAGGGAGAGTTGGGGAAGGAGAGAGAACCTGGGGTGGTTTTGCCCCTCACTTTTATAGTTCTTTAAAGTTTCTCCACGAGTGACCCCTCAATGAAGTTCTTTCCAGCCTAGAGCAAGGAGACATGGCATCTGCAGCGGGAAAAGGCTTTTTGCAGTTGTTTTCCAAGACGCAGATATTTGTTCCTGGTCCCCTTCTTTGCCAAAGAATGGTCACTTGACAGAAGACGTCCCACCAGTTTTGATGACAGCTGACTAGGGGCATCTGCCTGTCCTTTGTCTTGACAAAGAGGCTTACCCACTTCTCAGATGTTTCCAACAAATCCCTTTCAGCTGGGATTTCATCTTGTGCTCATAACTTTACATATAGTGAGATTATTGACCAGCAACTTGGTAGGTTTCTAATGATATCTCCCAAGGCATGTTTTGTACAAAGAGTGGTGCTGTCACTTATAGGGTGTGAACACAGGCTTGCATCTGGTCAGAGTATTGGCTAGGGAGGGGAGGTAGGGTGCAGAGCAGAACTTTGAGAAAACCATCTCATCTTGATCTGAAACTTGTCAAAACAAAAAGCAGTCAAGTAGCACTTTAAAGACTAGCAAAATAGTTTATTAGGTGAGCTTTCGTGGGACAGACCCACTTCTTCAGACCATAGCCAGACCAGAACAGACTCAATATTAAGACACAGAGAACCAAAAACAGTAAGCAAGGAGGACAAATCAGAAAAAGATAATCAAGGTGAGCAAATCAGAGAGTGGAGGGGTGGGGAGGAAGATCAAGAATTAGACTGAGCCAAGTAATTCTGGCCTGCATTTGAACACTCTGACCTGCATCTGAACACTTCCCCAAAAGCAACTGCCTCATATCTGACCTCTCCATTCTCAGCCCCAGACGGAACCTGCACAGTACTTTCAAAAGATACATCTGGGCACTTACATTTCTAATGCTGCTAGATGCTCAAACCCATGGATGGCACAGAGATACTGGATTGTTGGTTTATTACCGTAGGCCACTAGCCTCCATATTTGTCCTATGGCTGCAGAGGTGTCAGTGGGCTACTCAACCTACCTTGAACTGTCCCTTAGAGTATGTGCTAAGTACCTAGGCTAAACAATCTGTTCCACCTCGTATTTAGCTCTGACACTTACGGGACCTTTCCCAAACCTGAAGCAGTGCTCTGTGTAGCTCGAAAGCTTGTCTAGGAGTTGGTTCATTACAAGATGTTACCTCAGTCACCTTGTCTCTCTAATGTCCTGGGACTGACATGTTACATAAACACGTTTAGCTGCTTCTGTTTAACATCCTCTAGAATGGACTGCCTGTGACCCTACCAGCACACGGCTGTTGGCCTTGTGACATCCTTAGGGCCATACTAGTAACATATATATTGAGTGGATATGGCTCACATAACGTAGAGGTGGCCCACAATGGTAAATATGTTGAGTGCCACTGCTCCAGAGATACTAGTTAACTGATATGGTACCATCTGTATCACCCTCTGATACAGAACAGACATGTTTATCTGCCTTTCCTGCATTATTACTGGTAATTCTACCCTCTCCATCCCCTAATGGACCAACACCATTGGCAAGATTCTTTTTGTTCCTAATACATTTTGAAAATCTCCTTCTTATTGCCCTTCATTCTGCTAGACGTAGGTTTTAGCCTGTGTACCTTTGCTTACCTTACCAATTTTCTACAGTTCCTAATATCTGGCATATTTGTTATTTTCACCTTTCTCCCTTTTCTTCCGCTTGTCAGAAATTTCAAAATTATTTTCTAGCTGCTGTCACTACCCCTCTAAAACCAGGTCAGTTTTTTAAACCAGCACAGCCTTCTTCCTCAGGTGTGGGATTACAGCTTTTGGAGCATCTACTGCAGTGCACTTAAATAATTCCCAATTATTGTTCCTATTTTCTGATTAAATTCTTCTTCCCAGTTGAGTTGACTCATAATTGGTTTTGGCTTTGTGAAATTAGCCCTATTAAAACTCCAAGTCTGGTCTGACTTTACCCTGCCTGCACTTTATAAATGTAATCAAGTCGTGATCACTTGTACCTAAGCTGCCATTACTTTTTAGTTCTGTGACCATTCTTCTTTATCAGGCAGGACAAGAACTAATACAGAATTTCCTTGTGCTGGCTACTACACATTTTGAGGAAGGATATTATCATCTATAATAGTCATAAATTCCATGGATGTTTTAGGATTGGTGGCATGAAACCTCTACTATATGTCACTCAGCAGGAAGCCCCCTCTGGGTTTTCTCTACACATTATAGAAGGGAGCAGAAGGGGCCAATCATCCTGTTCCCTAGTGAAGCATGCTGATATGCAGCAGACACCAACTAATACCAAATGTGCTTTGTCTGTTAGAACACTAATCTGTCAGCATTCCAGTGCCTTGGAAACAGGGAATGCCATTTTAGAGCCAGCGTGGCCCCTGTCCCTGTTTGCTGACTCAAGCATCTCTAAACTGATGATAACCTTTGTTTTTAAGACTCCAGTTGAGTGGATCATTCCCACAGTAAAATCAACTAGATCAAACAAGGAGCAATGCTAATTTGTCTTGTTTGTTACCTACCAGTGAGCACTGCTGTCTGGGCAAGCTGGGGTATTTTTCTGTGCACATCCTTTGATTCCTTGTTTAATTTTGTTCTCAGCACCTCAGCTTTGCACTGAGTGCTCAGATCTTCCCTCTCCCTACCTTCTCTTTTCTCTTCATTTAACCCCTTCCTGACTGCTGGAAAAAGCCAGCCTGTCCCCAAGGAGATTGGTTCTCCTCCCATGGAGGTGAGATTCTGCCAAGCTGTAGGAAGTACTATGTGCATTTTACAATTGGAAACTGAGGCACAGAGAGGAGAGTGGTCAGGGTTTCAGCAACCAAGAGCTCCAAAAGTCTGTCCCTAGTGACTTCCCTGTGTAATAATGTACATGCACAATAGCAGCCCGTTGTATGGATGTGAGACATGGGTGATAACGAAAGATTAAAAAATAAGAATATTGGCGTTTGAAAGGAGTTCTTATAGAAAGGTTCTGAGAACAGGATGGACGCAGAAGGTCACCAGTGAGGAGTTATATAAGAAGATACAGCCGAAAGAGAACCTGCTGCAGAAGGTTACAAAACAGAAGCTACGACTATCTGGACATATTTGCAGAATGAAAAAAGAACGAAAAATCAAGACCCTGGTATTCAGCATAATGGACGGTTCAAATGGGAGAGGCAGACCCCACAGAGAATGGGTAGATGATATAGTAGATTGATGCGGAGCTAGTCTACAGACACTAAGCCACTCCACACTGGACAGGGAAAGATGGAAGGAAATAGTGAGAGAGGCATCACACACCAACCGGCGCTGAGCCCACGGTTATTGATGATGATGACAATAGGGCAGCGTTAAGGTTACCCTGGTATTTCCTACCTGTAGCACGCTTTGCTTTGTAACCGTCACGTGTTTCAAACATCACTTGTTATATGGAATGTTATATAAAGGCAACAGAATCTTAGTCACACAAGACCTCACTGCAGCACTCAGATTTGTGCAGAGGGAGTGGGGTGAGGTTTCTGGATTTGTGTCTGAGAGCCAAGTACGAGCAGGGAGGGAATTAGCCAGGCCTAACTGCGTTTGTTCTGTGCTGGGCTCCCACCACCCCCAGCTCCTGGCTTGCTCTAGCGTTCTGGTCCATAAAATAAGGCTTGGAAGTTGCTAGGCAACCTTCTTGCTCTTCTCCATGCACTGCTGCTTTTGGCCCTTCTTGTGCACAGCCCAGGGACACAAGGGACTTGCTTTCCATGAATCCCTCAGGCCCAGGGTTCAGTGTCACTCCTATCACGCCTTATTTGTATTTCTGTAGCAGCTGGAGCCCCCCGCTGAGATCAAGGGCCAGAGCAGGAGACAAGCCCTGCATGGAGCAGCCTACCCCCAGAGAAGAGGGGCACAAAGATGTGAAAGAGGGGGCTGGATCGCCATTGCGCAGACAGAGATGCACAGCACAGAGGTTTTATGACCAGCCAGAGACACACAAGGAGACTGTGGGCATTGAACCCAAAGCCTCTGAAGCCCATTAAATGACTTAATCCGAGGACTTTTGCCTGACTTCCACTCTGACCCCTGCAGCTTTGCTGTGAGATGCCACATGGTCACTTTTCTGAGGGCTGCGGTGCCTCCATCCTTCTTTGAGAGCTGCCATTAGAGTTCTTTCCATTAGGCCAGCTGCACCCGCAGGGTCACTGCTGTTCACAAAGACCTGCCCCCCTCATCTCTGTCATGGGAGCTGCTCATACTCTTTCCTCCAGCACAGGGTGGGCTCTGCCTCTCCAACCAACTTAGGACTCGCAGATGGAAAGAAATTGTTGCTACCAAAGCTCCACTGGGACAGCCACACAGGTCAGACCAAAGGCCCGTCCAGCCCAGTGTTCTCTCTTCCAACAGCGGCCAATGCTGGGTGCCCCAGAGGGAGTGAAGAGAACAGGTAAGCATCGAGCGATCCCTCCCCAGCACTCATTTCCAGCCTCTGACAAACAGCAGCCAGGGACACCATCCATGCCTGCCCACCCTGGCTAACAGCCATTCAGGGAGATGGGCCTGACCTCCGTGAATTTACCCTTAGCTCGATTATGAACCACTCCTGGGTGCTGCTGCACTCACAGTTTTAAATAAAGCATTTATCACCCTGATATCTACGCACTTGAATTAAGGAGTTGTGGCAGGGCCAGGGCGGAGGCCCCCGCAGAGGGAGCCCAAACAAGCAGAAGGGCCTGCGGAGCACCAGCAGGGCAATCACAGGCAGCTGGGGGGAGATGGCTCAGCCTCCCTGGGGCCTGCTGACTCCATGACTGGTCTCATAAGAGCCTTTAAAGCCCTTCGCAGTGGGAGGGGTGGGGAGAGTGTGAGAGGCGAGTGGAGAGACACAGGTAGACCAGAGGAGTGGGTGAGAGCAGGTTGGAGAGGAGCAGAGCAGAGGATCAGGAACACCAGAAACCGCAGAGGGAGAGTGAGGAGCTTCAGCAGAGTGAGAGGGTGACTTGTGACTGCTGCAGCCTGGAGAAGATACCAGGGGGAATTGTCTGGGGAAGTGGCCCGGGGGTAGAGCTGCTGTGCTAAGGGAGTCAGCACTTCCCAGCAGCAGCCACATAGGGTCCCTGGGCTGGAACCCCGCACGAGTGGGCGGGGCCCAGGTTCCCCCCAGACCACCACTCACCCCAGTGAGAACAACTGGGCCTGTAAGTGGGACCAGTGGACTCAATAGAGGCCAGGAGCCCAGGAACAGGACTGACTTTGTCACAGAGCCAAGACTCAAACGCAAAGATCCATGTTTGCAATGGGCTTACTGTAAAACAGCTGTGTCAGTAAGCAGGTTCCCTGAGAAAGCTGCATTTGTAGCATAGACTGGAGTGAGGAGGGAACACAAGTTGATTAAGGAGCCAATAGATGTGATCTCCAACTACCAGGGTATGCAGTCTGAGCCCTGGACTGCTAGCATGCACAGCCAGGGCCATTCCCCAGAGCTGCCTGTCAACAAAGAACAGAGATGCTGAAGAAGCCAGGCAGGGGAAGGTGTTTCTTTGCAGTAGACATTCTGAGGCATCTTCTTCACCCCGGGGGTTCTGCCAAAGAACTTCAGTAGAAAGTTTGTTTCTGGAACATAATGTTTTTGAAGCACCTCTTGAGTCCTTACGCTCCATGGCAGCCGCTTCCTCTGGCAAGCGCGAGCTTCTAAGTACTTCAAATGTCACTCTTCCCACCCGAGTTAGCAAAAAATAGCTCTTCTCCTGCCACTGTCTCCAATAGCGGTTACAAGAAAATCCTCCTCCAGCCTCTCACTAGGGGCTTTATCGGCTTCCTCTGTCGCTAAGGGGGAAGCCAGGTTTCCTTGCTCTTTGCATTCCTTTCTCACCAGAAAGTTGCTCCTCCTCTTGTGAGCTCTTTGTTCTGTACAATACCTGTCCTTACCACTAGAAATCACTTACAGTTCCCCAGGGGCTTCTTTTCCTTACTGAAGAAAAAGGCATTTGAGCGATACGAAGGGTATGTCTTCACTACCTGGAAGATGGAGTAGGTCAGGGTTGAAATCAGACTATCAGGGTCACAGTTTAGTCCTCTATTCCCCAATCTCATGAATTTCTCCCATTTACGTTCCTCAGTGAGGGCAGCCAGGTAAGTCAATTATAGATAAGCTGTAGATTGCGATAGTTAGAACTACCTACCTGCAATTGACTTTAAGGTCTAGCGTAGACCTGGCCAAAGAGCAAAAATAAAGTCTCCATGAAGGAGAGCACAAGTGTGACTTACCCTATAACACTGTGAACTGGAATACGAAGTGGCCACTGCCTCCCTATAGCAGATAGCACGACTGGAAGAGCCAGCCCCCCAGGAACAGTCTGCCTTCCCATGCTTACAGTCACTATGTATATGGAACATTTCAAGTGCTCCTTGCCTGCGAATGAGAGTCCTGTGACTAGCCAAATGCAAGCAGGTGGACAGACAGCCCCTTGGCACTGCTTGGTCCAGACCGCCTTGGCTGGCTTCCCCTTCTTACACAGCTCTGTGGCACGGGCTGCAATGGAGCTAAAGTGGGGCACAAACCTCCAGTAGTAGCCCGCCATCCTAATGAAGGCCTGGACTTGCTTCCTAGTCTGGAGCACTGATGGCCTCCACTTTACCTGGCTCTGGCTTCAAGCAGCCACTGCCCGCCTTATGGCCCAAGTAGTTCACCTCAGCCACCCCCACCCTTGCACTTCCATGCTTTGGTAGTCAGCCCAGCCTCCTGAAGTCGATCCAGCACTCGGCTGACCTGGCATACGTGCACTTTCCAATCTGACTGAAGATGAAATGTCATTGAAGTAAGCCAAGGCAAAACTCTCCATCCCTCACAGCAGCTGGTCCACCTGGTGGTGCTGAAAGGTGCTCCCTGGAGGCCAAAAGGCAGGACTAGGCACTCACAGAGCCCCAAAGGGGTGATAACAGCAGATTTTAGCCTGGCAGCTAGATCCAGCAGTACTTGCCACTGTCTCTTGGTGAGGTCTGTGGTAGTGAGGTAGCGGGCTCCCCACAGTTTGGAGGCTGTTAAGCAAGGTTAAAGAGTCTAATGGTATGTTGTGGGTTGTGCACAGAACACAAAATGTTAATTCCTGGAGGAGGGGTACTGCTCCCATTGCTGCTTTATGCATTGCAAGGGGCCCCTAACCTAACAGCCATACCCAAGTTCCAAAAGCAAGAATCCCAAACTGAGACATGGGACAGCTCTGTAAGCAAACACTAACTGCTGTAACAGGAGGTCCCCAGCGTGGTCGCGTTCATCCACAAATTTACAACTCATGGCCCACAAAGTTCCATTAATTCTTTCCACCAAGCCATTGTTTTGATGGTGGTAGGGAGTGGCAACCACGTGTTTTACCTCATGAGCTTCCCAAAGACATTTCTTAGTCTCTGCCAGGAAATTGGCTCCTAAATCCATAAGGATGTCTGAGGGCCAACATACCCTGGCAAAATACCAGTTAGTGCCTGGCACGCATTCCTGGCCATAGTGCTTCCTAGAGCCGTGGCTGCAGGCTACGAGGTGGCAAAATCCACAAGAGTCAGTATGAACTGTTTCCCACTGAGGTCTTTTTAGGGAAAGGACCCATAATATCCACAGCTGCGCACTGAAATGGAACCTCTATTATGGGGAGTGGCTGGAGAGGTGCCTTGACCTGGTCTTGGGGCTTCCCCACCTGCTGGCACACCTGCTTCCCCACTCTGCTGCTGGTTCCAATCCTGGTACTGGCTGCTCCAACAGTTCCTGCTCTTGGGCTGGTTCTAGAGGGATTCAAGGGTCCGGATTCACTGCTGTGTTATAGATGCTGGATTGTGGTCTGGTTCTGCTATCTCGGCCAGAGTCTCTGGCCCTGGGGTGTCTTTCCTCCTGCCACACAAAGGACTCTCCCAGCAGATAACTGCTTCAGTTCAAAAATTCCCCTCTCTCTTTCCATTGGCTCACCTGGCTGCTTGCCAACACAGAACCTGCTGTCTCTGGGTTTACTCTTTACAGTCATTCATTCATGACAGCTTCCAACCCCTGCATGTCCTGCAAGGGTGCCAGTGGCACTGTTTGTTAGCAAAGGAGGAACATCAAAGATAGAACACTGCTAATAGCATAAGGTTGATCCCGTTCCTGGAGATGCATTTATGCCTACTGCATTAATCATGGTCCTTGTGTGTACGATCACTCCCTGTCTCTCCCAATATTGCTGTTCTGTCTAAAATAATTTGTTGAAACTGGGGTGCCTACCACTTTGAAACCTTCTCTCCTTTCCAGCCCTCCAAACCCCCTCTGTGCCTGCCAGCAAGCGGGAAAGCAGCAGGAAGTGAACACCAGGCAAATGGAGCAGGTCTAAGGCTCGCTCTGTGACTTCAAAGGCAGGTAGAGGCAGTCTGGTAATCTCTCTTGCACCCAAATGCATGAAGGCCCTGTCACTGCTCTCTGCTGCCCTAATGGCCATCAGCAGACCACTACTAATTGTAGGGGGGTAGCTCCTCTCAGAGGTCCAGAGAGGCCTAGGCCAGTTCCAGCTTTTGAGGCCTTTTACCATAATAAAATATAAATCATGACACGAAAACAAAGTAAGGCACCAAAAAAAGTGAGGCATAATTGGAATATTAATAATCTAAAGCCTTTTCCTGGGCAAATACACTTATTATTGAGGGAGGCACCTAAAAGCGCCTTGTGAAACTTATTGAATGCCAAAAATTAACAAGTATCTCAATTTGAGGCCACTTTTGTGGTTGAGACCAAGGTCAAATGGCCCTCCTGGCCCCACTCTGATTGTCTGTGATCGGGGGACATTCGGGGCTGCAATGTCACAGCTAACACAGGTTTGAGTTTCACCTGTGTGTGGATCATGCATTTGCCCAGGTCTGATAGGTAAGGGAGACAAGGTGACTTGCTTAGTCTCTGTCTGGCCAAAACAGAATCTCTTCCGAGAAGGAAGCTCTGCGGGGCTGTCTTTGCTGCCCACTGCTGAAGGCCATTGTGCAGGAGCAGCTGCAAGGCATGCCAGGCCCAGGGTCTCTGCTGGTGAGACGCTTGCTGTCCAGTAGCCTCCCAGAGCCTATGTGGCATGGGGTGAGCACAGGGACAGGCACTGTTGTTTAATGGGGCTCTCAGACACCTAGCAGGGTTCACAGAATTCACAGCTCTGCCATTTCAGATGGCACGTCTGTAACTGGTGGACCAACTATGCCATTCTGATGTATGTAAAGAGCCTAGAAGTAACAGCAAACACGTCTAGATAAAACACAGTGACTTTGACCTGCCTTGCACTGAGAGGAGTAGGGTCCCATGTCTACAGCCAACAACAGAATTCAGGCTCCTCTCTTGGGCAGAGGCAAAGCCAGCAGCAGTAAATTCCATCACCAGTCCTGCCTTCTGTGCCAAGACTAATCTGTGTTGGAGGAACTTAGATGCAAAGCAGGAATTAACAGGAAGGATGCTTAGAACAATGGAGCCTGGGGGAGGTGGGAGGTTCTCGGAGGGAGTGGAGATGAGGAAGCCCTAAAATGGCAGTAAAAGAAGCCAGTGCTCGGTGGTTGGAAGGGCAGCGGTCTGGTGGCTGGGGAGATGCTAATGCCAAACTCCTCAGCGATTCACTCATGCAGACTGGAGGGCAGCCCTTCAAAAATAGCTTTCTTACCGCCCAGCAAATAGCATGACAGCAGGCAAAGCTAGCAGGTCAGAGCCGCAGGCACTAGCAGGAGCACTGCCTGTGGTGGAAGAAAGGGAGGGGTTACACCAACTCAGTTCTTCCTCCCCGCTTTGCTTGTTCCCCCTCTGCCACCAGCACTGACAGCAGGGGCTGATGAGCCGGCCAGTCGTGGGCATAGCTCCAGTTTGGGTTGCTGTGTTTGGCACCTTTAACTAGCAGGAGGCCAGAGTCTTTAGCAGACCCTGCCAGTCTGATTGCAGCATAACCCACTGGAGGAAAACTTGGGCTGATTAAGCCTGCTTGTGGGAGAGCAGGCCTTGGGAAGGGAAGCAGGATGGAGACTTGGCTCTTGTTGGGCCTCTCTCTCCTTCGGGTACATCCTCTCACCTCATGAAAGGCGATGCAGTGGAGAGCAGAGACGCCCTCCAGCAAGTCAGTGGTTCCTTACCTTAATCTGTAATAAATGAGATGGAGTGCGCATTGTCACAAGGTGGTCCCGCCCCCCCAGGTGCCTCCTGCTAGATACCCTGGGAATTAGCTCCATTCATTGCCACTTCACTTCTGGGCCTGCATCATCCCCTTCCTGAGCCCTGCCCTCTGGCTGTGCTATGCTCCACTGTCTCTCCCATCTTCCAAGGGAGCAGCAGTCCAATATCCTATCATTCACCTCAGTGGCCCACTGCGCTCATCAGCGTAGTCCCTTGCTGCAGAGGCAAACTGCAGGCTCACGGCCATTCTCACCCATAGCAAGGTTGGAGAGAAAGGCAGGAGGGGACCCAGGGCCTTTCTCCCTTACCGGGGGGCACTGCAGGGCAGCCCCCTCACTCCCTGTCACAGGCATGTTCTGCCTTTTACAGGCTGTCAGAAGGAGGACAGGCCAGTGGTTAGGGCACTAACCTGGTACTTGGGAGAACTGACACAGGCTTTCAGCTAGAGCTGCAGAGGAGACAGACTCAGCACGCCTGCTAGAAGCCACAGCCCCAAGGCACCCAGGCTCACTTGCAACCTGTGCAGAGCAACGTACCCAAGAATGGGATCCACAAAAGCCACCAAGCTGCTGCTACACCAGTGAGTAGGAAATGCCAGTGATGGGTAGGGGCCTGTCTCTGTGGTGGCTTCAGAGGCAGGAACCCCTCCTAGAGATAGGTACCTATCTCCCTTCTCGAAAAAATTGGAGGTAATGATGGAAGAGCAGGTGGTGCAGCTCTCCCCAGAAGGCTGTTACTCACCTAGAGTAAGGGGTGACTCAGGTCTAATCGCTGCTACTGCTGCTGCCGCAGTTGGAGGAAAATGCGCTGGGATCTGTCATGTTTGGGGGAGTAGGGGGAGGACTCCCTCAATCTCTCCTATTGACACACTCAAGTACCAGAGGAGGGGGGCTGTGCTAGTCTGGATCTGCAATAGCAACGAGAGGTCCTGTGGCACCTTATAGACTAACAGAAATGGATGAGCGTGAGCTTTCGTGGGCAAAGACTCACTTCGTCAGATGCTGGCAGTGGAAATTTGCAGAGGCCGGTGTAAACAGGCCGGCCAGAGCAAGGCTGGAGATAACGACGTTAACTCAGCCAGGGAGGGTGAGGCCTGCTACCAGCCGTTGATCCGGAGGTGTGAACACCAAGGGAGGGGAAGCTGCTTTTGTATTTAGCCAGCCATTCGCAGTCTTTGTTTAATCCTGAGCTGAGGGTTTTGAATTTGCAGATGAAATGCAGCTCAGCAGTTTCTCTTTGGAGTCTGGTTTTAAAATTGTTTTGCTGTAGGATAGCTACTTTTAAATCTGTTACTGTTACTGTGTGTCCTGGGAGACTGAAGTGCTCTCTACAGGCTTTTGTACATTGCCATTTCTGATACCCGACTTGTGTGCATTTATTCTTTTCCGTAGGGACTGTCCGGTTTGTCCGATGTACATGGCAGAGGGGCACTGGCTGGCACATGATGGCATATATTACATTGGTAGATTGACACATTGTCTACTGTGAGCAATGTTCTCCCTGGTGCAGAGAGAGCACTGTCAGGGCACTCCCTGGCATGGTGGAGACCCAGTGTCAAGACAGCTTCAGCAGGAGAGACTGAGAGACCCCCCACTCTCCCTCAGAATAGCCCAGAGCCCAGTGGCTAGGGCAGTCGCCTAAGGGAAGGGGTATGAAACAGGCTTCTCCTATGAGCATTTCAAAAACTGGGCAACAGGTAATAAGGGACTGCTGCCGCCGCCTCCCCCCGAGGTGCTCTGTGCTGGGCCAGATCAGCTAGGCAGCCCCTGACTTTGTTTACCCACACAAGGAGAGCAGGCACTGCTTCACTTGAACACCCCCGGGGCTTGGCTGTGAGACAGCCTTCATGCCCCAGGGCTTAGGTACCCGTGTACATGCTCACTCTCCAAGTGTGGAGGATAGCCTTAGGCACCTAAATCCCTTCGCAGCTCTAGCCTCCCGCTGGAGCTTTATGTTAATTAGGAAGCTAATTCTTATGGATTCCATTGAAACTTTAGAGCACACATCGCTCTGAGGATCCAGACCTTGGGCTCTCTGGGTCTTAGTGCTACTCTTCCCATTGTACAGATGGGGAACTACCTTGTCTCAGACAGGGGTGGGAGGGTCCATATATTGGAGTTTGTGAGGTACCAGCTCCTATGGGAAAGGAGAACATTTAAGTACCATGGAGAGGTTTTCCACAGTCCACATGAGTGAGGAGTCCTGGGTTGGGGACACCTTACACCATTGAATGACTATCCCAGGAGCAAGGCAAAGTGAATGAGGCCTGCTGATTCCACAAGCAGCAGTGAGCCCATGGAATTCAGTATAGCTTTGTTCAAGGCTCAGCACTGCTGCTTAAAGCTCAGTGTTTGGGGTACTTTTTTCAGCACCCATGTTGAGTTGTACAATAATTAAGATTGAATTTAGTTTAGTACATTAGAAAAATTCAAGTTCATCACTAAAGTGCTTCGTTCACTGCCATGGATAAAAGCCCCTTTGGCATTTCACTGAAACAAAGCAGTCCCAGGCACCAGCACCTCCAAACCAGGTGGATTTTCCAACCTGGGAGGTGATTGCCCACAATGTGGACAGAAGTTACTTTGAGATTGTGAAATATGTTAACTGCAGCAATGCAGTGCCTCTCCCTCCCTCCCTCCCCCTATTGATGGAGCCTGTAATGATAGCAGATGTCACATTCCCTCCTTCAAGCAGGATCTGCACTAAATTTTGACAACCTCTAGGGATGCAAGAAAACTAAAAATAGAGCATTAAATATAATCTGGAGATGTGCACATTTACATATCGTTTCTTCCTCCTTTAGATGCTCCGGCAGGGACTTTCAAGACGATCGCATAAGTATTCTTATCCTTAAAAAAAAGTCGAGCAGTGAGTACGAAATCTCAGGTGAGTGATTATAATAACTGCAGAGACCTTGGGAAATAACACCCAATTATTGGTGCCAATTTATTAAATTTTCATTAAAAAGTGTCTTGATCCCAATTGATGAGATAATCCTCCACTGCACGAGGGGGGAGGCTGCCACAGAGCCTTTGTTCTTCAATCACTACTTTCCATTTTGTGTTACAATATTTCTAAACTATGGATTCAGGAAAAAGTGACAGCCACAGTGCTGAATTCTGTCAGGTTCTAGCCCCACAGAAGTGTTCTCTTTTTAAAAACCTCTAAGTTTAGTGCATAAGAAACTAACTAAAAAGTCATGACAAGGGGAGAACTTTCTGGCATGTCAGTTAAACTTCTAATAGGAACTAGACTGAAATTGACCCAGTCAATTGGCAAAGGGCACCAGAGAGATACAAATATTAGATCCACCTGACCTGGATTAGACTAGTGAGCTAGACCAGAAAGAACCTGGACCTGACCCCACCAACACCTCCTCTCGCATGCTTAGCAGGTGCCCTGTGAACTGGGGGCAAAATGCCAACACTCCACTAGATAACACGCCCGTTTTGCATGCCTATAAAGTGACAAAGCAATGGCTAAAAAATGGAGAAGCAGGCATGTGTATGGCATTACCAGCCCTGAATCTTTCCCATTCTAACAACTATTTAATAGTCTTTTCCCCTTGATTTTCTTCATTGTTTCCCAGGTGTAAATCTAATAATACATTGCACTCTTATAGCATCTTTTCAGCCAGGACTCTCAAGCCACTTTACAAACATGCCGTAACTGCCAACACACCTCCCCCATTACAAAGGGAAGCTGTGGCACATGGGATGGGATCCATGAAGGTACTTAGGTGTCTAAACCCCAGATTTAGGCATCTAAATCCACGTTTAGCTTCACTGCAACCCATAGCACTGAACATTGTTGGTGCCTAAACTCACTCAGCACCTAACTTTTCAGTCAAAGTTGCTGCCTCCTTCTAGGCATGCAGATGCCTACCTCATGCCTATGCCCCAGCACAATTTACAGAGCACAACAAGATAGGCATCCAGCTGCCTAAGTCACGTGTGAGACCCAGTCCAGCAGATGTGCTCACGGGCCACCTACTGGAGGACTGGACCTGGGCTCTCCTTCCTCCCGAGCAGATGCCCAGATCACTGCATTAGTCATTCCCACTAAGTCTCTTTGGCTCAATGACTGTTCTGCTGTGGATAAACACTTAGTCATTGGATCAGAGAAAGAACGATTCCATTGTCCAGTTCAGCCCAGTCTTGTGAGGCAGGAGACCCCACGGCTAATCCCCTTGCTCTAGACCTGAGGACGGAGGGCAAGAGCAAACCTGGAGAAGGTGGAGCACAGCAGAAGTGACAGGGGATGCAGCACACATCTTTGGTGTTTGCTCCTATAGTCCCTTGCCTATTCTGTTCTCTTTGGGGGACAGTTTGGAAACAGTAATCCTACCATGCAGCCAGTAACTGGCATGCTTCAAGCAATGGGCTTTTTGCTTTTAAAACTAATATTTGCAAAACTAAAACAAACAAGCAAACAAAAAGGTTTTCTGTGGCTTACCAGATCACAACAAACTTACAAGAGAAGCTCAGTGTTTTTACCCATCCAAATGAGTCTATGCCAATGACAGACCGAGCCAGCAGGTCTGCACACAGGCTCAAAAAGATAAAAAAATCACATGGGGTCCAGGTGAATTTTGAAAATATGATGTTTATTAAACAAAAATAAATCTACTGTCATTGTTGACAAAAATGCCATTCACCTGCATCTAGCCTGGCAGTCAGGATGCTGGCAGGTCTAATAGCACTAGATTTCTTCCCTGGGGCTCATTGCATCCTGAGCTAGTTCCTTCATTCTTCTCATGGTCTCTCTTACCCTGTATCCCCTGTAGGTGGCCTGGATTTTTGTGGCAGCTTTATCTTCTATTTCATGAGTGCTTGTTTTGTAGACTCCACCTTTGTCAAGCTCCTTCATTAAAGAAATAAAATCACAGAGGAGATGGCTTCTTAATCAGCGGACAGACTGATTATTTGTTTGTAGTAAAAATTAATGCCTAAGATATAGTACACCTGCATAGTGTGCAGCCCCTGAAAACTGCTGCTTCCCAAAGGCATTTTGGAAGCTGTGTGTGAGCCAAAGGTTCTGTGGGAAAGAAGATGTGTTGTCATCTTTAAAATCTTTTTGCAACAGATCTAATCATCACTGGGGTTGTTTTTAGTGCCAAATCTTGAGGTCCTTACTCAGGCAGAACTTTCTCCGACTAGCTGGTAATGTTGTCTGAGTAAGAACATTATGATTTGGTTCTTATTTAAATACCAACCGCTCATTCCAGAGCGCTCTGCCGTGAGAGACTAATGATGCCATTAATCTAGCAGCATTTGCCAAAGTTACTCCTTGGTGGTATGTGACACCATAGTTTTTTCCTACTAAGTATGGGGGCAAATGATGGCCTCTTAGATTCCCAGGGAGTGTTGGCAAATGTTGATTTCTAAAAATGCTGAGCATTGTAAACACATTATCAAGCATGAAAAAGACTGAGTTATTGGGCAGAGGGACAGCAAAAGATAGACCAATTTTCAGCGGGAAACACAAATCAGACTCCCCAGCACCCAACAGGGTGCCCCAGCTGGGAAAGGGAGTCAAATACAACACCAAGTTGCAGTTACACCATTACGTTCATCAATTAGCTGGGGAAAATTATTTCATTAGCTCAGTGATCTAGAAATTAAAATTCAGAGTGGGAAAGGATGGGCACAGATCTCCACCCTAAAGTCAAATCCTCTGCACATAAATGCCAATGGAACACACCCCAGGTGACACTCTACTGAAAAGTTCCCTCATAGCTGAATGAGACTCAAGGCTTCTTTTGGCCGAAGTGTGACTCTGGGAAATTACATGAGAGGGGAGCATCCTAAGCCAGCTGGAACAAAATTCCTCTCTTCAAATCATGTAGAAAGAGATGCCCCGGAACTGATGTAACACTTCCCACTCCTGCCTGGCCATCTGGACTTGCATGCAAGATGCAGCGCCAGCAGAATCATCTGCACACACCGTGACAGGTTACTTACCAACTCCATGGGATCTGTCTTTGACTCCTTAACCTCTTCTTGCAAAGACACAGCCTCCTGTAAGAGAAATGGGAAAAATAAAAGTTTAACCAACCCTTACTTGACAATAAGAGAGAGCTCCAGTCCGAGTCTCCTTACAGGCTGCTCCAGAACAAGCCTCTCAAATGGAAGTTCAGCTTCTCCCCATCTGTGTGAGTCTGTAGTTCCCTGGTCCCATTGCTCAGTTTAAGCACTAATTCAACTTCCATCAAGGAGGATTTGCGAAGTCTGGATTTCACCTGGCATCTGGTTACCATTATTGGTAACAGTTTTAAGAGCACCCAAGAATGGGCAAAATACCCCACAACACAGATAAGACAGGACCCCTATCACACATTTTAAGTTAGCAGTGCTGCAGAAGAACGTGGCTGGAAAACAAACTAAAACCTTGATTCCTAGCTCCCCTAGTCAACAGACACATTAGGTCCCCTGGCAAGTTCATTTCCAAACACAGGGTAGGGTACTACCACTATGTACACTACAGCAGAATCTTACAGGTATCATGCATCCCACTTAGCTCAGTCTCTGCCCTGGATGGGAGCTAGGGTAATATATGTTGCATAAGAACTGCCTTGCTTAGAGCCACGAAAAGACAGAAGTCATGTTATAGGACGCAGGTCATCAGCAGGGGGGTATCTTTCCTACTTTGTACCCATGCTTACTCAGAGGACAAATGTAGAGGTGGCGAGCCAGGTTAAGGACCTTGGCATTATTTCTGACCAAGATCATTTGCCTTGCTATTGTACAGTAGTATGTTATCCTACCACACTCTTCAGAGCAAAAGAATTATCTCAACAGCAACCTTCTAACTGAGGTTCCAACGGATTTGGTGAGATTTTGCTTTTTATTCCTGTAAACTGCGGGAAGAGCAGCAATCCCAGCCTACCTCAAAAGCTTTGTTGTTGTAGAATCTGTCGTCTAGTTTAGCCCCCCATTCTGCTGGGTCAAACCTGGATTCTGAAAATAAATATAAATATTCTTGTTTTATCATACAAATGTCAAGCTAGTAATTAAGACAGGAAGTTCCCCAGTCAAATTACAATCACTCAGTGGGGTGGCAGCAGGATGTCAGGGAAACAAAGATGATAGATTCAGAACAGAAGCAGCCTGGGATGTGAGAAAAAGAAATGCTATTTTCTGCACAGCCAGCAGGCGAGAGTAAAGGCCCTGCCAGTTAAGGAATGCCAGGCAGCCATGGTTCTAGGAACAGTCCCATGACAAAAGGGAGCAAAATCCCACTGGAGTATCTAACATCTAGGGACAGAGCCTCATTTTCCCACCCCTGAGCTAAATAAATTTTGCTATGTGTGTCGGGGATTTTTATCTCTAGGACATACAAGCCTCTGGCTGAGGTAAAATCTATACAGGGACATGGACAAACTAAAAGCTTATAGGCCACCATTTTGTGGCCCCACCTACGGCCATTTTGGGGCAGTTAGCTCTCCTGGTAACTTGAATCCATGAAGCTAGGATTCAAACAGAGCCCTCTGATTGGTCAAAGGGAGCAGGCTTCTGCCAGCTTCCAGAACCTTCCGCCGAGAGAGAGGACCTGATTGAGAACTAGAACACACATCATGAATATGGAAATTACCTTATGAATAATCATGTAAACTCCCTATAAATCCAGGGCTCTCAGCCCATTTGGGGTCATTCTGCCTCACCTTCCTGGACTGGACACTTACTCTGAGAAAACTACAAGCAAGACTTTTACAGCATTCTGATCAGAGGTGCAGAGAAAATCACTGTGAGAGCAACCGTCTAGGTGGCTCTGTTAGAGCTAAATCACTGTGGCAACCCTTCCTCTGGGGGGGGCTCTGCCTCAGAGCTGAAAAATCACTGTGGCAACCTTTTTTTTCTGGGGGGGGGACTGCCTTAGAGCTGAAAAATCACTGTGGCAGGCATGGGTGGCCTTGCCGAAGAGCTGTATAATCACTGTGGCTTTAGGGCTGAAGCGTTGCTGCTATGCTCACTCTTCAGAGGGGGTGTTGTTCTGAGCTGCTAAAATCACCGAGCTATCTACTGCTAAGCAGCACAGCTAAAAGAGCTTATCACTGCTGCTTTGGCTCCCTATAAGGGGAAGCAAGGAGCAGTGAAACGGTGCTGCCAAACAAGCACCTCTACCCACCCCAGCACCGCGTTTGCATCTAGGAGCGGCAAGTGGGTCCTGCGGCATACCCACCAGGTGGCGAACTGGCCCGTGGCTCTGGCTACGGGTACTGCGTGCCTGGTGAGGGAAACCTAGGACCCACCAACATCATCGCTACTCCACCTGCCATGCCAACGCACACAAGCAGCACTGGTGCTGGGGTACTTCCTGACAACACCAGATTGGACACCATCTCACAGGACACGTAATTTGATTAGGCCTATGGTATAGCCGGGCCATAAACACCGTATTAGGACTGGGTGGGGTTTGGAGGTTATCTAAGGGCAAAAGGACCCGGTAGTCTCTGCCACTACCCATTTGGGCCAGGAGTAGCACCCCGCCCCAGGTCTCCCTTCCCTCCTTCCATTTCTCTCTTTTTAATGAATCTGTTTTCTTTTGCGGAGAAATAAACATACTACCCACAGGTTCCCAGGAAGGATCACACATCCATTGTTGTAAGTTAGAATATAGTTGAAAATAGAGTAGTTGAACTGGTTTATGTGTTTGTGTTGCTGTTGTGTTTTTGCCTGTTAGTGTGAATAAGTTTCTTGTTACACTTTAAACCAGTGTTGTCGTCTTCTCTCTGACTGGGTGCCTGCCTGCTAGGGAATGGGCGAACCTTAGGTGGAGTTCCATTGCCCTTTGGTGACTGCGTTACTCCTGCCAGTGGGTAGTGAGATTCCCCCTTCCTCAAAGACCCTGGGTTCTGGCCCCGGCTCGCCTGCACGTTAATTGGCTCCCATGTCACGGGGGGGGGGAAACCACTGGGCGCTGGCAATGTGCACCAATATGGAGACAATATGCAAAACGTCACCTTCATATTGGTGCACATACCAAAACTCCTGTGGGGATGGGGTGAGGCCAAGGGGCTCTGCGAGTGGGGGAGAGCTTGGAAATGAGGCACACGACTGAGTTGCAGGTAGCTGCACAGCAAGGGAACTTAGCACAGGAGAGTCAGTGGGCTGGCAGGGCTGTACCAAGAGAGGCCTCTGCTGGCACAGCACGAAACAATTTGAATTCACTAGTGCCTGTCACAACCCAGTTTCCTCCCATGAGGAAATGGGTGGTGACCAAACAAAATGGACTGCTGCATGTCCAAGGGGGACCAGCACATGTAGACATAGCTATTCCTAGAGCAACAAGCCAATTAATCTTGGGGCCAGTGGGGGACCCTCACCCCAAGTTAAAGGGGTTTGCCTTACAGCCCTGAGGTATGGATCTCACCTCCCAACCATGATGACTGGACACTGAGGGATGCACTCTCTTTCTCCATGGATATTGCCTGCTGGCAAGTTTTTTTGTGCACAATAACCCCCATAAGTCATTTACTTATAACTTACATAATTTGTTCTACATTAAAAATATACTAAGTGGAAACCATAGTGAGACTGAATAGTTTTGAGCCACCCTCTTCATCCCAGAAACAAACACGTTAAGAAAATGAGACCACTTCTTCCAGCCTCCCCTTTTCTAAGGGGCGACTGAGAACATTAGTTATCAGCTCATGACTTAGAAAGGCAGGGTGGAAAACGGGGGAGAGAAATTATGTAGGAGGGAGGAAAAACATGTTTTAAATGGAAGAAACTGCAGTAGAGAAAATGGACACGTGGAGAGCGGGGCTGTGAAACCCAGGACGCAATCACTCACTCGTGTGCCGTAACTAATGTCAGGCTCCCTAACAGCCACTCGGGGGAGACGAGCTGTCTCCAGACCGGTTTGACAGGCAGGCCCGTGGGGAGCAGGCCGGGATGCCCCGCACGGGAGCCCGTCAGGTGCACCGGGGTGCGCGGCCGGCCGGCCGGCGGGAAGTAAAGTTTAACTCTCCAGGGGGGAGCGGGGAAAACGGGGGCTGAACCCCGTGTCTCCGGTCACACGCGGGGAGCGGAATTCAGAGCCCTGACTCGGGCCTGTGCACCAAGCCCCCGACAGGCCGAAGGGCCCGACCCGGGCAGCGGCTCCCTCCCGCGTGACGCCGGGGGCGGCGGCTGCCCTCGCGGCTCGGGCCCCGCTCTCACTCACGCGCTCGTTGCTGCAGCAGCTCCTCGAAGTGCGCGGCTGCGAAGGCCGCGATGTGCTCGGGCTGCGCGCGCAGCACGGCTCGGGCCAGGCCTTCCAGCAGGCTGGCAAAGCCCCGGGGAACGCGCAGGGGGGTGTTGGAGAAGGGGACAGACATGGCGCGGGGACACCCGCCTGCAGAGCCGGGGCGGGGCGGGGCGGGGCGCCGCTCGCTGCACCCCCTTAGCCCCTTGCCGGCTCACACTGGAGAGCTGCGGCTGCGGCCCGGCCGGCGGGGAAGCAGCCAGGCCCCCGCGGCACCCCCGGCTCGCACAGCCCAGCCCGGGTGGCTGGCCCTGCCCCCGGCTCGCGGAGGGGTCCCGGTCCCGGGGTGTCCCCTTCCCTGGCTCAGACGGGCTCCCACCGCTCGGCCGCTCTCGGACGCTTCTGTTGCCTGGCAACAAGCCCCCCCCCCCAGCTTGGGCTGGCGGAAGGGACAAACGCGAACCGATGTGCTGGCCCCGCCCCTCTGCCTGCAGGCCACGCCCGCAGGCCCAGCTTGCCCCTGCCCAGGCCATGACCAGTGCACCCCAGGCTCAGCTCCCTGCTATGTGGGGGCCCTGGCTCGCCTCCCATCCGTGGCCAGCCTGCAGCGTGGTACCCAGGCCCGGTCTCAGCTGTGTGGGGGGCCTGGCTCGCCTCCCATCCGTGGCCAGCCTGCAGCGTGGTACCCAGGCCCGGTCTCAGCTGTGTGGGGGCCCTGGCTCGCCTCCCATCCGTGGCCAGCCTGCAGCGTGGTACCCAGGCCCGGTCTCAGCTGTGTGGGGGGCCTGGCTCGCCTCCCATCCGTGGCCAGCCTGCAGCGTGGTACCCAGGCCCGGTCTCAGCTGTGTGGGGGCCCTGGCTCGCCTCCCATCCGTGGCCAGCCTGCAGCGTGGTACCCAGACCCGGTCTCAGCTGTGTGGGGGGCCTGGCTCGCCTCCCATCCGTGGCCAGCCTGCAGCGTGGTACCCAGGCCCGGTCTCAGCTGTGTGGGGGGCCTGGCTCGCCTCCCATCCGTGGCCAGCCTGCAGCGTGTTACCCAGGCCCGGTCTCAGCTGTGTGAGGGCCCTGGCTCGCCTCCCATCCGTGGCCAGCCTGCAGCGTGGTACCCAGGCCCGGTCTCAGCTGTGTGGGGGCCCTGGCTCGCCTCCCATCCGTGGCCAGCCTGCAGCGTGGTACCCAGGCCCGGTCTCAGCTGTGTGGGGGCCCTGGCTCGCCTCCCATCCGTGGCCAGCCTGCAGCGTGGTACCCAGGCCCGGTCTCAGCTGTGTGGGGGGCCTGGCTCGCCTCCCACGTGGGAGCGGTCTGATGGCAAGCCTGCTGCATTGCGCCCATGCCTCAGGCTCTGCTCCCTCCCATCAGTGGGGCCTGCCTTAGTGCCACCACCCAAAGATGATGGGAGGCAGGAGTCTAACTGTCCCATGTCCAGTGTCCAGCCGAGCACTCTACAGGCTGCTCACAGTTTGCTCGGCTCTGTGGGCCCAGTGTTGTCCTCAGAACTACAAAATGTCTGGCCTGGGTTCTTGGAGGGGCTAGTTGCCTGGAAGACTGATGCTAGGCTGAGCCTGGCTATACTGAGAGGACTAAGGGCCACAGGAAGGCCCCGAGTTCAGGGCTGTAGCTGGGGAAAGCCCACGTGGAGGAGGTTCAGTGTGGCTGGTGGCTGATCAAGCTCATTAGTGGCAGGAACAAGGCTCCGCTGCTGCTTTGTCCCAAGTCCCTGACGTTGAGACACAGGAAAATGTTACCTGTATGCCCTCTGTCCAAACCTGTTTGCTTTGGTCCTCAGCCTGGTGGCAGCTGTCACTGTCCCCTTGTTCTGGGGGCTGAGTAAGAGTGGGCTGTCTGGGCTAGAAACTCTGCCCCCACTCCAATTTCCCACTGTTGCCATCACCACGCCATGTCCACTGTTGGCAGGGACAATGGCAGCACTGCCACCGGTGTCCGATCCCCCCCACTCCCTGCAATCCTACAATCCCCATTGGTCTCCTGTTTGCTCAGTGACATAAGGAGGAAGCTTGTCTCTCTAATTTAAATCTCTCTCTAGCACACTAACCTGGCCATGTGATTTGACTTCCTAACAGCTTTCCCGTTATCTCCAGCGGAAATTGCTGCTCTTTGGCTGCTGCTCATGCTCAGGGTGGCTTCTGCAGAAGGTGGGGGGTGAATGGGGAATATGAGAGAACCAGAGAAGCAAAGCTGGTCTTCCAGTGACAAATCAGAGGGGCCTGGGAGCAGGAACTTTCCTGCTCTGTCCAGACCTTCCTGCTCCCAGAGAACACCTAGGGGAGGCAAATTGCTTAGGCTTCTGCCTTGGCAATAAAATATCACCGACCCCTTTGGGTGGGGATTTACCTTTCAGTCCAAAAGGGAAAGAGTGGGTGTACGATACCACCGAGAGGTCAGATCTGCAGACTGCCCCTTTCTTCAGCCCCATTTCCAGTTTGGTTTGGCTTGGCTCTGCTTCTCTAATTAAATGGCACACACAAAGACAAGCAGGCCTGTAGCATCTTGAAGACTAACAATTTTATGTATTAGGTAATGAGCTTTCATGGGAAAGCTCCACTTTTATATGCATAGCTAGATAGATTCCCCCCTTGTGCTCCCTCGCCCCCCTCACTGGTATATATATGGATACACACACCCTGCATTCTCATTTTTGCTCCAAAATCTGGTGAAGTGGGGCTTACCTATGAAAGCTCATTACCTAATACATAAAATGGTTAGGCGTTTGGTGCTAGGGGCCTGCTTCTTTTGTTTCCGAAGGTGCAGGCTAACATGGCTACTCCTCTAAGACTGTTAAAGCTACCGTCTGTTCTTGTGGCTTGCCCCCTTCTTCCCCTTTTCCCTTCACCCAACTGTCCCCTAACACGTTGCTCTTTCAGTAACTCTTTCTGCCAGACATGCTTTTGTCTTCTTTTCAGAGTCTGTTTACTTCTGGTGCTTGGAATTGTGCACGGCTTTGGCCCAGCAAACTGGAAATTCTGGTAACTTAATTTAAATGGAAAATGCAGGGTTGTAATTCAATTAAATATGAAAGTGATTAATCCCATTAAAGCAATCTCCCCCATGCTACTAAATCCCAATTGTGTGATGCTGTCTGTGCATTTTCAGTTGGCAGTGTGTATGGATTCTTGTGCTGTCTAGTAACCATGTCATGGAACTAAGGGGGAGGCATGTGGACATGAGAGCAGCTGGGGCTTTGGGCCCCTGGGCAGCTAAGGAGGTCGACTGGGAGGTAAGTACCGTGCTGGGGAGGAGCCAGTGGTCGTGGTCCATGTCGGTACCAATGACATAGGGAAGGGTAGAAGAGATGTTCTGGAGGCCAAATTTAGGTTACTAGGAAGGAGACTGAAATCCAGAACATCTATGGTGGCATTCTCTGAAATGCTTCCAGTTCCACGCGCAGGGCCAGATAGACAGGCAGAACTTCAGAGTCTCAATGCGTGGATGAGACGATGGTGTAGGGAAGAGGGGTTTAGATTTATTAGGAACTGGGGACACTTTTGGGGTAGGAGGAGCCTATACAGGAATGATGGGCTCCACCTAAATCAAGGTGGATCCAGACTGCTGGCATTAAACATTAAAAAGGTCGTAGAGCAGTTTTTAAACTAAGAGGTGGGGGAAAGCCGATTGGTGCGGGGGAGCACCTGGATCGGACGGAGACTTCTCTTACACGAGGCTCCATAGATAGGGATTCCCTAGAAGTTAGTCAGATAGGGAATGTGGGAAATAATATATGGGCAAGATCAGATGTGAAACAATCGCATATAAAAAAATCCAATGTGTCTGTGAAAGGCGGACATATAAATAGTGGTAGTTTTTTAAAGTGCTTTTACACAAATGCTAGGAGTCTGTCTAATAAGATGGGTGAACTGGAGTACCTCATATCAAAGGAGGAAGTTGACATAATAGGCATCACAGAAACATGGTGGAATGAGGACAATCAGTGGGACACTATCATACCGGGATATAAATTATATCGGAAAGACAGAACAGGTCGTGCGGGTGGCGGAGTGGTACTATATGTGAAGGATAATATAGAATCAAATGAAACAAAAATCCTAAAGGAATCAAAATGTTCTGTAGAATCATTATGGATAACAATTCATTCCTCTAATATGAATATGGCATTAGGAATATATTACCGACCACCTAACCAGGACAGTGATAGTGATGCTGAAATGTTAAGGGAGATTAGAGAGGCTATCAAAATAAAAAACACAGTAATAGGAGATTTCAATTATCCCCATATTGATTGGGTACATATCACCTCAGGACGGGATTCAGAGATTAAATTTCTTGATGCCTTAAATGACTGCTTCTTGGAGCAGCTAGTACAGGAACCCACAAGGGGAGAGTCAATTCTCGATCTAGTCCTGACTGGAACACAGGATCTGGTCCAAGAGGTAATTGTTACTGGACCGCTTGGAAATAGTGACCACAATGTAATAACTTTTAATATTCCTGTGTTGGGAAGAACACCGCAGCGGTCAAACACTCCGGCATTTAATTTCAAAAAGGGGAATTATACTAAAATGAGGAAGCTAGTTAAACAGAAACTAAAAGGTAGAGTAACTAAACTAAAATCCCTGGAAGCTGCATGGAAACTGTTTAAAGACACCATACTAGAGGCCCAACTTAAATGTATACCCCAAATAAAAAAACACAGTAAGAGACCTAACAAAGAACCACCATGGCTTAACAGCTATGTTAAAAAGGCAGTGAGAGAGAAAAGGGCAGCTTTTAAAAAGCGGAAGTCAAATCCTAGTGAGGAAAATAGAAAGGAACACAAACACTCCCAAATTAAGTGTCATAATGTAGTAAGAAAAGCCAAAAAAGATTTTGAGGAACAGCTAGCCAAAAATTCAAAAACTGATAGTAAAATGTTTTTTAAATACATTAGAAGCAGGAAGCCCGCTAAAAAAGCAGTGGGGCCCTTGGATGATAAAGATATAAAAGGAGCGATCAAGGAAGACAGTGCCATTGTGGAGCGATTAAATGATTTCTTTGCTTCAGTCTTCATGGCTGAGGATGTTACAGAGGTTCCTAAATCTGAGCCAGCCTTTTTAGGTGACAAATATGAGGAACTCTCCCAGATTGAAGTGACATTAGAGGAGGTTTTGGAGTTAATTGATAAGCTGAATAGTAACAAGTCTCCAGGACCAGACGGTATTCACCCAAGGGTTCTGAAAGAACTCAAATGTGAAATTGCGGAGTTATTAACAGTGGTTTGTAACCTATCCTTTAAATCCGCTTCGGTACCCAATGACTGGAAGACGGCCAATATAACACCAATATTTTAAAAAGGCTCTAGAGGAGACCCTAGCAATTATAGACCGATAAGTCTAACATCAGTACCAGGCAAATTAGTAGAAACAATAGTAAAGAATAAAATTGCAAGGCACGTAGAAGAGCACGAATTGTTGGGCAAAAGTCAGCATGGTTTCTGCAGAGGGAAGTCGTGTCTAACTAATCTATTAGAATTCTTTGAAGGGGTTAATAAACATGCGGACAAGGGGCACCCAGTGGACATAATATACCTAGATTTCCAGAAAGCCTTTGACATGGTCCCACACCAAAGGCTTTTATGTAAATTAGGCGGTCATTGGATAGGAGGAAAGATCCTTTCATGGATCAGGAATTGGTTAAAAGACAGAAAACAAAGGGTTGGAATAAACGGTAAATTTTCACAATGGAGGGGGGTAACTAGTGGTGTTCCCCAGGGGTCAGTCCTGGGACCGATCCTGTTCAACTTGTTCATCAATGATCTAGAAAATGAGGTAAGCAGTGAGGTGGCAAAGTTTGCGGATGACACCAAGTTGTTCAGGACAGTCAAAACCAAAAGGGATTGTGAAGAACTACAAAAAGATCTCAGCAAACTGAGTGATTGGGCAGCAAAATGGCAAATGGAATTTAATGTGGGTAAGTGTAAGGTAATGCACATTGGAAAAAATAACCCAAATTACACGTACAACATGATGGGGTCAAATCTAGATACGACAGATCAGGAAAGGGATCTTGGAGTTATAGTGGATAGTTCTCTGAAGACATCCACGCAGTGTGCAGCGGCAGTTAGTAAAGCAAATAGGATGTTAGGAATTATTAAAAAAGGGATAGATAATAAGACAAAAGATATCATACTTCCCCTATATAAAACTATGGTACGCCCACATCTTGAGTACTGTGTGCAGATGTGGTCTCCTCACCTCAAAAAAGATATATTGGCATTAGAAAAGGTTCAGAAAAGGGTGACTAAGATGATTAGGGGTTTGGAATGGGTCCCATATGGGGAGAGGCTAGAGAGACTGGGACTTTTCAGTCTGGAAAAGAGGTGATTGAGGGGCGATATGACAGAGTTATATAAAATCATGAATGGTGTGGAGAAAGTGAATATAGAAAAATTATTTACCTTTTCCCATAATACAAGAACTAGGGGACACCAAATGAAATCAATGGGTAGTAGGTTCAAAACTAATAAAAGGAAATTTTTCTTCACACAGCGCACAGTCAACCTGTGGAACTCCTTGCCAGAGGAGGCTGTGAAGGCCAGGACTCTATTAGGGCTTAGAAAAAGCTCGATAAATTTTTGCAGGTTAGGTCCATAAATGGCTATTAGCCAGGGGTAAAGTATGGTGCCCTGGCCTTCAGTACAAGGGCAGGAGATGGATGGCAGGAGATAAATCACTTGATCATTGTCTTCTGTTCTCCTTCTCTGGGGCACCTGGTATTGGCCACTGTCAGCAGACGGGATACTGGGCTGGAGGGACCTTTGGTCTGACCCAGTATGGCCGTTCTTATGTTCTTAGATATTGAAGTTTTAGACAGTCCCATCGGGATTCCAGAGTTAACACTCCAGCGAGACACACAGGGCAGGTTACGCTTCTGCAAATTCTGGAAAATTCAGGATGGCATTGGTTACACCCAGTTCATGTTTTCAGGGCTGTCTCCACAAGCAGGAGAGACAGAACACATGTTCTTTGTATATGGAAGTTCCGAATCTAGAAGTGGCAGATGCCGTGACAGGCGGGCAGAGTGAAAATTCTGAGGCAAATTCAATGGGGGAATTGCATAAATAGGGCCCTGGTAATGAAGTGCGTAACTAGGATCACAGTTTGGTCTCAATTATGGATTAGAGTCCCATTATCATCCTATTTACAGCAGTGGGATGGTCTTGGGATTTATTAGAACGTTGGATCAGACGCTTGTGGAGAAAGATCTGTCTATTCCACGGAATTGAAAAAAAAATCCAGTATGTATTTACTAGCAGTTTATATGTTTGTTGGTTTGTTTGCTTTACTCAAAGGCTATGTCTACACGCGCCCCAAACTTCGAAATGGCCATGCAAATGGCCATTTCGAAGTTTACTAATGAAGCGCTGAAATGCATATTCAGCGCTTCATTAGCATGCGGGCGGCAGCCGCGCTTCGAAATTGACGCTCCTTGCCGCCGCGCGGCGCGTCCAGACGGGGCTCCTTTTCGAAAGGACGCCGCCTACTTCGAAGTCCCCTTATTCCCCTCATGGTGAGCTCATGGGAATAAGGGGACTTCGAAGTAGGCGGCGTCCTTTCGAAAAGGAGCCCCGTCTGGACGCGCCGCGCGGCGGCAAGGAGCGTCAATTTCGAAGCGCGGCTGCCGCCCGCATGCTAATGAAGCGCTGAATATGCATTTCAGCGCTTCATTAGTAAACTTCGAAATGGCCATTTGCATGGCCATTTCGAAGTTTGGGGCGCGTGTAGACATAGCCAAAGGGTTTTGGCTCAAACATTCTGTATTATATCAGCACCATATTGCACATGCCACAACAAAAGCAATAGTTCCTGTGTCCTGGCGGATGATGTTTACCATCTCAAGGACTTTATTTAAGGGAACATTAAAATAAGAAAAAGAAAAATCCAGTTGGCATGGGAGAGCACTGTGTGTTTGTCGCCCCTCTCCAACATTCTTTCTGAAATGTCTCACAAAGTGACAGCTAAGAATGAAATTCCTAACTCTCCTACCTCCCTGTGCTGTCCCACAGAGGAGTACGGTGTGTTTCTATGAGGAGTAAAGTACTGATAGGACTGTCATGACAATTTTATGGCCTTCCAAGCTGCGTGTCCTGCCAGCAGCCGCTGCTCTCCCCTCTCTGGTTGCCCAGCTCTGAATTCAGTGCAGCAGTAAGGGCTGCAATCCTGCAACCCCTACAATAGCTGTTGTCACGGCTGAGAGTTTGGTCAGGCTCTTCTCTCAGCCAAGGGAACACTTGCCATTTAAGGCTGAGGTTCCCAAAGACACCTGAGGGCTTTGAATGCCCACTGTTAAGAGCCCCTCTGGCAGGAGGGTGTTGTGCCTGGGTGGTTTGACGAAGATGTGGACTGTTTCTCTCTTTAAAGGGGGTGTCTGTGTAGTGATTAATGTTGACTCTTATGAAATAAATTCTTTGACCATGGCTGGGGTGATAGCTCTTGTCTTTTAAATTAGCCAAACCCCAGATCCCAGTGTAAGGTTGGAGTAGATTATGCTTTTGTACCAGTTGATTTCATTGATTTCCTTAGGGCAGACCCAGTCTCTTGCAAGCTCTTGGGAGCCGGTTCTCTCCAGAGTATGGGCCTCTAGCTGTTTTTGGGACAGTGGTTCCACTGACTGGGGCAAGTGGATGTTAGCTATTTGCAGCGCAGTGATGGGGAGAGGCCCCACTGCAAGCAGTGCCCCACTACTGGACACAGCCCCAACCCCAGCCGCTCCCAGGCTAGGCAGAGAAAGGACCAATGGAGGAGAAAGCATCACTGTTAATCATCTGGCAGCACATGAGTCTCCACAGAGCAGCCAACATGCGCTCAGCTTACATGGAACGCTGAGCCTGCCCCCTCTGCCCTCATGGGAAGCAGCTGTCTTGCTAGGGGGCAGGGAGTGGTTCCATTGGACAGGGGCTGTGTCCTGTCCCCCACCCCTGCCATAGCAGCAGCTCTCCCTGTGGGCAGTTGTGGGGGCTCCTGTTCCTTCTTTCCAGGTGCTTGTAAAACCTGACAGCTACAGCTGGGAAGGGAGCCAGCTGGGTGCTTTTGGGCTCGAGGCCAGCTCCCACCCAATCCAACCCTCTTTGAAGCAGGAACCAAACACGGTCTTCACTTCTTAATTTATTATCCATTTTTCCTTTCCTCGGCTCAGTTTTCACTCTGCCCCTCTCGGCCCCCTGGGCTTGCTGCCACGGGCACAGCCTAGGGCAAGGCCTAAGGAATGACACTGAGAGCCGGTATGCCGCAGCAAATTAGGAGCGACACCTCTGCTATCCATATGGGCAGGGTGTGATCACTGTGAAACCAGAACTGGCCCCAGCAGTGCGCTGGGGCAGCTGGAAGCGAGAGCACAGCAGGGTGATGATTACCCCAATCCAGCTAAAACCAGTGGCAGGGGAGCTGCTCCCTGGTTCTGAGCAGTAATGAGGGCTGGGGTGGCTCTAGCCATGCTTACTTTGGTGGGATGAGCACAAAGCCCACCCTACGGCAGCTGCAGAGGGCAGGCCATTGGCTGGGCTTCACCCCATGGATTTCATTATGTGGTACACTTCTTACTCATCCTGGAGCATGTTGTCATTGTCAGCGGTGGGCTGTGACCATCCCAGCCCTGCTCAGCAGCCCCACTCCCTGGGCGCCAGCCCTCAGGCAGAGTTTTTGCGGCCAGCGGTAGTTTGAGGTTCTGATGTGGGTTCCATTTCTAGATAGAGGGAGAGAGGAAATAAGGGATGTGACCAGCCTCACTAGAGCTGAAGAAGGGCACCTGCTCCCCACCAGCCCTCCCCTGGGCCTATCTCAGCCAGCCAGGGGCCCCCTTTGCTGCAGTGATTACTGGAGGCTGGGGGAGGGAGAGCTAGGCTGGTATGCCTGATCCAACCTGGCCAGGCTGGAGGCTCCTGGAAGAAGCATTCCCTCATTCCCCACTTCGGATCTGAATCTGCATCCCCCACATAGCAGGGGAGGGCCCCCTAAGACTGAGGCTGCCTGGGGGCTAAGGTGTGCCTAGCCTCAGGCAGGGATGATAGCTACAATCAGTCTGTCCATATCTGCTCCTCTGAACCCCAGCCTCCTCCACTGTCCCCCTCAAAAGCAATGGAGGCAGGGTTGTTGCTTATTGGCTGTCCAGGACCTGAGGGAACTAATAATATTCAGCATTACCTGGCTGTGTTTCAGCCAGAGATCTTGACCCTTATCCCCCGTTGGTACCATGCTCCCCATTTTACAGAAGGAAAAACCGAGGCAAGGAAGGGGGAGTCATATGGGAGAGCATGGTGGTCACCCTGTGGAAGCTCTCTGCCGGGGCAGGCTGGTGACCCCATAAGATTTGTGCAGCTCTGACATCTAGCTTGGGGATGGAGGCAATCTGAAAGCAACTGGAAGAGAGGGTCCATCCGGCTCTTACCCAGAACCTCACTGCTCGAGGGAGGATGGTTTTCCTCCGCCCCTGCTGCGCATGCTGGGGCTTTCGGCTTTGATGTCTCCAGCCCAGCCAGGAGGGTCATGAAATCCACAATGGTGTCGATGTGCTGGGGGTTGGCTGTGCCCTCACGCAGCGCACACACGGCACTCAGGCGGCTGAAGGACTTGAGCTCTGAGATGTTGGCCTGCAGGAAGAGGAGGATGAGGTTCAGGTCGTTCAGGGGGCAGGTCAGCATCTTCCTGCTGAGCAGGTCGAAGGCGGGCAGCATCTCGTAGATGGCCAGCAGGCGCTTGTCCCACTGGAAGAGCTGCAGCATATTGTAGACGAGCACTGGTGCCAGCAGGACGTAGACGCCCCCGTTGGAGAGGCTGATCAGCTGGAAGACTGAGAAGAAGGCCAGCTTGCAGGGGATCACGTCGGGGATGTGGGCCTCATCCCCCAGGAGCCCTGTCTTGATGGAACAGCTGAACTCATCTTGCACGAAGACATGGAGGAGGAGGAAGCCCAGGTAGAGGCACGTGGCTGCAAGGAGCACCAGCTGCAGCAGGTTCCGCAGAAGGTAGGCTCCCACCAGGGCATGCGAGCGCTGCTTGCAGGCCAGGTAGCGCTCCAGCAGCGGGAACTCAAAGTACCGCTCCCTGCGAGCCCTGGGAAGAGACAGCGTTGTTGGGGCCACAGCCTTGGGTGGGGTAAGCCAGGTAACTTCACTGAGGTCAGTTTACGCCAGCTGGGGACCTGGCCTGGTTAAATCCCTGTTACCTGATCCAGGGAAAGGTAGTGGTGGAGGGGTCAGAACTCTGCCCCCTGTACTAACCAGAATCATGGACCCCGAGGGACCCACAGGACCTCGGGGGCCATCTACTCTAGTCCCAAGGTGAGAAAAGAGTGACGGGCGTGCTCGGGGTGGGGCAGTAGGGACTAACGAGTCAGCTTGTTCATACTCCCAACATGTGTTGATCAACTTTTTCTCATCTCTCACCAACACATTTTAATTTAATTTTCTTGCTGAAACACTCCATCTCCTGCATGGTTTTGTGCATGGAATTGAATTTTAATTTCCACCCAAATGGAGAATGACGCAAATCACAAGGAAAAAATTAAATCCGCCTCTAGCTGCTAAACTCCGTGGCAGCACTTGCCCTTTGCTAGCATTATCCAAATGGAGAACCAGGAGCTGAGAACACGTGTCACCTCCCAGGTAGCAGAGTGTAAGTCCAGCTTGGGGGCAAAGGCTGGGAGTGCCAGACAGGAGCACTGCCAAGGAGCAGGCATGGAGGTTTTGACCTGTATGCCCGGTCAAACTGGGCCTCTGCTCAGCGCACAACAGGGCCTTAGTGCTCCGGTCGCGGGTGGGACTGCTAAGGTAGGCGGGCTCCCCATGGCTCACTCCTGGAGTGAGCAGCTCTGAGTGCTGCCCCCACCCCAAGCCATAGCTCTGCAGCTCCCTGTGGGGATGATTTCTGCACACCCTTTACTGTGCCTCTAGCCAGAAGGACATGCTGGCTGCTTCCTGGGAGCCCCCTCAGGTCATCAGCATCCAGAGCCTCAGAGCACTGAACCCCCTGCTGCACCCCAGACCCAGCCCTCAGCCCCCGCTTGTGTCAAAACAACCCCCTAGAGCTGGCATCGCCCCCCCGAACTTCTCAGGCCAAGGCCGAGGCTCACCATCATCCCCAATGCACCCCAAGCCCCTGCCCCAGCCCAAAGTCCCCCTCCATGCCCTTTGGCCCACCCTGGAGCCCTCACCCCCTGCCCTGGAAATGAGGGTGGGCAGGGAAGTGCCAGTGGTGGAATGAGCAGGGGTGGGTTAGGAGGGACAGTGGCCTTTCGTGTTCTGCATCTGGAAAGTTGACAGCCCTTGGCCCAGCCCTGGGCACAGAGCAGCCTGTGGTGGGGACAGGCTCAGACACCCACTAGACCAGTTGGGCCACAGAGCCCTGCCTGGGGATGGGGCTCCAGGCCCAGGTCTCCATGCCAGGGGCATGTGAAAGGCAGTTCCTGAAGCCTAGCCTAGGCCCCTCAGGGATCTCCCTGAAGTAGGGAGCAGGGGCCCAGCTAACTAGGATCCATCACCCAGCTCCAGTTTGTTCCCCTTCGCCTCAGAGGCCCCGGGTGCTCAGGAACCCCCTCCCCACAGCAGGGTGGGCCAGAGGGCTGACACGGTGGGGGAAGGTCCTGCTAGCCTGGCTGTGGAGGAACTGAGACTTGTGGGAACCCCAGGGCAAAAAGCTGAGGGGTCAGAGACCCAGCTTGGGGATTTGGAGAGTCCCTTCTGCCTGGATCAGGATATTCTCCAAGAAGAGACCCTGGAGACCCCTCTGCTCTGCCACCTGGAACTCTTGTGCCCTGAGTCTGCCCTGTCCCCCAAGGGTCAGTCCTTGAGACACTGACTCACTTCTCGAACTCCTCCCAGAAGAGCCGGGCATCGGCACTGGCCTGGTGGACTTTCACCAAGTGCTGCACCAGGCGGATGGAGCGGTTGTAGGACTTGTCCAGCTCATCGACGATGAAGAGCAGGTCACAGTTCAGGGCGGGCGCGGCCGTGTATCTCCACAGCAGGGAGGGTAGGTACATGGCCACAGCAATGAGCAGCAGAGAGTAGGGGAAGGCCTGGGCAAAGGACAATGCCACAGCTGAGGCCAGAGTGAGAGCACAATGGCCAGCTGCAGCCAGAACTGGCTGGAACATCCCAGGCCCTTGGGGATGCATGCTCAGGGGACGGGGACTGGCCAGAATCAGGCTCAGGGGCAGCAGCCCCATGCTCTAACCCCAGACAGAATGACACCTAATGACTGCCTGGCTCATCCCACTTGCCATCTGCAAGCACTTTACCATAGCTCCTCCACCCCATTACAGAGCAGGGAAACCGAGGCATGAGGCAGGGGCTTGGTCAAAGTCCCAGCAGGAGTCATGGCAGAGCTAGGGACCGAAGCCAGTTCTCCTGAGTCTCAACCCCGTACACTATCCACCAGACCTCCTGGACAGGTCTGGGGGAACTAGAGAGTTCCCTTGCTATGGGGCTCAAGATGAGCCCGGGGTGCTGGGCCCCTGGCAGCCAAGGACTCTGGGAGCTGATGCTAAATGCAGTGAAATACAGGTGATCCTAGGCAGGGTGTCCCTGAAGGAGGCAGAGGTGGCTCTTGCTCCACAGAGGTGGTTTGCTCAGGTGCACTGTGGCAGTGGAGTCTAAAATCTCTGCCCACACTAGTGACTGTAACCATTTCCTTGTGTGGAGTCAGTACATTGCAACAGTCAGGCTGGGTGCCTGCCACAGACACTGCACAGGCTGCCCCTGGAGAGCCCCCAGCCCCTGGGCAGAGCTGTCTGCAAGGTGCACACGACAGCAGAACTGTAACTGACTGACGCTCAAGTCACAGCCAGAGCCACTGAAGGCCTCAATCCCACAAGCTCTATGGGGATGGTCTTACAGGCAGTGCAAAGGGCAGTGTGTTCTGCTCACCTCTGGCAGAAAGAGGGGTAGGGAGCACCTTATCCTGGTGAGCTGGGTCCCAGGCCCACCCGAACGCCACTCCTGGCCCTGGAGGTGCTGCAACACCAGCCCCCTAAAAGGCAGAGCTCCCACAACCATCAGCCCAGCTACCTTGAGAGTCCAGAGGGATTTGGCTGTAGCATTTCCAGCAGCATCAAACTCATAGTGGACCAAGGAATCCCAGCAGGATGTATCCACGTATGCAGACTGCTTCCCCGTGAAGTTGGTGGGCGAGAAACAGCTGATCTGGGTCCCTGGAACAGAGCATAAGTGATTACAGAAAGAGGGAGGAGACGAGGGGCCCACATGTGGGGATCGCCCTGACTAATGCAAACCCCCGCCTCTGGAGTCTCAGCAGGGAAGGTGTGTCTGGCACCTATGCCCCACACAACTTGCAGCCATCGTGTGGTAGGCAGCGTGGGCAGCACCCCTTACAGGCAAGGGAGCAGCCAGTCATGCCCTGCTGACAGTGCTACCTAGGATTGCATAAACCACAACATTAATACTGGCAATGCAACAATGCCTCTGCTGGTTGCTGCCAGGTTGCCTGATTCCCTGCAGGCTGGAGCTGGGTGGGGACCAGCTTGGGTCTGGGCAGCATGCTGGATGTGGGCTGTGCTCTCTGCAGTCCATGCTCCGCAGAGCTGCCTTGGGCCTCCTCTCGCCTCTGCAACAGAGCATAGGGACACAGTCGGCTGGACACAGCTCATCATGCCCTGGCCCTGTGGTCCTGCCACTCAGGCACAGCATCACAGCTGAAGCCTGGTCTGGCAGGCAAGTCTGGCTCCAGGGGCCAGCCAGCACTGACAACTGAGCAGTGCAGCCTTGCTGAACTCAGATACTGCCATCCTGCCTGTGGCCACTCCAATGCCTCCCTGCCCCTTGGGTCATCACCCTACAAGCCACTAGTCACTGCAGGGGTGGGCTGGTGAGCCCCTCTAGAGTGCAAGCAGAGGGGTCCCTCCATGAACTTCTGGCTCCAGCTGTCATGTCACACTGCAATGCTCAGCCGGAGCTGCAAGTGTGCTGGTGGGGCTGACACAGCGGGAATGCAGCCACCCGAAGGCTCTGCAGCCCTGCTCCAGGCCTGCCAGCTGCAGAGGGGTCTGGGGCAGTGGAATTCCCAGCTATGCTCCTAATGTCACAGCCCCAGGAGATGGATCAGTAGCTGAGCCACCAGCTCTGCAGAATCCGCAGGTGGCTTCCCTGGGCTTGGCTGCTGGCTAAGACTAGCTTGGCCCTGCCAGCTGGGGTTCATTCAGCTGCCGCTGTGATTTTGGGGTGGACGGGGGTGTAAAGGAGCCAGTTTGCTAACGAAGGCTCCTGAGATGATCCTGGCCCTGAAGATGATGGTTTCCTTCCTCAGCACAGTACACACAGTGTGAGCCACAGCTCATAGGCTGGGAATAGCCTAGTCACCTGGTGATGTCAGTGTCCATTCAGGAGCCTAATTACCTGGTGGCACCTCAGTCTAGGTTGTGATCCAGGAACAAGGCAGTGAACACATCTGCTTTGTTCTCGTTGGCTCCACCGGCCTCCTGACTTAACGCCAAGAACAAATTTCTGAGGCAGGATGGAAAGAGAAATCCCCAGACAGGTTCTCTGGTCAAACACACGCAAATAGCCTGCCAAGCCCAGGTGTTCCTGCTCCCCGCCTTCAGCCCAAACAGGAATGTTAAATCACTGGCAAGCCAGGAGTTTAGATTCACCAGTTTTGAGGCCAGATGGGCTCATCTGTGTGATTCAGGCTTTTTGTCCCTGTATTGAGCCCAGTGACTGTGTTTCACTAAAGCTGGCAGAGGTGACCTTTTTTGGGCCAGGGGCCACTGAGCCACAGAAAAACCAGTCAGGAGCCACCCCCATGAGAAGCAAAGTCCCTAAACACCTCACAGACATGATCCCCGACTGAAAAAAAAAACAACTAAGAGCCCCTCCCCTCTTTCTCCTCATGCACCAGCCCCAGAGCTGGGGGCGGGCAGGGCTAGGAGATTTTGTGGGCCCTCCTAGGCTCTGGATTGGGGCCCCAAATGAGGAGTGCTGTGGGGGAGGGGGCTGCCAGGATGTGAGCTTGGGGCAGGGGGTCTGGGCAGGAGGGAGTGCAGAAGCAGGTTGGGGAGGGCCTACCTGGTGTTGCTCCCAGGCACCCCCTGACCCACTGCTCTGATTGGCCAGAGCCTCTCCAGGCAGTGCTGCCATCCCCCCAGCAGTGCCCAGGCTCACTGCAGGCAGGGGAGGCGAGGGGGCAGTGGAGCTGGGGGACTGAGGCGCCCTGGGCACAGCCTCTGCACCAGACAGGGAACATGGCCCTGACCTGCCTCCCACTGAGGCCCACAAGTGCCACCAGGTCTGGGGCTGAGCATTCCCAGCAGCGGAAGGGGCCCAGCAGCAGTGCACAGAGCTGCTTCCTGCCCCCATCAGGCAGGGCCCATGGGCTGGATTCAGCCCCAGCTTGCCAGACTCCAGCCCATGAGTCTCGGCGCTCCGCACCCCTACAGCCTGCTGTGGGCCAGAGGCTGGGGAGGGAAGCCCTGAGCCCTAGGGGCCAGATCCAGATCACAGGCCGAGGTTTCTCCATGCTTGGGCTCAGGCTTCTTCCAGAAAGATCACCAGTCTTGATTTGAAGGCTGGAGAATCTTCCACTTCCCTTGGTAGTTTCCTCCAGTGGCTGAAAAGCATCAGGCCTCCTAACAATCCATACAGAACTCCGGTGGGGCACCCACTTCACCAACAGTTCTCCACTGACAGCTACTTTTTGAGCTCTGTCAATTCATTTCTAATCTGTTTCATATGTGATCCGCTAGTAGTGCAGAGTGATATTTTTAAATTAGATTGTTGGGTGGTGCTAAGTCAAACATTAAAAAAATCTTCTTATAACTTACATGTTTGGAGGGGCCATCCTGTTTGCTCTTTTTTAGAGTGATCACATTAGCACTCTTCCAGTCTTCTTGAATTCCCCCAAGATTCTGAGGTTTAGAAGAAATTAATATCAGCTGGACAGAGAGATTTCCTCGCCAACTCTTTTAGAACTCTTGACTGTAAATTATCCAGGCCTGCCGATTTTAAAATTTTTATCCCTAGATTGTCCACATTTCACAACTTCAAATTGTTATCAGTTGCTATAGATTTTCTGTTTTCCATTTGTTATTTTCAGCTTGTGTATTTCAAATTGTCAGGTTTATTTTGCCTTTCAACTACAACAGCTGTTAGACAAAGCTGTCTTCTTTCTCAGCTATGGAATCATGACATTTTGCACACCTAATAAGTTCTTCTTAAAGAACTCCCAGTGTTCATTCATAGCTTTCGAACTAGTTTTCCAATGTCACTGATCATGTTCCTCAGCCTTGAGGAATATGTGCTTTTTAAGCACTGAATAGTTCTGTTACCAGTTGGGACTGGCCGCTAATTGCATATATTAAATGTGATCATCTCCTGAGCACTTCCCCCTTGACAATGACCACCTTCCAGGCCAGTGGTAGATCATCAATTGTCATTAGAATGAGTCCAAACAGTTATTTTATGGTAGGTGCAACACCCTTTCTGTTAGACCACCACCCATAATTATTAGAAGTTAATAATACCAGCTCTAGGAGCCATCCGGCAGATGGTCTCCTAAATTGAAGTCTCTCAGAAATCCATAACTCTTCTTTCCACACATTCCAGTAAGGCTGACCCAAGGGTTGCTCTCTTGACTCGACCAGCCATGCATTCCTTCTGACTAGAGCCACAACTTGTAGAAGTCAGTGTAAAACTATCCTGGTGGTTAATTAGCCAGTGATATACATTTGGGAATATTTCTTCATCGTCCCAGCAAAGCAGATGTTGGCTTCTGTTATAAGGTTAGATGCCTCAGACCCATCTCTCCCAGCAAGCCTAAGTGTTGAGGACATACTTGATATTCAGGGAAATGGCTAACCCTAGTTTGAAATCTGCTAAGCTTGCCCCCTCTGATCAAGAGGAGAAGATTCTCCAGGCTAAACACACATTGTGTACACAGGGATCTCCTCCTCTTTGAGTTTACTATACGCTTGCTTTGCTTTCCCAGGAACAGCAAGTGAACCCCCAAGGGGGGCTTGAGAAAGATAGTGACATAACCCCCTCATCTACCCCCATCTCAGCCTGAGCACAGGACATGTAGCTGTAAGGGTGGGTAGAAAGGTGGAAAGCCAGGAAGCCTCTGGAGGCAGAAGCAGATCATCGCCTAAGTCCACGCTCAGCTTGAGGTGAAGATGCATCCAACTGTGCTATCAATGAATCTTTGTTTAAGAGGATCCCAGGCCCAGTGGTATGGGCTGGGAAAAGAAGAGTCAATTCAAGCACTCAGCATCCCAGTGCCGGCTGAGGTGGCTCCCCAAGGTGCTGCGGGATAGAGAAAATGACAGATTCTGAGAACATGCCAGGGCTGCTGAAGAGAGAGGAACAAGCAAGACCACCCCTAACGTGAGTGGCCAGCCAGCGAGGTGCAATGCCAACCACATCGGCACAAGAACTGGGAACTGCAAGAAGAGGGCAGCTGCTATTTTTGTCCAAACTGTGGCAAGTTGTCAGATGCTGGCCAAGGAACAGTCCTACCTCCAGCTGCAGGTCCCTACTCAGCTCAGCTCTTTGGGGTAGGGTGGCTCTCTGTCCTTTGAAGAGCACCTTGTACCACAGGGACCCAGGCCATGACAGGAGCTCCAAGGCATGACTGCAACAAAGAATGAACACCACAGACTCTCCAGAGAGCACAGAGCATTCACAGGGACTGCCAGCCTGGAAGCCCGGCGCTAACAGCAAGCGGAACCAGATGCTGCAGATGGACAAACCTTGCAAAGGCACCACTGCACAAAGGGCTAAGCCGACTCCCTTAGTGGTTCAAGGCTGGAGTGAGTTCTGCAACAGCACAAGGCTTTGTTATGCCTCTGGAACAATCCCCCCAACCCCAGAACTCTCGCCGGTTCCCACTAAACATCCCCACATCCTCACTTGAGCTTTCCACATGGCTGCAAAAGATCTGACAATCACAAACCAGAAGTAGAACCAGAAGAAGCCAACAGGGTCCACGGTGCATATCTGGCTCCTGCTCTAGCTTCCCCCCAGGCCTGATAACATGCCACCTTGCAGCTTACCTGTGGTAAATTCCCGTGCAAATGCCAGGGACACAAGGAACAGGGGCACGCCCACTGTGACAAACTTCACAACGCGGTCGCTCGGTAGCTCCAAGCGCAGACCTTTGGCTCGGGAGCCGCTGGGGTCTGGGAGCAAAGCATCGGAGAGCATGTACTCGGCAGCCGTGTGTGCAATCGACATGGCTCTGGGAGCAGGGAAGAAGCAGTCGCTGAAGTTGTTGAGGGTTTGATCCTGGCCAAGCACTTGTGGGGCTGAAAACGGTGTTTACCCAGCATTATGTACAGGCAGCGGTAACCAGCAGCCCAGGCTGAGCACTGGGTGCTTTGCTAATTACAAGGGAGCCTTTTCTCAGAGAAAGTTACAAATAGCCTCCCCTCAAACAGAGCAGGCAGGAGGGCAGGGCTGATTGCTGGGCCTGGCAAGCCTCACCCAGCTATGGGCAGCCCCATGAAAGGCTGCATCCCTGTGGTTTTACAGCCCTCTCTCATAAACAGACTTATTTCTAGCAGTGACTTTAATGGGTGTGGGGCTCTTGAGCTATTTTCACATCCAGCAATGAGTGGAGACTTGGCAGGGAGGCACAATCCCAGCCCCAATGCCCGGGGGAGAGGGGGTTGTGTGTGTGAAATGCACACGTTAGCTGCCATAGCCTCCAACACTTGGGAGGTGGCCATTCTCGCCCGGGGAACCCCAGCCCTGTGGGTAGCCATTAAGTGGCAGGATTCCAAGAGGCCTCTCGGCAGCCTGACCCCACCCCAGGCACTGCAGGGCTGCATGGTAAGCCTGGTAGGAATTTAACCAGGCCAAGCTTGAGCCCAGCTGAGGCTGAGGGAATGGACCCAGCTGTGCTGTTTAGAACAGACACTGCTGAGCAGACAGCTGCCTGGGAGGAGCAGCAAGGAAACCCTGCTAGGACCTGCAGGTCTGGTGCTTATGGGCCGGAGAGGCAGCTCACTCTCAGGTTCATGAACAGCCTACTACTGCCCCTCCAGGCCCACCAGACTCCAGCCAGTGGCTGGGATTAGCGGGGGTCTCTTCCACACCACACCCCACCACTCCTTACCTGGGCAGTGGCATGCTCAGAGACCACCACTGCTGCTTGGGTGGCCCATGCCGCACCCCCGGGTGCAGCACTTCTCAGCAAGAGCAGTGCCAGGGAGGAGCCCCAGCCCTCCCCAAGCAGCCCCTTTATAAGCAGGCCTGAGATTTTGCCCCAGCCTACCCATGCTGAGTCACCACCATGCACTTCCAAGTGCACAAAGCTCCTGTGATTGTGTCCCCTAAGATTCTTGGGACTCACTTGCTGCCCCACAGAAGCGTCTTGCTCAGCCACCCTCACCCCTCCTTCTCCGGAGCCTGGGCCAGGCCTTCTCTTGGATGGCCTGAAGGGTCCATAATCCCTTCCAGACCTGCCCAAGCCCTTGAGACAAGGGGTCTAGCCTGGATGAGTCCCAGCAGACTATCCCCTCACTATGCATCTGTCTGTGCATCAGCTCCTTGCCAGGGTTCCCACTGAAGTAGCAGAGCCATGTTACAGCCCCACTGGATGGGCTGGAAGCTTGGGCCTCACCTTCGTTTACTAACAGCACAGCTGTGGCCATAGAGAAGTGCTGAAGAATGGAGCAGGGTGTTCGATACCCTTCCCGCAGCAAGCCAAATGGGGACACATTATAACACAACCCTTCCCACCCTGCAAAATCAGAACCCCTTCTCCCCACCCCCCCAGCACTCTGCCTCCTCTCCCAGCCACCCACGGCAAGGGCCTTCGCTATGCCCCATGCCCACTGAATCAAAAGACAGAACGTGTGGGGGTGTGCATATGGGTCGGGAGTGGCAGGGGCAAGATTCATTGTGCTGGATAGCGAGGAAGCCATGTCCCCTCTCAAACACCTTTACAGAGGAAAGCCTATGCCACCAGGAGCTGGTGAATTGTCCTGCCTGGCTTGCCCCCTGACATCTCAGGCAAGGCAAAGGTCGCTCTACAGGGCTCAGCTGTCTGTTATGAACTGGGCCGGGCTGGGCCTGTGCGTTACCCAAGGCTGGGGCTCTGCACTGGAGGAAAAGCTGCCTGGGTAACAAAGGCTGCAGAGATCAGAGCTAGAACTGTTGTGACACACACAGGACAGGGATGGGTGACCTGGCTGCACAGCCTTACTGAGCTGTAACAGGCAGGAGGGTTTGATCTAGTATGCAGCAGTCTGTCTTAGAAGGAACCTGGAGCTGGCAGCTGAGGAACTGGGTCTCACAGCATGGCACCTAGCCTGCTTCTATGGGGCAGGAAGCAAGCGGCAGAGCTGAGGGAATCCCCATGGGAACGTGCATTACAGGGCCCGGAGGGCCAAGAAGCCTTCAGCACAACACTGCATGCGTTCTGGGCTGTCCCTTGTCCAGGGCAAAGCCACTGCTGTATTTACACTGGGCAGTTTACAAAACAAGAATGTTACAAATGCCTGCTGCAGACAGGGACCTGGCCTGTGGCCAGCTGTCCTAATACACACTGCTCCTGAAGCAGCAACAGCCCACTCTGAGTCCCTGCTGGAAGGGCTGTGCTGCCTCCCCCAGAACCACCACCCCCATCCACAGTGCGTCCTGGCCAAGCTGCCAGCAGTACTGGATGTAAATGGGGCTAGCACCCAGCTGCAGCCTCTCCCTCTGGAATTAAATGTGCTGGGAGGCTTGTGATGCCACCTCTCTGAAATCAGAGAGAGCTCCAAACTGAGCACTGCGCCCCCGCAGCTGGGGCCACAGCAGTTGTCCCAGAGCCCCACTGGAGGACAGCCCTGGCCCTGCAGGACCTCTTCAGCTGGTGCTGAGTGTGAGGAAAGCAGGAGTCCAGTCCCACCCTCCTCTCCCTGGGATGCCCAGCCAGCCTCTCGAGTCCTCCAGCCAGGGGTTTTGAGCCCCACTCAGATGGTCACCCTGAGCAGGTTTCACAGCACAGTACATGGTGAAAGGGATCAAACTGGTGCCCCTGCTGATGGCAGCTGACAGTTCAGCAGCAGGAAGCCCCATGGCAGAGACTGGCTTCCTCCTAGATTACACAGCCTCTGAGGGTTCCCATGTAGACCAAAATCAGACGTTCACAGCTCGGGTTTGACTTCCAGGCAAGGCCCTGTTCTGCCTAACTTCAACTGGCTCTTCCCTGCACAGGACCAGCCCTTGGATCAGAGGCAGAATGGACCACGCTCAGTCAGGCAGGACAATGAACTGACATTGTCCCCAGTGGCTGTGCTCTTCCTGGAGCAGATGAAGCCACAGAACTCATCACCTGTTCACCTGTAGGCAGGCGGCCCTGCACAGGGGCCAGACCCAGTGGCAGATGTCACTGGAGCGATGCTGGCTGTGCAGACAGGCAGCTCCACTCTCCTCTCACTCCTCTAGTGACACTGGGACCTCCAGCTTCAGCCGCTTCAGGGTGTCTGTGAAGAAGCGTGGCGGCCGGCAGACCAAGCGCAGCTGTTTCTCCTCGCTAGCTCCCAGAGGCAGGGCGAGCTGGCAGGCATGCAGGTGGAGTGGGAGGTGGCGCACTTTGGCCTGCTCCAACCCCAGTCTCTTCAGAGTGTTCTCGGGAAGCTTCTGCTCCAAAGTGAGGGTGGACGGGAAGAGGAGAGATGGGTAAGAGAATGCCCAGAGACAGCGCACCAGCTGCCAAAGCCAGGCAGTGCCCCAGCCCCTGCTGCCACCACGGCCAAGGGAATAAGGCCTCTGTAGGTACAGTGTGCAGCGAGAGCATCAGAAACACCACTGACAGCCACTGACAGCCCCCAGCAGCGTACAGGCACCTGCCAGGGGATGGCACATCATGGGAGCCTCTGGGCTTGCCACAGTTCAGTCAAAGGCACTGGGCTCAAGCCTTACGCTGACTGGACACAGAGGAAATGGGGCCTGGGAGAAGCTTTGGGAGGCAGGGGGTAGCTCCTGCCCATCTCACTTAGGGTGCAGTCCCACAGGATCTGGCTAGTGCGGACAGCACCCGTCTATGGCATTCCCACCCTCTCCATGCTTAGGGAAAGATACCCTGGGAACTTTGTGGTGACACCCCCAAGTCCCACAGAGAAAGAGAGGAGCCCCTGCAGCTGGGCAGTACAAAAGAGGGAACCCCACAACACATTCCCTAGAAATGAGGACAGCTGCCTAGTGCACATTTCCACACCTCTTCCCCAAGTAGAAGGGCCTTGGGACCCCCTAGGGCAGAGGAACTGATGTCTCTGGGGAAATGCCCCAGGATCTGTCTCCTTGTGGGAGGAGAGCCCATCATCTCTGAGGCAGGGAGAAGCACCAGCACGTGCCATCAGTACATCTCCAGAGCTTCCAGCTGGCAGTCTGGGGACCTGGCTCCTGACTGCTCCAAGTGTGAGGCTCTAAGAAGAGAAGGCCCAATGGGGTGCTGAAGAAAACCACCAAACTGATCTGAACCACTGGCCTAGAGAGGCCAGTCCCAGCAGGCAGGCTGTGTTGCCAGGGAACGGTTAGCAGCAGGCCTCACATCACGCACTGGAGCCCTCCCTGGGTTGTTAGGTGCCATAACCCTGCCCTTGTTTTCCTTCTGAGGGAAAGCAGCTCTCACTACCTCCCCTCACCAGCTCACCTCTTACCTGGGGTGCCAACTTGCTCCAGTGAGTGTATTTGTGGTCCCCGAGGACTGGGCACCCCAATCCATAGGCCAGGTGGACACGGAGCTGGTGCTTCACTCCTAGGCATGCAAGAAGAAGAGATCCAGGCATTAGAACACAGCCTGGTGCCACCTTCCTACTGCTCACCAGCCTGACCGCCAAACGAAGAGTGGCATTGCCTGCGGGCTGCAGCCCGTCATCAACCCCAACAGCCAGACAGAGGCCCAGATGCAAACCAGCACCCCAGCAAACTGCCAGCAAACAGTTTGGGGCCCACCACACCAGGAATGCTCCTGACTGGCTGAGCTGCAATCTTATCCAAGAGCCAAACTCAAAGGCTAAGTCCTGAGCTCCCTGAGACCCACTGGCTCAAGTCTCAGCCATTTTCCATCGGACACAGAGCACCTACTGTCACTATACAGACCTCTGCAGGGGCAACAGCAGAAACACATTGGGGCCCTGGTCGCTGGCATGGCCTAATGAACCAGGTCCAGACAAGCCTTGCCTGTGATTGGCTGAAGTTCCAAGAGGGAACAAGAGGCACTGCTATCCAGAACGCGGTACCGGGTCACAGCAACATGGGCATCTCGGTTCCGGCGCACTTTCACCAGCTTCCCGTCTTCAGGAGACACGCGGTACCTTGGTGCCAACGTCATCTGAAGCACAGGGAAGATGGGAGTCACAGAAAATACACCCTAAGTGCTTTGAGGCAAGGGTTATAGCGCCGAGGGCCTGGCTGAAGAATCACAGGGCTAAGTCCTCGGCAGCAGCACCAGGGCCTGGCTGAGAGGCAGCTCACTCACCTTATGGTGTGACTGGTGGCTCTCCACCTCCTTCTCCACAATGGGAATATCCACCAGCCCCTCTGGAGGATCTGGGAGGCCCACGCTAATTGTCCTGGTAAGAGAACACATAGATCAGCAGGGCCCCACCCTGGCTCTCTCCATGCCACAGAGACATCCTCCTTCTTTATTCCATTGGCAATGCTCCATAAGCCCTGCGAGAGGAGGTTCCTCAGCAGGACAGACATGAGCAGCACTTCCAAAAGCTGTGAAGCACACTTAGCCCCTACCCCGTCAAAGGGCTAACAGGGCGGGGGTCCCTTCAGGCACTGTGGGAAATCTGCACTGCTGTTGCACACTAAGGCCTCCATCTACTGTCAGGACAGAGCCCAGTTCATCTTTCAGAGGGCAGAAGCCCCTCTCTACCACACTCCAGACCACATGGGAGCCCGCCCTCCTCCTCTCAGCAAGGCCTCTCGTACCAGTATTTCTTCTCCACCTGTCGTGTTTTGAAGAGGCCCTGGATCCGACGTGCCGTGTCCTGGTCCCGGGCTAGCACCATCACGCCTGTTGTCTCCTTGTCCAGCCGGTGACACAGGTGCAAAGGTTCAGCTTTCATGCCATCTAGTATCTTGGCCAGAATTGGCAGCACATCGGTGATGCAATTCTGGACCCCAGGGCCACCTGGGTGACAGGAAGCAAAACAAGCCCAAAGAACCAGATCAATGACTGAGCTCCTACGAGAACTCTCCAGGGAACCTGTTTCCTGAAAGCACAGTCAGCAAGGGGAGGTTCAATCACAGCCCCATGGAAAGAGTGTGATATTCCAAAGTGCTCCTTTTGCAGACTCGGTATCCACAAAGGCACTTGTGAGCCTGTGTATATTCCCTAGGAGATGCCCCAGACCTCACTCTGCCAGGTAACACTGGGTACCTTCAAAACTTTAGCCCTTGGGGCCAGGCACTCTGGGCACCCCAAGGAACCCTGGATTTGCTCCAGGTGCCTGTGTAAAGCAGAGCAATGCCAGCCTATTTCGCTCACTGACTGGCTTCTCTGCCCATCCACACAAGCACACTCCAAGTCTGACCGCGAGTTCTCCAGGACACAGATGGTGCCATACCCAGAGATAGGCACATAGCGCCATGGTTTGGATTAGGGTCCTTCAGACACTACCACAGCAAAACAACCAACTTCCACTTTTCCATTTACTGCATTGCCCATATAAGCAGACCTCCTGTGAGCAGCAGCTGAGCACGCCCTATTGCCCAGTCTGCTGCTATCACCGCCCCCAGCACACCCAACAGTCAGCATCATGGGTGAAACATTCTCCCCTCCTCAGACTGATATGTGACCCTAGAGGACATATGCTGCTCTGTTCTCTGAACCACATGCTGGAAGGAAAGCCCATGATAAGCAGAGACATGAGACGCAGAATATTCTATCTCCTCACTTTACCCTATCCCTCTGCTCCCTATGCAGCACCCATAGGAGGTTCTCTGGTGGTACAGCTCCACTTCAGGCCCCTGTTCATGTGCACAGTATGACTCAGGCCCTTTCCAGCACTATCCAGTGATGGTCCTGATGGTGGAGCAGCCAAGATCCAAGTGGCATTTAGATGCCTTTGGAGCTGAAATTAATTAACATTAGTTAACGTGACATGAGCCCAGAGATGACCAAGAAAAGGCCCCTCCTGGGGGTTCCTCACAAGCACTAGAATTGGATGACACACACACCTATCATTAGCACAGACACTGCCCAGCACAGACCAGCCTCCTGTGTCCCTCTCACCATGCACAGGCAGGCCATAGGGTTTGTCAATCACCACAATCTCCTCATTCTGGTACAGGAGCCCACGCTTCAGTGCCTTGGCCAGCACATTGGGATGAACCCGTTGCAGTTGCTTGCTGAGCTGGGCCAGTTCTCGAACACGCCTCAATACTGGGTTTTTAGGCTCCTGTGAAGGGAGAAAATCCTATCAGTGGAAGTCTCAGGTTAAGTAATGGGGATTCCAGAGACAAGGCTGCAATTCCCGACTCTGCCACAAACTTCTTGTGAGACATCGGGCAGTTTGCTGCCTTGATATCTCCTCACTTCATTGTGGCATGTGAGGATACCTCACATAGCTGCTGCACTGCCATGGCAGTAGACACTGGCTAATTGTCCTTTCCTGCAATCATCCCACTAAATCTCATCCAGCTGGGCAAGGTTTATCTCTAAGGAATTCAACTCCAATGCAGTCGAGCCACTTCATGTAGGTTTCATCACCCACTGGAGCTGGCCTAGGAGCTCTGATCTCAGGCTGACGTCTGACTGCTGCTGACAGCATCCAAAGAATCAAGGCTAAAATTTCAGAGGGAAGGTATAAGCAGATGAATGACTGTAAAAACGGTACCCTGAGATTCTGAAGAAGGGTGCTGATTAATTCTAATACACTAGGAAGCGTGAAAGAACAGATGGAGCCCCTGCTGGCCTCTGAGCTGTGCAAGGCTTTGGTAGTTGTGGAAAAACATCACTCAGAATGAGAGATGAGTTCACATCAGGTCTTTGTATAAGCCAGGATTTAATGGTGCTTTGTTAGATAGTGTTACCTAACCTGCTCTAGAAGTCCAATGCAGACAGAGGATGGCCGTGTTGATACTAGCCCCAAACTTCGAAATGGCGATTTCGAAGTTTACTAATGAAGCGCTCAAATGCATATTCAGCGCTTCATTAGCATGAGGGCGGCCGTGACACTTCGAAATTAATGCGCCTCACCGCTGGGCGGCTTGTCCTGATGGGGCTCCTTTTCGAAAGGACGCCGCCTACTTCGAAGTCCCCTTATTCCCATCTGCTCATGGGAATAAGAGGACTTCGAAGTAGGCGGGGTCCTTTCGAAAAGGAGCCCCGTCGCAGTGAGCCACGTCAATTTTGAAGTGCAGTGGCCGCCCGCGTGCTAATGAAGCGCTGAATATGCATTTCAGCGCTTCATTAATAAGCTTCAAAATGGCCATTTGCATGGCCATTTCGAAGTTTGGGGCTAGTGTAGACGTAGCCCATGAATACTTCAACTCATACAAAGCTAAGGTAAGCTCCACCTTAAAGTCCACACTGCCTTGTTTCCACTAGTTGTACTTAGATCTTCTGCTCCCTGTGCATTCACAACGAACTGGCATTTTTTGCTTGGCACCGCACCAGCAAGACGGCAGCATTGGGCTGACATGTTAAATGCAAATTAGGTGGCATTTTTCTTTAACACAGAGTTGCAAGTTGTTGGTGCTTGAAGCACTACCGGCTCACGTGCTGGCTCCTCGAATTTCCAACTGTTAAATCTCACCTAAAAACCCAGCCAAACAGACAAGGTGCTGCCTGGCTGGCAAGCCCCTCCTCTGCCAACACAGAGCTTCCCTCCCCTTCAGCCCTCTTCCGTCTTAGCTGGGAGCCCTGCCGAACCCCGACAGGGCGCAGCGCATGCCGGCAACCAGCATCTTCACCACCTGCACAGCGTGCCAAGGTGAGCCCCGGGGTGACCCCCACCCCGCGCAGCGCACGCCGGGAGCTGTGGGCCCCAGTACACGGCGGCGCACGCCGGGAGCACGCACCGTCTGCTGCTGTTCCTCACGCTTCTGCGCCCGGAGCGCCTGGGCCAGCTGCTCGGCTGTGCGCCCGGCTGCCGCCCCCCGGCTACCGGAGAAGGCCCGGAGGCTCCGAGTCAGGGCAGGCGGACGGCCCCCAAGGCGCAGCCCAGCGCCCCCCAACGCCGCCATCTTTCTGGGGTTATGAGACGAGGCGGGGCCTCCAAGTGCCGCTCCCCGCCCGCCCTGGTAGGGCGCTAAAGAGTCGCCGAATCAGGAGAGCCCGGGCCTGAGGCTTCGCGGAGGCTTGCCCAATGGGATTCGTCGAGGGGCGGAGTTACCGATAACTCTCCCAATAGGGATCCCGCAAACCCCGCGTGGGTTGCGCAGCTGGGCGCAGAGATTGGCAACCCCGCACCCAATGGGAAGAAAAAAAGCGGCGGTGGGTGTGGGGCTTGAGGCTAAGCGTCCAATGACAGCGAGGCAACTGTAGGGAGACTGGCACACATGACGAGCCAATAGCAACGGTGGCTTTCGCGGCCTCGGGGAAGTCCCGCCCCCTGATTTAAACGGCGGCGGAGAGGACCGTTGGGAGCCGGTAACGGGCGGTGCGCGAGGACGTTTCTCAGGTTCGGAACAGGTACGCGGGGCCGGGGCCGGCTGAGGCGAGGTCCCGAGCGTGAGCGCCAGGCCCTGCTGGGGCCAGGGTGTGGCGCACGTGCCGCTGGCCCCGCCAGGGGCTCTGAGGTGGCCGGAGCTGGTCCAGCGCCCGGGCGCCTCCGACTGTCCGGTACGGAGCGGCCCCGAGCGCCGCCGACTGCCCCTTACCGTCTCTGACAGCTGACCCTAAGCCCCTGGCCCCGGGCGGGTGGGCTGTCGCCGCGTTCCCCTAACTCCGGCGTGAGCTACACGGGCTGCGATGGCGTCTCAAGCGAGAAACGTCCAGCACGAGCTTGGCGCCTGGAAGCCTCTTCGGCCAGTAGGTCGCGTTGTGCCGGGCCAAGAGCGAAACCCACCCGGGGAAGGGGCAGGGTTAGGGTTAGTGGGCCGGCAGGACTGCACTCTTCTCCTTCAGCTGCCTGACGGCTGCTCAGCTTCCTCACAAACGAGCGGCAGAAAGGGATAAAGCGAGGTGGCGGCAAAGTTTGCAGCTGACATTAAGCTGCTCAAGACAGTTAAGGCCATAGCAGACCGTGAGGGACTTCAAAAAGGTCTCGCAAAACTGAGTGACTGGGCAGCAAAACAGCAAATTAAATGTAACGTGGCTAAGTGTAAAGTAATGCACATTGGAAAAATTAACCCCAATTATGTACACAGTATGATGGCAGGGGGCTAATTTAGCTGCAACTCAACAGGAAAGATATCTTGGAGTCTTCGTGGATAGTTTTCTGAAAACATCCATGCAGTGGTAGTCAAAAAAGCAAACAGGAGGTTAGGAATCCTTTAAAAAGTGATAGAAAATAAGATGGAGAATATCTTGTTTCCTTGTATAAAACCATGGTATGCCCACATCTTGCATCCTGCATACAGAGTTTGTCTCCTCATTTAAAAAAGATATATTGGCATTACAGAAGGTTCCAAAAAGGGTAACCACACTAATTAGGGGCTTGGAACAGGTCCCATATGAAGAGGAATTAGACACTAGGACTTTTTAGCTTAGAAAGGAGATTAAGGGGATGGGGGATATGATAGAGGTACATAAAATTGAGTGGTGTGGAGACAGTGAATAAGGAAAAAAATATTTACTTGTTCCCATCAAATCAGGATGAGAGAATACTAAATTTAATGGGCAACAGGTTTAAAACAAAAGTTCTGCACAGAGCATGCAGTCAACCTGTGGAGTTTCTTGCCAGAGGAGGCTGTGAAAGCTAGGACTACAGAAGTTTTTTATTTTTTTAATGTTAGGTCCATTACTGGCTATTAGCCAGGAAGGGTAAGAAATGTTGTCCCTAGCTCATTTGTCTGAAGCTGGAAATGGATGACAGGAGGGAGATCTCTTGATTGGTACCTGTTGGGGCCACTTGGCATTGGCCACTGTCAGAGACAAGATAGTGGTCTGGATGGACCTTTGGTCTGACCCAGTATGGCCACTCTTATGAGAATCCCTACCCCCCCTTTGCTATTCCTTGTGATCTGGGCAGCCAGTCTGCTTTACCTCAGACACTTACTTGCATGATCTGTTTCCCCCACCTGCTGCTGGTCTAGCTCATTTGGCAGTTATTTCATTTTTTTCTGTTTAAATTCTCTCTCAGGTATCAGAGTTTCCACATCTGAAGAAGTGGGTCTGTCCCATGAAAGCACATTGCATAATAAATATTGTTAAAGTGCCACGGGCCTGCTTTTTTGTTTTTGTGAGGGTACAGACTAACAGGGTTACCTGTGTTTCTGAGACTTTTCCCTTTGGTAGTCTTCTGTTGCTATAGGGGTTGGGGGATGTTCAGGCTTGAGCACATCCCTCCTGGCAAAGGTACTCATTGTGACTAAATCCAATAAGCTGGTGCCCTGTAATTACAGGAGTTAGGAAACTTAGCTCTGCAACCAACCACATACTGCAGGGGTAGTTTTAAGGCATATTTAAATTGTAGGACTGCACCACAAGTGGATTAACACACAAGCTCAAAACAGAGAAACTGAGTGTGTCTACCATGATGCTGATATTTCCTGGGGCAGGACTGAGTTAAACAAGGAAGAAGCTATAGTTTAAATGAACATAGTCCTATTGACTTCAATGGCAGTGTGTGCAGAACACAAAAACTGCTTAAAGGATTGGTGCATTCCTTTACAGACAGTTGAGCGCCTATGGTAAATACCTTCTCCCACACTGAGAGATTATACTTATCACTAGTTTTTAGCGTAGCCTACTCCTTTGGGATTGTGGGCAGAATTTTCTGTGGAGTCACATCAATTTCCTTCCAGTTTGGCTTTGTGAGTCATCTACAACTGTCATCATGAACATTCTTATTTTCTTAATAGCAGACGAACAGGGGAAAAGTATTTAAAACTAGTCATTCATTTGACAAATTAGTCTGAATCTTTAGTTTAAAGCTGTTTAATGATCTTATTCAGAATTAAGACACTAGCCATGCCAGGCTGTAGCAGTTTATTGTCTTTGCTTTTCTCTTGGAGTGTAAGTGCTTCCTTTCAAAAACAATTTCTCCAGCCTTCTGTGCTGTCCCTTCACCACAGTAGTAATTGGGATAAGTGTTTTTATCTGAAATTTTTTTTCCAGAAAATGCTGATTTGACATGATTTTATTTCTTTCAAACTTCCTGGCACTGTGAATTTCATGCTGACACTTTCAAAGGTGCCTGGAGGTAGTCTCCATGATCACACTGTTACCCAAAACATTTACAGTGTCAGAGCTCAAATATCAGAGGGATAGCTGTGTTACTCTGTATGCACAAAAACACCTCTGGCACCTTATAGACTAACATACTTTGGTGCATAAGCTTTTGTGGGGAATGACCTGCTTTGTCTGATGAAGTGGGTCACTGCCCACAAAAGCTTCTGCACCAAAGTATGTGTTGGTCTATAAGGTGCCACAGGACTTCATTTTTACAGAACAGTGGCCTTAGTAGCCTCTGAGTAGTCTTACCTTCCTTAACCAAATTTAAATCTGCATGAATGAAGGGGAGGGAACCTACAAATCCACTGCTCCCTCCAAAGCACTTTTGCATTCTGATGCTTGCCATATTTCCACTTTGGGGCACCACCCACCAGAATGCACTCTGGGCCAAAAACAGCATGCTGGCAGCAGTTGCTGAGACAGCACTTTACCCTGGAAGCTGGCTGAAAAGGGATGCTGATGAGGGTGCCAGCTGATTGATTCTCCCTGTGTCCTCTTCCATGTGTAAAGTGCTTAAAGGAGAATAGCACAGCAAGAAAAGGCTGAAGAAATTGAGGGATAAGAAATAACTATGGTTCTCACTAGTGGCTAATCTGGATTACACTAATACTGTCATGACTACTACTACTCACCACTTCTCCCATTTAATCATGTATTTCTGTGGCAAGTACAGTAATTGCTTGCATTGAATGGAAATGTTAGCTGCTTTAATTTATTTAAGCACCTGGTAAAAGAAAATGGGGCGGCGGGCGGCGGGGTAAAACAAGTTCCTTTTTCCCAGCATTTGTTCCTTGGACCTGTCTGAGAACCTCTGCATGAGATCAGCATACAATAATTTTTTCAAACGGATTCCTGGAAATTAATATTTAAAATAAGTAGGTGCACAATTGCACTTATTAGGATTCCTCTCCTCTGTATACAATCCCCCACAAATCCCAAGTGTTTCCTTTCCTAAAATCCTTGTGGACCACTTCTACCCCATCACTGAAAGATGGTCCTGCTTCTGTCCCCAAGTGGCAACATCTTATTTGGAGCTTTCTGACCCCATGTCCACACAGACTCGCTTGGCAGCTTGTCCTGGAGCCTTGCTATTTTCTTCTGCAGCGTCACTGTGGCCTCTCTTGGTTTCTAGGTACTTCTCTTTGTCTGCTCCTGCTTTTTTCTCTTTGGATGGCTGCTCAATACGTCCCCTGCGCACAAAGTGATTGATCCGTGACTCCAAGCTTTCACACTTGGGACGAGCCAACAAAGGTTTGTAAGTGCGGGCTTTCACCCCCTCGACGAAACTGCTGACCTGGTTACATACTGGGGGATTCACCTCTCTCCAGGGCACCGGTCTGCTCTCTGGACCTGTAACACACACAAGGAAGTCAGCTGCCAGAATACTCAAAAAATCCAGGCTACTTGTTTCAGGAATTAGCCTTTATCCCCTTATGACTTCAGTTACACATAATCACTGAAGTTTTTCCTACCTGTCCCTGTGGATATGACAGCAGACTCTAGCCCCTGTAACATGTTATATAACATGTGTGTTTTGACTGCATGATTAGCCCAGAGTTGCTGTAGATGAGTAACATTAAACTCCTGAACTTCTCGGTCATAGAGCCATTGGATGTTTTCAAACTCGCAGTCAAATAGCACCAGAGGAAATTCCACTGCCATGCTGCAGAGAGGAAAGGACAAGACATTATCTAACCAGGCACAGGCAACAGAAAGTTAAGTGAATTGGGAAAAACTTAGAACACGGGACTGCAGATACACTATGGCACTGATTTTAGTGGAAAAGATGAAGACACTCACTGCTATCTTGTGTAAGAGCTGCCAAGTCAGCAGCTCATTGATCCTATGAGCAACACTTACATTTTACTACATCCTAAGAAAAAAGACATCCACAATTTTATCTTCCTTACCAAAGCTTACACATTGAGGCAATAAGAAAAGTAGTTTCTCGAGGGCATATTAAGTGACTTGCAGCCACTGGAAGCCCTGTATTCCATATTACTATAGGCCTGATAATGACAGGCTGCTTGGATGCTTTTAGCAAGTGTGGCAGAGGCATCTATAGTACTAGATTCAGAAACAGACTAAGATGCATAAATTCTTTGAAGTGAATTTCTGAGGATGTCTTGGTAACTCTTGCCTGTACTGTGGTTTTTGAGGGTTCTTCTCTACATTCAACAGCTCATCAATAATCTCTGGATTCTCCCTCTTCTGCCCAATTAGAAACAGGATTGCCATCATGCAACGGACTTGATGATAGAGGAATGCCTGGCCTGACACTTCAAACTGGTACAGTTGGAAAGGGTCGTGTAGCCCAGCTTCCCCTCCTCTATCCACCAGCTGCACCTGTGCTGTAAGAATAGTCCTTTGGAAGTTTGACACACCATTGGCTACATCCATCTTGCAAAAGTTACGGAAGTCATGGGTCCCCACATATTTTTGTGCTGCAGTATCCATGAGGCCTACATCCAAATCTGCACGAGGGAAAAAATAGCGATAGGTTCTCTTGAGGCAGCTGAATCTAGCACTGAAACTTGGCTCTACTGGGGCCCAGGCCAACACACGTATGTCAGGAGGGAGCACCCGATTTAGGATATGAGTGTAACGGATTTCGTTGGCAGAAATACTAGTTTGATCTTCCAAGCCAAGCTCATGGCCATTCACTTTCTTTCCCTCTGAAAGGTTTGAGCGAAGGTCCAGGGAAATCACCTGCAGGATTGGAAAAAGGGGATTAGAGTTTAAGTCCTTCAAGATATCAAGGCCTCCAGAAGAGAGGCCTGTTTTGTAGTTTGCTTTAATGTCTTAATCTAGCTGCATTTCCTATTGAAGCGTATAGTTGCAGATGCACGAGACGGTCAGAGGGAGCTGCACCATTATTGATTTGGTGATACAGCCCCTGAAGTCCAAGCAACCCATGGAATATATAGGTATCTTGGAATAAGTCCAACCTTAAGGGCGGGGGGGAACCACACTCAGATGGCAACTCAGTTCCATGGCTAATTTGCTCCTTAACCTCAACAAGGGTGCTAATTTGTGGTGTTTTACACACTGTTGTCCACTAAGTCAGAGCAACTTATTGGTAGACTATGGCTAATTTACATGCAAACAATAAATGGTTTTGGCCCTTATCTATAAAGTTTGGGTTCAAACCACTGATGGAAGTGAGGCTTTTCGCCTATTTTTGACAGTCTCCTGTTGTGTTCTGACTGAAGTGTATAATGAGACAGGCTCTGTCTATGCACAGTTGAACTATTAACTGTGCCACATAGTCAAGAGTGGCATAGTCTTCCCAGCATTACCTTAATCATGATGGTATAAAGGTGCTTGCTCACCTTCTCTACCAAAATAGCTATTGTGCCTCCCTAGTTAGGGTTATTCTGAGTTTACTAAGTAGGAATGTGGAGGGGGTTACCCAGCCAAAGCACTTATCAGTACAAAAGCAGAATGTAAATCTGACTGTCACCTGGAGACCATGCTGACTGCTTTCGAGAGGATTTTCTAAAGGAATAAAAAAATTAACAAATGGTTTAATGACCATTTGGGGCACTAAGTGCTGCTTAGCACTGTTCAAAGTTTCAAACTAGGGGCTCATCTACATGAGGAAAGAGCAGAGACCAGTTATTTTGCCATAGCACCCTGCAGGACACTTTACTCCACAGTAAGAGTACCTCTGTGCTGAATGAGTGTCCAAGTGGGAAGCTAGTATAAAAGAGTGCTGCACTTTATAGTCACACTCACTTGTTTCACAACAGCTGCCCCATGTAGACAGGCCCCCCATGTCTTCCATTTTCCAGTCTTTTGGGACTGGTTAACTAACAATGGCTGAACACAAAATGAAATATGGATGCTGTCTGCTGAGTGTCCTTTTACGTACTAGAAATGCTTCTTACCATGCTCATTTTCAGATCAAAGGGAAAAACTATCATACCTGCAAGAAGTGGGAGAACTGGCAGCCTGAGGTACTGACCTGTCCAAATGCACTGACTCCCTTGTCTGTCCGTCCACAACGATGATAGTTGGAAGTCTGCCTGTTGGCTACCAGCCGGGTCTTGGTTAGCGCCTCAAACAGTTTTTCTTCAATGGTGTTGTTAGTGTTCTCCTGGCTGGCAAAGCCCTGGTATCCCCAGCCCAGGTAGGCAATCTTCAGTGCCACGTGCCTCTGGCCATAGGCACTAAAATCAAATGGCCGCTGCTGGCGTTTCTTGGCTTTCCCCAATGTTGGGGGCCTGCTTTTTATGTCTCTGCTCTCCTTGCCCTCTAGGAGCTTCTCTTGTAGTCTCTTCACTTCTTCCTCCAGTTCCTGCACCCTCTTTAGTAGTCCATCTCTTTGATCTTTCTCCACACCCAGCTCTGCCATACTAAGGATTCCTGATAATTTATCAGAGCTTGAAAATGTTCGTAGTGCGTCAGCCTCTGCAGAGGAAAAGATTAAGGAGACAAACAAATCTGAGTGGTGCTTTATTTCCTATTAGATTTAGTGGGAATCTGTCTCTGGAGCTTACCCATCTAAGAATTAAATTCTCATACTGTCTTTGGCCTTCTAACCTACTTTGGAATACTGCATTTCTCATGTTCTGGCCCAGCATATGGCCTTCTAGGTTTAGTGCTACGACAGCTTTTTTCCTATTTCAGAGTAACTAATCCTTTCAACACGTCTGATTTCATGTCCCTCATTCCATTTACTGTTGTGACAGACACTATGTGGGTCAAGTCACATAGATACCATGTTTTCATGTCTTTTGGGATCTGTACAGAGTTGTCAAGCAAAGAACCCTCACTTCTGTTAGCTGCTTCTCTACTAGGATCAGCACATGAGGTAGCTTGCTCATGCTGTTATTACTCTTAGGGACTCATCTTTCCTTCAAAACAGATACTTTGATACCTGAGTAGAGCTCAGATTTTCAAAGCTGTCTACTAGCTTTGGTGCCCAGTCACTGTCAAAATTGATATGAATTAAGTATGTATCCAAATCACCAAGGTGACTTTGAAAATCTCAGTTTAAATGTTGCCAAGCTTAGCCTCTGCTGTTGACTGGATTCTCACAATGTATGCAATTCAACCAGTCTTCCGCCTTTAGGTAAGACTCTGGTATGTAGATGAGGACCCAGGGTGTATCTTTCCTTCATCTGGGCTAATAAGAAACTTCTAGGGTGCCCCAGCTGCTTATATTACTAGACAACTGTTTTGCTCACACCAGGCAAAAATCACACTAGAAAATAAGATCTGAAGAAGTGGGTCTGTCCCATGACAGCTCATCACCAAATAAATCATTCTGTTAGGCTTTAAAATGCTACATGACTGCTGTTTTGTTTTGTTAGACTACAGATGAACACGGTGACCTTTGTTACTAGAAAATGTGTTATGACTTCCTCTAGTTCAGACAAAACCAAATAGTCAATCTCCTGCCTCATACTTAGCTCTTATCTTAGTAATTGGCCCTTGTGCTAAGATAACTTACCCATTACCACTTAACCCCCTTTACTGTTTGAATACCACTACAAATTCTTTTATGACATTCTAGTATTTGCTTCAAAAGAGACACTGGGGCATGAGACTGCACTGTATGTGTTATCTGGCATGGCATATAAAAGCAGGTGTAGGCAGGTATCCTAAGTGAGGGATTTATTTGGAAGCTGTGCCCCTCTTTTTTCCCCATCCATGGGTGGAATACATTTTATGTGCACCGAGGTATGTGGGGATGTGCACCATCAACAGAAACATGCTGCCAGTTGTGGTAGCTGTGGGTGCTCTGCTGATCTACTGAGTGGCACCCGACTCTCCTGGGCAGCTGCCCAAGCACTCAGCTTACAGGGAGCACTGTTCAGGAGTCCATAAAGGACTGCACTGCTCTTCTGTTTCACTAGTTCTTAATTATTACATTCCTTTTTGACATTCACATAACCACTGGTAAATGGTCTGAGTCTGATTTTAATATTCATTAAGTAGCTCTTGTATCTGTCAATTCAGCTATACTAAGAAAGAAGTTAATTACAGTTTACTCTTACAGAATAAGAATCAGCCCTGCCCAGGTGAAACCATGGAGGCACTCATAGGATCAGATCAGTATAGATGGGCTACTATGAACCATAAAGAACGACTGGCAGCAGCTGCTATGGCCTTTACTCAACTTTGTGCAGAACATGGAGATGGAGATACCTTGAGAAGAGCCCGTGCACCAATGCAATATGACCCTTACACTAAAGCATCTGTGAATTCTGGGATCAGGCCATCTCATCTGTTGATGCAGCACCTCCAGGCAGAAGACAATGTACAACCAGAGACCCTTTCAGAGCCACTTAAGGGACCTAGGAAACCAGTGATGAAGAGGAAAGTTCTGAGGCGGATGCCCAATGGAGCAGTACATGTGTCTGATGAGTCAGTCATCAGTGAACCAGAAACCAGCGCTGAAAGCGATCCTGAGATCTCTGCCCTGCAACAGAGACTGCTCCAATTACACACCCACCAGGAAGACACTGTGTCAGAGGTGGAAAGTGAGCCAAACCACAGTTCCCATGGGAAGTTTTATTTGGATCTTCCTCCTCGCAGTGGCTCTCATGGAGATCGCCCATATCTTCCTAGGAACTGTCATGATGAGGGGTCTCCGGTTTATGAACAAGATTTGATTGTGGCAGGACAGCCAAAATCCTTCATTCCTCCGAGATTAGAACAGCAAAGCCGTAATCGTGGGAAGATTGACCGGGTAGCTCGGTACTTTGAGTATAAGCGGGACTGGGAGTCATTCCGGATACCAGGGGAGGATCAAAGGAAGGAACTGCGTTGGGGCATCCGGGAACAGATGCTGTACAAACCCGACCTCCCAATCAGGTCTCAACATATCTATGTTCCCAACAACTATCTAGTGCCTACAGAAAAGAAGAGATCAGCTCTGCGCTGGGGGGTACGCTGTGACCTGGCAAATGGTCTCATTCCCAGGAAAAGCTCCTTTTCTTCCTAATTAACTAGTCTCTTCAACTTCCACCCCCCAGGACTACCATCCTTTAGTTTCAATCAAAGATCTACCTGCTCTCCACAGGCACAATGCATCATTTTCAGCTATTTGCTCTTTCTGGAGATCCTGAATATGTTAAGTTGACTCCAAGATCTCCTATGGGGGCTGACTGTGATACAAAACAGTTCTAACTGCCCAGCCTTCCTGGACGCTTGTATTGAATTGTCAGTAGCATGCCAGTTGTCTTCCTAGTAACAAGACCAAAAGAGCTACTCCTTAAGGAGACTATTGAGCAGCTTCCGAAATGAAGTGGCTATAATAAAAAACATCAGCCTTCAGGAATCATTTCTGCTCAGGGGAAAGAAGACATCACTAGTTCTGTTTACCTTTTTCTTTTCACTTGCTCCTGTGGATGAATTGCTGTGGTGTGATGCTACTGGTGTGTTTTATTTATGGCTCCTAGATGATGCATTTCTTTTAATAAACTGTGTAAAAGGCTGTGCTGTAGTTTTATGGATTCATTATCTGAAGACAGAGCTCTCCTATCATGCCTGTAAATACCTAGTGTTGTTCTAGTTGCCTTATTTTATCTTAATCTATATTTTAAATTTAAGGTTAAAAAAATCCTAGGCTGCTTGAAGTACCTATCCCAGTCATCATGACTGATTTAGAATATCGGGCAAATATTTTTAGGCCTTATTACAAAAAAAAAAAATAAAAATCATGAGACGAGTGATATGTAAATAGCTTCATTCACTTCAATAGGTTGTTAGTTCTGGAGCCTTCCAATAAGAATAAGAGTTTAGCATAATGACGTATAGATCTGTGCACCCAAATGCACAGGCACAAATGGCCAAAAAAAGGACAAAGTGAAAGCACCCTGCACCATCCCCCTGCCCAGTTAGGGTAGCCATATGTCCCTATTTTGTAGAGACAGTTCTGATACTTAGGATTTTGTCTCATAGGCACCTCCTGTCCCCACCTTCCTCTTGATTTTTTTCACACTTGCTAGCTGGCCACCCTGTCCTTCATGCCGAATTTGACTGCTGTACTCATGTTCCAATAATAGGTCAGGTAAGTTCCTGTATAAAGAAAGTTTAGTTATACATAGGCCTTGTTCTCCACTTGATCTTCATACAAGCTACTCATTGCTATCAAAGACCTATGCACTGAGTGGAGTCTTCCATTCCAATATTGTACGCAGTAGTTATAGATTTTAACTAGCAAGATTTCCCAGCAGTCTTCTCCCTGAAGAAGAGATTGCGATCCTCTAGTTCTTCCCCTTCCTTACCTTGAATTCACTGAAAACAAGCAGGCCTGTAGCATCTTAGACTAACACATTTATGTTTTAGGTAGTGAGCTTTCATGCTAAGACCCACTTCTCTCTAATTCTAGCTCTAACTGCACACAGGAGAAGGGCAATTTTGATTAGAAGTGCTTGAGAGGGTATCATTAAATTTCTCCCTAAACCATACCAAGGTTGAGGTGGGCAGAGAGTCTTGAGGACTATTGATAGGAATGGAAGTACTGAACACTCCAGCAAGGTATACAGATTTTCTCCAGCAAATCTGCCAACACACAAAGTCCTAGGTTGGAGGTGGATCTCTGCTTGAGGATTCACAGCTTCACTTACACAGTTAGAAGTGTTTTATTCTGTTATATTAACCCCAAAATTCTTTAGTACAAAGCTTGGTCATAGCCTTCACTAACACACACCCTAACAGAAATAAAGGAGTTCTGCAGGTTAAATTCTGCCATAAGTGACACCTGTAGAACCCTATAGCTCAGTGGTTTGACAAATTTAAATATGAGAAAAATCAACATACATTATCTTCCCTCTCCCTAGAATACTAGAGCCTGACTCCCCACCCACAAAGATGAGCACTAAAAGAATCTCTTCTGTAGTACACTGCACACAATCAACTTCCACCATGGTTCTGCAGGGAGAGATTGGGAACAAACAGGCAAATTGCATCGCAACAGTTGAGCGTGGAAAGGGAGATCAAAGCTTCCTTCCCTAAAACATTCTATATAGCCTAAACCTTCGAAACTTAATAAGCATCCCTATGGCATCCACCTGGAAAGAAGCTAGTATTAGCCTTTCAAATTACTTGCAAGGCTGAAGTAATAAGACCTGCCAGATGTTAATTCCCTGCTAACAGGAAGCACTCAGCAAGTTTGGATGTAACAAATTTTAACAGGTAATGGCTTAAAGTCACACCTAGATTCATATTTCTCACTCTCCAGCTGATGTGCCTGGTGCATCTCAAGGTCACCATTTCTCTTCGACAACTCCAGGTATTGTCCTCATTGCTGGAGCATAAAGCTTTCAATGGTTTCATTACATTCATTCATTCATTAAGTTACAAAGTCATCTCTACCTGAAAATAAAACCCCAGCTTCAAATGCAAGTCTAAAAATACTCCACATGCGCAAAGCATCTTAAATCCTCTGAGAAGTGTTTATACTGGATTTTGAGAAGCAGTTATCTGCCACCTGACCTGCCAAGGGACTTTGTGTAAATGGAAGCAAGTGCCATGGGGTCCTTGACCAGCCCAGTACCAATAAAATTTGTCTCAGCCTAAAAAGCTGTTTAGGATCCTGCAGGATGGAAGTGCTGTTTATTTCAGCGTAAAAAAAGCGTCTATCCAAGGCGCCGGAAAGCTGCATGTTTCACAGGATAGAACAATAAAGCGAGGAATTCAAAGCTCTGTGCCTAGCTTTGCCATGGACATGCGTGACTTCCGGCCTCATTTTCCCCAGCCGTACGATGACACAGCCTCACGCTACGCTGCAGAGGGCTCAGTGCCACAGAAGTGGGTCATTCAGGGCAAAGGCACTTTTGCAGATATCGCTTTCCGCCCCCGGGGAAGAAACCTTCAGTGCCGCCGACCCCCTGCCTTGCTCCAATGAAGCGGGGAGAGATTCTGGCCGCAGATCTCTAGCTCAGAACGCCCGGCCCCCCAAGCTGGAGACGGTTCGCTCCCTGCCGCTGCCCTCCCCGCGGGGGAATAGGAGAGGCGAACGCCGCGTCGCCCGCCCGCCCGGCGCCTACCTCCACAGCCCCCGGCCGCCTGCGCAGCTCATCCCGGGAAAGGACTAGCCACGCACGTGCATGGCCTTCCGCCTTCCCTGACGGAAATAGTCGTCCCTGGCGCGCTGCCCGAGGCTGCTGGGATATGTAGTCCTGCCTCCACGTGTGCTGCGGCCCCGCTGCTTCTACGGTTTACCACGTGCCCGGGCTGAGTCCCTGGCATTCAGGCAGCCTAAGAACCTTCTTTGCCCTTTGCGGAGTCTAGCTGTACAATCAGCATCGTGCTGTCATTAGGAAATCCTGCTCCGCCTCCTCTTCCGCCTGAGGGGCATCTGGAGCCCCGCGGAGCACACAGGCACGTTTCACCATTCAGCGCTCGTGGCACTGGCTAGTCTTCTCAACCAGAGACCAAATTGTGCTATGCAGAGGCCTGTCATTCCCCTTCCCCATCCCCAGGCAGGATATTCAGAGGATACACAAATCCCGAGATGCTAAAGACTGCAGTGATGACTTGGCAGGAACCTAATACGAAACGAACTCTTCCCTTGTGTTTCTTCCTTCACAAAACCGGTGCTAGGCTCTTCTGGCCTCCAGGCTGCATCCTGCTTTGCCTGGTTTCTCTAGCTGTGGGTTGGGCACTGGGCAGAAGGTGGTGTGTTGCTAGGCCCATGGCACTACGTGCTGACAGGCCCCAGGGTGACATGGTTACTGTGACAGTGGGCTCCGTGCAGGTGTGACAATGGAGGGGGCGCAGGGTGCTGGCAGACTCCCAGCCCCCCAGAGCACATCTGCCCTTTGACCACTGCTTCCTTGTGCTTCCCCAAGAGCCATGGCCTGGCCTGTAGTAGGGCATGGACCGCCTCCCAGCCCTGCCGCAAACGCAGAGCTGGCCTGCACCCGAGGGGGCTCTGGGGAGCTGCTGTGCCCCTCCCTGCCACTCACCTCCCTCTCTCATAGCCTGGGGCACAGCAGGAAGACCCCTCTCAGGTAGCCCGGGGTGGGGCGTGGCAGGGAGCCCCCCACTCTCATAGCCCGGGGGGGCACGGCAGGGATCCCCGTCATACCCCTTGGGCGGGGCGGGACGGGGGCGGGGACACCTCCCGCCCGCAGGTCAGGGTGAGCTGCAGCGAGACCCCTACCCCACACAGCTCCACTCCCCCATTTCTCCTTTGCAAGCACCGCCCTTCATGAATATTCATGAGCGGGTCCTGTGACCGGCAGGCGCATGCGTGTCTTCGCGCCTCTAACGGCGGCGCGGCACGTGGTGGGTGGGGAGGGATGAGTTCAGCGGAGTCGGACGCCGCCTGCCTGGCGCGCAGCGTGAGTGACCCGTTCCCTGTTACCCCCGGGCCCGATCCCCCGCTGGCCCGGCACCCTATTGTCCGCTGCCCCCCCCGTAACCCCCTCCGCTGGCCCGGCACCCTATTGTCCTCTGCCCCCCCCCGTAACCCCCCCCCCGCTGGCCCGGCACCCTATTGTCCTCTGCCCCCCCGCTGGCCCGGCACCCTATTGTCTTCTGCCGCCCCCCGTAAACCCCCCCGCTGGCCCGGCACCCTATTGTCCGCTGCCCCCCCCGTAACCCCCTCCGCTGGCCCGGCACCCTATTGTCCTCTGCCCCCCCCGTAACCCCCCCCCCCGCTGGCCCGGCACCCTATTGTCCTCTGCCCCCCCCGCTGGCCCGGCACCCTATTGTCTTCTGCCCCCCCCCCGTAAACCCCCCCGCTGGCCCGGCACCCTATTGTCCTCTGTCCCCCCCCCCCGCAACCCCCCCCCCCCGCTGGCCCGGCACCCTATTGTCTTCTGCCCCCCCCGTAAACCCCCCCGCTGGCCCGGCACCCTATTGTCCTCTGCCCCCCCCCATAACCCCCCCCCCGCTGGCCCGGCACCCTATTGTCCTCTGCCCCGCCCCCCCCGCTGGCCCGGCACCCTATTGTCCTCTGCCGCCCCCCCCCCCCACCCCGCTGGCCCGGCACCCTGTTGTCCTCTAACCAACCCCCATAACCCCCTCGTTGGCCCCGGCACCCTATTGCTCTCTGGCCCCCCCTGTAACCCCCCCCCCCGCTGGCCCGGCACCCTGTTGTCCTCTGCCCCCCCCCCGTAACCCCCCCGCTGGCCCGGCACCTTGTTGTCCTCTAACCAACCCCCCATAATCCCCTCGTTGGCCTTGGCACCCTATTGCCCTCTGCCCCCACCCCCGTAACCCCTCCCCCCCGGCTGGCCCGGCACCCTCTTGTCCTCTGGCCCCCCACCGTAACCTCCTCGTTGGCCCCAGCACCCTACTGTGCTCTAACGCCCCCCCCCCCATAACCTCCTCGCTGGCCCTGGCACCATATTGTCCTCTAACCCCCCTCCCAGCACCCCCTCGCTGGCCCCGGCACCCTATTGTCCTCTAACCCCCCTCCCAGCACCCCCTCGCTGGCCCCGGCACCCTATTGTCTTCTAACCCCCCCCCATAACCCCGTTGCTGGCCCCAGCACCCTATTGTCCTCTAACCCCCCTCCCAGCACCCCCTCGCTGGCCCCGGCACCCTATTGTCCTCTAACCCCCCCCATAACCCCCTCGCTGGCCCCGGCACCCTATTGTCTTCTAACCCCCCCCCATAACCCCCTTGCTGGCCCCGGCACCCTATTGTCCTCTGACTGCCCCCCAAATCCTGTAACCCCCTTGCCGGCCCCAGCCCTATAACCCCCTTGTTGGCCTTGGTACTCTATTGTCCTCACCCCCCCATAGCCCCCTCACTGGCCCCAGCATCCTATTGTCCTCTACCCCCCCCCCGCCAGTAACCCCCTCGCTGGCCCCAGCACCCTGTTGTTCTCTGCCACCTCCCAGTAAGTCACTCACTGGCCCCGTCACCCTATTGTCCTATGGCCGCCAATCCTCCCCCTGCCTGTTACACCATCATCTCCTGACCTATTACTCCATTATCCTCTTTGCCTGGCTTGCTGAGCCCTGGGTGCCCCATCACCTATTCTGTGACTCCCTGACCCCTTTTACTCTGTCCTGTTGTGCCTTGGCCCCAGAACTTTCTTACCCATACCTGTCCCCTGTTGCCCTCTGTTACACCATCACCTGTGCTCCATTACTCTGCTGCTTGTTACCCCCTGGCCTCCTGAACCCCCATTACCTCTGACATCCAGTTATTCCATCTTCCTGAACCCCTACTACGCCATGGCCTGTCCCCCCTCCCTTACCCCTTGTTACCAGTCCCCCATTATATTGTTCTCCTGTTACCCTTGGGGCATTGCCTGTCTCCCTGTACCCTGAATTCCCATCACCGGGTCCATCTCAAGCCGTTACCCCTGTCCCCTCTCCCACAATTACTCCCTCTTTAGCCCTGTTCTCCCTCCCGTTATCCTACACCTTGTCTCACCTATGGCAGTATTCACCCCCCTTCCTGTTACACCCTCTTCCCCCTTTCTTTTTATCCCCCTCCCCGATAGTCTGTCGTCCCCCTGCCTATTACTCCCAGTCTTTCCTCTGGTTACCTCCCGCTAGGCTTGGCTTTAGGGGAAAGTGGATGCCTTGGGGCCTGCACCTTCGGGTCTCTGTGCTGCAATTAACTAGTGTAGTATCCACTGCCCACCAGCCATGCCCTGCTGGGCTGGCTCTGTCCACCCCCTGTTGTCCATGTCCCCCTCCCCACCACCACCCGACCCTGCTTATCGCCTTTCTTCCCTGCAGTTTTCTGGACTCTGTACCCACCAGAGGAGCCTCAGGAATGCCACCTTTCCCTGCTTAGGTAAGGTCCCGGTTGGGAGTCACACCCCGGTGACTGGGATGCTGCTCCCTGGCACACAGCGTGGGTTCCCACCTCTTCCACTGCAGGAGAGTCAAAGGGAGGTGTGTCTCTTTGCTGCCCCTTAGTTTGCTCCTCAGAATGGTGATAGTTTGTGCAGCAGAGCCCTGCAAAAGTGAACACAGAGTAAAAGGGTGTGGATTTAGAGCAGACTAGTTGTTTCTGAATCCCTTCCCTTGTGCATGTGCTCTTATAGAATAATAGAGCTTAATTCACAATTAGTTTCATTTACTTACAGCTGAATTAGTTGGAGTAAAGCATTCTTATTCCGGAATACTCCTGCCCACAAGTGGCGTTCATAAGGAATAGCTAATCGGAATAATGTATTGTGTAGATTGCCCCAACAGTGTCCACATGTTGCATTAATCAGGATCAGCCATTTCTGTCCTCTGGATTTGGCTCTCAATACATTTCCACTTTGTCTTTTAGTAGCTTCTTGTGAATAACTTTTTTTCTCTGGCATCAGTGGCCTACTCTACAAGTATTCAGCTGATTTCTAAGATGTCTGCATTATTTGTTAGGCGTGGCCCTTTCAGAAGTCAGTCTCCTTTGTGGCAACAGCATCTTTTGCAGATCTGTCTGGAGCGTCTGTTCTCCTTGTGCTTTGGACCATGCATTCTTTCAGACATGCCACCTGGTGACCACTTGGTTCCTTATTTCTTGTGTGAAACATGATTATTTGCACCACAGCAGTAATGTTGGCTTCCTCTCATCCTCATCAGGTGAATCAGGTTGAAGAGCCCTGTTCTTTGGATTCTGATCATGTACAGGGCGCTCTGAAGGTTCTCTGTCTTTTGGTTTAATTTCCCCATATTTTGTAATTTGTCACATAACTGCAATTGTGTTCAGTATCTTTATAACTATAATCCTTTCATGAATCTCACTGGGCCTGGGGTGGGCAGGATATGGCCTTTGGGCTGGATCTAACGCTTGGATCTGGCCTGCGGTTTGCATCTGTCCCACATAATATTTATATCCCGTTGCTGGGGTAGCAGCAAAGAGCTGGGAGCTGTGGGCTTTTTAAATAGCTGCAGGAACCCCTGCTGGCAGCCAGGCAGCACGGTAGCTTTGTGGGGCCTGGAGCCCAAAGCCTTTTAAATCAGTTCTATTTAAAGGGCTCGCAGCCCCTATTCCTACTGCACTGCCTGGTTGCTGCTTGTGCTTCTTGCAGCTATGTAAAAAGTCCCATGGCTCCTGTTCCTCTCTACTACCAGGACAGCAGGTCATCAATAGTATGTGGGCCAGATGCAGCCTGTGGACTGGATCTGCCCACAGCCCGTATCTTATGCACTCCAGCAATAGATGCAACATGGTGAGGTAAGAAATGTGCAGCCCATGAGCGTTTATCAAAATTTGTGGAGTGGTCCCCCTGCAAAAATCTCTTCCCTCTCTCCCCACTTTTTCCGTGCACTGAGCTCTTGGGTTAAGGGGCGACTCCAACAGATTATGTACTGCTTCAAAAAGATCTCCTTTATTACATTTCTGTTCGTTCTCTTTCAGTTTCATGGGGTGTCTTATTTACTTTCTCACAATAGGAGGATAAAATAGTGCTTTTATCTACTCTATGGCCTACTCTGAACGTTTTTTATTGCTCCACTTCTTTGTGTCTCTCATAAATGAAATAGTCCTGACAATTTCAGTCTTTCCTATGGATGTTATTCTTCAACTTATTTAACTTTTAGACCTTTAAATTTGAAGCAGCTCTACTTGCAGGACATTAGTCCAAAAGGTTCTCCAAGTTTTGAATTTTAAAAGCGCAGTGTACGAGTTGAAGCTCCCAAATCCGGAATTCTCTTGTCCAGCAGCCTCTGTCGTCCAGAAGCAGCCACAGCTGGCTTGTGTGGCAAGAGGGGAGGGGAGCCAGCAGCCTCTGCCAGGGAGCTGCAGTGAGAGGCCCTCACCCTGGGCCAGGAGCAGTAGCCAGGGCTGGCTGGGCAAAAAGCTGGTCCGGGGAAGCTGCAGCAGGGGCTGGATGCAAAGCCCCTGGCATGGGAGCAGCAGCTCATCCCCAGGGCCTGGCAGAAAGCTGCGGCCCCAGGAAGCCAGAGCTGGAACTGGGTGAGAAGGCCCAGTCTGGGGAGTGGTGTCTCATTGCTGGGGAACGGCAGCCAGATGTGGGCCTGGGGAAGCTGTGGCTGGGAGGGGGGCTGGCGCAAGGATCTGGCAGCCGGGAGCCTGTAGGGGTGGGCAGTTGGGAAGCTGTGCATGATGTGGGGAGGGGAGCCCTGGTGCAGAAGCTGGAACTCCAGCAGGGGAGCAGAACTGACCATCTCAGTCTTGAGAAATCCCTGGTCTGGGATGGCTCAGGTCCAGAGGGTGCCGGGCTGGGGTGGCTGAACCTGTATTTTGTCTTGTAATAAAATGAATGGCTTCTGACTAGTTGTGGTTTTTTTTTTTTCCAATGTTGGCTTGTTGTGAATAATTGTTGGCTATCCAACAATCAGCATGGCGCATAGAGTAATCTCTTTCATATCTGGCATTCTATCATCTGGAACTTTTAAATAACTGGCATTTTGACCATAAGTAAATTGTAGTTACATTTGTCTAAGTACAGTGTAGTGAAAGTAAATACAAATAAATACAGTATATTTACAGTATACAATACTACTGTTGATAAACAAAGTCCTTTTCGTACATTTGTTGTTTGTTAATATCTAATCTCATTTTTCTTTAGTGTTTCAGATTGCTGGGTATACTTCTCTATTATCCAGAATATTTGAATATCCGGCCACCTGCTGGTCGCGGGGCTGTTCCAGATATGAAAGAGTGTACCATATTATCTGCTGCTTAAAAAATAAAAGGACTCTCATGTTTGTATATTCAATGTACTATTGTTGTGATTTTCTTAAGGGAAAAAGTATGCAAGTTATGGCGAAGACGAGGATAAGGAAGATGATAAAGGTGGGATCACACAACTTTTTTAAGATATATTTGAATAAAGGGCCTCTGCCAAGTCTTTTCAGCTCAGCATTAGGCTCTTCTGGCTATGCTTTGGCTTTGTGGGTATGTGTACAATGACTCCATCTGTTTGTTCTCTTTGAATAATCAGGCAGTGTCAACAAAACATGTAAGTGCTCTGATTTTTTAGTCCGTCAGAGGACCGTGTTCTTGCCTTTTTGGTTAGCTGTTTGCTCACATTAGTGGCATGTCTGGAAAGAGTAGACAGGAGAGTGGGAAGTCTTCTCAAAGAAACTGATGTTAATCACCAGTGGGGTTGTCAAATGACTTAAACATTATATTTAATAGGGAGATTTAAAAATAGTCACAATCACAATTTTAATCACTTAAATAATAATAGAATATCAATGTAAATTCAGCATGGAAGCATGTTCTCTGGAATGCTGGAGAGGCATATGAACATTTTGCATACCTGGCACATAAATGCCTCACTGTGTTGGCTACAACAGTCTCATACAAGTGTCTGTTCTCACTTTCAGGTGACATAAATAAAAAAAACGGACAGTACTATCTCCTGTAAATGTAAGGGAGGTTGTTTGTCTTCGCTATTGGCTAACAAAGAGGAGGACTGAAAGGACTTAGTCTCTAAAGTATTATGTCATTTTTATTTTTAAATGGCAGTATGTAAAAGAATTTTACGTTAGTAAGTTGCACTTTCATGATAGAGGTTGCGCTAAAGTACTTGTATGAGATGAATTGAAAAATTATTTTTACAGTGCAAATATTTGTAAGAAAAATAAAGTGAGCACTTTACACCTTACATCAATATATTAGAAAATGTAGAAAATTGTCCAAAATATTTATAACTTCAATTGGTATTTATCATTGATAAACAGTGCAATTAAAACTGATTAATTGCAACTTTTATATCTTGTTAATTTGTTTTGTATTAATTGCTTGCATTAAGAGCAGTTAATCAACATCCCCAGTTGCAAGGTACAGTTCTTACAGCTGCATCCACACAGTAGTACTTTGCTGGTGTAATATATCAGTACAGCCTTCCAGGTATAGACCTGGTCACAGTCTCCTTCCTGCAGCTCCTTCATATTCCTCCATCCCTGCCCAGTGTTTAGTCAGTCAGGCCCCGTTCTTCTAATCTGATCCCTCCAAGACAAATTACAACACAGACACACACAGTGGGGGAGGGTGAATCAAGGTTGTCCCATGAGTTCTGACATTTCTTGAATTTTGGGTATTGTCCCAGTGCATCAGATCTGTCACCAGGGGACCAAATTCTCATTGCCTAGGCAACCTTAATTATATCATTTTCTAATTTTGGGGTGCTTGACTTTATAACTTTAAGATCTTTACATATTTTTGGTGTAACTTTAACTCCGTCTAGCCAGTGGCTGGCTTATTTTCCTCCCTGCTGCATGTGTCCAAAGAGGAGTTACACTTTGATAGCAGATTTGACCCCTTAGTGTTGGTCTTGCAAAAGCAACATTTTACCAATTTTCTGTGCTAGGTATATCCAACTTGTACAACTGCATATGAGCACTTTGCGCATAGCTGTGTCCTAAGCGGTATCCTTTCGAATATTTACTGCCAGTTGAAAAAGCCAAGGCCTGTTGTAGCAAAAGCTAATTCTGGTTGTGTTTCATTACCACTCCAGTGAGCTGAGGTCTCAGCCTGTGTCTAGGTTGCCGAGAACTGTCTGCAAAAGAGATGCAAATTGCGCAGCATATTTGCATACCTTCTGCAGACAGCTCTTTTGGGAGAGGCTTTCCTGACATTTGATCTGTCCACACAGGACCAAATGTTGGGCACCCCTCCCCAGCCGAGACATCCCTTCTTCCTCGTGGAACGAGGATGACTCAGATGTTGGCAGAATGCTGCCAAAGCAGCAGACTTCTGTCAGATCGCCGGGCTCCCAACAGAAGTCTACAGTTTAGACATAGCCTAAGTGTGTGTTTGTCTACGCATGAAACTACTCAGGAATAGCTGTTCCTGAGTAACTGCGTGTGTGGAAGCTTTTGTTCTGAAATATTTATTTTTAATATGTTATTTGACCTACCATAAAGCTAGGACCCCAGTCATGAGCCAGGACCCCATTGTGCTGGTTTAGTTCAAACACGGATCCACGAGATCATGTGTATCCCAAAGAGCTTACAAAGTGGATGTAGACAGGACAGTGTGAGGAAACTGAGACACTACTGGTGAACATGACAGGCGCAGTGGTCTCTGCACACTGTCAGTAATGACTCCATTCGTAGATGAACGCTGAACATTGTTCCAGCCTTAATGTTGAGAGTCGGGGGACAGGGATAAAACAGTTTCACTAATTACGTCGAAAGATCTTTATAGTTTCTTCATTTGAAAAATATACCAAAGTGCACTGCAGTAATAATAAGAGAGGGCAAGACCAGAGAATCCACACAGGAATGTCAGGGACAGCACAAGGGTTTTGGGGTGGAAGAGACAGAGAAGAGCATATTGGCCTCTTGTCTCTGGGCAAAATCGCAGAGGTATGGTAGTTTACAGAGTTAGGTGGAGTTTGCCAGATGAGCTAGATTGGGCCAGGGAGTCTCTTGTATTAGACTGTGAAAGCACCATAGGCTTACAAATTAAGATGGCACAGACTCAGCTGTTTGGAAAGGCTCCAGTCGTGGCAGAGTTGTTTTTGAAGTGGACATGTCTAGCATTACAGTAATTCTATTGTTTGAGACAAAGGGACATCAGCCCCATTATACTTTGCCACCAAGTGTGCATTGACTTGTTTGCTTTTTCTTTTTTTTTTTTTTTCTTTCTGTCTTAGGGCTTTATTTATTTATTGTTTGAAAAACACTCTTCTTGTAGCACTTACAATACAGGAATTAAGCTGATTTTTATCAAACCTGCCAGGTATGGTGACCTGTTCCCTTTCTCTCCCTCTTTTTGTTTAATGCTCGCATAGTGGATTTAGCAGAAAATTCCCTTTTAAACAAACTTATCCGGAAATCTCTAGTAGAATCCAATCATCATGTTGAAGTCCTGCAGCGAGATCCCAGCTCCCCTCTCTTCTCCGTGAAAAGCTTTGAAGAGCTGCGGCTGTGAGTACCCAGGACAGAAGTATGCACTGAAGAACAGCAGTGTCAGATCATTGGTCCCATAGTTACTACAAGGAGTTAGTCCTGTCACTCAATTCTTTTGCATTGGGGAGTGATAGTAAAATAGAGCAAAACCCAAATACAGCTACAATGGGGAAGATGTGCAAACATACATTAAAGGATCCATCTGTTCTACCCTGCTACGATCTTGTGAGACTCTCACATCTGGTACCTTTCCCAAAGCAATGTGGAAGTGTGTGTTTAATCCACCAATATTTAAATAGTGACTTTTAGATACCACAGTTGTAGAGAACTTAAAAAGACTTGAGATCATCTTTCTTGCCGGTATGGAATGAAAAACAATCTGCCGTCATAAAAGAAACTTTTTTTTTAAATTGGTAAATATATAGGGTCAAATAGTTCCTAAACATGATTTGAGGATGCCAGTCTTTTCGCACAAGCAGGGAAAGTTCATGTTTTAATATGGTTGGATCATAGCTGTTTCCTAACCATGTTTAAACATGATTAGGGTTAGACCTGAATGCACAATGTCCAAGGGAAACCTGGAGGTGTATAGGAAATAATGGTATTATGTCAACAGATGAGTCTTCCTTCTAGCTGCTGGGTTACAGCCACAGCAAGGAACAGTTGAGCTTATGTCCTCCTAACCTTTAAAGCCAAAACATGCTGCTGCTATGTTGTACAAGGCCTTATGATGGTACCCTCTAGAGTGAGTGGTATCTGGAGAGCATTGGAATTGGTCAGTATTTAATATTTAGTAATAGAAGATGGGTTGGGCAATAAATTGTTTGTTTCATGATAAAGGTCGTAAAAGAAATCGTAAAAGGTCACCCCAACTGCTTTCCTCGGTAGAAATAGGGACTGGTTGAATACAGGAAGTGGGGCAGTTTCTCATCTGAGACATTTAGCATGTAAGAGGCAGGCAGTAAAATTGGTAAAGCGTCTTTGTATCCCTACTGGTCTATCTCTTAAAGAATTCAGAGTCCCCCAAACCCTCCTGAGTGTGTGGCTAACTGGATAAAACTGGATTGGAATGTCATGTCTGGTTCTGCTAGAGAGCCTAATCTAACCACTGCTTTTGTCTCAGAAGGGTTGCCCTGTTAGTCTGTAACTTCCCAAAGAACTAGCAGTCCTGTGTCACCGTAGAAATTAACGAGTTTTTTAGGTCATGAGCTTCCATGAGCAAGACCCACTTCATCAGATGGATTTGGACATTCTTCTACAAAAAGATTTTACCACAAAATTACAGAGGGAGATATCTGAATGGCAATTCATTTACAAATATAACACCTTTTAAACTTGACCTGAATAGAAATCTCAACTGGCTTATGCATTGCAAGGGTAATTCCTCCACCTTTTGATATTTGTAGGAATGAAACAAGATCAGCTTAATTTGCTTCATTAACTGGTCCTTCTAGTGACAGGTAGCTTCCTTCTCCCCCACTCACTGCTATATAAACCCTGGATTCTGTATTTCCACTCCAAATCCATCTGAAGTGGGTTTTACCTACAAAAATTCAATTTTCCCTTGACTTTTAATAATTGTCTTCTGTTTGTTTTGTTTTAAACAAATACCTTGGTACCAGTAATTTCACATTCCTGAATGTCCTGGTCAGGTTCCCCAGCTGGAGAAAATCTGCTAACACACTTGCTTTAGTAGGACTTGGAAATCTAGTCATAGGTATGTTGTGACCAGAGATGGAAAGCGTACCCAGAAGATTAAGTAGAAGTACAGCTGCTGGGGTGGGAGAGTATGCTTAAATACAAGTCACCAGTGTCCCTTTGGAAACCCACTTGAGTAAAAGTACATGTGTGCACAAATGTCACATCTAGGTTGTACTCAAGTATGCAAAAGTGAAAGCAGCTGCAGTTTTGCGCAAATAAATGTTCGGGTACTTCTTCCACCTCTGGTTATGACCCCATCTCAGATGAGGGTATAGGGGAAACTACATTTGGAGAGGAGCACACAGCCTAAAAAGTTTTGAGAGCACTGTCCTAGGGCGTTTCTGTCACTTGCTTTTAAATAGTTTGACTTTTTTCCCCTGGTTTGACAGGAAGAAGGAGTTATTACAGGGAATTTACGCAATGGGTTTTAACAGACCATCCAAGATCCAGGAGACAGCCCTTCCTATGATGCTAGCTGACCCGTGAGTACTTGCAGAGCAAGGTGTAAAACATGCTATTTGAATTTGCTCACTTTTGTCATCTCTCTGCCTTTCTTGTGGTAGGTGTAGTTTGACTTCTATATTTTGTTGGGGAAAGGGGCTCCTGGCCTGCTATGCTGAGTCAGTGCTGGAGGTGGTACTCTGTCCCAGGGTCTTACCATGTGGAGATGCTCCAAGCCTCATCTGGGTCTGCCACCCTCTCTGTTCTACAATAAAAGTCAAACTGAACCTATGGTTTTGCTCGTCTGTCGTACATAGCTTTATCTCCTCTTGTGCTTTCAACTTCCACTTATGGCAGTGAGTCTCAGATCTACCTGTCCGATCTCTGCACTTTTGTTTGGCTGTACAGCTTCCTTTCAAACTCCACTTCTATAGCAATGGTTCTTCTCAGCCTTTCAAGACAACCATACCCTTTTCAAGAGTCTTATTTGTTTGAAGTACCCCAAGTTTCACCTCTCAAAGTACTTACTTACAAAATCCAGATATAGAAACGCAACAGTGTCACAGCATAGTTACTGGAAAGTCACTTGCTACTTGTTTGTACTTTATTATACAATACAAACAGTTTGCATATATATATTTCACTTGCGTTTCAGTGTGATGCTTGAGCCTGTTTTTCACTGATGAGCTTTGTCAGAGGCCTGAGCCTCAGTGTTTGGCTTGCCACCTCCAAATACTGACCTGGCATTTGTGATCCTCCAATCCAAACCTTTTCTATAACAACTCTTGGGTCTACAACCCCCAAGTAGAGAAATACTGACCTAGATGAATTAAGTACCCACTGGAGGATCTCTGTGTACCCTCAGGGATACCCCCAGTACCCTCTGGTTGAGAACCACAGTTCTACAGAGTTGTTCATCATTTTAGACCCCTCCCCACACTCAATCTTAATTATCTACGGTTGCTGCCTGTCCCAGATATGTCTCCATGGGAATGAAAGTCCTGAGCATGGCTACTGCTGACCATCATCAGCTGACTTGTGTTTGCGGGGCTCAGGCTGCAAAGATGAAAAAAAACTCTTCGAATGTTCAGGCTCAGTTTGGAGTCTGAGCTCTGGGACACTCCACCCCTGTCCATAATCTCAATCAGCATTAATTCATCTGTCTGTCTCTCCCCATCATCAGTCTAAAGATTTGTTGGTATCTTTTTGATGTCTCCAAAATCTGCTCATTTCTCACTAAGACCTTTCTACTTATCATCTTTTGCCTCCCTCTAGTCTGTCCAAAATACTGTTGCCACTGTAAGCTTTCTCTCATTCTGTTTTGACTGGGTCATGAACCCCCCACTGGCTTCCTGTTTTAGGATTTCTCCTTTTTTTCGGGTCCTACATCATCTCTCATCCCCCTTCATCTCTGTTCTGACTTCTTCCTTTGTTCAACAGAATTCTTTTCCTTTATTACCCTGGCTCCCATGTTATTCAGTGCTCATGTACCTAGGACAAATGCACTTCCTGTCATATCTCTGTTCTTAAAGTCAACTTTTTAGGCAATCCCTTTTAATATAATCGCACCTCCCTCTTTGTAGAACACAACATACATTTACAACCGTACAAAGACTTTTGCAATTATAAAACCTGTGCATAACTGAGTAAATTCTTATTGTTTGCAGACCCCAGAATCTAATAGCACAGAGCCAGTCAGGAACTGGAAAAACTGCAGCTTTTGCGTTGGCCATGCTGAGCAGAGTTAATGGTGCCGAGAAGTCTCCCCAGGTAATACTGGTAGAAAGTTAAGGTGATCTGGGAGGAATAGGAGTAGTAATCTGTTGCCTTTCTTAAAGGGAAACAGCCAAAATCAGAATGTGAATATGTTGCTATGAACACTGTAGCAGAGAAATTAAATAACTTTTTCATTTTCTTTGTGTGAGACAGAACTTTATGTATATTATTTTTCACTGCTTCATGTGTAGTCAGTTTCCCTGATTTGTTTGGGCCCATCATGCAATTGTGTTTTGTTTTGTTTTTTTAAAACAGGAAGTTATTACTGTAAAACCTTAAGGTAAAAAGGGAGACCCAGTGGAAGCTGTGATACTTAAAATTACTTTTAACTTCATTTGTAAAAGTGAATCATCTCATGTTGTCTTTATTTTCTTTCAGGGTTTTATGATCATACATTTGTGATATGCCAGCACTTACTGGCAACATACTCACTGTCCTTTGTGTTAAATATTTTGGTTGTACAGTCACTTTGAAACTTGAAATAATATATGCGCACTGAACGAGCTTTATAACAAAAATATGTTTCCATCTTAAGTTCTTTGCCTTTTAGTGCAGAAAACTGTTCAATAATTTTAGATAAAATTTGAAAGCCCTGTCTAAAAGCATAACTGCATATTTACTAGTTATGACTTTAGACCGGTTTGAAATACTTTGCATTTAACTTTGAGGAAACAGAGAAGTTTAAAGAGCAATTACTATAATTTCATGACAGCTTTTTTCTGACGCTTATTTTACAATTAAAATTCTTGTTCACATTAATAACCTTACTGGCTCAAGTGTCACTTTTGTGTTTCAGCATGAATTAACCTAACATGGAAGAGTAATGTTGTAGATCATAAAGGTTTAGCACTTATTGAAATCACCGTTTTTATCCATACTGAGTTAAATTAAATCACAAATACTACAGAACAAACAGTGTTACTCTTCCAAAAACATTCTCAGTGATAGGATATAATTCTAACCTCTTGCCCCCTTGCAACTAAATCTCATGCATTGTAAGTCAGGTTTCTGTTCCTTTTTTGTCATAGAATAATGAAAGTCATGGGTTTACTTGAATAAAAAAGGTAGGTAGCTGCTCAGCATGCATGTCATTAAATACCTTTTCCCTGAATCGTGTGACAGGTATGGCAATTTCCTGGAATGTCTTTGGAAGATCTTGTATAATTAAGTTTAAATGGCTTTGGAGCCCTGTGTATTATAAAGGCAAAGGTGGGCGCTGCCACCTTTTTTTTTTTGGGTAACATTTTCCCCTACAAGAGAGCACAACTTTGGAAGGTATTTTGTCATGTACCTACTTTCTTGACCTTGTCCCCTAACGTTCTCCTTTTGCCTTAAGCTTGGTGCTTGTGCAGCCATTTGATAGACTGTAGTTTAATGTATTTATTTGATTGCAGTTGATATTTGCAAAGTGCTGCATAAGTTGTACAGTACCTTTTATATGTCATCCACTTAATCTGATTTTAAACAATACAACTGATAGATTGCTTCCATCTTGGCTACTCTGTAATGTCTCTCTCACTTCTCTGCTCCCTGGAAGTGCCTCTGTTTAGCACCGACCTACGAGCTGGCTGTGCAGACTGGACGAGTGGTTGAGAAGATGGGAAAACTCTGTGTCAACATCAGAGTTACATATGCCGTCCGAGGGAATAGAAGTATGTTTGACTCGCCTTTCTCCGTAGATATGGGACTAATCAATGTTAGTGTTGTATTATCTCATAGTTGTATTCTAGAGGCCCAGTCAGGACAGGGATCCCATTCTTGCTCCTAAGGGAATTCTGTTCCACAAATAAAAATTCTACACAGGATATTTTAAAATTCTGCAAATTATATTTGTCCGTAATTAGATGTGGAGGTTCCACATTGGCAACAGGCAGCATTAGGCCTCTGACTGCTTGTAGATGAGAGATCCCTCCCCAAGATAAAGGCTAACGTAACTTCTCCCTCCTCTTAGTTCGGAGAGGTGCCAGGATTGAAGAACAGATAATAATTGGAACTCCAGGGACTGTCCTCGACTGGTGTTTCAAATTGAAGCTTCTGGATGTGAAGAAGATCAGTGTGTTTGTGCTGGATGAAGCAGATGTTATGATAGATACCCAGGGCTTCTTAGACCAGAGTTTCCGTATTCAGAGGTAATATTCTCATTAGCCGTCAGAATGCTGAAGGCAGAGTGAACAGTGGTTTAATTGTCAAAATTCTCACTTTTTAACTGGCAAATCAGTTTAAAACTCTGTGTAACAGTTTTAGCTAAACCAGTGCTGAAAAAACTTTACCTAAAATTCTGCCCCAGACAGATGTACTTGAAGGGGAAGCTAGAGCGAGGCCTTCTTAAAGCATGAGTTAAAAAGTGGGTGAGTCCACCTTCCTTGCTTATAAGCTTTTCCTGTGAATTTGGTACTTTCTGAACATTCGGTCAAGAGGAAATTGGCTGCTCAAGAACCCTTATTTCAGTGTTTAAAATCAGCCTGGCACCTGCCAAATTCTGTTAGGATTGACGTGAATTTGTTTGAGTGTTAAAGGCAAGTGTGCTGCAAATTTCACATTTGAGGAAACTCTGACTTGGAAACCCACCTGAGCATTACTATTTTACCTGCTTTACTCACTCTAATGTTAACATGGCTATGTGTCCCAGTCTCTCCCAGGCTTGAGACCCTGAGCTACAGCCCACACACCACTGTATCACGGTAGCATTTGTGCTATTACTTTTAGTGTGCTAATCTGAGCCCTGCTAGTGGAAGTATGTGGACCCAGGCTGAAAGGCTGGCTATCGGATGCAGGTCATGCAGTGTAGACCTATCCTAAGAGCTTGTTTAACATTAGAGCAGGACCACTGACATCTTTTATCTTGAGGGATCTCTACTACTGATTGCACAGACAGATCACACTCTGATCACTTGTCACCTTAGATGGCTCTGTGGTGGATGGAAAAAAAACCCTTACTGATAAGGAAAGGCTTGTTGACTTGTGGCTGTTCTCCTGTAAGAATACCACACACTTTGAGCCTTTCTCTTGTAGAGCATTGTCAAAGGATTGTCAGATGCTCCTCTTCTCAGCAACCTTTGAGGATGCCGTGTTGCGGTTTGCTGAGCAGATCATCCCTGACCCCAACATAATTAAACTCCGCCGAGAGGAGATGACGTTGACCAATATCAGGCAGTACTACTTTTTGTGTGAGAACAAAGAAGCTAAGTACAAGGCCCTTTGCAATGTCTATGGGAGCATCACTGTTGGCCAAGCCATCATCTTCTGCCAGGTAAAGTTCTCCTGTTGCTGTTACTCACGCAAGAAGAGAGCCAAATTACTACTTTTTTTATAGATCATAGAGTAAAACTGACCTCTCCTTCAACACTGATGGCAACAGAAGAGAGAGTTGTATTATGGACAGTGCAAGACGTTTTGGTTTTTTGGTGGGAGGTGGAATGTAACTTGAGGATTACTGTTCTCAGTGCATGTTCTTCTACACTCAATGGGGCACACAGCCACTGCAGACCTTGGGACAAGGAGGGAGGGGAGCTCAGGTCCATGGCTGGCAGGGGCTAGGGCAGTCCAGCCTTTTGCACCACCCAGACTGTGGCACTGCCCCCCAGCTGTGCAGAGCAGTGCTGCCACAGGACTTCAGAGGGGTCCTGGGGCAGCTGCCTCCTTCCTTCCCCACTCCTGGTGGGCCTGTCTGCATCCTTCCTCCAGACTTTGCCTACCGTGACTCATTTTACCCTTGCAGGATATCTACATGGAGCGGGTCATCACCCTTCCAGCTGCAGTAGACAGAATTCACTGTCTTTGAGCTAGCACACCAAAAGTAGTACTGTGGCTACAGCAGCACAGACTAGTGGCCCAGGTGCAATCCCATCAGAGGTCGTGGGTACCAGTTCAGGTAGCTAGCCCACCCTGCCGCACAGCAAATTGTAGCATGCTACCTGAATCCAAGCTGGCAGAAGTCTGTCTACCTGAGCAGGGATCCACACTGCACAGCTGCACTGTAGGTGCTTTTCTGAGTTCTGTACTTGAACCTCTACCAGGAGTCCCAATTGCATCTTTGCTGGGTTCTCTAGTGACTCCTACATTAGTTTGCTGCAGGCTTCAGTGTACAGCGGACTCTGGCACCACGTGTCTCACTCTTGATTATCTGGGGTGTGCAATGCTCAAGACCCTAGTGTATGCTAAGAGCATGGAAGCACTCAACTGAGAGGTGCCGTTCATGAGCTCAGCGGCAGCTGGGCTCCTAAACTTCTGTTTGAGGAAAGAGAAGCAGGGGGCAGGCAGTGGCACCCAGGAGCACCAGGGGCTCTTCAAGCATCTTGGTGGCTGACCTGGGTCAGACTTTTATAGGATCTTTATTCCATTTCACGCCTGGCTGTGGTAATCTTTCAAAACTGGTGTAATTTCACATCTCTCTCGGCCATAGGCGAAGCGTGTTATCCCTGATCCCACAGCGATACCTACATTTAAGCCACATTACAGCTGATATTTATTCTGAGCATATGTGTCCCAAATGTGGTTTTTCACTATCTTTCACGTTCTTTGCTGTAGGATCCAGCCGGCCATGTGTGTTTGCTCTATACCAGGGCAGATTAAGAGTAATCAGCTGAACTTCACCCTCTGTGCTCATGAACATTTGGGGATATGTAATAAGTATGATGGCTGAAGGTGAGGGGGAAATATGTTTCTACACAGGGAGGTTTTATCTCTTGTACTTTCTTCCTGCATTTTTTAGACTCGTAGAAATGCAAAATGGCTGTCACTGGAACTAACGCGCGATGGCCACAAAGTGTCAGTCTTGAGTGGGGAGCTGACAGTTGAGCAACGGGCAGCTGTAATCCAGAGATTTCGTGATGGAAAGGAGAAGGTCCTTATCACTACTAACGTCTGTGCTAGAGGTATCGTCTTTGCGTTTGTTTCTCAAAGCCTGACAGTGTGGAGTGCCTTGTTTTTCCAGATGGCGTGCGCATGGAGCGCACAAGCCACTTACAGTTCCTGCATTTCATAATCCTTTCATGCTTCCCACCTCCACTTCACGTGCTGAAAACCTGCTGTGGAGTGCAGCAGATGATCACAGTAGTCCAAGAGCTGTCATCTGTCGCATATAAAGACCTAGTCATAAACTTTTTTTCTACGCTGTTGTCAGCTGCATTGTTGTTGGAATCCAGTGGTTACTTGGTCGGATTGGGGGGTCGGGGGTTGTGGCTTTCTAGTTCAACAATTGTTTGGCAGAGCTAATGCTGGTTCTTGTAGTTTGCAGAAGTGACACCAGATTTCTTATCCCTACCAAATCAAGTTAAGAAATGTAATTCTGTTTAATCCCTTTGGTATACAACACAGTGCCTGCTTCTCAGGATAGTGTTGTTTGCAGTGACTTTGACCAGTTATCTACACTAGCAAACACTTTCTAGCCATCGACACATTGGTACAAACACCCCGAGTTATGTTTTACACTACAGCTTCCACCAATAGTGAATTACAGTTACAAAATTACTAATGTGGACTCACTCAGCATATGCATGCTTTACAATTGCTGTGTCAGAAAGGTCAGCCTCAAGCAATACGGTATTCTGAGTGTGACAAGTCCCTTGTTGGTCCCCTGAAGGGTCCTGCACTTCCTGGCTTATTGATCCTATTGTAAATGAGATTTAAGGGCTGTAGCCTATTTCAGAGCCACCATCCAGTGTCTTTGCTCTTCATCTGGGAGTTCTGACCGTTTCTCACGCTTGCTTAGGTATCGATGTGAAACAGGTCACAATCGTTGTGAATTTCAACCTGCCGACAAACCAGTTGCAGTATCCAGACTTTGAGACCTACCTACACCGCATAGGGCGAACCGGTCGTTTTGGGAAGAAGGGTCTGGCCTTCAACATGGTAGAAAGATGCAACTTACCAGTGATACGCAGCATCGAAGAGCACTTCAGTGAGTACAGCGTCCCCATCACACCTGCGCTGCATGTACACAGTAGCAAAGTTCAAACCACTGATACCACACTAAACTCTGTATTGTTGTACATCCACACAACTATGTTAAAAATACATTAGTGAACGTTGCAAAGTCCAGCCCTCAAGTGAAGAAATGCCAAAAATGGGACTGCCTGTACACTAGGCCATGGTTGCACAGGCATTGGGATATTCCACGATGACATAAGATTGTACCACAAGATCCCTCCTCATTCAGTGCACAGAGTAGATGGTACTCGGTTGTGGAGCAGCTGTGCAGTATTTTGTCAGGGCTCAGCTTGTGGCCCCAGCCCTACCTGTATGCTATTTGAGCCTTGCTCTGAAAATGGCTTTTCAGTGGTGCTTCTCTCTTTAGCATCTATCTGCTCCACAAACGTTTATTTGTTTCGCGACTGTCCTTGGAGATGAATGGGGTATTATGCCCATTTTACAGGTAGGGAATTCAAGCATAGAGGGATTAAGGTCAAAAGTATCCATTTCTATGGGGTGACCCATTTGAAATACCTATAAGCCGATTATTTCAGAGTTTTTTCTTTTACCTCGTGTAGTACTTCATATGTTCAAAGCCCAGCTGCAACTGCAAGAGTTCTGTAAGTCAGACCAAGGGCACCGATGCTTAGGCTATGGCTCTCCAGCTGCAAGGGGCATTTTTGCAACACAAACATTAAAGCACTGAGGTTTAATTATTAACCAGCCAGGATGCCTTTACTGTGTTAACCAATTAAGTTATCTTCAGTTCTGTAAACCTGAGCGTAACTTTGAGATTGAGAAAACAGTTATTTAACAACAATAATACTTAGCATGTGGAACTCTTTATTTTCTAAGTGTTTCCAAACAATCCTAATTTCTGGAACATCCCATGAGGGGTCGGTTGGTAGGTGAGGTAAGATGATAAGGGCTGTAATTGGATCTATAAATCTAACCCCAGCTGCTGCTTTTAATTTAAACGCCAAATATGCACCGTGCACATATTGTAGCCTCACGTTGGCAGATGTCTTAATCCTGTTTACATTGTGCTTCCCCAAGTTTATTTGACTATCACTTAAAGCACCTGACTGGAAACACCATACTGAATGCTTGGTCAGAGATTTGCATCCAGAAACAAGGGCATGTTTTGCCACCCAAATGTCCAGTAGCGTTCTGCAGAATGGCTCCTAACTAGAATTGGTCTGTACCCCCTTTGAGAGTGTGAACTCTATTACCCGTTCCAGGGGTGCAGCAGTATCTTCAGTTTGGTAGGCGTGGGTGACTGACATCCCTAAAGACTGAGATCTTCTGTCCACAAGACAACTGTAGCATGGATAGCACCAGCAGAGCTCCCTTGTTCACTTCTGCTGCTGTATCACGTGCCAGCCTGGAGCACTGGCCTCTGCAGGAGGCTCTGCCTAGGCTGCCAGTTGTTCCAATAACCAGGGTGGTGTTTGCATCAGTGGTACTGATTTGGTTACTTACACGCACGCCTCATTCTGATACGGAACAGTGTGTAGTTGGTCCAGACCCTGGTGCGATCAGAAATAAGTTAAGCAAGTTACAGCCTCAGTTATGAGTGCCCCAGAGAAACTCGAGGGTCTCTGTTTTAAATTGTGAGTTGAGTTAAAATAAGCAGAGAAGAATTCAAAACGCCCATTAAGATGTGACTTTTTAGTAGCCAGAGAACCAGGAAGCACCTGAAGTGACCAAGCTGCTTCAGTGAACACCGGAATCACAGCTATGAACTGTGGTAGTTGCCATGGCATAGCTGCGTAAGTGGAACCTGTGCCTCTGTCCATTATTCGGATGTTTCAAAGTCTGTTCAGTGGTGGTTGTTAAGTGGATTCTACAGGAATTATTACAAATCGTGAACTTCAGTGAGATAAATATTGCACCTCGTATTTCGTAGTGTCTGTCAAATATTTGGCATTAGGTAATATTACAATTTAGAAGTTACAGTGAAGAATTGTAACTTGTGAAATAGGCTTCAGGTTCTAAAGATTTTTTTTTTAAATACCTCGTGCACGTGTTCTCTCTCTCGCGCTCTCTCCCCCTCTCCAAGAGAGCTAAAAATGTAACCGACTTCTGTGTCCCGTCCCCCACCCCACCCCCCGTGGGTGTCCAGACTATATTTGTGCTTTGCTGATGAAGTAGAGGCCTTGCTAGTTGAGTGCAGAGTAGAAAGTAACCCTTTTCTTGGTCTCATTTTTTCTTAGAGATCAAGATCAAGCAGTTGGACCCAGATGATATGGATGAGATTGAGAAGATTGAATATTAAGGAAACCAGAGGTACATGGAATCAGAGGGAGATTTTTCTCTAACCTTAGACTTCCATTTTTTTCTCTCTAAAAAACTGAAATAAACAGATTGCCATGTTTGGAAATGCCCTGTGGTCTGGCTGCTTTCACTCCTGTTAGCGGGAGAGCTTTGGCAGTGTTTTCCCTGCGTTATAGCTGGCCAGAGGGTAGTGTGTGTTCGATAAAGAAAAATTAAACTTATCCTCATGACCTCAAAATGGGCCGCATTTTCCCCTTCTGATGGACTGCTGTATTTTTGTACAGTGTGTCTTATTACCAAGCTATTTGGCAGGTGCAATAAAAAGCACACAAGGATATTCTCTCCCTTTGCTACTCCAATCCCATGGGACACCTCTATCAAACATAGACTTCCTGACACAAGTTGTTCAGCTGACTTAAACTGCCCACACAAAACTGACATCTGCGTGATAACTGACACCAGTAATTTATGTAGCTTGTTGCTAGAGGGCAACGGTTGCTTTCACAGTCATGGGTGAGGGAACACAGGATTTCCTGCAGAGGAGCACACTTCACATTTTAACCATCAGGCCTCACCTCTGCTCTCCTACCTGATATCAAATGTAAATAATACTCGTGCTTATTAACGTCCTTTTCACTAGATGGCAGCATAAGTTTGTAACATGTCCTGCCCTGTAGCTGTTACCATCCCATGCTTGGCATTTAACTTGGGAAACTACGTTTTCTTTTATTTCAGAAATACCATTTTGAGCCTGAAGTTAAAATTTGTTTTCACTCACCCACGATTCCCTCAGGCCAGAGAAAAGACAAACATTCCTGAGCCACAGAAAGCTCTAACCTTTGACCTTACCTCTTCAGGACTCTGAACAGGGGATGGAGTTATCTTTGGACTTAGCAAATGTTTTCTTTACACATTATCTCTCAAAGATACTTGAACTGTACAGGTGCTTTTTAGACCTTTGCGCTCTGTCCAGGATGTTAAAGAAATATTTACCCACTGCTTTACCTTTTCTGCTTCTTGTTAGATACGCTGACAGTGGAAAGTTTTGTTCTTCAAAATCAGTTTCTTTATAATTATTTCTTCTCTAATCAGTAATACTTAACGGTGGGGAGCTCAGTGCAAGGGCTGATCCGCTGGGTGGGAAGTAGCGTTGGACTCAGTATGTGGGTTCACTTCCCTGCTCTAGCACAGACATCTGTGGTACCTGGGGCAAGCTTAGCCTCCACATGCCTGAGATTCCCGATTTTAAAGTGACAGTAGCAGTGTTTCTGTACTTTACAGTGGTGGTCAGTGTTCCCTGTAAACCAAGCCCCTGCGGTTGCCCAGGAGAGTTTGGCAGAGCACTCACGAGGCAGCGTGTGTTTCCATTGGTGCACGTAATAAAACATTCTAGTCGCAGTGGTTAAAGTACTGGTCAGAGGGCAGCGTTTTGTGAGCAGTGTTGAAAGCCATTGTGAGATGTAGCAATCTGAGGCCTGGAGTTCTCTCCGAGGCCATCCCTCACTACTGCCATGTCTGTGCTTGTGCTATATCGTGCACTAGGTCGTGCCTGTGAGAGGTCCAGGATGCTGGCCAAGGCCGGGTATTGATCACTAGTCGCTACTTTTGCTTCTGCACTTTCAGGGTCTTAGCTGGGGAGATTGGGCCAGATTCTATGCAGTGAGATAGAACTGTTCTGCCTTGATCCCCTAGTGACAGCTGTTGAGTTTAGGCTTTTCATAGTGCTTATTGCCTGCATCTGCGAGCAGTGCGTAAAGCATAGACGCCCGTAGTGTTTTCTTATTGCTCTGAGTTTGGGTGTAGCTGGGACGTGGCACGTTTTGTCAGTGCTGTGGGAAGCAGGTTCTTTGCAGCTGGCATGCTAGGGTGTTAAAGACAGTATGAATTGGCTGGTGCACTTTATTGCAGAGTATTCTGGCTCCTGGCAATTTCGGGGACTTGAGCAAATAAACTTCTTTACGGGCTGTGGTTGTATCTTCTTGCATACTCTGCTCTTGTTGTCTGTTTCAAAGCAGGCCTTGGCTTCAAAAATTGGTGTGCAAATACTTCGTGTACTTCTCCATCCCCTATGTTGTATTAGACAGCTTGCAGGTGGATTGTTGAAGTCATCTAGTCAAATCTCAGTGATAGCACCGAAGGTCAGGTGCCTTGTCTGTGACTGTGTGGTGAATGCCCCCAGTGGTGGTGAACATGTCTGATCACAGGGATGCAGAGCAGACCTCCAGGGAATAGACTGTAACTAGCCTCTGAAGTCTCTGGTGAATGCTTCTTTGAAAAGCCTCTGCAAAAGTTTATGAAGGAAGACTAGAGAGTACAGAAAGGAGATAGTGAATACCTATCCCAGAGCTGTTGGGCTCATTTGATCCCTCAGAGAGGGGTGCCTTGTTAGTATTTATGGGTTGCCTGAAAATGCTAGTGTTTGCATGTCTGTCTTCCACTTCCAAGAATTTGCTGGTACTTAGAAGCAAAATTTCCTATGGCAGGTATCAAAGTAACATACCCCCACTGAGGGGTACAGATGCTACCTTTATTGGAATGTCCAGAAAGGCTGTCCCTTTTCTGCAACCCACTGTAGGAAGTGCCTTACCAACCTTGGCTTCAGCCCCGGGACATGTTTTGTCCCTCCTCTCTCTCCAGACCACATCTACAATAAAGTTGAATTAAAAATAATTACTAGGGAGTTGTGGTGCTGCTACGCTGCTGCCAAACAGTCCCTTAAAATGTGTGATTTGCTATTTGTTACTTTCAGGCTGAAGCACTTTTATTAGGTCAAAGTGTTGACAACGTTGTCATTTGCTGGCTCTGCCAACACCCCCTCCTTCGGCTTTTTCAAAATCTGACCTGTAAAGGCAGACAACCAGACTGGAGGTGTCTGGCACGGCATCAGCACGGAATGAATATGGGGAGATTTATGTTCTTCTTTCCAAAGCCCAGGGAAGCTGAGCTCACTAAAACAACAGTGTAAATGATCTCACTCTGCTGTCAAAACTAAACCGGCACTGCACTCCCGCGCTCAGCTCCCCAGAGAACAGGCTGCAGTGTTCACGTCTCCATCGCTTACGAGGAGGAGACTAACATGGCCGCCTCTCTGTTACATAGAGGTGGACTTATTTTACCTCTTTCCATGGAGACCTAGTTTTAGATGTAGAATAAGGAGCTAATCAGCACAAGCAGTAAATCCCTAACCCATGTCAGATGGGCTTTTGTGATTGCTCCCCAGCCTTGTAATAAAAGTTAATTTGAAAGTTGTGCTAAGGGGTGCCCTGTAAAAGATGAGCCCAGAGTGCCATTGCTAATCTCACTGTCTCATCAGAACCCATTCTCTTACTGCTTGGTGGAGCAAGAACAGACTCTCTGCACAGTGCTGCTGCTTGGACACACTAACGTGAGAAAGGAGGGCACAGCTGGAGGACACAGTTCAAATTCAGTGCACTACTTCCTCTTGCTGTGACTTACAGCAGCACGAGGGCTTGGCTGTGTCAGGAAAATGGGCAGTGCTTGGAAGGGGCTTGCTTCTCAGAAAGCCATAGGAAAGAGAGAGACAATCGATGGGCTGGTGAAAGGGGTTGGCTGCTGGTGTGTCTTCCCCCCAATTTGCACAGGGACAGTGCTGGCTGTTCCCCTTTGTTGGTGCACATGAGGGAAAAGTGCACTGTTTGCTTCATTCCTCTCTGGCTGCAGAGTGCAGGGGGCAGATGAACCTGGACCTGCCGCAGCCGGGGGACGTGTACCCTGCCCCCACCTGTGCCCACTGGACCCACAGTGGCCATGGAGAAGTACTACTCATGGCCCCAAGCTGCTGCAGGGAGAGCAGGTTGGAGTAGTTCTCTCTGTGAGGCAGCCTGCATCCAGCCCCCGCCCCCAGAGAAATGATTTCACTGAGGAATGGACGTTCTCATTTTATTTTCCACTGAACAAAAACAAAGTAAGGGCCTGCACAGCGGTGGGTGAGCCTTCCTGTATTTCATATAACGAGGGCTGAAAACCAGCTGTAATCTCGCAGGTCAACAGTGTCTTCTGTCTTGCACCTTTGGCTAAGTTTTAAGGCACCCAAAACCTGACGTAATTTCTCTGATGCTCCTCACGTTGACGGAAGTGGCTCGGTCCATTTGAACGTCTGAGAGGAGTCCTTCCTCCCCAGCCTGTGGAAGGGATTGCTTGGTTAGGTGATATGCTGCTTGTTTGCTGCCCAAGCAGGCAGGAAGCTGGGTGCCTCTGACTTTCTGTGTGCTGCGCTCCTTTGCCCTAGTGAGCACAGACTCAAGGTCAGTGGCCCGATGAAGCTGTCCACGCAGCTGCCCCTCACTACGGAGAGATCCCTTGGCCGCATCGCCCCGCCACAGGCAAGAGTTTCGATGGTCACGTGGTTAAATGACCAAGGGCAAGCTGAGTGCTGCCTTTGACAAGACCTCCTGTGGCCAGTGAGACTGAGCTTCATACATGTTCAGTGCCTGCAGGTGTCTACACACACACAAGCCCCTGGTTGGCCCATCCCAGCCACCTCAGGCTTGTGGACTTCCCGCTCTGGGACTGCGCCATTGTCGTATAGCTTCTGGCTGGAGCCCAGGCTTGGAGACCCTCCCAGCCTGCAGTGTTCTAGTGCCTGGGTGCCAGCTGTTGAGGTAGTTGAATTCCGCACCAGGCTCCCCCAGGTGGTGTGGAATGCCCATCACTGGAGGGCTGTGAACACGGGTTGGACAAAGCAGGGTTAGTTAGTTTCACCCTAGTCGTGGGTCAATGGGGTCGAACTATGTGACCTCTCACGTTCCTCTGCACCCCAGGCAATACTCCAGGCTTTCCCAAAGGCAGGCTGTGATACGTGTGGCATCTGCTGCTGGAACACACTAGCCCCTGGCCCTGGTAAAGCATAGCTCTGTCTTCCGTGTAGACACCAGAGCATCACCTCTCATTGTGCAGACCAGTGTGACTTGTGCATGGGGCGATCGCTGCTGCCACACAGGGTGGAACAACCAGAGCAGAGCCTGGAAAAGGGGAGGGAATTGTCAAGTGTTGCTGAAACTTGTCATCTCTCTGACCAGCGCTCGTTTCCAGATGCGCTTGTTCCTGTATCTGGGGAGGGCCTACCTTCTTCAGCAGCTACCTAGAGGCTGCTGAGATACAGTACAGGGCTTGCCCAAGCCCTTCTCTGACCACGGTTCAGTGTTACACTGGAGTTTTTCCCAGGATTAAGTCCGAGTCCTGTTGTGCTGTTTTCAAAGAGTCTTTGGCTGAGGTGCCGAGATCTGATGTGGCCAGGCCTGAGGGTGTGAACGCTGTTGGGAAGTTAGGCTCTGGCAGGCCCAGAACCGTGATACTTTTGGCTGTGACCTACTGGACCAAATGCAACTAGTCAGATAGCGTCAGCTGGCTTCCTTACTTCAGTTGAGAGCTGGCTTATGGCCAATAGCCTTGGTTAGGGAGACTGGTCTGTGTATGGACCTTAAAGCAGCTGCCAGTACATTGCCTTTGATTGCTGCGAGGGGCCAGGGCTCCTTGCTGTCACATCCTCTCCTCTGCTCCACCTGCTGCCTGGGGCCTATGCGGAGTAGCATCTCCGGTCTGCTCTCTGCCTGGCTCAGAGCAGCACGTCCCTGCCTTCCCCCGTGGTGATGGCTGAGGCGTATGCAGCTAAACCGGAGGTGGGCGGCAGGGCGGGGATGATAAACAACAGTTTGTGTTTCCCTAGAGTTAGTGCAGAACATTGGAACCAGCTGCAGGGCTGTCCCGGAAAGCGGGAGCGGCTCTCTGAGCCAGACGGGGTGGCTGACCTTCCTGGAGCTGAGAGCCCAGCGCTTTGGCCTGGAGGGCCGTGTGGCTGAGCCACTGCGGTAAGTTGTTCCCAGCTGGCGCTGTCCAGGAGCAGTTGTATTGACTTTCTGTAGGGATCCCACTGGAATTGACAGCGACTGGCTCCAGATGCTGTGGCTTAAGGAAAGAGACGCGCTAATGAGAGGAACGAAGGGTCCTGTGGCACCTTACAGACTAACAGAAAAGTTTTGAGCATGAGCACTCCTGAGCACAGACTCACTTCATCAGATGCTGGTCTTGGAAGTCTGCAGGGCCAGGTATAAATAAGCCAGAGCAAGGGTGGGGATGACGAGGTTAGCTCAGTCAGCGAGGGTGAGGCTCACTGCCAGCAGTTGGTCTGGAGGTGCTAATGAGAGGTGGTGCCTTGGGCTCAGTGTGGAGTGAAGCACTGGCAGCCCTGACCCGTGCAGGGAGGCTGGCTCCCTCATTCGGAGCAGCTGCCCTCCGTTCCCTTCGCCACCCCCTGGTGAGCTAAGGGAGCTCCCTCTGGGGCGACTCCACGGGAGCGAACTTCCCCTTCCGCCGGGGCTGCCTGCGGTGCTGTATGAGTGCTGGTGCGTTCCTGGCCTTGCTCACCATGCTGTCTGATCTCATGGGTGTTCATGCACGTCACTGTCCCGGGGAGGCAGGGCAGGGAGGTTACGGGAATTGTCCAGTCACAGAGCTGGGCCCTGAGCCCGTTTCTCTTCTGTCCACGTGTTCTCTGGCCCCTACAACCCACCCCGGTGGGCTGGGATAAATTTTGTGGTGTGCACCACCAGAAGGAACACACACTGGTGGCTGTAGCCACTGCGGGTGCTCCCTTAATCAGCTGGCCAGCGCCTGAATCTCCCCGCTAGCTGCGCACTGGGGAGGTGGCCCAGGAGACACTGACCACGGTCCCCTTGGGAGGGGTGGCTCTATGCTGCCCTCCTTTGAGAGAGGGGAAATTGAGGGTCTGTCAGTGCAGCCCGTGGGGAATTAATCACAATGTAAGTCCAGAGAACCCCAAAGGACTGGTGGAGTCGCTCCTCGTACAACCAGGATTCGGCCGTGGGGCTCTAAAAGAAGCCTGGGGATGATGTAGCAAAGCTGCTGCTCGCTGTGGATAATTGACTTGCACCAGAGCAGCCCTGTTTGAGCACTTCTCCAGCTGCTGTGGCCGAGCTCAGGAAAATCGTGTAGCACTATCAAGTCCAATGAGGGCACCAACCAACAGCATCCAAACGGCTCAGCCACGTGACGCTCGAGTATATCGGACCCCTCAGTGCCTTGGCTTAGTAAACACACTGAGCTGAGAAAACACACTTGATAGCTGTGGGCGATTGTGTTACTGGATTGCCGTCACCCCCAGTATAGGTAGTGATGCACCCGGAAGGCATCACTCCCCTGCAGAGACCTGGAAAAGTCTCATTTCTGGAGTCCTAACGGGACACGGGAAATCTGCACAGAGTGACAGGCTCAGAGACACACTGCTCTCATTTGTGCCTGGTGCTGGAATCCTGCCGTACCCGTGGGAGCTGCCCGTGACTGGTGGGAGCTACTTGCTGCCTGGCCAGTCCCAGGGATGGACTGAGAGCACCTGGCTGTCGGGATCTGTGTCCTACCAGTGAGAGCTGCAGGCCCGGGGCCTTACATGACCCCAGCAAGTGCTGGAAGGTTCCGCTGCTTGAGGCGCGCTCGGTGATGAGTGGTGGGAGGGGAGCGGGCTAGGCTGGGGTGATGGACTAGACCAGAGATGTGAATGGTTCTGTCTCCAGCAAGGGGGGCAACAGCAGGTCCCCCCATCTCTGCAACCACAGTGACCACCCCAAGTCTATTGTAGGGGCTGCTTGGCACTAGGCTCATCGCTGCCTTGCCCAGGTTAGAGTGCAGTAGCCTGATGCTCTCTGGTAACTGGGCCAGGGTCAGGAGGAGGAGGAGGAGGATTCTTCCCTTCCGCAGTTGTCACAGTCCAGGCATTTCTCTAGTGCTCACGCAAATCTGTGGGCCTTGATGGGGCAAACTTGCAGCTGCCACCGCTCCAGCATCCTCTTGCAGCTGCTGAGTTGATGGCAGGCAGCTGAGCTGTAACGCAAGTGTCTGCCTGCAGCCAGTGCCGCTTAGGCAGGGTTGGTGTGGTAGAGCAGGGACTGTCTTGCACAGACCCGAGCCTGCGCAGACTGATGAATAAGTTAGGTACCAGATGGTCGCAGGCTTGAGCTGTTCTGTGCACTGCTGGCCAAGTTCCTTCTGAGCCTCCCTACCCACTGCTCCCTGGATGCATGTCAGAGGGACATTTGGTCTGCCTGCGTCCCTGTCTGTCGTGCAGATTGTTCTGATGCTGTTCTAGGAATGTTGCTTAGCTTACTCCAGACTCATCCTGGGGTGAAGGAGAGCAGAGCAGTCACCCTGGCGCTCGTAAGACACATTGAGGCAGGTGCACGAGTGAGTGAGTCTGTGCTCAAGGAGAAGTTGGGGGGAGGGAGTATCTAGCAGAGCCCTGCAGGGCTCGGTCCTGGCTCCAATGTTGTTCGATATTTGCACAGGTGACTTGGATAACGAAGTATCGGAGGGGGAGCTGTGTTAGTCTGGATCTGTAACAGCAACGAAGGGTCCTGTGGCACCTTATAGACTAAGAGAAAAGTTTTGAGCATGAGCTTTCGTGAGCACAGACTCACTTCATCAGATGCTGGTCTTGGAAATCTGCAGGGCCAGGTATAAATAAGCCAGAGCAAGGGTGGGGATAACAAGGTTAGCTCAGTCAGCAAGGGTGAGGCTGACTGCCAGCAGCTGATCTGGAGGTGTGAACACCAAGGGAGGGGAAGATCGCTACGCCTACCTTCATGCCTCCAGCTTCCATCCCAGACACACCACGCGGTCCATTGTCTACAGCCAAGCACTAAGATACAACCGCATTTGCTCCAACCCCTCCGACAGAGACACACCGACAGGATCTCTACCAAGCACTCTTGAAACTGCAATACCCACCTGAGGAAGTGAAAAAACAGATCAACAGAGCCAGACGTGTGCCACGAAGCCTCGTACTACAGGACAAGCCCAAGAGAGAAACCAACAGAACACCACTAGCCATCACCTACAGTCCTCAGCTAAAACCTCTACAGCGCATCATCAGGGATTTACAACCCATCCTGGACAATGATTCCCCACTTTCACAGGCCTTGGGAGGCAGACCAGTCCTTGCCCACAGACAACCTGCTAACCTGAAGCAAATCCTAACCAGCAACTATACACCACACCACAGTCACTCTAACTCAGGGACCCATCCATGCAACAAACCTCTTTGCCAGCTCTGCCCACATATACACACCAGCAACACCATTACAGGACCTAACCAGATCAGCCACACCATCGTGGGCTCATTCAGCTGCACGTCTACCAATATAATTTATGCCATCATGTGCCAGCAATGCCCCTCTGCTATATACATCGGACAAACTGGACAGTCTCTACGTAAAAGAATAAACGCACACAAATCAGACATCAGAAATGGCAATATACAAAAACCTGTAGGAGAGCACTTCAATCTCCCAGGCCACACAGTAGCAGACTTAAAAGTAGCCATCCTACAGCAAAGAAATTTCAGGACCAGACTCCAAAGAGAAATTGCTGAGCTACAATTCATCTGCAAAGTCGATGCCCTCAGCTCTGGCTTAAACAAAGACTGCACATGGCTGGCTAAATACAGAAGCAGCTTCCCCTCCCTTGGCGTTCACACCTCCAGATCAACTGCTGGTAGTAAGCCTCACCCTTGCTGACTGAGCTAACCTTGTTATCCCCACCCTTGCTCTGGCTTATTTATACCTGGCCCTGCAGATTTCCAAGACCAGCATCTGATGAAGTGAGTCTGTGCTCACGAAAGCTCATGCTCAAAACTTTTCTCTTAGTCTATAAGGTGCCCCAGGACCCTTTGTTGGATAACGAAGCGAAGCGTCTGCTTGTAATACTTGCAGATGACACCAAGCTGGTTGCGAGCACTTCAGGGACCAGAGTGAAAATCCAAAACAACTTTGACCAGTGAAGGATTGGCCTGAATTCAGTAGGATGAGATTCTGTAATAACTAGTGCAAAGTACACCCTTTAGGAAAGGCATGTCAAATGTGGAACTACTGCAGGGGGGGACCTGGCCAGGTGGCAGAGCTGCTGGAAAGGACCGGGGCTAGTGATCCCAGACCGACCCCACTCAGCAGTGTGAGGCAGGGCTGAGGCAGGTAATTTTCTGGGGTTTATTAGCAGGAGTATTGTACGCAAAACCCAGGAGGTAATCGTCCCACTTGACTCAGCTGGAGCACAGCAACCCGTGCCGGGAGCCGCACATCACAAAAAACATGGACAAATTGGCAAGAGGAGCAGCACAGCTGCTCAAAGGTTTGGAAACGCCGACCTCGGAGGAAAGGTTAAAAACAAACCTGGGCTGTGCTGACTCTGGAGAAAAGAGACTTGCAGGCTGGGGAGCAGTCACAGATGGAGGGCAAAGACCTGTGGTGGTCTGTATTCCCTGAGCACAAGGCAGGCAGCCGGCGCGAGGGAGGGCTGGGTTTGGTATTGGGAAACCATTACCACTTCTCAAGCAGGTGGGATGTGGGAGAGGTGACCCAGAGAGCTTGTGAAATCCCAGGGTCAGTGTTCTTCGGAGCGGGCTAAACAAACCCTGCTTAGGGACAGTCTAGGTGGCTTGGTCCTGCTCAGTGCACGGGCTGGGCTTGGTGGCCTCTCAAGGCCCCCTCCCAGCCTTCCTGCTCTGACTCTACAGTTTTAAAACCTCAAACTTTGCAGCATGCAGACCCAGTTCCTGCCTCACAGCATCCTGGGCCCTGGCTGTATCTGCGCGGTGGAAACAGGATCCCCACCTTCAGGCCCAAAGCTTGGCTTGTGTTTCAGCTCAGCCACACCCGGAGCCACTCCACTCAAGCCAGCAGATTGGCAGCTTTAGAGGGGAATCGGGCTCTTTGCAAGTGTTGAGTGGGTAAGCATTTAGTCTGGCTGTAAGCACTGGGTCCCCCGAAAGATGTTGCTTACAACCTTTTCTGCTCCCCACGTCCGGGTGTGTGTCATGGGGATGGAATTCTCTGACTTGCTGGCTTGGGGGCCTTCACGTCAGGGGGTTGGGAAGTACTTCTGCCTCCCAACAGACTACAGCATGGGAGCTGCAAACTCTCCTGTGTAGAGCAGGGCTGAGAGCAGCCCGCCTGAGCATCCCTACTAGCACAAGGCAGGGCACGCAGCTCAGCGCTTGCCAATGTCCCTGCAATAACAAACCAGTGCTCATGACTCAGCCTCCAGAGTAAGCCAGTTTGCACAAGCAGAGAGAGAAGTGTTGGGTGGGGAGGGGGTTGCTGAAAGATTTCCGTCTCGCATTCCTGGTGGTGTTACCGCTAACAGTGAAGACAGGAGGAATTTTATAATTATGCAGTTGCTTTGGCACGGTCCTTTAGGCCATGATCCTATCTGAGTGATCTCACTCCTGTACTGATTGCAGACAAAGCGGAGCGCGGTTTCCAACCACTGACAGAGGCGCCTTTAGGGAAGCAGACACACCTCAGCAAGACAGATGACTTCTCTCTCTACTGCTTAATTAACTCCAGGGGATGAGCCGCCCAGATTGAATTGGAAATCTGAACAAGACCATGACGGTGTCCAGGGAAACCCCGGTTATGGATGGAGACAGACACAATGAGCGATCTGTCTCAGTCTTGTGAAGGAGCTGCTCGCACCAGGGCAGCCTGGGCATAGTCTAACCCTGTACCACAGCATCACTTCACTTTGATGGCTAGAGATGCGTCTCAACCAACCCCTGAATCCAGACCGCCAGAACCATTGGAAACTGGGAACCTCCACAGATGCCAAGGCTGGAAGGGACGGCTGGGATCACCCAGTCTGACCTGCTGAAGAGCATCTCCGAGGAGGTTGCCCAAGCTTGTGCCTATTTTCATTACTTTACAGATAATAAATAACAGCATTGACAACCCAGGCCTGTGCAGCCCCATCTGAAGGGTGCAAGGTATATGTTGCTCCGATCCAACCTCTTACCATCCAGTCTGAGCTGCAAATTGCCCTGGCTCACTAACCACAGTGCAGGTTGCACCCCCCAGGTCTGGCACCTCAGGACCTGGGCAGGCCTGAACCAGAGTTTGCTGGACCAGTGTGTCTTGGATTGCAGGGGTTCCACCTCTATACAGTAGTTCAGCCCAGCTGCACAGCTAGGGTAACAACCCTCCCAGCGTAAGGTGAGCCCTTCTGTAAGGGGGCCCATGTTTGCTGAGGCTGAATTCCGACAATCTGAAGGACCACCCCTCGCTGGTTACTTAAGCCCAGATCAAGGTGTGCCTTCATGCCTCTCCGGATCTGAGAGAAAAGGTGGGTGTGCAAATAGATTTTCCTGGAGCAGCCGCTGTAGGAGAATGGGACGAGCTTCCCAGCTTCACTGAGCTCTGTTCTGGAACTCACAAGCTTCTTCCTTCTGCCACCAGCACACAATCTGGTAAGAGATCTTCGCTGTCTCAGCATGGCTGTCTCATCGCCTGGCACCAGCACTGCTACTACCACTCTGTGAACACCACTGGGCGGGGCTGGGCCGCCCTGCTTGGAGTTTTCAGGGGCCTGCTGGCACCTTGCCCTGCTCTACTGGGGACCCCAGAGTTGGAGGGAGCAGCTAAAATATTTTTTTTCTAGTTTTCTTACCAGATGCCAAAACCTTTCCACGCAATAGACTAATTAGTCGTCTTCCCCATGCAAGTGTCTACTGCAGAGCAGAGGAAGCAGGAAATTGACATCCCTGCTCCAGGCTTGGTCCTGTCTGTGTATGTAGCAGGAAGCTCTGGCTTATCCTTTTTTAATTCCCCAAGTCAAGTGTTTCTCCTCATTTACACCAGTAACTCAACTGGCCCTTGTCCTTGGCAGTGGTTATATCCAGTTCAGATCACTGTGCTCAGTGCTGGTCTTTGCTTATAAAGCACAGTGCTGTCTGCTCTGCTGGGGGACTGTAAATCCTGCAGCGCTTCTTGAGCTTCAGAGTTCACCCTTCCCCACTCTTGTTCTCCATGGCCATTTTCTCTTGCCCTGCACCCCAGATGTGGCTGCAGTCCACTGATGCGCGATAGGCTCCGTGGGTATGTAAAGCTGCAGTTGTCAATCAGTGTGCCATGAGGGTTTTCCAAGGGGGCGTTTCTTCGATTTCCCCTCTCTGTGGCTTTTTGCAAGGCTGCCTGAGTCCCAGCTGGAGTGGGGTTCGACAATTCCGCCCCACCCCATACACACGGTGGCTCTTTGCAGAACCGACGTGCAGGGAAGTAGTGACCCCTCAGGACCCTGTTCGTTCTGGGAGGCAGCTGAAACGAGCTGGTGGGGAGCCTGTCCCCGCTCCCTGCTGTGGCAAGCAGGAGGGACAGAGCCTGTTGGAGATGGAATGTGGTTTAAATGCCGTGTCCTGGCTCCAAGGGGCTGGCGGGGAGGGGAGCCGCTTTTGACCGTTACTCCATTACTCAGTACCCCTCGCACGGTGCTGAGCAGGTTGAAAATGTGTCTGTGCTCGCTGTGGAAGATGGTGTGTTCTGTGGTGGATGCCAGGCCAATGGGCCCAAGGTGGAAGACATAGGGTGGGAGGATTTGGCTTGGCTCTGGCTGCAGCTGGAAGGGATTCCTCGCAGGTAGGCTCCCATTTAGTGTTACCAGGCATAATTCTTCGGTAATGAGCAATTAATTCTCATTAAGATCTGGGCTGTGGAAGAGAGTTGGGGCTGGCGATGAGAAATTGCAGGTAATTGTACTCTGTTTGCCTTGGCCCAGCTCCCATTGCCTGTTCCGCCTAATTGTCATCATTTAGTCATTTGTTGCCATGGTTATTGCAGAGCCTTGCCCTTAGCCAAGTCTTCCAGCACAAGCTCACACGAGGCACTGTGTACAAGCTTGTCTCCTTCCCCTGAGCCCTGCCAAGCCCTGCTGGGAACAGCCACGCTGCCCTTCCCGGGACCACTCGCCTACCTTCAGGCTGGGGCAGCACTGGCAAGCCCGAGTCCTCGTGGGGGGACTTTGGCCTTGTGTTTGGGGCTTGCCGGTGGGGATGTGGGTGCTGGGGAACGGGATGCAGGGTGTGAAGGAACACGGACTTGCTGGGGAGAGGCTCAGGGAGTTTGCTGGGTTCAGCTGGTCACTGAAGACCTGCCTCCAGCTGTATAGGCCTGGGCACTGTCTAGCACTTCACAAACGCACTAGTCTGGGTTTTGCTGTGATCAAGGGGCTAGGCTGGTTCTCACCTCCCAGGCCTATATACGGTGTATTGAACCAGAACACTGTCCTGGATCTCACCACCCCATGCACATGACATTCACGGGCTGATTTGCCCTGCCAGCTTGTGTGCCAGAGCAAGACAAGCCCTGGCTATGGCTTTCACCTGTGCAAACCAGGAGTCTCTTGCACAAGCAAGTGAGGTGTTGTGCACAAATTTCTGCTCATCTCAAGGCAAAGCTGGTGCTGGCGAAAGCAAGGCTTGTGGCTGCAGCGTGGGCCTGGCTCATGGTCTGCATCTGCATCCACGTTGTTTTTTCATCCTCTGAGTTTCTGCTCCCATCATAAATGAAAAACCCCCAGCCCCCTCCAGTCCTGGAGGATGGGTGTCCTCCCACACAAGGCTGAGGCTCCCCATCTAACCCAGCCAAGGGTTTCGCCCTTGGCTGGCTAGAAAGAGCTGTGTCTTGGGGCTGCTCTAACTTACACTTTGCTTCCCAGGACCTCTTATGGTAGGCAGGAGTAACTGCAGTGCAGCACACTCAGCTACAGCCCTGATGTGCAGGATTCCCTGGGCCAGAGGCTGGGAGCAGGGCCAGTGTAGCACCCTCATGCCAGTCCTGCATTAGCCTGGGGAATTCACAGGGATGGCTTCTGCTCACTTGGAGTCCCATATTTACTGCCTCAGAGGTACCAAGCATCTTCGTGTCCCCAAGAACTAGGTTTGGCTGCCCAAGTGGCTGAGCGGCAGGAGGACCTACCTCTAGGCATGCACCACAGTAGCAGTTCCAGGGCTCGTGCAGCTGGGTAGAGGGCCCAGCTCAGAGCCTCAACTCTTCTTTGCAGCTGGCTGGCCAGCCCTGCATGAGGGTGACGTGCAGCAGGGGAGGTGGCCCCATGGCCTGTTTGTGCCATCCCCTTGTGTGAGCCCAAAAGAAAAGGCCTTAGGAACGTGTGTGACAGTGGGTAGGACGCAGCTGTGGTAGCAAAGCGAGGTGCTCTGGGCGTTCTCTGGGGCCTTAATGGAACTCCTAAGGTCAGCGTGAATTTTGGAAGCCCCTGGGGACTCATTCAGTAGCTCAGGTCAAGCACTGGAGAGGTTTGGCCTTCACTGCCCGGGGCTGCAGGCTCCCCACCTGCACCATGGGGCTGCAATGCAGACCAGCGCAAGGCACGCTGCAGACAAGGCTGGATGAGCCACCGGGATGATTCTTGGTACCCGGACACCCCTGCAGGCTGTGACCCAAACCTACCGCCAGACTCTGCTGTGGTTCCAGCTGGAATTCCTCCCTGCTGCCTGACTGTGCCTTTGGAGGGCAGCTGCATAACACCTCACATGCACGTTCAATAGCCTCCTGGTTTGCACAAGCCTCAGCCCTGGAACTGAAATAGAGCACAGATGGGGTAAGCTGCTGCCACTCTGCGGCTGTGGAGCAGAGGTGTCCAGCTGCTAAGTGCTCTGGGGGCTCCCAAAGGCCGCAGGTGGCCCTGGCCAAATGACTCACCAAACCACCAAAGGAAGAAGTGACGACATTCGTTAAAATGCCGCTAGACGTGGAAAAGAACACAGCGGGGGTGGGGTGCATGTTAATAATTGGAGTCTGCTTGTTTTGGGGCAATTAATGGTTTTATTCACCATACAGTAAAAGCCAGCTGGGTTGTAATGTCTGTATTTCCTAGTCACTGCACCTGCCTTCCAGGAACGCCGTCCTGGGCCTGGGTTCCCAGCCAGCACTCCCAGGGGGCTCCGGTGTAGGGCCCCTTCCTGCAGCCTGGCTGGCAATGCTGTGCGTACGTGATCAGCGTGCGTGCGTGGTGTTGTGCACAGGGTGTGCGCATCCCCAGTCCAGCAGCGGCCTGACATGCCAAGGGCCGGGATTCAGACAGGAGCAGGTGGCGAGCTGCCCTAAGGGATGAGAGGACAGAGAAAAAGGAGGTGGCGCTTTGACTGGTGCTGCACCACTAGAGCATGTATGCAGGAGTGGCTGGAGGGGCATGTTAGGAGGCCAGTGGATGAGGCTCACAGGCCATGGGGCATCAGGGAAGAGGGTGAAGGGAGGGGTGGAGGTGGCAAGATGGGGAGTGAGCTGAGCCCGGAGAGGACAAAGAGCATGGAGCTGGCCAGGGCTGAGGCAGCAGCAGCAGCGGGAGGTTTGGCTCTGGGGCCGGGAGCAGAGAGAACTGGGTGGGAAGATTTGGAGCAGGGATGGGGTGGTGCCAGGGCCTGGGGCTGCAGCCTTGTCCTGGGCAGATGGGATTCAGGTGAGATGGGCAGCGCTGTCAGAGAACGGGAGGTTACAGCACCCCAGGGCTGTACAATGCCGCCCAGCCAATGGCTTGGCAGAGGGATGGAGCCGAGAACAACTGAGGAAGTGACTCTCCAGGAGTTTGAAGGCCACATGCTTCATGGAGCCCACCACCAAGCACACCGGATACTGCGCTAGCAAACAGGTATATCTGTGGGCACTGTGGGAACGGGATGGGATGAATCTCTTCTCACCAGCCCAGGTATCACACCAGCTTCCCTCCAGTACTGTCACCAGGGTGAGGGAGAGGGAGAGTCAGGCTGAATCTCCCCATTCAGAGCACCTGGAGCACAGGGGTGAGGCAGGAAAGGATCCAGAACGAGTGTGTTCTGTAACCTCATGAGATTATCTTACTGACCAGAAATAAGAGAGAGCCGTGGGGCTGGGATTTCAGGGAGGCCAGAGGCTGCATATCCAGCTAGAAACATCCCTCTCTGTGGGCTCAAATAGCCCAGAGTGCTGAGGGGGTTGAAATCAGAGCTGGATGTTACAGCCTAGGCCCATCTCCAGGGCAAATAGGACATCGGGGAGAAGACAAATGGAGGAGCAGGTCGGATGCCTGGAATGTAACACAGGTGGGGGTTTGGGGCTGCTGAGTGGAACGAGCGGGCTCAGGTAAGCCCGACCACTGCTGCCGACGCCGCAGGGATGTCAGGGCGCCCTGCCTGAGGCCAAGAGGCTCGCAGTTGTCTCCCACTCACCCCAGTGTGAATGCTAGACTGAGATGGCGTGTTTGCTCCGTCCTGCCTGAGCACACCAGTTGTTGATCTGATGCTTGGGCCTGGCGGATGGCCTGACGCCCTGAGTGGTGGCCCAATCTACGTTGCCTGCGGGCCAGGATAGGTGGAAGGACTCTGCCTGCCAGGTCACGCTCCCATGGTGTGGGTTCAGCCTTCAGAGAGAAGTTCACAAAGGGGCATAAGCTCCCCACTTACCATGCCTGAGCAGCCCCCCGGGGCGTGCGCCCCATGACACACAGGTTAAGGTGAGGGAGCAGTAAAGAGTAAGTGACTAGCTCTGACAGTGAATGGCCTCGGTGCGGGGGGGGTTCACAACTGAAGGGTGGCAGCACAAGGGAAGGGGCTGTGTTGTGTGCTGACAGGGCACAGGCGTGAGCGTGAGCACCACGTGCCTGGGCTGTAACTGCCCAGCCTGGTGTGGACACGGCCCAGGACAGGAACACAACCCTCTGTCCCACCGGCTTCACTTGAATGGGAGCCGGTGTCACAGTCTGGAACTGCCCATCTCCCGGGTGGGAGTGTCACTCTGCCAGCCCCAGAGTAGCCCAGAGCCGGGGCGGACCCGGGAACGGAGGCAGACGAGAGGGTGGAGTGTGCTGGGCCCTGCCTGGCTAATGGGCGGCTCCTCTCCAGTCCAGCCGCACTGTGCGGTCGTGCTGGGAGCCACCTGGCACTCGGGTGAGCGCCTCAGGGTTACTGCTGCTCTGTGCTCTCAGCGGCTGGAGCGTGGGCTCAGGTGCTGCCACCACACGCTGGTGCTCTCTCTCCTGGGGAGCAGGCCAGGCGCGTGCAAACAGTGACCAAGCGGAGGCAGAGTGGAGCTGCTCCTTGGCCAACCACCACCTACTGCTTTCCACCACCACACACTCAGTGTGGGGGCCCATCCCACACACCAGCTTCCCAGTTCTGTGCCATGGCCACACCTGTACTGTCATAGTGTTTAAAGCCAGATGGGATCACTGATCTCTGACCTGGTCATCACAGGCCACCACCTTCTCTCCAGGGACTCCCCACCAAGCCCAACCACTCCAGTTACACAAAACATTTCCAGCCAGCAGACACCACAGGTGTCTGCCCCAGGCTGAGAGCGAAGCCAAGGCCTCTGCAGTGCCAGGAAGCTGATTAGCTGGGAAAAGCCATGACAACCCCCACCCAGCCATCCAAGCTGTGGAGGAAGATGAAAACCCTTCAAGGGCCCAGCCACTCTGACCTGGGGATTCCTCCCTCACCTGCAATCTGGCCATCCCTTAGACCCTCAGCATGTGACAAAACATGCGCCAGCACCTGTCAGGCTTTTCTGTATCACCTCAGAGCCCTGGCCTCGCCCAAACGTTGTTCTTCTGGCTCTAGCTGTGGCAGAACTTCAGTGCTTCAAAGCAGCCCTGCATTGCGGGTGTGGGGGGGTGTGGGGGGGTGTGTGTGTGCGCACGCACGTACACTATGGGGTTGGGGGGAATGTCTTACCTGACCTGAAGGTGACCAGGTGAAGCCGTGAAATGAGAGTAGACTGTAAGAGCAAAGTTGCAGATGCTATGGGCATGTTGGGTACCTGAAATTCACCAAAGCCCAGGAGGGACGCTGAATGGGGGAGTAACAGAGGCTAAGGATCATGAGACCATCTAGCTTAACGCCTACACTGGGCAGCTGCAGAACTTCCCCAGAGGCGGGTCAAATGTTGGATGGGCCTAGCCAGACCGTGGCACCTCCTCCACGAGGACCTAAGGCGACTGGAGACACTAGGTATCTAATCCGCTCCTTACATCCAGTCTCTCCTTCGCAAAATCCTGTTGGGCTTTCCCAAGTGTTTCTCCGCTACGTGGCTTATAACAACTCCTACAGCGTTTCCGCAGCCCCTGTCAAACCAGCTGGTTAGTCATTTCCTCCCACGTCCCCCAACACTGCGTTATTCGGTAATGGAGTTGAGTTCACTGCTCCCCCGATCCTCAGGGATCGCTCCATAATGAAGCCAGACCTTGGCAAACCTCTCCACTTTCCACCCTGTTCTTCTGTGCACTCAAACATGTGTTTCTGGCCCTTGTGCCGTGTCGGTTTGAAGAGCCTCTGACCTTTGAATCACTGGTTCCCGTGTTATATGCACATTTCCTAATTCCTCGTCTGCTGTCTCCAGAAACCTGAGCCTTGATCTGGACAAATCGTCGCCAGAAAAGCACATGCAAAGTCATTCTCTGCACTCATCTGCAACCCCCCGCTCCCCCCTCCCTCTGCTGAGCATCGCCCCCAGCGCTGGCCCACGTGCCGACTGCCCAGTTCCAATCCAGAGCTGAACTGCCAAGGATTGGAAAAAAGGAGCAACCCCTTTTCTGGCCTCTGGCTGATGGAGGGAGAAGGCCAGACGGGCTGTTCTTTTCAGCTTTCTTTCACGAGGAACATGGCTTGTGCTTCTGCTCTGTGCCCGGCGGGAGCTGGGGAACTGGTGAACGAGGGGCAGGGAGATGGCAGGAGGGCTGGAACTGAGCTGCGTTTGGACACTGCTCCAGATGCTGTAGTTCCGATGAGACCGTTCCATGGTGGCAAACGGCTGCTCAGTCAGTTCCTGGCTCTCCCTGGCTAGGGCTGGGTTTGCTCCTCAGTCGTTATCTCCTTTCTGCTGTGCAAGGCCATGGCCAGCTCTGCGGTGTGGCACCTTTGGCTACCTGCCAACAGGGGCAGCGTGGGCAGCGGGCCAAGGCTCCATCGGCCAATGCACACGGGGCTTGAGGTGGCGCCCTCCCCCCAGGTGTGATTCGGTACCACCTGGCTGAAGTGCTCGCACTCCCGCAAGGCACCAGCTGGTTGTGACGTGTGCTGGCTTTGCTGCAGCCATGTGGGAGCTGAGATGGGTCTGGCCAGGACCGGCGCTGTCTTGTCACTAGCTCCCTGCCTTGCAATCTTGATGCCTCCCCCATTTTCCTGGGAGCCCAGTTCTTACTTAAAGGGACCTGTGCCCCTTAGGGCCTGCTCCTGAGAACAGCTGGGCACTCACACCTTCCTAGCCTGTGTCTCTTCTCCCCTTTCCCTCGGAAAGCGCCTGCCCCGCCTCGGCTGGGAAAAAGCCAGCGACCTGGCTGGACTCTGCTCTTGCTCACACCTCAGCTAGGTCTTTGGCTGTGAAGCTGCTGGCAGGGCAGTAGCAGGGTGAGTGGAGAGGTCTCCGGAAAGCTGCTTTTAAAGTTGTCAGCTGTCACTTTAAATTGGTTTCCTAGCACTGGGGGGCTCTGTAGGAAAGTCTGCAGGGGTCTACAGACAGCCAGCCCACAGTGCGGCAGAGTGACTTGTGCCTCCTGCCTCAAGGAGCAGCCTTTGTCTCCGTCTGTTCTGGGGTGTGAGCATTCTGACTCCAACAAATAACTCTGGGTTGTGTAGCAGCCATCCAGAAAGAGTCTTTATATCTTCTCAAACGTCTCTGTGAAAGCTGAGATGGTAACATTCGAGCGACTGTTTTCCACTTTCTGTTACTTCCTGCTCCTCCTTCTGGACTGTGTAATCCTCCTGCTGCATTTCTGCCCTCTGCGTCAGCTGCTTTGTCTGTTGTTTCATTCTCATTTGTCTCAGTCAGCCCATTGGATGTGGCCTCCCAGGGGTGTTCAGGAGCAGGAAAGTTATGCTGACCAGACTCAAGCTGTTTGCCACATTTTCCTACACCGACCTAAGACTGCAGCATGTCCCACGAGGTCTCCATTCTGACTGACTGAATAGAAACCAGCACCAGGGGCCCCGTCCTGCTCCCATGCTGCCCTGTCCCTGTGGAGAGTGATTCTGCTGCTATCAGCTGAGCAGAATCTAAGGTAACACGAGACATGACAGACAGAAACAGGCACCTTGTCTGCACAGAGGCTAACTGAGGGGGATGGCATTTGAGCTAAACCCTGCAACCGATCTTGCCGAGGTGTATGTGGCCCCCAGGGAGTCGCATTGCAGGACCAGTGTGTTGGCCAGGACAAAGGGTCTTGTGCTTTTACAACAAAGCAGCCACAGCTCCAAATCTCAACTCACCCCCTGCCAGCAAGGCAATTTGCAAAGACCAGGTAGCAAAGGGGTGTAATTTCCTCCCCTCCCCCGCATTTCCCTATATGAAGTGAACCAGGGGCTGGAGGCAGGTACCACATTACTGCTGGGAAGGATTGGCTTTGCCGGACCAGGCAGCGCCAGTACCTACACCCCTTTGTGCCGGAGCCGGGCACTTGCACACCATGCGCAGGCAGCCCTCAGCTAAGTGCAGGGGTATTAGTTTGTCACTAGCTGCTTGGGCAGGGTTGGACCCAGGATGCTAACGTACAGGAGCCAGACTCTGGAACACAGCACCAACCTGCAGAGTTCACTTGTAATCAGAGCCCGCAGGGAGGCCCTAGAAAATCAGGTGCCCAGCAAGTGTTCATGGCCAAACTAAATAGACAAGATGCAGTGGTACTGGGCCCAAGTGGTTCCAGTGGCCATTGGCACCACCCAGCGAGCTTTGTGCCCCACAGCCACTGCCAGACTCCCAGCCCCACAGCAAGCTCTGCTCCCCACCCAACAGCTCCCAGCCCCACGGTGAGCTCTGCACCCCCACTGCAGTGCCCAGCCCCAGGGTGAGCTCTGCTCCCCCCATGGCAGCTCCCAGCCCCACAGCAAGCTCTGCACCCCACCCAACAGCTCCCAGCCCCACGGTGAGCTCTGCACCCCCACTGCAGTTCCCAGCCCCAGGGTGAGCTCTGCTCCCCACCCAACAGCTCCCAGCCCCAGGGTGAGCTCTGTGCCCCAACTGCAGCTCCCAGCCCCATGGTGAGCTCTGCGCCCCACCCAGCAGCTCCCAGCCCCACGGCGAGCTCTGCACCCCACCCAGCAGCTCCCGGCCCCACGGCGAGCTCTGCGCCCCACCCAGCAGTTTCCAACCCTATGGTGAGTTCTGCACCCCACTCAACAGCTCCCAGCCCCACGGAGAGCTCTGCGCCCCACCCAGGAGCTCCCAGCCCCACAGCGAGCTCTGCACCCCACCCAACAGCTCCCTGCCCCACAATGAGCTCTGCACCCCACCCAACAGCTCCCCGCCCCACGACGAGCTCTGCACCCCACCCAGCAGCTCCCAGCCCCACAGCAAGCTCAGTGCCCCACCCAGCAGCTCCCAGCCCCACGGCGACCTCTGCACCCCACAGCAGCAGCACAGAGCTGGCCCCTCTCACTTTACAGCTCCTGGTTCCCGCACACTGGCACACTGATCATGTTACACACCCCATGTATGTTTAATGGGCTCTGTCGAGCTGGTGGGATGAAATATCAAGCCCAGCAGCACACAAAGGCTCTCCTTGAATGCAACCAGCCGCTTGCAGGGTGGGAAGTCAGGGAGCTGCAGGTCCTCCCACCCCACCAACGTGCCGCCAGCTGGAAGCGGGAGCTGATGCTTTCAGCTGGGGTTTCCAAACAGCCCAAGGGAGTTGGGCACCTGCATCCTGCTGAAGTTGCTCTCCAGGTCCAGACTTTGCCACTCGCAAACTCAGCAAAGTCTTGTCTTACATGGGGCTTCTCATCTGTCCTCAGCCTGGCTGGGCGGCCGCCAGCTCCCCACAGGCCTCTGGGGGCTCCAGTGGGGGAGCAGCCCCTGGTCTCTGGCTGCCAGGTGAAGCTGTTCCATGGGCCACAAAGCTCCCGCTTTAGGGCGGAAGGGTCAGGAGGGAACTTGAGCTCCACTGTCTCCCCTGTACCACCCCCCTCAGCACAGGGGACATGGGCATTGCAAGGGGCACTCGCCAGCAGAGCGCTTCATAAGCGGGGACAGAAGGTGGACTTTCCTGCTTGTCTGGTAACGCTGCCCAGTAAAGTGTAGCTGCTCAGCCAGGGCTGAGCTCAGGCCAGGGGCATGTGTGGCCCAAGAGGCGGCGAGACTAGAAGGGTCAGCCCAGGAAGTGGGTTTTGTTGGGCCCCCTTGGCCCGTAGGAATTCGCCCCCAGCCAGTCCCAACATAGGATCCTCTCATTTGAGTCAGGCATTCTGACAGAGCCTGCTGTGCCTGCAGGGGCTGTGGGGCTGACGGGCTTGCAGCCCTGGTCTCACTCCTCATGGGCATGGAGAAAGCTGTGTGTGAGACAGGCTGGAGTCCCGCACTCGGCCCATGAGGTGGGACCGATGACACCAGTCACAGTGACAGTCGCTGCAGGCAGCTCTGCACCCGCCAGCCTGCTGTGTGGGGCGCTCGGCGCAATCAGCCAGCCCGCTACCCACTCCCTCTCAGGGGAATTGTTCTATCTGCCCCAGATCAGAGCTGTGCTTTCTGGGGGAGACAGCCCCTGAGCATGTGATGCACTCCCCAGCCCTGCCGCTGCTGGCTTGGCACCAGCACACCAGTGTCCATGCAACCAGCAAAGCATCTGAGATCAGGGCACAGCCACAGTGAGCCTGGCAGCTGCCTTGCCTCTGCTGCCCAGGCACTGAACTCACCAGCAGATGAGTGCGCTTCTCCTGCCTCGTGCTGGCAGCCCCACTGACATGGATCTTGGGGTTCATTAGGAGGAGCATTTCAAGCAGATCTAGAGACGTTATTATTCCCCTCTATTCAGCAGTGGTGAGCCCACATCTGGAATATTGTGTCCAGTTTTGGGACCCCAGCATAGAAAGGATATGGATGTGCTGAAGCAGGTTCAGCAGAGGGCATCAAAATTATTCGGGGGCTGGAGCACATGACCTACGAGGAGAGGCTGAAGGATTTGGGCTTATTTAGTTTGCAGAAGAGTAGAGTAAGGGGGGTTTTGATAGCAGCCTTCAACTTCCTGAAGGGTGTATCTAAAAAGGATGGAGAGAAGCTGTTCTCAAAGGTGACAGATGGCAGAATGAGGAGCAATGGTCTGAAATTGCAGAGGAAGAGGAGTAGGTTGGATATTAGGAAAAACTACTTCACCAGGAGGGTGGTGAAGCATTGGAATGTGTTACCTAGAGAGGTGGTGGAATCTCCATCCCTAGAGGGTTTTAAGTCCCGGCTGGGATGACTTAGTGGGGGGCTGATCCTGCTCAAAACAGGAGGCTGGACTTGAAGACCTCCTGAGGTCCCTTTCAGCCCTACAATTCTATGATCTACAAGGCCGGCGGCATGTGGCCCTTCATGGTGAATATGTGAAAAATCAGTAAAAAGTCTTTGCAGGTGGAAGGAAATACTTTGCACCATCTGAGCAGGTTTGATTCCAAACTTGAAGTGGTTCAGCTTTTTCTGATTTTTTTTTTTAACTAGGACAATTCAGCCAAACTGATGCCCAGGCCTGCAACATTTTGTTCTTGCCACAGCTGTGCTTTCTGCTGAGACAAATTTGGCTGAAGAAGCACTTTTCGCCCCTCCTGGCCCTGGGAGGGTGGGACCCTTCCACCAAGCCTATGGAGTGGGTTGAATTTCATCATCTCTGATTTTTATCGTCAGGCTTGTCGGGTGATGCTGGGTTTTGGCACCAGGGACAGAGCTCTGGGAACGAGGGGAGGGGCTGCTTGGGGTTTGGTCTCCAGGAGGCAGATTAGTTACCCTTCCAGAAGCCCCAAACCAGAGAGCGCCATATTGCTACTGATGGGAACTCTGCGAGACATGGTAGTTCCCATCGTGCATCTCTGGCCTCTCTAAACGCTGCCGCTTGCTAAGCCAATGCTCAGGAAAAGCTGCTTTCATCTCTCTGGGTGAGCTGTAAAACCATGGCCCCGATATTAATTACCCACAGCGATTTTCATCAGAGGAGCATTCACCACAACATTCCCGCTAGGAATTACCTTTTGCCCTTCAATCCCTCTGCTGTTTCAATAGGCCGTAACATGACTTGTCCCTGTTAAACGGCAGTGGAGGGTTGCTGTGAGCTGCTGAAGAACTGCTCTGCTCCACCACAGGGGCGGCTGCATGTCAGTGTGGAGGAGGGGGGGTACGATTCCTGCCGGCTGCCCATCAGCTAGAAGCACCACTATATTTGGATGCCTGCCTCTGCTGTGACACTTAGAAGCCTTATGTGGTAGGCTGTGAGTGGGAGGGAGGTAATTTCCTACAGCGACTGACTGACACTGGATTTTTCAGACTGGAAAAACAAGGTGCCTTCTCTTGTGTACTGGGTTGTCGTGGCGATAGAGCTGATTGTTGTCAAAGTAATTGAGTTAGATCATTAGGAGGTTAGCCCAGCCCTTTGGATTGGCTTGTTGTGTGTGATGGACTAAATGGAAAATCAGCTCTTTGCGTTCAAGCAATTTCTTCCCAAACTCGGGTGACTCCAAACAATAGAGCAGCTTCCTCGGGTCAGCAGTGCTGTTCTCATCAGACGGGGAAGAGAACTGGCTTCTCATTCTCCGCCCTTCTTAACACTGCCTCATCCCCTCCAACCACCAGGGAAACCCTGGTAGAGTTTGGGTCCAGTCCCTAGGCAGGCGTTAACATCCCTTGGGGACCACTGCAGGCTGCAAGGAGGAACGCTGAGCTCACCATCCTGCCTGGCTGATCGAAGGAGCTACAGGTCGGAATGAAATAGCTTTCCTTGTAGGCTGCGACCCAGTCCAGAGCCAGAGGCCAGCACAGCTGGGTTTGGGCATGCTCCCTCTTTGTCACTAGCTGAGAGCAGACAGAATGTCTCTGAGTAGGAAGGAAACCCAGGAGGCCTCACTGCATGTCATTAGAGCCATGGCAGAGCTGAGCTAGCCCAGGCTGGGATTCCCATTATACATAGCACAGCCACATGCTGTTCTGACAAGCCGTGGGCGCTGGGGGGCGGCAGGCTGGGCTTTGCACTTCCCCCCAGCTGTCCAAAGAACCACATCAAAGAGGGCAGGGAGGTGGGCAGACACATCAAGGGGCGCTGGCTCCAGCCCCTGTCACGTCCATGCAAGAGAGGCCAGAATCAGTGGATGCCTACCTGGAACGCAACCTGGATGTTGAGATTGGGAGGGGTGGGGCACAGGATACAAAGGCCAGCACATGGGCTGCACCTGGCCACACTTCCCCAAGCCAGCAGGGTCTGAGGCAGGAGGGGTTTGGGTGGGAATCTGGCATCACTGGCAGAGCCCAAGTGTCTCCGGCCAGGCTGAAAACCAGCCCCTTCCTTTTCCAAAGACTTTAAAGTGAAGATTGTCACCCCCGCCCCCGGGTGAGAAACTCGCTTTCCACGGCTCCCCGCTGAGTCCAAGCTTTTCTTCAGCTGGGCTTTGTGGGAGTGATCAGGGTGTGTAGGGGAGTCTCGGGGTGCTCTGAGCGACTATCACTATTGTGGGGGGTTGGTGGTAGTACAGAGTTATCCTGCTGGTTCACCTGGGTGGCTCTTACTAGCAGCAACGCCGAAGCATGACAGACTCCAGGCCAGGTATACAGAACAGCTCAGCATCCTGGGTGCATTAAAAAGATGGGGACCTTTCCTCTTAGAAAAGAGGAGACTAAGGGGGGATATGAGAGAATCTAGAAAATCCTGACTGGTGTGGAGAAAGTGAGTAAGGAAAAGTTATTTACTTGTTCCCATAACACAAGAACGAGGGGTCCCCACATGCAATTCATAGGTGCCAGGGTTACAATGAAAGGAAGTAGTTCTTCACACAGGGCATGGTCAGAGGTGTTGGGAAGACCAGGACTTTGTTATGCCAGAGTTCAGAAAAGAGCTAGTTAATCCACGGACATCAGGTCCATCAACGGCTGCTAGACAGGATGGGCAGGAACGGTGTCCCTGGCCTCTGCTTGTCAGAGGCTGGAAATGGATGACAGGGAAGGGCTCATCAATGATTCCTTGTTCTGTTCACTCCCTCTGGGGCACCTGGCATTGCCCTCTGTCGGAGGACAGGACACTGGGCTGAATGGACCTTTGGTCTGACCCAGTCTGGCCCTTCATGTGTTCTTATGAATACCCAGCCATTCACATCCCTAAGGCAAGTCAGAGCTTGAGGGAAAGAGAAAGGATCTTGCTAGGAGAAACCCCATGAACAGCCAACTCAGGTGAAGTGGTACATCTTTAGGGCAGGTGGGAGAACTTAGACTAACCCACTGGGAGTCTGTGTGTCCTGCTTTCAGTGTGAACTGTGGGTTGTACCCATCTGTTCTGGCACATGACTGCATCAGTTCTCACTTGGCTCCAGTAGCTAGTTAAACAGTAAGGTGGCGTGGTCTGTAACAGCTGCCTTACAAATTCCTATGGGGGTGGTTGTGCTCAGGAAGAGCAGGTTTTGACCCCGGGTGCTGCCTTGTGCAGCTGGCGAGCAGACCAGATAAAACTCCTGCAGCCTGCAGGGAGCCAGGGAAGAGTCTGACTACCCCTCCCGCTGTGCAGTGGTAGGACACGGGAAGAAGCAAGCTAGGGAGGAGCGGTGGTTTTCAAGCAGCGTGCCGTGACACACTCGTGCGCCACAAGAAATGTCCAAGTGTGCCATGAAATGTCATCAATTTCCCCTTACCCCAGCTCTGCGAAGAGTCACTGTGGGTGGGGGTGGGGGGAATTTGACGAACCCTGCACCAGCTGGGACTCAGGCAGCCTTGATGGCACAGGGGTTTGTCAATTTCTCCTCACGGTGGTTCTCTGCAGGGTCCCTGTGAGGGGAAACGCTAACGCCACAGGAGTCCGTGCACACCAGGAGGCAGCTGAAATGCTGCTTCCCATCCTGAATGGGCTGGTGTGGAGCCCATGGCCCCTCCCTGCTCTGGCAGGGGAGGAGAGAGGGTGGGAGCTTGTTGCAGCTGCGACGTGGTTTAAATGATGCGTCTCAGCTCCAACAGTCTGGTGGGGAGGGGACCTGCTCTTTGGAGCATCCTCCCCCTCATCCACGTGAGTAACCAAATAACCACTGAAATCTCCAGCGGTTACTCCGTTACGCAAAATCCCACTGGATCCCTGCTTAGCCTGTTGTACGCTCTGGCATGTTGCAGACCCCACCCCACCGGTAAGCCCATAACCCTAATAAATATGGGTAAAGGTGGTGCTGCGGAGCAATCGGTTGAGCTGAAAAGAAGGGTGTGCGGTGGAGTTGTCTCACTGAGGTGTGCAGTGTTGCTGACCAGGTTGGGAACCGCTAGTGAGGACAAGGTGGAAGACGGGCTGAAGCAGCACTAGCAGCACACCGCAAAGCAGAGGGGTTGGAGAATTGACAGGCTGTCTGATAAAAGACAGGGAGGGTGACGCTTAGGCTGACCCCTCACTAGAGTGTCCAGAGGGGGCTGGGCTGATACAGTGGCTGAAAGCAATGACTGGGGCTAACCCAACGGCCGGAAAGGCTGCAGTCTGGGGCCCTGTCATCACATTCGGAGCTGCACATGTAGAGCCACACCGCAGTCCCGTTCTAGGGAAGACACTGGTGCCCTGCTGGAAGAGCGCCTCCTCAGGGCCTGGTTAATCCCCTTCCCTGAGAGGAGTTGGCAGGAGAAGCCCTCCTGCTGACCTTGCGCTGTCTGCAGCGGGGCTTAGGTCAGTACGGCTGCAATACGCAGCGTGCAATACGACTGCAGTCTTCAGCAATATGTCCTGCTCCAGCCCGCTGCATCCCCTGCCCCTTGCTCTGGCTCTGACCCTTGGCTCCACTCCTGGCTCTGCCAACCACTAGGTCTGATTGCCCACGCACCAGTCGCTGATGATAGTGCGTTGTTTCTCCGCAGCCAAGAGCAGACAGAAGAGAAGAGTGAAATGTTTCTTACTTTGACATTGACATCATTACAGAGGGGTGTGAGTCCTGCTGGAAACAGTTTATTCCGAACAAGGAGAAGGGTGCGCTGTCCCCCACCAGTAAATGGGCGCAGGAAATGAGGTGTGTGGGGACGCCCCCTGAGGGCAGCACCAATGAGCTGAAGTTGGATGGTGGAGCCTGTGGCAGCAGCACCAGCTGCCTGTCAGTGTCAGCGTCACTGTTCACACCCTTGAGGAGTAACAGAGAGGAAGCCGTGCTAGGCTATATACTATCAGAACAAAAAGCAGTCAAGTAGCACTTTTTTTGTTCTGATTTGTCCTCCTTGCTTACTGTTTTTGGTTCTCTGTGCCTTAAATATTGAGTCTGTTCTGGTCTGGCTATGGTCTGAAGAAGTGGGTCTGTCCCACGAAAGCTCACCTAATAAACCATTTTGCTAGTCTCTAAAGTGCTACTTGACTGCTTTTTGTCCTTAAGGAGGTTTAACGCAACCAGTGGCTTTGCTCTGACCTGAGTAAGAGGCAACCCACCACAATCACTGAGCAGGGGCCTAAGGACTGGGCTACACCTGCTCTGGAAGTGCTTCAGCTACCTAGGTTTGGACCTGCTAAATCTGATTGTCACCACTGTGCTGGCTTACACTCTGCTAGCTACATATGTCCCAGGCACTTTCTGGCTGGTGAAAGTGTCCCACCCATTTTGCAGTGGTATAGCCCAGCCCCAGAACAAGCTGTGTTGCTTCCGCAGGATTAATGCTAGCAGAAGGCGGCATTGGATGAAGTGGAAAAGACCACGTGTGTGGCTGTGATGCAACGTACGCCAGTGCCCTGAAACACCCAGGCACAGAGCTCCTGTGTAGCCAGCTCCTTGCGCTTCAGCTCTGAGTCCAGCTTGGAGGGTCGGAGACCGCGAATGAAGTGCTCAGGGTGAGCAAAGCAACTGCCAGGAGGTGTGTACAAGTGCTTTCACTCCCCTGCCTTTGGCTCCTTGGCATGCACGTGGGAAATGGGTGTCAGGCTCCCAGAGCCCTACCGCCTCACCTCTCGCTGAAACCAGCTCTGTTCTCACAACACACACGGGTGGCTGGTCCCCAGGCAGGACACCTCTTTGCAGAGGTCTGAAGCTAGGCCCTCTTTAAATGGCAGCATTCAAAGTGGGTTTAAAATAGTGTCCTCTCAGACACACGACTAACTTGCAACCCTTTCAGCTGCCTGAAGGGAAGTGCCTGCCCTGTCGCCTTCCTGGTTGCCCCAGAGCAGGGACTCGCTCTTTGCACACGTCTCCTTCTCCTGTCTCCCAGGGAAATAGGCTGAGCCCCATTCCCTTCCATTCAGGTACTCCACAGCCCATGGTGGGGAGTGCGAGCAGCAGGCTCTGCTCCTGGGGACCCCGTCTCTTGTGGGTCTCCCTCTGAACTGGCTCCATGCGGGTGTTCCCCTGACAGTAGCTGTCATCCCCCTGCAGCTGGGACCCCTTCAGGGCACTGGGGGGCCTGGGTCACCCTGGCCAGCTCCATGCTGACCTGCTTGCCGCTGCTGGCACTGGGCGAGCAGCCTGTTCCACCCCCATCCCTGCACAGGCATTGCCTTGTCCTGTCTCCGCAGGCCTGCCAGTAGCACAGTGGTGGGGCTGGCAGCTGGGATTCCTGCTCACAGGACAGGAGTCTGCTGTGCTCTGTGGAGTCAGTCTCCTCCAGAGGCTCTGAGGGGTGTTTACCGCCCGCTCCCCCCAGCAGGGCCAGGGTAGCCCCTGGAGCACCGGAGAAGAGGAGATGGGGTTCCAGCAAGGCCAAGGCTACTTCCTGCTTTGGAGGCCCCTCACTGTAAGAGAGGGAGACTTCGTCTGAGTAGCTTTGTTCTGGCCTTTTCCTGTGCCCAGGCACTGGAGGTGGCAGGAGGCACCGAAAGGCCACGGTGCCAAACTTGGCGGGCGCCAAAAGCCAAGTTCGTAAATCGGAGGCCCCTGTGAGCTTGCGGCCGAGGCCCAAGGGCCTCCTGGCCCCACTTTGGCTGGCTCTGACGCTGCACTCCCACCACTGGGAGTCACCCGGAGCCTGGCAGCACTGCTCGGGCAGCTCCCAAGTGGCACCTGGCCCCAGCTGGTGGCCCTTTTCTCAGGCCAGGGCAGCTAGTGCCCCTGCCCATCACTCGCCATAACTCCCTTTTGCCTGGCACTGTCCTGCCCCTCACCCTGCTCCCCAAGCCTGGCTGCTGGTCTGGAGCGTGCCGGGGGCACTGAGCATTGCCCCACGGAGCTCTCCGAGAGCTGGGGCTCGGGCCTCCGCCACAAGGTGTCCAGGTTCACTGGGGCTACATGGCCGCCATGTGCCAGGCACCAGCCCAGCAGGGCGTTGGCACCAGCCACCCCTCGCTTGTGTGTGGGGAGGAGTTCCAAGCCCATGAGGTGACATCTCACTAGAGCCCGGCCCGTCTATGCACTCGGGGCTGGAAACAAGCATTGTGCAGTCAGCTGACGCCCGCCCGCCGCGTCCGCACATGAACCCCCCCCAGCAGCACGTGGCTTCCCGCCCCCGCAGCAGGGCGGGCTCGTTTCCAGCAGAGCAGCTCCTCTTCTTGGCTGTGCCCCTGGGTGCTTTCAAGGCATGACCGCCACCCCACCAGGCTGGCGACAGCACTGCTGTGAAGTCAGCTGCAAGGAATATCGGTTGAGGGCTTGGGGGTCTCAGCTTTGCCAGCCTGTGCTGCGCGGCTTGGACCCTCCAGCTCTGTGACACACCATGCCACGGGACGGGGAGCGAACACTTTGATGGCTCACAGCCTGGGGCATGAACTTCCCAGGGTGGGGTGCTGGGCTAGAGTGCTGGAGCTGGGAACGCAGCGCAGCACTGCTCACTGTCATTCCAGTGAGGCAAACAAAGCCATTGCAACTACTCGTGCCCTGCCCGAGCACAGCCCCTCGCCACACGCCATCGTGTGACACACTCCTGGTCCCGGGGCTGCAGCACACTGCGTGCGTAACTGGAGAACGCCTGCGCTCGCTGCCTGTGTTGTTCCTGCGGCTCCGTGTGTGGTCCCTACCCTGCGTGGTAACTGTAGCCGTTCCTCCGGGACTGGCACGCTGCCCTGGATGTTTGCTGCGGCTGGTACACAGGAAGATGCATGTTGCCAGGAGGGGTTTTTGTCTCCCTTTTCTGGCTGGTGCCTTTTCCTTCCCTCTCTCTTTTGGGCTGTGGGATCAGGTTGGAAGGTTTCTCCTTTCTGGTAGATCCCACCCCTGCAAAACCCACCCTTTGCAAACGGGGCTGTTTTCTGCATGAAGAGGCTGATTGGGAGCGCTAACCTAGAGGAAGTGGAGGTCTGCCTGGTGGCGAACCGCGGGGCAGAAGTAGCCTGGGACACAGAGGCTGAGGAACCTCCAGGGAGCAGTTTCCCAGCTGGAGGAAACACACTGGACTGCAAAGTTCTGACCTGGCTCCAAACTTTCCCCAAGTCCAGAGGAAGCCAGATCGCTCCAGGCCCATGACTATTGCCACACCATCTTGTGTACATCAGGGAGTCCCACAGGCATCAGATGGCCCTTCTCAGCTTCTCAGGACTGGTGCTGGAACACGGGACAAATACCCCAGAGCCAGTCCTCCAGGAATGGGACTTCGCTTAGCAATGAAGCAAGTGTGAGCTCTCAGAGACAGGTCCCATTGCCTGGCCATCAGCCCCTTTCCCTAGGCCTTCCTCTGCACTGGGCTAGGCTCACCCTAGTCCAGTGGCTTCTGTATACCAGCGAGGCACAAGGGCCCTTGGGAATAGCCTGCGAGAGGGTCAGGGGAGGCGCAGGCAGTGGAGATATGGCTTGGGCGGGCCTGCACCCCAGGGGTTATTGGAAATGGAAAACTGCTGGTATGTGCCGGGGCCAACTCAGTGACAGCAGCCTTTCTAGGCTCATGCTGGAGAGCTCGTGCAGCAAGCGCGGTGGTGTTTCGGTCCTGTGTGCCCCGGACCTTAGCGCACAAAGTGGGGGAAGTCGCATCTCTCACCGCTCCCCTCCTGTTGGCAAGAGACAAGCTTGTCAGGGCCAAGCGCTCTCCTCAGCAATGGCATGGCGTGGGGAGCGGGGAGGCAGGAAGGAACCATGGCTAGATACTCCACAGGCTCCAGCTCAAGACTGACCAGCCCCACCACAGATCCCTGACGCGCCAGGACTGTCCCAGTCCAGCACTTGCCGCATTGCCCATCCCTGCTGGCATCACAGAGGTGGCTTGGGACTTAAGCTGCAGGACTCAAGGTGCCTAACAGGGTTAGGCACCTCCAGGATGGGGCAGGAGCCTAGCTGAGCTTTTGAGGAGCTCAGTGGTGCCTAAATATTGGCAGCAGGTGCCTAAATCTCTTTGTGGATCTCCCTGGGCCTCAGCCCCCCCGGCCCCGCAGCTGCTGAGTGGAGAGGAGAGGACCACCCTTCTCCCAAAGGTGCAGAGGAGGCTCCAGTGAGGAGTGTGGGTCACTCTGCTCCTCTGGAAACAGCAGTGCGATGTAAGCGCCTGCGAGAGCCTCACCCCCAAAGCAGCCTGCGCGGAGGAGTCACCTGGGAGCTGGGCCTCGCCAGCGGGTCGTGGGGCCCACCACGCAGCCGGGTCTGGAGCTCTCCCTCCAGTCCCACATACAGCCCAGCACGCGTGATGTTCGTAAACAGCAGTAATGAAGCGCAGCTCGGGGGGGGGGGGGGGGGGGGAACCTGGCTGCCATGTGTGGGGCAGCCCCTGGGGGGAGCAGCGGGTGCGGGGGGAGCGCCAGGCATGAGCTGCCTGCGTAACACCCAGCTGAGCGCCCATCGGACACTCCCAGGGGCCTTCAGCTGGCTGACTGCCCCCTCCAGGTCTGACTTTCTCTGCCCGCTGGAGAGTTCAGTCCTGCAGCACCTCCACAGCTTTGCTAAGTTGCCGCCCATGTGGGTCACCATGTGGGGCGGCAGCTTACCTCGGGCGGGGGGGGGGGGGGGCGGCTCTTACTCAGACGGTTGCTCGGCCTGTCTGGGCAGGATCAGGCCCTTGAGGGAGCTCCCCGGGGAGAAGGGCCCCTTTCTGCGGCTGGGGATTGTCTCCTGCTCTGCCTTCTCCGGCCCTGGGTCCAGGCGGTCCATGGCAGCATGTACGCTGGCCGGCGCTGAAGGAGGCTGGTGGAACAGACACCAGGAGCCTCAGACTGCCCCGTGCGGTTCAGAAGTGTTCCTCTGGAACAGCAGTAAAAAGGCTGCTTTGCTGCCTCACTTGCCCAGGACCAGCTCGCCCAGCATGGCAGAGCACTGGCCTGCTCAGCGTAGCACCGGGTGCTGCGTGTTGTGCTGGAGACCAGCGCTAGGCTGACAGCCCTGCAGTCGTCCATCCATGGGCGCGACGGGGTGGGGAGGTTCAATGGCTTGGGCCTGGCTGGCCAGGTGCAGACCCAGGCCTGGAACCCCTGACCTGGAGGGGATGTGGCATTACTGTGGGATGTGGGCCCCCGGCAGCCAGGGCACCTTCTGTTCTGCCAGGGGCTGTGCTGGGTAGCGAACAAGGAGCACGCCTAGAACTCAGGAGCGTTCTTGGTCCCTGGCACATCACGTAGCCCCTGGGTGCTCTGGCTGCCCTCCCTCCTGGGGGCAATACCCTGCGCAGCACCAGAAGCTCCGTGCCTGTACCAAAGGGGGCTCAGCACTGTACTGAATAACCAAGAAGAGCGAAAGACCAGTCCCTGGGGCAGCACAGTGGGGGTGTCCCCCGCCACACGCTGCGCTGAGCTGAAGGCAGGACGGCAGCTGCTTCCGCCTGACAGCAGAGTCTGAGGAACATCATGGTGCAGCAGGGAGAGACCAAGGCCTCAGCAGGTGCACACCCCATGTCCAGCTGGGGGTTCACTGGGGGGCTGCCTTGTCACCAGGCTGGGGAGCTTGTGCAGGATGGATGCAGGCGGAGGGGAGCTCCACTGGGGGTCACCCAGCCTGGCACTGCCGCCCCGACACACATTTACCAGCCATGCTACCAGACTTTGGGCCTGCCAGACATTCATCTGAACATGGGCTCGCCCCAGGCTGCAGGCTGGAGCCAAGGGCGTAGCTTCGCAGATGGCTCATTAACAGGTGGGGGTGGAAAAACCATGGCTTTAAAAGTTCTTATAAAGAGCTGGGGAAATTGCTGGCAGGACTTTTGCCAAGTGACATCATGGCAGACTTTACTGCATCAGGCCTGGATGTTTTCCTGAGAACATAACCAAGCTCCCCCACAGGCCTTGGGGCGCTTCTCTGGCCTGTGCCTTGCAGGGGTAGGACCAGGTGAGCAGGAGGGTCCCATCACTGACACTAGGAGGGGTGAGAGCTGTCCTGCCAGGACACCATGGCAGCGCGTGCCCACCCTGGCATGATGTGGTTGAGATGCAGTGCTGGGTCAGAGCTCTACATCTGGGCACAGGTGCGGTGGCGGGGGAGACACCTCTTTCAGCCATCTCAGAGAGAGTGGCAGGACACATTGCAGGCTTGGCCCTTGGGTTGATTGGAGAAGCAAGATTTTGGTTTGGTCTCATGGTTAGTTACCTCACACATCTTATCTTGCTATTTCTATTGTGGCACCACTATTCTATTTCTAGCTGTGCACCAGGACCCCAATGCCCCAGGAAGGGCAGGGCCTTGGGCAGAAGGGATGGGGCTGGGCTACTGAGAGAGACAAAGAGAGAGAGAGAGAGAGAGAGAGAGAGAGAGTGTATATGTGCGTGTATGTGTGAGACAGACAGACTTTGTGGCACAGACTGAGTGTGTGCTGGAGTGTGCATGTGACAGGGATTGTGTGTATGGGGCCCAGGCTGGGTGTGTGTAACAGTGACACACGGTGTGTGCGCTGGCTGCTGCTGGGTAAGTTTCTGGGAGAAGCTGCCCTCTGTCTCTGTAAGGGAAATCTGTCCTAATGTGTTGTGTCCCCATCCCCTGCTCTGCACTCCTGAGTTATTGACTTTCCAGCCTTCAGACTGGAGCAGCTCTGCTGTGTGTCTCCCTCTGCCCGATCCCTGCTCTGCAGAGATGGGGTACAGAGGCAGGGGAACCCCCCTGACTTCAGCACTACCCTCCCTCTTCTGCACAGCTAACAGGAGACTCCTAGGAGCAGCTCGGCTGCAGCAGAATGAGGTACGTGGGGGCTGCAGCTGAGCACATGCTGCTGGCTGTAAGTCTGCACGCTCTGCTCATCAGCTGGGCGGACAGAGAGAAATGCTTGGTGGGTTGGATCCAACCCTTGGGCCTGATTTTGCCCACCCCTGGGCTAAGGCAGCCCGGACCCAGAACCAAAGGCTGTTCCTGTCCCAAGGGAAGGGAGTTCTCTTGCCAGGGTCTCGTGCGATTGACTGGTCGCTATCTGGTGACAGCTGTTGAGAAGATTATTTACAGAATTGTGGGCCCTGTAAGAGCATGGTAAACTGAGGGTGGGGGGTTCCTTTAAGCCCTGGGATCCTGCGTGTCTGCCCGGGGAGGTCAGTGCCAGGGGCTGTTGTGTAGGGAAAAAGCACAACTGTGTTCTGAAAGGCACAAGCTGTGTTAACGGAGGCTGGATTTACAAAGGCTGTTATCTAAGGTGGTCAGGGCACAGTCCCATGCACCGGGTTTCCCTAAACCTCCACTTGCTGGAAGCTGGGACTGGACAGCAGGAGATGAATGCCCTGCTCTGCCCATTCTCCCAGCCGTGGGCTGCAGACAGCAGACTGGGCTAGCTGGATCACTGGATGTCCTTACAAAAGGCAAGAGTCACACACAGCAGCTGTGTCCGACTGGGAGCCTCGGGAAGGTGAGATCTCAGGGGAGAAGGTCCCTGAGTGCTCCTGACTCCAGCCAGAGCTCAGTTTGCTGTGGCCACGGTCTGGGGTTGATGCCCAGAGGCCTCTTGTTCTGCTGTGGGGTCAGTTCCTGCTGATGTGTTTGCAAAGGCTCCAGAGGTGGGTACTCGTGGAACTTTTTATTACGTGTTCCTGAGACTCCCCCACCCCTTGGAGTGACTAGCTGGGTCTTTAACTCCAGGGAGTGGCCACACCCAGCTAGGGGAGCACAGTCCTATCTGCCCTGTAGAAAGCACAGCAAAGTGTCTGCTTTTGGCTTGATGTTTTTGCCGGTTGCCTGAGAAGTGATGGTGTAAAGCCATCACTTCACTGAACTACCGGGGCCCATCCCAGTGAGGAGGAGCCCTTACCTCTGCTTTGCAGATCATGAGGCCGTAACCCCGAGACCTGGATTCTCACGAGGGCTTCAGCCTGAGAGCTGTCAACATTGGTGCTGCTCGCCTGAGGAGCTGTGATCAACAGAGACAGGGAGTAAGAGCCAAGCACCCCAGCTGCAGGCCAGGAATGCAGGCAAGGGGAGGGTAGGAGGAAAAGGACCATGGGGTTAAACACCAGGAGAATCCAAGCAGGTGAAGTGAGCCCAGGCTCCAGCCAGACAGCCGCATGTAAATGAAATGAGCTCTGCATGGCTGTGACTTCCAGGGCTTCTCCAAGACAAACAGCCCCAGAAAAGCTCCGCTGGAAAGTTCTTGGTCTGCAGCAGTGAGTGGGCTGGGCAAGTGGCCTCCTGTTGGAGCTGCAGCCCAAGTCCTCGGGTTTCCAGCCAAACGTTGCTGCCAGTAGGAGGGTGGCTTGAATGCTGGGGATATGGGTGAGCTGTTTTGGGGGTCGGGGCACTTCCCACACACACAGCAGTGGGGACGAGCTGTCTGCCGGCTGTTGCACTGCTCAGACATTGCAGAGCAGAGGGGGCAGCTCAAGAGGAATGAGTCTGATTCAGCTAGGAACAAAGCCCTGGTGGAATATGAACTCCCTGGTGTACAAGACAGGCAGGGATTTCATGGCTGTTGCTGAAGGTGCTGGGAGAAGAGGGAGGCTGCCCCATACTCCAAGTTGCCCCGTAATGAGGCCCTGGGAGTTTGCCCTCAATGTCTGCCCCCCCACACAGTTTGCTCCAAAGCCTGCACTAACCTGAAGCTCCAAGAGGGGCTGTGGTGCAGGGACAGGGCCCTGACGCTGAGCAGCATCCAAGTCCCTGACCATCAGACTCAGAGCCACACTTGGGGCCTCGTCAGTAGTTCAGATTTCCACGGCCAGCCGTGAGGCACCAGCCCAGGCAAATGGGCCAGCAGACTCCATAGAAGGCACCTGAATAATAGATTAAGGGAAAGAGATTAAGAACGAGAAGGGCAATGAATAATTGAGAACTAATCAGAGACTGTGTAGAGTAACCTGAGACCCAGCGGGACTGCATTTAGGCAGAGGGAGATGGGAAGAGACACAGACCCATGCTGCTCAGGCCCACAGAGACCGGGCAGGGCTTGGGACGCCCAGGAGGTGGAGGTGGTGGCTGGAGGGCTGGCTGCAGAGTGGAGGGAGCTAAGGGTGGCTGGGCTCTCTTGCGGCATGACATGGAGCCATGGGTTATGGAGCAGCCAGGAACTCATGGTTTAGAAACCTGCTGAAAATATTTTGCCTTCTCCAGGCAGTGGCTTACGGTGAGTAGTGGCTACAGCTCGGCGCCCACGGTGATGGCACCCCTGCAGAGGGAAAGGATCATGTGCACTGCTATAGGCTCATGGGCCTAGTGCCCCCCACTGCATGAAGCCAGGATGAAATGTCCCCTTGCTGAGCTGGCAGCATGCAGCCTTGGTGCACATGGTGATGCAAGGTGTCCTCTGCCTGGGCATGGAAGTTGTCCTCTGCCTGGAAAGGGGCAGGGCTTTGCTGTCTGTCAGAGCCCAAAGCCTCCCTGGGAAAGCTGGAGCCTGCCCAGGGAAGAGCTCTGAGCAGGACCCAAGATCTGGAGAACTGTAACTGCTATGGCAGAGTAGGAGGCGTTGGGGCTGGTGGGTCCAAGTCTACATTAAAATTGCACTTTGTGTGCTCAGTTCTATCAGTGCCAGACTTAAGCTGTCTGCTGCACCTAGTACCAGCACCTTCCCACCGTCCTTAACCCTAACCCTCCCCTCCCCGAGGAGGGCAGCACTGGGCCCCTGAGGCACAGAGGAGCGTAATGCACAGCGGCTGAGCTGGAGCGTGGAAAAGATGCCCGAGCTGCAGAGGGCCACCCTAACCACTGGCCCATCCTTCCTGTCTTGTCCATCCCAGCTCAGCTGCTCCACCCAGGTGATGCCAAGTACCAGGAGCAAGCGGTGCGAGGGGTGCGTCACCGCTCTGTGCAGCTGGTGTGTGGGGATGTGGTCTCGCCCATGGTGGTGTTCTGGAGCTTCACCAAGCTGGGCTCTGTGGTGCCCAGGGCTGTCGCCATCAGCAACGGGGTGGAGGCCAAGGTGGAGAAGGCCTCCGCGGTCCTGGGGCAGGTGAGGCTGAGGAACGGCACGCTGGAGGTGAGTGACTTGCAGACGGCTGCCCAAGGGCACTTCATGTGCCAGGCGATGTATGAAGAGGATGGAGAAATCAAAGTGGGCTACTTCTACATCGAGCTGGTCGTGCTGGGTAGGTAGCGCGGCGCCCCTCTGCCTGGGACTGTCCGAACAAGTAACGAAGTACCATCCCCAAGCCACCGCCTGCTGTGCCCCTGCCACAGTCCCCAACCCCTCTGTAGCTGCAGACTCCTCAGGCAAACTGAGGCAGGGGACTGGGTTGCATCCAGCGCTGCAGGGTGGACGTGAACACCAGGGGCCCCAGTGCCCACTCCAAGTTTTTCCATCCGTGTGCAGAATAAATGACATATCTGCAAGGAGGCCTGCGCGGCTGTGAAGGAACCCGCTGCGGGTGCTCTGCAATCAGAGCGCAGCTTCCAGGGAGCGCTGGTGCCCCATCACCTCCTCCAACCACTGTCCTCGCACTGCTGCTCACCTGCCCCTCAAGTTGCTGACATGCTGCCGCATGCAGTGATGCTGGGAGGCCCGTGCGACCCGTTTGGGTTCCACCCTCCATGGTGTCTCCTGCAGGATGTGCTCCACAGCCTGACCCAGCCTGTCCTTATGGTACTGCTGCAGTGACGGACAGACCCTGCTGCGCTAGAACGAACGGGCAGACCTTGCCCCAAAGAGCTCAGCTCTCATTGCCTTAAAAGCGAGGGCATCCTCTGCTGCCTTCTGGAGGCTCTTCCGGCGGGTCCCGGGCATTGTCAGGAGCACCTGAAGGGAGCCCCTTGGCCCGGGTTGAGTGATGGGAGAGGGTGAGACTGCAGTGCTGCTGCCCAGCCTGCGCAGCGCCAAGCGGTGGGGGCAATGGCTTTTGCGGCTCTGCGCCCTGGTGTTCTGCACTCCTGTGCCTGGCTGGGCCCTGCTCCCCTGGTGCCCTGCTGTGCAGAATGGTGCCCCAGGCAGCCGTTGCTCACAAACTGGGGAAACACAGCTAGCATTCTGCTCTGCCATCTCAGCACAACAGCTGGTGATGTGTGCGCACCTCCGGTGCTGTGGCCAGGGGTCCCGCCTGGGTGTGCCAGAGCAGGGCTTTCCTGACGACCCCTGGGGGCCCATACCCTGCCTCTCCCAGCATCACCAGCCAAGCTCAGGCTCAGCTGCTCCCCCAGCAATGTGCCTGCTGGGTAGATGACTCTGACATATGGTGCTTGGTTCCTGGGAGGATGTCACTGACTCCTGGGCCACTGCTTCTTGCTGGTAAGTCCACGAATGGCCCATCGTGAGGGCTGTGCTCACTGCTCAGTCATCTGTCCAGAGCTCAGAGCCCCTCGCCTTGGCCATAGCACTAGCTGCAGACTGCTTTCTCATCCAGGTGGAATATTTCAGAGTCCTTTGGAGTCTTAGGCCAGATGGGACAGATTACATCTGTTAGTCCACCACTTGGGTAGCAAAGAATTTCTGTCCCAGTGCGTATTAATCCAGCTCCCTTCAAAGCTGAGTGAGCCAGATGCCGTTAGCATCATTACCCAGATCATGGGGAAGATAACGGGGAGAAATTTGGGGCCACCCAGTCTGCAATTGCAGAGGGCAAGCCATGTGAGTCTCTCGCATCGCAAAAAGCCAAGCAGTCCCGCAGCACCTCAAAGACCGACCATTTCTGAAACTTCTGCTCCTGCATCTGAAGCAGCGGGTCTGTCCCATGAAGCTCATCACCTAATCAATGCAATTGTTAGCCTTTAAGGTGCTGCAGGGCTTTGTTTCTTCATAATTCCCGAGAGAGAAAAGAATCCAGAGGCAAGGAACAATGGCTAATAATTAACTGGCTGATGGACGGGACACATTTGCAAACAATCCATTGCCTGCTTTGCCCAGCTGGGCTGATGAGGAAAAGAAGCTGTGGGGGATAATTCACCCTTCACACAGCTCACACACGGCTCACACAGCATCACAGAATTCCATCCTCCCCCAGAACCGCCACCTGCTCCAGGGATTCTGTGCTGTGCCTGCCCTGGGCGCAGTGACTGGCCAGAGGGTGGAGGTAAAAAGTCTCCTTTACAGATGGGGACCCTGCAGCGGGTGGGCTGAGTCAGCAGTTGCAGGATTAGCCCCTGACTTGGGCTTATTATGGTCATCATGTATTGCTGTGATGACACCGGGGGTGGCCCAGCACCCCAGTGCAGGCGGTACAAACACAGAGCGGACAGTCCCACCCCGTCTAGCTGAGGACAAGAGCCAGGCGGCCAGGGAGGAAGGAGCAATACCGGCTGGCCCAGCTGGCCATGGCCTCAGCTGCTTTTCATGTTCTTACAGGCATTGTGGCGGAGGTGAGCCCTGGGGCTCCCACCAGTGCTAGCAGTGACTGCAGGTGCTGAGTCCTCAGAGAATCAGGCCAGGGGTGTGTCGAGTTGGGCACCAAAAATCAGAGGTCCCTGGCAGCTCTGCCCACAGAGCTGGCACATTTTGAGCAGGGGGGAGGGGTGCTTGCTCCCTGGGGCCCACTGACCCACACCCTGCAGAGGCTTTCAGCCTGCCCTGGGCATGGAATCAATTGTGTGCAGCACCAAGGGGTGCCTCCAGCCGCCAACAGCAGAGGCTCAGATACCGCTGCCAGTGGCTCGCTCGCTGGAATGGGACCGAACTCACAGAACTGACAGCAATGGTGCGGACACCACTCCTCCACGCTGGACTGAAAATTCAGGGGGTGAGTGCCCACTGGCCCACACAAGTGGCCCTGCATCACCTCCAACTGCGCAGAATTGAGTCAGGTGCCCCAAATTCATGAGAGCAGCTTTACAATCCAGAGAGCTATGAAAAGAGCCTGGTTTGATGCTGTGGGGAGAGCTGTTGGGCTGGCTTGGGGCGCATTTACACACTTTTCTCCACAGCCACTTCACTTTATTCATACCAGCTGAGAGGCTTGTGTCATGCCAGGACTCCAGGAGCTGGGGCTTTAAGGAAAACACCAAGCGTCGGAAGGCTCACCATCAAACCACGTGCAATGGCATCGCTGCAGCCACCCGCTGGCCCCCCGGGCACCCGGGTACAGGCTACACGTTAGTCGCCACCCGACCCCCTAGGCCACGCCTTCCCCATGTGCTTGCCAAGGGCAGGCCACTGCTCTGGTGAGGGGAGAATTCTGACCTGGAAGCCTTTGGACTCGCCTTGCACTGGGTCAGCACCAGCAGAAAGGGACTGGATTGTTGAGGGAGCAGCTGGTGCAGGATGGGACGGGAGCCAGCTCTGGGGTTCCTGGGATGGAGGGTGTGGTGGGGGCTGGAGCAGACAGTTTGTGGGGGATCTGGTGGGTCAGCAGAAGCAGCAGCAGGTCAGCTCACACCTGAGGCATGTTCTTGGTCTCTCTTAGTGCCTGTTCCACAGCCCTTCCTGCAGATGAGTGACCCCACGCCGGTGGAAGGCGCGCCAGTGACGATGACGTGCGTGGTGAAGGAGGGGACGCCCCCCGTTGAGTTCTCCTGGCATCGCCACACCAGCCGGGAGGGCACGGTGGCAGTCACGGAAGGCGGCAGTGGGCTGCTGAACCTGACGACAGCTAACCGGACTCACTTGGGCTGGTACACCTGCACTGCCCACAACGAGGTCAACAGCCAGACCAGTGACAGGATGTATCTCGATGTCATTTGTAAGTGACCAGCAAACCTCCCCTCTTTCCGCTCTGCCCTCGCCCGCAGCGGCCTGATCCCGCCAGCGTCTGAGCGTCTGAAATCCCTGCCGAGGCCGGGGGAGTGGGGTGCTTCCCAGCTCCCAGCAGCGGGCCCCCACCGAGTGTCTCTTTTCCCCTGTGTCTCTCAGGGCCTCCCATCTCTCTTCCCCCAGCCCAGAGCCTGTGCACGCCCTTCCCAGGGACTCCTTGTGCATGGCTGCAGCAGCGTTGCAGCAGCTGCCTGGGACTTGGAGGAGGACAGAGGGTCTGGAACGGGAGTGAGCTTGCTGGTGACCAGCGAGGGGAGGGGGTGACATACGCCAGCCTGCCCTGGGGACCAGAGACCCCATGTCTCAGGGGTGAACCCAGCCACCTCCTGGGCTAGAGAGCCCCATGCCCTAGTCCTGCACCACAGAGATTCAGCTAAACGATCCAGCCTCTGCCCCCCACCCCGCACCCTTGGCCTGGCTCTGACTGCCCACTGCTTCATTCTGCAGATGGCCCCGATGAGCCCGTGATCAGCATTGAGCCGTTTGCCATTACCCAGAATGGCTTCTCAGCTAATGAGCAGGAGGAGGTGGTCCTGACCTGCCTGGCCCCCTCCAACCCACCCAGCCACTACATCTGGTTTTACAACAGCTCCCAGGTCCACTCTGGCCAGAAGTACGTGATAGCCAAGATCTCCCGCACCCAGACGGGCACCTACACCTGCCTGGCCCAAAACACCCATCTTGACACCCGGGCACAGACCACCGTCGTCCTCACTGTCTACTGTGAGTGCTCCCTCCTGCGGCCAGGCGCCAGGCCCTCTGGATGTGCTCTGTGCATGTGCAGCTGCATCCCCCCACTGGGCCCTCCCCTCTGTCTTCTGCATCCCTCTTCCTTCCTTCCTTCCTTCCTTGACTTGCATGGGCCCCTGCTAGCTAATGAGGTACCAGCGGTGAGGGAGGAGCCCCCCAAGCCAGAGAAAGGGGTGCTGAGGCTCATGAGAGGGACATAGATGCTTCTACCTCTGGTGGTCCCAAACGCACACATGAAACACGGTCCCCTCCTTTGTGAGGGCAGAATTGCCTCTTCCCCAGCACCAGTTGGGCCCAGGGCTCAGCGCCACAAGGCAGGGCAGAAGGCACAGCACTGTGAGAATGACAGGGGGCTGTATATGGCCTAAGGCAGTGGGTGCGTTCTCTGCAGCTGGGCTCCGGGGCAGTGGAGGAGCAAGGGGGCCCATGAGTTGTCTAGCAACTGATCACCAAGGGGGGTGTTTGCTGTTCCTGCTTGGCTCAGCTCTGCATTTGGGCTGCTGTGCAGTGGTGCACAGGATCCTGGTGAGGGCATGCTGGGGAGCAGCACAGGGCCTATTGGTGACCCTGCATGGACCCACCCAGCATATAAGGAGAGTGGAACTGTGTAAGAGAAGTGAATTCTAGCTGCATACAGACGCCTCTGAGCTAGCAGCTTCTCTGCTGCAACGTCTACCTGCTCCCCCATCATTTCTACCAGGTACCAAACCCTCAGACCCCTCTGGGAACAGAGCCAGCTGACTGAGGGACCAGGGAGAGGCCACCAGACCTTGCGGGGAGGGAGGCAGGCTGGGACGGAGGAGCTATCAGGAGGCACCAGGGAGTCTTGGCAGGTGGTTCGGGGGCTTGTCACAAGGGGAACAGAGAGTTTGGGCTGGTCTCTGACTGGGAAGGACAGGTCATGTGACGGGGGATTCCAGAAGCAGGAAAGGGTCAGCTCAGGGGGACAGTAGCCAAGAGGGTGCTGGACGGCTGTGGCAGCCAGCCAGAGGTGCCAACTGGCAACAGCTCAGTGAGATTATTAAATCTGGAGGCTGCTTGAAGAATCGGTGTCAGTTCACAGTGTCGCCAAATGTCTCTGGTGCTGCACAGCGGGGGAGACACCTTGCAGACTGTCCCAAGTGTGCCGGCACCTCAGAGGGACATCAGAGCAGCTCACTGTTCCATCCCCTGTGCGCCAGAGCGACACCAGCTCACTGTTCCATCCCCTGTGCGCCAGAGCGACACCAGGTCACTGTTCCATCCCCTGTGCGCCAGAGCGACACCAGGTCACTGTTCCATCCCCTGTGCGCCAGAGTGACACCAGGTCACTGTTCCATCCCCTGTGCGCCAGAGCGACACCAGCTCACTGTTCCATCCCCTGTGCGCCAGAGCGACACCAGGTCACTGTTCCATCCCCTGTGCGCCAGAGTGACACCAGGTCACTGTTCCATCCCCTGTGCGCCAGAGCGACACCAGCTCACTGTTCCATCCCCTGTGCGCCAGAGCGACACCAGCTCACTGTTCCTCCCCTGTGCGCCAGAGCGACACCAGCTCACTGTTCCATCCCCTGTGCGCCAGAGCGACACCAGCTCACTGTTCCTCCCCTGTGCGCCAGAGCGACACCAGCTCACTGTTCCATCCCGTGCGCCAGAGCGACACCAGGTCACAGTTCCAGCCACTGTGAGCCAGAGCAACTCAGTGACCTTGAATCTCTGCCCTGTCACCAGCATGCGAAACCACTTTTCTTCTGGGAGCCACCTGACCCAGGCATCAGGCCTTGCAGAACGAGGGGCACACCCATTCCTTGCCCCCACCTCACACATCGGGCAGAGCTGTCCCTGGCTCAAGAACCATGCTGGGGAGCAGTCTCATGGTGCTGGAGGGACAGCCATGTGCCTACGGGACCTGGACCTCTGCTCTCCATTAGTTGCTCAGGCTCCCAGCTGGGTGCTGATGGCAGCCAGGGCCCATGTGGTGCATCCCAGGTTTAGCAAGTGAAATGCACTTTGCAGGTGCCGAGCACCCTGGGCTCTCCCAGCTCTGCACCACTGCGCCTACAGAGCCGGCAAGGGAGTCAGTCTCCTTGGGAAGAACCCCCAGAGTTAGGAGGCTCCTGGACCCAGTACCCCTCCTGTGCCCGGCAGCCCCCGGCAGCACGCCTGGTCTTCTACCTGGTGCTGCTGATGCCTCTTGCTCTTGATATAATCTTTGCCCCATGCACAGATTTGCCCGAGGGGAAGCCCAGCTGCATGCCCGTGCCTGCTGCCAATTTCCAGGACATTGCTCTGCAGTGTTCGTGGCCTGGTGGGTTCCCTCCAGCGCGGCTACAGTGGGTGAGATCTGGGCAGGAAGCAGACGCTGCGGCGTCTTTCTCCAGTGCCACCAGCATCCAGCGAGGAGCAGATGTCCGGAACGGCAGCTCGTACACCTGCCTTGCCTCCCACCCAGCGCTCAGAGCGGACGCGGTCTGCATCACCACTGTGTGTGAGTACCCCTGCCCACCCCATGGTGCCACCCACCAGCAGAAACACCCCTGCCTGCAGGGCCCATGCTCTATCCCCCACTGGTGGAAATGAGTGCCCAGCTGCAGGTGAGAGCAGGTCTCCCTTCTTCCCGGCCATTTGGGGCTCCCGGGGGGGATAGAGCAACTGTTGGTCTTGCACACAGGGTGCAGGGAGTTGCATGGCTGCCGTGCAGTCACACTGCTCATGAGGGTGAAGTGTTGGGGCTGGCCTGGCCTGGCCTGCTCTCATTCGCAGCACTGACAAAGGGAAGCCTAACTGCTGGTCCTACAAGTGAGCTGGCTGCAGTGACCACAAGGCCACTCCCTGGGCCTGCTTGTATTCTTGACTCACGTCATTCTGGGTGGTGGTGGTTGTGGGTTTTGTCTGTGGGGGTCCCAAAGGCCATGAACTAACTTGCAGGGTCTGCAAAGCCCTGCTGTGGTGCAGGGCACATTGCGTCCTACTGACGGCTTTGCACGAGGAATCAGCTTAGTGTCACCATATAAATGTCCCGGGGCACAGACACGCAGCTGCCACCCTCCTGGAGACCTGGAGAGGGGCAGGAAGGTCCCCCCTTGTGTGGAGGAATGTTGGAGAGGTCGTGGACAGTCCCTGAGCAGCGAGAATACTCCTGGGCTGGAGAGCTCAGGGCTGCACCCACCTTCCCCACCAGGGCATGGGGGTTTTCTGAGCCTTCACTGTCTTGGCTTGGCAAGAGTCCTCCCCCCCCACAGTGTTGGAGCTCCATGGAGTCCCACCCGGCCAGTGAGCACTGGTCCTCTGGGCACATACCTCGTGAGGCGAGCCTCCGTCTGCAGAGCTCCTGGGGCAGAAGGTGGCACTGGGAACCCTGATTCCTCCCATTTTCTGTGGGGAGACAAAGCACTGGGACCCGCACAAAGGGCTGCACAGCATCACCTCCAGGCTGGATGTGGGCAGGGGCCTTGACTCAGGTGCTGCTGTCTCTGGTCCCAGGGGTCCCCAGGGGCAGCCCCACCTGCTCGGCCATGGCCACCAAGCAGAACGAGTACCTCATGCTTTCCTGCGACTGGGCTGGAGGCCTGCCCCGCATCGCGCTCTGGTGGAGAGACTGGCGCAACCGCGTGCTGGGCAGCTTGAAGCCCTCCAGCAACATCTACGTCATGCACTCCAACAGCACCCTGGGGGGCAAGGAGTTCACCTGCCTGGCAGCCCACCCTCTGCAGGCCAGCGCCAGGGAGTGCCTTGTCCGGCTGGGTGAGCAAGCCAGCAGCTGGGCCTGCGGGTGGGTCATGGCACACATTTGGGGCTGGCTGGAACCCTGCCTGAGAAGCAGCATCCATCACTCGGCAGCCAAGTGGCTCTTGCTTTGAGCCAGCCCTGGGACCACGATGGCAGGGAATGGGATGAGCTGTGGAGCCCTCCCCCGCCCCTTCTGGGATAATGGGGCCTGTTCCTGAGGGTGCAAAGCTCTGTCTGCCCCCTGGAATTGCTGCACCCCACAAGGCAGGGCCAGGGGGGCTGAGGAGGATCCAGGGGAAGGGTGCTTGACCTGGCAACTGGGGCACTCAGAACAAGTATTAGGAGAAGCAGCCCAGGCATGATGGAGACCTCAGGGGCCTGGGGCAGGAACCACCACAGGGTGAGTGAAAAGACAGCTGGCTCATGGCTCAGGCTGCAGAGCAGACACATTCTCTCTCTCTGTGTGAGGGGGCTCGGTGCCATTCCTTGGGCCAGTGACCCATCCCCAGGTGTGTGGGTTACAGCGGCACATGCCCAGCTGGGTGCTTTCCCTACACCGGTGGCTGGCGGCCTGGCTGTGACCACCCTGCACCTGTCAAATGCTGCTTTGGAGCCTCAGGAGTGGACACCCACACCTCTGGCTGTGGTGCTGAGGGGCTGCTCCCTGCTGCGGCGGCAGACCACAGTGGTGTGCAGCATGGCTCAGGCCTGCAGCATGCAGGCAGGTGCCGGGGCTGCGGGTGAAAGCATGGCTCTGCTGAGCTGCTGTGCCAATGGCCTAGGGGCCCCAGGACAGCAGCTCACGGGAGTTCCTCACACAGGGCTCTCGGTTTGCCGTGCAATGCATGCCTTCACAAGGCAGCACCTCCCCTGCCTTCTGGGCCCCTAGGCAGCCCCTGGCATCACCAGCCATGCACAGAGGCGTGCAGGGCAGAATATGGCCCTGCCCTGGAACTGCGACTTAGTTACCATCCCTAGAGAGGTTGCATGAGCTGGGATAGATCTGGTTCCTCTCCCCAGGCCAGGACTTGCTGCAGGTCTCACGGGACAAATCCCCTCACTAGGCTAGGACGCTGCAGAGTTCATAGACCAAAACAGTGGTCGCCCCAGACTCATGGGCGCAGACCCCTGCTCTGCTGGGACGCAGGCATCCTGCCCTGGGGCAGTTCACACGCCGTGCCCATCTCTCTCTCTCTCTCTCTCTCTCTCTCTCGACCCTCTGGACAGAGGTTCCCAGGCTGGCGGCTGAGCGCACGGAGGTGTCGCTGTTTGAGGGCGGTGAGGCCCAGCTGGCCTGCACCCTGCAGGGGCCACACCTGGGCTCTGAAGTGTTCTGGTACAACAACAAGCACCAGGTGATCCGGTCGGACACTGCGCGGTACAGGCTGCAGCAGGGCAGCGCCTGGTTCAGCCTGACCATCCGGGACACAGAGTGGCTGAGGGACAGCGGCACCTACCACTGTGCAGCCGTGAATGCCGTGGGCAACGCCACCCTCCCCATCAGGCTCCATGTGAAGAGTATGGCATGGCTGGGTGGGACCTCATGGGAGCCACTCTGGGACAGGGCAGAGCATTAGAAGGAGGCCAGGACTGGTGGGTCAGGAGATGTGGGGGGAGCCCTGTAGCAAGGCTGGAGGGGAAGTGGGTGGGGAGTTGGTGGTGCGCACGTGGTGCATGGGGGAAAGGAAATGAGGGAAGGGGCTGAGGGGGGGAGGCAGGGGTACTCTGGGGAGCATGTGGGTGGGAGGCCCTGTTCCTGCTGGGTTTCGTCCTGGGTACGCATTGAACACGTTGCTCGAGGCAAAGCCATGTCAGAAGGGATGGAGCTCGAGTGAGTGGCCAACCCACCCCTGTCCTGCAGCAGCACCAACAAGCCTCTGGATGGGCCTCCCTGCCACTCTTCAACAGCGGTAGTGACAGTGCTGCCCTCCCTGGTCCCTGCCCCCGGCCCGGGCGATTGCTTCCATTACTAACCCACCCTGACAGGGAGCTTCTCCTTAGGTCCAGCCGAAATCGCCCTCGTGCAGCCTAAGCCCAGCCCACCCTAAGCGCCTTGTCCTCTCCTCAGAAGGCCATGAGAAGAGCTTTCATCCCTCCCCCTTGTAACCTTTCCAGGTACTTGAGAGCCGCTGTCACTTCCCCTCTCCTCTTTTCTTTTGCAAACCAAGCAGGCCAAGTTCTTTCAGTCCTCCCTCATCACTCATGTTCTCTCGAGCTTTCGTTGCTCTCGTTGCTCTTCTCTGGGCCTTCTCCAGCTCCTCTGCCTCATTCCTGAAATGTGGGGCCCAGAACTGGACACAAACTCCAGCTGAGGCCTAATCAGCGCAGAGCAGAGTGGAAGAATTACTCCTGCCTTGCTCACAGCACTCCTGTTAATGCATCCCAGAAGCGTGTTGGCTTTTTTGCAACAGTGTCACCCTGCGGACTCACATTCAGCTTGTGGTGCACGCTGACCCCAAGCTCCCTTCCTGCAACACTCCGTCTTGGGAGTCCCTTCCCTCTCTGCATGTTCCTTCCTGAGTGGAGCACCTCATATTTGTGCTGGTTGAACTTCATCCCGTTTACTTTGGAAGGTTGGGGCTGCCCGGCTCTCTGCCACCCGGGAGGACGGGGCTGCCCGGGTCTCTGCCGCCCGGGAGGACGGGGCTGTGCCGGGGCTGCCCGGGTCTCTGCCGCCCGGGAGGACGGGGCTGTGCCGGGGCTGCGCGGCTCTCTGCCGCCTGGGAGGACGGGGCTGTGCCGGGGCTGCGCGGCTCTCTGCCGCTCGGGAGGACGGGGCTGTGCCGGGGCTGCCCGGCTCTCTGCTGCCTGGGGAGACAGGGGCCATGGTGCAGTGCCCAGGTCTCTGGCTGCCACGTGTTCTGACTGGCTGGGAAGAGTGGAGCAGCACCATGCACTGGCACAGGGCAGACTCAGAGCCCTGGGGGTTTGGGGCAGTAACCGGGGGGCGGAGGGGGGGGCAGATGTGGCTCCACAGGGGCTGCAGAAAGAGCAAGGCATTGGGCAGAAAGGGCTGGGCTGGGGTGCTCACCCACCAGCTATGGCACCAGTGTGGGCATTGTTGCCCACCTGAGTGGTTCTCTCGTGAGCAGTGTGGGAGAGAAAGGGACGGAGCCTGTGCAGCGACGCGCAGAAGATGAGGTGACACTGTGCCTGTGTGTGTGATGTGCTGGTGTCAAGCGTCCGGGCATGTGTGCATGTGGCATGGGGTGGGTGCATGCCCGATCGGCTGGCTCTCTGGGTTACGGCTGACACACACCCTTCTCTCTGCAGAATACCCGGTGCCCCCCAATGTGACTATCAGCAAGCTGCTCTACAGCCGGCAGCGCACTCAGGTGCAGCTGGAATGGGTGACGCAGGGCTCGGGGAACCTGACCGGCTTCGTCGTCCAGAGGCAAGAAGCAAAGAAGCCCTCACTGGGCCTGTCACGCTCGGCAGCCCGGGCCTGGGAGACGGTGGCCAGTGACATCGAACCTGACATCCGGGACCACAGGGTGGGCGGTCTGGACCCGGCAGTGGTGTATGCTTTCCGCATCCTGGCCGTCAACCACCGCACCACTGGCCACCCCTCCGAGGTGAAGACCCCAGGTGAAGTGACCAGGCCCTGGGACTGGAGCAGGAGCTCCCCAGCTGCAGCGGCTAGCCAGGGTCCCACCAACATCCCCAGAACCTCAGCCTGTCTCCCCAGCGTGGGGCAGGGGACCCCCCTCGGGCGGGGGCAAAGTGGGGCAGGGAAGCCAGGCTGCTGAGAATGGTGGGTGTATCTCAGCCCCTTCCCAGCTGGACAGCAGGGCTGGCAGGATTAGCATTCAAGCCCCGTTTCTTCAGCCAGTGCTTTTTGGATCCATCTCATGCTGGGCTGAAGGGTCTGGCCAGCAGGCGGCTCGCAGGCCCCTGCCCTCACAGGCTATGGATCTCGGTATGGCGCAGGCCAGGCTGGGTACATCCTTGGGGCAGCGGGACTGAGGGGCAGGTACTATGGGCCTGCGCTGCGCCATAGAGAACAGGGAGACTGCACTGGTATCTCAGTACGAGGGTGGAAGGGAGGGTGTGGGCACCTTGAAGGATTGGATTGGGGATAGGGGGTGATGGCATATGATGTATGGGAAGTTGCGGGGGGGGGGGGGGGGGGGGGGGGGAGATGTACTGGGATGCGGGGGACGGTGTCTTGTGTCGGGGTACAGGGCTGAGGTGGTACTGGGGTGCGGGGGATGGTGTCGTGTGTTGGGGTACACGGCTGAGGTGGCACTGGGGTGCGGGGGATGGTGTCGTGTGTCGGGGTACAGGGCTGAGGTGGTACTGGGGTGCAGGGGGATGGTGTCGTGTGTCGGGGTACACGGCTGAGGTGGTACTGGGGTGCAGGGGACAGTGTCGGGGTACAAGGATGATGTGGCACTGGGGTGCGGGGGACAGTGTTGGGGTACATGGCTGAGGTGGTACTGGGGTGCGGGGGATGGTGTTGTGTGTCAGGGTACACGGCTGAGGTGGCCCTGGGGTGCAGGGGACAGTGTTGGGGTACAGGGATGATGTGGTACTGGGGTGCAGGGGACAGTGTTGGGGTACACGGCTGAGGTGGTACTGGGGTGCAGGGGATGGTGGTGTGTGTCGGGGTACAGGGATGATGTGGCACTGGGGATGCAGGGGATGGTGTCGTGTCAGGGTACAGGGATGATGTGGCACTGGGGTGCAGGGGACGGTGTTGGGGTACGGGGGGACCTCCATGGGCCAGTAGGGGTTTCCTCCTATGGCCTCTGCAGGCCTCCCCCCGCCTCGGCCCCTGCAGGCCTCCCCCCCGCCTCGGCCCCTGCAGCAATGCAGAGGATGCAGAGGCCCCAGGCTGGCTCTGGGGAGGGACGCCAATCGCTGCGGCCCAGAGGACGCCAGCGGGTGCTGTTGGTGCCATTGGGAGCCTGGGGCATGTCTGTGCTAACGAGAGCCTGGACAGGCTGTGGGGTGGGGTGGGGGGCTGGCACCTTGTCATTGGCGTTGCTCCCTTTGGGGCTAGTGGCCCTGTTTGGCTGCCAGCCCATCCCCACCCCCACGTCCATGTGCTGTGACCTGGTGGAACCGGGCTTGGCCATGCGAGCTGGGCCGAGGCCGGTGCCGGGGCTGAGCACAGCCCTGCCCAGCTGGCTTGGCCTGCGGGCCCTGCCCCAGCCCTGGCGTGACAGCTGCTGGGAGTCCCAGCCCGGTGCCGGGGTGCGGCTGGCTGAGGCACACAAAGCCCTCAGCCCAACACTGGCCTCCCTGCATTGGTTACCATGGGCAGGGGCTGGTCTCCAAACAGGCCACACCCCCCCGCGTGTGATCAGCCAGTGAGAAGTCACCCTGATGATGCAATGGACCTAGCGCAGGCCTTCATTGGCTGAGGGCTGATGCCCTGCTGGAGCGACGAGCCAGGGACATGCAGCTCCCATGGAGGAGCCGTCAGCCTCGCTCCTCTCTAGAGCCGCAAGAGGCTCCAGGCTGAGATGCAGCCCGGGTGAGCAGGACACTGCCCACTGCTCCGCTTCTCCCCGTGCCTCTTCTGGAGCCCTCTGCGCTGCCTCTTGCTATCGCTGCTTCTCCGCTTGCACCCTGCATGGCCCAGCCTGCTGTGTCTCCCTTCCCGCTCACCCCGCTGCATGACTCCCGGGCGTGGGTTCAGCTAATAAGGGTGCTGTGCAGTGCGGTCTGAATGGACCCCGTTCCCACCGGGCTTCAGTGCGACTGTCGTTGCTGTTCCCCATTAGCTCATTACGCTGAGTGCACCGTTTCCTGCAGACCATTGTTCATCTCTGGGCCGTGCACCCCCCATCCTCTGGCTCCAGCTGCTGCAGCACAGCCCCAAGCACTCACTCCACTCACTTGGTTGTCACTGTCGGCAGCCCTGGCTGGGACGAGTGGAGCACCACCATGCACCTCGCCCCGAGGCTGCACCGCATTGTGTTAGGAGCTGTACAAACCATAGGGCCTAGCTTTTTTTTGCTCTAGTGCTGAGCACAGCTCTGTCCAAGCACCGTGCGAGCTCGGCTCCAGGAGAGAGAGCTGAGGGCTGGTGGGCCCTGGGCAGCATGAACAGGCACCTTGGTTGTGCCCTGATGGGCTGAGCTGTGTAGCGCAGCATGGCCCCTTGGCCTCCCTGAGGTCAGCATGTGGGCTGCAGAGCCTCCACCACAGCGGCAGATGCATGCAACAGGGCAACCCCGGCGTGCACCTCCAGTCCCAGGCTAGCAACCCCCCCCAGGAGCTGTGCACACACAGGGCACAGGTGGAGCCAGGGCTGCTCCACACTGACATCCGCTTTAAAACCTGCTTCACGGACACGTCGCCTAACAGCTCCCTGCGCGGTGCTGCAGGCGGAACAGGAGCTGCTCCTGCTGGAGGCCGCAGATGGGAGCAGAGCAGAGGCCCATGGCCTTGGGAGACCCAGACTGTCGGGTGTTGTCCAGAAGCAGGCCTTACAGTACATTAAACCACACCCAGCACCTCTGCCAGGCAAGTCAGTCTCAGTGTATGGGGGAAACTGAGGCACGGGCTGGCAACCCAGATCACCCTTCTATTCACTAGCAGAGCTTGGAATAAACCAGGGGTCCTGACTTCAGTCCAGTACTGTGTACGTAGACCGGGCGGGGGGGCGCGGGACGGGACGGACGATGACGACATGACGACGGATGCGGCCCAAGCGGGGGGGGCAGCAGTTGCCTTGAGCCCAGCCCCCAGCAGCAAAGTGCAGCCAGACAATAGGAAACAATAAGCTATGGTGCTGATGAACCACATCACACTGAATGCAGATTGGGCCACTGCAGGGCGGCAGCCCAGCGTGGCTTGGCGCAGCAGTTAACAACAATGCATTTAAAAATCTCCTTTGCTCTTTGGAAGGGGGATTCCTTCTGCTGTGTGGGATGGTGCCTGGCCGCAAAAGCTGACACCATAAATAGACTGGGCAGAGTATGGCTCTATTCTCGCGGTGAGAGGCAGAAGGAACCAGGCTCAGACCCTCAGAGTGGGCAGGGGTCTACTGACTGAGGTTTCCCTCAGTGTGTGGTGCTGCAATTGCTTCAAGGAGCCGGCCACAAGACTAAGTAACATGCCCAAGGTTAACAAGGGCAGCAATGGCAGAGCTGAGAATTGCCCACAAGGCTGCCAGATCACAAACCTGTGGCCCAAGGAGGAGCCCATCTTGCTTCCCAGTGCTAGCCATGCCCACCCCTCCCCCAGCCACCACACACAAATGGAGGATGCCTGTGGTGGCGTTCCTTGCGGCCGCGCCCCCCCCGGCCCTGCCCCAGCGTGTGCTCAGCTTAGCTGTAGCAGGACTCTTAGGTGAGGGCCAAGCTCTCTGCTCAGAAGGGACTGTACAAGCTGTGCAGGGTTTGCCTAGGAGGGGCTCCAGGGCTGGCCCAGCCCAGCCGGGAGGCGCTTACAAATGGCACAGTTGCCCTCCCCAGGGGCTGTGTCCATGCCCCTCCCAACTGTGTGCCATTTGCAGCGCTGGGTGCCTTGCCACCAGGTCCCACAGGCTGAGGCTTCACTTAGGGCCAGCCCCATCCTCTTGCTCACTCTGTGGGTTCTGAGGCCTGCCAACAGCTGGACAGTGGGCCACGTCCCTCTGGCGCACTGCCCCAAGCCTGGCCTTTTGGCAGGTGGACTGTCCGCAAGTGGCTAGCCATGTGCTGCACCGCAATGGACTCCTCCTGCGTCCCTGTGCCAGGCTGCGCAGCGCCCACCCAACCACGCCGTGCACCTCCACTGGCTGGCCTGGCCTGGATGCCCCTCACCTGAGCACTTTGAACCCCAGGCGAGCAGTGAGTCGCTGCTGCAATTGGGCAGCAGTGTGCGACATGCCCCCCCCACCCCAACAGCCCCAGCCATCACAGCTGAGCGAGACCAAGTGGGCCTGCCCTGCTCCCAGCTACACGCTCCAGTCAGTCATGGCAAAGTCTCAACTCCCAGCTGTTTACGAGCACATGCTGCGGTGGTTACCCGGGGCCGTTCACTGCTCTGCCACTGACATGCTGCCTGGCCTTAGGCAGCTCCCTTTGCTGCTGAGTGGATCGTCTCCCCACGCGTGTGACGCGTCTGTGAGGCAATTGGGGGTGGGGGCAATACAGCACCTCCCTTTGGCACTGTCACACAGCACTTCCGGATGCCGCTGAGGGCTGCACGGTGGGACAGTTAAGCTGCCCTCCCCAGGCGAGTGGCGCCCTAGCTCTAGCAGGCTGCTCTGGGCTGGGCTGCGCGATGCTGATCTGGTGCCTGCTGTCTCTTCTAGCCGACCCCCCGTTCAATGCCTACCCTGCAGTGGTGGGCGCTGCAGTGGCCGGGATGGTGGTGGCAGCGGTTGCATCACTGCTGGCATTTCAGTACATCATCCGGCACCGGGAGACCAACCCACGTGAGTGGCGGCAGGAGGCACAGGGATGGGGGTGCTGGGGGGGGGGGGGGGATCTCGTCACTGCTGCTGGGAACAGACCGGGGGGGCGGGGGGGCGGGCGGCGTCTTGCTCAGGGAGCCTGGTCAGGAACGGGCACAGGGCTAGAAATGGCAGCAAAGCCCCAGCAGCTCACTGAGCCCCAGCTGCGAGAGCAGGCACCCTAGGCTGGACATATGCAGAGAGCGTCTGGGGAGACGGGCAGCAGTGTGCCAGGCCGGGCAGACCTGGAAGGCAGCATACCAAGTCAAGCCTGTGGGCAGTGTGCCTGGCAGACAGTGGCGCAGAGGGCAAAGCTGCTGCTCCTGAGCCAGTGGCAGGATGCTGTCTGCAGGGCATCAGGTGCAGGAGTCCTTTTCGGCAGGTGCGGCGGTGCATTACCTCCGTGTGCCAGGGCCCGTGATGTGCTGCCAGCTGGCACAGGGCTGTGGCTGGCCTGGTGTAGGGCAAGGCCAGGCCTCAGGCTGATTCCTGCCAGAGCCCCAGGTCAGGCAGGTGCGGGGGGGGGGGGCTGGTGCTGTGTGATGTAAGGGGGTAAGGCTTACACCATTGTCTCCTTGTGCTGCTCCCCAGGGCTGCATGACCTGCTCTTCGGACTGTAAGTGCCCTGTGCCCAGCTACCCCACCCCTGCTGCTCCCCGGCCCCTTCCTTGCCTGCCCGACTGGCCAGTGGCGCTACAGCCCAGTGGCCCTGGGGTGTGCTGTGAGCGCCTGGCCCCGTCGCCCGCCCCCCCGCCCCGGGCAGTGCTCATGAGGCACCAATCCAGGCCAGTGCCTCGACGGTGTGCAGGCTCCAAATGTGCACTGCACGCTGGGCCAGACCAGGCTACAGCCTAACAGGCACCAAGAGAGCTGTCCCATACAGCAAGGACCGGACCCACCCAGCTGCCTGCTCGCCACCCCCCCACCCCGGCCAGCCACGCACTCCATTCACACGTGCCCCCCGCTGCTTATGACCCCCATCCCATTGGCCTGGCTGCCACAGCTCTGCCTTAGCACCCAGCTCCGCACAAAGGGCCACCCACAGGCCCTCGTGTGGGTCACAAGGACAGTTTTTAGGTACATTGCACCCCCTGTCCCAGGGCTGGCCCTGATGCGCACGAGCACATCCGCACGCCCGACGATGCAGAGAGCGCTGCAGGTGCAGTGGGTGAGACAGGCGGCGCACCTGGGGGCACATTGCCCACAGCCCCCTTTGCCAGAGAGCCACTGGCAGGTAAATGGGCCACAGGGGCAGCCAGTATGCCAACGGGAGTGGGGCGGGCGGGGCGGCGGTGCTGCTTTGCCCTTGTGCTGTATTTGAGGTCATGTGCAGCTGGTCACTTAAATCATTGGCCATTGTACATGGTGCCCGGCTTTGACTGGGCAAGCTCACAGGGGCCAGCGATGAGCCGCCATGGCCTAGTGTGGTTCTTCCTGACCCTGCCATTGACCGGCTGGCTAGTGCCATGGAGCATGAGGCTGGATTGCCGTGGTTTATGGCAGTAGCATGGGGCAGCCTTTAGGGCAGGTTGGGCTTGGGGGGGGGGGCGCGGGGTTCCAGGAGGACCCAGGTGCTGCGCCCAGGCAGGTCACAGGCTGGAGCAGCCAGCTGGCTGATTGGCTGCGTGTGTGTGTGTGTCTCTCCCTTCTGCAGAGTGCCACCCAGCCCCCCCTGCAGCCATCCAGGAGGGGCCCCCAGCTCTGGATCTTCCTGCTGATGACCCTCCTGTTAATATCACCATCACAGTGACTGCAACACCCTGATTCCCAGTGGGCCCCTGCCAGACCTTCCCACATGAGAGACTGCAGCAAGGCGCAGGAAACTGGCTTGTACAGCCCCCCCCACCACCCCGGCATTCCCCTTGTGCCCCAGCCTGGCATGGCCAGGTCCTCAGCCCAGGTAGCAAAATGCCCTGGCCGGACTGCAGGCAGGGGAGATGGCAGGTCATTGGCAGGGCACAACAGCACTAGCAAAGGGAACAGCTCTATGCACCAATTTCTGGGGGAGCTGTGTGTGCTCCAGGGAGTAAGGGGCACAGGCCTTGGGGCAAATTACTGGGGGTTATGCACCTAAATCACTTGGGCCAGCTTCACAGAGCAGCTGCTGCCTTTCAGTAGCTGGGCCCCTGGGCTTTGTCCCTCCCCACCCAGGGATCACGTCCTCCAGCACTGCCGTGCCGCGTCTCCTGGGTGCTCACCATGGCTCCCGGGCCCAGTGCTGACAGGCTGAGGCCCGTCCTACACCCAGCATTTGCCCATGGTAGGCGGTGTTTTGGCACATCTCAGCACCCCTGGTTTGGAGCCAGTGCTGGCGGGAGGGGGGGTGGGGGGCTGAGCAGGCTCTGCTTGCAGGTGCATTTGCCAGCCGCTGGCTGCCATTAAGCACCGGATCACCTCCCTTTGTGGCGCCTGTGGCCAAAGCAGCCATTAGGTATCAAGCACCTCCGGGACACACTTGGCCTTCCTGGCATTTTACCAGCCCCTTGCCCCAGCAGCAAGCTGCAGACCCAGTCCTGCCGCATTCCCACACCCCCACTGCCATCAGGCCGGCCAGTCACTACCCATGTGTGAGCACAACAAATGCACATTCCTTCAGCCTTGGGCTAAGCCTTGGCCTGTCAGCCCAGCCAGCACCCCCTCCTCCCCCCCACCCCCCAGCAGGCTTCCCAGCAGCAGGGAAGGAGCAGTCTCTCTATTGATATCCCCCCGTATGGGGAAACCGAGTCATGGAGCAGCATATTCACATCCCTAGGGGCACAGAGAGTCAGTGCGAGAGCTGCGCTAAGCCTGCCCCCTCGCCATGCCCAGGCACCCAGTGCTACTCAGCAGGGTACATGGACACTCCTGCCTCACCTGGCAGGTGATCTGCTCCCCACCTTGGGTAGCAAGCAGGTGGAAGCAGCTTGGTGGAGAGGGAGCCTCTGGGTATGGGCTGAGCAGGTCCCTCCATGGTGCCCAAAGAGTGGCCCAGCCTAAGGCTAAGGCATGAGCTGAGCTTTAGGCTTAGCGTGTTAAGTTGTTTGTGTTAATAAAGCCACATTTCTGGAAGGCTGAGGCTGGCCTCTGCTGAATGAGCTCCATGTCTGAGACCAGCTTGGGCAGCTCTAGCCCCTGCTCCTCTGGTGTGTGCAGCAGGATTTGACCCACCCTGCCCAAAAGGCACAACATTGGCAGTGGCAGGCGGAGTGGGGGACCTAGCAGCTGGCGTGGCTGATGAAGCAGGCCCTGGCTGGGGGTTGTAGCCTGGGAGGTGGCTGTTGAAGCAGGCCCTGGCTGGGGGTTGTAGCCTGGGAGGTGGCTGTTCCTGGCCCTGGGTGGGGAGCAGATGTGCTGGTGGGGGAAGCCCTGCCCTGCCCTGCCCCGCCCCAGCTGGAGCCAGGAAACAGCCTGGCGCACACAGAGTCCCTGGGTGGATGCTGTGGTCAGATGCAAGGATGAGCCAGGCTGAGGTGAAAAAACCCACTGGGCCCCAGTGCTGTGGGGCGGGGGGGGGGTTAGCTCCTGAGGCAGCAGGTCTATTGGCACACCAGCTGAACCCTAAGGGGGCAGGTAGGTGGGTAAGGCCCAGTTTTAATGAGCTAGCAGCAGCACAGCTGCCCACCACCCCGGCTTCTACCAGCGAACCCTGGCTAAGGCCCCAGTGCAGCCAGAATCTGCCGATCTTCCCACCAAGGCAAGTTAGCCTGCTGCTGGGGCAAGCAGGGTTGCAGAAGAGGCAGTAGCCCACAGGACAGCGGGGTGGTGGGGGGGGTCTGTGTCCCAGAGGACAGTGGCAGGAGGGAACCACATTCCCAAGGCCAGCAGCAGGGTCTGTTGCCCCCACTGACAGCAGGAGGGGGCATGCCCCCCGAGGACAGCAAGCCCCACAGAAGTCCGGGTGTAAATGGAAACTTGCCGAGGGCACAGGGTTTGTTGAGGCCAGAGAAAGGCCCCAGAGGGCAGCCGGAGCTGAGGCTGCAGCCTGAGCAATGTAGCTGCAGACACTGGCGCTGGCACACAGAAACCTGTTCTTGTGGTGCACAGGGCCCAGGGAGTTTTAGCGCCTAGTACGGGCTGAGCAAGCCCAAGGGGAGACACCCCCCCCAACCCTGCCCACAAGGGCCTTGGCACTCCATTTACAGGCACTAACAGCCCCTCACTGCCCCAGAACCTTCCTGTCCATAGGGGCCTTCAGGCAGCCACCCCAGACCCCACCCTTTGGTGGCCACCAGAGTTGCCACCTCCAGGGGCCCATGGGGAGGACAGCAGCAGGGGGTCCCCCCCCAACCCCCACACTCACGTGATGGTGGGAACAGGCAGGATGCAGCCCTCTGTTCCACCCTGTCCCAGCACCTTGCACTTGGCTCCAGCCCAGCAGTGGGCACCAGGGTGCAGGGGGCTGGGCACAGGCTATGGCCGGGGCAGCCCGATCTCTCCAGCTCCTTCCGCCACAGTGAGTGTGGAGGGAAGGAGGGGCATCCCCCAGCAATCACCAGCTCCTGTCACTGGTGAGAGGGGCCTTCGGGCACAAGCAGGGCAGGGCAGGTTTTAGGAAGGGGTGGCATGGGGGCACAGCCATGGTGGGGTTGGGGTCTGCAGTGGGGGCACACCCTGGGCTCCACACCCAGAGCACTGGGTGGGGAGGCACTGCCTCAGACCCTGTCCCCCCAGGAAGGGCCCTGGCCACTCTCCAAGGCTGCCCTACTGGCTAGCATTGCATGGTGCACTTTACAGCCCAGGGATGTCGCAAGGCCTGGCTCAGCACCTTGGGCAGAGGCGCAGCAGCTCCCAAGCTGAGACAGGCCAGGCCATTGCAGCTGGGTGGAGCCCTACCTGTGTATGGGTTAGAGGATGCTTGAGGGCCGGGCTTAGCCAGAGGTGGGGAGGGAGCCCGGGCTGAGTGAATGGACTGGCTCTGTACAGTAGCTGCAGGTAACCATCCACAACCTGATTTTTCATTTTGTGCTTACAGCCCAGACCCATATAGTCCAGGAAAAAAGAGCCAGGGACATTTAGCACCTTACATTAGTGGGAATTGCTTGACCGATGTATTTCTATCCTTTTGTGAGCAGCTCCAGTCCAGTCCCTGTCCCACATGATCTTAGCTCACCCCCTCCTCATCTCCCAGCTGCGCTTAAGAATAAGTTGATATCAATGGGATACTCTTTTGTGGAGTTTATTTGTAAGGAAGAGTTGTCATGCTAGGGCCTGAACTCAGTCATTAGAACGCTGAGCAATTTGGCTCCATTCCTTATTTGCAAGTGTCTGAATTAGGCAGTGCTTTGATTCACGTAAGTTTTCCACCAGCCCCTAAAGGACATAAATGCTCCTTCAACACAAATATCTTGGCTTGTCATAATGCCAACTCTGACCACAGCTGACAGATTAGTTGTAAGGGTAGAAGATTGTTGGTAAGTAGCCAAGAAGGAAATTCCTGGGGCTGTTTTAATATGCTTAAACATGATGTGAACATTTATAAGCAAGGGGGTTTGTGCCTAGTTATGCATCTTTCTGAGTGATAATCTCATTCTGCAACAGAAAGTCAGGTCTACTCTGCCCAGGAAGACTAGTGTCTGATGGACTAGGGTAATGATGATTATCAGAGGGGTAGCCGTGTTAGTCTGGATCTGTAGCAGCAACGAAGGGTCCTGTGGCACCTTATAGACTAACAGAAAAGTTTAGAGCATGAGCTTTCGTGAGATAACTCACTTCTTCAGATGCTGGTCCTGGAAATCTGCAAGGCCAGGTATAAATAGGCCAGAGCAAGGCTGGGGATAACGAGGTTAGCTCAGTCAGGAAGGCCGAGTTGTACTGTCATCAGTAGATCTGGAGGTGTGAACTCCAAGGGAGGGGAAGCTGCTTTTGTATTTAGCCAGCCATTCACAGTCTTTGTTTAATCCTGAGCTGAGGGTATTGAATTTGCAGATGAATTGTAGCTCAGCAATTTCTCTTTGGAGTCTGGTCTTGAAATTTCTTTGCTGCAGGATAGCTACTTTTAAGTCTGCTACTGTGTGTCCTGGGAGATTGAAGTGCTCTCCTATGGGTTTTTGTATATTGCCATTTCTGATGTCTGATTTGTGTGCATTTATTCTTTTACATAGAGACTGTCCAGTTTGTCCGATGTATATGGCAGAGGGGCATTGCTGGCCCATGATGGTATAAATTACATTGGTAGATGTGCAGCTGAATGACCCCACGATGGTGTGGCTGATCCGGTTAGGTCCTGTAATGATGTTGCTGGTGTGTATATGTGGGCAGAGCTGGCAACGAGGTTTGTTGCATGGATGGGTCCCTGAGATAGAGTGACTGTGGTGTGGTGTATAGTTGCACAGTGGTCAGGTATCAGGAGGAAGTAGCAGGGAGGGGCCATTTGGGGAAGTGGCCCAGGGAAGAACAGCACCTCTAGAGCCTGAGAGGCAAGCCCTAACCACCTAGGAGTTCAGGAGCCCTGTAGATCAAATCCAGAGCTCTGCCCCACCTGTTACAGTCCTGGCCTTCACACCATCCTGGGGCAAGGAGTGCCACAGGATTAGTGTGGTGTGTGAAAAAACACTTCCTTTTCTTTTAAACCTGTTGCCTATTAATTTAATCAGTGATCCCTAGTTCTTGTGCTATGAGAAGTAAACACTCCCTTATTTACATTCTCCACACCAGTCAGGATCTGACAGACCTCTATCATATCCCCTTTAATCATCTCTTTTCTGAGCTGAAAAATCAGGCTCTCTGATTCAGTTCTTTCCTCCCTGAAAGCCATTCCATACTGCTAATCATTTTTGTTGCCCTTTTCTATACCTTTTCCAATCCCAACCCCAACCCACCTTGTTTTGAGATGGGGCAACCACATCTGCATGCAACATTCAAGGTGTGCATGTACTATGGAGTTATATACCAATCCCTTCTCTAAGGATTCTCAGCATTGTTTGCTTTTTTGACTACCACCGCAGATTGAGTAGATGATTTCAGAAAACTTTCCACAATGACCCTAAGAGCTCCCTCTTGAGTGGTAACAGCTAACTTAGACCCCATCATATGGAATATGTGCCAATGTGTATTGCTTTGCATTTATCAGCATTACATTTCATATGCCATTTTGCTGCCCTATTTTGCGAGATCCCTTTGTAGCTCTTTGTTGTGTACTTGGGACTTAGCTATCTTGAGCAGTTCTGCATCATCTGCAAAATTTACCACCTCCCTGCTTACTCCTTTCCCCAGACCATATATTTTTGAGACACACAAGCTATCCAGTCTCCTTTTAAAGAAGTCCATTGGCTTCTTCTATTCCTTGCCTATGAGTTAAAATAGTGTTGGCAATTCACTGCTCTTTAGTGTAGGTGAATTGGGCAAGAAGTAATTAAATATCAAACTAGCAAACATTTGGCCAGTGTTAAGTAGTTGATACAGCTACTCAGACTTTCCATAGTACCATTAGCTTTTGGCTAATGAGAATTCACACCACATAGAAAGTCCAGCACGGACAATATAACCAGCATGAGTCAAAGCAGCAGCAGTCTTTTTAATATTAAGCAAACCACCAAAAATTCTGCCAAAACTACATCATTTAAAAGTATGTACAATTTCAAAAGAATATTACAACTTTCTTTAGGAAAATATAGCATATTTTTCTATGCGTTACAAAACCCATGCATCTTTAAGTCATTGCTTTCAAAGCCCACATGCATGAAACATAAAAGGAAACCTTCTCCTTGGGCAGTACAGCAGCTGAATGATGTACTCAGAATCTGGGAGGATCAGAGAGGGTTGGCTGAGCTGGGTTATAGAAAACCCACGTTAAAGACAAAACAGTTACACAACTAGAGAATGTACCCAGAGGAAAGGGTTGAAACAAAATTTACACAGAAAACAACAAGAAGTCCTGTGGCACCTTATAAACTAGCAGATATTTTGGAGCATAAGCTTTCGTGGGCAAAGACATGCATGCATCTGACAAAGCGGATCTTTGCCCACGAAAGCTTATGCTCGAAAATATCTGTGAGTCTATAAGGTGCCACTGGACTACTTCTTGTTCTCAAAGATACAGACTAACACGGCTACCTCTCTAAAATATATACATTTATTCTTTTTTTGACAGATCAAGGTTTGGCTAGCAATAACCAGTTCTCTTCAGAAGGCCTCAGTGATTGAAAGCAGGATAACAAAAGGGAAAAATACACAGGTCTGGTATCAGTGACCCTACACCTAGGTTTTTAAAAATGTAGCATTCATGGAAGCAAAGAACCGAACATTGGCAAGAATCAAGTACAACACAGGCAGTTAATGCAAGTTTTCTCATCACAGCTGGGCCGATGCACCAATCCCCATGGCACTAAAACGCTTGCCCATGAAGCCAGAATACTAAGTTTGTGAGCTTGCTTCTTAGCGCCGCCCCCCCAAGTTCCTGTGCCCTTTAGATTCCTAGGGAGAATAACGTAAAAAGCACCTAACTAAGCCAGCTTTAAAGAACAGGTAGGGCCAATAAGGGTTTGTTTGTTTAAGAGGGGCAAGGCCTCTTGACATTTCCTGGGTAGCTGTACTAGCTGAAGTCTAAGGATGAGACTGGACTGATTTGTAATTATGTGCCTATAGTTGGGAGAACACAGGCCCCCTAAAAAGTAAGGCAAACACACACACACACACACACACACATATATTTATAAATAAAATACAATAACGGAAAAAACACTTAAAACAGTGTTATTCAATATAAATAAAGCAGTCCATGATAAGTCTGCTCACATGGCAGATTACAACAATCTCTTTCTTGATCAGAAAACCCACTCTGCAATCTGACTCTTTAAGAGCAGGTTTATGTCTCAAGGGCTCAGGCATACCTGCCTGGGTTTCCTACTCTAAACTACCAAACTCTTAGGGCAGCGTTTGCAGAATCTCTACATCAAAGCATGTAATACTCAAGTTCTCCAACTGGGCAATTTTCGTAACAAAACAAGATTGGCCATTGCACTCAACAGATCATGCTAAATGGCAGGCATCTGCCTTCCTCAGAGGCTAATTAGGTGTAACAAACAAACAAACAAACACACACTAAACCTACCATCTCATTCGCTTGCCCACCAGGAACAGAGAACTTGTGTACACATCTGACATGGCTCCCCTCCCATCCGCCATGCAAAAAACAGCAGCAACTAGTTTTCTACTGCAATAAACTCTTGCATAGTGACCCAGACAACCCATTCAGATCTCATTTAAGGGCTGTATCTATAATATTATATATATTCTATATTATATATAATTTTCACACAGTATATACACATGCCGCATATGACATTTGTTGCAATAGTTACAAAAGCACAGAGCCAATCTGAATGATACCCATCTTAATGTGCTACATTAGAACCTCAGAGTTATGAATGCCTCGGGAAGGGAGGTGGTTTGTAACCTGGAACAAAATGGTATGGTTCTTTCAAAAGTTTAGAGTTAAACGCTGACAGTACAGCTTTAGAGCTTTACTGCGCAGAAGAAAAATCCTGCTTTCCCTTTAAGTAGTTTATGTTTATGCAGTACTGTAGTCTTACAGAGTTTGTGTGTCTCTGCTGCTGCCTAATTGTGTTCTTCCAGTTCCAAATGAGGTGAGGGGTTGACTGGTCAGTTTGTAACTCTGGAGTTCTACTGTATACTGCACCTGTAGCCACCTTCTTGTTTCTTCTGTAAAGGGTTTGCAATTCAAATACAGCAGCTTTGCTTCTCTCCCTCCCCTGGGGCGTTTCTTGCTCTAGCTAGGAAAATATTCATTCCATTAAAGGGAGGCTGCAGACACGTCACCTCAGGGCAGCAGTAATTCTGATTTATGTGTGTCCCTCCGTAGGTTACAGGCTCTGGTTTTTGGATTGAGATTTTTATAAGTGCAAGTTTGTTTTATTTACTCCGATTATAGTTGAAAAAAGTGTGCAGTTAACATTGCCACACCTACATCACGCTCCAGCTGCTAGTTCTAAGATACAGGCAGATTTCTTCATACACAGTCGCTATGTGAGCTTTGGTTTGTTGGACAGTGTTTGTGACAGCACTGGGCTCAATCTTCTACTGCAAGCCCTTTGTGCTCTTATTTCGCTGCTGAAGAGAGTGTTCCCACACAAGACACACCTTCTCTTTTTCTCAAACCATAGTTAAAATAGTCAACCTCACTAGTCCCTGGGAGATCTGTGGTAAAGGACGTTTCACCACATGTAAGTGAACAAGCAAGCAGGGCACCGCTGTCACAGGACATTAGTTATATTTCAGCTTTCATCACTAATGATAATAGTGCATCAATACGTTAGGAACCTCACAGATCTGCCTCTGCTAACCAGGGTTCGGGTTAGAAACGTGCAGCCACCTGAGCTACTGAAAACCAGCTCACAAGTGTGGATTCGAAAAGGACAAACCACTGGAGGTTCTACTGGAAACTGAACAGATCCATTGTGAAGCAACTGGAAATTAAGCTATTGGAATTAGTGGCAACCATGTACTAGTGCGCTGTGGAGACAGAAGCTACTGGGCGTTTCAGAGTGGAAGTTCGTAGTCCTGTCTGCCTTACTCTTGGGACAGCAGTACTGCCAGCTCTGAAGGAAAAACCTACTCAGGCCTGCAGATCTAAGCTGTAACCTTAAAACACTCAGCCCAACTTACCTGCAACGCAAAATGTGCACAAGAACGCAAAAACAGTTGGCTAATAAGAGATAGAACCGTCCATAACTGCTCTAAATTTTGCAGACTTTTTGTTTGTGAGACTTTAACAAGAATAACTAGTGTGTTCAAAGAAGTTCACTGACTGGCTTGGGTAAACAATATTCAGATTCTAGGCTGCTCACACATTTTTAATGTGGATTATTTCTTATGTGGCTGGTCCCACAAATCATATGGAATATTTTCTGTTCCCTGATTAGATGACCTTGCAGTAAGAATGGAGTTACGACACCTTCTCTCAATACTAGGCTTTATCCAATACTTGACGATAACTTAAAATGCTAAGTAATATCCAACTGAATGCTAAGCTCAGGTTCCCAAACTGCACAGGTACTACTATTTAACCATTCCTATAAGCCAACTGGCTGGAGCGTCTTATATTGGTGTTCCCTTATTAAATCTCCTTCCATCACGAGAGCTTAAAATATCATCTGAATGTAGTCAGGGAAAATAGCTGTAAAAATATTACAACAAATGTGATTGACACAGCAACTCTCTAGGGTGGCTATAATCTGCTCTGAACCTCAGAGGTGTTCAGGTTGGATCTACTCGACATCCGCACACTAAACAGTTAATGCTTCTCTGCAGAAGCGCTTCTCAGGCTGGTAATGTCCCCGGAAAGCACACAACATATTTACCAACTTTCTTCTTTATATCATTACAAAAAACATTATGTGTAACCCAGGCTAAATCCACAGTTTGTGGGGAAAAAAACAAAGGAATTGCTCAAGGCATAAATAATATAAAAAGGCAAAACATTTTGCACCAGATACATTCATGACACTACTACAAAAAATAAATAGTGACTCTCTCATAATTAATACCCCTTTATCAGGGACTCTGCTGTGCAGTTACTGGCTTTCAGTGAGAAATGGCCTCTGTTTCTTCAGGTTTCCTGTATCTGGAGCTGCTGAAGGTCCCCAGAGCTGTTTAAAGTGACACCAGATGAGTTCCACCCCGATTGTTCATTACGGTCCTTTGAAACAGTCTGGAGAAGAAGAGGACTCCAGCTCAAAATATGATTGGATGTTTCTGAATGTACACAGATGTCACCTGCAAGCCAAGAGCAGATTATATCGGCATGAAAGCTCTCCTTGCCCCTTCACTATCACAGCATACTGACCCAACAGTCTCCAAACGCAGATTAGTGAACTGGATAAAATGCCGCTTTTTTCACTACAAGTGAAAGTCCATTTGGATTCCAGACAGTGTTAAACCCTGCCAAGAAATGCTAATTTTCTAGGGCCACACTTCTCATTACAAACATCCCTGTTCTCCACGCCTTTCAGTAATGTACTTCCTGTTTTCACTACCTTTAGTGATAAGAGAGTGGCTTTGCTGCCTTGGCAGATTATGAGTGAATGGCAAGTCATTTCTCTGAGCTAAAGACAGCACACAAATGCTGTGTGACTCTAGGAACTTCCCAATGCCAAAAGTTCCACTGTTGTGTACCACGAACCTACAGCTGGCCTGACAGACGTGTCACTCTTAGCACATCATTTTTGTGATACTGACCCATAAATGAGGTCTTGTGAGAGCTTTAAGAAAAGAGATGTCTTACTGACCTGCCTGATGTATGCACTAAGGCTTAAGAAGCTGTGTACTGGTATGGAAAAGGGATGTTTTAAAGTCTGTCACAAACCAAAGAGAAAGAAGTTTCCTTCTGAAGTAAGATGTGTGTCTCGTTGTCAATGGTAAGCATTGTAAGCCAACTCAATGGATGACCCATCCACAGGAAAAGAACAAAGAAAAAAAAAACTAGCCACGAGGGGGAGGGCATAATGAACTACAGGGATGTAAAAAGAAGGCAGGGAAACATCCCTTTATCCTGCACCAGAGGAAGTTAACTGACAGCATGTTTACCTTCATGCAAAGAGGTTCTCCACCAGTCTTGGTTGAACCACAACAAGAGACACCTCGGGTGTCTTTGGACAGAAGGTTAGACTTAAGTTTAATCTCTAGAAAACATGTTCGGAATTTGTCTATAACCCTTTTACTACCATCATCCTTACTCCTTGCCTCATATCTTAACCTTTGAGAACAAACTTTGGGTTGTTTTCACTATAAATGTATCTCAGTGCTGTGATGTTACATGAGCTTGTCCTGACTTGAGTCTTACAAGCTGGTGCATACACTGTTCCCATGGGAACAGCTAGCCTGATAATTCTGTCAGCACTCTGTGTATAAGGGACCGAACAGTACAGGATAAAACTTCCCAGGGGCTCAGGGACCCTGACAGTTACTCTGTACAACAAACACAGGGCCTCCAAAGAGATTGGTTCACAGAAAAAAAGCAATACGATGGGGCGGGGAGGAACTGCCTGGACTCTTGTTCCCCTGTCTTTACCCTTGTACACACCATGTTGGTACAACCTGTCTTTTCAGAAGGAAAGCTCAAAGTGTCTCTTTTTTGGCCCAGCCAGGATTGTGTGATGCTTTCAGCTCTTGCTGACCCCAAGGACAAGACAGTTGATTCCTGAATTCTAATTTTCCCATTTGGTGCATCCCTTGGTTAACTCTGAATTGACTTCACTTCCTGCAGATTGCTAGGCCTTTCCAGGAGGTCTCCTATGCACTTACCCAGCCTGATTCTTAGAATATGAGCTCTAATTAAGATCAAAGCTTTAGATGATATTGGCAAAGACTGATTTATTTTGGATGTATGTCACCTGCAGTAAGTGTATGGAGGAGTTCCATTTAGAAACATCCATTATTTAAGGAGTGCTCCTTGCGAGGGATTTTAGTGCCCTCACTTCCATTGTCCTTAGGGGGCCAGCAAACTGCTAAATGTCTCGTTGACTCTGGCCTTTCCTTTCTGAGATCAACTGCTAGTTTCCACATAGTCAGACTGAGCACCCTACAGAGTTGTTGTAGCATAAACACGCAGCTTGGAAGCCAAGATTTAGTGTCCCCTAACTGTGGCATACCTTCTGGGTAATCTACGTTAATCCACTTCATATTTTCCTGACAGCAAGAATGCTGAGCAGATGGCTGCTCCACTTTCTCCTTGCTATCCTCCTCCATCTTGATGCTGCATTCTGGGACCGTAGAGGCTAAACACATGGCTACCATCAGATGATTCAGAGGCTTCATCTCTAAACTGTCTTGTTGATAAGGTGCTACTAGGGGCACCACAGGTAGCGTGTTGCTGCTGAAAGTGCCATTGGTTTTGGTGAAACACCTGTGAATTTAAACCAAAATACACAAAAATCACTCATAGTCCTGAACCCTCAAGATTCTTTGTTCCAGCAATTTACTTTTTTTAAATACTTCAAGTAAATCTCAATTAATAAATACAGTAAATATAGTTGAGCTGGTGGAATAAATTACAATTATTCTGTCAGATAAACTCAGACTTTTCAGAAAAGCATTCACAATTAAATCGTCTGCCTAGCTTGCCAGATGGCTGGAGAACATTCAGAGAGTTGCTAATTCAGCATCGTTCCATCTATTGTCAATTAAGTGACTTGCAAACACATTCCTTTATTTGGTCAGCCCTGTAATAAAGATTTGAAACGCCATGCCACAGGGCTTAAATTATGAATCCAACAAGCAGCTCAGGTCACAAATAGGCATTGCGAAGCTAGTTAATGTAAACGGAGGCCTAGATTCAACTGAGGGCAGTTTAAGTGTAAAAACTTTGTGACACATTTCAATCTCTGCAAAAAATAGCAGCAATGACCCTCATTTTGGGCTGTATCACCGAGGCAAAGCTGAGCTACTTAACCTTTCCACAGCAAAGAGTTTATAGCAAAAGCATTTATAAATGTATTCCCAGCATGGCCTCATTCTGTGGAGTGAAAATGCCAAGAATCCTTGAGTCCTGGGTACAGCAGGGCTAGCAGCTTCATTGGTAACAGCCACAGTAAATGTGAAAGACCCCTCCAGTGTGATTCAATATGTACTAGTAATTGTTCCACAGATCAAACATTCATATGTAAGAAGAGTCACATAAATTAGAGTTCTCTCAAGCAAACCGTATGAGCTGTAAGAAGAGGGCATCACCCTCCATTCTGAAATGCAGCACGGAGAGTGATAAAAGTAGGAAAAAACCCAGCAAATCTTGATCACACTGCACAAAATTAAAACAATTATTTCACCCAAACCTCACTACCAGTCATTCACTTCCAACACACCCCCATAGTCAGAAACCTAGTTAGTCTGCAGGATGCAGTTCCTAAGGCCACAACACAACACATCAATATGGAAACAAGAGCGATATCAGCATGAGCAGGCTGACTACAAAGAGCATATCTGTTTTACACACAACCAGACTCTTCACAGGGGCCAAAGAGGGCAGGTGCTCAGGGGCCGTGGTGGCAGTAGCAGTGGCGACCCCATCTGGGAGCATAGAGCTCTCCACCTACCCCCAGCCTTGCCTAGGGGGCTGTGAAAGCTTTTGACTCCCCTGCACACAAATTCCCTTGTCCACAAGTATTTGGAAGTGCTTATGAGACTCTCCCAGGGTTCTCATGTACTGCAGACTACCGAGTGACATACCAAATGGATACAACTCAGAGCAATTTCACCTTCGCACCCTAAAGGTACAACCCCATCCCGTCTCACATTAGACGCTTGCCTAGCACAGTCTATACATTGCCAGTCTGAGCTGGCACCAGTCAGAAAGCACAACTCCACCAGGATCTGAAACAGCACTAACAGACTTAGAGCACAAAATAGCCTTTTATTGATGAAAAAAGTCAATCCAGAAAAAAGTTAACCGAGTACTTGTTTCTAAACAGGAGAGCACATTTACATAATTGCCTATCTGACCAAAATAAACCACTCATGCATACTGGAAAGACCCAGTCCCTATGAAATTGGAAGTGTCCGTTTTGCAATGCTGGACTACCAAACCACATCTGAGTACAATAAGGAATCTGGGATGGTAACATGTTACAAATGAATTTAGGAAATACAACTCGGAGAACCGCTGGGCTGTGCTCATGAAACCATGCCCATGCCGTTGCTGTCTTACTTGTTGGGGAGTGGCTCAGGCCCAAACCATTTATTTCCACTTGTTTCAAATAAAAAAAACCAAACGAATAAACCAATGGCTCAGTATTCTGCCACACAAATCTGAACTGCTTGTGTCAGAACTTACTGCATACGTCACTGGGCTCAAAATAACATGCAGTAAAGCACAGAGGCCCATTTTACCACCTGCAAAGTAGGAAAATTACTCAAGGTTTATTCAGGCTGCATTCATTTTAACTAGTGAAGTATACTCCACCTCCCTCTATGAGGAGGAGCTTTTCTGGCTATACAGTCACTCTCTTGCATTGCACTACCTGTGATAGCGACATGCCCAAGAAACCAGTACGTTACTGAAGTTAGAAGTGTCCTATCACCAAATTTCATTTGGCATTTGGAAATGCTAGATTCTCATCTATTTTCCTTAAATGCCCGTGTCATCCTGGACAGCTTGCAGGTGAGAATGGGCTCCAGGTTTGTGTGTTCTTTGGCATTCCATAGCTGCAGAACTTCCAGGATTCAGAGCTGATTCTGTGTATTCGGAAGTTCAGTGGGTATTTTGAGACATCTGCATGTGGTTAACAGAACCTGCGCTGTTCTCATTTTTTCAGCATATGCAATTCAGGAGAGTTAAATGGGCTGGTCACTCTGGCATGTGATTGTTAGACTGCAAGGGAAAATGGAAGACTGTGTCATGAACTATTTTGGGAAATACTGACTGACAGCATCTTTAAGGGGAGTCTGTCTAACACAACTTAGAGATTCAGCCCAAGGTTCCAGGGGGCTGTAATTCTGGTTTTCAACAGTCACCTTAATTACAAAATCTTTGACTCAAACTCACAGGACTGGAAGTGACTGAGTCCTCTGCACTCATGGCAAGACTTAAGTATTATCTAGACCAGGGTCTGCAACCAAAATCGTGACAAGAGCCATTTTTTCCAATTCAGTTACAAAAATCAATCTTTCAAGAGCCACAATGCACGTGAATATGAGACAGTCTTTGACAATGTCAAACCACACTTTTTATCACCCCATTTTAGTAACTGCATAGGCACAGACACAGTTATTTGTACTGGTTAGAAAGTTAAGTTACCCCCATCTCCAGGCTTTACCTGCCTCAGCCCCAAATCTGCCCCCAATTCCCAGGCTTTATCCCCCATCTCATAAACCCCCTGCCCCCAGGCTTAGCCCTTCTGATCCCCAACCTCCTCCCCGGCTTAACTCCCTTCAGCCCCACCCTCCCATCCACCCCCAGGCTTCACGCCTCTGAGCCTCAACCCCCACCCCTGGCCCCCAGAATTAACTCACCTGAGAGTACGGTTCCGCTGTAGCCTCCCCCCGCTGCTCTCCACCACCACCGCTGCTGCTGCCTTTTTCTTGGGGGGCTGTGAGGCTGCGTGGGTCCAGTAGGGGCAGGGTCAGCTGCCCACCCCCAGCTCTCCTGCCAGCTGACTTATGCCCATGTGGGGTGGCTTCCTGCCCAGTCAGCTTTCACTTCCCGGATCCCTGACCTGCTGCCTCTGACTGCTAAGCGGCTCCGGAGTCGACACTGGTTATACGGAATTTATTTTTACATAAAGAAATTCAGTTTAAGCGATGGCCGCCTCCGAAGCCGCAAGAGAAAGTGGTGGCGGCAGCTCTCAGAGCCGCAAGTAGCTCCTTACAGAGCCGCAGGTTGCCGACCCCTAATCTAGACCATACCTAACAGGTACCTGCCTAACCTGCTCCTAAAAATCTCCACAGAAAGGTCCCACAGCCTGCCTGGGCAATTTATTCCAGTGCTTACTTAGGCTTCTCACACGAAGAAAAGTATGAGACCACAATTGCTGGAAATAAACAGAACTAGTGATGGGAACAGTCATGAGGAGATGAAACGGACAATTTGGAACAGGTCAAAACATGGATTTTGGAGTAAGAGTTCATCTGCCCTTGTAGGTATCCCTGGAACTGACCTTCCTATGACCACAGCAACAGCGGTCGTGCGCAGCAAATTCCATGTGCTGTCAATTGCCTCTCATTAAAACAAACAGTCTCCAAGTGCTTATGATTCCAAGTACTGAAATACCACAAAAGCCACTGCAGAACCCACACGCAACACATCTGTTCTTCAAAAAAAGCCATTCATCAGTTTACATTTCTTTCTACAGAGGTTTTAACTAGAGTCCCTTTTAAAAATAATTAAGGCATTCCTGTAATGAAACCCCTTAAAAATGGATTTTCCCCCCCTTGTTTATGGCTCTTCTTTTGAAGCATATGCTCAATATCATTCCTGGTATCAACGGCATTGGCTGGAATGGAGTTGTAGTAAATTAATTTGACTCATTGGCTATGTCTACAATAGTCCCAAACTTTGAAATGGCCACGCAAACGGCCATTTTGAAGTTTACTAATGAAGCGCTGAAATGCATATTCAGCGCTTCATTAGCATGCGGGCGGCCGCGGCACTTCGAAATTGATGCGCCTCGCCGCCGCGTCCCGACGGGGCTCCTTTTCGAAACGACCCTGCCTACTTCGAAGTCCCCCTATTAAGGGGACTTCGAAGTAGGCAGGGTCGGTTCGAAAAGGAGCCCCGTCGGGGCGAGGCGCGTCAATTTCGAAGTGCCGCGGCCGCCCGCATGCTAATGAAGCGCTGAATATGCATTTCAGCGCTTCATTAGTAAACTTCAAAATGGCCGTTTGCGTTGCCATTTCGAAGTTTGGGGCTAGTGTAGACGTAGCCATCAAGTTTAAATCCAGTGGCCCACACTAAACTGATTAAAACTAGTTATTATACCTTTAATGCAGAGCACGCATGAATGAGAGCTTAAAATCTGACCAGTGGAAAATGTCTCATAGATCAAATCAAGGCTAAAAAGCTAAAATCAACCAATGACCTGATTAATAAACCTCACTGCTGAGTAACTTGTATTACAAATTGGCTGAATATTGCTTTGCCAGTCCATTTAGAATGTATGCACTGCTAATGAATCTGACCAGAAAATACAAATATTGGTGTGGTTGGGATATAAAGAAGGATTAGAGAGAAGCAGCCCTAACTGGGTTTACCCTTCAGACCAAATTACAGTAAACTCTTTTATATCCGGCATTCTATCATCTGGAACTCTCAAGTAACTGGCCTTTTGACTATAAATGAATGTTAGTTACGTTTTCTACAAGTAAAGCATAGTGAAAGTAAATAGAAATAAATAATACAGCAAATACAGAATCCGTTTACTGTATACAATACTACTATTGTTGTTGGGTATGCAGAGTATTTTATTCACCATCTTTAAAAAAGGAAAAAAGAACAATCCAGAGAACTACAGACCGATCAGTCTTACCTCAATGGATAGAAAGCTGGCTTGAAGGTCGGGCCCAACGGGTAGTGGTCAACGGTTCAATATCTGGACGGCAGTTGGTTTCAAGCGGAGTGCCACAAAGCTCGGTTCTGGGGCTGGAGTTGTTCAACATCTTTATTAATGACCTGGATGAGGGACTGGATTGCACCCTCAGCAAGTTTGCGGATGACACAAAACTGGGGGGAGAGGTAGATACGTTGGAGGGTAGAAAGAGAATCCAGAGTGACCTAGATAAATTGGAGGACTGGGCCAAAAGAAATCTGATGCAGTTCAACAAGGAGAAGTGTAGAGTCCTGCACCTGGGAGGGAAGAATCTCAAGCATTGTTATAGGCTTGGGACCGACTGGCTCAGCAGCAGTACAACGGAAAGGGACCTAGCGGTTATGGTGGATGAAAGGCTGGATATGAGTGAACAGTGTGCCCTTCTACCAAGAAGGCTAACGGCATCCTAGGGTGCATTAGGAGGAGCATTTCGAGCAGATCTGGAGAAGTAGCTAGTCCCCTCTATTCGGCACTGGTGATGCCACATCTGGAATATTGTGTCCAGTTTTAAGCCCCACAGTATAAAAAGGATGTGGATGTGCTGGAGCAGGTGCAGCAGAGGGCAACAAAAACGATTAAGGGGCTGGAGCACAAGACCTATGAGGAGAGGCTGAGGGATTTGGGCTTGTTTAGTTTACAGAAGAGAAGACTTAGGGGTGATTTAATAGCAGCCTTCAACTTCCTGAAGGGGAGCTCTAAAGAGGAGGGTGAGAAACTGTTCTCAGTGGAGTCAGACGGCAGAAGAAGGAGCAATGGTCTGAAGTTGAAGAGGGAGAGGTGTAGGTTAGATATTGAAAGAAACTACTTCACCAGGAAGGTGGTGAAGCATTGGAATGCGTTGCCTAGAGAGGTGGTGGATTCTCCATCCTTCAAGGTTTTTAAGTCCCAGCTTGACAAGGTCCTGGCTGGGATGACTTAGTGGGGGCTGATCCTGCTTGAAGCAGGAGGCTGGACTAGATGACCTCCCAAGGTCCCTTCCAGCCCTATGATTCTGTGATTTTTCACAATGGCAAACACAGCTCACCTGCATTAGAGCTGACCCAGGATTCTCAGACAGGAAGAGAGAATCCCATCAAAATACGCCTTACTACTAAGCTAAGTCGGATGCCTGAGAGTATGCTGAAGATTCTGTCAAGATACCACTGTGAACAATTTGGCATGTTGCCGGTTCGTGTATTGAATGAATCAGGTTAATAATTTTGGATGGGATGCCACGGTATTGCAGCAGTTTCTACAAAAAGTGTCTATATCAACCTGTCAAAAGCTTTTTCAAAGTTTATGAAGATTATGTATGGTGGGCGGGCGGGGGAAGAGTTCCACTCAAGCGACTGATCTAGGATCACTCTGAAAGTTATTTGGTCAGCACAAGATCTCACTTCAGAAGCTGGACTGTTCTTCCCTGAGATGTCTATCAATTTCTATCTTTATTCTCTCCAACAGAATCCCATTGGATACTTTTCTTGGAACAGACAGTAACACGATGCTCCTCCACTTCGTGTATGCCTTCAGGTTGCCTTTCTTTGGAAGCTTGATATGACAGCCATGTTTCCAGTCTTGTGGGATCTCCTCGGCATCCCAAACAGATTATACATCATGTTGACTGATGTCTCACCACCTGCCTCGATTGCTTCTGCACAGATGTCGTCTGGAGCAGGTGCTTTTCAGATCTTCTTTTGTAGGTCTGTGGCTGTTAATTTGCAGAGGTATATTTGCAGGTGGTAACTCTGGAGGTTCCTTGTAGGCATGGCAGCTCACTAGCTCTTCAAAATTTTCCTTCTATCTACTGAGCTGCTTGCTTGGTTTTGTTAGCATGTGCCTCTCCATTACCCATACTAGCTGATCCACTGTATGCCGCGACCCAGATAGCTTCCATGTGATGTCAGTTTTTTCAAGTTTCTCCATCCTGCCGCTTGTTCCCTTTCCTGTTCTGATGAAGCGGGTCTTTGCCCACGGAAGCTTATGCTTCAAGATACCCGTTAGTCTATAAGGTGCTGCAGGACTTCTTGTTTTTCCTGTTCTTGATCACAGTGGACTCGATTACGAGCAGGACAACAGACGACCATCAACAGGGCATTGAGTGGACACTTTTCAAATAACTAGAGAACGTTGATTTTGCTGATGTCAGCCTCCTTCCACACGGACATGAAAGTATAAAAGAAAAGGTTGCAAGACTAGACAAAACTGCCTCAATGACTGAGCTGAGCATTAACAAGGGAAAGACCAAGACAACGAGGACCAACCAGTCCAACACCGCCATCATCATACTGGGAAGGGATGACCTGGAAGACGTGGAGCAGTTCACCTACTTGGAGAGTATTACTGGCTGAGACAGAGGAACAGACAAGGATATCAATGCCAGAATAGGGAAAGCAACAGCTGCATTTAAGACTCTTCACAGATATTATCTGTGAACTCCATATGGGACGAAATGATGAAACTACAGATCTTCAAACACGAAGAGTGTGCTCTTGTAGAGATGCGAGACCTGGCGTACTAAAAAGTTTTCAAAATCACAAGCTACAGACGTTCATAAACAGATGCCTGAGGTGCATCCTTTGCATGAAATGGCAAAACTCTGTCACAAATGAGGAACTTTGGAACACAGCAGGACAAGAACCACCCAACGTTCAAATTGAGAGAAGAAAATGGGGATGGCTAGGCCACACACTCAGAAAACCATCATCCAGCACAGCCCATCATCAGGCTCTCAAATGGAACCCGCAAGGAAAACCAAAAGAGGAAGACCTCAGACAGCATGGAGAATATCTACTAAGACTGAAGGACAACTGGGGTACTCCTGGAGTCAGCTAGAAGTTTTGTCCCAAGAGAGTGAAGTGGAGACTTGTAGATGACCCATGCTCCACTTGGAGTACAAGGGTTTAAATAAGTAGTAAGTGTACTGATCTAGCAACCAAGAAAACATGAGTTTAAATCTCATTTCTTCCACTCCCTGTTGATAGATCTCTGCACATCACAGCCCTTTTTATTAAGGAGGCTAGTCTGACTCATCCCATTTTACAAATAAAGGAATTGAGGTTGCACAAAATCACTCACACGGAGGTAGGAACAGAGCTAAGATCTCTGATATACCCCATCTCTTCTACTCAAAATCCCTGCCCAACCTGATATATTTGACAATGCTGCGTGTAACTACTAGCCCATTCTTCTATCCTAGAGCCAGAAATAGAGTTCCTAACTTCTGATCATTAGATATGAGGCAATCCCAGTTCCTAGCATTTTACTACTGTTTAGCAAATACCTGTGTAAACACTGGCCTAACGTAAGTCACTTTTCTGTCTACCAGAGGATCCACATAGAGGACAACTCATGTCATGTCTCACACAGTTGCATATGGGCTGGGGATCTGAAGGCCCAGGGTTGAAATGTTGCTGGTAAGATGTGAAATAATGCTTTGGTCAAACATGAGAGAATTCCTAATTTTCCAATTTCCTTTCTAAAAACGTGAAAAGAATTCTCAACCACACATTTTTTCCACTGTAGCGTGGCCAGAGCTAGTGTTTGTATGTATGCGTTAGCTGAGAATCACACCTCCAAGTTGCAGGGCAGATATAGCCTTAGTTACATGGTAGCCTTCCACCTTGAGGAAGTGAGACATTCAAGTCTAAGTGCCCCTTTTAAAATCCCTGACATGCATGATTTTGACTTGTGCTTAACTTGCATTAACAGGAGTTCAGACCAAGTTGAAATCCCCTCCCCCAGCCTGCCCAGCTGGGGGAAGCCAGGGAGAACCTTGGCGCTGTAGCTGTCTGTCTGCCCGGCTCCCACAGCTGGAGGAGGCCAGGCACACAGACAGCTGCATTGCCGTGGGTTCTCCTTGGCTTCCCCCAGCTGGGAGAAGCCGTGCCTGGCTCCCAGAGTAGTGGGGAGCAGGGAACCAGGCAGCAACCTGGCTCCCGGCTCCCTGCCATTCTGGGAGCCAGGAAACTGATCAGCACTGGTGCACTTGTCAGTTTCCTGGCTTCGCCCAAGGTTCCTCCCGGAGTGGACTGGCTGTTCAGGCACTGCATCTCAGCCGGGTTTGCCCCTCCCACCATCTGGGAGAAGGGACTGTGAACTCCAGCCTCAGTGGGCCACTAGCAGAGTAGGAGGCTGTTTGCAGCTGATCCACAGCCACGGCAGGGTCCGAACAGGGTGCAGCCACTAGAAACCAGCACAAAACCTGGCTATGCTCACTCTTCTTCTGCCTCCCTCAGCCCACGTCCAGGGAACCGCCACAGTAAGTCTCATCTGGCCCACGGGCTCAGTGCTGGTTACCTGCCTCCCACAGAGAGCCTCCACTGCCAGTGTGCTGTGGGGACCAGATCTTACCAAGCCACGACTCGCTGGCGGCCACCGTTGCCTGACACAGGGCCTCCCAGCGACACCTCCACACAGACACCAGTTGCCCCTGCCCACCCTCCTGCCACTGGCACCAGTCGCCCCTGCCCCCACAACAAGGAGGTTCAGGGCCTGCTAATTAATTATAAAAATCACAGATTTAGCCGAAACTCCTGAAAACAAATAACCTTTCCACCAAACTAACATCACACCTGTGAGCAGACAAACATTCTTCACAGAAGAAAGGCTAAACTCCCTGCTTTGGGTGAAAAAGACAGCCTAACCTTAATATGGAAGGCACTCCTGGACCTCTGACTCTGTAAAGAAACCTCCTCTTTCCTGCTGTGACATGCACATGGGGCGAGGATGTCAAACCTCTACCAAATGCCTCCAAAGTCTCCAATTCTGCACTCTATAAACACTGAATAATGAGAACCCAATGCACTTGCTCTGGTTTTACACACGGTCTTAAGGGATGTATAACACAGAACAACCAGTAAGACTGCTAGTGGTGGCTGATAAACTAGCCTTTTACTGGTCAATTTAGATGTCTCTGTTGAATGAAACTGAAGGAATGATGCATATCTGAGACCGTAGGTCAACCATCCCCATTAAACCCCAAAACCCAATAAAACCCAGGAATTAACAATTCAAGCAATGACAATTCCAGAGAAGTATTACTCAATCCTATCGAGATTCTTATAACTTTGTTCTTCAGCTGACCACTTTTCAGAGTCATCTGTCAAACAACTTACTGATGTCCTCCTCTGTGTCCTTGGCTAAGTTACAACCAGAGAGTTGGCTGAAATTAGACATTTTGATGCTTTCCTCCTTAATTCGGATGAAAACTAAATTTATGAAAATTTTCTGACAAACCAGAGATAAGCAAAAATTTTATTTCAGCTACACAAATATGGTGCTCCAGAAACAACATTTGAAACTGACATTCTGGCAGCTGTGGAAAGGACAAGAACATGCATTTTAATAAGTTTTATTGCAGACAGCGTGCCAGTCATAGAAACCTGTCCCCAGCCATTTGTCAATTTCATGAGTGGAAACTTATAATCTTTCAGCAGGCTGACCCCAGCAGCTTTGCTTCCTTTCTAACCCACCACTAGGAGTCAGACACTGCTGGCCCACCAGAGATGAGGATGCCTTCGGCCTTTGCCTCTCTGTACACAAGAAATAGGTGTGCTTGCCAGTCTGCTTTTCCATACCCCAGAGCTAATGGCAGCCAGATTACCTGGGCATACTACTGTTTCAACAGAAGTTTAGCCAAATATGGAGCAGCTATAGTGAAACATCTCACTCAAAGTCACATTTTCCAATGAAAGTAAGGTTTGCTTGAAAATCTTCACCAGCTGTAGTCACCACTTCTCAGCTTCTGTTTCCCATATGTAAAATGTGTAATTTACACATAGCAATGCTGCAGGGGTTGTTGTTTGCAAAGCTCACTGAAGATGCCAAGAATCAGATAGGTAACTAACTTACCGGTTATTGTTCCTGCAATTCCGGCAATTGATGCATTCCAAGGGGTCAGTCTGAGGCACTGCTGTGTACATTTCACCACCCTGGAGGAAGAAGGAGAAAGAAACAGCTCCAAGTCAATTGCAACACAAGAATACAAGATCTAGTCTATGATACCTAGAGAGGAGGTGGAACCTCCATCTCTAGAGGTTTCTAAGTCCCAGCTTGACAAAGCCCTGGCTGAGATAACTTTGTTTAGGTTAGTCCTGCTTTAGGCAGGGGTCAGCACTCGATCCCCGACGCCCCTTCCAGCCCTAGGATTCTGTGATAAATGGACATAATGTACGTTGACCCCCAAGATCTCATTTAATTTTGAAACTTAATTACCTTATCAATCATCAGATCTGGGTTTTGCAATGGGGCATGGGAACACTGAGCTTCTATTATACAACATCTAGCAGAGTTTTCTGCCAGCATTTGTGTCAGAGAAAAGTAAATAACTGTACCTTAGACAGTATGTAGTAATTTCCCTGGCTTGTTTTCAGTCTAATATCTCCAGGTTTAATTTAACACAGATGCTGTAAATATGTTTAACACTGACGACAGACATGAAAGCAAATTCCTAATCATTAGAGACCTGTGCCCGGTCTGGGGAGACAAGCTGTTAAATATTCAGGGCTGATGTCACAACACAAACCCATCCTACTTTCCTGTAATTACTCCAATTAGATCAGTTTACTTCATTAAATAGACTTTGGAAACATTTTCTATTTTTACAGATGGGGTCATTTCTTTGCCAGCAATGGACTGGGGTGTGAGGGATTTGGTGGTGTTGGTTTTGGCTGGCAGGCTCCACTGCAAGTAAGTAAAATGCCCAGATTAACACATACCTCATTGTTAATGTGAGGTGGACACTGATGTGAGTCATTTGAAAATGGTGCTGTACTGTTGTGTTACAACTCTGCATTTTTTTCAGGAAAGTAAGTTTAGGAAAACAAATTCAATCTCAGAGCTGGAGTTCGGTTGGATAAGTGCTTCTCTACTGCCTCAGCACTAGGTCTGGTCCTACATCTTGCAGACCTGTACACTCGTATGGGGGCTCTATCTCCACACCCCCAGGCCTCTTTCTTCATCTTCCTGCTCCCTGAAGAATTAAGAAAGTTTGCAGGAAGAACGGCAAAAAAGTGCCTTTGCTCTGTTCTGTGATCATGTAAGTCTCACTTGTTTTGTGGAAGAGCAGAGTCAGCTGCCAATACTCTTGCTCAACAGCCTTCCCTGGCAGTCCAACTGGGGAGATGAAAGAGACAGGTTACTCACCGTAGTAACGGTGGTTCTTCGAGATGTGCCCCCGTGGGTGCTCCACAATAGGTGTCGGGCTCGCTCGGCGCTGCAGATCGGATCTTCCAAGCAGTTTCTGCCGGACTGCGCATGCGCCGGTGCGCGCCGCTCCCTTGCGCGCTCCTGGCCACGTGCGCGATCCGGTCCCCGCCAGTTCCTTGACCAACCGCCTCGGATGCTCCTGCAAAACACTAAACAGAGATCCGAAGCGGGGAGGATGGGCGGGTGGTGGAGCACCCACGGGGACACATCTCGAAGAACCACCGTTACTACGGTGAGTAACTTCTGTTTCTTCTTCGAGTGGTCCCCGTGGGTGATCCACAATAGGTGACTACCCAGCAGTAACCCAAGGTAGGAGGTGGGTAATCGGATTATGCGCAGCTTGTCCCCGAGAGGACCACTGTCGAGAGACGGGTGTCCTCTTGGAATACCCTGAGAAGGGCGTAATGTTTGGCGAAGGTGTCATAGGATGACCAGGTCGCCGCTCTGCAAATGTCTTTTAGCGCAACGCCCTTGAAAAAGGCTGTTGATGCCGCCACCGCCCTAGTGGAATGAGCCCTGGGAGTGGCCGATAAAGGAGTCTTTTTGAGTTCGTAGCACATTTTTATGCAGGATATGATGTGCTTCGAGATTCTCTGCGAAGAGAGACCTTCTCCTTTCGATTTGGGAGCGAGAGAGACTAGGAGTCTATCCGTTTTCCAGAAGGACTTGGTCCTGTCTACATAGAAGGCTAGCGCCCTCCTCACGTCCAGGAGGTGTAGGCGCGCCTCTTTGTTAGAGTTATGAGGCTTTGGATAAAACGAGGGTAAAACAATAGGTTCGTTAATGTGAAACTCAGAAGAAACCTTGGGGACAAAGGCTGGATGCAGCCGTATGGTTACCGCCTCCTTGGAAAAAACAGTGCAGTGTGGCATTGCCATAACTGCCACAAGCTCGCTCACCCTGCGAGCTGACGTAATTGCGAGAAGAAAGGTCGTCTTTATCGTAAGGAGGCGGAGGGAAACCGTGGCCAAGGGCTCGAACGGTGGTCCCGTTAGCACGTTAAGCACCAGGTCCAAGTTCCACGAAGGTGGAAGCGGTTTCCGAGGGGGGTATAGGTTTACCAACCCTTTGAGGAACCTGGTAACCATGGGATGGGCGAACACCGTGTGCCCTTCCTCCTCGTGTCTGAATGCCGAAATGGCGGCAAGGTGGACCTTTAACGAGGATAGTGAGAGTCCTCCTCTCTTGAGGTCCAGTAAATACTCTAATATTACAGGTATAGGCACCGAAAGGGGGGCCAGCTGTTTGGTAGAACACCAAGCCGTGAAGCGAGTCCATTTCTGCTTGTAGGTCTTCCTGGTGGAAGTCCTCCTGCTACTTTCTAGGACTTGCTGCACTTCCTCCGTGCACGTGCTCTCTAGGGAGCTGAGCCATGGATTAACCATGCTTGTTGTCGCAGGCCTTGGGGGTGCGGATGCACTATGGACCCCTGGGCTTGCGTGAGCAGATCTGGCGCCACCGGAAGAGGCATCGGTGGACAGTCCGACATGCGCAGGAGTAGGGGGAACCATTGCTGTTGATCCCACGTTGGGACTATCAGGATCATTCGGGCTCCTTCCCTCCTGGCTTTCTGCAAGACTTTGTGGATCAGCACTGTGGGAGGAAAAGCGTAAAGCAGGGGGCCCCTCCACGAGATCGCGAACGCGTCCCCCAGGGACCCCCGTCCCAGTCCTGCCCTGGAGCAGAATTGTGGGCACTTCTTGTTGTGTTGAGTGGCAAACAGGTCTATCTGGGGAAAACCCCATGTGTGGAAAATCGGTCGTAGGAGATCGGGACGGATCTGCCACTCGTGCGTGAGTGCAAAACGCCTGCTCAGCTGGTCTGCCTTCACATTGTGAGCGCCTGGTAAGTACGAGGCTTTCAAGATTATATTGTTGGCAATGCACCAGTTCCATAACTGGACCGCTTCCGCACATAAGGCACGGGACCGAGCTCCTCCTTGCCGATTTATATAAAACATGGTGGAGGTATTGTCTGTACTGATCCCGACGACTTCGCCTTGTATATGGTCTCGAAAGCGTCTGCAGGCTTTGAACAATGCTCTGAGCTCCAGTATATTTATGTGCAGTGACTGCTCCGTGGAGGACCACAGCCCTCGAGTCACCTCTTCACCCATGTGTGCTCCCCACCCTATGAGGGAGGCATCTGTAGTAAGAAGAACCGATATTTGTGGTTGGTGGAAGGGTACCCCTGTTAGCAAGTTCTTGGGGTTTACCCACCATTGCAGGGATTTGTGCACCTCTGCTGTGGGCGACACCACCCTGTGAACGGTGTGTGCTGCCGGTTTGTATACGCTCGCCAGCCAGTGCTGCATGCTGCGCATGTGTAACCTGGCGTTCTGTACTACGAACGTCGCCGCTGCCATGTGGCCCAGCAGCTGTAAGCACGTCAGGACCGGCACCGTAGGGCTGAAGGTGATGACCTGCACGAGGGAGCCAATGGCCTGAAAGCGAGTCTCTGGTAGATATACTCTCGCTGTAATAGAATTTATGCGTGCCCCTATGAACTCTATGTCCTGTGTGGGGTCTATCTTTGATTTTGCCAGATTGATAACCAGGCTGAGCGAAGAGAACGTGCCTGCTGTGACGTGTATCATGCGTAGTACCTCCTCCTTCGAGGCCGCTTTGAGTAGGCAGTCGTCCAGATACGGGAATATAAATACCCCCTGTCTGTGCAGGTAGGCTGACACCACTGCCAAGGTCTTGGTGAAGACTCTGGGGGCCGAGGAGAGGCCAAATGGTAGGACCTTGTATTGAAAATGTTCTTTGCCTACCATGAACCGGAGAAATCGCCGGTGAACCGGATGGATAGTTATGTGAAAATACGCGTCTTGTAAATCGAGGGCTGCGAACCAATCTCCATCATCCAGTGCCGTAAGGATGGAGGCGATTGTGATCATCCGAAAGCGTTGCTTGCGCAGGTACCGGTTGAGGCCTCAAAAATCTAAGATGGGCCTCCAGCCTCCTGTCTTTTTCTCTGTAAGGAAGTACCTCGAGTAGAACCCTTTTCCTTGCAGTTGCTCCGGCACTCCTTCCACTGCCCCTATGAGCATGAGATGGTCTACCTCCTGCTTGAGCCTCGCTACGTGGGAGGCCTCCCGGAGGTGGGGCCTGGGTGGAGGTCGTGGCGGTGGGAGCGACTGGAAGGGGATGGCGTACCCTGTGGCTATGATCTCCAGCACCCATTTGTCTGTGGTGATCCTTTGCCACTGGTCGTAGAATGGTTGGAGGCGATGGTGGAACAGCCGCTTCGGATGACCTTGTGCGATGGTAGTGATGGCGCAGCCCTGGATCTGTGTGTCAAACTTGTGGCCTTTGGCCCTGCCCCAAGGACGCACGGCTCTGTTGTGAACGTCGCCTGGGAGTTCTGTACTGCTGGTGCTGTTGATGTCGCCCTTGCTCGTAACCCCTGTGGTACTGGGGACTCTGTTGCTGGTACTGGTACCGTCTTTGTTGAGGGTAGTACTTTTTCTTTCTGTATGGAGGGGTGTAAATCCCCAGGGTCCTAAGTGTGGCTCTTGAATCTTTACTGGAATGAAGGACCGAGTCAGTTGATTCAGCAAACAGCTTCTGCGAGTCGAAGGGAAGATCGACTATCTTTGCCTGCAGATCCCTCGGTATACCCGAAGTCTGGAGCCAGGACTCCCTTCGCATCACCACTGCCGTAGCTGTGGAAAGTGCTGCTGTGTCCGCAACATCCAGGGCGATCTGAACTCCCGTCCTCGAGGCCGCGTAGCCTTCTTGCACCATGGCCTTGAGCACCGGTTTCTTGCCCTCTGGAAGCGAGTCCATGAGGGAGGTTAACCTAGTGTAGTTGTCGAAATTATGGTTCGCTAAATGTGCTGCGTAATTTGCCATTCGCAACAGTAGAGTGGAGGAGGAGTAGACCTTTCTGCCGAACAGCTCTAGCTTCTTGGCATCTTTGTCTGTTCCCCCTGTCCTGAATTGAGATGTCTTTGATCTTTGTTGCGACGACTCCACCACCAAGGAATTTGGTTGTGGGTGGCTGAACAGGAACTCCATGCCCTTCGCCGGCACGAAGTATTTCTTATCCGCTCTCTTGTGGACAGGCGGAATAGTCACAGGGGTCTGCCATATCGTAGTGGCAGACTCCAAGATTGCTTCATCAAGCGGTATTGCTATTTTTGGAGGAGGCCGGAGGTCTCAGATTTTTGAGGAGCTTATGGCGTTTCTCTTGCACCTCTGCTGTCTGGATGCCTTGCGTGAAGGCCACCCTCTTAAACAGCTCTTGAAACTGTTTGAGATCGTCCGGAGGATGGACATCTCCCGGGGCCATAGCCTCGTCCGGGGAGGAGAGCGAGGAACCACTGGGGTACGCCTCTCTGGACCCTTCCGGTTCCTGTTGGTGATGGTACACCCTCTCGCTAGAGGCTTGCGAGGGAAAATCTCGGGGTTCCATAACCAGTCCCCCCTGAGATACTTGAGTCTCTGTCCCCGTTCACGATTGCCCTCGGGGAGACGAGATCGTCTGTGGGGATCTTTCCCTGGTAGATTGCCGGTGGTGTCTATGACCCGCGTGATAGGGGCCACCATGGCAGTATAGGCACTGTTCTTGGGAAGGTGACCTAGACCACTCCCTTGGTGCATACCCTCTGCGTCTGGGGGAGCGAGATCGTCGAGAGATCTGGGACACGTCTGGCTGGAGGGCCTTGTCGAAGAGCAGCATTTTAAGCCGCATCTCCCTGTCCTTCCTTGCTCTGGCTGTTAGTTTTGCACAGAAGGAGCATTTCTGCGTGACATGGGACTCCCCCAAGCACCTTATGCAGAGACTGTGCCCATCAGACGCTGGCATTGCCTCTCGGCAGGACTCACAGTTCTTAAATCCTGAAGAGGGCATTGTTGGTGAGTCTTTCAGTTGTTAATGGGTACTTAGCAACTTCTCTGTGCTGTTTTTCCCCTTCTCCGATAGCCTGCCGCGGCAGGAGGGCTGATGGCCCTAGGCTCCTGGCCTCCGGTGTTCCGCTTGTTACTGGGACTGGACTGAATGCCGTCCCGCTTGTTGTTTTTTGTTTTTTGGTTTTTTTTGAAAAATAACAACTGGCTAACTTGCAGTAGCCTAAGAACTTGAAAACTTTAAAGAAAAAACAGTTAAAACCATTGAATACGCTAACTTGGCCTTAGCATAGTTCAGATTCCGTCTGCAGCCAACGGCGGTTAAGAGGAACTGGTGGGGACCGGATCGCGCACGTGGCCAGGAGCGCGCAAGGGAGCGGCACGCGCCGGCACATGTGCGGTCCGGCAGAAACTGCTTGGAAGATCCGATCTGTGGCGCCGGGCGAGCCCGACACCTATTGTGGAGCACCCACGGGGACACTCGAAGAAGAAGCAGTATTTACACAAGAGTCTCTTCTGGAAAGAGTGCATCCTACGGAGACCTCACAGGCCTGCTCCCCATGTATGGCACCCTGTATTCCAAGTCCACAGGTGGTTGTACACTACGTATGTAACCTTAGGATAAGCCTTGCTCTGCAACTTCCACTCCTTATCCTGGAAGGAGGAACCCCAAAATATCAACCAGAGTCCATAAGAAATCTTGTCCCCACAAAAACGAAAGTTCATGAAGTGCCCAGATGTTTGGAGACACACCTCTGCATGCTCACCTCAACTAGAATACCAAACCTTCTGAGGGTCATCCATTGCTAATGTTGATTAGATTGTTTGAAAACAAATCGTTAGGCCCTCATTATTCTTTCAGGGAAAGGAAAAACTGGACCTCTGGTATTCAAGGGTGGCACAAAAAGGAAACCACGTGAGGAGATGAACAGTGTACAGTCTAACTTGGAGTTATCTGAAGTGGCAAATACCGTGTAAGTGGCAATTTGCTTTCCAACAGAACGAAGTACTTGTGTTCAATTACTAAAGCTAACAATAGTCCTATTTTCCTCCTTTGGAAACAGCAGACATTGCATAAAATTTTTGAACTTTTTCTTCGCTTTTCCTGGGCAATGTTCATGTTTTTGAGTAGGAGCAATGATAAAAGTTTAGTAAGTTTGAATGCAACCCATCTGTTTCCACAGATGACAATGAAATCATTCTTTCTTGGAAATGGGACATGTTTCAGCAAATTTAAATAGTTTTCCACAGCATACAAAGGCTGGATCACAGAGTAAGATCAGTTTCTGTTACTTCAAAAAATTAGTCTCAAAAGCTGCAAATAAGCAACTCAAAGGCAGACTACTTATGTTGTATTTCAAGACCAGACGGAGATGTTTTATGAGACCCCAGTTATGTGTGCACTATGGTAAAGTTAATAACGCTGCTTACAAATCACAGAGCTGAAACTTGTATGTGTTTGCACAAGGGGAACGGTCAATTCATGAAGCTGCAAATCAGCAACCATCTCTCTGACAAGGAGACTAAGAAATACACTATATACATATCGTACAGTATCCCAATCCAGGATTACAGGAGTCTCAAAACTCTCAGACTAAACATAGGGGGAAAATGGAGACTCCTCAAAATAAATAGTCATTGGTTCCTCTAACACTCATCTTCACAGAAAGCTCTGAAGCTAGAAAAAGGAGGAACACCAAGACCATCTACTTGTACTGGTACAAAGAGGGAGTGACAAGTGATTATTAGCTCTAGCACAAGGACTCCTTATATCTACAACTGTGACTGGCCTAGCCAGAGTTCCCTTTTACATCTTGAATACACTGTAAAGTCAAGATCAGACCCCTTCAGCATAAGAAGGCGAAAACACTCTTACATTCACTAAGTGACGAGGATGTTCATAATCCATGTGTGTCCTGGAGAGAGAGCTGGTGTGCCCTGGGTAAAGTCCAGCCCCTCCAGTCAAGCCACCTTTCACGATCCCAGTAACTCCACTGGGAAGCTTGTGATGGAGGTGTGGACAGCCGTTATTGAGACTACCATTGCTGATGAAGTTCCCATGTATGCTGCCATTGATGCAGCTTGTGCCTGGCAAAGTCGCATATTCAACCACTTGCCCAGTGATATCTGCACCTTGATAGAGGTAACCAGGGGGGTCATACTCTGAAAAGGGAGACCCACGGAGGGGGGGAAAAAAAATTAGCATCCTTTGTTATCATAATTTTGCAAAATAACCAGTGTATGATTAAAGAATATTTGATTTTCCATCATACTACTAAAACCCAATGGGTGTTTCAGAGACATAGAAGTGACTCTCTACCTTTTCAGGATTTTTAGGACACCCATAAATAGAGCCCCACCAAATCCACAGTCCAATTTGGTAAATTTCACATGCACAGGAATGTCAAAAATCATACATTTCATGATTTCAGATATTTAAAGGTGAAATTTCAGTATCGTTGTAGAAATCCTGACCCAAAAAGAAATTGTGGGCGTTTCTGTGGGAGGAGGGGATCACAAGGTTATTGTAGGGATGTTGCAGTAGTGCAAAGAAGTTGTGTGCATTTCTGTGGGGCGGGGGGAAAGAAGCACAAAAAGGGCACAAGGTTATTGTAGGGATGTTGCGGTACTGCTACTTTTACTTTTGTGCGTCTGCTGGTGGCACTGCTGTCTTTGCAGCTGGTGAGCAGCAGCTGCTGGCCAGGAGCCCAGCTCTCTAGGCAGAGCCTCTGCCAGGAGCAGCAGAGAAATAAGGATGAATGTATGGTATTGCCACCCTTACTTTTGTGCTGCTGCTGGAGGAGTGCTGCCTTCACAGCTGGGTGCTTGGCTAACAGCCAATGCTTTCTGCCCACCCAGCTCTGAAAGCACAGCAGAATCAAGGGTGGTAACCTTGCAACACCCAATGACTCCTATTTGGATCATGACCCCTGTTTGACGAATGCTGGTCTCCCCTGTGAAATATATACAGCATAGTGTAAAAGCACACAAAAGACCAGCTTTCCTGGGGTAAGACCAGATTTCAGGGTCCATAATGCATTTTCTCAGGCCACGTATCTGGCAGAGTACTACTCATAAATTATAACATCTAAATGCTTAATATGCAAATATTTTCCAGCTCTACAATAGCTATGCCCAGATACTAATCCTCTTGGTCTGGAAAAAATTTAGCAGAAGATGTTGCTCAGTAAAAATAGATTTTAAAAACAGGGCCATTTGCATGATCAACAGGCTTTAAACTTACTTTGGTTCTGCTCAGTTTCAAAGGAAGTTTTGCATAATTTGGATTTGGGGTGGGGAGTGCAGATCATATTTAAACAATCACAAACTATGCAAATAAAGCAGATTGAAGCACCAGAAATTGAGGGAGCTATTTAAAATGCCTTGTAAGACTCCAATTGTCCAGAGTAGTTGCTGGGACTAGAAGCTGAAAGTATAGAGCACCTTACAAAAGCTAAGTACTCCATAGTATTTCACACAGCTTCTATTCAGAAACTGGCATGTGTCTGTTTACTAACAGCTGCTCCACAGCCTTTAACAAGCACTACAATGAGCCTAAAAACAAGTGCCACAAGACTTAACTTGATCTGGAAAACATCAGAGAAGGCAAAAAGAAAGTTGGGTTTATACTGCTATCTAGCCAAAAATGCAAATACCTAAGCCTTAGCATGGGAATACTGCCATTCCCTTGAAATCAAGGGGAATCTTAAGATGCTTACAGTTAAGCACATTTTTAAAGCTGCTGCATCAGGGCCTCAGTAACTTAACAACAAAAAAAAGGCCTCTAACAGTGCGCACACTGCAACAACTGGCAGGTGCTTCAATCCTTAAATGAGACTCACTGCAGAGGAATGGACAGTTACCTTTGCCAATTCCTTCATCATGGCATGTGCCTTGGTAGCAACACACAAGTGAGGAGTGTCTACCACTAACAAGATACAGGTTGAACCTCTCTAATCTGGAACTCTCTCACCTGGCAAACTCTCTAATCCGGCAAGATTTTAGTTAGCTGGATGACCACTTATCATTGGTGCAGCCAACTGTTTTGTGGTCCCATAAAGTTTGTTTCCAGCCACCAGTCCTGGCTCTCAGTGCTCTGTGCTGGTATTTAACTGTAATTTACCCCCAAATGTCTTCAAAGAGCCCAGCGAGCAGAAGTAGTGTTGGTATGTGCTGAAAATATTGACCACCCAGTGTCCGGAAAATTCTCTTGTCCAGCACTAGTCAGGTCCCAAGGGTGCTGGACGAGAGAGGTTCATCCTGTATCAATTTGAGCATAATGGTGGATGAAGAGTTCCCATTTGGAGTAACAAATATAAAGGCTATATATTTATTCTCTAATTTCATTAAATGGATATTTTTCCTATTAAACTTGGATTTGTAAGAAAGAAAAAGCAACAGTCACTCACTCTGCATGGCATTTTGCTGGCGGCTCTTCCACAGACACATGGCAATGAAAACTATCACAATAAGGACCATCACTCCAAGGACACAGCCCACAATCAGATACAGCATGTCACTGCTCCGCACAGGGCCATTTGATGGGCCAGCATGGCTTCCAACCCCACGATCAGGAGAACTAGGTGGTGTACTCAGGTCCTTCACTGGATATTCCGATGCTCCGGGTGTACGTTTCACTGGTTAAAAAAGAGACACACATGGTCTTGTGAACCCAACATGGATTAAGAAGTCTGCAGAAATGTTATGCTCCAGGTACTTACGTGTTATTCAACTATGCAGTTCTAGTGGAAATACGTAGCACCAAATTTAGTATCCCAATGATATGACAAAATTTTCAGCTCAAGATTTGTGCATTAGCTGTGGAGGATCAACTATTTTTGGATGGCAGCTGTCCACCCAAGTAAAATCGCATCTATCTGTCTATCTATCGCATATATCTTTAGCCATGTTATACTTCAGCAAGCAATGGAACAAAAACACTGCTGGGGATGGCACTAGTTTCCAAACTTAAAGAACACAAATCCTTCCACTTTTGAGGTGAGGAAAAAGGCACAATGTGCATTTCTGTCAATTAACCGTTGCCAGGTACCCTACTTCTGTTTGACATCAACTCCGGTAACTTTTGGTGTATTAAAAATGACATTCTTCAGGAAATTAACAAGATAGAAATCTTACAAAACTCTGGAACAAGTCAGCATGACACCTGCACTAAGTGACAGACACCATTTCAGCAATTATGTATTTGCTGGCTACTAAGTAAATACATACTGGATTTTAGCCACTCTGCGTTCCCCAAAACCAATGTAAAGAACTGGTTATTGGTAACTAATTTTGCAGGACTAAACTTTTCCACCAGTGAGAGCTACAACCCAGATTTTAAAAGAAGGTTTGTGCAGAACACTTAATATTGTATTCATAGCAATAAAATGTGTTTTGCAGAAGATTAGCTCATGCTTAGGCAATCTATTTGAGACCTGTAACGAATAGAAAATTCTTTATCGAGAGTCTTTTCAACATTCACCTTGATCTGCTAACACACATTTAATACAGCCTGCCTGGTCTACATTTGGATTTTGGAACATTTTTCTGAACATAACATTTTCTAAAACATCTGTAAAGATCCTGTGGCTACAGCTATATTAGTGAGTTTTACTGACAAATCCTCGGTTTTGTCAACAAAACTGGTGGAACATCCACACACAAAATGCATTTTGTTGACAGTTTGTTGACAAAACTCAGCACTTTCTTAGCTGAGAGGCAGGATGGTGCTGGTGAGACATAATGCTGCTGTCAACAGATTCGGTCAACAAAAAAGCTGTGCGGACGCCCTCTCTTGACAGAGAGGGCATCCAGACAATAGGCAGTCTTTCTTGCTGTGCTTCCGGGTGGTTGTTTAGACAAGAGAGCAGATGGATAGCTGACAGAGTGAAGAACTCGTCAGATTGGTTTTTATGTGTGGCTGCACTCTGTCGACAGAAGTTTTGTCAGGAAATCTCCAACAGTGACGTCTGTCGACAGATGACTGTAGTGTAACCACAGCCTGTGCGTACAGGGTGATCACTACAATACCCTGGGATGAAATAAGCGGGGGGCTGAATCTTCCTTCCTTAGGGCAGACTTCAGCTTGCCTGAAGACAGGAACAGAAAGGAGTGAGGCTAGCTTGTCTCAAAGGCTGCTTGGGGTGATCCCTTCCAGGGGTCAACCCAAAAAGGATCAAAGCTACAACATGGGGACAGAGAAAAAACTTGCTCTTCTTTGGGGGTGCCATTTAGGGCCTCAGGTTGCCTTGATGAGGTCATGAAAGAGATCAAAGGAACCTAAGAATGGCCATGCTGGGTCAGACCAAAGGTCCATCTAGCCCATTATCCTGTCTTCCAACAGTGACCAATGCCAGATGCTCTAGAGAAGATCGGCAAAAAAGTAGGGAATTGAGTGATCCATCCCCTGTTGCCCATTCCTTGCTTCCAGCAGAGCCTTGGAGCACTCTAGAGAGGGGTGGGCAGTAATTTTTCATGGGGGGAACCAGTCCAAGGTTTTGATTAGAGGAAAGGGACTGCACTTTTATATGGAGAGATGTGGGGTCTGGTTGGATGCAGAAGGGAGTTTGGAGTAGGGAACTAGGGTGCAGGAGAGTGTGTGGGATCTGAGATGAAGTCTGGGTGAAGGAGAGGGTTGTGACCTGCAGGACAGATTGGGGTACAGCAACAGAAAGGAGGAGGTTGCAGGAGAGCATTCTGGCCTAGGGGAGGGGCGCCAGACCAGGTGCATGGTCTGGGAGGGTGCTGGAGTATGGTACCAGAAGCAGGCTGCAGCCAGGAGGCACTTTCCCAAGCAGCTCCTGGCCAGTTACATGCAGGCAGGTTTCCCTGCCTGTCCCACCAGCTGTTCTACATGGTTCTGTAAGGTTGAGAGGGGTAGGAAAGCTTCAGGCACTCCCCTACCCTGCCCCCAGAAAAGTCTCTCAACCCCCATTGGCTGGTTTTGCACACTGTCCCCGCACCCTGCAAAATCTATAAGCTCCTATTCGCCAGTTTCTGGCCAAAAGCAGCTCAGGGGTTTTTCTCCAGGTGAGGGCAGCATAGGAAGCTCTCCCACAAGTCCCCACAGCTGCAGGAGCCAGCTGCAGACAGGATTCGGTGGCCTGGTGGGCCAGATCTGACCCTCGGACCACATTTTGCCCACCCCTGCTTCAGAGCATAATTTTGCATGCACTTAAAGGATTAATGTCAATATGAACATTTCCCAGCAGGGTGTCTTCCTTGCATAGTCTAAAAATCTTGAACAATTACAGAGCTGGTTGATAAGTCAGTCAGTCTGGGTAGGGGTAGTATATATTCCACCAGGTCTAGGCAGTCTAGTCTGAGAGATTGCAGGTCTTGGCCCTGCCGTTAAGGTAAGTTGGATGTACTTGCTTATAGCCTTTTACTGTCAGTATATTGCCTCTCTTACATAACTAGATTTCTAAGATTATAGTAGTCCCTCGGGGAGGGGGCCTTAGGTGGTGATGGGTTGGGGGTGGGAGGGTGGAGCTGAGCCAGGGCATGCAGAGGTTGGAACAGGGTCCGCGGAGGTGGTGGGCAGGGGGCTGGAGCCTAAGCCCCACGCAGGGCTGTAGTGGGCTGAGCTGGGGCTGCGGCAGAGGGCAAGGGGGCTTTAGCCCTGGCAGCTGCCTTCAGCAGCACGCAGTAGGGGGGCTAAAACCCTTCTCTCTACCTTCCCAGAGTGGGGCCACTGTCAGCCTGACACCAGTGCTGCTCTGGGAAGGTGGTTTTAGCAGGCATACAGGTGAGCTAAAAGCCCACCCCCTACATTCCCAGAGCAGTGCCTAGTGCTGTTCTGGGAAGACAGGGGAAGGGGCCCTCAGTCTGCCAAGCTGCCTGCAGCTGTGGGAAGCTAGGCATGCTGATAGCTATGTGTCTTCACGTTGTGTGAAACTTGCGTTAAAGTGAGTTTTGCGCAACCTGAAGATGTGCAAAGCGAGGGTTTACTATAATTTGCTTAAGATACCAAAATGACGGACAGTCAATTGCTTTTGCAAATAATCAATCACTGTGACATTTTCAGAGAACAGTATTCCTGTCTTCTTTCCAAAGGCAGGTAGAATGTGATCTGCAGCCAACCTTCTCATCAGGAATCAGAATTTCACCAAGTCCTGAAGACACCATACAGGCACAAAAACATCATCATCAGTAACCAACTTATCTGCCCAGGGAAAGACCACCAAGATTGGATGAACTGGGATTGTCAATAGTTCAGGTAGGTCTAAAGGTCTTTGCAAGCTCTCTTTCCTGGAGAGAAACACATTGGTCTCTATACAGTCAAACCCTCAGGGACAGTAAGTGAAAATAATCCTCTTGGGGATGACACACAGGAGAGGCTCAAGGGGGCACTAATACTCCCACTTAGCCACTGTGGGCAGAAGGCATGAGGGGCTGGTTAGCAGCCCGCAGGGCCACAGTCCCTGAGCATCCAAAAGGACTAGATGGTGGCGGCCTGGCACCAGCAGCAGGGGTCCATCCCCCACTGCGCTCAATGGCAGCAGTGGGGTAAGCAGAGCAATGTGGTTCTAGCTCACTCTACTTTACTAGCGTGTTGATCAGGGGAGAGGTGGGCCTACCCCCACACTCATCCATGGTAAGTGGAGCAATGTGGCCAAGGGAGGAACACTAGCTGGGGCTGCACTGCTCTGCTTTCCCTGTCACTGCTGGTGAGTGCAGGGTATGGACTCCTCCTGTTAACACCACACCCCCAGCCCACAAGTCCTCCAGGCCACATCCGTAGGGGGAAGAGACAAAGTGGGGCAGAAGGAGCAGTCTGGGGCGGAAGGGGGCTGTCCTGGCATTCTTCTGCAGGCTGGGGTCGGGGGTGGTCATGTGGCCAGTGGCCCTCCCTCCCTTCCCCCCCGCCACCCGTGTCACCCTCCACTGTTTGCCCCCGAACCCTCCAAACATAATTATAGGTGATGGCACCTATAAAATAATTTTCAAATAATTAAATGAGGGACAAAGGGTAATTCTCTTATCAGGTTTCACTTTTATTACCTCTGAGTTAAGCAAAAGTGCTTCCACTCACCTTTGGTCTCGCACATCATCACGTTGCTGTACTCACTTTCACCTCCCTCATTATAGCACTGCATCTTAATGTCATACGATGTTTCTGGCTGCAGGTGGTTTATCAGGTGCCATTGCTTTGTACCTAGAAAAACATTGAACTCTATTTATTTTCTTGTTTGAAATGAGATTGGTGTATATGGGGGAGAGAAAATACAGCTTTTTTCCTTTTTTACTGGGCAAAGGTATTAAGCTGGGTTGTCATAGCTTTGCTTGGTGAGCACAGAAAACATTACCTTTAAAGTTTTACACTTTATACCTTTAAACAGAGTTGATGGCAAATCTTCAAAGAGAATGCTTTTCTGTTGGGAAACGCCGTTTTGTCACAATCAAGCCACCATGCTGGCTTGTTCCATTTCAGCAACATTTTGGTTTTGGGGAAAATGAAAGAGGGTTTTAAATCTGAAGTGTTTTTACATTTTAAGGAGGAAATGCTTGATTTTTGTTTTAAAACAACTTGGTTTAAAATATAGGCATTGAAAATTATTTTAAAAGGTCAACATCGAAATGCTTTGCTTTTATTGACCTTTCTTTACAATTTCATTTCATGGGAAATTGAGAGTTCTTTGATTCTGTTCTAATGGAATTTAAAAACCCTGGACTTTTCTATTAAATAGAAATTCTGACTGATGCACAGCTCTAATTTGAAAGAAACTAATTTTTTTTTAAACTTGGAATTACTCTTTCAATCCTGGAAGATTCTTAAGCACTTTACAAGCTACATATGTATACACAGGAATTTCTTCAACCATCATTGTCCTGTACGGCTCCAGGCCGGAATGTGCCAGCTGTTTAACATACAATGTTCAGGGCAAGTAGTGAGGTAGGCTGAAACAGAAGCAGCTTAGGCAGACAGAATGCAATTATCTTCCTGCTACAAATAGACCACAGTGCTGCCATAATACCCCGACTCCTTCAAGAGTATCACGGGATCCTCAGTGACTATAAATGCAAGGTCCCAGTTAAAATTCAAGTTACCCAATATTTTCACAGGAAGGAGATAATTGATTTCGATATTATGACCTCTCCTACCCTCTGTTAGCAGCAGCTACGAATAATTCGACTTACACTTTGTGAAACATACAAGGAAACACTCTGAGATAACAGACCTGTCTTTCTCACTCTCACTCTCTGGGGGCTTGGACTCCAATCCAGGAGAGCTTTTCTAATAGCATGATTTTGTTAACTTTGGCTGCTAGCCATCCTTTAATTTAGACATCCTCCTGAAGTACAGAGCACTTGAATATAAATCATTCACAGCTTTTATTTTTACAGATTTGTGACAAATTTTAATAAACAGGGACCCTTTTTTGAGAGTTTAATTAACTGTTTGAGCACTTCTAATCCTTCTTGGAAAATGCCACCTTGAACTGTTTCCACTGTTTCTAAGAAACTGTCATACCACCTACTGATTTAAGTACTAATTTTAAAAAAAATGAAGCCCACTTGGCTGGAAGGACTGTGCCCTCAAGATTCCATTGTAACTCAACAGAATTAAAGCTGCAGTACGATTTGCATTGCAGCATCACTAAAATACCCTGTAAAGGAAGGTGGCTTTCACACTACTACACGAGGAAGGATCTTTTAATCTGCTTTCTTTCGGGGCTCCAAGTGGTGAACTACTATGAAACACAACTCAATTCACACACACTAAAATGAAGACGCCTAAAATAACTCATTCAAATATTGGTTGATTCTGGAATTGGCCTATTCCCAAAGCACATTTTTCCAAGACTTTTTTTTACTTCTCTCTCCTCTCTGCCTCCACCCCCAAACATTCCTTTCAGCAATTACTAAACCAGGTTTTAGGTTTCCGCTTCAAGCCAGTAGTGGAACTGGAATCAGCACAAGCTCTTGAACTGTACTCTCCGTGCACCATTAGGAAGGGAAAACATTTAAACAACTGACATCAGACTACATTTAGGTTTAAAATTCATACTCCAAGATAGAAGCTACAGTGAAGAATTCAGTGCTTATAAGCAGGAAGGGGCAGGTTTAGTTTCGCTTTTGCTGAAAGTCACAGATATCAGAAAGCCATATGAGGCAAACACACAAACATTTTTACAAAGTTGCTTGCGGCAGCTTTTATAGAGGAAAAACCTTCAGTAAGCTTTTGACTTTGTCTCAGAAGACAAGACTTGGCAGGAAATGTTAATGAAAGCTTAAGGCAACTCATTAATGAACATCACCACCACAACAGCGTTTCCTCTAGCAAAAGACTTCCCAAGATCATTTCTTCTGTCAAAATGAGACACTGATTCAAGAGTAAAAGAAGGAAGACTAACAACAGAGTTAGCCATGTTAGTATGTTCTCCAACAAACCAAAAAAAATCAGAAATGTAGCACTTTAAAGACTAACAAAATTATTTATTCAGTGATGAACTTTTGTGGGACAGACCCAAGACTGTGAAGGCCAACTTAGTCATTTTCAAGTGTAATAGTTAACCACCAAAAGGCCTGGAAACTAAGTTTTTAATTTTAAAAAAAAGAATCAAGTAACTTTTCAATTGAAGATAGCTTTCACAATTTTACAGAAACACAGGAAAAGCACTTTAACACTGCAGGTTGCCACATGTGGATCTCAATTGCAGCCTGGGACAGCTGACCAGCTGCTAATGGTTTCAGATTGCCACAAAGATTTCAGTATGCATAAACTTGAAAATCTGGAATCAGCAATTTTCACAGCAAAGTGAAGACATTAAAATTGCTCAGTGCATAAACATTCACATATACACAAATTCTGTGCCACAGAAGGCTAAAATACGTTCACAGATAAAGTTGCTAACATCACATGCTTTAAAGTAACACTTTGAACTTCTACCATCTGGAAAAGGTTACGTCATATCTTATGTATTATGCAGGCTATGGTCAAAAGGAGGAGGAATTGGCAAAATAAAGATCCTGTCTTAACTGAAGTTAGTGGCAACACCCCCTACCCCTGCCCCACCCACCCCCAAACCCTTGACTTCAACAAGGCAGGATGAGGCTACTACATTTACTTAGGCCAGATAAATAAAGGGGTATTTTAAAAAATGTAAAAATGTCAACTTCTTCCATGAAAATTATGATCTAAAAGTTCACAGCAAAATAATCCGCTGGCTTACATGAATGCGTTCAAAAGCTTGAATTTCACATCTAAACTGTCAACATAGCTAACAAGTACGTACCTTCGTCTCAGAAGAGCTTCCTTAGAACAAAAAAAAGGAGTTAAAAGTTAACCATCTATGAAACAGCAACTGGAAGGACTTCCCAGTTGAAAAATACCAAATGGAGGTTCCCACTGTAACTAGAGGGGGCTGGGGGGGAGCGGGGGGCAGGCATGAAGTGCTGGTAGGTGTAAAGCTAGTGAGCTGAAGGCGTTAAGAAGAGGAGGCGGCCTAGGATAACTCAAATACCTACACTATCAAGTGAATACTGGTGGTAATGTGCCTGGCTGCCATTTAGTCAGATTGTAGAGCTTTGGGCGAGGATTTCCTGAATAAGGAGCACAAGGATACTATCTTGAACTTCTAGCCAAACATCAAGCCACCAGATGTAGTGAGCACGGTTGAGATGCTTGACTTCTCTGCATCTGGAGTTAAGAGATCCTGAAATGTGTGGATCAGAGGGGCGGATGTGGACATTGTCAGAGTTGTGAACCAGAAGAGTCTGGGGTCTGTGTGGTTCTGTCACACCAGATGTTCTGTATCGGAGGGGTAGCCGTGTTAGTCTGGATCTGTAACAGCAACGAAGGGTCCTTGTGGCACCTTATAGACTAAGAGAAAAGTTCTGAGCATGAGCTTTCGTGAGCACAGACTCACTTCATCTGATGAAGTGAGTCTGTGCTCACGAAAGCTCATGCTCAAAACTTTTCTCTTAGTCTATAAGGTGCCACAGGACCCTTCGTTGCTGTTACAGATGTTCTGTATAACTTGAAGCAGAAGAGGGACTGGAGGAAAGGCATATCTGAGGCTGTCTGTCCAGGAGCATATAACCCTGGGAGTCCTGGATGACGGTTCCCCTGGGGCAATACATGAGAAGCTTTCTGCTCATTTGGAATGCAATAAAGTCCCATAGTACAGTCACCAATCACGTAAATATGATGGTCAGGACTGTGTCGTGGATCTCCCAGTCATGGTCTGCAGAGAAGTTTCTGCTTAACCTGCCAAGGGAGCTCCGAACACCTGGGAGGTAGAAATCAGATCACACAAACCATCTGATACACAAGTGCCAGAGTTTGAGAGTTTACGTGCAAGGGAAATGAATTCTTGCTCTTCTCTGCTTTGGTTATATAGATTGCTGTGGTGATACTGTCTGACAGTATTTGCACATGGAATAAGCATACCAGGGGAAGGAAGGCCTTGTACACCAGACAGATCATTCTCAGCCCCTGTAAACTTACATGTAGCCTGGCCACTGATTGCGTACAGGCACCCAAGCAGCATGGCAATACAAGTGAGTCCCCATTCTGTCAGGGAGGCATCTATCATGTTGGGGATCCTACTCCAAACTGTGGGTACAGAAAGCAAGACAGTCTCCAAAGATGACAGGAGAAGGAAGTAGGTGGCATCATTGGTTGTACATGGAGTCTTGATATGCATGTAAAAAATGGCCTTTGACCTGCTGCCTGAGTACACGGAAGGTGTGGAGGAGCTGAGAAACGGGACCTCTGAATCCTTTGTCACTTACAAAAGATTCAGGTGGACACTGGAAACACGGAACATACAAAGGGGATAGCTGAGGTCTAAAGTGCTCTTTCTAGCATGTTCTCCTGCGAGCTGCAGGGTAAATCCCCAGTGATTGCAGGGTGGATATTGAATCCTTTAGAGAATGTAGAGACTTGTCTGCTTTTTCATTAAAAAGACTGGACTCAAAGGTGAAGTCTTGGGTAGTATTTTGGATCTCTCTTGGCAAGACCAAAGAATGAAGCTAGCTGTCCCTTCACAGGATCAGTCCAGTGGCTAAAGAACTGGATGATATATCTGCAGCATTTACGACAGCCTGGGAAGCCACCTTACTACCAAACTCCCCTTTCCCAGATGGGACTGGAACTGAACTTAGTGTTCCTGGGGGACTTTTAATTCCATGAGTTTGGTGTAGGTGTTAAAATCATAGTTAGCTAACAAAGCTTGAGAATCAGCTGTACAAAAGCAGAAGTCTGCAGAGGGGAAAACCCTTCTATACAGGCAGCCCAGTCACCTTGATCCTTTACCTGGTAGAACAGTTTTTGATAATGTGCCATGCTCTTTCCATAGCCGCTTGTACAACAAATGAATTAGAGGTCTCTAATTAGAGATTTCTACTGCTGGTGAATATATGACTTAGGCTGAATTAGTTTGGATATAATAGTTCAGAGTTTATGTAAGCACAACCACTATGGCTACATGATGGTCGACCCCAACAAATATGTGGCATACTGGCTCCGATATTGCATACATCACAGCATACCTTCCACAACATCCCTCTTGTAATCACTATCATTGTCACTGTCAGTTGGCCGGTAATAGATATAAAATCCTTGGATAGGAGTATTATTGTTGCTTGATGTAACATACTGGAAAAGAGAATAAGACTAGTAAATCATAGGCTAAATCTATTTAAAAATAATAGATTTGATTATGTGTCAAGGTCATCACAAATTTACTTCATTCAGGGAGAGAACAGACGTATTTGCATAAAAAAGTGGTTTTAAATAAGACAGATGTAGAAAAAATCCACTGTAGTTCAGATGATGTAACATTTCCCATTCTAATGCCCTACAGTCTGTAACCAGTTGCTGTCTGAAACTTACATTGTGACTGAGAATTTTTGCATGCTGGTGTCTGCCCAAGGGTGAATTTCTACCTATGTCTACACTGGGGTTCTTAAGATTCCCAATGTGCTCTGTCAACAGTAAGCTGACAGAATGCAGCACCTTTGTCGACAGTCTTATCCAGCTCCCCAGGAGGCAGAATGCCTCCGTGTTGATGGAGATCTGTCAACAGAAAGCTAGTCTGCATGTTCGGGGAGGGAGCCCTCTGCCTACAGACAGGGCTTCCGGGACACTGGGCAGCACTGTCTGCTGTTTCCTATTGGCCATTTTGTTGAGAGCAGTTGCGCAGTCTGGCCCCTCTCTGTCGACTGAGCAGATTGCTCTTGCCACCCACTTGGCAATTTAGCTGCAATCTGTTGACAGAAGTTTTGTTAGAAGATATCTGGGAGCCTTTAGAAGTCTTCAACCTAGCCTAAGAGTCTGTAAGCTAGCAGTTCTACTGCTTTTGGGCACAAAAAGAATAAAAAACCCCACACCATTCCCACTGGAGAAGGGAAAAACATTTCCAATCTTTTTCTGAACAGGCCTACAGCTGAAACAACTCGAGTAAAAGCTGAAGACGGGCTTCAGTGTGAGTCAGTGCCTTTCTATGCTTAAGAACAGAGGTGCTGACTCTCTGATATCCTCCTCACCCTGCCTTTCCCAGGCGAAACAATGAGAAGTCCTGTGGTACCTTACAGACTAAAAGATATTTTGGAGCATAAGCTTTCCATGATGAAGTGGGTCTTTGCCCACAAAAGCTTATGTTCCAAAGTATCTGTTAGTCTATAAGGTGCCAGAGGACTTCTCATTGTTTTTGTGGCTACAGACTAGCACAGCTACCCCACTAATACCTTTCCCAGGATGTACTTGAGCCACATCCTGCCTCCTCCCACTTCCACTCTGCCCCCCAACTCCACCTCTTCCAATCCCAATTCCATGCCTGGCCCCAGGCATAATATGCCCTTACTCTGCCTCTTCTCCTCCTGCCAGCTGCTGAACAGCTGATCCTCAGAGGGCGCAAGGCACTGTGGGGACGAGCTGATTGGCATGGCCTTCTAGCAAGTGAGGAGCTCAGTGGGGCCTGCCAGTGGTTGTGAGTATATGAGGGAGAAAAATTGTTCTCCTTGGCCTCTGAGGATAGGACACGGAGCAATGGGCTTAAATTGCAGCAAGGGAGGTTTAGATTAGACATTAGGAAAAACTTCCTGTCAGGGTAGTTAAACGCTGGAATAAATGACCTACAGAAGTTGTAGAATCTCCATAACTGGAGATTTTTAATTGCAGGTTAGATAGATACATATTGGGGACAGTCTAGATGGTGCTTGGTCCTGCTGAGAGGGCAGGGAACTGTACTTGATGACCTCTCGAGATCCCTTCCAGCTCTAGTGTTCTATGATTCTGAAGCTTGGTTAAGTCTTTTTGAGTTGTTTTTGGGCCTCCCAGTACAGAAAGGATGTGGATGTGCTGGAGCAGGTTCAGTGGAGGACAACAAAAATGACTAAGGGGCTGGAGCACACAACCTATGAGAAGAGGCTGAGGGATTTGGGCTTGTTAAACTTACAGAAGAGAAGAGTGAGGGGTGATTTAATAGCAGCCTCCAACTTCCTGAAGGAGGTGCTCTAAAGAAGATGGTGTGAAACTGTTCTCAGTGGTGTCAGATAGCAGAACAAAGAGCAATGGTCTGATGCGATAGAGGGAGAGGTGTAGGTTGGATATTAGAAATAACTACTTCACCAGGAGGCTGGTGAAGCACTGGAATGCGTTGCCTAGAGAGGTGGTGGATTCTCCATCCCTCGTGGTTTTTAAGTCCCGACTTGACCAAGTCCTGGCTGGGATGACTTAGTTGAGGTTGATCCTGCTTGAAGCAGGGGGCTGGACTAGATGACCTCCCAAGGTCCCTTCCAGTCCTAGGATTCTATGATAATGGTGGATTCTTTTCAATGATTCATCTAAGCTAAAAAAGGATCTATTATCAAATAACACTTCTGAGATGTTTGGAGGAGTTAAAGGTGTGGTAAGCAATATCCACTACAAGACAGTATCAGAAATACACCAACAATTCTGATTTCTGGAGTTTAAATCTGACAATATAGGAAAAATGAGAAAATTGATATGGTTCATGGGAGGAGCTGCCCATTAATCTGTTAAGAATACCACTCAAGTGCACAGAGGAAAACAACTACATTGCTAACTTGAATCTGTTGTTCTTGATCTTCTCTTTAAAAAGATTACTAACTGCCAAATCAGTAAGAATTAAGCTATAGAAAGAGCAGAAATAAAGTGTACTCACAGTCCATTTTAACATGATCTGAGTGTCGCTGACTGCCTCTGTGTAGGCAATGTGAGGTCCTGTGATCAGGGGGTTGGAAAAACGGTTGGTAAAGCCAGCAATTTGATAAGGTCGAGAGGGTGAGCTTCGAGGACTATCCCCATAATTGTTAACCGCAATCACACGGAATTTGTATGTTGCTCCTTTCAAAGGCAAAAGCTAAGATTAGGGGGTAAGATAAAAACACCACAGCACTAAAAAAAAGGCGCAAATGATACGAAAAACAAAATCCAAGCAATAAGACACTGTTATAGTGGAATTCTAAATTAATTTTTTCAGAATCAGAAAGGAAATTACATGCTATTAGTGACGTCTCTCTAATGGTTTTAGATGCTTAACTGTGACACAACTGGCCCTCACACAGTGTTCAAAAGCTAGTCAAAATTATTATGTTGGAAATAAATTTTCACCTATGAGTAAGACAAGGAAATGCTACCTCTCCTCATCCCCTCCCACCTGTTTTTGGGGGGGGAGGGAGGCAGAGGAAGGGGGCAAGGACTGTCTAGTTAAGATTAGGGGAGTGCATTCCACAAGACAAGTTATGTGTATGTCTAAAATCATGAACAATAGTCCTTTCTTCTCTATTTCTGACATTCCCCATAACTGCCATCTCACCAAAATAACCAGCTGATGTTAGTATATTTGTTCTCTAGTTTCCCAGTCCAATAATACTTTCTACTGAATGAAAAAAAGAATGGCTGCACAGAAGCCCTTAGCAATCACAGATTTACCACAAATGACAATTTCAGTAGGGTGAGGTTGAAAGGAAAACACACAATTATCAATAGAAATCAAACTTTGGGGGTACTTTTCCTTATTAGAGAAATATAGCCAACTTCAAATAGAGAAACAAATTCCTAATCTGAGGGAAACTACATGTATATAGCCCATTTTCGTCCTCGAGAGACGGTGGCTAGCAGCGGCGGTTTGAGTCTGCAGCTTCTCTCGTGGCTTATCCATCCAATATGACAGTTGGCCGGTCAACTGCAATAACCACGTCAGTCCATTTCTGAATTCTTGAGTCTGAGAGCTTTTCCTTCTAAGATGAAACTCCTTTGCATGGCTTGCACATATACTAACAGGATGATGTGCCCTGTCATAGCAGTTGTTGCCAGATATTTTGATTAGATTCCCAGGATTTTTGGATCGATGGTGAATTTTTTCCATGGCGTTTTTGCATGAATCCATGAATCTTAGCTTTGGTCTTCCTCTCGTTTTCAACCCACATGACAGTTCACCAAAGAGTATTTCTTTGGGAAGACATTCATCACCCATTCTTCTCACGTGACCAAGCCAACATAGTCTTCTGCTGTTGAGGATCGCTATGAGCTGGGTATGCCAGATCTTGAGAGGACATCTGCATTTGAAGCTTTATCTTGCCAGTTGATAGTCATAATTCTGCGGAGGCAGTGAAGAAGGAAGCTGTTTAATTTCTTTCTCCTGGTTCAAGTAGGTGGTCCATGCCTCAGAACTATATAGAAGGATACTCAATACACACGTCTGGTAGATTAGTATCTTTTCTTCCCCCACTGTCAGTTTAGGATTGTTCCATGCTCATTTGGTAAGTCTGCCAAAATAGTAGCTGCCTTCCCAACTCTGATGTTCAGTTTTTCATGCCTGGATAGGTTTGCGGTGACAGTAGATCCAAGGTAACAAAATTGTTGAACCACATCTAATGGGCTGTTATCCAGAATGACACTGGTACGCTGAGGTATACCTAGAATACAAGTTTTCTTCATGCTTATATCAAGGGAAAACAACTTGCAGGGTCTGGACAGAGAATCCGTCAGTGACTGTAGCATGTCTTCATTATGAGCAACGACAGCTGCATCATCTGCAAAGAGGAGTTCCCTAATGAGGACTTTCTTGACTTTAGTTTTGGCCTTGAGTCTTACCATGGTTGTAGAGAGAGCCATCTAATCTTGTGTGGGGAAATACATCACCATGCGAGTTTTGAAATGTGCAATTTAGCAGAATTAAGGAGAATACGCTGAAGATGGTGTTGGCAAGAATACACCCTTGTTTGACTCCACTGGTCATTGCAAACAGCTCCAATTTAGATCCATTACATTGGTCCAGTCTTTGTCGGACAATTTACGTGTTCCAAAGGCAGGTTTGGCACAATTGTATATAGGATCTCTTAGCATGCACCATGTTTCATCACAGGTTTGCTGGTCTGGTTTGTGTTCCATTTTGAGAGTGAGATCATCTGTGAAGACAGCATTTCAGCACATCTCTGGTATTGAGGGTACTGATCTTTGGCTTACGGCGCTCCTTTGTCATAGAGTTTCTTTGGGATGATTTTTACTCTGATGATGATCAAGGAGTGATCAGTGTTGCAATCTGTATTGTGGTACGTGCATGTGAATTTGACGGCATTAAGATGTTTCCTGCATACCAGTACAAGGTCAAGCTGATGCCAGTGACCAGATCTGAGGTAGCACCATGAAACCCTGTGACACTCTTTCAAGTTAGAGAAAGCAATGCAGAGCTGATTCTGAGAGCTGAATTCTAGAAGCCTTTCACCATTTTTCATTCATTTTCCCAATGCCATGACGACAGAGGCAGGGGGGCCAGGACTAATGGTCGTGTCCAACTTTTGCACTGAAGTTGCCACGGATGTACAGTTGTTCATCAGTTGGAGAGGAGTTGATAATTTTCTGAAGATTATAATAAAAGCAGTCCTTGTCTTTGGTGCACGACACCAATGTGGGTGCACAAGCACTGATGACGTTGACATATCCTGACTTGGTGCAAAGCTTCAAGGATGTAATGTGTTCCAATTCAGCTGTGGGAATACTGACAGACTTCAGCAGATGGATTTGCTGTTGGGAGCAAACTCCGTAGAGGTGGCGTTGTTCTGAAATCAAGCCCTTCCAGAAGAAAGTGTAGTCCATGTTTGTAAGGTCCTAGGCAGATTCAAGTCCCCGACATAGAGTCCACACATTCCAGCTACCGAGGTGGAGGCAAGTTGATTTATTATTTCATTTTATGGTGGGTACGTCATTCACATCTACTTTTTGATTTTTGGTCTATCCACGTGCATCCAATGAGGAAGGCAGGAGTGGCGGGTCAGCACCTTATTGCCTGGGGGCTGCCCAGCTCGAGGTGGGCAGTAGCTGACTCCTCCCACTGACTAAAGTGACCCGTAACAGCATCCTCTTTGCCAGTTGAGGAGGAATTTATAACTGTTAACTGCCACTTCCCCTGTTGTTTCCAAGCTACCAACCAAGAATGGAGTGTCCTCTCCATTTGGCACCCTCTTACATGCTACACTGCCTGGGCTAGTGTTTGGAGAAAGTATGTTGCCCAGGTGGCACTATCCCCCTCTCGGTTGCCCCAGCTGAATCCATAGGAAAGACAGAAGTCAGTATGTTTGGCAGTGAGGTGACTACAAGGACTTGTCGGAAAGCAGGTTAGACGACCCCTCCCCGCTAATTGCCTTAGGGTCTGCACTCTGGATTTTTCTGTCCGAGTTTACTCCCATAGCTTTTGGATCTCCCAAACCTACCCACAAGTCAGTGGGGAATTTTCTGACAGGGTTGTTTTCCCTGGGGTGACATAAGGAGTCACGCTCCCTTTCATGTCAGTGACCAAATCATGGTTCATATGCCATTTGGATTATCCAAAATAATCCCGGGACCCAAGTATCCCAGACCCTCATCTCATGCTGAATGAGGGCATATGCCATGCCATAACGTTGTCATGGGGCAGTTGTGATATTTTTAGTTGGGACAACAGACGCCAACCAGTGCCCCTTCACACCCTGGTAAAGTTGCCTCTGCTGGTCCGCGCCTGCATATTTGCATGACAAACCATATTTAATTTGCAGCCAACCTCTCAGGAGAGGCCCCCCTCCTATCCATCACGTGGAAATACGCTGGGCAACCTGCAGGTCCACTCTCCAGGCCCTGCATCACAGTGTCCCACTCAGCCCTGCCATGGGGTCAGGCGCCTCTGTCCATGGCCCACAGCTCCCCCCAGCCTGGTCCGCTCCCAACACCCCTGATCTGCAGCTTCTCCCCGCACCCTCTGGCTCAGCCCACTCCCAACACCCACTCAGCTAGGTCCCTGAGACCTTCCTAGCCTGCCACTCCCCACACGCCCCCTCCCACAGGTACCACTGGTGCAGCCTGGAGGAGCCACCACCTCCTCCACTGGAGCCACCATGTGTACACGTGGGAGCTCCGACAGTGCCTCCTCCAGGCCACGCAGTGGCTCCTCCAGTTGTGCACGGGACAGCCACAGACGTGTGTGGTGAAGTGGCTCCGGCAACGCGGTAGGGCACCTGCAGCCATGTGGTCTAGTGCCTCTGGCCACACCCCGCAGCTCACCCTACACCCCCCCCCCCGGCCTGGCCTGATCCGGCCCACTCCCAACACCCATGCGGCCCACCACTCCGCTCCCCTCCACTTCCCCCCCCCGCCGCCCAAGGGACCACTGGTGCAGCCCAGAGGAGTTGCCACCACCTCCTCCTCCACTGGCGCTGCCACCTTGGTGGGACAACTAACTACAGATGAAACAGGCCTTTCCAATCACGTTTAGTATTCTTAATGAATCTGTAACTATTTTACTGCCTCAAGTGCGTGACCAGAAATCAAAAGTACTTCCCCTCACAAGGAAGTGGTCATTAAGCAAAAACAAACAAACAAACAAAAAAAAAAAAGTTCTTGGAACCAAATCCTAAAGGCCGTGAAAGAATTGTAATACCTGGTTCTAAATTGCGAACTTCCACAGATAGTCTAGAAGGAGAGATACTGTCAGCTGCAATTAGCCAGTCGCTGTTTCTACTCATACGTTTGTACTCTACTTTAAAGGAAGTGATAGGGGAACCCCCATTAGCACGTGGGATCCATGTGACGTAGACAGAGGTCTCTGAAGCTGCTGAGATAGCAGGGCGATCTGGAGCCTCAGGAACTGAAATGAGAAATTGAGGAAGATGTACTAAGAAATTAGGATTATTCGGTAAATGAGATCAAAGGTTTCAAACATGGAGCATTCTTAAATCTTCCTCCCACACACAATCCAGGATATAAAATTAAAGGTACTTTCATAATTTTTCCTTTTATCCACTGGGAAGAGTCTTAGTACTAAAAAGTCTTAAACTGTGTATGAAAACTTGGTTGTGGAGGTGAACATTGCCATTTCTAACATTAATGATTCATCTGATGCAGCGCAGTGTAATTATCTTATGGGAGAACAAAGCTGTTCCTAAATAACCAGCAACAACCTAACAGAAAAATAAGGAATGGGTTTAAGACATAGTAGTGCAGTAAACCCTACCTCTCCTTTGGTGTGAACAAAAATTGGAACTGAAATTCCCAGAATAATGAGAAAAGTGATCCATAAAACATGACTAAACGCTGAAGCGCTAAGCATAATTTAGAAGAAACAAAGAGCAAACCAAGCATATAGCAAAATGACGTCAGTACTTACTGAACTCACTTGAAGTTACAGACAGCAGAGGGAACAGAGAAAATGGAAAGAGATGGTGTTAGCAATCTGGTTATAACCATTCTTACTGATGATACATCTTAAGACTTCCTGCACTGGTTTTACACATTGTTAAACCAGAGTGCCATAGAGGGAGGAAGGAATTTAAATAAGGAAAAGACAGACAATAGCATTTTGGGTTTTTGGGTTTTTTTTTTTTGGGTTGGGGCACATACTGGATTTTAAATTTTTAAACTCATCTTCAGGCTACTTGGGTAACATTTTTCAAAAGAGCTGACAGGTGTAAGGAGGCTAAATCCCCTTTAAAAATTGACACATGCAAGAAAGAACTATAGTTCTGAAAACTGGATGTGAATGCATTTGAAAATTTCATCTTTTGCAGCCATCTTATTTACTCTCACTTTGACAACAGTCTCTGCAAACAGGTATTAGTTACTGCAAGTTACACACACGTATTTAGTAGTGAGATCCATAAAAGGGACATTTTCATTTTACAAAATCACATCTGTTTGAAAATTAATTACTTATGGTTACAATATCCAAGTTATTATGATAAACTACAGAAGAGACATTGACTTTGTGCATGTGATAGCACTTTGTGTACGGTCACCTTCACTGACCCCCCCCCCCCCCCCCCTTTTTTTTTTTTTTTTTTTTTTTTTTTTTTTTTTGCAGGTCTTTCATATTGACAGAGAAGAAAACACCACAAACAGGAAAAATGTCTTCATAAATATTCCAAATTGCCAGTAAAATGAGGGGTCAATGTGGCATCAAACTAAACTCATTTTTGAAAACCAACTACGCTTGAAGAGAAGTATCATAAATTTCCTGGCTGAGAAATCAAGTTGATGACATCTCAGTGTATAAACTTCATCCTTCTGTAAGATATACATTGGATTTTGAGGATTCACAAATATATTAATGCAGGTCACAACAATTGACTAGACAAACCTAGATGGCTATTAATATACTGTCTTGCTGACTGAGGTGAATTAACCTTTTAATTAGAACTGTTCAAAGCATGAACAATCTCTAAAAAAAAACTTATGAAAGCTAGAAAATCTGGAAGTCTGATGTCACTTACATCTGAGCTTTGCTAAAAGATTATTCACAAGAGAAAGAGGCCTGCAACAAAGAGACAGCCCTAAGGAATAAAAAGAATAAAAATGGGCACATGACACAGAAGTACAGAACAGTTATAAAGTCTTAAGAAAATAGCTTCAGCACATCTCGTTTTATATTAAACATATGAATTGGAGACAATCCTTACACTTACCTCCACTGTGTCGAGATGGGTCTGGAAGGACCACCCCAAAGGTGTTTGTCCCTTCCTGAATGACAGGATGTTTAGGAATGCCAGCTGGGGGAGATGGGGCCTGAGTGTTTTTTGAGGATGATGTTCTTTCTAAAAAAATGTTTCGATATGCAATAAAATATAACAAACAGCTCAGTGATTGGAGAAGACAGACCGTATTCTTACAATGTGCTCCCTCCCACTGCTCTTACACATGATAGCAACTTTAACAATGGTGCAATTGACACTGACCCCAGCTTCAACTCCCAGCCAGACTAACTGTGCACTAAGGAGTTCCTCAGAGACTGAAGGAGAAAAGAATTCTCCATATAAACCACACGACAAGTCTCAAGCTGGAGTTAAGTCCATAATGCTAAGTTGCAAGCTTAGTATAATTGCACATCTGTACAGCATAATATGCTATAACTCCACCCTAGATTTTTGCGGTGATGAGACAAGACAGTTCATCATGCCTCACACTGACTTCCCGACAAGTCACGCCCCTTGTTGCACAGGAACCACCAATGTTCAAGGAGCCAGGATGAAAGCACTTGAGAAACATGGTAATAGGTCTAATGAAGCAGCACCAAAACTGGCAATTAAAAGCTGATACCAGTGCCCATAACATATGGCTGCTTCCACCTGGAAATAAACTGCTAGTATGTCTAATGATTTTAAAAAACAGTTGGCTCTTGTATTGTGTGTCCAGTTGTCCCTTCAGTACACAGTGTCTCGACCAAACGTACGGGCACAGCTGCAGGACTGTAGAGCTTCTAGTGTTGATTAGCCCTAAAACACCCATATAGAGCATAGTTGCGTTTGTTGTTTGCTTCATGCATTCACATGCACGTAATCACCACAAAAATACGACAAGTGTCTGCTGCACCATCAGAATTTAACCTATTGTGTATGTGGGATCCTATTTACTAACAGTCTGAGGTGTGATAGGAGCGTCCTTTGATACAATGTTAAACACCTCTTTCCACAAACATCTTTACAGACAATCTGACAACAACTTAAACTGCAGAAATGTTTTGGCCATAACTCTGTGCGTAGGAAACATTGCACCTACCTTTGCTAGTGCGAAATGTAAGCATGGCAGGCTGGCCTTCCCCAGCTGCACTCCTTGCTACCATCAGAACTTCATAGAGGCTAGAGGGCTCCAGTTCTGAGAGACAAAGCTCATTTTCACTGCCAGGGACCCGGACTGTATGCCAGCTTCCCATGACATTGACACCATCATCCAGCTGTACAAGAGGAAATCACAAGATGCTAAGAGCAAGACAAACCATGACTTCAACTTAGGGAAAATATCAATACTTGTCCAACTGAACTTGGCTTCTGGGCATGTTATTGAATGAAAAAGGCTAAAATGACTATGTTCTGAGAGTTTTATTTAGTACCAGTGCCAGCCCTGAAAATACCAAGTCCTTTACCCACACAACAAGTAAAGTACAAGCAGAAGCTCTGTGAACTTCTACAGGTAGAACCTGTCTAATCTGGCCTCACTGGGACCTGACCAGTGCCAAACCAAAGAATTTGCCAGACCATGGGAGATCAGTATTCTCTAGCATATTACTAACATTTGCACTGCTTATTGGGCTCTGGGAAGACATTTAGGGGAAAATTACAGCTAAATAACAGCATAGAAACACAGAGCCAGGGCTGGTGGCTGGAAACAAAGTTTATGGAACCACAGGCAAGTTGGCCACATCCATGATAAGCGAACATCTAGTTAACTAAAATCATGCCAGATTATGGATGTTGCCGGACGAGAGAGTGCTGGACTAGAGAGGTTCAACTTGTACACAATGACCCTGCAGTAGACCTGATCCCTGATCTATGGGATCCCATATATGAAGGTTTGAGAGAATGCAGTTTCCAAACTTAGTTGGCTCTGGCCACTCAGTTGAGACAGCTAACAATGACAATTAGTGCATATTACAATGGGTATTTACCCTGAGAGCTCTCATACCTGGGGAACTAGTAACAGAGAGGAAGCCGTGCTAGTCTATATACTATCAAAACAAAAAGCAGTCAAGTAGCACTTTAAAGACTAGCAAAATAGTTTATTGGGTGAGCTTTCGTGGGACAGACCCAAGACAGACTTCTAACTCCCTTAGACAAAGGGTTAATGGGCACAAAACAGACATCAAAACGCTCCAGATCCACAAACCAGTTAGTCAACATTTTAATGGAATGGGGCATTCTGTCAATGACCTAAAGGTATGTGTGTTACTGGAAAAGAATTTTCGCACCCTTCTTCAAAGGGAAGCAGCCGAGCTGGCTTTTATATTCAAATTCGGCACATTAACACAGAAGTGGGTCTGTCCAACGAAAGCTCACCCAATAAACTATTTTGCTTGTCTTTAAAGTGCTACTTGACCACTTTTTGTTTTGATACCTGGGGAACTAGAATGACAACTGATTTCAAATAAAACAGCCAACAGCCATTAGATGGCAGTGTGCATGTCTTATTACTACTTGACCCTGGATTAAAGCAGTATCCAAGATGAGGAAGGTGACAGCTACTCTAACGTGGCATGGGGATTGGGTGTGCAGGGTGGAAGGAAGAGAAATGTCTAGCTAATGGACCAGATCCAGCCCATAACTTCCGTGGATCTGGTCTGCAAGGGGGTTGCGCTGAGCCTCATGGGCCTCATCCAGGCAAGTAGTGGGTGGATCTGTCCTGCCGGCTCCACCTGCCCAGGGGTGAAGGAGGGAGGAGAGGGAGAGGCTCTGAGTGCTCTAACTAATTGCCTCTGATGTTGGACTTGTTTGTGTAAGGGGTATAAAATAATAGACTTAGCCGCATCAAGCAGCCTTGCGGGACCTGATTTTACTGGTGTCCAGTTTGGCTCATCTGTTGCCTTATTGAATTCAATAAAGCTGAGTGTTAGCCACCTAAACACAGAAGTTCTTTGCTTCAAACACATCCAACCTACTACCTAGACCCCACATCCTCATCTCAGCCTCCTCCCTGACAACTCACTCCAGTGCGCGGAACCCCTTATTTTTGGGTCCATCCCAGAGCCTAGGAGAGTCCCACAAAATCTATTAGCCCTAGTCCCCCCAGGCCTGGAATGGAGTTTGAGATTAGTGAGGTGAATGTTTCTCAGTCGGGGGGGGGGGGAGGGGCACAATTCTGAGAGGTTTTTTTTCCTCCCACTTCTCAGTTGCATGTGGTCACTGACTGATTTTTCTGTGGGTTAGTGGCCCTCAACTCAAATAAGTTTCCCCACCTCTGATCTAACTTATCCCAACCTTCCATGAATATAAGCCTATTTAAAATGTTACTGTTTACAATGAACAAAAAAAAAAAAAAAAAAAAGAGGGAAGTATTTTAGTTGCTTGTTTACTTCTAGAGACTGGAAAATGTCAGCAGGAAGATTGGAAATTTGTTTTTATTAGTTTACGTATTTCCCTTCCTACAATTTTTTTCCTTTTGTTTTACAGTGAATGTGTCTGTTCCACTAGGCAAAGGAAAGATTTCTCTTAATTCCTGACCTTCTGAGAAAAGCATTACACCAAATCCCAAAGGGAAAGGCACAGCTTCCACCAAAAATAAACTATTAAACATCATAAGACTTTAATAAAAATGTGGAAGGAAGCTCGAAATGCTATAGATTACTAACATTTATACTGACTGCCTTGATTCAAATTCTTTCTTCAGAAGAAAGATTTCTTCCTAACGTTATATTTTAAAAAAAAAAAAATCTTGGAAGAAAGGAAATCAATTAAATAATTTTATGACACAAAATACAGATGCTTTTAAAACCATGATAAGTTGTCTACTAAAAATTCTTCTATTAATGGGCATTTAATACAAAGCAGATAATTGCTTGTGATAGATAAATTTGAAAAGGTTAAATAAATATTAAGAACTTTGATGCTTATCTGAACCAACTATCTTTGGTTCAGAAATTATGTAAACTGGCTCTGTCCTGAGATTTCCTGAATTTGGCTTGTCAAAAGTACCTTGTGGTTATTTCCACTTCAGGCTGGGGCAAGCACCAGGACATAAGAAGGATTGAAACCTAGAATAAATGAAATGATTACCCTAGCCCCACTTCGGGGTGGAAAAAAATATACATATTTTAGAGATTTAGGCCTGGGTTGCTTGGTTCCAATTATAACCAAAGGTGTTTATCTTCCCCTGATAGCTTCAAATATTTTAATGGGTGTGATACAGCAATTTCTTCAACATACAGGGTCAGAGGCAGAACCTTCATCTGACCTGTACTACTGTTAGTAAGATCAGAGCCAAATCCACTGACTTTAACTAGTTTTCATTACTGATATTGCACGAATAACGCTCAGAGTCCAACTGCACATCTACAATAGTAGTATTACAAAAAAAAACCAAACCCTTAAGTTCTATTGAATGAGTCCTGGCTAAATTCAGAAAAAGCAACAACTAATCTCAGTTATCCCTAAATAGATTGCGGGTGAATCCACAGCTCCACTGCAGTTCAGCTGTATTTAGTTATCTCTTTGGGTTGATACCACAGCTCTGGTTAATGCTCACACTGCTGCAACAACAGTAGGCTCCTTGAGAATCCTCAGACATGAAATCCATTTGCTACGGAGCTAACCCTCTCTCCAACAAAGAGCATTACCTTGCGATACTTCACGAAGTAAGCATTGATTGGCAAGCCACCATCCTTTCCAGAGCGCCACAACAAGTTGTACATGTCTGGCTTGAGTGTCTGTGGAGGACTGAGAATGATTGGGGCTTCAGGAGGTAAAGCCCCAATGGGTGTCTTTTCTGTAACAACTGCATCAAGATGTAACTTTGTCGGTGACAAACTGGAGAGCCCTACTTCTGCATCATAATCTCCATCTCCTTCGTCACTTTGGGCAACCTCCAGAGTAAGGACTTCTTCAGCTTTTGTACTCGATTCAAAAGGAACTGCAGAAGAAAAATCCTGGTTACATGTACAAGACCGAACCTATTTGCTTCATGCACTGGAAACAAGTACATTCCTCCTCACCTAGATTTCTAAAGGAGTCATGCCTGGCAGATCAGCAGCAGTAGATTAGTTATAAATGATGTACCAGGTACATTAGGCAGCAGTAATGTACTTCTGTGGAAAAGTAACTAACTATACTTCTACTAACATAAACAGAGTAATTTGAAGCAACTCAAACAGGGCCCTACTAACTTCATGGTGATGAACATGGACTGTGAAATAAGCCCTTTCCCCTGAAATCTGATGGCTCTTTGTTCCTGGGACCACCCAATCAAAGGGGGCTGCCTACCTTTTGACTGGGCAGGGAAAGATGTCTCTCCCTGTGAAGTGCTCTTGTGGTGGGAGATGGGGCACCAGACCTACCTCTGGTGCCTTTCCCTGCAGCCAGACACTGAGAATGGACAGCAGCCTGAGGTTCCTGCAGCCAGGGCAGACTTGTGCAGTTCGGACTGCATCCACCCTGTACTGTTAAGAGGCCCCCAGAGTGGTCAGGGGAAGGACAGGAAGAGTCTCTCCTCTGCAAATTGCTCTGGCAGTGACATGGAGGAGGTGCGGAAGGACCAAACCAGACTCACCTCTGGGAACCTCCACACTTTGAGAGTGGGCAGCAGCCTAACATTCCTGCAGCTGTGGCGGGGACAGACCTCTCTGCAGCTATGCAGAGAAAGAACAAGTATTACCTCTCCCAAGCCTGTCTGGACTAGTTGAGACGTACCCCCAGCTGGGGAGCTCCCAGCAGCACAGGGGAGATCAGATCCACTTCTACTTCTTGCAGTTGTTTGCAGGAAACTTGCTGCCTTCGGAGTCCAACAGATTTGTGATACCCACCCCCATTTGTCAGAACCCCTCAGTTGCAATACTGTGAATTTTCAGGTTTCGACACCTGAAAATGTGAAATTCACCAATTTTCAAATCCCATCATTGTGAAATTGGTCAAAATGGATGGTGAATTTGGCAGGACTCTACTGAAAGTCATAAAACCACAACAGTACATTTACAATTTACTGTACATAAAAACTACATTAAGGGTATTTTCTTAACTCAGTTTGCAAAGTTTTAGGTATGAGTAATTTCCACTAACACTGAATGTTACATAGGTGAAACACACCCAACTTACTTGAAAACATATTGCTAAGAATGAGGTGACCTAAGAGTCAGATCTAAAGTGCTATTTGTGATATTAATATTTTCTGAAAGCCACCTATGTGCTTTCTCCTGCCATCCAACAGCTTTAACTACAATGGGGTTAGTAGTACTAGACCACAACACAAAAATACACTTAGGGAATCCCTGAACTGGTAAACAGCTTGTCAACCTTCCAGGCAGCAGTGGGCTGGCAAGTTGGCCAGCTGAGGTCAGCATCAAGTCAGGCATCAAACTTCAATATTTAAAAAGTCAGAATGCTGAGGGAAATGACGCAGCTCCTGAAGTTGTACAGTGAAATGTTTGATTGCCAGATATGCTTAGTTCTACCCTTTCTTTCACAGATCTCTGCAGGTTTTGGTTATGAGTGGGGGTGCAGAAATCAGAACAAGGGAAATGTAATTACAAAATAAACAAATCCCTTGATAAAGTGTAAGTGACGTTGGCTTAGTCAGCTCAGATTCCTTCAAGCCTCCACTAAAATACCAACAAGTATGGCTGCTATTTTTGGCCACTTACAGGAAGCTGGAGAAGGGAAGAGTTCCTTTTTTAAAATCAGAAGCCCATGTTCTTCTCAACCATTGGTTTATTTAGGAATGCTAAAGAGTTTGGGGATGGGAGTTGTAAGCAACACTAAGAACAACTCTCCAGGGCCAGATGTCAGCTTCTTCAAAACAACAGACTCAATGCTGTACAACACTGTCACCCTTAAAATGTGTCGTCAACATTAAATTAACCAGGGAGAAAGCGATTCATGCTCCATATTAGTATCAAAATTCAATGTTCTGTTCATCTGATGAGTTGGAAAATAAACTTTACCGTGACAGGTGAGTAAGGATTTCTGAACGCACACATACAACTTGATGACTGCTTGAGCAGGGAACTGGACTGCAACTATGTGAAGAATTACTCTGATTTAGAGGTTGATGACTAAAGACCTCCTGGCATTATTGCTTTCACTAGTCCTGAGAGCTAGCAGTTAACTTCTCGACAAATACCACAGAATGGTAATTTTTATTAAGGCCTTTCAGCTTTAAAGTACCTTCACCAGAGGATGTGTCAAGGTTTCTGTATCTGCTGTTTAATATGCAATGTGGGGTACTTCCACTAGTTTTACCCATACCCTGGTCAGATGAGCTATTCTCCCTCTGCTTCACACAGTCATTGCAACCTTTGAAAAAAAATTCCTTCACAATCCCACAAATTAAACTCACGTGTAATGGGAATTAACCGGGAAATTTGTAATGGGTGTTCTGTAGCATACCTGATGACAACCTCCAAACATCAGCCCTGCAAGATGGGACTTCCTAATCAAGACAGGTAATAGAGGGATTGTTCTGTCCCTTCTCTGGGCTGGAGGGGACAGGGGGAAATGTGTGGTGGACATCCCCCACTCCAGGCTCCCTCCCACCAGTTGCCTCTGACCTAGATGACTTTGGATACAAAGTGTCAAGGATTTGGGTTCCTAAATCACTCAGGTGCTTCTGAAAACTTTACCTGACATGTTCATTTGAACCTGTTGTAGACTCAGCTGCCTGACGAACTACTTCTGTTTGATACTTCTTTTATTAGACCTGCTTTATTTAAGTAGTATGGTTTTATAAATATCTATTGGCATTTAAGGTAACAGACCTTTCAACAGTGATAGCTCTCATTTAAAGGTTTACAGATCAAAACCAATGCCTTCACTGTCACTTGAACGTCAATCAGAAGCCAGTACAACAAATTTGAAATTGATAAAAGCCAATATGACAACATTTAACCTTTAGAACTCCTGGCCAGGAGGCTGAGACAGTTCTGGGAATTGTGTCTTATTTTGGTTTTACGAAGTCCATTATTGAACTTAGAGGTATTTTTATATTAAAGTTACATTGAGATATTTCCCTCTGGACTTTTTCAAAATGTTTTTGCCCTTTCAGCTATGTACATTTAATTAAAGGAAAAGATTTACTGGAGTCTAAATGGAAAAATTGAAAAAAAAAAAAAAAGGTTTTATATTTGATAGCACCTGGAACGTAGTCAACTTTCAAACTGAGTACAGCAAACTCTCTCACATCCAGTATTCCATCATATGAAGCCTCAAATAACAGGCATTTTAACCATAAATAAATTATAGTTACATTTTCTGTAAGTACAGTGTAGTGAAAGTAAATACAAACAAATAGAGCAAATATAGGGTAAATTTACAGTGTACACTACTACTGTTGGTAAATAAAGTACGCTGCATACAGTTGTTTCTTAGCATCTAGGCACGTTGTTCTTTAGTGATATGCATTGCTAAGTTGCTACTGGATATGAAAATTTACTATATATCTGTATATTGTACACAGAGGACTGTATATCTCTTGCTAAAAAGAACCTTCTAAACATCAAGACGGAAGTAGGAAAATATCTTTTAAAACAGGATTTTAATATATGTCAGAACATATTTACCAGTATTGTAACAAAAGCCAGAATATTTAAAATTAGACAATTAAAAATTAGTTGTTTTAAAAGAATTATATACATTCAATATCTACTCTATCCCTATTTTTGGGGGGAAAAAATAGGTATTGAGTTTAACTTGCTCTTCAGCTCAGCAAATTTTAATTAGATTTTCTGTTCTTCCTAGGACACGTTTTGACAATTGCACACCAAGCCAAGGGTAAACTTTTCAGAACTACCTACAGGACTTAGGCTCTTAAGTCCCATTTTAAAAATGCAGTTAGCACCTTAAATTCCACTGCTTTTCAATAAAACTTGGGCTCCTAAGTGCAAGGCTCTTTTGCAATGAGAACAAGCGTAAATCACACAGGTGCTTTTTAAAATTTTGATCCTGTTCTTGACAGGGTAATTTAAAAATATATATATATATTTTTGTGATCTTGGACATACCACTAAACTATAATGAAAATAAAGATTTCTGTTTATAGCCTTCAGGTTAAAACAAACTCTTTCTAGCCACAGCCTCTGGGAAGAGAGAACTTTCAGCACTTTCTTTCCAAGATGAAGCCTTTTATATTTTTACATTTCTCATCTACCCGCAGTTAAGGCCATGGGGTGCGTGCGCACACTACTGAGAAGAGCCGAGGACTCCCCTGCTTTACTTTGTGTACCAATTCCTTAGCGACTTTGGAAGCACTCCTGTTAATGACTGAAATCGGGGTTGCAACCACACACCACCTTAGCAGGGGATTCTGCACAGTTTTTAAAAAAAAAAAAAAAAAAAATAAGTATTTAGATATTCTGAAGTGAATTTAGTGCTTGTGGAAAGTCCCTTACTGGATCAGACTGGAGAACTAAACTCTCTGAACCCAGAATGGAGTTTCCCCACACAGCTATCTCCCTTCCTAAAGATGCACCACAATACTGAGAAACAGGTGGCAAGATGCTAGTCCAAGCTTTAGTCTCAGGTGAAATGGCCAAAAAAATGTACTGGGTATGTGCTCACTAAAAACCTGACTAACTCATTTCATATGCCCTGAAAGACACCATTCCTAGTTCAGATTTTGATAAACTGATCCTCTTGCTACTAAAAAGAGAAGTTACTCACCGTAGTAACGATGGTTCTTCGAGATGTGTCCCCGTGGGTGCTCCGCGATAGGTGTCGGGCTCGCCCCGGCGCCGCAGATTGGATCTTTCCAGCAGTTTGTCGGACCGCGCATGCGCCGGCGCGCGCCGCTCCCTTGCGCGCTCCCGGCCACATGCGCGATCCGGTCCCCGCCAGTTCCTTGACCAACCGCCTCGGATGCTCCTGAAAAACACTAAACAGAGATCCGAAGCGGGGAGGATGGGCGGGTGGTGGAGCACCCACGGGGACACATCTCGAAGAACCATCGTTACTACGGTGAGTAACTTCTCTTTCTTCCTCAAGTGTCCCCATGGGTGCTCCACAATAGGTGACTACCCAGCAGTAACCCAAGAAAGGAGGTGGGTAATCGGGTTATGTGCAGCTTGCCCCCGAAAGGACCGCTGGGTCGAGAGATGGGTATCCTCTTGGAATACCCTGTGTAGGGCATAATGCTTGGCAAAGGTGTCATAGGATGACCATGTCGCCGCTCTGCAGATGTCTTTTAGCGCAATGCCCTTGAAAAAGGCTGTTGATGCCGCCACCGCCTGGGTGGAGTGAGCCCTAGGCGGGGCCAGTAAAGGAATCTTTCTAAGCTTGTAGCACATTTTTATACAGGATACGATGTGCTTCGAGATTCTCTGCGAAGAGAGACCTTCTCCTTTTGATCTGGGAGCGAGAGAGACTAGGAGTCTATCCGTTTTTCGGAAGGACTTAGTCCTGTCTATATAAAAACCCAGCGCCCTCCTCACGTCCAGGAGGTGTAGGCGCACCTCTCTGTTAGAGTTATGAGGTTTTGGATAAAACGAGGGTAAGACTATAGGTTCGTTAATATGAAACTCTGAAGAAACTTTCGGAACAAAGGCTGGATGCAGCCGTAAGGTTACCGGCTCCTTCGAAAATACTGTGCAGAGTGGCGTTGCCATAACTGCCGCGAGCTCGCTCACCCTGCGAGCTGACGTGATTGCAAGAAGGAAGGTCGTCTTTATCGTAAGGAGACGGAGGGAAACCGTGGCTAAGGGTTCAAACGGTGGTCCCGTTAGCGCGTTAAGCACCAGGTCCAAGCTCCACGAAGGTGGAAGCAGTTTCCGAGGGGGTACAGGTTTACTAGCCCCTTCAGGAACCTGGTAACCATGGGATGGGCGAACACCGTGGGCCCTTCCTCTTCGTGTTGGAAAGCCGATATAGCGGCAAGGTGGACCTTCAACGAGGATAGGGAGAGTCCGCCTCTCTTGAGGTCCAGTAAGTATTCTAATATTACAGGTATAGGCACAGCAAGGGGAGCTAATTGCTTGGTAGAGCACCATGCAGTGAATCGAGACCATTTCTGTTTGTAAGTCTTCCTGGTGGAAGTCCTTCTGCTACTTTCTAGCACTTGTTGCACTCCCTCCATTCATGTGCTCTCTAGGGAGCTGAGCCATGGATTAAGCATGCTTGCAGTAGCAGGCCTCAGGGGTGTCGGTGCACTACAGACCCCTGAGCTTGTGCGAGCAGGTCCGGTGCCACCGGAAGGGGCATCGGTGGGCGGTCTGACATGCGCAGGAGTAAGGGGAACCATTGCTGTCGATCCCAAGTTGGGACTACTAGGATCATGCGGGCTCTCTCTCTCCTGGCTTTCTGCAAGACCTTGTGGATGAGCACTGTGGGAGGAAATGCGTAGAGCAGGGGGCCCTTCCACGAGATCGCAAATGCGTCCCCCAGGGACCCCCGTCCCAGTCCTGCCCTGGAGCAGTATTGTGGGCATTTCTTGTTGCGATGAGCGGCAAACAGGTCTATCTGAGGAAACCCCCATGCATGAAAAATCGGTCGTAGCAGATCGGAATGGATCTGCCACTCGTGTGTGAGTGCAAAGTGCCTGCTCAACTGGTCTGCCTGCACGTTGTGAACACCTGGTAAATACGAGGCTTTCAAAGTTATATTGTTGGCGATGCACCAGTTCCACAGGCGGACTGCTTCCGCACATAAGGCATGGGACCGAGCTCCTCCTTGTCGATTTATATAAAACATGGTGGAGGTATTGTCTGTATTGATCCCGACTACTCTGCCTTGTATATGGTCTTGAAAGTGTTTGCAGGCATTGAACACTGCTCTGAGCTCCAGTATATTTATGTGCAGCGACTGTTCCGTAGGGGACCACAGTCCCTGCGTCACCTTTTCACCCATGTGTGCTCCCCATCCGATGTGGGAGGCGTCGGTGGTGAGAAAGATAGATATTTGTGGTTGATGAAAGGGTACCCCTGTTAGCATATTCTTGGGGTTTACCCACCATTGCAGGGATCCGAGCACCTCTGTCGTGGGTGACACCACCCTGCGGACGGTGCGTGCTGCCGGTTTGTAGACGCTCGCCAGCCAGTGCTGCATGCTGCGCATATGTAATCTGGCGTTCTGTACTACGAACATTGCTGCTGCCATATGGCCTAGCAGCTGTAAGCACGTCAGAACCGGCAGTGTGGGGCTGAAGGCGATGATTTGCACGAGGGAACCAATGGCGCGAAAGCGGGCATCTGGTAGATAAACCCTTGCTGTGATGGAGTTTATGCGTGTCCCTATGAACTCTATGTCCTGTGTGGGGTCGATCTTTGACTTTGCAGGTTGATGATCAGGCCCAGCGAAGAGAACATGCCTGCTGTAATTCGTATCATGTGTAGTACCTCGTCTTTCGAGGCCCCTTTCAGTAGGCAGTCGTCCAGATATGGGAATATAAACACCCCCTGTCTGTGCGGGTAGGCTGACACCACTGCCAGGGTCTTGGTAAATACTCTGGGGGCCGAGGAGAGGCCGAACGGCAGAACCCTGTATTGGAAATGTTCTTTGCTGACCATAAACCGTAGAAAACGTCTGTGAGCCCGGTGGATTGTTATGTGGAAATACGCATCTTGTAAGTCGAGGGCTGAGAACCAATCTCCATCATCCAGTGCCGTAAGTATAGAGGCAACTGTGATCATCCGAAAGCGTTGTTTGCGCAAGTACTGATTGAGGCCTCGAAGATCTAGGATGGGCCTCCAGCCTCCTGTTTTCTTCTCTGTAAGGAAGTATCTTGAATAGAACCCTTTCCCTTGGAGTTGCTCCAGCACTCTTTCTACTGCCCCTATAAACATAAGATGGTCCACCTCCTGCTTGAGTTTCGCTTCGTGGGAGGCGTCCTTTAGATGGGGCCTGGGTGGAGGTCGTGGCGGTGGGAGCGACTGGAAGGGGATCACGTAACCCGTGCCTATGATCTCCAGTACCCATTTGTCTTTGGTGATCTTTTGCCACTGGGCGTAGAATGGTCGGAGGCCATGATGGAACATTAGCTTTGGATGACATTGCGCGATGGTGGTGATAGTGCAGGCCTCGATCTGTCCGTCAAACTTGTTGCCTTTGGCCTTGCCCCGAGCAGACACGGCTCTGTTGGGAACGTCGCCTGGGAGTTCTGTACTGTTGGTGCCGCCCTTGCTCATAGCCCCTTTGGTAGTGAGCACACTGGGGTTGATACGGGTATTGTCTTTGCTGAGGGTAATACTTTTTCTTCCTGTATGGAGGGGTATAAATCCCCAAGGTTCTGAGAGTAGCCCTTGAGTCCTTACCGGAATGAAGGACGGAATCAGTTGATTCAGCAAACAACTTCTGTGTGTCAAAGGGGAGAGCAACGATCTTTACCTGTAGATCCCTCGGGATACCCGATGTCTGAAGCCAGGATTCCCTGCGCATGACCACTGCCGTAGCTGTTGAGCGTGCCGCCATATCTGCTACGTCGAGGGCGATCTGAACTCCTGTCCTCGAGGCTGCGTAGCCTTCCTGCACGATGGCCTTCAGCACCGGCTTCTTATCCTCTGGAAGCGAGTCCATGAGGGAAGTCAGCCTGGAGTAATTGTCAAAGTTATGGTTCACTAAACGTGCTGCATAATTTGCCACTCTCAACAGTAGGGTAGAGGAGGAGTAGACCTTTCTGCCGAATAACTCTAGCTTCTTGGCATCTTTGTCCGTTCTCCCAGTCTTGTACTGAGAAGTTTTCGACCTCTGTTGAGACGATTCCACCACCAGAGAATTTAGTTGTGGGTGACTGAACAGGAACTCCATGCCCTTTGCCGGGACGAAGTATTTCTTATCCGCTCTCGTTTATAGGCGGAGCGGATGCAGGGGTCTGCCATATCGTGGTAGCGGACTCCATAATTGCTTCGTCGAGCAGAATACCTATTTTGGAAGAGGCTGGAGGTCTCAGGTTTTTGAGGAGCTTACGGTGCTTCTCCTGCACCTCTGGTGTTTGGATGCCTTGCGTAAAGGCCACCCTTTTAAACAGCTCTTGAAACTGTTTGAGATCGTCCGGGGGGTGGACGTCCCCTGGTGCCGTAGCCTCGTCAGGGGAGGATAGAGAGGAACCACTAGGGTAAGCCTCTCTGGATCCCTCTGGGTCCTGTTGACGGTGATACATCTTCTCGCTGGAGGCTTGCGAGGGGAAATCTCGGGGTTCCAGAATCGACTCCCCATGAGATATTTGCGTTTCCGTCCCCATCCGTGATTGCCCTCGGGGATAGTGAACCGTCTGAGGGGACCTGTCCCTGGGGGTATGCGTATGGTGTCTATGCCCCGCATGATAGGGGCGACCATGGGAACACGGGCACGGTTCCTGGGATGGAGACCTGGACCACTTTCAAGGCGCATACCCCCAGCGTCTGGGGGAGTGAGATCGCCTAGTTGGTTGAGACAGTGGTGAGACTGATTTGTGATAGTACTCCAGGGGGTCAAATCCCAGAAAAGGCAAGGGTGGCCCAAGCCATAGTGAGGCTGGCTGGAGGAACGGGGAGGGAGGCTAAGGGTAGACTGGGGGAAACCCCTGCCTCCTTGTTGGAGTTCGCAGCATAAGGGGAGGGCTTAGGGAGAGCAGCCCTGCAGTCCTGTCTGGAGAAGGGCTGCGGTGCTGGGTTTTCTCTGCTGCCTTTCCCCTCCCCTGTGGGGCTGACTCCGCCCCTTTCCATGCTGGGGATCTCGGCCCCGCTGTCGGCGCCGTGCTCGGCACGCTTCGCTGTGGTGCCGCGTGGGTGGTCTCCCCCGGCACCTGCAGGCCACGTGCCTGTGAGCTCTGCACCGTCGGCGCCCCGGGGGTCTGTGCCGCTAGCTGCGGTGCCGCCGGTTCCAGCGCTTGCCTGGCTGCCGCTGTGCCCGCAGTGCGGGCCAGCTGTTTGATTATCAGAGGCTCAGCCTCTGCCACGTGCGCTTCCACGCCGCTGCCGCTCGTCTGTGATTGCGGCTGGGGGCTACGTGCTGCACCCGTCCCGCTCGCTGCGGCTGCCGGCAGGGATCGGGTTGGCGAGATTTTCCTCCATTTCTGCACTGACGGGGTGAGGGAAGCCGCCTTTCTTTTATGGCCCCCGCGGGTCCCTCTTGTTGGGGCCACTCCGGCACATCTGGCTGGAGGGCCTTGTCAAAGAGCAGCATTGTAAGCCGCATTTCTCTGTCCTTCCTTGCTCTAGCCACGAGCTTTGCGCAGAAGGGGCATTTTTGGGTGACGTGAGATTCCCCCAGGCACCTAATACACTGACTGTGCCCATCGGAGGCCGGCATAGCTTCGTGGCATGACTCACACTTCTTGAATCCTGAAGAGGACATTGCGGTGAGTCTTTGAGTTGTTAATAGGGTACTTAGCACCCTTTTTGTGCGTGTTCCCCTCTCGGACCCAGCCTGCCGTGGCAGGAGGCCTAATGACCTTACGTCCCTGTGCCTCCGCTGCTCCTCTTGTTACTAAGGCTTTTATATACTTTTTTTTTTTTTTGCGCAATAAGAAAAACAACAAGCTAACTTAAAGACTGAAAAACTGAAAAGAAATTCTAAAAACACTTAAAACGTTAAATACGCTGACTCTGGCAGCAGCCTGAGTGGATTCCGTCTGCAGCCGATGGCAGTTAAGAAGGAACTGGCGGGGACCGGATCGCGCACGTGGCCGGGAGCGCGCAAGGGAGCGGCGCACGCCGGCACATGCGCAGTCCAGCAGAAACTGCTGGAAAGATCCCATCTGTGGCGCTGGGGCGAGCCTGACACCTATCGTGGAGCACCCACGGGGACACTCGAGGAAGAAAGATATTTCACTACATACGGCATATGCCAGATTAGTGAAAAGGATAAACATAAAAAAGGCCCATGGAAAAGCTGATACTAGCTTACCAACTGTAAGAAATGCTTCTGACTGCGCTGAGCCATGTTCATTTATTGCTTCACAAGAGTACTTCCCAGCATGCTCTGGAGTAACTGCCTGAATGTATAGGGAGCTTGATCCAGCTCGAGACACGGTGAAGTAGAGGGGTTCTAAAACGGTGCTGCGTCTTCTGGTTTGTGGAGATTTTCGTTGTTTTGAATGAAGCACCTGAGAAGGATGGCTGGTGATAACTCCCTGGCTGTTGTACCAACGGATAATAGGACTAGGCACTCCAGTGGCATTACATGACAACGTAACATCACCACCATCTACCACATTGGCACTGGCTGGAGAAGAAACTATAACCGGCTTGGAACCTTTGCCTGTTAAAAACCAAATTCATACACAGAATTAATTCATTGTACTATGGAATCTATTGTCAAATGCACAGATGAGCTGTTAATATGGTACAAAAATGAACACATTCAAATCATCTGAGGAAACGGGCCTTACCCACGAAAGCTAATGACCTAATGAATTTGTCAGTGTCTAAAGTGCTACAGGACTGCTTGTTATTTCTGAAGCTACAGCCTGACACGGCTACACTTCCGAGATGTTCAGACATTGTCATTTACACAGTATTTTAGTTTTCTAATTGCGAGTAATTCCCTAATTCACTGCCTATGGAACAAGGGGCTGACACCCATTAACACTACTGAAACTTTTGTTCAGAGAAGGAAGATGAAATATTAACCTTCAATCTGCATTGGAATGTAGGAAAACTAAAATCTCAAGCCATGAGTCTGGAATTCCTCAGTCGGAAACAAATTCCAATAGAACGTGTAACCATTCAAGTCAGATGGTTTAAGACAATGGAGTCAATAAGAGACACCACAAGTGTAATTTACAGTTGGAGTTTACCCTGAAATCTAGGTATAAAAGTTCAGGAACCAATATAAATTGAGTCAACTGAAACACCTCTAGCCCTCCAAATAATTCTTCTATCAGAACATGGCTAAAGTGTCATAAAAGCCAACAGCCTCGGACAGAAACATGCATGAGTATATATGAAGCAAGATTTTTTTTTTTTTTTTTTTTTTTGCCTTTTAAAAATTCTGGATTCTTGAGCTAAAGAGCTAGGTTGTGTCTGCCACTCCCCCATGAAATACTTAAAGTGATCAATAAATTTTACAATTTGCTGCTTCCTGTAATCAAAAATGGACTTAATCTATAAACCAAACCTTTTGGAGATAAAACTGAAATGCGTCAGGAGAAAAAGGTTTTATTTTAAATTGCGGATATTTAAAAGTGTTCTTCTACCTGACTGGACTTGAAGTCTCCCAGTGGACTGAATAAAGCCAATCCCATTAGTTGCCACACACTGGTAAAACCCAGAATCCTCCTTCGTGATGCCAGCGATTCTCAATCTGTTTCCTGTGACCAGATGTCGTGGAGAAAGGTGGATGGGAGCTGCATTATGGAGCCAGGTAAGATTAGGAGCAGGGTTTCCATGTATGTCACACGACAAATGTATAGTTGCACCCACAGACACTGTTTGATCCCGCAGTCCTTTAGAAATGGACGCAGATTCTGTTTTAAAAAAAAAAATCCCAAGTAGAATGTGAAACTCTTTCAAGAATCAAGAAACTAGTTACTATGATTCTGTGATATTAAGCCACATCTAACATGAAAATCTTACAAACATATCACATGTATAGAAGTCAAGCTGAGCCATGTCAAGTGCAGAGAAAGACTAATACTTGCTTCTAAGGCATTTTCAAAAAAATCATGTTTACACTATAAAAGTGAAGGATTCCTTTAACAGACATCTTATGTTTTGGGGGAAAAAAACCCACAAAACTACTTCCTGTTAAAGCATCTCTAAAAAAAAAGTTTGTTTGATAAAGTATCCAGACTGGCTGGCCAGGATACACCCATCTAAGCCCTACTATATTTACCCCAGACCCATGGTAAGGCCCCCACCACCACCAATGGATGCAGACAAGCAAATCACTTAACAGTCTTGAAAAAGCAAACATTAATATTTTTGTTTACAAAGTAATGTCTATAGCAAACAGAAGACTCGCAATCAGTGTTCATTAACAAGCATGTCTAAACTGTAGCCCAGGGGTCAACAACCCCCAGCACAGGTGCTAAGAGTGGCATGTGAGCAGATTTTCATCAGCACATGAGACAGGAGCGCAGCCCTGCCACCTCTGCTCCTCCAAGCAGCTGGGAGCTTGCTCAAAGCCACGATGCCTGTGGATTAATAAAAGGCCACCTAATGCTACCAACCTCCACCTAAATAGTAAAGCTGTGCATCTTTATATTTTTTATTTAATGAAGCTGTTGTAAGTAGGACTATTAGGGACTTTAAAAAGTATCACCAGCACTTGGACCATACATAGAGGTAAAATTTCGGGACTCCTCCATGGAAAGGTTGCTGATCCCTGCTGTAGCCCTTTCCTACAATTATATTTCACTCTGAAGAGGTACAGAAAAGTGTGTTATTCCCCAGGAGATGTGCAATAAGATAATCCTTTAGATACTTTCTTTTGCAGGCAATAGTAAGAATGTTGCAATTAAGACTTAAGGAGTCTACCAAAAAAAGTGAAAAGCAATCATTCCAGACGCAAAGAAATAGCCAGCTACGGACTGGTGGTGGGAGTGAGGGAGAGGGATGTTAGTATGCTCACCCTTTCCAGAGAGCATTTTGTTTAGTTATTACCATGGGACAAGGAAAGGAGAAGTACCCTACTTTGGCACATAATTCATCCTATACTAGAGGTGTTCATGTGTTTGCAGACAAAGAAGATTACTAGTTTTGTCCTGAGGCGTGTTCAACCCAAAATAGCTTAACTTAGAGGAAGACAATGGATTTGGAATGAGGATAGTGAGTCCTAAGAGATACCAGCAGGGAGAGACCATAAGATATGCTTATTAAGTACTCACCTTAACTTTTTATGTAAAATTTTGAAATGCTTCAGCCCTTGCCTAAGCTGAAAGAGCATGAGGGAACTTAGCATCAGAGCTACATAACAAAAACAGAAATGGTCTTCCCCATAAAATTTGCAAATAAAGAACAATTTTGTACCTTCTATTCCTTACCAAGTATAGTCACTGTGTAATTTATGTATTTCACGACTCCAGCTTCATTTGCCACCACACAGGAGTAGTTTCCAGCATCCAATCCATCAATTCTGTCTGTAACAAGATGGGAGTGCAGCAATGTCCATCTACTTCCAGCCAGTGCATCCTGGCCATCTTTAAACCAGTGGATACGAGATGCAGGCACTCCATTAACAATACACTCTAGAGTGAGGGGGCTGTGCTTAGGTACTGCCAAAGTCAGAGAAACAAGGGGGTGAAGAATGCGGAAACCGTTTGCAGAAGTACCTGGGAGTAAGGGATACACAAAAGAAAACTCCTTGGTGATTCAATTTATAAACTGGATAATTAAATGCTTTTCCCTCTAGCAGCTCCCTCACCACCTTCTTTTCCGAGCGCTGATATTTTTTGTTTTATCAAATGTACTCACAAAACAAAAAAGCAGTCATGTAGCACTTTAAATACTAACAAAACAACACATTAGGTGATGGGCTTTTGTGGGGCAGATCTGAAGAAGTGGATCTGCCCCACAAAAGCCCATCACCTATTATATTATTTTGTTAGTCTTTAAAGTGTTACATGACTGCTTTTTTGTTTTGTTAGGATACAGTCTAACAGTTACCGCTTTCAAAACAAAAAGCAGTCAAGTAGCACTTTAAAGACAAGCAAAATAGTTTATTAGGTGAGCTTTCGTGGGGCAGACCCACTTCTTCAGACCATAGCCAGACCAGAACAGACTCAATATTTAAGGCACAGAGAACCAAAAACAGTAAGCAAGGAGGACAAATCAGAAAAAGATAATCAAGGTGAGCAAATCAGAGAGTGGAGGGGTTGGGGTCGAGGTCAAGAATTAGACTGAGCCAAGTATGCAGACAAGCCCCTATAGTGACTCAGAAAGTTCCGGTCACAATTTAGACCATGTGTTAATGTGCCGAATTTGAATATAAAAGCCAGCTCGGCTGTTTCCCTTTCCAGAACGGTGCGATAATTCTTCTTCAATAACACACATACCTTAGGTCATTGACAGAATGCCCCATTCCATTAAAATGTTGACTAACTGGTTTGTGGATCTGGAGTGTTTTGATGTCTGTTTTGTGCCCATTGACCCTTTGTCTAAGGGAGTCAGAAGTCTGTCCAATATACAAAGCATCTGGGCATTGTTGGCACGTGATGGCATATATGATGTTAGTAGAGGAGCACGAGAAAGTGCCCGTGATTCTGTGAGTAACCTGGTTAGGTCCAGTGATGGTACTTCCAAAGAAGATATGTGGACAAAGCTGGCAGCGGGCTTTCTTGCAGAGAAAGGTTCCAGGACTGGTATTCCTGGGGTATAGACTGTGGCTGTTAGTGAGGATCCTCATGAGGTTGGGAGGCTGTCTGTAGGAGAGAACAGGCATGTCACCCAGGGCCTTCTGGAGTGTGGCATCCTGATTCAGGAGAGGTTGTAGGTCTTTAATAACTCATTGCAGTGGTCTGAGTTGGAGGCTGTAGGTGATGACCAGTGGTGTTCTGTTCTTGGCTTTTTTGGGCCCATCTTGGAGTAGCTGGTCTCTGGGTATTCGTCAATGACCTAAAGGTATGTGTGTTATTGAAGAATTATCACACCGTTCTGGAAAGGGAAACAGCCGAGCTGGCTTTTATATTCAAATTTGGCACATTAACACATGGTTTAAATCGTGACGGGAACTTTGAGTCACTACAGGGGCTCGTCTGCATACTTGGCTCAATCTAATTCTTGACCTTCCCCCCCACCCCTCCACTCTCTGATTTGCTCACCTTGATTATCTTTTTCTGATTTGTCCTCCTCGCTTACTGTTTTTGGTTCTCTGTGCCTTAAATATTGAGTCTGTTCTGGTCTGGCTATGGTCTGAAGAAGTGGGTCTGTCCCACAAAAGCTCACCTAATAAACTATTTTGCTAGTCTTTAAAGTGCTACTTGACTGCTTTTTGTTTTGATAGTGTATAGACTAGCACGGCTTCCTCTCAGTTACCGCTTTGTTATTATTCAAATGTACTCGGTCACTTTGCAGCTAATTTTTCTCATGGCCATATACAGCATGGTTGGGCTCTCTTACATTGGCATCCCCTCAAAAATCTGTTGGAGTGATGGTTACTGGACATGCAGCAATCCCCTTCCAGGAGCTAAGTGCAGAGTTCTTCTGGCACTTGAGCCTATACTTCCCAGACAGCAGTGCACACCCACCATGCCTCTACTACAGTGGTGCGCAACCTGCAGTCGTGGGCCACATGCAGTCCGTCGGGGTTCTGTGTGTGCCTGCAAGACACTGTTTACCACTACGAACAGACACAGGGTTGCAAGGTTCCACTGGTTTGAATCCATGTAGTTTTTTTCCTACTGGTATTACAGAAGTGACGTGAACATCGAACAAAGACCCATGAAGTGAGGCACGTGCTGATTGTACATAGACGGAGAGCCGTGCACTCGCTCTGCATCCAATCAGCACAATCCAGAAATTCTAGGTACAAGAGTAGAGTTAGCAAATCTACCCTGTCCCAGTAGACCATTTTGGTCACGACAATCTTGCGGCCCACCGAGATGAAAGCTGGACACTCATGTGGCCCATTCACTAGTCTAGATTGCACATTGCTGCTCTACTCTAAACTCTGCATTACTCTGGCAGGAGTTCATTACCTCTCCCCATCATCAGTGCCATTTATAGTAGTAAGAGAACAAAGTACGAGAAACAATAAATTACTCCTCCTGCCCTCAGAAGAGAAAGTCAACATTTTCTTAATGTAGATAACTATTTCCTTACAATTTACCATGCTGATTAAATATACGGAAGAAAAAAACCAAACAAACAGGAAAGACTTTACAGACTCAGAGATTGCTAGACCACCAGATATTCATGTTAGGAATCTTTTTAGGTTAATTTTTTTCATAAAGTCAGTTACAGAAGATGAAAGATATTCTGTAGATATTTGCTAGCTATAATACACTAGCACAGTTACCTGGCTCCTTACTTGGCGGTTGCAGAACTAAGGCTTGGGCAGTGAGGAGGGGGTCAGAGCAGTGGGTTGTTGTAAGGGATATAAGAGACAGGGTTGAGGATGGCCTGAGGGCTGGGACTGGAGTGTCTAGGGAGCGTCTGGAGTCAGGGTTCGGGGCAAGGAGGGGCTCAGGAAGGTAGCTGGTGTGTGTACGGAGGGGCTGTAGTCACAATTTGGGGGTGAGGAGCCAGCGGCAAGCCTCTTGCTACCTTGTGTGGTCATGACACTGCCTTCTAACAGGCCACTCCCTTTCTGTGTTATGGAAAACAATCCCACTCCAGGTACATCTAATTTTCCTGGCACAACCAAACCCTTACCCTGCTCAAAGAGTCCCTGAACAAATGGACTGATAGAGATAGACATTTCTAAAATATATGTACAGAGGATATAGCAGAAGACCACAGTTTCACCATCAGAATAGCAAAACATTAAGATCTAGCAGAGTATACTAAAAACCACTAATTCAAGGCAAAGCTTTTACCCTTTAAAACCACCCTCATAGGCAGGTTAAGTACTCACGACTGACTATGAGCTTATGTCCAGTGGGTTCTAATTTGAGATCATGAGTGACTGGGTTGTAGGCCGCACATTTATAGAAGCCTTTATCCTCTAAAGAGACATTCAAAATCTGCAGATTTCCAGATGGAAGAATTAGGTAGTTATCTGAAAAAGGGGAAAAAGGCTTATGTTTAAATTAGTTTCAAAGAAAGCGTTTTTAAATTTTTAGTCAATTTATCTATCACCTTGTTTACTAAATGCACTTTTTAAACTAACTAAAATCTCTCACCTGTTGATTGTTCCAGCCATTTTCCCCGTACTCTAAAGCGAATTTGTGCTTTAGGGTTACTTTCTGGCACCTTACAGCTAATGAAAGCAGCACTTCCTTCTTCTGCTGTAACTGTGTGTTTCACTGAAGTATCAAAATCATCAAGATCTGTAAAACAGTTTACAAAGGTAAATGGGATTATAGATTTTGAAGGAGGCAGGGATAAACAGTATTTACTGATTGCAAATACAGCAAATTTTGATCCAACTAAATAGTCTTGACAGCCTCCCTGCAAAAAATGAAAATCTAAGTTGCTTGCAAATTACACAGAACCGCCTTATGAAAAATAAGGAAAACAGAGGGGGTCTCAGGTCAGGAATTGAATATGTCTGTGAATTACTAATTCTTAAGTTAATGCAGGTAGCAATTCATATTAAATGGATAACAGGTATTTTATTAACTACATGCATACACAACTGTGTTAATTACAATCAGGGGGAACATAACTTGACAGTGAATACATCAGGGAGGAATGCCTCTCGTCTGCCATTCACTGCCTGTACAATAAAAGTCAATGTAAAACCTCAACAACAACCTACAGCACCCCACTCCCCACCCCCACTTTGTTTTTATATTGCTTAAAACTCAGAATCAGTTTGTCTTACGCCTGGTCCACACCTAGAAAGGTAGGTAAAACTAGCTATTGCTCAGGAGAGTGACTAAATGTACAGGACATCATTAAGACTACTTAAGTCCTTGTGCAGGCAATGCTAGGTCAATAGAAGAATTCTATTGATCTAGCTAGCACCTCTTAAGGTTGTGGATTTACTATAGCAATGGGAAAACCCCTGTGGATGCTGCAGCGTCTATACCACAGTGGGGCTACATCTCCACTAGCACAAATCGATATTACTAATGAGGCGCTGAAATGCATATTCAGCATCCCATTAGCATGCTGCTGGCCGCGGCTCTTCAAAATTGCTGCGTTTTGCTGCCACACGGCTCGTCCAGACAGAGGTTTTCGAAAGGACTGCGAGAACTTTGAAATCCCCTTACTCCTACCTGCTGATAGGATAGGGGTCCTTTTGAAAAGGAGCTCAGTCTGGACGAGCTGTGCAGCAGTGAAACGCAGCAAAATTTTGAGGAGCCGTGGCTGGCAGCATGCTAATGGAACGCTGAATATGCATTTCAGCGCCTCATTAGTAATCTTTGAAATGGCTATTTGCATGGCGATTTTGAAGATTTGTGCTAGTGTAAACACAGCCTGGCAGCTACAGAGCTTTTAACGTAGCCATGCCCTAAGAGCCTCATGTAGTAGAGTACACTGTGCAAGCTGCTCTTGTCCTGCTAGCTTCCATGTTCAAAGCTTGTAGTCTGTAAAATTTGTCTATGCTGACAGCACTTGCAGGTCTCTTGAGGGGGTTTTGCTATGGTTAGCACTTTACCAAAACGCAGTCTACTAAATTGTAAGAAAGTCTCCTCTCACTCGGATTCTGGACATGCTCCATAGATGGGGACTCCTTAAGAAGAGGTTACTCAAATCCTGGCTGACAAAAGGCCTAAATCAAACACAGTTCTTAGGACAGCCAAATAGTTTTCAATCGTACATAATTTTTTTCCTTATGAGCTTGGCTATAACCTCTGTACTGAACATTTCTTTTTTAATCATCAAGAAATGTACAGATCAAAAACAAGCAAGGCAAAGACTGCTGAGATGACAGAACAAGAAAAGATAGAAAAACAAAGAAAAAAATTAGCACACAAAGAGCCAGATGATTGACTCAATTGATAAAAATGGAAATGGGGGAGGGCGGAAATCATGAATTCTCCTCCTCCCAATAGTTTTCCAGTCAGTTCTACTGTCCAAATACTTGTGAAAATAAATCCCATGTAATACTGGGAAAAGGCCTTCACAAAACTGAAATCACATTTGGGAACTTCACTTGCATTTCCTGGTGGCAGTTGCTGTATGAAAGGCAGATGTTTCTGTGAATTGTTCACAATACATAGATATTGAAAAGGTTTTTTTGTTAGTCCTGTATGCCACACATGCCTCGATATAGAAAATTCTAAAGCAAGAAGTACAGCCAGGAGTTCAGTTTTGTGCTGACATGGCAGAACAACATGAGAGTTTACATCAGAAAATTCCTTTGCCTGGAAATGAAGCTCGTGGGATACCTGAAGCATTATAAAAGCTGTAACTAGACACATTATTTCTAAGTTTCGGTGTAGCTATACATAGTAGGATTCACCATTAGTACAAATTAGAACATCTGTTCATTCCCTAGCCAGTGCACAGCTTAGAGAAGAGAGATTTGTAAAATACTGTCCTCTGCTTTAGAGAAGGTGACAAGAAAAGATTTTTTTGCTTCTAAAAATTAAGACTTTACAGTTACAGAAAGGGAGGAACTAGGGGGTCTGCATTAGATTTTGCATGTAATTCCAAACACTTTCAAAAGTTGGAGACCCTTAGTTCCCATTAAAACCATGGTTTAAAGATCTATTCTTAGAATGCAACTTCAGAAGATCTGCATTTAAAAAAATTCCAGTATTTGGGAGGAAGGAAATGGGCACCATGCAGACAAAGCCTCTTTATGGTTTCGTGGCCAGGCAAGGTATTAGTTGCAATAAGAAGGGTAGGGAGGACTTCTTTGGGACTAGAGTAAAGAGGGGGCCTGAGAGTCATTGACATCCTTGCCAAGAGTACCTGTTTTCAGGAAATCACTCAGGGTAAATGGATTTTGGTGATTTGTCTCTAACATTCTGGCTATCAGTCTAGCTCTAATCTGGCTCACAGCTGTAATTCTTTTCAATATTAACTAATGGGGACATGCATTTTTGTTCTTTAAGTGTTACAAACAGTACCTACATTGTTGTGAGAGACACATCGTAAGTTATTAGTCTAACTGATATCATTTTGGCCCTGACTGACTTCTGTGGGCACTGACTTGGAGCAAGGGTGGTTTAGTGAGTTGCCTTCCTTTGTGTGGTGTTTACTAACCGGAAGCTCTGCTGGGAGAGAGGAGACAGTAGAGCACACTCTTCATAGTATGGTGGTAACCTTTGCTGCTTCCCAGTCACAAAGCCTTCAAAGTAACATGTGAGCAATTGTCCATAACATAAGGCCCTACATAACAATAACCCTCTCTATCTGACCTAACCCACAGCATCAGTGTTCCCCCACCAATGCCAACATTTTAAACTCTTCAGAGTGTACTACGGTTGGCGTCTTGGATCATCGACCTGACCATATGGCTATGTAAACAGCAGCATTATTCCTGAACTAGCTATTCCAGAAGAGTATCAGAGGGGTAGCTGTGTTAGTCTGGATCTGTAACAGCAACAAATGGTCCTGTGGCACCTTATAGACTAACAGAAAAAAGTTTTGAGCATGAGCTTTCATGAGCAAAGACTCACTTCATCAGAGCTCACGAAAGCTCATGCTCAAAACTTTTCTGTTAGTCTATAAGGTGCCACAGGACCCTTTGCTGCTATTCCAGAAGAGGTATTCTGGAATAGTTTATTTCAAAATAGTGCACCTCCACACAAAATGCATTTCAAAATAGCACTCAGCTATTTTGAAATAGAGCACCCACACAACAGAAACTATTTTGAAATAGAGCCATTGGGTACGCTATGGCTTAGTTCGAAACAGGCGCTATCCCTTGTACAATGAGGTTTACCAGTTTTGAAGTAGCAGCTGCTATATGAAAATAACTTTGCTGTGTAGGACATACCTATAAGTCCCACCTGGGAATCCCTCAGCCGATTCCTTGTCTTGTCTTTGTTTATAAGGCCATTCATAACACTTGGTGGCTGACTAGTAACATAACACATTGACCTCTACCATTCCCATCTTTTATCAACCATATCAGCAGCATTTCTTTTACACACTTTCATAGAATCACAGAATACTAGAACAGGAAGGGACCTCAAGAGGTCATCAAGTCCAGTCCCCTGCCCTCATGGCAGAACCAAGCACCATCTGTATCATCTCCGTTAGATATTTATCCAACCTCTTCTTAAACATCTCCAATGATAGAGATTCTACAACCACCTTGGGCAATTTATTTCCGTAACCAACCACCTTGGCAGTTAGGAATTTTTCCCCCTCATGTCCAGCCTAAACTTCCCTTACTTCAATTTAAGCCCAGAGCCTCCGATAGAACAAGCAGCAAAGGAGAATAAATTTTTCTCCCACCTCCTTGTAACACTCTAAGTACTTGAAAACTGCTATCATCTCCTCACTTAGCCTTCTCTTTTCCAAACTAAACAAACCTAATTATTTTAATCTTCTCTCACAGGTCATATTTTCTAGACCTTGCTCTTCTCTGAACCCTCTCCAATTTCTCCACATCTTTCCTAAAACGTGGTGCCCAGAACCAGACATAGTACTGCAGCTGAGACCTAATCATTGCAAAGTAGAGTAGAAAAATTACTTCTCGTGTCTTGATCACGATGCTCCTCTTAATGCATCCCAGAATTGTTTGGTTTTTTGCAACACTGTTGACTCGTATTTAGCTTGTGGTCCACCGTGACCTTTAGATCCCTTTCTGCAGCACTCCATTCTAGGGAGTCACTTCCCATTTTGTACATGTGAAACAGATGGTTCCTCCTCGAGTGGAGCCTTTGCATTTGTTCTTATTGAACTTCATCCTATTTTCCTTAGACCATTTCTTCAGATCTTCCAAAGCACCCAAAACCCCTTCCAGCTTGGAAGCATCTGTAAACTTGACAAGCGTATTCTCTATGCCATTCTCTAAACCATTGACGAAAATATTGAACAGAACTGGCTCCAAAACTGAACCTTGTGGAACCTCACTTGTTATTCCCTTCCAGCATGACTGTGAGCCATTAACTACTCCTCTCTGTGAACAGTTATCCAACCAGTTACACACCCACCTGATAGCAGCAGCCCCATTTAGTAAATGCATTACTGAAGTCCAGGTATACCACATCTATTGCTTCCCCTTGGATAAAATATGTATGGTCACTAATATTACCTTCCTTCAAATTTCTTCTTAAGACTCACCTCAACCACGACAACTATAGAATCCAGCCTTCTGATCATGCTTATGTGCAACTCTTTCCACCTCCTCCCCTCTCAGTTAAAAACCTCCACAAATCGCAGCATACATAGCCAACAAGGCAGTGTTAATTCATATTATTTGCTTCTATGTTATATACTCTGCTTACTTGTTGGTGTGTTTAACCTGCAAGGCACAAACCGTATGACTGTACAGTGCCCAGCACAACAGGTAACGAATCCCAAAACAGGGCCTTTGGAACTACCATATTATACATATTCAGTGCTTTTTTTGTGCTGGTACTGAGTACCAGCATCTTATCTTGGCAACCCCAGCCATGGGACTGGTTGAGGGTGGGACAGGGAGCCAGCTGAGTACCAGCCCCTCTCCTCTTTTTTTTTTTTTTTCCTTTCTTTCTTTTTTTTTTTTTAAAAAAAAAGAACACCACAAAAGCACTGCATACATTTACTACTAATACTAGTGGACCCATTAATTTCCATTCATCATACCATGTGAAGAACCATAGACCATTGGGATAGTTGCCTTCTATGTGTGAGATGGTTTCCAAAACTACTCTCTTCCCCACTCTACCACACAAAGCGTATCATTCCTTCCTGAAAAGTCAGTGATATCTAACAGAGTCATTCACATTCACCACTTCCCCCACTTTTTTTCTAAACACAAATAGAAACCACACAATTACCAAAAACTTGTTCATACCCATATTGAGACTCACATAATTTTAGCACTGAAACCCCATCTCACCCATGCTCTGTTTGCTGTCTTCACTCATTAGAATTGGAATCAGTAGATGAAAGCTTGTGCTGGCAAAGAGGTGTAATTTATAACATCACATGTAAAAAAATGAAAATGGCAGCCAACTTACAAATTAGATGTGAACAGATGGTGAATCCCAGCAACAACTGAATCTAGTGATATTCAAAACAAACAAAATACTAGGCTCCAGAGAGAAATATCAAGTTATTGTGTGTGCTGATTGATGCAGTGTAGTGTGCTGTTTTGATTTGTGCCTGGGTGGCCTGGCCAATTTCTGTAAGTAGCAAATGAGGGCTGGGCACTACCATGAGGGGCTCTGTCTGTTTGGTGTTATTCTTTATGCCAGTTGCGTTGCTGTGTGGATTTGAACATATGGCAGTTGAAACAATTTATTCCCCTCTATTCAGCCTTCCATGTATAATCAGTGAAACTGTTGAAATATTAGCTGTAACATAAGAGCCTTAATGAATTGAGTTACTGCTAATAGTACAATGATACAGGACTCTTTGCATGGCACAGATACGTGCCTTACTGTAGCTGTGCATAGCACAGATGTAACTTGTACAGCCAAAGTTGCTAAGAATTCAAAATTGAACAGCAACAGATGACAAACACCCACATATTCCAACTGGTGATATTCCAAACAAAAAGAGCTCTTGACCCTGCTTGTAGCTGCATCCATTGACTCACACTAATTACGACATTATAATGTTTACAGTGACACAAAGAGTGACATCCCTATAATCCTGCTACATCAATTTGAAATTATACACAAGGTCTTTGGGGCAGAGTTTATGTTTCTACATCTTCTTCTAAGTGTGCATGCGTGCTAGATGCGCAGTGATTTTATAAAGCACTGTTTTTCTAGTACAGTTTAGGGTGTTTTTTCTTTAAAAGCTCAGAATACTTTCTAAAAAGGTGCACTGCATATTTTTTGAAAATCAAAATGTGTCAGGTTTCTTTCAGCTCTAAGATGGAAGAAATGACAATTGATGGCTACTAATTTTTGCCCTGGACTTCGGAATAAAAGTAGAAAATAACTTACAGCCTATGGATACTGTGGCAGGCCTGCTCACAATTGCCCCAGCACTGTAATTGGCAATGCACTGATAGCGACCAGAATTTGATGAGCTGAGAGAGAAGATTGTCAAAGATCCTGGCTGCACCTCCACTTGCTCCACCTTGTCATCCAACCTCTCTCCATTAAACAACCAAGAAATGCAAGCTGTGGAGGGTTCAGCAGAGCAATGAAGCTTTACAGGCCCACCAGGCTTCTGGATAGTAGATGTGGGCTCAGTAATAAAATAAGGAATCAAATCTAAAAAGAAAGGGAAAAAAAGATATTAAATGGCTGAATGCTTTTTAATGACATTTGAATATTCTCTGAAATCTTTCTGTCTAGTCAGTTATGCTTTGACTTGTATAGAAGAATGGACTAGACTTATTCATTACTCCGAAAATATAAAAAGTTCTCCAAAAACAAATTACCACCCCAAGAATCTCAGAGCACTCTACACAGATATAGAAGAAATTCTCTTCCAAAGTCCGGAGCGAGAGGTCCCAAAAGAGGGTGAACAGTTTCTTTAGCAGCAAGGATTGAAGTACTAGCAAAATAATAAAAAGCAGGACAATACAACACTAAACCATACACAGAACTTCCAAACTCTTTGAGAAGGTGGTGTATCAGTGGTAATCTGTCAAAATGAGTATCTTTGGAGAAGAGGCAATTACCTCCTTTTGAAAATATTCATCTTGACAGATTCCTGCTACTGGAGACTAACATGCCACTGGGAGGTCATGAACAAAATAGATATTCTGCAACAGACAGCAATAAACTAACTGAACCCACCTTAATATACATGAAGGGATAAGACACACCCACAATTACACAAAGGGAAATAATCTTCCCCAGAATAAGATTACAAGGGACAAAGGAATTTGGGTGCACAAAGACCAGTAACATTTTGCTATAATGACAGAATCTAGATTTGGCTTCCTAATAATACTGTCATCACCTGGCAATCACATGCACAGAAGACTATGCAAAGGCTTTTTAAATCTCCTGACCAGACAAAACAGTAATTTGAAGACATAGCTATTTAGCCCTGCGTAAAATAGACTTCAGTGGGACTCTCAAAGTTCTAGGGCTACTGTGCTGTCAAAGTAGCCTCAGTCACCCCACTAAAAAAAAAAAAAAGAGCAGTCCTGTAGCACTTTAAAGACTAATAAAATAATTTATTAGGTGAGGAGCTTTGAAGAAGTGGGTCTATCCCACAAAATCTTATCACCTAATATATTATTTTGTTAGTGTTTTTTTGTTTTGTGAAGATACAGACTAACACGGCTACCTCTCTGTGACTATTCACCCTGCTTGTGAGGAGGTTTATCTACAGGACCGCAAAACTTATTAAATTAGGATGAAATAACATCCACCTACATTATATATTGTGTAGCTGTAACTGTATCAGTCCCAGGAAATTAGAGAGACAAGGTAACATTCTTATTGGACTGCTTCTGCTGGTGAAAGAGACAAGCTTTTGAGCCACAGACAGTTCTTCTTCAGATCACCTTGATTTCTAAAGTTCACCTATGGTTTTCACATGTTACAAAGAACTGGACTTTACAAAGTAGAGCCCAACAAAGATGGAGCTGGATCATCACCTTTCTAAGGCTGTGAGAAGCCAAAACAGCACTGTGAAAATGTCTATAGCAGTTCAGCATTCATATTTGGAAACATATCTTCAACTCTAAGAGCTAAAAAACTTGATTTGGTAGATGAAAACTTGGGTTCTGCAAAACTCAGATATGCAAGTCCTTCACCAGAGCAAGTTTCATGCTCAGAGACCAGCGTTTTCCAGCACTATCCACTGAAACATTATGGAAAGCAAGGGGAAACAATTTGCAAAGTTGTGCACATTTTGGCTAACAGAAACTATGGCAGGGAGACAACAAACAAAACACAGCATGGAGACTTCTGTTATGTGACAAGCAGAACAAGGCAGGGCAAGAGGGGAGGAAAAAAAAACAATTAGTGTTTGCCAACTTCCACCCACCCCACCCCACCCCAAAGAAATAATAATAGCAGTACAACAGTTTCTAGTTTGAGAATATATTATAAAAACTGAAATATAAAAGATTAGTGACATGAAGATTCCTGTAAATGGTTTTGCTCAATTCATATTTTTTTCCTAAGATCAGTGAACTCTTCCACTAGTTATACAGATCAGTTTCAGATAAGACTGTTTAATGATTTTAAACTGAGCCTTAAAAAAGATGCAAAAAACAGAAAAAAAAAAAAACCATGGGAAATTCAAGTGTGGCTCTACTCATAAAACTCAGCTTTATAAAACTGGATCCTCCTGGGGTTTCACAAAGTGACAGATCTATTTTTTTTCCAGCTTTTACATAGAGGTACTTTTCCCACCTTCTGGTGTCTCAGAGAAATGCAGTGATCTTTCCAGTCTGTCAATCAGCATCCATTGCATTAATATCATTAACTACACCTGTGTCACTCCGCTTGTTTTCAAATTCTGCCCTCCGCTGTAACCATGAAACCATGGGCTGAAAGTGACCCTGAACCTGGAATTCACCTAATGAGTTTTAAAATGGACAAGAACAAGATTCATTTCATTCTCATCTGTTGGCTGTAGAGGGTTAACACTGGTAATAGCTTTTGGCTAAATTAAGACAATCTGTTACTAAAATCATGGCATTTTTACATAAGAGCTTTTCTGACTGGAGGTAAGCATTAAGGCTTTAATTTGTTAGAGAATCAAGTTCTACCTATGTCTTCTTGAATACTTTACACGGTCCATAAAACAGCACTCTCCAGGAATAGGATGTAAGACCTGACCTGTAGCCACAGGGCTATGACAAATCTAGTTAGAATTTTTTCTACATCACAAAGAAAATTAGCTAATATATAAAAGTGCAACTAACTTTGTCCTACATTTTCAAAAGTGAATAGTGGTTTGGGTGCTCAACTTAAACTTATGCAAAATCAAGTGTTTGTAGAGCACTCTGACAAGAATCAGAGAGGTAGCTGTATTAGTCTGTATCTTCGAGAGCAAGAAGTCTTGTGGCACCTTATAGACTAACAGATATTTTGGAGCATAAGCTTTTGTGGGCAAAGACCCCCTTCACCAGATGCATCTGATGAAGTGGGTCTTTGCCCACAACAGCTCACGCTCCAAAATATCTGTTAGTCAAAAAGGTGCCACAAGACTTCTTGCTGTTCCATGAGCACTCTGTATTTTCTGAAACTTAGATTCCATAAGGTATCCCAAATTGGATGCCTAAAAACTGAAGCATCTGTAATCCTGAGTCATTCTGAAAATACAGACTTAACATCCAAGCAAAATTACCTAGGTCAAGATGAGGTCTTACCTGAACTTGTAGTGGAGAAAATAACTGTGGCAGTTATGAAGAGCAGTGCCTGAAATGGTCCGGAATTCGGCTGCATAGTGCCAGATTACAAAAGGTGAAAGCAGATTTCCAGATTAAGACAAGTCACTGAAAAAACTATAAACAGGAAAAAAGTCTCCAGTAAATTTTGGATGCTCATTCCCTCTTTGTTATAATATTGACAGAAATGCAGTCTGACACTTGATTTAAGAATAAATCAAAGCTTCAAGAATTGGAGATCTACTGTATCTAAATGTGACACTACCCTCTTGGCCAACACACCAGAGATGGGACCTTAGTCTCTCAGAGCTAAAAATATGAGCTGCTACAGCTTGGATTAATTGGTTGAAGCTCTGCAGCTGAGGTCTATAGGTTACGTACGCACTAGCAATACTCCATATATAGTAGAAACCAATGATGTAGCTACAAAATCGTCCACAACAGATGTCAAGTTTGCACTTCGTAAGATCCACAGCACCATGAAAATCTATACGGCTGTCAGTTCGAACATACACTGAAATTCTCAGATTTTAAATTTCTGACACTTGTGTCCCTCCAAATTAGAGTAGACAAGATATTCCCTTCTGAAGTCCCTAATATCTGTAAATGCTATTCATGTAAATTTTTAAAGAGTAGAAAAAAATCTGTAGACATTCATCTAAATGATTCCTTTGATATTTAAATACATTGCTTCATAGTTACCTCAGGTATTAACCTAGGCTATATAAAAAGTAGCTGTTGAGAACATCCAATGCATTCTTTAAGTACTTTATGTGTCAGCAGTTTCTAGGAAAATGTGCATCTGATGCACAGGTCAGATCATGGGCTCTTACTGGTATAAAGACATACCACTCAGGAAATGATGAGTGCCAAAACGTAGTACAAGACAAAAAAAACATTTAAATTTAAAAAATGGAAAGCAGTACTGTCACTTTCACATTCTCAAAGCTGGAATGTCAATGCAGTATCAGAAACCTAACAAAATTAAAGCTATCTTAAGACTACAAACACTTCATGTTTCCTACAGACTACTTAGTTATTGCTGTTTTTCCATGCATCTAACATTCACATTCAACAAACAATTTAAGGGAAGCCTTCTGAATTATGTTAGAAAAACGCACCAAATTAAGATTTGATAGGCTTGCAAGACTATTCAATAGTTCTACATGCCTCATTTTAAAGAGGCTAACCATTTGCCAGTTCTTTTAGTGAGCTCTCAGGGATTTTTTTGGGAACAGACAGATGGCAGAAAAACTTGCTGTGCAGAAAGTGCTTGGTTTATTTGAATATTCACTTGTTTCAAGGGCTGGAGAGCTACCCCACTAGTGAGCACACAGGACAAAGTAAACATTCAGAGAACTTGTTAACATGAATCACTTTTCTGAAAAGGATGAGCGGGGGAGGGGGTTCTTTTTTTGCCAGATCTTTCCTCAACCATTTATTTATAAAAAGCAATGAAACATAAATTCTAACTCAACTTTAACCCCAATGTATGAGGCTACTTGGTTACACAGCAGCTGTCTTTTTAACCAAGGCATTATCTTAAACAAAACCTTATCTGATGAAATCTTTCCTTTATCCATTCTCTGATTTCCTTCTGTTTATCTTTTTTTACATGCTCCTTATTGCCAGTGTCAACAGCTATTCTGCTCTTTTGATCTTTCCCTAGACTTGAATGACAATGCAACCAATTACAGTTTATTATGTATACAGGAAAAAACTGCACCAGAATTCCAAGTATCCTCGGGCATTGCAAGCGTGAAATAAAATCTTAAGCAAGTCTAAAGTCAGTTGTAAAACAAAAATCATTAGCATTTTAAGGCTGCTTCATGACAACATGACTGCCACAGTATTGAGCAACAAAGGATCCCAAACCGACCCCTTTGAGGTCAAAATGGGAGTCAAGCAAGTGTGTGTCATTGCCGCATCACTGTTCTGCATCGTCATCATCATGATCCTTCACCACTCTGATGGCAAGCCTCCAGATGGTGTGAAGACTGTCTATACAATGAGTGGGAAGCTTTTCAAGCTCAGGAGATTGAAGGCTAAAAGCAAGACCTCCACAACCTCAAATCATGGAGCTCCAGTACGCAGATGACAATATGGTTATGGCTCTTTCTCCCACAGCTCTTCAGACCATCTTACGGTGCTTCGCTGAAGCATACAAGAATCTCCACATTGCACTGAGCATCAAAAAGACTAAGGTGCTCCACCAGCTTTCACCAATGGGACAGTCTTATGCACCTTCTATTGAAGTCAGTGGAGAAATGCTGGAAAATGTGGAGAATATCCTGGAAGTCATTTTTCCATTAAAATTGAGATTGATGCAGAAATCCAACATCGTCAGAGCTGTGCAAGTTCTGCTTTTGCCCACCTGTGACAAAGGGTCTTTGAGAACTGGGACACTTATCCCAAGATAAAACTCCTCATATACCGTGCAGTGGTTGTTCCAATGCTACTGCTTGTATGTTGTCCAGGTGTCACATGCATGTATCATTTGATGGCACTTGAACAATACCATCAACCCTGCCTCAGGAGAATCCTTAATATCTCTCAGGAGCATAGGTGCATGAACACCAGTGTCCTGAATAGTCGAACATGACCATCATTGAAGCCATTATTATTCATCAACAACTGCATCGTACTGGTCACGTGGTTCAGATGCCTGATCAGTGTCTCCCAAAACGATTCTGTTTTCCGAATTGGCGGAGGGACAGAAAAGCACTGGGGGCCAACAGAAGGGATATAGGGACATGCTAAAGGCACACATGAAAAAGTGCCCAAGACCATCCCCAGTGGAGAACGGTAATCCTTGAGCGGGTGGCATAATTTGAGAAGTCCCACGCCGTACAGATGAAGACAGGTAGAGAAGAAAAGAGCATCAAAAACTGTCCTGCGCCCCTCCAACAGCTACGAACACCTGCCCCTTCTGTGATAAGATCTGCAGCTCCAGAACTGGGTTGATCAGCCATCAACGGACTCACAAATAGGAGGATGACATGAAGATGTCCTGCTCGTTATCGAGTGACCACCAAGAAGAAAGATTAGTGTTCATTTCTATACTTCATTACTCAAAGAGCACCCAAGTGGAACATTTAAATTGAACAACGTCTAGAGATTAAAGGCCGCAGTGCCACATATTAAAGCTTTCCATTTACAGCACTTATGTCTCATATACTAATAAAGACACATGATTTTATAATGTATTCAGATGAATTACTTTCCAGTCGAGGACTGGCCATACGAAATGGTCAGTAACACAATTCAGGGCAACTGAATGTTTATTTGCCCTCAGTGCACTGCAAGGGCACCCACTTTTAGGCTTCCCACTCCCACTACTGTCACCTCTCTCGGGTGCAGAGACCCACACACCACTCCCTTCTGAACAAGGCTATTCCCAGTTTGCAGTCCCTGCCTCCTCTGTTATGCCCAGCAGAGGCAGAATGCCCAAGCACACCTACTTGCTTTCTCTTCAGAGATGGCTAGTGCGATGTGTGCTCCCCCACCCCACCTCCCCCAGTTATGGATATCACACAGCCCTTTCTACACAAGCCTCTCTTATCCTTATGGACCAGCACTAGAGAGAAAACATTACAAACAAGAACATACACACAAGCTAATAAGCTTATTGGGGTTCACCCCCAACTTAACATGGGCTGTGGCAGAAACAGTCTCTTAAATCCCCATCCAAGTGAATCATTTGTGGTTACAAGCTCATCACAGCTTTAGCTCTGAACAAGCACCCTGCCTTCAGGCCTCAAAAAAAACCCCAGTCCTCCTAGCCGTGCTCGACAGACTGGGGCCCCTTATGGATGAGGGATCCTGTATGCCTGCTGGATCAGGAGGAAGGCTCTGAGCCAGTTTAAAAGCAGGCTATTGACTTAAAAATCTGTTTTTTTTATATGGGCTCCTGGAGAATTCTGTACATGGAGCTCTTCAGGGTAGCTTTAAATGGCTGATGACAAAGGAACTCCTACCTCAGTAGCTACATGCAATGCCACAGCAACTGGGACACAACTGCCTTTTCAATGAAATGTTCCCAAAAGTTCTTAAGTGATTCCTTGTAATTTCAGTTAATTCAGTAAAGTTTATCTTAATTACATACCGTCTGCTCAGGATACTCAGGAAAAATGACAGAAAGACAAAAACGGTGTCACCGAAGAGCAAACATGTTTCACACAAAACAGTTGCACCACATCTGAACTCTCAGTCCTTGTCCTCATACGACCCCTCACAACACCACTTTCTAAAGATGAGCCTGGGAACTTAAATTCGTAACTTTGCTACACACAAAAAAGCATGGTCTCAATAAAGACACTGGATTTATGGCTTACTACAACAATCTATAACTCACTAACTCTCCTGTTATGTCCTATGACTGCACTGCACCTTGAACCACTCTGTATTTAGCTGGAACACTGAGTACATTTCCCAGACCTGAAGATGAGCTCTATGTAGCCCTAAAGCTTGTCTTTGACCAACAGAAGTTGGTTTTATAAAATATTCCACTTCACCCACGTTGTCTAATTAGCAGATATTGTCACTCTATGGGTATGCCTATACTTACCCAGCATTTGACGTGCTATGATCGATCATTAGTAGTTCAATTTTGCCACGTGTAAAGATGCAGCAAAAAACGATCTCTCTGGGCTCGGCCATCAACCCTGGTACTCCACATTATCGCACGGAGTAAGGGACATCGGTGGGAGCCCAAAGAGCCCCAGTCTATACTGGTGCAGGAAGCCGATTCTATCTATGCTAATGGCATAGCCAGAATTGTGTATCTGGGATCAACTTTGTTCTCTAGCATAGACTAGGCCACAGAAGACCACCACCTAAGTTCCTGACAGACAGGTGTCTGCTTTACAACTGGCAGGTTTGTCAAGAGTCTCAGAAGAGGTGGCCAAAGATTTAATGAGCAGAGAGAATGAACTTCTTTTTCACCTTTAGGCTAATGGGAGGAAGTGTACTAAAAAGATTTGGTGTGTGGGAGGCCAAATTTCTACTGTCAGCGAGGCACCTCTTCTCTGAATGCAGGTGAGACAAGAAAGTGTTCAGAGCTGGCAAGGAGGACACATGTGGGACTAAAGAAGGTGTACTTCTGGGATATCAATAACCATACAAAGAAATCCTTCATTTTACTGTTTTTTAATTAACAGTTTCAGAGAGAATTTTGTTAATTCTGTTTGGTGTTGAAACACTAGGAGTGTTCTGAATAAGCAGGAGTTTATAGAACTGCCTGGGAGGTTTGCAGATGAGTAAGATAAAGTATGCAGAACTGAGATGTACTAGCAGAAAGCACACTGATATTTAAACACTGAACAAAGATCATTACAGCTACAGAACTGCCTGATGAGCTCCTTCACAATTCTAAAGAGGCCCCATGGTGAGGAGAATTCCAGGAGACTCTATGCCAATCACATCAGAGTTTTGGAAGAGTTATCTGTGTGATGCCACCTGCTGGCAAAAGAATGGAATTCCTGAGACTGGTATAGTGCAATGCAGAAAGATTGCTTGTACTAAAGAATGGAGGGAGACTAGTGTGTGAACAATGCAGATCCAAATATAAGGGTGAAAAACCTGAGTAACTTATTTGGACTGACCTAAAAGCAGCTTATGGTCCGATTTTGCTATTCATGGTGTCAAAGACACCAACACTAAACGAAGCACCGCAAACTATATTAGCTGCATAAAATCAGGGTAGTTTTGGCAGCTGCTCTAATCCACCTACTTTGTATCCAAGAGGGAAATCAGAAGTGAACTAAGTGAATAAGTATTTTATAAGAGGATCAGGATGTGTTTGTGGCTAACAGAGTTCCTTCCAGGGTTTTATCACCTTTCCTGCCAAAATGATAAAATGTCACTTTTGATGCACACATGAAAAGAAAAGTTTGGGCAAATTCTGCTGACTGGCTTGTGGTCTGTCTATCTTGTTCCTCTACAAGAATTATTTCTGATTATAATTTAACTTTGAAATGGAAGCAGCAACAATTTGCTAGTCATCCACCAATAGCGATGAATTCTCAACACTGGTATGCAGGCTCACAAGACCTGGTTTAGGCTCTTTTAAATGCATTAAAATTTTCTGTGGTATTTCATGAGGCCTTTGGGACTCAAGTGAGCTTTCCAAGGGAAACAAATATTCTTTCAGATATGATTAAACATCTTTTCCTCCATAAGAGAATTAGGCCTCGTTATCCTACTTTTAAACAGCATAATAATGTTCCTGATGGTAACAGCCTACCATTTTAAAACATGAGGCCCTCATTCTTGGACTCATTCACTTTTCACATCTTGTCTTTCAGACTGCAAAGCTCCTTGGGGCATGGACTGTCATTTGTACTGTGACTAGCACAACAAGGTTGTGCTGGAGAATGTTGTGAAGACCACAATTATAGAATCATAGAACACTAGGACTGGAAGGGACCTTGAGAGGCCATCAAGTCCAGCCCCCTGCCCCAATGGCAGGACCAAGTACTATCTAAACCATCCCTGACAGACATCTATCTAACCTGTTCTTAACTATCTCCAGCGATGGAGATCTCACAACCTCCCTTGGCAATTTATTCCACTGTTTGATCGCCCTGACAGTTAGGAACTTTTTCCTAATGTCCAACCTAAACCTCCCTTGCTGCAGTTTAAGCCCATTGCCTCTTGCTCTATCCTCAGAGGCCAAGAAGAACAAGTTTTCTCCTTCCTCCTTATGACTCCCTTTTAGATACCTGAAAACCGCTATCATGTCTCCCCTCAATCTTCTCTTTTCCAAACTAAACAAGCCCAATTCTTTCAACCTTTTTTTCATAGGTCACATTCTCTAGACCTTTAATCATTCTTGTCGCTCTTTTGTGGACCCTCTCTAGTTTCTCCACATCTTTTTTGAACCGCAGTGCCCAGAACTGGACACAATGCTCCAGCCGAGGCCTAACCAGCGCCGAGTAGAGTGGAAGAATGACTTCTCGTGTCTTGTTCACAACACACCTGTTAATGCATCCCAGAATCATGTTTGCTTTTTTTGCAACAGCATCACACTGTTGACTCATAGTTAGCTTGTGGTCCACTATAACCCCTAGATCCGTTTCTGCTGTAGTCATTCCTGGACAGTCTTTCCCCATTCTGTGTGTGTGTGAAACTGATTGTTCCTTCCCAAGTGGAGCACTTTGCATTTGTCCTTATTAAACTTCATCCTGTTTACCTCAGACCATTTCTCCAATTTATCCAGATCATTTTGAATTATGACCCTATCCTCCAAAGCAGTTGCAACGCCTCCCAACTTGGTATCATCTGCAAACTTAATAAGTGTACTTTCTATGAAGACATTGAACAGAACCGGTCCTAACACAGACCCCTGCGGAACCCCACTTGTTATACTTTTCCAGCAGGATTGAGAACCATTAAGAACTACTTTCTGGGTACGGTTATCCAGCCAGTTACGCACCCACCGTATAGTAGCCTCATCTAAATTGTATTTGCCTAGTTTTTTTTTTAATTAAGAATATCATGAGAGACCGTATCAAATGCTTTACTAAAGTCTAGGTATACCACATCTACCTCTTCTCCCCTATCTAGAAGGCTTGTTATCCTATCAAAGAAATTAATTTGACATGATTGGTTCTTTATAAATCCATGCTGGCTGTTCCTTATCACCTTACCACCTTCCAAGTGCCTGCAGATGATTTTTTTTAATTACCTGCTCCATTATCTTTCCTGGCACTGAAGTTAAGCTGACTGGCCTGTAGTTTCCTGGGTTATTCTTATTCCCCTTTTTATAGATGGGCACTCTATTTGCCCTTTTCCAGTCTTCTGGAACCTCTCCTGCCTCCCATGATTTTCCAAAGATGATAGATAAAGGCTAGAACAACAGACAGCTTCCACTGCTTAATAGTATACACAAGTACTTCCCCATTTACAAGCTGCTTTGTACCTACCCCTTTCAGCTTGCTAAAAAGGAGGAAAAAAGCAAAAGTTTATTCACTATGAAGAAGTTCCTACTCTTCTTCTAAGTTATCAAGGGTCCATCTTGCCCATTATACTCCCTTCTCTCTGAAATACCTGGTACCGCAGGTCAGAAGAAATCGAACAAAACAATGTATCCAGTGAGCAATCCTCTGGCGTTCAGCCCCATCTTCTCATTGTCAGATATTTAGAGACAAACACGGTCTAGGATTATATTACTTCATATTCCATCTGAGAGATGAGAAGTTAAAGCTTTCCTGGTTCACCATCTCAGAGCTCTAAAAATTGACAAATGGCCTTCTCTGTAAAGACAATGGTGCCCTGTATTGTCCTATGCCCAATAGAAAGCTTCTGTCTTTGGAGACATTACGCAGCTGTGCTAAAGCTAACAAAAATTACCGCATAAACTACTTTTCCAGTCAATAAACTGGCTTTGAGATTCCAGGAATTAGATCTTTGCCAACAAAGTAATTTCACATTCTGAAAAATATTTAGTCCAGTATGTTACCATATCATAAACATTTTATATGTTCTGACACAGAAGCCTGTGAAGTACTTTTTTTCCTAGACCACACATACGTTTCAGTATTTTTTTTATTTGTTTTCAATCCAACGTTTTGACTATAGCAAGGCAGCAGATTGAAGATTTCAAAGAGAAACTAAATATAAGATATTAAAGTCATCAGCACTAACATACCATGGTGAGAGTATACAAGCTGAGTTGGATCATTACATGTCACAAGAAGATAGTTTTGAAAAAAGGTAGTGAAGACTACAGTATTCCCAGAGAAAGCAATCAGACATTTCTTCAACTTTTGGCTCCGCAGTGATCACCAAAGCCTTTGATCATTGACTACCTTCAGGTGTCCTCTTGGGGTCTGGCAAAAACGCACATAGCAGGTGGCATATATACTTGTGTGTTTGTTTTTTGTTTATTTGAAGGAACAGTGAAAAAAGCCCTGTAGCAAGTAGCATGCTGCCTATCACTTAACTATTGATCCCTACGGTTTATTCTTGGTTCTTTTGGTAGTCATGAAATCTTTTTGACACAGTCATGTACAATTGACTCTGATGCACTCTCACCCATACTACTTAACTCACATATTCACTACAGAAACATACGGTACACACCTGTAAAAACAGAGCTGCTGTGCATTAACACTCCACTGATAGGTAGAGCACGGATAGGAAGGTCTGATTGTTCAAAGAGAAATGTAATCTTATTTAAGCATCATATTTATGAATGCTTAATCACCCAATAATTCACACAAACTTTTAACAGGAAAATGTAGTTCCCCAGCTTTCATAACCCTCCCCCTCTTCAGCCTTCAGGGTCTCAAATCAAGTCAGCCATGCATGCAAACTGATCCTGTCGCCAGCAAAAAGCATTTCCTTTCACTGCGGTCAGCCAGAAGCAGAGGAAGAAAATGGAAGTGACTTGGAGTTATGGCACCCAAAAGGCCAGACAAGCAAGGAAATAATCAACTCCACATGAGCCACTTTCAGCCCATCACAATGAAAAGGGCCTACGACAAACCCCAGGAAAGGTCATCAAGACCATGGGGGTCACCAGCAGAAAAAAGCAACAGAGAGGCTGCCAGCTGCAATAAGAATCAATGCGTTCCTAATTACACTCAGAAAAAGGGTTTGAGCTCAAAGGAAAAGTTTTGCTGTAGTCAAAATTTGCATTAAAAATGAATGCACTCCTGTTCTACTCCCTGCAAAGCAGGGACCACAAATGCCCTTTTTTATATATTACAGAGAAATAGCCGTGTTAATCTGTATCCTCACAAAACACAAAAGCCGAGAAGCACTCATGTAGCACTTTAACAAAATAATCTATGCGCTTGTGTGGGGCAGACCTCACCTAATAAATTATTTTGTTAGTCTTTAAAGTGCTACATGGCTGCTTTTTTCATTTCATTTCTATATGTTGCTAGACTGTAGGAAGCCAACCAAAATAAGAAATCATGCACCGAAATAAATGAGGATGGAGGGTTTTGTGTGTGTTTTAAAAAACCCTATGAGCATTTGTATTAAAAGTCTATAGTTATGAAAGACAGGGTTTTGAGAGTACACATATTAAAACCACACCAACTATTTAGTTTGTGAGTGTGAGAGCGAGAGATGGAAAGAGAGTCAAACTCTGACTAACAGTCTTGCAAATCCAAAGTTGGTTCTACTGAGATTTTTTCAGGCATGGCTTCATGAAAGCTCACATGTAAGCCTCCAAGCACAAAAGCAGTAAACATACTTACGAATCAAATGAAAAAATAGGTGATCTATCAGTCAAGACTGCTGAAAAAACAAACCATAAAACAGATCAAGTGGAAAATTATTTCAATTTAGAAGTCATGACTTTTTTCAGGATGAATTCAGATTCGAAAGGCATATTTATTCCTAACGAAAACACTTCAACAAAAAAAAGTAGGGGCGGGATGAATAAAGCAAGCAGTTAAGGCATTAAATCCCTTAGAGACTCCCCCTCATAAGCTCTACTTATTGACTGTAACCAATTCCCTTCCCCACAACTATTCCCTGATCCAAGAAAACACTGAGCCATAACTCAAAGCAGGTTATCTTTTAATTATTATCGGGCTGATCTGATTTTCACAAACACACCTAGTTTTGCACATGGTCTTGTATTGGTGTAAGTGAGAAACAGTACCAGTTTGCAAATGGTAGCATCCATATATATTTTTCTGGCAAGTTTGGGAAGCCTCTTGTGAATGAGTAACATTGCTAGTGATAGTTCTAAATTTGGTAGCAATTTTGTGCAGAACTAAAATCTGCAGTAGTTTGTACTAATCAGTTATTCGAGTTGCCAACTTTATAATCACACAAAACCAAACACCTGAGCCCAACCCTTTCCCCATGAGTCCTAGTCAGTGTCCTACCCCTTCTCTGAGGCCCCACCCCGGTCCATCCCTAGACCCACACATCACTCGCTCTTCCCCATTGTCATTTGCTTTCATCAGGCTGAGGCAGAGGGAGATCATGGCTCCAGCTGTGGATGTGGGCTCCACAGTGAAGCCAGGGATGAAAGGCTTGGGGCACAGGAGGGGCTCTGGGCTGGGCCAGGCAACTCGGGTGCAAGGTTGTGCAGATTCCCGGTACTGCTTACTGCATCTCCCAGGAAGCAGCCATTAGGCTCCTGCAGTCCCTAGGTGCATGGGAGACTCCAATTTGCTGCCCTTACATCTGCAGGTGCTGCCCTCGCAGTTCCCACCAGTCACAGGTCCTAGCCAATGAGAGCTGCAGAGTCGGCAAGCACTCCATGCGCTCCTGGGGCATAGGGGATGAAGAACCTGGAAGCTGCTCCCTGGAGCCACACAGAGACAGGGCAGGCATGGAGCCTGCTTTAGCTCTGGGCCCTCGCTGTCCTGCCAAATAGACTTTTAATGGCCCCATCAGCAGGGCTAACCAGAGCTACCAAGGTCCTTTCATGACAGGCATTCCACTTGAAATCCAGACACCTGGCAGCCCTATTTAAGATTCATTATTTGCTCAGGTCAAAGATGTAGATACATTGACTGCACATGGTTGATGGAGCTGAAAAAGGCAAATAAATTATATACGTGGGATGATGGGTACACTATCTATACCATGTTTAGAAGCTACCTCAACAATGCACACTTAATATAAAAGTTAAGACTGATCCTTCAATGATGTCAAATTTTTGTGACACGCAACCACTCAATCACTCATGTTTTCTAGCTATGACTGACAGCTCTATAGGGCAATTTTTCACATGTGCCAGCAATACTCCTTAGTCATCAAAATGATAATTTAAACATATCAAGAAGTCTAGGAAGAACAAATAGACAACTGATCCCAACTGAAAAAAATCAGATCACCGATGACCCAGACATTTCATTTGAAACATATTGAACAACTCAGACCAAACGGGGGTTGGGGGGGAACAAAGGACTAACATGGCCCAACCCAATAAAATATTTTCTGCAAGCATCAAGCATCAAAGCAGACCTCTCAGTCTAGCATTAAAAAGCAGATTTTTTGACCCATTAATCTTTCTTCTCTGAACCCTCTCCATTTCATCAACATCCTTCTTGAACTGTTGTCCCCAGAACTGGACACAACAGTTCAGTATCTGTTACACCAAAGTCAAATTCAGAAAGGTAAAACAAAACCTACTCCTACCTGAGCTGCCTCTTTATGCAGCCATAAGATTTTCACTCAAGTTCTTTATAAACTGTATGGCTGAACAGCCATGTACCTGCCTATTTAGCACTGTACAGGGGCCTGCTGCAGCTGAGCCAGGGGGATGTCCCACTCCCAGCCTCAGCCCCAAAATAACCCATCCTCCAAATGGCTGCAGCCACTGATCCATGACATGGCTCCTGCCACAACAGCCTAGCCCAATCTAGCCCTGTGCCCCATCCCCCAGCCAGGGCCTCCATGTGTCCCCTGGGTGTTATCCACATCCAGGCACCACTATGAAGAGTGAGAGCTGGGAGATCACATTTCACACATATCCCAGTGTCCAGGCACAACCATGCCCTCACTTTGCTTTAAAGTCATAATCAGACATCTCATAAATTTTACATTTCGACCTGAAGCATCTTATGCTTAGAGTCATGTCACAGGTGAGTTCTGTTATAAAGTCTGAATCGAATCCATTCATCTGAGGTATACAGTAGGTGGGCAGCTTAATTTTTTCAGCTGTTAAACTTATTCAGATGCTTATTTTGCACACTGATAACTCAAACACATCTTTGTTTCAAAACCTCAAATTTAGCACACATACGGTCTTGACTGAAAAATGCATGCTTAGCCTTATCTGAAGAAACTGGTTCTGAAACAGTCATGACCATTTAACAGCTTGCGTACTTTGCACATGTGGTATATTGCTTTCCTTCTTCTTAATGTGAACACACACCAATATAGGCTCATACTTCAGTAAAATTAAATGAAGTTACAACAGAGCAAAGTCTGAGTTTACACCTATAGACCCCTTTCTATGCATTGCACAGTAAACACGACAAAGCAGAAGACTACAATGTAACACATTAAGGAGACCACAAATTTTTGCATTTCAGATGACTATGTGCAGCATTATATATACCTGCACAGCTGCTGGGTAATCAAAGACCCAACCACCATTCACCTACATAACAGGCAAAATTAAGTCATGAGAACTACACCTCTGAAATTTCCTCTGGACTCTAACACATTAATTTTACTCTTCTGAGGAATTCTATATTATCCAAAACTAGATAAGTGATCTCTGGGCCTGTAACTGAAAGAATGTTCCTTTATTGGCCCATGCATTTACCTCCTGGCTTGAAGTATTCACACGAGAGGTCTACATTCAAATAGCTAACCTCAGACCATCAGCACTGTAAACAGAAACCATAAAATCCAGGAAACTACAGGATTTTATAAATACAGTAAACCCTCGACTTAACAGGCTAACAGAGAGAACAGAACACAGAGCCAGAACTAGTGGCTGAAAACAAACTTTGTGGGACCACAGGAAACTTGACCACACCCATGATAATTAACTAAAATCATGCCAGACTATGGATGTTGCTGGATGAGAGTGTTCCGGATTAGAGAGGTTCAACCTGTACCAGAAACAATAAATTGTATATTCTTAAAGCCCGTTAAAAATTCACTTGCTTAGCTATAAAATACCAGGCAGATATATAAGCAGAGTTTATCTATCAGTGACATTAACAAAGATACTCTAAGTTTTATTAATTCAACTGCATAGAGAGAGCTACAGGTTAGTTGTAATGCATTTTATTAATGTAATTCAATGAACAAAAAAATTTTAAACAAAAACTTATTCTGGGCTACTTCAATTTGTCTTTTCCTAGTAATACTAGAACATCAGAGAATGAGAATGCTGGGTTTCCTTGTCCTCAGGCAGCCAAGGATAACAGGGACTTCCTTCAGTTTTTTGGATGGGGTCCATAACAACAGTAAATACTACAAAACATGTAGTAGCAGCTGTTCAGAACACTGTTGGGAGAGAACTTCTCTCTTTTAACTAACTGAATATCATTCATTTAACCATTTTTGGATGTTTTCTACACCTGTAAATATGTTGATTTTTATTACAAAACAGAATACAGAATTACAAATATTTGCACTGTAAAAATAAATTGTATTTTTCACTTGACCTAGTACAAGTACTGTAGTGCAATCTCTTTATTACAAAAGCTGAACTTACAAATATACAATGACTAGATTTACCCAGCAATGTTCAGGTCCTTTGGGCCTAGGGGTTGGAGGTGTAGAGGGTGCCACAATCAAGTAAGTGGGGATGGAGGGCTCAGAACAGAAAGTGGGAAAGAGCCTCAGGGTAGAGGAGTGAGGAACCGCCAGCAGCTGCTCCCCAGGGTCAACCTCGAGCAATGCTGCCCAATTGCTGACAGCTGCTCCTCAACTCTTTGGGACACAATTGCTTGCTGCCCACCTGTGATCATTCTGGAATATAACTGTTCCTGCTACCAGCCCCCTCCCTTTCTATTTGATGAGAAAGGATCACATTTCTCACACATCCCAGTGTCCTGGCACAACCATGCCCTGACCTTGTTTTAAGTCACGATAAGAGGAAGCTGCCCACCAAATTTGGAGGTCCTAGCTCTTACCTTTCTGGAGTTCTTGAACAAATGGACTCTCAGGTGGATAGAAACAGACACACAAACTTTAAAATTTAAACTCTACAATCCAATCTACAAGCCAATCGCTCATGCAAGCAAGTTTATTCACACTTGCAGGAGATAATACTGTCTGCTTCTTGTTTATAACATCTCCTGAAAGCAAGACATGTTCACATGGCATTCTTGTGACCAGCACTGCAACATATCACATACCAGATACACTAAAGATTCATATATCCATGCACCCTTCAACCCCCAGAGAACGTGCACCCATGCCAAAGGAGTCTGAGCGATAGCAAGTCAAAGCAGTATAGAGAGACACGTTCATTTTTATCATCAGACTCATCAGAGGATTGGGGTACAAGGCTGTAAGGGCTCCAGCTGGAGACGTGGGCTCTGGGGTGGAGCAGAAGGCCAGGGTGCAGGGGTGTGAGGGCTCCTGCTGGGGATACAGGCTATGAGGTGGAACCAGGTTCAAGACAGATATGGGGGAAGAAGCGTGTTCCAGAACTACCGGGAAGAGAGAAGACTCCTCCCAGCTCTCACTCTTCATAGTAGTACCTGGGTGTGGAGAACACCCAGGGGGCACATGGAGGTCTTGGCTTGGGGATAGGCCTCCAGGGTGGGATGGGGCACAGGGCTAGACCAGGCCAGGGCTATTGTGGCAGAAGCCATGTCATGGACCTGTGGCCACAGTCAGTTGGAAGATGGGCTAGTTTGGGGCTGAGGCTGGGAGTGGGACAGCCCCTGAGTCCAGCTGCTGCAGGCCCCTGTGCAGTGCTAAATAGGCAGGTGTATGGCTGTTTAGCCACACAGTTCATTAAGAATTTGGGTTAAAATCTTTACTGCACATTATTTTTAATCACATTGTTTAAGAATAATAGAATGCCCATAATAATCATGATTAATCAGTTTAATTGCAATTCATTTGGGTTAATCACACATTAACTGCAAGTAATCAACGGCAATAAAATTTTTAGTGAGGTTTCTTCCTCCTCCTCTGTGGTAACACTGCGTTCTTAGGTACAATACTCCTCTGTAAACTCCACTTCCTTATACCTTTAACCCTGACAAATGTTTGTTGCAAGAGGGAGCATTCCATCAGTCCACTGGGTACAGTATTCCCTATTCTACGATGTTGCCAAAGTACAACAGCATTACTACTACTTAACCACTGCACGCCACATGGAGCATAGGTCATCTACAAGTCTCCCCCACTTCACTCCGTCTTCAACAGCACTGAAGACCTGCAGTCCAGGAAGGGGGAAAAGGACGACGAAATTCAGGAAGCAGCTCCTTGTTTTGCCACACTGAGTCTGTCCCTGATTCACAACCACTGCAGAGGTCAGATATTAAAAAGAAATGTTCCTGTGTAATTAAGGAATGAAAGTATCATTGAGGAGGTATACCTGAAAACTCTGAAAAGGCCTCATGATCCTTCCTAAATTAAAACATCTTTGCATGGCACAGTAATACCTAGGAAGCTTAAACTTACATATTGAGACTGTTTGAACACTACTTCCTTAATAGTTGAAAAACCTGTTGTTGCCATTCCAGAGGTGAACTCCCTCAGAGCATACAAATACCCCTGAGTAAAGCATCCTTGAAGAAGGCACCAGCCCGTCTGACCTTGATTAATAATCCATATTCCTATAAAGAAATTCGCATTCCAGTCACATTTCTGATTTGTAATGGCGTGGGATTCAGACAAGGTGCTTGAGAAGAAATGGATGCATCTGGATTCCTCTTTACCTACGGGCTTACCACCAGTAGTGCTCATGTTTTTGTGAATGCCATTACTAGCGTTGAGAGACAAGAATCACAGAATAGAATACTAGAAATGGAAGGAACTCAAGAGGTCATTGAGTCCAGACCCCTGCACTCCTAGCAGGACCGAGCACAATCTACATCACCCTTGAGAGATGTTTATCTAACCTGCTCCTAAGCATCTCAACAATGGAGATTTCACAACCTCCCTAGGCAATATATTCCAGCACCTAACCACCCTGGTAATTAGAACCAGTACTGATTGTGGCATGTGCCATATGAGAAGTAAACATAATGAGTTTGAGCAGCTAGGCACTATTGTGGCCAGAGTAGTGTGCAGGATCTCTTGTATCCAAGCATTTTAGAAACTCAAACTTTTGGTTATCTTGTCGTCTCTGGAGCACAGATAGCACAGTGTGTGTGTTGGGGGGGGGGGGGGGCAGAACGCAATAATTTTTTACGTGGGAAGGGGTCAAGGGCTGCACTCTTCTACGGAGAGGGTGTGGGGTCTGGGATGGAGGTTTTTGACGTGCGAGGGCATGCTAATATTTTGGTAAGTGGTCAAGGGCTGCACTCTTCCATGGAGAGGGTGTGGGGTCTGGGATGGAGGTTGGGAGGAGGTGGCAGTGACCATAGGGTGGTAGTGATCGGGGATTGGAGTGCAGGGTTCAGAGGGTATGGTGCAGGTGAGGATTCTGGCCTGGGGCATGGGTGTAGGAGGGGACATTGGGTCTTGGAGGGAGTTGAGATAGGGTGCTAGAGGCAGGCTCTGGCTGGAAGGTTCTTACCGAAGCAGCTCCCAGCCAGCAGCACTCTTGGGCGGATTTCCCTGTCTGCCAGTAGCCCCAGCCCCCTGGCTGTTCCATGTGGCTCCCTGTGCTTGGGGTGTGGGAGGGAAGACTGCTTCATATCCGCCCCATGCCTCCTGCATGAACACAGTTTCTCCTCTCTTACAGCTTCTCTGACTCCATACAAATTAAAAAGTTTGAACTTTTGCAACCTCTGTAGCTCTGAGTATCAGAGAAGTGAGTTTCTGGAGCATCCGTTAAATACTTATATCTATTTATTTCTTAACCCCTTATGCTCACTGGTTTTTGGTAAACAGTTCATTGAGAGACGTGGATTAAGCTTGCCATTTTAAGAGATCTTCAGCAAGCTGAATGTCTGAGGCTCCTAATGCATAACTCCAATCTGTTTTCACACACACACACCTTGGCCTGTTTCATCGACCCTTAACAAAATAGAGAAGGTTAAACAATGACTACCTCTTCTCAGATGAGTGCAAATGGAAAATCCTAAAGTAGGAAAATGAAGTTTAAGTTTCTTTGGCTGCATGCCATGATTTACTGCATCTCATTGACTAATGGTTTATTATCCCAAGAGATATCTATCCTCAGAGAGAGTGGGGCCTGATGGTCGGTAGCTTCAGGAAGGGTCTCTGCTTTCAGTTTAAGCGATTCCCTCACCTGGGGCTGCCTGTACTTTATTACCTGTCTTGTCTTACCTGGTGAAGTCTTGCAGGAATACTTGGTGGCAACATCCTTTCAGCCCATATACAGTATGCTGTGCACTAATTTGTGACACATGAGGAATAAATCCATCCACCATTAACTAGATGGCTCACAGTTACTCTATGCAGCACATTCCAATTACAGGAATAGGGCCTTAGTTTGGGTCTGATTACTTCTTAAACTGGGAATGAAGGGCCTAGAGTTGCTGTCTGGAGTCATTTTTAATATCTCCTATGGAGAGACCTGGCAAAGGCTTTACTTGTCTGGGATAATTTAGGAGGATGTATGGGGCCTTTGATCAATCTGCCAAGCCATTTGAGGAGCTTTAGCTAGGGCTACATTCAGCTTGCTTGCAGTCAGTTGAACATCATGTTTTCACTTTTCAAGAGAGGCTGTTGCTCATCTCTGTCCTTTGTTGGCTCCTGGACCAGGGTGAGTGTGCACATTTCAAAAGATATTCTATCCTCCACTGTGGAACTCAGCAGTTAGTAATGAGACACATAGCTCCCCCTCTGCTGGTTATGGCATAAGAACATATTTATGTATATCCAATGATCTTACTAGGAAAGGAAGATCCAGTCTACTACAGGCTATAACCTCTCTAATCTGGAACTCTGTCAGCCAGCAAACTCTGTAGTCTGGCATGATTCTAGTTAGCTGGACAACCACATCATGGGTGTGACCAAGTTTCCCAGGGTCGCATAAAGTTGATTTATAGCCACCGGTCCTGGCTCTCAGTGTTCTGTGCTGTTATTTAGGTGTGATTTATCCCAAATAGCTTCTAAAAGCCCAGTACGCAGCAGAAGTGTTAGCAATGTGCTAGAAAACATTGACCTCCTATCATTCAGCAAATTCTGTCATCCAGCACTGGTCAGCTCCTGAGGGTTCCGGACAAAAGAGGTTCAACCTTTAGTCAGATTTCTAAATAAAGCAGGATTTAAGAGCCAGACTATGTGAATTCTGTTCCCAGTTCTGCCACCTTTACTGCACTAATGCAGGTGAATCATAACATTTTTGCCCTTTCTTTTTCAGAGTCTTTAAAATGGAGATCATAGTGCATGGGGGGGGGTTTGAAGTTCAACAGCTAAAAATCTTCAGACAATAACATTACTTCAACTTGTATTATATGTATGTCTTCTTGTACCATGGTGCAACAAGGTGAATAAAAGTAAGAGTTACTCTGATTTTGTGGATTTAAATCAAACCGTGAGATAACGTCAAACAGCTTAGGTCTAAGAAGAGCTCTTTAGAATCACCTTTTCATTTTGGAAAATGAAGGCTTTTAATCTCCAAACCTAGACAAAAATACATAAAGAAATATAAACCAGCAGCCACTGTTCTATCGCATCCCACATGAGATTTAATTCTGCCTTGTGCAGAGCCTCACAGCTGGCCAGCAGAGGGAGTACAAAGTAGCTAACACTGTTCCCATTACTGCTTGATAAGCATCAAGAATTCTGGAACACAAACAACACAGTAAACAAAATAGAGGCATCTTAGATTCGACAAGAAACATAAAAGGAGAAGAGGCAAAACTCAGCCAATGTCTGCAAAGGGATGGGGGAAAAAAAACAAGACTGCCCTCATATATACTTTTCGATTTAACTCCTACCAAAGGTACTGCAAGCTAACAGTTACATTTCTGCATCTGCGAGGTTTGAACCCAGTTCTGTTGCTGCCCGCTTTGCTCCCACCCCGCCATTCAACACACACTGTAAATTGGGAAATCTAGCAGCAATATCTCAATATGATGTAACTGGTTCAGGATCAATACACAATGTGGTTTACTCTGACGCAGGTACCATTTAGTAGTGTACAAGTGGTTAAATGTACTTCTAAAAATTCAAATCGTATGTTAATCTAAATATCAGAGGGGTATCCATGATAGCGTGTATGCACAAAAAAAAAGTTATGAGGCACCTTATAGGCTACCAAATTTATTGGAGCATAAGCGTTGACGGATCTGAAAAAGTGGGTCATTACCTACGAAAGCTTATGCTCCATTAAATCCGTTAGTCTATAAGGTGCCACAAGACTTCTTGTTTTTATGTGGATTCAAGGATCAAAAAATATTTTATTCTAGAAGATCTACTATTTACTTTAAAAATCCCATTACTTTTACTCTTATTTTTATTCCTCTACTACTTAAGCTAATGAGATCTCTTGGTATTTAAACTTCCAACTCTAGCTTTAAATTGCTAAACAATTTTAAATGTTAATATTGACATGAACTTCTGTTTGTTATTTCACTTCACATTTGAAGGGGGAAGAGTACTGAAATGCTGTGGAATCAACCAGGTAACAATCTCCTTTTTTACTTCCCCTCCTGTGCCGTAAAGCAGACATTCAGTAATGTTGCTGTTTGTGGGTGTGGTCAGTCCAGGTGGTAACTACAACTAATTCTTATAACTAAAACCCTACAGTACAACTGGATTTTAAGTAATCAGATTACTGGCGTATACATATGCAAATTGTAGCACAGTTTTAGCTTGTACCAACAAAAGTCACCTTTGTTAGTTAGGGCATGTACTATTAAGTTTAGCAAACTATGGCAAATTCATGCCATGAAATGTTTAAATAATGATATACAAGACCTGAACATCTTTAGAATACAACAGGAATGTTAAGTATTGTTGCCACCAGCAACAAAGTTGTACAATACTAAATCATATCCTCTTCCTTAAGACTTTTCTTTTTTTAATAGACAGCATGGCACCACTTTGTTGCTCAGTTTACTTCACACAAAATGACTTTGTGAAACTGTCAACTAAACTCTCCAAAGTGCAACTTTGGAGTGGGATAGATGTCTCAGAGGATGCCCTGTTTGTTCAAGAACATGAAATGAAGACTTCTGTCAATAAACCAACAAATGTGAAAGTGAGTGACTCTAGCTACCAGGTAATCCTAATTATAGACAGCAGTAAAATGAACAAAATCTTTATATTCAATAGTGAGTTTTATCATCTTTAACCTGTATAGATATCCAAACAGTGCATTCACTAAATTTGACACCTAGTCAAAACTCTACCCAAACTTAATCAACCTTAAGACTATGAATTCAATGTTGCTCTTGTACAACCTGATTCTAGGAACTTCATTAAGTGAAATGCAATAAAGTAGCTGTATTATTGCTTTCAGAGAGCAACATGTACAAGGGGGTAACTAAAATGTGGTCAGATTTATTAACTTCCCAATCCTTTCAAGTTAAGACAATGAGACAAAATATGGGGGAAATATTTTAATGCTTGGTAATTTTTCCAAGTTAAAACAACACTTTACAAATTTCTTAAGGGACTATGTAAATTTACTTAGTGGGATCATTACAGGAAGCACTAAATTCAAGACCAGTTACTAAGATTTTTACTTTAATAAAAAAACAAAAACAAAAAAAACACATGATCATATCAAGAAAGTCTTAAAAATACAAAAATTATTTGAAATCTCAGGACTTTTTAAATGCCAATGGAGAGTTTATTAAGAATCACACTTTTTTGCTTTGGAGTTGGTTACAACCACACTAACATCAGAGAAAACAACATGATAGGCAAAAATATCAATTTTAAACTTTTAAGAAGAGAGGATATGAAAATGAGTTCAGGCATTATAATTTTATACCTAGAATGAACTGGGACAATAATACAAACATCAATAATTATTTCAATTGACTTCTGTCATGACAAGTTAAAAGAAACAATCATATAAATTTACTTTCTTTGGAAGACTGTACTAAACCCTCAAATAGTTAACAATTAGAGTCAAGGCAAAACAGCTGACACGCTATAAATTGCTTTTAGAAATTCACCAGGCTTGAAAGTGTGTTTTTATGTTTGTTTTCCTCCAGTTTGTTTCTACAGTTTGAGAAATAACAAGTCAGATGGTTTCAATAAATTGTGTGGATGAATTCCTCTCAATGCCCAATACACACCACAATTCCACTTCAAATACAAGAAGTATAGGCTAACAGTGTGCTTTTGCGTTAGGCTTTTCTCTTACAAGATAAGCTGTTAAGTCATGCCTTAATGTTAGATCTGCCAACATATGATTCTTCTAATACAGCCTCCTCCACCCACTGTCAACACTGCTATACTCTCTCTCTCTCTCTCTCTCACCACTACAACCAAAAAAAAAAAAAAAAAAAAAAGGCACTGCAGGGCAGAAATTCCTCAGGTGCTCGCTAATGGAATTCCCAGGGTCTCTGAGCCGCTTGGAGGATCAAGAGATCTCATAGCCCCTGCTGGGGTAAGGAGCAACGAGTCTGTTCCATTTAATCAAATACAGAATGAATTTTCAGCCCTATTCACTAGGCTGTCTGCAGGGCTCCAAAAAGGCACCAGGCAGCTAGAATCACACTAATGGGGCTCTTTCAGGCAAGTATAATTAGTTTGATTTTTAAAAGCTGCATTAATAATATCACCTCAGTACTATTATTCAGGTCATGTCAGTGATACTGTAGGAAATGAAAGAGAATCTTAAAAAGGGGTTTATTTTCCTGTAAACTCAGATTTTGAAAATGAGTCAATATTATTCCATATCTCACGATTCCTTACGTTTAACCAGAAAATATAAAGCTATCTCCTTTACTCAGTGCACTTTAACACAAACACTGAAACTGGTACCAACTGACCTTATTTTAGAATTAATGCTAAAAAAGGGCCATTAATTATAATTTTATGATGGGTTTACATTCTCCAGGTTTGTGCATGACAACAAATACAAAATAAATTTCTCCTTTAAAACTCTCATTTTTGTTTAGATCACACAATACAAAGTCTGCTACAAGACAGAAAGATACAAAAAATCCCTGCCTCAAAGAGACTGCAATAGACCGATGATAGGATTCACTGGGGAATTCAGAGAAAATAAAACTACATTCCAGTTTATTCCTATTGTAGTCAATACAAGAATTTCCCCTTGAAGTTGTTTAAAAACAACAGACAGAATCCACAAATATATAATTTTCATTCATTTTGCAGTCTATATATACAGTTGCAAGGGGAAACATTTCCTATGAATAAGATTTCCCCTCATCTACACTTTAAGATAAAATAAAGAGCCTAAACAACTTAATCTAAACAGCAAAGAAAGTCATGAAAACGTTTTGTCTAACTGCAAACTAGTCATGTCTGATGAGACAACAGAACAATTAAATTAGTTTTACCTTTCAATTAAAATGACAAGAACCTCCACTCAAGGGCACAAACCTCATTCAGGTCTGCCTTGCTGACCTGCATACAGTAGTCCAATGTTAATTTAATTCACTCACTTCAAAGCCAAACCACCTGCAACAGCAGGCAAGGACTGATGCAAACCTGCACTTGCTAGATCAATGAAGTCCAACTCTATGATCCTTTATACTTTTTGATATGAAGTTCTGATGAAGTGAGTCTGTGCTCACGAAAGCTCATGCTCAAAACTTTTCTGTTAGTCTGTTAGGTGTCACAGGACTCTTCGTTGCTGTTACAGATCCAGACTAACACGGCTACCCCTCCGATACTTTATACTTTTTGATACTGAAACCTGAGATGTGCTGAAACATTTCATACACAAGATGAAGCTTTTGAAGAATCCAGGAGCAATCTAAGTAGGGATTTACTAGACAAAAGTGTGTTTCAGTCATTATCTCTCACAAATAATGATCTTGGAATCTATTGTTTAACCACTGAGTGTGCATCTTCCACTCTAGATTATCAATTAAACAAGATTCTGAATGCAGTTAAATATTAAGAAGAATTAAGCACACTTCTGAAACAGTCATAACACTGGCTGAATTCAGCTTCAAGGAAGTGCAAACTTTTCCCTATTGGACAGCATTTGTCTACTTTTCTGAGATGTTCATTTGTGCAGCATACAATTTCAACCCACGCCTAACAGATAGTGGCAGTCCATGCTGCTCCTGGTTAGTAAGAATGTTTTCTAGTTCAGCTAATTTAAAATTTCCAAGCAAAAGCTGATATTTCATCCTGTTCCAACATCTGCCGCTATTAATAGTTTTAGGAAAGATAAGCAGCAACTTACAATTTAATGCTTAAAAGGAGCCCTACTGACTGTTAGCCTGACCATCTGAAACTGACAGCTGTGTGTCTCAGTCACATTTACCAACTATGTGCCAGGCACTGTCTTAGTTCTGATACGTAGGATTGTCTGTCTATGAGGTTCAAGTGTATTATTATTGTACTAGGCAGGGAAATGACTGAAGAACAGGTTGACTATGTTCTGTTGCCCTTGGTTTTGCTCTGGGAACATTTGAGAGCTTAGCCTATCAACATCAGAGCTTAAAAGTGGCAATGTCAGAGTAACCCTCTTCTCTCATATATGATCCAGGCAATTTAGGAAGGCAATCAATCAGTCCTCTGTCTCCTCTAGGTTTCAAGTAGAAGATCTGAGGTGATGTTTATCAAAAACAAGTCTACCATAGATTCAGGAGAAGTAGCCGGTATCTGCCGATATTTGTCTCCACAAACAACTATTCCTCACACACCCCACCCATCTATATTCACGGGAAATTCTATGGTACCTATAGGGTGGAAAGTCATAGCAAGGCCTTGAAGCATCACAGGAGGATAAAGAGCCCAGCGTAACATCCTTCAGTGCTAACACCAACCAGGAATAGCCTCGTGCATTTCTCAGAGGACTAGTCACTGGAGCTTACAGAATGGATACCACGCTGGCTGGCCCTCCCTAACACATCACAGCCCCGTGCACACGGCGACGGAAGGAAATTGCCGGGGACCTGGCCCTGCAAGCACCCAAAGATTATGTCACTTACACACTCACCAGTTGCAAGGTTTGCAGAAGGCCAGAGCTTAGCTCTTCCACCCCGTCCCCAACCCCCACCCTGAGCCCCTCCTCAACCCCAAGTCCCCCATTAGCGCCCAGCCCCCCCCCACCCAACAGCGGCCCCCGCTGCCCGGCCCCCCCGGCTCTGATCTCCCCACCTGGCACTCAGACCCCCCGACTCCAATCCTGCTCTCCCTGCCCATAGCTCACCGGACCTCGCTCCCCTCCCACTTAGCATCAGCCCCTCCGACCAAACCCCCGGCTGAGCGCCCGGCTCCCCGCAGCCGCCCCGCCGGGCTCCGCGCGACTCCCCTCAGGCCCGCCACTGCTGCGCCCGGTACCTCTCAACAGCCCCCGCGCCCGCTCGGCAGCTGCCCCCGGGGCATTCCAGAGCGCGCGCCCGATCCGATCCGAACCGGACCCGCCATCCAACACCCACCGCCGCCTGGCGCACACTGACCACACTCCGCTGCGGGGCTCCGGGCAGCCCCTCCCCCGCGCGCGCCAGGACCCGCCCCCACCGCCCAGCGCCCGAAGGCGCGCGCAGGCCACGCCCTCGGCCCCTCCAGCCAACGGCCACTGGCCCCGGCCCCGCCCACTCCGCGCGGAACATACCAACACGGTACGCGGGGGGCAACTCGTCGGTCAGACGCACGTCTCCTCTGGCCCCGCGCGATGCGCCTTGGTCAACACGTGCAACAAAACCCGCCCAAGGAGTCGGGGCGCTGCCGGCCCTGTAATGGGCCGTGGGCCGGAGCGGCTGCTTTCCCCCCACGTGCGTGAGGCCCCGCTGCGGCGCCATGGCCTTACCTAGTGCCGGCTCAGAGCAAGCCCTCTGCTGGACACCCCTTCGGGCTCGGTCCGCCAGGCCCTGCTCGGACCCCCGAACCAGCCTGGCACCAACCCCGTCCCCCGGACCTCTCTGCCTCCCGAACCAGCCTGGCACCGACCCCGTCCCCCGCCCCCTCAGCCCCCGAACCAGCCTGGCACCGACCCCGTCCTCAGCCCCCGAACCAGCCTGGCACCGACCCCGTCCCCCGGACCTCTCTGCCTCCCGAACCAGCCTGGCACCGACCCCGTCCCCCGCCCCCTCAGCCCCCGAACCAGCCTGGCACCGACCCCGTCCTCAGCCCCCGAACCAGCCTGGCACCGACCCCGTCCCCCGCCCCCTCAGCCCCCGAACCAGCCTGGCACCGACCCCATCCCCCGGACCTCTCTGCCTCCCGAACCAGCCTGGCACCGACCCCATCCCCCGGACCTCTCTGCCTCCCGAACCAGCCTGGCACCGACCCCGTCCCCCGGACCTCTCTGCCTCCCGAACCAGCCTGGCACCGACCCCATCCCCCGGACCTCTCTGCCTCCCGAACCAGCCTGGCACCGACCCCGTCCCCCGCCCCCTCAGCCCCGAACCAGCCTGGCACCGACCCCGTCCCCCACTCCCTCAGCCCCCAAACCAGCCTGGCACCGACCCCGTCCCCCACTCCCTCAGCCCCCAAACCAGCCTGGCACCGACCCCATCCCCCGGACCTCTCTGCCTCCTGAACCAGCCTGGCACATCCCTTCCTCCATCTCCTCAGCCCGTGAACCAGTCTGGCACCGACCCCATCCCCCGGACCTCTCTGCCTCGTGAACCAGTCTGGCACATCCCCTCCTCCATCCCCTCAGCCCCCAAACCATCCTGGCAAATCCCTGCCCCTCGCACCCTCAGCTCCCGAACCACCTTTGCACTGCCCTGCTCTGTGCCTCCATCCACTCAGCCCCCTGAACCAGACTGGCACACCCCTGTTCCCCTGGACTTCTCTGCCCCCTGGGCTAGCCTGGTGCATCCCTGCCCTCCCACACCTAGGCCCCTCTGTCCCCGTCTCCCTGAACCCTGCCTGTCATAGCCCTGTCCCCTTGCATAGGGTCCTACCCCGCCCCAGACTCCTCTGCCCCTTGGAGCCTGCATGGCACAGACCTGACCCCCACAAAACCCCCAGTCTTCTCAGAGCCCACCTACCACTGCCCCCGTCCTGCACAGGCTCCTGTGCACCACTAAAGGCTCTCTGCAGGGCCTCTATGCTTCTAACACCCTTTGAAACTGCCTGGCAAAGTTCTGCCTCTCCACTGACCCTCTGTGACCACCTGGCAAAACCCTGCCCACCTCCCAAGATCCCACTGACCCTCCAGACTTTCCACAGGGCACTCTTCTACTCTCCCTGGGGTGCTGGGAGTTTAGCATCAACCCCTGGCTTGCAGCTGGTATATAGTTTTGGTCAATGGCTTTCAGCATCTCCACTATAAAAATGGTTTATTGGCCCCTGCAGAGCCCTGCCTGGCATAGCTCCTGTGTCCCTCATTTCACACGACTCTACAGGGAATGCCCCTCTGCCTGAGATAGTAGGCCTGGGGCCATTTGGAGGCCCTCTTGCCAGCACTCAGACAATGTGGACAAGCAAATTTGGACAGACAATAATACTGTTTGACTTTCCCAGATATAAAGGACATACAACACTAAACGATAAATATGGGTTGGCCTGAATTTGGCTTGTGTCCAGATTTCACCACTAAAGATAACACTAAATATTTAAGTTATGATGATTTGCAATGAAATTCAATACCAACAACTACTTAAATTACACAGCATTAGATGTAATCTTTTTAACAATTGCATGACAACACTTAACTCTCTCCTGTTTTGTCCCAAAATACTCATTATTCTTCATAGCCCTCATACTCATGCAGCAGAAACATCAAGGTAATGAAATTAAATATCATTTGCCTCATATAATAATTTTTGTTTTTCAAAAAGGAACAATAGGAAGTTGCACCATGCTCTACTTTGTGGAAACATATCCAAGTGGATTTCATAGATTTCAATAGCCTTTTATATGGTGAACAGACTAGGCTTTGCTGCCTCAACTGACTAAACCTATTATGTACAATCAAAACAATAGATCGTCTAACTCTACTGCAGAGTTTGCAGTGCTTTATTAATTTATCAGCAGAACAGATTAAAAGAAAACTATTTTACACCTTTTATTTATATGATGGAAAAAGTGATACAGTGTCATATGAAGAGGCAGCCAATTCTGTAATTAGTAAGATGTTACTTTTTGTGCTCTGGCAGAACACCATAAATATGAACATCAGAGAGGTAGCTGAGTTAGTCTGTACCTTCAAAAACAACAAGAAGTCCTGTGGCACCTTACAGACTAACAGATATTTTGGAGCATAAGCATTCATGGGCAAAGACCCGCTTTGACTTTGACTTTGCTTTGACTCATGCATCTGACAAAGCAGGTCTTTGCACACGAAAGCTTATGCTCCAAAATATGTTAGTCTATAAATATGAAGTCCTAGTTTCACTAACTAGCACCAACAGAAAAGAAAGATACTTCAGAGAAAGAAAGGCAATAATACAAAGGTTATTAATTTGAAAGGTGCAGATTCTAAAGTCCTCTTTTTAGTTCTTCCACAGACAGGTTCATCAAGTCTGTGGAAGAACTAAATTTGTAATAGAAAAATATTAGTAATACAGTTGTAGTTAATATAGGTACCAAACACTATGCAATATATCATTTGTGGCTCAGTTTCAAGTGTGATGTTCGCAGAAGCTGTGGTGATAACAGTACATGATAAATTCTGAAGTAAAACATTACGCTCTTGTACATGAAGGAGAGTTATTTAATTAGACTTCCTGCCCCTTGAGAGACCCAAAGCCTTGGAACGAATACTGTGCACCTCATTCAGATTCATACCAGTGTGAATCAGAAGTAACTCCAGTGATGTCAGCTTCATAAAATAAGAAATATACCAGATCCAGGTAGCCCAGTCAATCAATACCCTTCTGCCAGGAAAGACAGTGACTCTGGGAAATGTGTAGGACATAGTGAAAGGTTTTGCTGTGATGGGATTCCCTAACAGCAGTAGGATGATAGATGAAATGCACATCCCTATCTTGGCATCACACCATCTTGCCACAGAGTACATAAACCACAAGAATACTTCTTGATGGTGTTGCAGGAATTGGTGTATCACAAGGGTCGTTCCACTGACATCAGTGTGGGATGGGCGGGAAAGGTCTTGTCTGTTCAGAAAGCTGAAGAATTGAACTTTTTTCCCAGACTGGAAAATTGCCATTGGAGACTTGGAGATGCCAACAGCGATCCTGGGAGATCCCACTTACTCATTGTTCCCTTGGCTCATGAAGCCAAGCACAGGCAACCCAGACTACAGTAAGAAGCAGTTCAGTTACAAACTGAGCAAGTGCTGAATGGTAGTAGAATGTGCATTTGGCCATTTAAAAGCCAGGTTCAGGAGCCTCCTGACTCAGTACAGACCTCAGTGAAGCAACATTCCCCTTGGGATGGCAACCTGCTGTGTGCTCCATAACTTATGTGAGAGCAAGAGGGAAAATTTCATGCCAGGCTGGAAGGCCAAGACAGATCTCCTGGCCACTAATTATGAGCAGCCAGACACCAGAGCAATAAGGAGAGCACAGCAAGGGGAACTGCTAATTGGGTAGGCCTTGAAAAATTGCTTTGTGAATAACCAGACCAGTCATGTCTGTTGCTCTTAAGGAGGTGCTGCCTGCATAATGAGTGCTGACCTATAAATCCTGTAAACTCACCCTGCCCCCATGTAAAACAAGCAATAAGGACACTGGTTTTGTGAGCTAGTTTTTATTCAGAGAACAGTAAAGGAATTCATGACAGGGACTTCATGGGTGGGTAAGCAAGGCCAAGAATCGTTTTGCCATCACAGGTGGGAAAATGTCAGTTTTCTGCTCTGACAAGTGTCCCTGGGAATGGAATGTAAAGATGCCCTTGACCTCCCCACACTCTGCATTCTGTGGTGCTGATGTGGGAAGGTACAGAACATGATGAAAGCATATGATTCATCATTATCTGCTGTGGGGCTCTGCGCTCCTATACCAGGTACATCAGGAGCTCTGTTTGCTGCACCATCAATTTCAACATCTCTTCTGGGTCTGGACTTCACACTGAGTGCTCTCCTCTCCTCACAACCTGCTCACCTATTCTTCTGATCCACTCGCCTTTCTCCTGATCCACCCACCTCTCCTCCAACATGGTTCTGCTTCATGCACGTAACTGTGCCCTGTCTATGCAGATGCCTTCCATGTGCTTTAGGAACATATCTGTCTGTGTTTGTTTTCTCCTCTGTCTCTATGCCAGTCTAACAGCTGGGGGTGGGAGAGAGAAGTGGTGATCAACAAGCCCACTGCTGAGCATGCTGCAACAAAATGTAAACGAAGGGCATACATTAGGGAGATATAGTTACTTAGGTAAGTTTTACAAGGCGGAGGCTGTCTGAGGAAATCTCTTTGGAGGTATAAACGGACAGAGACCAAAAACTACAAGAACTTTACCAAATATTCATAAACCTGAATTACCCACCAGGAGAAGTAAAAAAACAAATCGACAGGGCCAGATGAATACCCAGAGACCAGCTACTCCAAGATCGGCCCAAAAAAGCCAAGAACAGAACACCATTGGTCATCACCTACAGCCCCCAACTCAGACCACTGCAACGAATTATTAAAGACCTACAACCTATCCTTAATCAGGATGCTACACTCCAGAAGGCCCTGGGTGACATGCCTGTTCTCTCCTACAGACAGCCTCCCAACCTCATGAGGATCCTCACTAACAGCCACAGTCTATACCCCAGGAATACCAGTCCTGGAACCTTTCCCTGCAACAAAGCCCGCTGCCAGCTTTGTCCACATATCTTCTTTGGAAATACCATCACTGGACCTAACCAGGTTACTCACAGAATCACGGGCACTTTCTCATGCTCCTCTACTAACATCATATATGCCATCACGTGCCAACAATGCCCAGGTGCTCTGTATACTGGACAGACTTCTAACTCCCTTAGACAAAGGGTCAATGGGCACAAAACAGACATCAAAACACTCCAGATCCACAAACCAGTTAGTCAACATTCTAATAGAATGGGGCATTCTGTCAATGACCTAAAGGTATGTGTATCACAGAAAAGGAATTATCGCTCCGTTTTGGAAAGAGAAACATCTGAGCTGGCTTTTATATTCAAATTCGGCACATTAACACATGGTTTAAATCGTGATGGGAACTTTCTGAGTCACTATAGGGGCTTGTCTGCATACTTGGCTCAATCTAATTCTTGACCTTCCCCCACACCCCTCCACTCTCTGATTTGCTCACCTTGATTATCTTTTTCTGATTTGTCCTCCTTGCTTACTGTTTTTGGTTCTCTGTGCCTTAAATATTGAGTCTGTTCTGTTCTGGCTATGGTCTGAAAAAGTGGGTCTGTCCCACGAAAGCTCACCTAATAAACCATTTTGCTAGTCTCTAAAGTGCTACTTGACTGCTTTTTGTTTTGATAGTGTATAGACTAGCACAGCTTCCTCTTTGTTACTATGGGGACAGAAGTTAGGTTCCCCCGTTGGATCCCATGCAGCTGCTCAGAGAAGCAGCTTGTTTGCAGTAATGACCCAGAACATCCGTTTTCTTCCTTTGTGTTCTTGTATGCCTGCCTGAACTCTTTTATTTTCATGTAACACTGCTGCACATCCCCGGTGTATCCTTTTTCCCCCATGCCCTGTGAGATCTGTTTCTTTGGTGCTTCATAGTTCTACCAGGACAGTTTCATCCTCCCTGGCCCCCATCAAGAGCAATGAAGTCTTGGATCTCGTGCATGCTCCATGCTAGAGCTCATCTGCAATGCTGGGAATCCACGGTCAGTTGTGCTCCTGAGGTATGCTGCCTGCTCTACGCGCCACACTGGTCAAACAAAATGAAATTCAAACTTTCCTGGGCCATTCCCTGCACACCTAGAGAACAGCAGAGTGAAAGTGGTGGCCAGAGTGGTCACACTGGGGCACCATGGGAAACCTCCGGGAGGCAAAGAACATCAAATTTCACAACAGGCTTGTAAACAGGGCATTTGCTAACAGGAGGGAGTTTTGAGAGGGGAATTTAGAGGGCACTAGTTACTTCTGATAACCTTTAGACATAAAATTTTATAAAACTATATCCAAAACATTTAAATAAAAGCCCCATATATAATCAAATTTATTCTTTGGAGAAAATGCAGGCAGAAGCCCAGCAGCGCAGTGGGAGCTATCCTGTTTATTGCATCGAGTGTAACCCTGTGGGCAGGTGGCATATGTGTGCCCCCAGTGCAAGGAACTTCTGACCCTCAGAGACCGAGTTTGGGCTTTGGAGGCCAGGCTGGCTGAACTGGAGGAGCTAAGGGAGGCAGAGAGATTTGTTCATGAGGCACTCCAGGACACTGTAGTACTGTCCCACCTTCTGTCTGACAGCCTCAGCACTGTTAAGGAGGATGAAAGGCTCATGGGAAGAGAGTTGTCAATGGAAGCAGAGGGAAATCATCCCATATTTGGGAGCTTCCTTCCAAAGGATGTTATGGTATCCTCTCACAATGGGGACACCTCTCTGGGGGAGGGAACACTGGGTGTTAGGAAGAAGCAGGTGTTCATAGTGGCTGATTCAATCATTACAAAGATAGATAGTTGGGTTTGTGATGACCAGGAGAACCATATGGTGACTTGCCCTGTCCAAAGAGTGGGAGACAGCTGTAGCCACCTTCAGGAAAGAGATCTTGGGGTTATTGTGGATAGTTCTCTGAAAACATCCACAAAGTGTGCAGCGGCAGTCAAAAAAGCAAATAAGATGTTAGGAATTATTTAAAAAATGGATAGAAAAATAAGACAAAGAATATTTTACTGTCCCTTTATAAAACTATGGTGTGCCCACATCTTGAATACTGCATACAGATGTGGCCTGCTCACCTCAAAAAAGATATTTTGGCATTAGAAAAGGTTCAGAAAAGGTAAACTAAAATGATTAGAGGTTTGGAATGGGTCCCATATGAGGAGAGGTAAAAGAGACTGGGACTTTGCAGTTTAGAAAAGAGGATACTGAGGCAAGATATGATAGATGTATATAAAATCTTGAGCGGTGTGGAGAGCGTGAATAAAGAAAAGTTATTTACTTGTTCCCATAATATAAGAACTAGAGGACACCAAATGAAATTAATGGGTAGCAGGTTTAAAACTACTGAAGTTCTTTTTCACACAGCACACAGTCAACCTATGGAACTCCTTGCCACAGGAGGCTGTGAAGGCTGGGACTATAAGAGAGTTCAAAGAAGAACTAGATAAATTCATGGAGGTTAGGTCCATAAAAGGCTAATAGCCAGAGGGTCAGAATGGTGTCCCTTGCCTGTTTGTCAGAAGCTGGAGATGGATGGCAGGAGACAAGTTGCTTGATCATTGTTTTTGGTCCACCCCCTTTGGGGCACCTGGCACAGGCCACTGTTGGCAGACAGGATGCTGGGCTAAATGGATCTTTGGTCTGACCCAGTAATGGCCATTCTTATGTTTTTAACATTCTGTCTGCACTACCCAGAAGTCAACCATGACGGGTTGATTTTGATGTTATGCCTCATGAGAAGCAGAGGTACAAAAGTTGACTTTAGGAGCATTTAAAGTCAGTGGAACAGACCCTGAAGTGTGGTCTGATGGCTTAGAAAATTGATCTATGTAATCTTGACCTAATCTCCTTGTGCAGACCAGGCCTAAGCCTCCAATACCTAGATTCAAAATGGCCACTCATAGGGAAGCAGCTGTTTGACTCTCCCAAATTTAAAGGACCAATTGATCTCTTTAGGTGCATGCTGGAAAAGGGGCAAAACCACAGCAGAGCAATTTAACGGTCACAAAGAAGTCTGTCCTAGTGAAAGGTTTGAATTCCCAGGTGTCTGAGGGCCTAGGGCCCAGGCTCTCAGAGATATTTAGATACTTAATTTCTGATGCCTTTATACCTTTGAGGTTCTGGATGCAGGTCCTGTGGAGAAGTCAATGTGTGGTTTAGAGATAGAATCTTGTGTCTGAAAATTAATTTTATTTTCGTTTTTGATATTATATTTAGCTGATAAAAAATCTAGTTATTTTCTGGGTGTTATCTGCTTCCTGCTACTAGCCAAATCTGTGACATGGGTAAAAAGAAACTGTCTTGCTAAATGGCTGGAAACAGCTCTCATGGATTGTAAGACAGTCTGTTAATTTTCACAACCCTAAAGCAGCCATTATTTAAAAAAAGAAAAAAAAAGGCATGTTTCCCAGGTCACAATAGAACTGAGACGGACAACAAAACCAGCAACAGTACTCCCTGGAAATAATACACTGGAAGCTAATCATAAGAAGCCAAATAGATGAAGCTGGCATGTTCTTCCTGTCTGGCTTTAGCTTTTTCATCCCCAGTTTGGTTGCCCCCATCTCCCTTCCTGCAGAGAGTAGCAAAGCCAGAAGAATGATCCTAATCCAGTCCCCTATTAGGATGGACTCTATACCCCAGCATGGTGTTTCTCCCAGAGTCCCGCTGGCAGCGGCAGCTAAAATTCAGACTGAGGCCCTAAAGATAGGCAATAATGCAATTTTTTATGGTCTCAGATTAAACTTTTCTTATCCCAGTACCTGTCTGACTAGCCCAGTGGTCAGGATGTACACACAGCAAAGGCTATTCATCCACCTCCATTCTCAGTCTGCTACCTGCATTCCTGGTTGTGTCCCCCTTGGTCCCCCGTATTAATTTCAATTGGATTTCTCAGAAGCTTAACTCAGAGCTAATTAGCACCCTATATGGCCTATCCTTTCTACAGCACCTTCACAAAAGATTTACAATGTGATTAAAGTTAGGTGCCTGAGGACAGCTGTGATCAATGCATTCCTCTGCATTCTTCGGGAATTAAGCCAGAAGGGGGAGAAAAAACACGTTGTTTTTTGTTTTTAATCCTAAAAAAAGAAGAAAAACAAGAACAAAATGAAAGCCGTTTTAACTCACTTCTAAAGTTAAATCACTTAACCCCATCCTATTGTCATGAGAAAGGAAGCAGGATTAATAGAGTTTCCCTCCATAATCCAGGTCATGAAAGATCTGTTTCTTTTTTGCTCTGTTTTTATTTAGGGTGAAATGCTCTGCTCTGCCCATAGAGAAGCCCAGCAAACTGGGTGTGGATTCTTTAAGCCTTTCCACTCAGTATGAAGAGAGGAAAATTGACAGAAGGGACTGCCTTCTCCTTGCTCCATAGTGCCAGTTCCTTACTGCCTTTCCACATTTCATAGAGCACTGAAGAAAACAGTTTTTTATTTGGAAAGTTTAAAAAATAAGAAAAATGCAATTTTTCTGTAGGCATTTTGAAACAGTTATTATGGGGATCTCTTGCCAGCTTATTCATCTTTTTCTTCTAGTTGTACCTTTCAGCTGAAGATTTTAGTCAATACTTTAAATCAATAATTAATTATGCTACACAGCACCCCTGTGCAACAGATAATTATTATTACAAATGGAGAAACTGAAGTACACAAGATGACAGACATTGTCACTGTCAATGACAAAAAGAGTCCCATCACTTGCAAGCCAGTTGGACTGGGATGTCAGTGAACATCTGAAAAGAAAACAGAGTGCTCAGGATTGCCATTTGTTCTCTGCCTGCTTTAGAAAACAAAACCACATGGAGGGAATTCAAGCTGCTATATAGAAGGTTTCAACCTGACAACATAGCACAATTGGCAGTTTTTCCTGAAATTTGCAATAGGAAGAATTTGTATAAGCAGGTCTGTCACCTAAGGCCTGATTCTGATCAGTGTAAATCAGTGGTAAGAAGCAGAGACCTGCAAATCCATGGGAATCTGCTTTACATCCACAGGCAGCCAGATATGTGGATATGGATGCAGCTATCTTTGCATCATTTTTGCATATGTGAATGTGGATACAAATTTTGTACCAATACAGGGTTCTAGTAAGAAGTCCATTCAAGTAAATGGTGTTCCACCTATGTGAGGATCCAGTCCCACTTTCCCTGTAGCCATCAGAAGTGGAACATGAAGTGTGACTGTGCCATCAACCTATGGGGAGATCAGCCTCAGATCCTAGTCTGGGTAAATTGGCCCTGGGAATAGCTACAATGTCCACACTAACTCATATACCTTCTCTGAGACACCTGTGACAGGCCTGGCTTTATGAAAACTACTGAAATGTGGGGTCTGGGAACATTAGGGCAACCAATATGTCGTGAGGTGCACTGCACCCACTGACGCTGGTGACAGAGACAGGAAGGCAGGCACTGTAGTGGTGTTACCTCCTGAGCATGGAGCCACAACTTGCAGATTTTTTTTAAATGTCCCCCAAGCCTGTAATGAAACAGATGATCATGGCATAAGGATCAGATACATCTTCTAACTGTTCAAACAATTCTCCTGGATTAAACTGTTCTCAAATATTATTTACCACCAGCTGCTGCTAACTTAGTAGACATCATGGCCAAATGATTACTCAATACCTGCTAATAAATGCACCCTGTGATTGCAGCTGTTATAGGCTGCCAAAAAGATAAAGTCCCTCTCCTTATCTCTCAGAGGTATGTACCAGAATCTCAGAATTTACCATGCCTCTTCTCACTGGTGGGAGAGGTTTATCCCCAGTGTACTCTTTTGTCTAGTCAGCCTGAAGAACACGCAGCCATGCCCCAGCGCTTCAGAAGGCCTTCGAGATGTTTGCCACTTTCTGACGTAAATGCATCCAGGGACTGAAAAGCACTTCTGGGTTTAGTGAGGGCTCCCTAGAGGGCAAATGCAACCACAACAAACAAGACTGGGTTCTATTGGCCCCACAGCAATCCAGTACCCATACCAAGAGCTGCACAGAGGAATCTCAAAAGGTGGTGGAGGTGCAGAGCAGAAGGGTAGGTCAATAGAAGAGAATTTTTTTTCAAGCTCAGATTTAACTAAGACTAACTTCTAAAATGAGTCATCAGATGTTCAACACAGGATCTCTGTTTCATCTGTCAGAACATTTCCAGCTCCCAGTGAACCCGTAACACCCTGCTGGGGCATTGGTTCAAAGCAGACTAACTCCACATACTGAAATACAATGTACGTTCCTATACTACCTGGTACTTTCCTAGAGTGAATCTCACATGCAGGTGTGGACTCAGGACAGCTGGTCATGTACTATGGTTAGGATGCATGACAAATACCTAGATAGATTAGTGTAAGTAGATCAAGCCCAAACTTGCCTAACTAACAAGAACATGGCTTCAGGTGATATGGCTGCACGGGATAAAGAGACCAAGTGGATTCTGAATACCAGATGTTCTGGTCATGGTGGGAAACCCAGAGAAATAATGTCTCCCTGGCTCCATATTGCCTTATCTTCCTTACCAAAGTTATATTTCCATCTTTTATTTTAGCAAATCCCAAGAACATTATTTGCATTCTGAAACACAACCCCAGGAAAGTTTTCTCACCTGCTAACAAAACCTCCTATAGGAATTGAAAAAAAGTCTGCAGAACATTATGATAGGTTTTATTTAGCTGGAACAGTACAAGGTACCGAAAACTAGAAACGTTAAACATGGTAAAAGTATGTACAGAATGAGTCACTGGGTTTATGGTGTCTTTGGCATTTGCAACCAGGGTAGTCCATTGACTGATGAAAATGGTTTGCTAAACAAATTGGGTAATATTTTTCTTTGACCTGGTTCCCTTGCCAAATACAGACTGTTAATTCGAATAATACAAAAAAGCAGTCATATAGCACTGTTAATTGGCACAGTGAATATGAAACGGGCAGAACTTTTGGTGATTGTGTCTTGTGCTGCTGTTACCCAGACTTTTATTCTGCGGCAAATGAAAATGATGCTGTTAGATGTCCATGATTTCTCATTGCTTTGGGCTCTGGAGTTTTTGTTTATTGGTTGTTTTATCTTCTCTTTCAAAATTACCAAACTAAACAAAAATCTTCAAACATCCAGGACACTGATTCTCCATATGCACCATTGGGTCTTTCAAAAACCTACCTGGCAATTTACCATTACAGAGACATTTCACAAAGAGGAGCAGGAAAGGTGAGAAAAAATGTCTAGAAGGCAGAAGAGGCTTATCCATCATCCATAAAACAATTAGAGCCACTCTGTAGCTGGCAATTAAGGAAATAAAGGGCCTATTGCAAGGTATTGCAGAATCATGTTACTTTCCCTTCCCGAAGCTATAAAAGCTCTTCCAGCAAAAAAACAGTATTATCCACGTCTTGCTCTGTCTCTGTTTTAAGAAAGGGGTTGTTTCTTGAACTAACACAGGGAACATTTCTGTTACTTGAACCTAAAGTGCTATTGTTACAAAAGATTTATGAAAAGGGTGGGAGGTCAGAAGTGCCTCACTGACTGAGCAGTCCCATGGCACTTTATAGACTAATAGATATTTTGGAGCATAAGCTTTCATGGGCAAAGACCCACTTCGTCAGACTCACGCATCTGACGAAGCAGGTCTTTGCTCACAAAAGCTTATGCTCCAAATATCTGTTCGTCTATAAGGTGCCACAGGAATTCTTGTTGTTTTGAACATACAGACCAACTTGGCTACCTCTCTGTTACTTATACCTTTCCACCCTGACTGAATAGACCTTGTGAGCTCTGGCCCTCCCTTTTAGTGGGACCCCACTCTGTAAATACCTCTCTGAACCCACCCCCTCCACTCATGCATCTGATGAAGCGGGTCTTTGCCCGTGAAAGCTTATGCTTCAAAATATGTTTGTCTGTAAGGTGCCACAGGACTTCTTGTCTCTCTGTTACTTGTCACTAACTTAGGGGCACCGTCAGTGGGTCAGATGCTCCTAAATTGCTTATATGCTTTTGAAAACCCCACTCTGAATGTTCAAAATTTGGAGCCTTAAACTTAGGCACCTCAGTATATGGGCTGCTTTTATTACGGTGCCTACAATATGGTTTACGTTCCTCAAAAGTCTGAGAAGTCTTTCCTTTGAGCAAAGGTAGTCAAAATACAGCCAACAGCGGCGAGAACCTTCATGTCCCTAGGGCAGTTTGGGGGGCCTGCTCCAGGTCCCGTGCCTTGGGGCACCCACAGTCACTGCCTCAACCATGCTGTGGACAGGTCCCAGGATGGCCCAAGGGATTACTGGGGAGGAGAGGCCTGGTGTGGGGCAGCAGCAGGGGTGCGCCACACCCCCACTTCCCCACTAACTGTGCAATCTGCTCCACTCCATCCTGCCCTGCAATCCTTGCCCAGCCTGCTGTGCTTGGCTTCACCAGGGCATCAGGAAGCAGAATGCCCTGACCCCAGGGTGCTCTGCTTTCCACCACCGTGGAGAAGCAAAGCACAAAGATCTGGGAGAGGGTGGCAGGGCAGGGCTGAATGGAGCAGGTTGCTTGGCTGCTCTCTCCCGTCACCATCGTGAGCCCAAGAGGGGGGCTGACATCTGCTGCTGCCCTGTGGCAGGTCCTTTGGTAATCTCTTGGCTTACTTTGCTTGTGGGAGGGGGCTGCAGCAAGGGGTGGGACAGAGGTAGAAAGGTGTGGGGCTTGGGGAATGGGTGGAGTGAGGCATGGTGGGGTGGAACACAGGTGGGGCAGGGGTGATTCCTGCAGCAGTGGGTTGATGTGGGGCCTGCTCTTGGGGTATGCTGGGGGAGCCCCAGGATTCACCACTGCCTGAAGGACAGCCCACAGCACTGTACAACCTTCATCTTTAATATCAAGTTTTTGCCCATTAAGATTATGCATCACATCACACAATGTTCCAAATTTACCAAACTCCTTTGAGTTGTAGTCTGCAGTCCCCACAGGTTCTCCATTTCAAAAGCTGTAGCTGCTGAAACCACCTCCACTTTGTGTGAATTAGCAGCAGACCCGAGTTGCTGGTACTGGCACTCTGCTGGGCAAAGAGATGGGACTGGGCTAAACCATTTAGATCCAGAACCAAATGGCCCCACGGTCTAGGAGTACGTGCATCAGGGACCTGATTCAGGCCCATTTGCATGAGTTCCAGGAAGGACCCTGTAGATTCCCCTTTGACTCTCCAAACAAAGCCAATCTGAAAATGGATTATGGCTTAGGAAGGAGTCTGCCTGTTCTGAGGAGATAAAAACTGAGCTCTGCCTGTGCATTCATCCTCAACAGTCTCAGCCCTTTTTTCTAGCAGCTCAAATTCCAAGGCTAGCTCAACAGTGAGGATGATGGTTAATTTGAACAGTTTAAAATCTCCAAGCGTATTTACAATCAATAGTCTTGGTGCAGCAGTTGCCATCAGGGGTTGAGTGCCATCCCCTCTCATTTGCCTTCTATACTGAAAAACAAAACAAAGCTATGTGGCAAGTCAACATCTGTGTGTACAGTACTACCTGTGCAAGTATATCTGTGCCCTTCCAAAGCACTGGCAGATTAGGCTACTGACTCCAGCCGTGCTCTGATTATCCATATATGAAAAATGATAAGAAATATACAGAGACAAGACATCACGTTTCTTTGCTGTGGGACCTACTGTCAGCAGAATTAAAAGGAAGGAGAGCGATGGAGGAATTAGACTAAAGACTCTCTGAGCCAAATAGATCAGGAATGCCTCACTCAGGACTCCTAAACCATGCAATTGTGTCATTGATCCACAGGCTCAGGACTACCCACCCAGTTTGGACAGTCTCTCAGAGGGATCCCTTCAATGTGTGGGGATTTTGCTCTCCCCTCCGGGGGCCATGCAGCATCCTCATTGCAGGATTCTGAACGTCTGGACTTCAGAGCCCCAGCTTCATGCTGTGAGCTCTGCTCAGAGTCCAGCTGTGACTGACTCCTGGCAGAGACTTGTCCACTCTCCAGGGACTAAGCCATCGCCCCTGGCATTTGCAGTTACCGTTGAGCAGTGCTTTCAGAACAGCTGGGTTTGTGAGTCAGTTGGAGCACAGAATTGGAAGCCCTTAGGTTACAGAATGGAAGATTAAAGCATAGTCCATTCTAGTCAGCCTAGAGCAATACATCCAGCAGGATGTGGTGAGCTCCATTTTCTTTGTTTCCCTCTCTAAATTCCTTTCTATTCCATTCTCAGGTGAGAGAGCCCCAGGCCTTTTCCAGTAGCCAGCCCTTCTTCCCTCACCTCCTGTCACCTCAGCTTCCATCTCAAGCTGGAGTCTGCGAGGCAGGGAAATCTTCTCTCTCTGGGTCATTGCTTGTTAGGTATCAATGTCCCAGAGAATGCCCTGTCCATTGTCTTCATGGATTTTCCATTGAGATGGGTCAGCCTTGGTGAGTCAATCCACTTACACAGCTACATGACACATACACCTAGTCTCCTAGCCTGCCCCAAGAGCAAACTTAGTCCTTCCCCTCCCACAGGCATAGCCAAGAAATGTACAGGGGAAACTGAGGCACACATAAGCATCATTAAAAAATTACACCAAATTTCCACTTTGCCACCGCTTGTAAGCCATGGAGCTCTGCACAGTACCACACATATCACAGATCCACATGTTCAGCTAGTACCTGGTGCCATGCGTTTCCCAGCAGCCAAAGGGGCTCCAGTTCCAACATGAACACAGCTCTCCAGTCAAGATACGATTACTGGATTTTGAGTTTTCCAGTACAATTCTGTGACTTCAGGGTGAGAGCATGTGTGTGAAGACCAAAATCCCCACCAGCTTGTTCTGACTCTCAACTCATGTTTCTTTTATTATTCAGCAAAGTTCACCGAACTAGAATTCTTTCAGGTCTAGACGTTGAGGGCCGATTAAGAGCAAAAGAGGGTAAACAGTGTTTCCATAGAAACAGGAAGTGGCAGGAATCCCAAGAAAATGGCAGCCGTGTTGTGAATGGAGACAACCCCGTCCATGTGTGTTTACTCTGTGCGTGGCTATATAAATAGCTACTGCTGGTTTAAATTTTTCCTGTGAAAGGATTCCATGGGCCAAGAATAAAATAAACACAGCCATGGCTTCAGGCCTCTTGTTTTTGTTTTCTCTTTTAGACAGGGATGTGGTTCTCTTGCCTTCTGGGATTACTCCAGATTCCTACTACCCATTATTCTATTCAGCATTTACATTATTAGAAAGCACTTAAAACTGGTATAAAAGAACAGATGCGTTACTCACATAACGGTTTTAAAAAGCATCCACGTAGTAAACGCTAACCATTCAATGGCAATAATGATTCTCCACAGGTGAAAAACAACAGCAAAATTAAGGGCTAATCTTCAGAAATAACCCACATTTAAACAGATCTCCTGCAGAACTTTTTTCAGGATTGCATGGCAGGCCAGATGAGGCAATCACAATGGTCTGTCCTGCCCTTGGAATCCATGACTGTGAAACAGATGGGGCCAAACCTTAGGCCCGAGTCTCCATCTTTTAGAGTGAGTAGCTCTGACGCCTGTGAGTGGTCCCAGAGAGGCCAGTTAGATTATGTGTGCGTGGTCTCTTTCAATAGGTTTTTTTCTTGCATGTGGTAGGGGAAGACATTTGCTCTCAGCATGGTTAGAGAGCCATGTTATGACCTCAGTTGCCTTCTCTAGCTCACAGCACCCTTCCCTTTCCACCCTGGCAAAGAAGGGGCCATGGCTCGGCCACAGGCACGGTTACACATAGTATTTTTATCACATGGAGACGGCCATAGGCTCGTGTATATTTACAAGTCATACCAGGGTAACTGTTTTAGTTAGGGGTGTGATTTGCTAACAACAGAGTTATACTGGAACAAGTCTATTGACACTAGGCTTATACAGGTACAAAATTGTCTTCCAGCAACGGAGCTCATTCTCCTTTCCCTAGGCGAACGGCTATCCCAGCATAAATCACTTTCAGAGTGCTGTAACTGTGTCCAGGTGAAGGGGCTCTACTGCTTTCTCTACACGGGGATAGGTAAGACCAAACTACTCTCTAATGCAGACAAGGCCATAGCAGAGCCAGAAGTGTCCAAGGCTGAGTTCTGCAGGCACAAGTTAAAATGGGCCAAAGCTGAAATATTTGACATATTTTGGTGCATCTTTTGGGGGCATCGCCCCATCCTAAGAGATTTTTCGACTTATGCATACTGTCCTGATTCTACTTCAGAAGCAAATTACAAACTCGCATATACACAACACACACTGGGAACACTGCACCCACCACTGTAATGCTATCACCTCTTCAGGGAAACATAGCAACACCATGCACAGTTTCGGACAGAAAGAGAAGAAAACTCACATTTCCAGATGAAAATGCAGAGGGGATTTAGGAGCAGACAATGCAGTGCCTGAATTAGAATTTGGCCAGGCCATCTGGCTTAACAGCACTCCTGCTGAAAGGGTAACTGACTTGTAATGACGACAAATTGTCAGGACCCCCGTTTTACTTCTGGCCTGATAGCACCTACCATAGAACAGCAGCCCCTAAAGCCCAACTGGGCATGAGATCAGCTGTGACTCAGACATAAAAGGACACATACCAATGAGCACTGATGTGGCAATATTTCCTGCAGCATGGCCTTGAAATGTCTCTCACCATCGTGTCCTGACCCTGCTTAGCTGAGAGCTAGAATCCCAGCACAAGGCAGTCTGGCTCTGGCTGCACTCTGTGATAGAATCGCAGCTCCATTCTCAGCAGTGCAAGCAAGCGTTTTAAGAATTAACATACATATCCATGGCCTAATCATCTCCTTCTTGGGGGGTTGCAATTTCCTCCTTTCTGACTCCTACATTGTTCCTCTCCAGCCCATCCAAAATACAAATGCTTCAACTATGTTCCTCACTTGCCAATTAGTGTTTCTCTCTCCTTCCTTTGAACCCGGCCTCTGGCTACCCTGCCCCTGTAGCACAGGAACTTCTGTTCTCACCTGAGGGCAGGTCCAGCCTTACAAATGATGAGGCCCTCCACAACAAAGCCCCCCACCCCACATGTCGTTTCTGACAGGGTCCAAGTTTTTCCCTCCCACCCCGCACCTGTGGCTTCTGCTGGGGGGCCTGGAACTTCCCTCCCCACCCCTCATGCAGCTTCTGCTGTGGCCTGGGGCAAAGAGCTTTCGTCCCCACCTATGTGATTTCCCTCACCACTACCTCCCCCTCTGCATGGTGTCTACTGGGACTGGAGGCGTTCCCTGGGGCCAGAGCAGAGTTGCAGAGGCTGGACTTCGCTTTGCCCTCAGTCTGGCAGCAGGGAGCCCTTGCTAGCTGGCTGCTGCTGAAGGAGAAGAGCACATAGGGCAGGGAAGAGAGAGGAGGGAGTGGGGACAGGGAGAAGGCCTGCAGTCAACAGCAGAGAGCAGCCATGGGGAAAAGGCTGACGAGGAAAAAGCAGAGGTGGCCAGGGCTGGCCTCGGACATACAAGCACACATGGCTGTGTAGGGACACCCAAAAATCTGGTGCCTCATATATGTGGGTGCCCTATTTTGCATAAGCCTAGGGACAGCCCTGCCTGAAGGCCCTGCATGCCTCTACCATGGCATACATCTCAGATCTTTTTACAACCCTGTCGTGTACTCCATGTAAAGGAAGTGATTTAATAAAGGTAGACCCCACTTCACTCCACCAGCTTTAGCTTCAGTGTCTCATCCATTTCCTTCTCCCCCTCCCTGCTCAAACCTTCACCCATTCTGCCACCCACGCAGTCTCTCCTGTCTTCTCTGCATCTGCCTTCTGTAGACTGGGTCTGGGACTCTGCATCTTGTACACGTGTAAGTACACTATACAGATAGCCCTGCAAACAATAGCAGTAATAGTGCTGGCTAAAAAGAGCAAAATGTATCAGATGTGCACCTCTTGACCCCTGCTTTATCTGACTGAGCCAGAGCAGGGTTTAGCTGGGTGCCAGTCAGTGCTCCCTCTTGTGACAGAATCGACGTATACAGTCAAACCTCCCATCTGAGTTGTTCCAGTTTCTTGTCACTGTTAGAGGAGAGGTTTAGGCAATGGAGTATTGTGTACTGTTCAGCCATTCCATCCACCAGGCTGTGAAATTGTCTGAGGAAAACATCTTGGTAAGGCCTACATCAATGCCTGGTCAGCTGTGTAAAAGGCAGGAAAGCACCCATATGATAGGACTCGTGTCAGATGGCCTCTGACTTGCATCCTGCAAGGATCTGATAGTCAGCTCAACCGCACGCAGGCCTCTTTCCTGCACTAGTGTAAGTGGGTGTAGATTAGCAGTGGCTGGTAGCTTGGATGGCTGGCTAGCCATTTGCTGGCTGATCATTGTGTGAAAAAAACACTGCTGCTGTCAATCCCCTTCCCAGCAGGCAGATTTGAAATCACAAAACCATCAGCGCAGCAAACCCTTCAGGGTCTCTGAGTCAACAGCCAGGAACTGAATAAGCCACAGAGAATAGGCTCCTCTCTAACGCAAGAGAGTCCCGCAGGGAATTGGTAATGCAGTAATGGAGAGCTGGCCAAGAGGGGGCTGTTCTGGGGCAGAGGATTCCAATGCCCAAGGCTTTCACCAGTTCTAACATTCACTTCAGTTACAGTGTTACTTCCAAACAGCCTGGCTGCTTTGCTTGCTCCTGTAATGTTTTTGAACACTGTGGGTAGGCTCCCATTAAATTCAGGAGGAGTTTTGCCATTGATCGCACTAGGAACATAGACTTTTGGGTTTCCAATATGCAGGTTTCTAAGACAACTTCAACCCCTACTGCTACTGGCACATAATGAGACACAGTGTGATGGGTACTAGCTTCTCTGGTACAGAAGGTTAATTTCACAGCTTCCAGGGTAAGTGATTTGTGACTTCCAGCCATCTGCTCAGCATCCTGCTCCCACGGCTAGGCTAGAAACAAAGGTTAGTATTGCAATGGCCATCCCAGCACATTAGATGGGTCTGGTGTCTCTGCTGTTACGATGCAGGCTACTGGGAAGCAAGCAGGAATGCGCACATGTGACTCGCACTGTTTTTGGGTGTCGGTCACTGTCGCATCTAGCAGCATGCAGACCGCTTACAAAGAGAAGCATGAGTTTGCATTACAGCCTTAGCTAATGTGGGGGTGGTGGGGTGGGGGGTGGCTTTCTTAGGTCAGTGGCCAGTGACCTACTAAAAAAAATCAGTGAGGGTTACACAAGTGCGACACAACAAAACCAAACCAAACCCCACCTCACTGACATGGTCCCCGACTGAAAAACAGGAAAAACTATGCTCCCCCCATTCTCCTCGCACACCAGCCCCAGAGTCTGGAGGGTGGGGCTAGGAGATTTTGTGCCTCCCCTAGGTTCTGGGGTGGGGTAAAACATGAGGGGTAATTCCAGCCTATCAGATCAGTGGAGGAAAAGCCTCCAGGCAGTGCTTCTAGGGGATGAATTGAAACACCATGTGCTGATTGGCTGAGCTGTAAGCAGAGGGAGGAGCTCTCAGGGAGGCTGAGCACTTAAAGCCCGCTAGTAAGCGACCAGGGAGCTTTGTGACCGGGTGCTTGTGAACAGGAGGGAGTGCTAACAGGAGGGAGTTTTGAGAGGGGAGTTTAGAGGGGGAGCTTGGAGGGAGCCAGTGACTTCTATTGCCCTTAAACTTAAATCCTTTATAACAACCTCTATCTGAAACATTTAATTAAACCCTCATATATAATTAGAGTAGAAAATGGAGGCAGAAGCCCAGCAGCAGAGTGGGAGCTATCCTGTTTATTGTGTCGAGTGCAGTATGTATGACTACCTACCCTGTGGGCGGGTGGCATATGTGTGTGCTCGATGCAAGGAGCTCCTGGCCCTCAGAGACCGAGTGCATGCTTTGGAGGCCAGGGTGGCTGAACTGGAGGAGCTAAGGAAGGCAGAGGTGTTTGTTGATGAGACTTTCCAGGACATAGTAGGGCTGTCCCACCTCCAATCTGACAGTCCTGATGCTGTTACGGAGGAAGAAAGGCTCAGGGAAGGAGAGCAGTCAATGGGAGCACAGGGAAACCATCCCATAGTTGGGACCCTCCTTCCAGAGGGTGCTATGGTATCCTCTCGCGCCGAGGATACTTCTCCGGGGGAAGGAGCACCAGCTGTTAGGAAGAAGCAGGTTTTAGTAGTGGGGGGATTCGATCATTAGAAATATAGATAGTTGGGTTTGTGATGACCGGGAGAACCGTATGGTGACTTGCCTGCCTGGTGCGAAGGTTGCGGATCTCTTGAGGCATCTAGACAGACTTATGGGCAGTGCTGGGGAGGAGCCGGTGGTCGTGGTCCATGTCGGTACCAATGACATAGGGAAGGGTAGAAGAGATGTTCTGGAGGCCAAATTTAGGTTACTAGGAAAGAGACTGAAATCCAGAACATCTATGGTGGCATTCTCTGAAATGCTTCCAGTTCCACACACAGGGCCAGATAGACAGGCAGAACTTCAGAGTCTCAATGCGTGGATGAGACGATGGTGTAGGGAAGTTTAGATTTATTAGGAACTGGGGACACTTTTGGGGTAGGGGGAGCCTATACGGGAATGATGGGCTCCACCTAAATCAAGGTGGATCCAGACTGCTGGCATTAAACATTAAAAAGGTCGTAGAGCGGTTTTAAACTAAGGGGTGGGGGAAAGCCGATTGGTGCAGGGGAGCACCTGGATCAGACGGAGACTTCTCTTACACGAGGCTCCATAGATAAGGATTCCCTAGAAGTTAGTCAGATAGGGAACGTGGGAAATAATATATGGGCAAGATCAGATGTGAAACAATCGCATATAAAAAAATCCAAAGTGTCTGTGAAAGGCGGACATATAAACAGTGGTAGTTTTTTAAAGTGTTTTTACACAAATGCTAGGAGTCTGTCTAATAAGAAGGGTGAACTGGAGTACCTCATATCAAAGGAGGAAGTTGACATAATAGGCATCACAGAAACATGGTGGAATGAGGATAATCAGTGGGACACTATCATACCGGGATGTAAATTATATCAGAAAGACAGAACAGGTCGTGCGGGTGGCGGAGTGGTACTATATGTGAAGGATAATATAGAATCAAATGAAACAAAAATCCTAAAGGAATCAAAATGTTCTGTAGAATCATTATGGGTAACAATTCATTCCTCTAAAATGAATATGGCATTAGGAATATATTACCGACCACCTAACCAGGACAGTGATAGTGATGCTGAAATGTTAAGGGAGATTAGAGAGGCTATCAAAATAAAAAACACAGTAATAATAGGAGATTTCAATTATCCCCATATTGATTGGGTACATGTCACCTCAGGATGGGATTCAGAGATTAAATTTCTTGATGCCTTAAATGACTGCTTCTTGGAGCAGCTAGTACAGGAACCCACAAGGGGAGAGTCAATTCTCGATCTAGTCCTAACTGGAACGCAGGATCTGGTCCAAGAGGTAACTGTTACTGGACCGCTTGGAAATAGTGACCACAATATAATAACTTTTAATATTCCTGTGTTGGGAAGAACACCGCAATGGTCAAACACTCCGGCATTTAATTTCAAAAAGGGGAATTACACTAAAATGAGGAAGCTAGTTAAACAGAAACTAAAAGGTAGAGTAACTAAACTAAAATCCCTGGAAGCTGCATGGAAACTGTTTAAAGACACCATACTAGAGGCCCAACTTAAATGTATACCCCAAATAAAAAAACACAGTAAGAGACCTAACAAAGAACCACCATGGCTTAACAGCCATGTTAAAAAGGCAGTGAGAGAGAAAAGGGCAGCTTTTAAAAAGTGGAAGTCAAATCCTAGTGAGGAAAATAGGAAGGAACACAAACACTCCCAAATTAAGTGTCATAATGTAGTAAGAAAAGCCAAAAAAGATTTTGAGGAACAGCTAGCCAAAAATTCAAAAAATGATAGTAAAATGTTTTTTAAATACATTAGAAACAGGAAGCCTGCTAAAGAAGCAGTGGGGCCCTTGGACGATAAAGATATAAAAGGAGCTATCAAGGAAGACAGTGCCATTGTGGAGCGATTAAATGATTTCTTTGCTTCAGTCTTCACGGCTGAGGATGTTACAGAGGTTCCTAAATCTGAGCCAGCCTTTTTACGTAACAAATCTGAGGAACTCTCCCAGATTGAAGTGACATTAGAGGAGGTTTTGGAGTTAATTGATAAGCTGAATAGTAACAAGTCTCCAGGACCAGATGGTATTCACCCAAGGGTTCTGAAAGAACTCAAATGTGAAATTGCGGAGTTATTAACAGTGGTTTGTAACCTATCCTTTAAATCCGCTTCGGTACCCAATGACTGGAAGACGGCCAATATAACGCCAATATTTAAAAAAGGCTCCAGAGGAGACCCTGGCAATTATAGACCGATAAGTCTAACATCAGTACCAGGCAAATTAGTAGAAACAATAGTAAAGAATAAAATTGCAAGGCATGTAGAAGAGCACGAATTGTTGGGCAAAAGTCAGCATGGTTTCTGCAGAGGGAAGTCGTGTCTAACTAATCTATTAGAATTCTTTGAAGGGGTTAATAAACATGCGGACAAGGGGCACCCAGTGGACATAATATACCTAGATTTCCAGAAAGCCTTTGACACGGTCCCACACCAAAGGCTTTTATGTAAATTAGGCGGTCATGGGATAGGAGGAAAGATCCTTTCATGGATCGGGAATTGGTTAAAAGACAGAAAACAAAGGGTTGGAATAAATGGTAAATTTTCACAATGGAGGGGGGTAACTAGTGGTGCTCCCCAGGGGTCAGTCCTGGGACCGATCCTGTTCAACTTGTTCATCAATGATCTAGAAAATGAGGTAAGCAGTGAGGTGGCCAAGTTTGCGGATGACACCAAGTTGTTCAGGACAGTCAAAACCAAAAGGGATTGTGAAGAACTACAAAAAGATCTCAGCAAACTGAGTGATTGGGCAGCAAAATGGCAAATGAAATTTAATGTGGGTAAGTGTGAGGTAATGCACATTGGAAAAAATAACCCAAATTACACGTACAACATGATGGGGTCAAATTTAGCTACGACAGATCAGGAAAGGGATCTTGGAGTTATAGTGGATTGTTCTCTGAAGACATCCACGCAGTGTGCAGCGGCAGTTAGTAAAGCAAATAGGATGTTAGGAATTATTAAAAAAGGGATAGATAATAAGACAAAAGATATCATACTTCCCCTATATAAAACTATGGTACGCCCACATCTTGAGTACTGTGTGCAGATGTGGTCTCCTCACCTCAAAAAAGATATATTGGCATTAGAAAAGGTACAGAAAAGGGCGACTAAGATGATTAGGGATTTGGAACGGGTCCCATATGGGGAGAGGCTAGAGAGACTGGGACTTTTCATTCTGGAAAAGAGGCGATTGAGGGGTGATATGATAGAGGTATATAAAATCATGAATGGTGTGAAGAAAGTGAACACAGAAAAATTATTTACCTTTTCCCATAATACAAGAACTAGGGGACACCAAATGAAATTGATGGGTAGTAGGTTCAAAACTAATAAAAGGAAATTTTTCTTCACACAGCGCACAGTCAACCTGTGGAACTCCTTGCCGGAGGAGGCTGTGAAGGCCAGGACTCTATTAGGGTTTAAAAAAGAGCTCGATAAATTTTTGCAGGTTAGGTCCATAAATGGCTATTAGCCAGGGGTAAAGTATGGTGCCCTGGCCTTCAGTACAAGGGCAGGAGATGGATGGCAGGAGATAAATCACTTGATCATTGTCTTCTGTTCTCCTTCTCTGGGGCACCTGGCATTGGCCACTGTCGGCAGACGGGATACTGGGCTGGATGGACCTTTGGTCTGACCCAGTATAGCCACTCTTATGTTCTTATGCCTTTCCCACAGAGGGCAGGGGTGCCACGAGAACAGGCAGCACACAGAGTCGCTCCTTCCCCCCACCAGGCAGGCTTGTTTAACTCTGGCCTGCCAGGCTTGGGGCTCCACACCCCCACCCCCACCCTGCAGCAGGCCAGATGGTGGGGGTGGGAGGAGTCCCAAGCCTTGGGGGCCACATCCAGGCAAGCCACAGGCTGGACCCACACCACAGACTGTAGGTTGCAAGCCCCTGCAGTAGAAACTCATGCATTCTGCTGCAAAGGTTCCAGGTTCAATTCCACCCACTGATGTCCTGGTGGCTGGGGGCATTATACATGGAAATCTGATAGATAAAAACACAGGTTAATATTAGCTGATGCCAGTAGTAGCATGCCAGGTGGAAAAAGGAAGCTGGTTGTGCTGTCCTCAGCTTGTGGACCACTGATGTCATGTGTGATAATAAGACAGTGTGAAACAGGGTGACAATATTATATTGCAGCATCAGAAAAAGAAATGGCATTTGCAATCCAATTGACAATTCTGTAAGAATGAGAGGCTCCTAAGACCAGAGGCTGTGGAAGAGCAACTACACCGCTAGTCCAGAATATGGGAATCTCTTCTTTTCTGACCCTGACCACTACTGTATTTTCCCACGATCTCTACTCTCCTATCCGTGTCCACTGGGCCACAGGGGATGAAGGCTTTTGATAAGATTCATCAGCAAGGGTGCCAGCACATCACATGCCTGTCTGCTCAGCTGTATCACACTCCAGAGAGGTTGCCTTGAGGTGTCTTCAGCCATTCCATAATGACCAATGACCAATGTCCAGTTCCCAAACTTCTCCTTCTGATATACACAGTGAATGGACTGCTTCCTAAAATCCCCACGCACCCACCATGCTGCTTCCTCAAATCCCCATGAACCTACCATGCTGCTTCCTAAAATCCCCATGCACCCATCACGCTTCTTCCTAAAATCCCCATGCACCCATCATGCTGCTTCCTAAAATCCCCATGAACCCATCACGCTTCTTACTAAAATCCCCTTGAACCCATCATGCTTCTTACTAAAATCCCCTTGAACCCATCACACTGCTTCCTAAAATCCCCATGCACCCATTACGCTTTTTACTAAAATCCCCTTGAACCCATCACACTGCTTCTTAAAATCCCCATGCACCCATCACGCTTCTTACTAAAATCCCCATGCACCCATCACACTTCTTCCTAAAATCCCCATGCACCCATCACACTGCTTCCTAAAATCCCCTTGAACCCATCACACTTCTTCCTAAAATCCCCATGCACCCATCACACTGCTTCCTAAAATCCTTGAACCCATCACACTTCTTACTAAAATCCCCATGCACCCATCACACTGCTTCCTAAAATCCCCTTGAACCCAACACGCTGCTTCCAAAATCCCCATGCACCCATCACACTGCTTCCTAAAATCCCCATGAACCCACCATGCTGCTTCCTAAAATCCCCCGAACCCATCACGTTTCTTACTAAAATCCCCTTGAACCCATCACGCTGCTTCCTAAAATTTCCATGCACCCATCACACTTCTTACTAAAATCCCCATGCACCCATCACATTGCTTCCTAAAATCCCCATGAACCCACCACGCTGTTTCATAAAACCCCCATGGACCCATCACGCTGCTTCCTAAAACCTCCGTGCAACCATCCCACTGCTCCCTAAACACTCATGAAACCATCACACTGCTTCCTAAAACCCCTGTGCACCCATCAGTCTGCTCTCGAATGCACACACACTAAATCAGTGTTTCTGAGCTCATTTACTCATCCATGCCCTCCTCACACTATGTGGCCCTGAATCAGGTCTGTGCTTCATGGCTTGGCCTCAGCTGAGGGATGAATGGGAGCAGGCCCCATTGTCCAGTATCAAAGCTCTGAGAGGCAAAGATTTCAATAAGGGAGCAGAGAATCACTTTTTTGTCTGGTTTATAGCACCAGTAAATGCATCCTGGATTAATTTTCCCTCACCCCCTCCGTTCCCCACCCGAATATTACAGGGTCTCAGCTGTTGCCTAAAGCCCTTACTTCACCTAAGTGGGCATTATTATTTGCATGATAATGCCCTCTTTGGGGGAATTACTGCTTAATTAAAGAACAGCAGTCACTTTAATTAGCATGTCTCCATGCTCCCTAGTACTTTGCATGGATTCAAATGAGGTGCTTATTAGGCACTGGCATTAATACAAGCTACGCCCTTTAGCTGGGCTCTATCTAACTTAACTTAAAGAAGACAAACTGCTTCATGGACCAGAGGGAATGACAGACGGCTTGTCTCTGTGTCTCAGAAAAGGCAATTGCCATGGGAGATAGTTCACTGACAAAGGGGCACTCCCTTGCTACTGAAGAGAAGGGAGCTTTGAAGGAGCCTGCTCATGCTAAAGTGCAGCAGCCAAATTTGGGGTAGAACATGATGGGTGTCCTCAGCCTATACCAAGATGAAGCAAACTGGGAACAAAGATGAGGCAAACACTTCTCTCATCTATGGCAGTGTGACCCTGTTGTGGCCAGTGGCTTTCAGTGATGCCCGAAGTGCCTCCTGCAGCTTTGATTAGAATCTGATTTCCAAGTCAAGACACAGCTTTCCTGTCAGAGCTAGAATCAAAGAGCAACACTTGAGTGACAAGGAGCAGATAAGGATGTGACAGATGAGTCCATTCCCCATTTTTTGCAAACACATGGAAGAGACCTGTTAACATTTGAACAATAGACACAGAGCCTGTCCTGTGTTTCAGTGAACACCTTTCCTCCTGTTTGCCCAAATCTTCAGGTGCTTTGCTCCTCCATCACCTTCAAAGAGCAAAAAGCCTGCAGTGTGCTAGGCTAGTCACCTAAGAGCCCTTCCAGGGGTCCTGAGTTTTACAGGTCCCACCTTGCACTCTTGACTGGAGGCCCACTGAAAAACAACAAGAAGGGAGCCAGGAATAGTCTCAGAAAGGTAGCTGTGTTTCACGAAACAAAACAAACAAACTAACAGAGAGAGAGAGCGGTACTAGACTATGTACTATCAAAACAAAAAAAGCAGCCCAGTAGCACTTTAAAGACTAACAAAATAATTTATTAGGTGATGAGCTTTTGTAGGCCAGACCCACCTGAAGAAGTGGGTATGTCCCACAAAAGCTCATCACCTAATAAAAACCAGTCCGGTAGCACCTTAGAGACTAACAACATTATTTACTAGGTGATTTCAAAATATTCTACACTGTTTACAAAGCAGGGACCTTTCCCCAACCCCTGAAATGCAGCCGTCCCTGAGGTGGAACGTGGCCTGCATTAGCTGACGGTACTAAGAGGAGAATAACATGTTCTGGCATGGCTATGATCTGCCACTGATACGACAAAGGCTTGATTCTCCTCTCACCTACACCACTGTTACCCTGGTATAACTGTATAGGCCTGAATAGAAACCCTGCTGATTTACGCCACTTTAAGCAAGACCAGGACCTTTGTTTGCACTCTTGTAGCTCTCCTGATTTTGCAATTTATTTTTAGCCTGGGGGCTATTTTTGGTCAGTTCTGAAAAATGGAACCTCATGTAAATTCTGCCAGTTAGTTAATTAAAGATGCTGTAAACCATTCAGGGAGGGCAAGGGGAGGAGGGAAGAAAATGAGACTTTACCATATTTGTTTAAATAATGTTCACCCTGAGGAATGTCTCTCACCCTCTCCAACAAACCAAGGCAGTTGTAACAAATCAGAAGTAAATCTAATTACTGGAAGGAGCAGGACCATGAAAGTGGATGAAGTCATAGGGTTTCAAAGGCACAAAATGACACCCAAACAACAGGGCTGCTACTAATCCTTTTTATAAAGATGCAAATGGCTGAATTGGGCTCCCGAGTAAGACTGGTCGCTTTGTTTGGTGGTGATTTAATAAACAGCCTTATTGAGACAGGAAGACTATGACCCACAAACCCCCACATTTCGTTGCCAAGTTGCTGGTAGCTTTGGGCAACCAGCTCCCGCCAGGTTGAGTCTCACTTGTTAAGATGCTGGTGCAACCTGGAAAAGGGATGGGACTTTTTACTGCCTATATCAAGAGGTTTGAGCCTATAGCAAAACCATGCTGCACAATGACATGGGGCACTCTGTTCTAGGCACACAGTTGGGAATAATGGACACAAGTCCCCAGGCTTGGAAGCCTAAAAACCTTGGTGTAAGAAGTCGCAACTCTGTGAGCCCAAATTCTGCACTAAGTTGCACCCAGTGCAGGTGTATTGAAGTTACCGGAGTTCCACAGTGAGGAGTTGATTTCAGCAGAGCTGGGTCCACTTGCAGAAGACTGAAACTGATGCTGAAAGTGCAAAGCTCCACTCTTCCAGTAACTTTGATGAGAGAGGCATCCACCTAATGAGCAGGGTGCTCTCCTGTGAACTTTGTAAACTACTGCATGCCTGGCCGCTGCTCTGGGTTGTAACTGGGTGGTATTTGGTGAATACACACCTCACCTCATCAAAGGAAAGGGGCAGATCCTGCCCTCTGGTAGAACAATGCAAACTCAGAGTAATCCTTTGAAGTCATGGGATTTACTTGGATTCCTACTGGAGTAGCAGATAGTAGTCTGTCATCCCATTTTCAGCAGCAGAGCTTGCAACAGATGTCACTGGGCCCTAAGCAGTGGGGCAGGGAAGAGGCTCAGCTCCAGGTCCCCTGGACGGGGAAGGTCTTGGGTGGAAAAGGCAGGACTAGGGGCTAGGGGCAGCTAGACCTCAGCCCCTCCCAGAGAGTGCCCCATAGGGCTCCTATGGCAATTTAAAGGGTCCAGGGCTCTAGCTGCTGCTGTTTAGCCATTATTAGCAAAAGGCAGCAGCCACAGGTTGAAGTCAGACAAATTCAGGCCAGAAATAAGGCATGATTGTTTAACAGTGAAGGTAAATAACTACTGGCACAACTTCTTAGGGAGGGAGTAGATTCAGTGTCACCTGTAGTCTTTAATCAGGACTGGATGACTGTTTCTGAGATAGGCGCTATCTCAACCCCAAGCTATGAGGTGGTGCTCTCCAGGGCCAGAGCAGATAAATCTCTGCTTGGGCAGACGAGAGTGGCCAGGTGCCCTTCTCTCTTTGACCCCCCTTCTGACTGATTAGAGGTAGCACTATCAAATAGCTCTCTGTGATCTTCTCACCCTCAGTCCTGCACTGTGCACACAAGATCATCCCCTCTCCTCCACTGTCCATACACTGCACACAAGACCTTGCTTTCTAGGAGGCTTCTGAATGACCTCACTAGTAATTGCATTGGCCTTAGTGCACCCGCCTCAGACCAAGGAAAGTCTGACTGACCCATGCTGCAATTCAGAGCAATGGTCCTTAGCCATTTAGGTATTTCCCACTGATGCTCACCAAACAGCTGCCTTCTGCAGCTGCTGGTGCGCCTACCCAGACCTCTATAATCCTCCACACTACTGCCCTATTCACCAGCTGGCGTTGTCTGTGGAAGCTGCTGCTAACTGGTGGAGGTAAAGCACCGAGATCCTCCTTTCAAAGCCTGCCACTGTGCAGGGGAGCACAGCTTTAGGGTGACAAGAACAGAGCACTTGAGGAGTTCAAAAAGCCCCTGGTGCCAAGCCAGCTACCACCGGCCTGAGCTGCCACTTCCCTCCCAGGGCAACAGAACATGCATTTCTCCCTGCGGGCTGGCATCTGACACCCACATTGTTGCTGGTATCACCTTTCTGATAAAACATGAGCACTTTGCCTTTGGGTTGGCAGTGTGAGAGCCAAGGACAATTGAAGAAAGAGGGATGTTTAAAGGGGCTTTCTGAAGTTTCTCTGTAAGCTGCTCCAAGCTCAGTCCACCAAGTTCTCCCAGGCAGGCACCTTTCTCTTCACCTCTTAACTATGTTTGGTTGGGTGATGTGGGGCACAGCTATGGGCCCAGTCCAGCAGGCATGGGATGGTGCTCGGGTGTGATGTGGGGAGATGGAGATTTTCACCTTGACTCCAGACCAACCCCACAGCAAAGAGGTGCTCTGATTGGTCTTTTGCCTTGAGTTCACCCAGCCATCACAATTCACTTGTTACTTACTTTTCTTGGTGGGTACCTGTATCTAGCTGCACGAAGCCTCAGGAAGGCAGCTGGTTCTCACTGGACAGCGAGAGTGAATGTGCTGCATGTCTGTGGCTCTCATTCTCAGGCATGGCACAGCCCCGTGAGCGGAGCAGCTAGATCCAGTGACTATAGGGGCTTGTCTGCATACTTGGCTCAGTCTAATTCTTGACCTTCCCCCACACCCCTCCACTCTCTGATTTGCTCACCTTGATTATCTTTTTCTGATTTGTCCTCCTTGCTTACTGTTTTTGGTTCTCTGTGCCTTAAATATTGAGTCTGTTCTGGTCTGGCTATGGTCTGAAGAAGTGGGTCTGTCCCACGAAAGCTCACCTAATAAACCATTTTGCTAGTCTTTAAAGTGCTACTTGACTGCTTTTTGTTTTGATAGTGTATAGGCTAGCACGGCTTCCTCTCTGTTACTATTCAGGGATGAGGACTGTGGATCAGGGAGGAGAATTTTGTCCCAAGTGGAAGTGAAGGGTCAACAAGTTAACAGGACATTAAGTTCTAGGGAGAGAACACCTGGAATGTGTCACTTGGTTTAGAAACCACCCAAGCCCCTGACTGTCTAGAAGGGAATGAGGCGGAGTGAACCTGCACAGTAATCACCATTCCCCTCAGATGCCATTTTTGGCCAGGAACCCAGAGGGTGGAGAGAGAAGCTCATGGCTAGCTGGCAGCTGCTATTCTCTCTGTACTTTGCTACCATCTGGACATTGAGTAATTCTGTTTCTCTCATCCTTGGAGCACCTTGCCCCTTCAGTTCTCAAGCAGAACGCTCCCAGCTGAGACTCAAAAGCACAGCCAGGTGCACACCAGAAAGTAAATGTTGTTTTCTGGGGGAAGGCACGGAGAAAGGCCCACAGGCTAACAAGATCCACTCAGCAGCCATAAATCAAGCAGGAAAGGGGGATGTTGGTAGGGGGATGTTGGTAGGGGGATGCTCAATTAGCACTTTCTCCTGACGGAACACAGAGGCTTCACCCACAGTGTGACCAGTACAGGGTAGAGCCAGAAATGACAGAGTGAAAGCACAGAGCTGCTTAGCCAATCCGCTGGAGATTAATCCAACTACAGGCCAAGGGTGGAAGAAACAGCCTAGACAGTAACCAGTGATCAGAGTGGATCATCGTCCAGGAACAAACAGCACACGCGTGGTGTCTGTCACTCGCTGATCCCAAATCTATTTCACGAAATCTCATCCCACCTGCCCAGAGTGACAGCTGAGCATTTGTGCCCCAGCTTTGCTGATGGGGAAGCTGAGGCAGAAGGAGGTAATGTGCTTTGCTGTGGAGGACCCAAGTCAACAGCAGAACCTGGAACAGAACCAAGTATGATGATCTCCACACTGAGATTTGTGAGTAAAAATTTCAAATGGATTTAAACAAATTAGGACACTCCAGTGCAACCGGAGCAGTCCCTGTCCATGGTGGCCTGGGGAGCACCACCGGCGGGGAGGCACTCCAGCCCAGCTGCCTCCCCCCTTTATTTGAATAACCTGTTAGCCATCAACATCCCTAGCCCTGATTGTCTTTCTTTATGCTGGTCATAACTTTACAGACTTCAATCACATCCTCCTTAGTCATCACTTTTACACCCTGAAAATGCCCAGTCTTCTTAACCTCTCCTCATTTGGTAGCCCTCCCAGACCTTTAATCATTTTTGTTACCCTTTTCTGAATCTTTTCCAGCTGCAAATGATCTCATCTGCACACAATATTCAAGGTGTTGCTGTATCATGGATTTATACACAGGCAACAGGATATTTATCCCTTACCTACCCCTTTGTGATCAAGAACAGGAAAAGGTGACAATCGGCACCCTTGCTGCACTCCTGACAGTATGGTGAAGGATTCTGTCAAGGCACAATTGTGAACGACTTGGAACGTCAAGTGTTCATACGTTGAACGAATCAGGTTAATAATTTTGGATAGGATGCTCTGGTGGTGTAGCAGTTGCCACGAAGTTTCCTGTTCTTTATCACAATCACTGGATTATGAGCAGGACAACAGATGGCCATCAACAAGGCAGTCAGCGGACACTTTTCAAACAGCTAGAGGACATTGATTGTGCTGATGATGTCACCCTCCTTTCACACCAACATGAAAACATGAAAGAAAGGGTCACAACACTAGACAAAAATGCCTCAATGACTGGACTGAGCATTAACAAGGGAAAAACCAAGACAATGAGGATCAACCAGTCCAACAACAACACCATTACCCTAGGCGGGAAGGACCTGGAAGATGTGGAGCAGTTCACCTATTTGGGGAGTATTTTGAACAGAGACAGAGGAATAGACAATGATATCAATGTCAGGAGAGGGAAAGCAATAGCTGCACTCAAGACTCTTCATCCCATATGGAGTTCACAAATAATATCTATGAACATGAAACTGTGAATCTTCAACCCAAATGTGAAGACTGTGCTCTTGTATGGATGTAAGACCTGGCATACAAAAAGTCTTCAAATCACAAGCTACAGATATTAATAAATAGATGCCTGAGGTACATCCTTCACATCCAATAGCAAGACTTTGTCACAAATGAGGAGTTTTGAAACAGAGCAAGACAAGACCCACTGGATGTTCAAATCAGGAGAAGAAAGTGGTGATGGCTAGACCACCCTCTCAGAAAACCATCCTCCAGCGTAGTCCATCAAGCTCTTACATGGAACCCGCAAGGAAAATGCATAAGAGGAAGACGTCAAACAACATGGAGAAGATCTACTGAGACTGAAAGATGACAATTACTGGTATTCCTGGGGTCAACTGGAAGTTTTGTCTTGAAACAGAGTGAAGTGGAGGAGACGTGTAAGTGACCCATGCTTCACGCGGAGTACAAGGGTAAGTCAAGTAAGTCAAGTCTACTCCTTTCCTCTTCTTTCTCTACATGCATCTGATGAACTGGGTCTTTGCCCATGGAAGCTTATTTTCCACTAAATCTGTTAGTCTGTCAGGTTCCACAGGACTTCTCATTGTCCTTTCCTAATGATTCCCAGTATTCATTTAGCTTTTTTGACCGCTGCTGCACAGTGAGTGGATGTTTTCAGAGAACTACCCACAATTACTTCAAGATGTCTTTCTTGTGTGTTAACAGCAAGACCCCACCATTTTATACATACAGTCGGGATTATGTCTTCCAACGTCCATTACTTTGCATTTATCAACATTAACTTTCGTCTGCCATTTTGTTGCCCAAGTCACCCAGTTTTGAGAGATCCTTCTGTAGCTCTTCACAGTCTGACCGGGACTTAATGATCTTAAGCAGTTTTGTATCATCTGCAAATTTGGTACCTCACTGATTATCCATTTCCCCAGACCATTTATGAGTAAGTTGAATAGGACTGGTTCCCAAACACACCCTGTGGAACACCACTAGTCAGTTCTCTCCATTCTGAAAACTGACCATTCAGACCTATCATTTGTTTCCTGTCTTTTAACCAGTTATCAAGCCATGCAAGGACCTTCCTTTGTATCCCATGACAGCTTACTTTGGTTAACAGCCTTTGGTGAGGAACCTAGTCAATGGCTTTCTGGAAATCTAAGTACACTGTATCCTCTGGAGCCAACTTGTCCTTGTGCTTGTTACTTCATCTTGTTTATCAGACAAGGAGACAGTAACAACGTGTAAAATCACCTGCACGCAAAGCACTCACTAGACACACTTCTTCCTTCCCCTTGTACATGGCCAGCACTTGGAGCACCTCAGAACAGAAACGTTGCAGATGGAGGAGCCCTAGCCCTGCCAATACCACCAGCCACCACTACCAGTCAGGTGGGCAGGTGAAACTCCCTGAGACTTTCTCCCGTCCCTTCTTCATTATCTCAAGTAAAGGGGGTTCAGCCACATGCTGCTCAATGAGTGCAGAGATCTCACAGTGCCAGTCATTCAGCTGAAATGATTTGCTCTTTCTTGCATCCCAGGATTCCGGATTGTGTCACCTCATTGCATCTAAAGTAAGTCCTCCTCCCCAGGGAGCCTCCGCCCATCAGAGGCTTAGCATACTCCTCCTTAGCTGTCATTCACTCAAGCTGGACATATAGTTCTTCCAGTACCTGTATTTCTGATTTGCAAGTTTCTGCTCTTTCAGTCTGGTGTGGTTTTAACTGAACGGCACTGCCTCCCCTTCCCCCACAATCAGCCCGTTAATCTGGTTGAGCATGTTGTATGGCAAGTCCTAGCCATTGCCTGGTTTTGGATTCAGCCAGTACCTCTACCAGTTTCATTACCATGGTAATACATGTGACACAGGATGACATACAGCATGAGGAAAAACAGAATCACCCTGCACACAATCTGTAAGGTTTTCAGGATCTCCTTCTGCCTTCGCTGCACAGCTCTGGTTCTAGAGCGGACAGTTAATGGATGGAGTGAAATGACACCAGTCAGGCTTACAACCATCGCGAACCAGTGGATTACAGAGCTGCTAGTGACAGCTAGTGATATCTCCTTGTGCACCTTTGCCCAGGCGTATCTCACCAGGTTCAATGGCCCTATTGTCCTTGGGGATCCTCCTAGGAACCTCTGCTTTCCAAGTAGGCCCTCATGTAGCAAGGGCTCTAGCACAACAGCTGTTGGCACTGTTTATAGGCAGTGTGATACACATGCAGGATTGCCCCCCTTTGGCTTGAGACATCAGCCAGTACGGAGACTTTGCCAGGCTTTGCCCATTGGAGGGAAACTGAGGGGAAGTCAGGTCTGTCTGCTGCTATCCTGTGTGCAAGGGACAGACAAAGCCCTGTTTTCCCGCATGTGGTAGAAACAAGGACCAACAGGCTACACCGATGGCCCCTGGAATCAGCGTATGGGGCATTTCTGTCTCTCTGCATGTGCAGGCTGCCATGGCAGCGCCCATGTCTCTCTTCATGTTCTGTATTGCACCAAGCACCACTGATAACACACGCTGAATAACAAGAATCTTCCCTGTGGTGTCTGCAGGCCTGATTCTGCTCTCACACTTCCCATGGTATAAACCAGGCAGAGACCCAATAACATCAATAGATTTCTGCAGCAGAAAGTGAGAGGAGAACCAAGCCCTGACAGTGACTGGGAAGGACTCCCAGGAGAGCACAGCACCAAGTCACCAGAAGTATTTGGACCTGGGAATTTGCCCATAAATGCTTCTGTCTGAAATGTGGGCCCTCACCCCTGGCTATACACAAAGTGAACTGGATTCCCTACTAGGTGCTGGTGATGCCAGCTGGTTTGTTACCTGGAGGGAAAGTAGGGTTCTTGGGGTAGCCTGACACCCTGGCCTCCCAGCTCATGGTATTCAGATTCTGCTGAGGCCAAACCTGAAATGCACACAGTATCCATGGTAGGCTGATCCCAGTGGTGGTGCCCAAGCTGTAGGGAGGAAGCTGGAGGGATGTCTTGCTTATCCTGGAATGGATTTTCCATTTCCTCTTTTGGTTTAAGGGATAAGGTCTTATGTCAAAGCTCTGGTCCCCTGAACAAAGCCAGGAATATACCTGTGTCCACACTGTTACCTTCCAGCGCTGTGTTCTTGGGGAACCAGGCTATAGCACTCTTGGAGGACCCTCCCCGTCTGGCTCCTCCACCCGAGCCTCTGCTTGAATGAAAGTGGGTGCAAAAAGCAATGAAAAGGCAAGAGCAGGGGACAACACACCTAGATCCCTCCAGATAAGAGTGACAGGATTAAGGAAACGCCCCTAGCCTCATCTGCATCAAAGATGGAAAAGAAAGACACTTCCATCAGCATACAGAATGGAGAAAGGAGACTCCAAAGCAAGTATCACACTGCACTATGGGATATGGAAAGCAGGAAAGCATTATTCAGTGGAAAACAGGCCCAGCCTTAGAGCCAGGTGAGCAAGGAAGTTGTCTTGGGCCCTGCACCTCCAGGGCACCATGTTCCACCGCCCTCTGGCTGGGCCCTGCTGTCAGCCTGCCACCTTGGGCCCCACCCACTGGTTATGCCTTGCTGGGTTGGCTCTGGTGAGAAATTTTTGCTTTTGCCACCCCTGGTCTAATCACACAACCACAAACACCCTTGCCCGAGCCCTACCCCACCACTTCTCCATGGCCCCAGGTACAGAACAGGGGGTTGGGATGCAAGAAAGAGTGTGGGGTGTGAGCTCCGGCAGAGGGCTCAGGGCTGGGGCAGGAGGTTGAGGTAGGGGAAGGGTGGGTGGTTTGATGTGCACAAAGGGTGTGGGGTATAAGCTTTGGCAGAAGGCTCAGGGTTGGGTCCAGGGATTGAGGTGGGGGAAGAGTGAGAGGAGTCTGGTGTGCGGTGTGGGCTCTGAAAGGGGGCTCAGGGCTGGGGCTGGGGTGCAGGTGGTGTTTGATGTGCAGGATGGAGTGTCTAGAGCTCAGTCTCCATTCCTTCCCCTGCACAGATCCTGCACTGGAGGAGGGGAGAACAGAGCCACAGGGGTGCCTGGACTCCCACATCTGAGCCAGAAGTGGGGTGCAGCTGTGAACAGAGGGTCCCATCTGGGCCTGTGGCCAGGTAACTGAGTTAGGGCTCCACTCAGTGTGTTCAGCTGGCAGAGACAAGCCCTCAGAGGAACATTTATCACAGAAGCAGTAGAGTTAAAGCACAAATCCTTGAGGGGGTCAAATGGCAGGTCAAACTCTGGCCCAAAGGCAGGTACGTGCAGCAAGCCATTTTCACAGCAGGACTGCTGCTTCTACATTTGCTCCGATTCCTGGTAGAAAAGTGCTTACAAGCAAAGAAATGAACATGTGCACATAGTAAATACAAGTCACGCTGCAGAGTTCTCTCTCCAACCATGGCAGCATCCAACTGTGGTCCAAGGCAGGAAGGAGGTAGGCCAGAAAGCCCTGGAGCTACACACCAGAAAGGCAAGGGTTAACTAACGGGGTTAGGAAACAGCTGGTGCCTATTAGATGTCTTGGAGTACACAAAAAGGAGGTGCAAGCCAGCAGCAGGGGCCTGGTCTTGCCGAGGCTGGGCTGGGCAAGGCCAGAGTACACACATTGCTGGGGGCCCCTGTTCCCAAACCCCGTTCGCCTTTCTCAGCCGGCGAAAGGGGTCCGATCTCTCCCCCACAGAAAAGGAATCCCAGACACTGGGTTTCAGTCAGCACTGCGCTTGACACCACTGCGCCATTTTGCAGGGCAGAGGTCTTTTCTGAACACACCCTGAGGGCTGCCTTTGTCCTGGGCCCGATAGGTGCTCCCAGATGCAGAGCAGGTGTCAGCTCCCTGCAACCTCCAGAGACCAGGGTGGGTGTCTCAACTCCACAGTGACACTGTAAAACCCATCTGGTGATACTTGGAGTAGGAGACTTACTTTTAAAGGGGTCATGTTCCTCCGTATGCTTTAGGAGGGATATTACGTGTCACTGGAGGGGGCAGCAGGGCTGGAGTGAACCAATAAGAAAGGCCCATGCAGGGTCATGACAGGTCCCTGGAGAAGGGCAGCAGAGCCAGAGTGAACTGATAGGCGTGGTCCATGCTGCTTTTAACCTGCCTGCGGCCCTTCAAATGAAGCGCACAGCCAGACTGACTCAGCTCCCCTGCCACCGCTGAGTGGCGAGGATGGACAAATGGCCTGTCCAAATGGGGCAGGAGTGCAGGGCTGCAGTCCAGTGCTGGCCCCATGCAGGACCCTTCTCTTTCCCAGCTAGGACTCCTCCAGCAGGTCTGAGGGGCCAGAGATCAGGTGCACTGTCATGCTGTTGTTCCAAGGAGGGATGTGCCCCTGAAGTCACAGCGAGGAGAATTTCTCTCCGGATGACCCTCTCGCTCAGTAATATGATCGTCCTGTCATGGTTCCAAGCACTGATTTTGGCAGAACAAAGCGGCAGTGCATCTTTCACTCCTCCAGCCAGGGAATGCAGCTGCGGGTCAGAGCGTGACCAATCGGGAATGAACATTTGGAGCGCAGCTAATGCAGTTTGTACAGGGAGCCTTTCATGCATTCATGGGAGTGAATCCCACAAAGCTGAACTGACATGGCCCTGCTCCTCCAACTTTGATATCTCACACTCTGCTCTGAGATAATCCTGAGGAACTTGACCAGCCTTGCTGAGGAACTGCAGTGTCCCTGCTTGGGGTTCCCGGCATCGAAGGCATCTCCCCAATGCTTGTGGGTGTGTGTATCCCAGACCAGCTCTCCCTCTCCGACCCCTCCCTGGGACAAACAGGGAGCCTGAGAAAGAAGCCAGCTCCGGCTCCACAAGGCAATAGAGCGAGCCAAAGTTTCTGGACACGTTTCCGCTACCTTCCTGGGGAGCGCGAGATTGATGAGAACAGGAGTCTATAATCAACTTGATCTGACCCCTGTCCTGGAGGATGTGGGCCTCTTAAAGAAACACTGTCACTCCAGAATTAATGATTTGTGTGTTGAGGGGCTGGCCTGCCATCCTCAGCAATTTAAAAGCAGGCTGCCTCACAAGGCCACTTTTTAATTAGGCAGCAGAGGGGGCGGGCTTTACACACGCACACACAAAATAATCAATTTCAGATTGCCAAGCCAGAGCAGCATGGGGTGGCCAGGGAAAAGGCGACAATAAAACCGCCCCACGCTCCAAATCATCCTGTCTCGCTCCCCTGCTTCTGGGAACGGCGAAGCCGACTCCTGGCCACGGGTCGCCCGTTGCGCCCAGACACACGCGTGCAAAGCTGCTGGCAAGACAGCCTTTGTTGGCAGCAGACAGGTTGTTCTCGCACTCGTAAGAACGTGAGCAGTAGCCTTGCAGCAGATTGCAAATGGGCAGCTTCATTTTCAAGTGTCCCCCTTCCCCACATGGCCAGCCAGCACCCTCTGGGGCTTCCATGCTGAGTGCTGTACTTCATGCCCTATATGGGGAAAGCATGACTGGGGAACCTCTCAAAATGAAAGGGTTCCCAGAGTTACTCTGGGAATGTGGCTATTGTTGCTGTCTCGCTGTCCATCACATCATGATGTTCTTAGGGGAGAGCTGTGATAGCTGAATGATCAAAATGTGTGTCCCACCCTGCTCTCAGCTGTGCACAGGGATGTGGGGCAGCAGAATTATCTGTTCAGCATCTCAGGCTTTTTGGCATACTTGCCATGCAGAAGGTTTGCTGCAGGCAGCAGCTTTTTTCTCTGGAGGTGTCACCTTCTCAAACCCTCCTTCAATATAGTAAGGCTAATATCGGAGACAGCAAGGGCCATAAAACTCTAAAGAAACATTTGCGTGTTAACCACTTCTGTGGTAGCAATAAAAACCATATCAGTCAACTCACTGGTGCCGAAGAAAACACAGCTGTTTTCGTACCACACCAACACACACCAGCCAGAAGATTTATTGGGCCCTCAAAACACTAGGGCCAAATTCATCCCTGGGGAAAACCCGTTGGTTGTGCCAGAGATGAATTCAGACCAGTGCTTTTATTTTTTTTTTACCAACCAGAGTTTTCAGACAAGTAGGAGATGAATGGGGATAACAACCCTTTGTAGTGCTTCAGGCTTTCACAAGGTTGTGGAAATGTTAACCTATTCACCCTCCCCGCCAACCTTTAGCTTGGCTCAGGGCTGTAATCTCCCCTGGTCAGAAGGCGGCACTGAGGCCTGGGCATGGCCAGGAGCTGAGGATGAACTGCAGGAGATTGAATTAGAATTTGGGATTTTCTGGGTTCCTGTCCCTTGCTCACTGCACCCTTCCCGTGAGCACACCGGAACCCTTGGGAGCCTGAGCATCCTAGTGCCACCTCTGTCTGGAGAGGCAAGGTGGTGAAAAGTGCAGTACAGTATCCTGGGCATGGCACAGGCTCTTGGCAAATGCAGGAGAAAGTGGCAGCAGACTGTAGGCAGGAGGGTTTACTCCCTGCCACTCTTTTAAAGAACCAAGCCAGAGCTCTGATTTGTACATTCTTGCCAGAAGTAGAATTGGAGCTGATGAGGTTGTTTCCATCCTCCTGTGTGAGCCATTGCTCTGGTCAACAGAATGCACCTCTGAACTTGCCTCACAGTATTCTGAAATCTACCCAGCAGTCTGAGGGGTGTGGTCTGTGTATCTGCATTCCACATCAGCTGGATGGGTCTGAGGAAGAGCTTTCAGCTGAAGCCCATTGCATTTGTGCACTGTGCTGGTGGCCTGTCTTCCGCAACTGACGGAATTGTTCTCTTCACGGCTTCCCTTTGGCAGTTATGCCGGGTTCCAGGATAACCCCATTGACGTTATGCCAGGGGTGAATCTGACCCACAGCTCTTCCTCCTCCCTGATCCTATGGCCTGACCACTGAACACCGCCCTTATTTACAATGCTGACTTCGCCAATGGTGGATTCCTCAAAGTTCTGAAACAGCGACAAAGGGTCCTGTGGCACCTTATAGACTAACAGAAAAGTTTTGAGCATGAGCTTTCATGAGCACAGACTCACTTCATCATCAGATGAGTGAGTCTGTGCTCTTGAAAGCTCATGCTCAAAACTTTTCTGTTAGTCTATAAGGTGCCACAGGACCCTTCGTTGCTGTTACAGATCCAGACTAACACAGCTACCCCTCCGATACTCAAAGTTCTGAGAAATCTGCTTCAGGGAGCATTCCTGTGCTGGCTCCAAGAGGATGGGGGTGGAAAGGACAAGACCAACCCACAAAGCAATTTCTACCTCCCCTTCCCATGCTCCCTTAACAGCTGTAGCAGAAGCTTGAGCCACGCTGAAGATGCAGAGCTGAAGACTCTGACTGCAAGGCGGGTGAAAACTGAGCAAGGTATGTGGGTTAGTGGCTTAAGCTGGAGCCTGGGTTTCTCTGCCTGTGAAAACGGGAAGTCCCGTGGCACCTTATAGACTAACAGATATTTTGGAGAATCAGCTTTCGTGGGCAAACACCCACTTTGTCAGATGCAAAGCTGGTCTTTGCCCACCAAAGCTCATGCTCCAAAAAAATGTTAGTCTATAAGGTACCACAGGACTTCTTGTTGTTGTTGCGGACACAGATTAACACGGATACCCCTCAGATATTCTATCTGTGAAAAGCAGGTAAACTCCTTTCCAACTCATTATTAACATGCTGTTGCTCATGAGGAATTTTGCATTGTCTTAGGGGCCAACACAGAAGCACTGCAAGGCCAAGGGACTCTGAATATCAAGACAGTTTTGTACAGCATTTTATGTGTCAAAATAGACGGCTGCCTAAAGGGGTGAGGTGAGCACACACAGCCTACACCCTGTCCCCCCCAAGGAGCCTGGGAACAGAAAAAAAGGCCTGGCAAGCAACCTCTCCAGAACACTTCTTCTCCCCAACCCCCAGGCAGCTGTCTGCAAATAGGATTTCATTCCACTCCTTGAAAGCTTTCAGCCAGTCATGCTGGTGTGATAACATATCAGGTGATATTTCATATATCCTGGCCCCCTCCTTAATGTAGGGCACATTTATGAAGTGCTTTTTTACAAGCTCTGGGAGCTCAGAGCACTATTGTTGGAGAAAGTTGGAAGAAAGATGCCTGAGACACATTCCTGCTGATGAAATATTCCAGATGCTATAAGCACAAAGGTTGCTCAGTAATGAGTTTCACCCTTCACCCTCCCAGCTCTGAGGCTCTGCCTCTCACAACCCTGGTGTGTGCTCTTTGGTTGCTAAATTGGGGCGGGGCGGAGCAGGGCAGGGCAGGGCAGGCTGGAGAGAGAGACAAAATCTGTAGTTGATACAGAAAGAAAGGATGCTGAATCCCAGAACGGGTTGGGCCCATTCAGGCTGTGGTGGCACACCCCTACTTCTGAACCTGTTCCTCAGAGCTCAGATCGAATCCAGATAGCTTAAGTTTGGCTGCTTATCCAGACCTGCTGGTCTCCAAACCTAGCCTTGTTTGAGTGCTTTGCAGGCCTGGAGAAAGTGGTTGCCTGTGTATTCTGCTGTTTTCATCTGGGGCTCTCAGAGCACCTTACAAATATGGTTAATGCACCCCAAAAAGCTGGTGTCTGCTACCTGGGGTTTCTATTACAAGATGTTCCAGGAAGCCAAGAGAATTAGAAACAAAGGCCTTGTGCCTTCATTTACTTCCTAGGCCAGTAACTAAAGCCTGTTTGGTACTGCACCAGAGGAGGGAAGGCACCACTCTAGCTGTAGGTCCCACCTCTCGGCTGTTCCTGGAGGGCGCTTGGGAGGAGGGGGAGACATACCTTGTTGGGTGCAGGGATAGGCATATAAAAGCAGAAGAGAGGCCAGGATTAAATCCGCCAGCCAGCCCTTTAAGCACTCCAGAGACATGATTAACCAAGCACAGAGACTCCACTGGACTTACCTACAAGGGTCAGCCCCTGCACAGCATTGGTGGCCACTGGCTACGGAGGGAAAGTGGTGTTGTTTCAGAGACCTGTTGCCAGTCCAGCTGGTTCGTTAGCACTGACTCAGCCTCACTAGCTGCCTTTGTAACAGAGAGGGAGCCATGCCAGTCTATATGCTATCAAAACAAAACAGCAATCAAGCAGCACTTTAAAGACTAACAAAATAGTTTATTAGGTGAGCTTTCGTGGGACAGACCCACTTCTTCAGACCATAGCCAGACCAGAACAGACTCAATATTTGAAGAAGTGGGTCTGTCCCACGAAAGCTCACCTAAAAAATTATTTTGTTAGTCTTTAAAGGGCTACTTGACTGCTTTTCTGTTTTGATAGCCAGCTTTGCTGAGTGATGGAAGGAGGCCCTGGGGGAGGGGCAAGGAGAAGTTAGATCAGTCCAGGCTGCCAGGATCTGACTCAATCTACCGCATAAGGCGGGCATTTCTGGAGCTATGGGGATGGCCCAAAGCTTGGTGAGCACAGCGCCCCAGACGTGCCCAGGGAGGGACTGCACTGGCAAGGCCACACTAAGTCTGGGGATGTCTGTCTCTATGCATTTCAGAGGCTGATGTTTCTGTGTAGGCCCCGAGGAGTGCTTCCAGCTCTGGGGAGAAGATGCACAGGGAGGCTTGGACTGGCCTGGACAAGACAGAATTGCTGTGGGGCTGCCCCAGCTAACTGGAGGCCAGGCCTTGGCAGGCCCCAAACGTTACACACCTCTGAGCCCACACCCACGGGGGCAGGCCGTGAAAAGCCCAGAGCTGAGCCAGACACATAGGCACCACCAGAGAGCACGGCCTCAGCGTGAGGGGACTTGGAGAGAGGCTGCTGTCAGGTAACACCCTGGGGTTTGCAGTCCAATGCCATTCTCAGTGTGGGCCAGGCAGGGCCCTGACAGCCACCTGCCTTGTGCTGCTGGTCCGTCTTCTGAGGAGAGGTGCCCACACACCTTGGTGCTTTACTTCTGGCCATCCACCTCTCCTCAACTGCCCCAAGGCCAGTGGATGACTCTGACTTGGACAGACACAGGCACTAATCGGTTCCCTGTCCCAGCCCTTCCAGCCCTAGGCCCCCTCATACCGTTCATAATCCAGCTCAGCATGGCCAGGGAGGGTGTATCGCTGCAGGCTCCTGCAAGGAGCTGTGCCACTGGAACACTGACCTTAGCCATCCACCTCTCCCACAAGATGGCTTTGTGTGCAGCTTCACCTGGAGCAGGCTGTACACATGAGGCCAAACCGAGGGGAAGTGCAGCCTCGGCTGGGAGGGGCCGCACAGGCTCCAAGCCTGGGAAAGTTCCTCTCTGGAGCGAGATGGAGGAAAACTGTGTCACTGCAGCCTTCGGTGGTATGCCAGGGATGGAGTTTATGAATCCCCATGGCCAGTGGGAGATCAGCCACACATGCCAGCGCTACAGCTCAGAAACATTCCTGCTGGGCTTGGTGTTATCCTCACCACTTCAGAACAGCCCCACAGAGCCCCTCGTCCATGGGGCTGGGCATGTCTGGCCAGGTCATATAACTGACAGAAGGCCAGTAACTGTGATGTAATGGAGCCGGGGCAAAACCCAGGCCTGACCCCGAAATGGGGGTCTATGGAGGGCTGGTATGGGGAGCCCAAAGAGGACTCACTGGCAGTCAGTTGAAACGCCCCTATGGGGTTTTGCAGAGGAATCTCATAACCCCTCACGAATCCTTGTAGACAATGAGACTAATGGCTCTGCAAGCTGCATCCCAGAGAGCTGGGGGCACAGATATTGATTGGCTCTGGAGCTTCAGCCAAGCTCCAAGAGAAGGAGTGACTCTTTAACACTATCTGGTGGCTGCCACAGGAGCAGGCTTGGGTGCAAGGCACAGGGCCCCCCACCATTGCAACTCCCATGCTCTGCCTGTGGAGTTTACCTTGCTGTGCTCACAGAGGGAAGTGCACAAGAGAGCTCCCTGCAGTTCTGGGATCAGTGTGTTCCCCACCACGTGCCCTGTTCATTTTGCACATGGGCCCCAATGAAGTGGGTCGCACTCCCCCCAGTGCCGTTGTCAGTGTGTTGGCCTGGAACCCCTGATGGCCTTCCAGCGCAAATCCAGCTGTGAGCTGGATCTATCTGGGAGCTGCTGAGAGCCAGCGGTGGTATTCTGGCAGCCCCTCTTGGAGCTGGATTGCACTCCTAAACCAGATGACAAGAGGTAAAGGATCCTGTCTGCACTGGCTTGACTCCAGAGTCAGCAACTTACACAAGGTCAGGGAACAAGCCATTTCCAGGGACTCATCTGTATCAACAAGCCAAGCTGCAACGCTGTGCCATAATAACACCACTGACCTTGACCTGAAATGCTTACTGATCGATAAGTATCAGCTGTTACCACCAGCAGCCAGGGAGCTCAATGCAGCCCCTCATCCGAGAGGCTTGGGGCGGGGGTTGGATATAGAGGCTTGTACACTGGGAAAGGCAGTGTGGAGAGCACATGTGTAGCCTATGGGTGAGCACACAACAGAAGACCCTCTGTGGGGATACCTGGGTCTGTTTTACCCTTTCCTAAAGATCTTTAACTTAAGTGGTAGCAACTCACACCTTTTGCTCTGAAAATACCCTGGTGCAGTGCCCAAAGGCAGTTGTCACAGAGGGAAAATTAAGACCCTGAAGCACTTTGACATTAGAAGGGAAAGGTAATTGGGAGAAACAACAAGAGCCAGAAAAACGGCCACTTACCCTGTGGGGCTGCAGATATTGGGATGGCCTGGTTGCCTCAAGCTAGAATCCTGTAAAGAGAAAGATAAGGGTGAGGCGTATGCCACTGAGCTGCGATCTCGTAGTCCCCTGGCCTCTGTGACTTTGGATGCATTAGGGCAGTAAGGTAAATAGGAGCTCCCAGGGTGCTGGAGGGGCCTAGTGCTTCTGTTTGTCAGTATGCACTGATCTGCCCCCCTCCAGTTTGGTATGCAAAGGCCAGCCAAGCCTAAGTAACAGAAATAGCAGAAGGTTCAGAGGTAGCTCTGCTAGTCTGCTTCAGCAAAAGCAACAAGGAATCCTGTGGCACCTGTAAGACTGACAATTTTTTACAGCATTGTTGCTCTTTAGGGTGCCACTGGACTCCTTTCTCTCCCCCGCCAGCCTGTAAGAAAGCAACTCCTTTAACATGTGGAGCTTTTGTTTGCTTGATTGAGCCAGAGTGTGGGGTGCTCTGTGTGTGCGTGTGTGTGTGCGCGCGCACACGCACGCGGTTTGGGTGGGTGGTAATGGATATCTCTGGTCCTGAAGAAATGATACAGAGAATGCTAACCTGAAGATATAAGCTTCCCATGTAGCCCCGAACATGGTTAGCTTGTGGTCCAGGTGTTTGTGCTCCAGGTTTTTTTAGGGGCTTTTCAGTGTCTCACAACCACATAAATGGCCAACGGGAAGCGAGATCTGGTCCAGATCATGGTCTGTGTATTACTCGTGCATCAGTCTGGAGGCAGTAACAGAGATCAGGGGCCAGGCAGGTGTTCTCTGTAAGCTGGGCACTTGTGTGGCCGCTCAGGAGGTATCCAAGCTGACAGAAATAAGGGGATTTTGATGTTTGCAGGGTCCTTTCAAAAAGGACCCCCATGTAGACAAGCCACTCGTGCACAAAACGCAGCTGGCAGCTTGTTAATGAGGCGTTGACTATTCATTTCAGTGCCTCGTTAGTATTCTCCGATTGGCCATTAGCATGGCCATTTCGAAGTTTTTCCAAAGTGTAGACGTAGCCACTAGTGCACGGGGCATGAGATATTCGCAACGCAATCTCTGTATAAATGTAATTGTCCACTGTGAAACTATTGGAGAGTAACTGCTCCAGGCCATAAAGTTTGCAGCATGCACTATGTGGCTAAACATTTGCGTGCACTATGTTTTTTCCCTTCTAGTAACGATGTAACTTTGGTGTTCAATTGAAGTTTTTGGCACTGAGTGTCCTCAGTTTTCCTTATGGGGTGGATGGAGGGGATTGTTAGAGAAATGTCCCATATTCTTAGTTCTACTGTCAATGAAATGGTCCTAATGGTATTGAACCTCTCTCTCAAAGGGTAGTAAAATGCCTGAGCCTGTATCAGTGCCATCTACACACTCCAACATTGCTACTGCTGACAGAGGCATTGTGGGTACTATTTTTGCCAGTGTAGACGCAGGAGAAAAGTAGTAAATCTCTCAGAGTAGGTACAATGTCATGGGACTTCACCAAGCTCTGCTACAACCAGTACCACTGAGCATGCTCAAAAGTAGCTTATAACTTTATTATTCTCCATCTTTTTAAACTATTTCTAAATGGACTATACAGTGACTGCAAAACACAGGTAAGAATCAATCTTGTCAGTTTCTGAGCTAACTGTTTGGTGGGTTTTTTTAAAGGTAGGAAAATCCTTTTTTAACTTAGGAAATAGCTGAACAGTTTTAATTAAATCTTCCAAAACCATTAGTTTTCACCAAAAGATGTAATACGGAAAATAGCAGGCCTAAAGGAGAATGTTTCAGAAAGTTATGAACAAGTGATAACAGAAGGTTAGACCTGACAATGTTGGTAGAGGTGACCCAGATCTTTTTTGTACTGAAAACTGGCTTTTTGACCCAGTAAGTATTTTCATGGACACTGTTCATGTAATACGCAGCTCACCTTGGATTATGTCTGGAGCAGAGGTAAAACACTTCCCCTTTTCTCTAGGTGTGGCCCTAGCACTTGTCTGCCTGTACACAGATCACAAACAGATGTATATACACATATACAGATGGAAGTAGCGCTGGGGTAGTGTATGCACGGAATGGAGTACTCTAGTACAGAAAACTCTGATTTTTTTCCAGCATAAAAATGGAAAGAAAAGCTGCTCCACAAGGGCTGGCGGGTGTAGTGGGTTGGCTAGGAGCGAAGGAGCCTTTCGCCAGAAGGTTCAATTTTCAACACCGGGACAACCACCATTTTCATTGCTGTCATGTAGTGGATTGACAAAAATTAGAGCCTCTCTCTCCAGTTCGGGATGCACATACATTCACATCCCCTTTGGCACAAGCTAGCATAATTGATAATAGCACCAGACTGAATGGGCCATTGGGCCCAGTTAAGTGGAATTCAGCTTTTCTTTCCTATTGTAATGAAACTGTGCTTGTTGGAGCTGAATCCCTGAAAATATTGGGATTGTCGTCTTAGAAAGGAGAGCACAAGGAAGAGATGTGATAAAAGATTGTAGAATCCTGAAAGGTTTGAGTCAGATAAAACAGGAGCTTCTCTTCCCCCTGCCTTATAATGCAAGAACAAGAGGATACCCAAAGAAATGAAAAGGTGGGAAACTGAAAATGGGTAAAAGAAAAGATATTCACTCACAATGTGATTGAACTGTGGAACTCACAGATACAGGAAATCACCAATGCCAATAATGTAACAAGATCAAAAAAGAGATTGGCCATTAGTGGGTCTTACATGAAAGCTCATGATCTAATAAATTTATTATGCTCTAAGGTGCTACAGGACTGCTTGTTTTTGTGAAGAATATCCAGAGTCACAGTTAATGAGAACAAAAATTCTGGAAGGGATATTCAACATTGTGCTTAAGACAACTGGCAACTATTAGGGATCAGGATGAGACTATGTGGGAGCAAGATTATTCCACCTCTGCCACTGCACAGTTCTTACCCTGTCCACTGCTGTGTCATGACAGGATACTGAATGAGAGGGACCTGGGGTCTGATCCAGGCTGGTGATTCCTGTACTCCTATACAACAGTCAAGATTTGCCTGCCCTTTAAGAAAGTGCCCAGCTCAGTCTCATGTTTTAATCAAATGCTGTTCTCTAAATCTAGCAGTACCACATGCACTGCTTTCTCCATCTAACTCCAGAGAACAGAGTTTGAAATCACAAAATAAGGCTCTGATGTGAAATGCTCAAAGATGAGATTATTCTGCAGAGCTCAGCTCACATCTTGGAAGTTTCTGAAATGCACATAAAGTAACAGGAGAGCATAGCATGGGTGGAGTCTCCAAAGGGAACATTTGGAGAGTGCCATTTGATCTTTTCAGACCCGGTGGTTTGCCGTTTGCCCTGAATAAAGCCTTTCTGGTAATCATCCCGAGAGAGAGGATGCTCCATCCAACTCTCATTTCCTTTTGATTTGAACTGAATGCTTTCCTACTTTCCTACATAACCTCATGCATTCCCAGAAGTGATCTCAACCGATATCTCTCCTGTAGGAGGCTTTCCACTCCCTCCCTTGGATACAAATAGCAATAAACATAACTAGCTCTGAACAGGGAGGGTAAATGGGATCCAGAAACACAAAAGCAAAAAATCTCTCTGAGCTGTAAATGCTTGGGGGGCGGGGGTGCAGGAAAACCACCAGACTTGTGTTCATTATTCTTTTTACAGTGACTGTCTTTCTCCCCTGTCATATTTCTCACTTGAAATGATCCCCAAACACTTTTGCACATTGTGTTCTCTTAGGACTCAGCATCCTTCGTCTTGAAATGCAACCATCTCTGGGCTGGAACCCAGCAGCTGAAGGTGTAAAACAACTATGCACAACCTTTAAGGCAGGAAGCGCAGAACTACCTTGTCGTACGCTGGCAATGCAGAAGTAAAACAGATAGATAAAATGGCATTGCTAGAGCTGCTCATAAGTTACTCAGCTAAAAGCATGTGGTTCAGTTAAAATTTTTTATGGGAAAAAATTCAGTTCTGATTAAAGTTTTTAAAAAAAAACTCAAAATGGAGAATGTAGGAAACAAGTTGGACATTTTTCAGTGATTTTGAAGTTTTGAAATTTTTGGGAAGAAGGGACCTCCGGAAGGAGGACTTCCTTCCGGAAGATTCCCCCGGGGCCACACTTTTAAATGCTGTTTTGGAGTCCGGAAGAGCTTCTTCCAGACTCCAAATCATGTGACCTTATACTAATGAGGCACCGGGAATTTACATCCACACCTCATTAGCATATTTTGGGCCATTTTATTAGCATGCCAGAAATGGCCTCTAAGAGTGAGCAACACAAAACGGAGAAATTAAAGTAGTAAAAGTGTCCCCCCAACTCTGCCTCCCTTTTTTAGTTCCCATGCCCCCACTTGCCTTCGTGCCCTGAAGAGGGAGAAAATGGGGCAGAAGAGCAGCTGACAAATAAGTAAAACTGGGATTTCCTACCAAAAGCAAATGAAAAAATTATAAGCAAACTCATTTCAAAATGTTTCATCAGATTTTTTGAAAATTTCCAATGTATTTGGAAAAGAAATCCCTTATTGTGAGCCACAATAAAAATCATTCAAGCCAGTTCTAGTCACTATTATATACTATCAGAGGGGTAGCCGTGCTAGTCTGGATCTGTAACAGCAACGAAGGGTCCTGTGGCACCTTACAGACTAACAGAAAAGTTTTGAGCGTGAGCTTTCGTGAGCAAAGACTCGCTTCATCAGATGCTGGTCATGGAAATCTGCAGGGCCAGGTATAAATAAGCCAGAGCAAGGGTGGGGATAACAAGGTTAGCTCAGTCAGGAAGGATGAGGCTTACTACCAGTAGCTGATCTGGAGGTGTGAACACCAAGGGAGGGGAAGCTGCTTTTGTATTTAGCCAGACATTCACAGTCTTTGTTTAATCCTGAGCAGAGGGCGTCGAATTTGCAGATGAATTGTAGCTCAGCAATTTCTCTTTGGAGTCTGGTCTTGAAATTTTTTTGCTGTAAAATAGCTACTTTTAAGTCTGCTACTGTGTGGCCCGGGAGATTGAAGTGCTGTCCTATGGGTTTTTGTATATTGCCATTTCTGATATCTGATTTGTGTGCGTTTATTCTTTTACATAGAGACTGGCCAGTTTGTCTGAAGTATATAGCAGAAGGGCATTGCTGGCACATGATGGCATAAATTATATTGGTAGATGTGCAGCTGAATGAACCCACGATGGTGTGGCTGATCTGGTTAGGTCCTGTAATGGTGTTGCTGGTGTAGATATGTGGGCAGAGCTGGCAACGAGGTTTGTTGCATGGATGGGTCCCTGAGTTAGAGTGACTGTGATGCAGTGCAAAGTTGCTGGTTATACACCTGATTGCTTTCTATGACGAGGTAACTGTTGTATGGAGATGGAGAAGGTGCCGGACCAGATATACCTTGATTTTAGTAAAGCTTTTGATACCGTCTCCCACTTTATTCTTGCCAGAAATTAAAGACGTATGGATTGGAAAATGAACTGTAAGGTGGATGGAAAGCTGGCTAGATCACCTGGGTCAATAGGTAATGGTCAGCATTTTAATGCCTGGTTGGTGCTTTTGTTCAACATCTTTATTAATACTCAGAATGAGGGAATGGACTGCACTCTCAGAAAATTTACTAATATACTAAGCTGGTGGGCTGGGTATGCTGGAGGTTAAGGATGGGGTCCAAATGACTTAAGCAAATTGGAGGATTGGGTCAAAAGCAATCTGATGAGGTTCAACAACGACAAACTGCAGAGTCCTGCACTTCGAACAGAAGAATCCCAAACGCTGCTACAGGCTTGAGACCAACTGGCTAAATAGCAGTTCAGCAAAAAAGGACCCGGGGATTACAGTGGATGAGAAGCTGGATATGAGCCAACAGTTTGTCCTTGTAGCCAAGAAGGATAACAGTGTACTGGGGTGCATTAGTAGGTGCACTGCCAGCAAATATAGGGAGGTGATAATTCCCCTTTATTCAGCATTGGTGAGGCCACATCTGGAGTACCGTATCCAATTCTGAGACTCCCATTACAGAAAGGATATGGACGCACTGGAGAGAGTCCTGCAGAGTGTGATAAAATGATTCGGGGGCTGGAGCACGTGACCTATGAGGAGAAGCTGGGGGATTTGAGCTTATTTAGCCTACAGAAGAGAAGAGCAAGGGGGGAATTTGATAACAGCATTCAATTACCTGAATGGAGATTACAAAGAGGATGGTGAGAGGCTGTTCTCAGTGGTGACACATGACAGAACAAGGAGCAATGGTTTCAAGTTGCAGTGTGGGAGACAGAGGTTGGATATTTGAAAAAAATCCATTTCATTAGGAAGGTGATAGAGCACTGGAATTGGTTACCTAGGGAAGCAGTGGAATCTCCATCCCTAGAGGTTTTTAAGTCCTGGCTTGACAAAGCCCTGGCTGGGATGATTTAGTTGGGATTGGTCCTGCTTTCAGCAGGAGGTTGGACTTGATGACTTCTATGATTCTATTACATATCTTGACTTTAGCGAAGCTTTTGATACAATCTCCCACAGTATTCTTGCCAGCAAGTTAAAGAAGTATGGATTGAATGAAATAATTACAAAATGGACAGAAAGCTGGTTGGAGCCTCATGCTCAGTGGTTAGTGGTCAACAGCTCAATGTCTACTTGGCAGCTGGTATCAAGCAGAGTGGCCAGTAGTGGTTCCTGGGGCAGGTTTTTTCAACATCTTTAATGATCTGGATGATGGAATGAATTGTACTTGCACGCTCAGCAAGTTCACTGAAGGAAGAGGTAGATACAATGGAGGGTAGGACAGGGTCTGCAGTGACCTAGATAAATTGGAGGATTGAGCCAAAAGAAATCTGATGAGGTTCAACAAGGACAAGTGCAGAGTCCTGCACTTGAGATAGAAGAATCCCAAGCATTGTTACAGGCTGGGGACCAACTAGATAAGCAGCAATTCTGCAGAAAAAGAGCCGGGGATTACACTGAATAAAAAGCTGGGCATGACTCCTTGTTGTCAAGAGGGCTAATGACATACTGAGTTGCATTAGAAGGAGCATTACCAGCAGATCTAGGGAAGTGATTGTAGCCCTCTGTTCAGCACTGGTAAGGCCATGTCTGGTGTATTGTGTCCAGTTTTGGACCCCCCCCCCAACTAAAGAAAGGATGTGGACAAATTGGAGACTGTCCAGTAGAGGGCAATGAAAATAATTAGGGGCCGCGGCAGATGACTTATGAGGAGAGGCTGACTGAACTGGGTTAGTGAGTCTGCAGAAGAAAGGAGTAAGGAGGGACGTTACAGTGGAGTTCAACTACCTGAAGGGGGTTACAAAGAGGATGGAGTCAGGTTAGTGTTAGTAGTGACAGACGGCAGAACAAGGAGCAATGGTCTCAAGTTGTGGTGGGGGAGGTCTACGCTGGATATTAGAAAAAACTATGTCACCAAGAAGTGGACGAGGCCTGGAATGGGTTGGCTGGGGAAGAAGTGGAATCTCCACCCCTAGAGGTTTTTAAGTCCTGGCTTGACGAAGCCCTGGCTGGGATGATTTAGTAGGGATTGGTCCTGCTTTGAGCAGGGGGTTGGACTAGATGAGCTCCTGAGGGCTCTTCCAACCCTGATTTTCTGTGATTGTAAAGGCTTTCCAATCTCCATGCAGGCGTCAGAGGGTACATTTAAACTGATAAAAGAGCCCCACGGCAGTGAGCCCAGTTCTACAGACTCATGCTCATGTGGTACACCCTGTACTGCTGCAGCTGGGTAAATGTTCCAGTTCAGGCACTGAAGCTTACCTTCAGCTCCAGGCTTCAGTGCCTGAACTACAGTCTGGGTCAGAACTTCTACATGGCCATTTTTAGCATGGTAGCACAAGCCCAAGTCTGTAGACATGGCTTCGGAGACTCACAGCCCCAGGTTTTTTTTCCCCAGTGTAGACATAGTTGAAGGGCTGCCTACATCCACATGCTCTGACACCAGCTTCTTCTCAGGGATGATTTTAAAACTTGTTTAGTTAAACTGGTGCTAAAGGCTGTGCTCTTTTGCACAGGAGATACTCTCACAAGTTTAGTGTAAATCTGTTTTTATAGCCATTTAGATTAAATTTGTGCAAACGCCTTTGTGAACTTTTCTTTCAGAGTGGCTTATTTTGGTTTAGCTCAGTCCTGCTCCTAACCAGTGCTGGCTAAACTACAATAAGCCTCATTTGAACTGAAAGAAGCATGTCCACACTGCATCCATTTCGCTGACCCAGTGAAATGAAATTTGTGGCAGATTTTATGTGGTTGAGTTGCCAGGCATCCAGGTTTCAATCAAACACTCGCCTGAAAAGGGGGCCTCCCCAGCTCTTACAAGAGTGAGTGAGCGAGGGTTGGGGAGCACACGTGATGGAGGGTGGAGGGATGGAGCAAGCAGGGCAGGCCTCAGAGAAGAGGTGGGATGAGGGTGTTCACTTCTGTTCAGCTAGAGAGTGGGTAGTCCTAGTCACTGGAAGGTGAATAACAGCAGTGTCTACAGCTCAGAGCAAAGCCATTGCCAACCCATGTGGGTGTTTGCAACTCACACTTCTAACTCCACACACACAAGCAACTGTGACTCTTGCCCTGGTGCTGTTTTGTTTCTTACTGTGTAATGAAGTCAGAAGTTTTATTTCAATCACCAGGGGACCAGGAGGATCAGAAAGTTTTTCTTGTAAATTTTAAAATACACCAAAATCCTTTCAAACAAATTCTTGTAACACAAACACGTATATTAATAGAGCCATTGTTCTGTGTGCCAAATGCTTCACTGATCTTGAAATAACACTGGAAAGATCTAACGGGAATATTGGACAGGGGAGCAGGTTGTGAAGGAGCCTGCATTCCAAGTGCCAAACACAGAGAAAGACAACTCTGAGCTCTGGAACAAGTAACTGAGCTGCCCAAGAGGCCAGAGCCAAGACTAACCAGAGGACACCACAAAGAAGTGGGTTGTAGAAATGCTGGGTACTGGGTTTAAACCTGCAGGGCAAGAGGCTGTCCCCACTTCAGGAACCACATGACACACAGTTTATGAGGCTAGGCATGTAAGAACATGGGTGTATGGACACGCAGCATATCTTTGTCTGCATGGGCCTGATCCAAAGCCCACTGGATCCATGTGATCCAGTGTATTTGGTTTATGCTTCTTACACTATTTCTGCTGGACATTGTACCAGGCTCGTGCCGGCTGCAGAGCGAGTCATGTATTATCCCAGCAAACAAAGAGCTTTGTAACTTAGGGCTGTTTAAGGGCATCACACTACCCCTCGCACACACCCACCACAGCCAAAGAATGTTTAGTTAACTGTTCAGGGATTCATCTAATCTCCTCAAATCCCATCCACTGCCCCCATATCCCCTCTTCCCCCCACACCCTGCATTCTTCACAATACCTAACCACACTCTAAGGCATGGCAAGGCCAGATGGCTGTGTTCAGATAAAACATTCATCTCTGACACTTCACATGCACAAAGGCTGTGGATCAGGTAGGGAGAGTTCAGAGAAGAGTCTTGGGAATGATTAAAGGGTTAGAAACCTGCCTGACAGGAAGAGACTTGGGCAGCTTAATCTATTTAGCTTAACAATGAGAAGCACAAGGGGTGACATGACCACAGTCTGTCAGTACCTACATGGGGATCAGATACTTGAGCTGCTGGTCTAGCAGAAAAGGGTGAGCCCTGTGCAGTGACTGGAATTTGAAGCTAGACAAATTCAAACAGGAACTAAAGTGTAACGGGTGACAGGGAGGGGATTTAACCACTGGCACTGCATACCCCCGGTCATGGCAGAGTCTCCACTTCTGACCCTTTTTAAATCAATCTGGTATATTTGTTGAAAAGATCTGCTCTATGGATGATGCTGTGGGAGGTCAATGCCTGTGCATACCTAGTGTCACAGTAGTCTCTATGAAGCCGTGGTGTCAAACAGGAATATCCCTTCCCCCGTTATTTTCCATTTGTGTAGTGAGTGACTGTCTGAGGCTTCCTTCAGAAGCAAAAGTGTTGAGATTTTGTTCCTGTGGAATTTCCATGTGATACACATCTCTAGCTGTTGTCACCAAAGGGTCTGAGCATCTCAACCTCCTTTCCCCCATGACAGCCACTGGGGAAGGGAAGAGCTTTGTGACCACTGAGCACAGAGGAGACAAGGCACAGAGAGAACAAGTGAGTAGCCCAAGGAATCTGGGGAAAGCTAGGAAATGGAACCTCAGCGTCCCACATCCTAAGTTCACACCCTAACCACTAGGCCATCTTTTCCTACCAAAGCAAGCAGGAAGGGTTGACAGTCTCGGGAATGAGCTCATTCCTCTGATGTGTCTGGACTGGATTAGCTAAACTGAGAGCTCTGGAGAAACATGTGTCTGTCGGGTGTCTGTCCAAATGGAACTGCCAATGGCATAACCCTGCAATCAGGGGCCATGGAGCCATCAACAGCTGGGGCAGAGTTACTGTTCTTTCACCTGATTCTCTTCTGGGGAAGCCAATAGTGTTTTGTCATTCATAACCTTCCAGGAGTTTGTGGGTGATATTCCACCCAGGCAAAGACTCTTATAAAGGCTCAGGTGGGACGTATGTGACAACCAGACCTGGCATTGCCACCTGAGCACAAAGGGGAAATTCTGCTAAAGTGGGCATAACCCCTTGCTGCTCGTAACAGACCCTAGCCAGCACACCTCCCCTGGATGCTGAGCAAGCTTTGGATTGCCAATAGGAATTACACTGTTCTCTTGCATGGACAGACTCTGTTGAGCATAATCCAGCTAATGAAAGGCTCTCTCATGTATCTGTTTCATAAAATGTGCTTCCCCTTTCTAAGAACAGTCCATCTGGGGCTTTCTGAATTGTGTTGGTTCTCTGTGGGGACCTGTGCTTGCCCATATGTGCTATTCAACGAGCTATCAAGCAAGGCTCAGGTACTGCGTTAGGCTACCTGAGCCCTCTGAGCAGCATAGACTTGTACTGGCCCTTTGCACAGGCTGCAATTTTACCCAGTTGTGAGCAGTGCACCTAGTTGTGGTGCGAGACGGGGCCTTCACCATAAGCACAGCTGAACTGGGATCATGCCTGTGTGGTTTGTGCAGGGTTGATCACACTGTCACTACTTGAACCACACCTACACGATTCCGCCCGGAGACATAAGAGTTACCACGAAAAGGCAACATTTGCCAACACACAACAATCCATGCGGTGAGTTAGCTCCTGTCTGTGGAACAAGATACCTCAGACACCTTCTGTAAGTGACATGGTGTCAAGTCAATGACATTTCTCAGGATTTCATGCTGACCCTCTACAAGTGGGACTTTGGTTGACATTTACAAAATTGCCTCAGTGACTTATGTGCCTAAGTTCCATTTTCAATATGACTCAAGAGTCAAAGTTTCAGTGAAAGTTCACAGAACAGACTCCTATGGGAGTTAGGCACCTAAATACGAAAAGGAGCTTATGTGCCTAAATCATTTTTGAAAACTTGAGCTTATGCAAAGGCAAGCCCCTTTCTCATTAACAGACTGATAGGGCTGGAGAAAGGATGAGGCTTCAGAAGTCCTAGGTTTGCAGGGAGGCAGTGTCTCATGGGTGACTCCTCTCCAGCAATTTAGGACATCTTAGTTCACCGCCTGGCTCTGTGTCACAGGTCCCCATCGGTACCAGGGATAATTCTTTACTCTCAGTCAGGAGCTATCCTGTCTGCTTGGATTGTAAGGTTTGGGACATGGATGGTCTCTTATGACATAGATGTCTGACTCCTAGAAGAGTGAGACTGAGGGATCTGGGCCCTATGCGGACTTGCTAAGTAACTCAGGCATCTCTCTCTGCAAAAGGGGCGGATCATCCCTGTCATCCTGGCTGGGAGAATAATTTCCCTTTCCAAAACCAACTGAGAGCCTCAGCTGATAATAAAGGTCTGTGCTGTGCTCCAGGCTTTCATGTCTTTCTGCAGTTTGCATTCCAGGGGGTTCAGCATACTGCTCCTCTGCAAGCCAGGATGTTCATGGCACTATCTGTAGCTGCATCATCCTTGTGCTGATAGCAAGAAGAGCATTCCAGGTGGAAGGCTGTAGCAGAGAGAGTGCTCTAATGTCTCAAAACCTTGAAAATTGTGTTTGCTCCCCAAAAATCATCCATTTGGTTAAGATCAAGACACTTTAAAATGAATTTATGATGTCCCAGAGACTTGGCTGGTGAGGTAATAGCTTTATTCAGATATTACCTCTAATTTCTGATGTCTCAACTATCCTGGAACCAACTCAGCAGCGTTGCACACAGCTGTTGCAGTTTGGTGCCTGAGGAAAGGATTGCTGATGCATCGCAGGTGGCAAGGGTGACTCCCAGCTACACACAGATCCTAACCCAGGCCTGGTGCCTGGCCTTTCATGCTCCTGCCCTTGGCGACTCACCTTTGCTGCCCCTTTCCAACCCTTCAGACTAGGGACCCCGATGCATTTCCAAGTTGCTCCCTGCAAATCGTGGGGGGATGATCAGCCCCGAAGCCCTCCTGTTTCTGATAGCTATGGGGTGAATAGTTTGTGCACTTTTGGGGGCTAGCAGGACCTCTGCCCCTTGTGCAGAACACTGCATGGCAGCCTGTCGCCTGCCAGGGACTGAGGACACAATTCAGAAGCTGCCTTCTGTTCTTTCCACCTTGGGCCCAGCTGTCTCCTAGCAACCTCTTCCCTGTCCGTGGGGGTGTTCATGTTTGGATACACGGACTATAAGATGACTAGAAAGCTACCCAATGGGTAGTGGTCAATAGCTCAATATCTGAATGGTAGTCGGTTTCAAGCGGAGCGTCCCAAGGCTTGGTTCTGGGGGGTCAGTGTTGTTCAACATCTTTATTAATGACCTGGATGAGGGGATAGACTGCACTCTCAGCAAGTTTGCGGATGACATGAAGCTAGGGGGAGAGGTAGATGCGTTGGAGGGGAGCGATAGGATCCAGAGTGACCAGGACAAATTGGAGGACTGGGCCAAAAGAAATGTGATGCGATTCAACAAGGAGAAGTGTAGAGTCCTGCATTTGGGACGGAAGAATCCCAAGCATGGTTATAGGCTGGGGACCGACTGGCTAAGCAGCAGTACAGTGGAAAGGAACCTAACGATTATGGTCGATGATAGGCTGGATATGTGTAAACATTGTGCCCTTGTAGCCAAGAAGGCTAACGGCACGTTGGGGTGCATTAGGAGGAGCATTTTGAGCAGATCTAGAGGAGTTGTTGTTCCCCTCTATTCTGCACTGATGAGGCCGCATCCAGTTTTGGGCCCCCCAGTATAGAAAGGATGTGGATGTGCTGGAGCAGGTTCAGCAGAGGGCAATGAAAATGATTAAGGGGCTGGAGCACATGACCTATGAGGAGAGGCTAAGGGATTTGGGATTATTTAGTTTGCAGAAGAAAAGACTGGGGAGATGAAGAGCTCAGTGGTTTGAGCCCTGGCCTAACAAACCCAGGGATGTGAGCTCAATCCTTGAGGAGGCCATTTAGGGTCTGGGAGAAATAGATGTTCAAAAAAAAAAAAAAAAACCCAGGAACACCACTTGGTAGGGACTGGACTCAATGATCTCCCAAAGTCCCTTCCTGCTCTAGGAGATGTATATACTACAGGGGTGATTTAATAGCAGCCTTCAACCCCCTGAAGGGGAGCTCTAAAGAAGATGGAGCAGAACTGATCTCTGTGCTGACAGACAGTAGAACAAGGAGCAGTAGCCTGAAGTTACAGAAGGAGTGGATTAGGTTGAATATTAGGAAAAACTACTACCCCAGAATGGTGGTGAAGCACTGGAATGCATTGCCTTGAGAGGTGGTGGAATCTCCATCTCCAGAGGTTTTTAAGTCCTGGCTGGGATGATTTACCTGGGGTTGATCCTGCTTGAAGTAGGTAGCTGGACTCAATGACTTCCTGAGGTCTTTTCCAGCCCATGATTCTATGATTTGGCTGAGTCCTTCCTCTTTGCCAGATGTCAACAAGCATATTCCTCCTCACAGGAGGAATTTTAAAATTCTCTATGATTTTTTCTGACATTAACATACATACCAATGATGCTGCTCCAGGCCACAGGCCAATCACAGCTGAACTCAGGAAGACCCCTCACCATGGGGTATTCCATATGCTTTATGAAAATATGCATATGAATATGAATCTGACAAACCAGGAATATGCTTTATGCAAAATATCTTAAGTAAGATAACACAACAAAAGTTATAGTTTACTGAATTATGATTTTCCATTTGTAAGCCTCCCTCGAACTCTCAGGTTCTTGTGGTCGATGGTACACCCGCTTGCTAGAGGCTTGCGAAGGAAAGTCTCAGGGTTCCAAAATCAACTCCCTTTGAGACAACTGTGTTTCCGTCCCCGTCCGAGCGTGTCCGCGGGGGTATTGGACGGTCGGGGGGGACCTGCCCCTAGGTGTATGCCTGGGGTGTCTGTGCCCAGCATGGTAAGAGCGACCATGGCAGCATAGGCATGGTTCCTGGGATGGAGACCTGGACCACTCTCGGGGTGTGTACCCCCGGTGTCTGGGAGAGCGAGAGCTCCACGATGATTCAGACAATGGTGAAACTGGTTTGTGATACTACTCCAAGGGATCCAAACCCAGAAAAGGCGAAGGTGGCCCAAACCATGGTGACGCTGGTTGGAGGAACGGAGGAGGCGGCTCTGGGTAGGCTGGAGGAGACCCATGTCTTCTGGGTGGCGTGAGCAGCATAAGGGGAGGGCTTGTTGAGAGTAGCATTGCAGCCCTGTCCGGAGAAGGGCTGTGGTGCCAGGTTTTTGCTCTCGCCTTACCCCTCCCCTGCGGGGGATCTCGGCCCCACTGTCAGCGCCGCGCTCAGCACGCTCAGCTGCGGTGCCGCGCGGATAACATCCTCCGGTGCCTGCAGGCTGCGTGCCTGTTGGCCCTGCACTGCTGGCGCCGCGGGGATCGGTGCCGCTTGTGGCGGTGCCGCCAGTTCTGGAGCTTGCCTGGCCGCCGCTCTGAGAGCTGCACGTGCCAGCTGTTTAGTAATTGGAGGCTCAGCCTCTGCCGCGTGCGCTGCTGCGCTGCCGCTTGTTTGGATCTGTGGCTGGGGGCTGTGTGCTACGTCCGTCCCGCTCGCTGTGACTGCTGGCAGGAATCGGGCTGGAGAGAGCTTCCTCCGTTTCTGCACCGAGGGAGTGAGGGAAGCCGCCTTCCTTTTATGGAGCCCGGGGGTCCCTCCGATTGAGGCCTCTCCGGCACATCGGGCTGGAGGGCCTTATCAAACAACAGCATTTTCAGCCACATTTCTCTGTCTTTTCTGGCCCTGGCTGTGAGCTTTGCACAATGGGAACACTTCTGGGTAACGTGTAATTCCCCCAGGCACCTAATGCATTGACTATGCCCATCGGAGGCCGGCATAGCTTCGCGGCAGGACTCGCACTTTTTGAATCCTGAAGAGGACATCACGGTGAGTCTTTGAGTTGTTAATAGGGTACTTAGCACTAGATTTGTGCCTGTTCCCCTTTCGCGGACCGCAGCCCGCCGCGGCTGGAGGCCTACTGGCCTTCACGTCCCTGCGTCTTCTCTGCTCCTCTCTCTCTTTACTAAATCTTTTTATATATATGTATATATATATATCCTTTCTTCTTTTTCTCCTTTTTTTTTTTTTTGCAAGAAAACCAACAGTTTACACTAAAAAAACTCTAACTAAGCTGACTCTGGCTGTAGCCTGAGCGGATTCTGTCTGCAGCCGATGGTGGTTGAGAAGGAACTGGTGGGGACCGGATCACGCACGTGGCCTGGGACGCGCAAGGGAGTGGCGCGCGCCGGTGCATGTGCGGTCCGAGAGAAACTGCTGGAAAGTTTCCGATCTGTGGCGCTGGGGCGAGTCCGACACCTATGGTGGAGCACCCACGGGGACACTCGTAGAAGAATAATTGATTACTGAGGGAAAGGAAAAGAAAAACCAATAGAAAAAAGTGAAAGAAAAAAAGCTTACACATCAGCTGGATGGAGGGAAGAAAGGGGTTCATCACGGATGATACAGTTATCATTGAAGAAAATGAAGAGACGCTAGTGAGAACAGTGCAAGTGCTAAACGAGGAAGGGAAGTGGTATGAACCGATTGTGAACATAGATAAAACAAAAACAATGGTATTTGGAGACAAGGAAATAGGAAGGAAGATGAGTGTAGACGGGATCAAACCAGAGAAGCTCACACATCTGGGGAGCAAAATAACGTATGATCGAGACTGTAAGAGGGAAACAGTGCCTAGAATAGTGAAAGCAAGAGCGAGTTTGAAGGCGATGGATAAGATCCGGAAAAGCAAAGCAATTGGTTTAGGAACAAAGCTGAGTGTCTTGAAAACATAAGTATTCATCAGCACGTTGTACGAATGTGAGACATGGGTGATAATGAAAGAGTGAAAGAGAAGGATACTGACGTTCAAGAGGGGTTGTTACAGAAAAATCCTGAGAACAGGATGGAAGCAAAAGTCCCCCCATGAGGAAATATATAGGAAGATACGGCCGAAAGAAAACTTACTGCAGAAGGCTATACGACAGAAGTTACAGCTATTTAGGCTTATCTGCAAAATGAATGACAAACAAAAAATCAAGACCATGGTATTTGGCATAATGGATGGTTCAAACAGGACCAGGAAGACCCCACAGAGAATGGGTACATGATACAGTATACTGGTGTGGAGCTTTTCTACAGAATTAAGGCACTCCACGCTGGACAAAGAAAGATGGAAGGAAATAGTGAGGGAGGCATTGGACACCAACGGGTGCTGAACCCATGGTTGTTGTTGTTGATGATGATGATGATGATGATGATGAAAGCGAGTGGGGAGAAACAAAACCTCAGCAAGTGTTTATTAAGTTAAGTGGGATGCCTGCCATCACTGTGAATATCAAAGGCTGGGAAAGTGTCCTTGTAATGCTTTAGATAATTGGTGTTAAAATCTCTTTTTTTCAGAACATGCCCCATTAAGTCGTGGATAGTGTGTCCTGCCAAGTTCAAATGCTCACTTATCAAGAATTACTTACTTACCACAGAAATACTAATCCTGGAACCTTTCCTTGCAACAAACCCCATTGTCAACTCAGTCCACATATTTACACTTGAGACACCATCACTGGACCTAACCATGTCAGTCATATAATCAGTGTCTCACATTCCTGCACTTTGACTAGTGTTATACAGTAAACTCTTATTTGATTGGTATTTGAGTAACCAGCTTAACTCCTGGGCTCTCTCCATCCCTGTCCCCTGTCCCTGGCTGCAAGACACATGGTAATAAGTTGGTAGCAATAAAATCTCATTGGTTTAGTTGGAAGTGGAAATGTCCTAAAGGAACATTTAGATGGTAGCTGATAAACCTCACGTCTTGGCATCCTGTTCCCTTAAGAAATTAAAAAGACATGCTTAATCTAGCCCCACTAATCATGTAGCTAGCTAGCAATTTTAATAGACAACAGGCACTACCTCTCTCCCCTGAACCCAATACCTGCCTGCTGCTGGTGCAGACTCGGCATGGAGCTTCCTGTTCTTAAAGGGGAAACATACCTGCTCTTAAAGGGGAAGGTGGAAGCGTGCAGGGGGACCCACCCAGAGCCAGCTGCATCCCCCGCCCCCGGGGTACCATCCCCTTTTCCTGCTGTTGTGGGGCTCCATCTTGAAGGGCTTTGCAGAGCTGTGGGTTGGGAGATGGCAGCTGCAAACCTGCCTCGTCCTGCCCAGGCCCATGGCTTACAGCAGAGAACAGAGCCAGGAAGAAAACCTGGGGTTTGTGCCCTGCCCCTTGGGGGGGAGGTCATTCCACTCAGGGCTGCGTGTGAGTGAAGATGGCAGGGTCTCTGCACTCGTACCCAGCATGAGTACTGAACTCTCTATGATCCAGAATATTTGATTATCTGGCAATCTCCTGGTCCCATGGATGCTGGATATCGAAGAGTTTCCTGTATATGTCATCATGTGCCAGCAATGCCCCTCTGCCACATACAATGGACAAAGAATTAATGGAGACAAATCAGACATTAGGAATCTAAACACACATAAACCTGTAAGTGAACATTTCAACTTGGCAGGACAAACTAACGACTTACTGGTGTGTGTTTTAAAACAAAGATTTTAACACCAGATTACAACATATGAATTGGAATTCATTTTCAAGTTTGATACCTATCAACATGGACTCGACAAAGATTTCAATTATTTTCTGCAAGTGCTACAGGACTGCTTTTTTGTGTTGTGAAGATACAGACTAACATGACTACCTCTCTGACATTATTTCTTTTTTATATGCCTGGGAGGAGAGGCTATGGTGGTTCTACCAAGACATGTGGCCATGTCACCTAATGCTAGGGCCCATCTTGGATGTTGTACTTTTCCGAAAACATTTGAACTGAACACAAAGAATTTCTGCAAAACCTATGTAAGGTGTGGGGAGGCAGGGGTAGAGAGTAAAATTATCTTGGTTGTCAGCTTTTCCTTAGCTATCCCACTCAAGATGACTGCTGGAAACGTCTTAAGGCTGAACAGGAGGAATGGCTGGACACCAACTGGAAAGGCATCCAGTCTGCGCAAAGATTAGATTATTTAATTGGCACGTAGGTTGAGAACGTACTATACATAACCAGTTTGCTAGTGTATTCAGCTTAGCTGGCATGTTCTGTTCTATTTTGTTTACTAACCTATTTTGTTCTGTCTGGTATCTCTTATGACTGCTTAAATCCTGCCTTTTATACTTAATAAAATCACTTTTGTTTATCAATAAACCCAGTGTAAGTAACTGTTACCAAGGAGAGGGGGCAAGAATCCGTGCATATATCATTACCCTGAGAAAGAGGGAGAATGTGAGCTTACTTTGTATAAATCTCTATACATAGTAAAATGGATTTCTCTGGAGTTCTGGACCCACTGGTGCTGTGTCTCAGTGTTTCTGGGAACACACGAAGTGGCCCTTGCTTCCAAGACAATCACTACACTGGGAATTTAACAGGCCCCCTCCAGAAAGCAGCAGAGGTACTCCTTTGTCCAGGCTTCCCCCTAAGCCTTTGCTCCATTTTCTTGGATACCTTGGTTGCTATCATTGCTCCCCCATCTCTATCCTCATGATATCACAGTGCTGACCGTTGATTACAGGGTGCTGGCTCCTGACACCTGAGAACTGGATTAGCCTCAGTCTGAGCCACCACTATGCATCTAGATGCCACTGTGACCAGCAACAGTGAAGGGAGGTATGCCCCACACTGAGCCTACAAGGCCAGGTGGGCTCAGTCAGCCAGTCCAGCAGCAAACAAGGCAGATTTATGACGTGGAGAGCCTTGATTAGAAAGCAGCTCACCTGTAAGGGAACAGACAGAAAGACAGGAGGCTGGAAGGGCTAAGCAGGCAGCCTGCACTCCCTCTCCGTGAGGTAAGGGTAGGAAGTAGTCTGGGGAGAGCAGCAGGGCGGCCAGAGCAGGGGGATCAATGCAGACCTTGACTATTCTCTGCAGGGCCCTGGAGCCGAACTGAGAGTAGAGAATGAGTCGGGGTCATCTCCCTCACCAATCACTGCAGAATGGTGGTGTTCAGGGCAGTGCTACAAAAATCACTGGAGTCATTGCTGCAGCAACATAGGGCAGATGGTGTGAAGATTGCCTGATGCTTTTCGTGGCAAGAGATCTTGAAAAATACCCCTCTGCCCGAGAGAAGTTGCTGAGTGAACTGGCCAGCAGGCCGAGTGGTGAAGAGATAGCAGCAGAGGGGCTGCAGATGGAGAGAGAGAGAGACAGAGGGATAGAGTGCAACTGCAGGAATTGGCATCAGCCTCGCAGAGCTGGTTCTTGGGACTGCCAGGAGGAGGCGCTGTCCAGCAGGGAGCAGAGTACCCCATTGCAACACCTCAGAAATGCCTTTGATAAGGCAGCAGATGCGCACTTTGAGTGAATGGCTGGGCCCAGCCATGTTGCTGCGTGACCCCCACCGCTGCCAGCCTGTCTTCCCAGAGAAAAGCCTCTTCTCTCCATGGGGGGGCCCACAGAAGTAGCCTGGCTGTTAGTGGCTCTGACAGCCCCATTGGCTACACAGCTGGAGACCCCGCGCTGAGTCACAGACACAAGAGCGGAGCACTGCAGATATTGACAGTGGCCCTTTCAGGGCTAGATTAAGGCAGGACAATGGCACTAGGCTGGCTCATCTCTAACGGAGGGTGACAAATAGATGGCAGGCCCCTTGCCTGCGGCTTCAATGTATGCAAATCCCACTGTCTGAAGCACTTCACCCACTCCTGGCCTGTTCACACAACACAGCGCTGTAGGCTTGCGCAGGCCAGCAGCCCTGGCAGGCCAGCATGGCACCAGCACCAGGCAGCTGTTCCCTGCTCTGGGGCTGATGCTCTGCAGCAGACTCTGCTGAGGCTCCCACAACTGGCCCGGGGAAGCATTTCTATGGCACCCTTGGGGAATGGTGTGAGACCATGCTGGGGGGGTGGAAAGGGAGAGCTGGGGCAGGACATGGAGGTATCCCAGAGAAGCAGGGACCCAGGGTATTGTGTCTGTATAGAGGGGGAGCAGGGTGGGGGCACAGGGGCAAGAGGAGGGAGACATGCTGAGGCAGGGATAGATTGGGGACACCTAGAAAGCAGGTGAGAGAGCAATGGGAGGGGAGGAGGATGTGGAGGCCTGTAGGGAAGAGGATGATGAGGGGACTGGAAAGGGAAGGACAGGGCTCCCAGGAGGGCAGGAGAAGGCACTGGGGCCCCAGGTTTCCATGCAGGAGCCATGTAGGAAGTCCCAATCATGAGTTCAACATCTCTGGTCTCTCTAAGGAGCCTGAGGCCTGATGGAGCTGACAAGCTGGAGCAGAACGGACCCTCACTTGGAAGAGGGGTAGACATGAGGGAGCTGGGATCCCTCCGCTAACAGCCAAGGCTTCAGCGTAGCCCAGCTCCCATGGCAGGGGTCTGCCTCCCCAAAGCAGCGAAGAGGGAAGGGGCTGAGAGCTCCCATCTGGCTGTGCCCTGCACAGCTCTGACCTGCCAGCCCTCCCTGCCTCCTGTCAGCTGTTTGCAAAGAAGGCGAGAGCAGAGCCAGGTACTGCTGTGGGCACATTGCCAGCCTCCCACTATCAGCTTCAGTTCTGAAGCCAAGGCTGCTCCCCCGCACCCTGGGGCCTGCAGAGGATTCTGTTGACAGCAAAGAGCCTGGGTGTTCTGGATTCAGCCTCTAGCAAATACCAGCTGGAGCTCCCCCGAACAACTCCCCAGGCTCAGGACTATGCACCATTGCAGGCTAAGGGGGACTGACGGGTGCCCAGGAGTGAGCACCCCTCAAGCCTGGCCATGTGAGGGGCTGGGCACTTGCCAGGATGGACTGAATGCCTGCTCTTTTCCAGTCTCTGTCCCGCTTTATCCCACGCTCCTTGCTGTAGCAGCTGAGCTCCATCTCTTGGCATCACACAATGTGATCACACTGCTGTGTTTGCTTTCACAGAGGGACAAGCATGTGAAGTGTCTTGCCTGGGTGGAGTTTTCGTTAGTAATGGTGGCTGACATAGTGGCTGCTCTGTGTTCATATTAGGGAAGGCGAGATCAAAGAAAAGCCTTCATCTTTGACTGAAACCCAAGGAGCCAAAAGCATTTGTTGCTGCCCAGGAAATACTCCACACTTCACACAATCTGGTCTTCACCCTGCCAGACACTCAAAAGCCAGTCAATCAGCCATGTGATGATAACAAGATGACAGGACAGATAGATCTTACCATGCTGTCCCTCTAATGATCTCATAGCACTTCAAGAGCATCTGCAATCACAGCTTCACAGCTCTGTGAGACAGGCATGATCCCCATTTTACAGATGGAAAAACTGAGGCACAGAGCAGAAAAACTTGGCCAAGGTCACAGAGGCAATCAGATGCAGCGGCAGGAAAAGAACTCACAAATCCTGACTTTCTACAGTTTGGAAACACAATTCCCTGGGTCCTTGGGTTTTCACATCCAGATTTAATACAAGTCCAGCCAACATGCTGGCGAAATCAGGGATTATAGACATATGTGCACAGATTAGCATGGTGATGGGCAACTGGAGATGCAACCTATCGAAGGAGGCTGTAATCACATGCAGTTGCCAGCAAACGGAGCACTTCCTAACTGTCAGTACAAAGAAGTCCCTAAAACCACAAACAAACACCAGCACAAATAGTCAGATAATTTGCAAGTAGGGGATCCTGCACCTCTGGGACTTGAGAGTCTTTCATATGACATTTGGGTTTACTGGCGGCAGGGGAAGGATGGATTATGGATTGTCTGGGTTTTCCTTAAATGAAGTATGAACATCACAGACAAACTGCATTGAATAGCTTGAAATCGTCTTTCCAGCCTTTCACGAGATGCTGCTTCCTGTGCCACAATGCTTCTAGGATTTGGCTTTATTAACACAGAAAACAGCAATAATAAAACACTAAGCTCAGCAGTAACCTTCTCCTCAGGTTGGACCCATTCTCAGGCTCTTCCCACAGGGCTGCTCAGCCCACCCCCTGGATCTTCTCTCCACAGAAATTCACACCCATCTCTCTGAAAGTCAATAGGGATTTAGCATGCCACCAACCTCAATGAGGCAGCAAACCAACTGAGTTCTTTCCTAGCAACATCAACGCCTGCCAACAGGGTGGGATTGTTAGAGGTGACCCTCGCATCTGTTTCAGCTGCTCAGCCCCACTTGTTGCTGGACAGCTGGGTTATTAAGGGGTTCCCCTCTGCTCAGAGGAGGAAACAACTACAGGCCACACAAACTTGCACTTGTTTCCTCTGCGGGCCTAGGACAGGGAGAATGGAGAATGTTAGTGAGCTGGTATCACTCTTTGCTCATCCACCATTGTGCTGAAGGTCGGGGCAGATTCCCTCACTCATCCCACATTTGCTGTCTCCTCCAGGTCCCCACCTTGGCCACCACCGTAAAGTAAAAGCCAATGGGAAGACGGGTGTCCTGGCTACAGCCTCTGAACACAAGCTCACAGCAAGTCCAGGAGGAGTCAGGAATCAGGTTCAGCGGCCTGGGTACAGCCAGCACTGGTGGTGTCAGTACTGACCGTAGCACTTCACCCCTGGGCATCTATCTCCCAAAGTCCCCATCCAGCTAAAGCCTTCGCTAACCCAGGCCATCGTTTTAACTTCAGCTGGAACTCTGGGTATGCTGCCTAACATGCATGATGTGCGCAGACGCATGTGTGTATGCAGACACTCACAGACCAGAAAGGGGATGGAAGTGTGAGCAGCCCCATGACTAGGGCAATTCCCTTTAGGCTCCTGTTCTTACTCCCCCATGTCTGGTATATGGTGCCTAGAAGCAGAGCACTTGAAGGAGCAGGACTCCAATAGAAGAGGGAAGATCTTCAACGCTCAGTGTGAGATGAGTTGGTGGGGCCCAGTCCAGTCCCACAGCACAAAGGGCAACAGAACACAGAGGTCTCAGTTCTCTTTTGCCCAGCAGCACTGCAGCAGAAGAGAGCCCTGGGGCCTTTCAGGACAGCAGTGAGTTCACAGAAAAATGGATTCTCTGTAACTCAGGCAGATGGTTATTGTCCCAGCAAGTGAGGTAGTGAGCTCTGCTGGTGTAGAGAATTAGAGATGAAAGGCAGTTGCCCTTGCACAGGCTGGATCCCTCTACCAATCCCCGAGCTCCAGCAGCAGTCTGATGTGTGGGCCCTTCCTGTCCCACAGAAGCACCTGGCCTCTGCAGTGGATCCAGATCTGCAAAGTGCTTGCTTGGAGATCTCTGGCTGAAGGTGCTAAAGAAGTCTGTCCTGGCCAGGTGTCCCAAGGTACACCAATGAGGCCCCCACTCTCTGAGTTTATGGCCAAAAGGACTGATTTACAGTCAGCAGCTATCCCCACACTACATCGGCATGCCTAGGGCAGCTTTCAGGCAAAGAGCTCAAAGCACACGATTTCCAAACTCTCTCCACACCCTGGAAGGTATGGCAGGGTTACCCTCCTTTTATGGATGTGGAAACCACCATGCAGAGAGGAGGCTGTGAGCTGCCCAAGGCTACTCAGGAAATCAGTGTCGGAGCCAGGAACAGACTGCAGGCTGTTTGAGCCCAGAGCTCTGTAAAAGAAGGTGGAAATCCCACAGCAGGAGAGCTTTTTACACTTGGTTTACTCAGCCTGGCCATGGAGCTGCTCCAACCCTCCCTGTGTCAGGGCTCGTCAGCAGGTCTGTCCCAGGGGGCATGGCTAGGTCTCTGCGCCCCTCGTGTAGATTAGTCTAACCTTGAATGTGAAAAATAGCTGCATATTTACATTCCTTCCCTAGCCCACATTGCCTTTTATAGGCTCTCTCACACACACTTCCACATCTTCTTATAAACAAGGCCCTGTCGTCTTGGCACACCAGGCACTGGCACATGCCACAACTGCTTTGGATCAAACTGCTGCCTGGCCTGTACACATAGCCTCTCAAACAGGGCTGTGTAGATGGCTGTGGTATTCTCAGCTTCCAACGACCAGCACTCTCCTGGCCTGGCTGAGGAGGAGACACCACTACAGGTGCAACCCCTAAAACCTGCACTCTCTGCTCTGGCAACATTCCTGGTCTGGCTGGACCACGGAAGCTCCTGGACCAGAGAGCCCTGGCAGGAGGGCAAGCTGGAGCTGTTGTCCGCCAGCAGCTCTGGGGAGCCAGAGTTAGTGTCCTGTGGTGGGCAACATGGGCTGGCCCAGAAGGCAGTTGTGTAAGGCTGGGGCCTAGGTCAGAGCCCCTCAGCAGCCACATGGGGCCAAGGCAAGAGACAATAGCCCTGACAGCCACGCAGTGCCATGGGCAGGCCCATGGGGCCATGGCTGGAGCTGGCATCCTGGTTGCGGGGGCAGCTAGGGCCAGCCCACAGGACAGTCGCACTGGGTGGGGCTGGAACCAGCATCCTCTGGCACTCCACAAGGGGTGGTGCAGGCCAAAGCCCTGCACTGCAGAGTGGGCCAGGGCTGGAGTCCATCTGGCTCCGCAGAAGCTGAGTGAGCAGCCCAGTGCAGGGGGGTTGTGGGGAGGGGTGGCTTGGGGTCTTTTGCAGGTCTGGCAAATTCTCTTGTTCGGGCCTGTGTCAGACCAGAGAAGTGCAACCTGCATTAAAAGGTACGTAATGACCTGAGTATCCTCTCCAGCTAGGAGCGCTGGAATCCACAGCCTGATAAGACCTGCGTGCACAGAGCATATGCACAGACCGAACACAGGCCCTAGCTGGGTATACCAGACAGACACAATTGTAATTTTATTAATGGCTTCTGGGGACAGCCTATAGCTAAGCTAGTACACAAAGGGGGAGGGGGGGTGGTTTCAGAGGGGTATTTAAAGAATGGGGTCCCAGTGAAAGGGAGGGCCAGAGCTGACAAGGTCTATTCAGCAGGGTGGAAATGGCCCATTATCAATAGTACGTACCAAAAGAGGAAAAAACAAATCAGATCACACAGGGGGATATGAGCCATTGTCAGAGTCTAATGGGAAGAGGCCTGTCTTGTAGCAGGTGGCTTCTGGGTACACGTCCGGCTCTGTCAATCTGTTTCCTCACTTCCTTAGGTGGGTATTGTAGCTTGAGGAAGACTTGGTAAAGGTCTTGTAGATGTTTGTCTCTGTCTGATGGCTGGCTGTAAACAATGGATTGTGTAGTATGCCCTGGATGGAAGTGGGAGGAGTGTAGATAAGCACAGCGGTCCATGGGTTTTTGGTATAGGGTGGTATTTATGTGACCTGCTACAAGACAGGCCTCGCGAGGAAAACAAGAGAACACCAATGACCATCACATACAGACCCCACCTAAGGCCTCTCCAATGCGTCATCAGTGATCTGCAACCTATCCTGAACAAGGATCTTTCACTCTCACGGACCTTGGGAGGCAGGCCTGTCCTCGCCTACAGACAGCCTGCCAACCTTAAACAAATCCTCACCAGCCACTACAAATCACAAACCAGTGGCTCTAGGCCTGGAACCAGCCCCTGTAACGCTCCTTGCTGCCAACTCCGCTAACATACCTACACCAGTGACATCATCACAGGACCTAACATCAACCATACCATCAGGGGCTCCTTTACCTGAACATCTACTAATATAATATATGCCGTCATGTGCCAGCAATGCCCCACTGCAATTTACATTGGCCAAACTGGACAGTCTCTATGTAAAAGAATAAATGGACATAAATCAGACATCAGAAACAGTAATGTACAAAAGCCTGTGGGGGAACACTTCGATCTCCCTGGACACTCAGTAGCAGATTTAAGGGTGGAAGTCCTGAAACAAAGAAATTTCAGAAATCAAATGGAGAGAGAAATCTCTGAGCTGCAATTTATTTGCAAATTTGACTCCATTAGCCACGGACTAAACAGAGACTGGGAGTGGCTTGCAGCTTACAAAAAATAGCTTCTCTGCCCTGGGTGTTAATATCTCCCCATTAGACTCTGACAATGGCTCATATCCCCCTGTCTGATCTGACTTGTTTTTGTCTCTTTCGATACCTACTATTGATAACGGGCCATTTCCACCTTGCTGAATAGACCTTGTCAGCTCTGGCCCTCCCTTTTACTGGGACCCCATTCTTTAAATACCCCTGTGAAACCACCGCCCCCATGCATCTGATGAAGTGGGTCTTTGCCCATGAAAGCTTATGCTCCAAAATATCTGTCAGTCTGTAAGGTGCCACAAGACATCTTGTTGTTCTCGAAGCTACAGACCTAACATGGCTACCTCTCTGATACTAGTATACAAAGAATCTGTGTTTTTTGTACTGTGTTTTTGATCACATCAAATGGAGGGAGTCATGGCTACAGGCCTGGAAATCAGAGTCCTGGGTTCTATCTTCTACCTCTGATATTGCCTTCCTGTGTTAATCTTGACAACAAACCACATAGTTTCACTGTAGCACAAAATGGGGATGATTATGCTGGCCAACTTCCCAGGTAGGGGTGGGAGCTTAAGTCATGAATTTCTGGAAAATGCTTTGAGATCCACATCTTTTCAACCTTTTAACCCAACTCACCTGATGCTGGAGGCACCATGAGTCTGCAGTAATAACCCCAGGAAAAACAACAAGTCCTGTGGCATCTTATAGACTAATAGATTTTTTTTTTTTTATGGAGCATAAGCTTTCCTGAGAAAAGACCCACTTTGGCAAGGTCTTTAAAGGCCCATGAAAGCTCATATTCCAAAAACATCTGTTATCTGTAAGGTGCCACAGGACTTCTTATTGTTTATGCAGATATAGACTAACACAACTGCCCCTCTGATACTTAACCCCGGGAAAATAGTTCAGTGCTTCTCCAACCCTACTGACAGAGACCCAAAACTTCAAGATCTGTACCAAGCGCATTCATAAAACTTAATTACCATCTCAAAGACGTGAAAAAACAGTTTGACAAGGCCAGAAGAATATCCAGAAACCAGCTACTTCAAGATAGGCCCAAGAAGATCAATAACAGAACACCACTTGTCATTACCTGTAACCTCCAGCTCAAACCCCTCCAGCTGGAACATGATGCCACACTCCAACGGGCTCTGGGTGAGAGGCCTGTTCTCTCCTACGGACAACCACCTAAACTCAGGAAAATTCTCACTAGCAACCAGAGGCCATACCAAAGTAACCATGGAACTTTTCCATGCAACAAAGCCTGTTGCCAACTTTGTCCACATATTTATTCTGGAGACACTATCATCAGACCTAACCATGTCAGTTACAGGATACGGGGATCAGACTCCTGTACCTCAACTCATGTTATATATGTAACCCTTCTGCCGATAGCAGTCAGCAGCAGGCAGGGCTGGATTCCATATCTAGGGGTTCCTTTCCATCCATCTCACGCAGAACTGGCTTGAGCCCCCACCCAGTAGCCTGGAAAATTCACAGATCTTTGGGCACCTCTCAGAGACAATGCTTCCCCACTCACAAGCACAGGGTCTGAGAGTACAAAAGAAACTTTTAATGAAAGAGGCAGAGAAGTCATATGGCATTAGCTTTGGAAAAATACCACAACCAGAGTTCAAGTAACCATTTCAACCATTTCCCAAGTAACCATCCCAGCTCTAACGGACTAAGCAGCGTCCTTTGCGTCTCAGGCTCAACTGTCCAACAACATAGGGGTCCCATTCACATACCCAAACTTTCTCTGTACCTCCCTTGAAATGTACCCCTTAAGGTTCTGTCCAGTCCATCCAGATCATGACATATCACCATGATGACTTCCTTCACTGAGCCTGAGATACTACCACCTTTGTGCCAGTCCTGTGGTCCACTTGCTCTTACCAGCCACATGCCAGTCGCCCCTGCCAGACATTTCTTCCGCCTGTCGTTCCTGCCAGCCACTGTGTAGGTGGCCTGGAGACTGCTTTGGGGGTTTGACTGAATGCAAAGCACTGTGATCTCAGCTCTCAGTGGCTTCAACTGCCACCCTGTGATTTCAGCTTTCAACCTCAGTATCCATTAGCATGGACTCACACAAGACAATACAGACTCCAGCATCTAGCTTATAGTTCTACCTTTGAAAAGTGGGGAGGAAGGACTAGTCAAAGCAGGCTTATAAGCTATATAGCCAGGACTTGGTGTAGCCAAAGACTCCCAATCAGCCAGTTCAAGCAATAACCCTTCCCCCTGCCCATGCTCAGATGAGAGGAGCCCTGTGCAATCCATATCTTGCCCAGTGATGAGGACCACCCTGTACCCCTACAATAACTTCAAACATTGGTGAGACTACACAATTCTTACACTGGGGGATAGCATAAACTGTGACTTTACAACAGCATGTTGTTTACAACAGATGTAACCCCGCTGCTTCATCTGCTACCCATCGGGTTCTGTTTGCAAGGCATTATATATGCATACGTTTGCATTTTCATGCAAATGATCTCTAAAGGACACATTCCTCAAACTCCTTCAGATTTGAGCTCCTGCTGACACATTCCTAACATATATGCCACAATGTGCCAGCTACGCCCCTCTGCTATGTATATTGGACAGACTGGATAATCACTTTGCCAAAGAATGAATGGACACAAAGCAGACATTAGGAATCTGAATACACATAAACCTGTCAGTGAGCATGTCAGTGGAGTGAACCATACTGTTAAAGACCTGAGAATATGTACCTGAAAACAAAGAGACTTTAACACCAGATTACAAAGGGAAACATCTGAAGCGGAGTTTATGCTCAAATTAGATACTTTGCTCCTTGGCCTCAATAGAGGTAGCAACTACCTTACACATTACAAAGACAGCTTCCCCATCTTTGATATTTGTAGTGATCTGAGGCAAGCTACTTAACTTAATGGACATTTGCAGGAAATAATTTTGTGCTCCTTCCTCTCCAACCTTTGTCCCCACCCCGCGTCCTGTGTACCTGATGTGTCAGTTTTCATTTCCATTTTTTTGTTTGTATCTCTCTGTTATATAATTGTCATGCCAATTCACTTTCAGCACCATCTCTGAAGTGGGTCTGCCCCACAAAAGTAATAAATAATAATAAATAATAATTAATACATTATTTTGTTAGTCTTTAAAGTGCTACACGACTGTGTTTTTGTTTTGTTAAGATACAGACTAACCCAGCTACTTCTCTATTACAGTTCCAATGTGTCATTAGCAATGATGCAGGTGTGGAGCCATTTCCGTCATTTCTCCAAGATGCTTCTCCCAACTATCCAGCACCTCTCCACTGAGCTGTAGGAAAAGGCAAAGTGATCACTACCTCTTGACATCAGGTTCAGAAGCTCCTAGCTCAGGCTATCTCAATAAGTTCATTTCCAAATCAGGATTCTAGCAAAACTGCTCTGAGCTCTCACAGCTTTGTCTTCCCCCAGCTGCTCCATCTCTTAGCAAGTGTTATTTAGGACACATCTATTCTTATGGGAAGGTCAATGCTTCAGAAGCTGATATTCCAGGGTTTGATTTAGCGTGTGTAGTAGAGACGTGCTAACACCTTCCCTTGGCTTAGGAGAGAGGGCCCTTAACTGACAGTGCTCTTGATTTCCTCCACATGCTGTGTAACATGTTTTATTTGATGAAGGCAAACCTTGGAACTTCAGGTGAAGCAGAGCCCCCAGTGACTGAGTTGAATTACTCCATAGCTGGGAGACTTACTAATCATTCCTTCTTTGCTGTCCCTAGTCCAGCTGTGAGTTCAGACTCCAGCTCTGCTCCATGAGGAATGGATGTTGAGTCCAGCCCTGAGGCTGCTCTCTGTTTGTTTTTAATATCCAAATGATTTCTAATTGCAAAAACTGCTTTCCAAGTGGATTTCAGGAGGCATTAGCTTTGGCTCCTGCTCTGTACCTTGCCTGCTTCATTAGGGACATGCGCATGCGTGCGTTTTGGCAGGTTATCCTATAAAGTTCTGTGGGATGGTGCTGCAGAGCCCCTAGTAGTAACCTACCTGCTGAGCTGCAGCACCCCCATCAGCTCCGGCAGTGGCTAGGACGTGGTTTCAGTACATGGCTTCAATCACCTGGAGCTAGAGCACTAATGTGCATGGAGGGGAGGTGCTGTGGAAAGGAACCTATCACCCCTCCCTCGCCCCATGGTGCCTGGCAAAGACGGCAGAGCTTCGAGCCAAGTGGCCTACATCTGGCATCCAAGAGGCTAGTGAAAGAACCAGCCTGATGGGTGATTCCAGCACCAGGCTTTCAACTGCAGCCTCAGCAACAACCACAGCTACATCAGTCCTTCCTTTCACAGAGGGTTCAGGTATGCATGCACAACATGCACCCCCCCCATACTGCCCACCAAACCTTCCCACAGAGCGAGGATTAAAACAGCCATCTCCTTTACCTGTACTGCCATCTCAGGGCAGCTACCTGGCCTGACAGTGTGCACAGTGGAACACTGACACGCGTGCACCTGCTGGCTAAGGGCTGCGGCTGCCGACAGAGCTAGGAAGATGACAATCAGTGTGCCACACCGTCTGCACGGTGACCAAAAACCAAAGCTGAGCGCCATACAGCACAGGCCTCCCTGCCCTGGATGCTCTCCAGACACTGAGGAAAGTCACTGAGGGCTCCTCGAGACCTGTCGGGCATGAGCAGGGATAAGAATTGGGGAGGCTTCACATGTGACAGGTCATTCCGGGGTGAAATCTAGAGCCAGCAGGATGTTGTTTCCATGCTGCTTGGTGCTGCTTTACTAGGCCCTGTCCTAGGACCTAATCACTGTGCTACCTCGGTATGAGAATCAGTGAGAACATCTGGAGGATCCTGTTGTGCATTCAAACCCAAATGCCAGCCCCCTTCACTATCCCAGCCACCTGGCACTTCACAGACCAGCTAGTTTCCTGAAAAGCAGTGGAAACAAAAGCACCCGTCTGCCGTGCCCTGGGAGAGCAAGCAGGTGAGATGTCCTGGGCACCTCAGGGAGTGGGGAAGGGGCTTCACCTCTATTAATCCACCAGGTCTGCCTCCAAAGAGCTGAAGGGGTCACTTACCAGCGGCAAACTCCTCTCCTCTTCTTCTCACTGCTCGCAGGCACCAGACGCTTCTCTCAACACTTGCTTCTAAGCGGAGCCCCTGTCCCACCGTGGCTGCCTGCCCAGTCACTCTCGCCCTGCAGCCAAGAAACCCTCACTCAAATTCAAACAAAACTGCCTGGGAGAGGAGGTGAGTGGGGAGGGATGGCTCTCAACTCGGGGCTCAGCTCTGTACCATCCGGTAAAGCGGCGGAGGGGACTGCACAGACTGAAGAAAGAGAGAGAGCCTTAAAATTGACACCACATGGCTGTCTCTTATCCTAGGGTCTAGTAAATAGGGCTTTCATGCTGGGCCAGTTGCTCTAGCAACAAACATGCAGGAAATATCCCAGATAACTAGAATCACGGCAAAAACATATGTTTTGGATAAAACATTCCCCCCTTCCACAGCTTTCTCCATTCCGCCACTCAGCACAAGCGTCTCTTTCACAGCAGACACCTTCTCTGTGTCAGTTGGGGGCCGGGGGGGGGCAGCTCTGGAGATGAGCCCCAGGCCCTTTCCCAAGGGACCAGGCAGCAGGCATTCTGTCTGGTCTCTCTACACCCCTGTCCTGCTGCTGCTGTTGCTGCTGCTGCTGCTGCTGCTGCTAAGTGAAGGCCCCACGGGCAGGGAGACAAACAGTTCTGTTACTGGAGAATGGACTTGGGGAGGAGGGCCAGGGAGCGGCTGGTCAGCGGGAACCCACACATTGCTCCTTGCCCTTCGGGATCTGGGTTCCCCGGCAGACTTTGCCCCAGATGTGCTGTGTGATCGAATGTTACTTCCACTCTCTGCCCCGTTACCCCACTCACCAGTGGGGCCTGACTCTTCTGTTTTGGGAGGCTGGGCGTGAGCATCCACAATGCCCTACAAGCAGGGAGGGAACTGGAGCATAGGCAACAGACTGCAGACTACAATGGTTTACGTTTAGATGCGGAAGCAACAGAGGTGATGTTGTGGCTGGTGTTGGCTTTCGGCTGCCAGATCAGGTAGATGAGGTAGATGAGCATTTCTTTAGACAACTAAGAGAAGCTTCCAAATCTCAGGCCCTGGTTCTCATAGCAGATTTTAATCACCCTGACATTTGTTGGGAGACCAATACAGAAGCTCACAGATAATCCAGGAAGTTTCTGGAGAATGCTGGGGATAACTTCTTCGTACAAGTGCTGAAGGAACCAACCAGGGCCTATGTGCAGCTTGACCTGCTGCTCACAAACCAGGAAGAACTAGTCGGAGAAACAGAAGTAGGTGGCAATCTGGGCTGCAGCGATCATGAGATGGTGGATTTCAGGATCCTAACAAAAGGAAGAAAGGTGAGCAGTAAAATACAGACTCTTGATTTGAGAAGAGAAGATTTCGACTCCCTCAGAAACCTGATGGGCTGGATTCCCTGGGAAGCTAAAATGAAGGGGACAGGAGTTCAGGAGAATTGGCACTATTTTAAAGACTATAGGGGCTCGTCTGTATACTTGGCTCAATCTAATTCTTGACCTTCCCCCCCACCCCTCCACTCTCTGATTTGCTCACCTTGATTATCTTTTTCTGATTTGTCCTCCTAAGCTTACTGTTTTTGGTTCTCTGTGTCTCAAATATTGAGTCTGTTCTGGTCTGGCTATGGTCTGAAGAAGTGGGTCTGTCCCACGAAAGCTCACCTAATAAACTATTTTGCTAGTCTTTAAAGTGCTATTTGACTGCTTTTTGTTTTGATAGTGTATAGACTAGCATGGCTTCCTCTCCTTTAATAAAGAGACAGTTTAGTTTTACAAGCATGGAATCCTCTTGTACTCTTCCCATCATGTGGTACATAAAACATAGTGGCAGTGGGTCTAGTGAGACAGACACCAAGGAAGAGAATGTGACTAACAGGAAAACAAAGTAACGCCAATAAGCAGCATGGAGGATCTCAAAGCACTGTGAATGCTTAATTTCCAGACAAAAAAGCACAGAAAGAAGAAACTCAACCTGTAACCAGAGATGCACATGGCGCATCATGACAAGAAAAGGAAGGAAAAGCTTGTTTACTATATAACTGAGGGAAACACTGTTGGCAGGAGTAATGAGGCACACAGCAGAACAGCAGCAAGGCCTTTGAGGAATACTGTGACTTCTACCAGAAGGGGACCGTAGAGAGATGACGGATTTTTTGTTAGAACCCAAGAAGGAGACGAAGGAATAGATACCTACATTACAGAGACATGAACTCTGGAATATACACGGAGCTTTGCAGACATAAATGATTCCCAAATTAGAGGCAGGATTATTTGTGGGACACACAGGTGCCAACTGTGTGGGTGTTCTGAGGCAAAAGCACGCACAAAAAACAGGGGTACTCAATATCCACCAGCCTCAGTGGTTCTGTGGCCTGGGAGCTGGCCTCTGATCAGCTGTTCAAGGAGTCCAAGGCTGACCATTGGTCAGGGAGCAGGTGGTGAGAGTGCTCAGGGAAGAGACGGAAATGAGTGAATAGAAGATCATGTTGATACATGTGGGGCGTCTCTGAAGAGGGAGCAGAGTGGAAGGGGGAAAGAGGTGAAGTGAATACGGGGCCTCCAGAGAAAAGGCCCAGTGGGAGGGGGCCTCAGGGCAGAGTGGGGGTGGAGCCCCCAGCAGAAAAAAAGAAAAGTCAGGACATGGTGGGACACGAATCTAGATTACAGGAGAGAAACAGACCTCACTTTAGAGAAATGCCTCCAAGAAGCAAGGGCAGCTGCTCTGTCCAAGGAAAGGCTCAATCACTGCTATAAATACAAAACACATACACAGATTTAAACTAAAGACGCCCAGGAAGCGATGGACTGACAGCATGCAGGCATCGCAGTCCAGTGTATGTACTGGGAAAGCAACCCAAAAAGCCGGAAAAAAACAAAGCCCTGGGCTATGGGCAGTGACTCTAGGTCTGTGGGAAATGGAACAACCCAAGAAGAAAAGAGCAGTAGTACACTCAGTGCCCGAGGCTGCAGAGACTTCCATAGTGATGGATGGCTTTGCACACACCACACTCACCAGCCCAAACCCCTAGAGTTCATGGAGTGAACCTAGATTTTGAAATCCACAAAGCCTGGGCCTGACAGGTCATGGGGCTGGGTCATATCACAAAAGAGAAGGGCTACTAGAAAGGCTTAGCTCTGGAGTGCAACTCCTGACAGGTTTAAGATGAGACCAGAACATTGGGGGATGGAGTGGGCTGTCTGCCGCACATCTGCTACTGTGGGGTTCTTGCATTTTCCTCTGAAGCATCTTGTACTGCCAGTGCTGTACACCAGAGACCAGACTGTGTGCACCTTGTGTTGAATGGAGTCTAGGAATTCCTGTTTGCTATTCCAGTGGGAAAAACAGCACAGAGGTGGGCTGTGCTGGAAGACTGTTCATAGTGATGGAGATGGTGAGCTGTGACAGGCTTTTCTGTATCAAAACTTGTTTTTCAATCCCTTTCTGTTTGGGGTTAGTAAATATTTAGTAAAATGATTTGCTGCTGTTCGTCTTACAGTCACAAAAAAAACCTAGGGAGATTTGTAAGTCTAGCCTCAGTTTCAAGCATCCCACAACTGTTGGAGGATTTGAACTCCACAGCAAGACATTCCAGAGCGTCCCTCTCTTTAATGGGATGAGCAAGGCCCTGGATTTGCTGTGTCCAGTTTTTAAGATTTAGAACTCTAGATTCACATTCTGAATCTTAAACTCAGTGCTAATCAGGCAGCAAACCCCGATTCTGTGAAGACTGTGGTGTTCGATGCTGCAAAGCCAGGCAGCCAGTACAACACCATGGCTAACGCTGTGCTCAAAGAGTATCGATAAGGGAGTCTATGCCTTTAGGTATGAAATGCCCTGGGTCAGGAATGTGGGAGTGAGGACCAGCTGCTGTCAGATACACGTGAGCCATGAGGCTCCAACCACGCAGGTACCCTTCACAGCAGGACATATGGGAGTGTTTGCACCCCAGGGCACTGAACTGGTCAGAGCTCAGCTAGCTCTGCCGCATGTGAGGATGGTGCCTACAGATCACCAAGGAGCCTAGACCTGGACTCCTGAGTGCAAGGCTCCTGCTCAACCCAGATATGATGCCAGGCACCGCCCTGCTTGACACAAAACAAAGCTGCCAGACTCACCATTTGCAATCCTCTGCCATGCTTGCGTGGCTGGGTATTGGGCTCCAAGAGAACAGAATCCCAGCTTAGCTGCCTTCCCAGGTCCGTGCTCGGGCAGCCTGGAAAAGCAATTTTACTCTGTATAAACTCAGACTCATTTTCTCTGATGTTTATGTTCAGCTTTTCCCAAACATCTTCCTCTGACACTGTTCCACTGTTTTTTTTATAACACCAGTAAAACTTCTGCCTGCAGTTTTGGCTCACGGAATGCCACATTGGCCTGCAGTGAACTGTGCACTGCTGGTGGTAAAAACAACCACGTCACAGAGCGTTTTATCTGATTGAAGCCTATCATCCCCTTCCCTCCCCATTTCAGAGCCGCAGCTTCAATGAAACACCATTAACAGGAGTCGGGTTCAGCTCGTGGGTGGGCTGACATTGTAAACAGAGGTGTCTAGCATTAATATTATTATTTAACAGGATTTGTATTACTGAGCACCTTAGAGTCCTAGCCAGGGATCCAGTTGTGCTAGGTACTGTACAAACACAGAACAACAAGATTGTTCTTGTCCCACAGAGTTTCCTGTGGATAAATTTAGTATAAAAGCCCAGTAGGAGAGAAAACCATGCAAATTCTGGTAGCAGCTAGGAAGCCTCACAGGGGTCAGAGGCCCATTTTGATAAACAGGCCAAAGAGGGTTCACATACAAACCTGGGAGAAACACACCCGTCAAATATCCACCATTCTGGTCAAAGAGGTAATGCCCTTGCAGCACTCAGGACCAACTTGTGTGTAATCTGCAAATGGAGATGGGAGTTTAGAGTGACGCGCAGCTTGTCTGCCCAGCTGCTCATTCGCAAAATGTGGAGCCCAAAGTAGCTGTCACATGAGCAAATTTGTTGGTTATCAGAGTCCTGAGAAAACTGTGACTAGGATGAGGGCAGCACTGGGTCAAGAGGAAGGATGGTGGGCAGAGAAGGCACAGGGCTGGAATGCTGAAGAGCTGGACTAAGCAGCCCCCAGAGCAAGGGCGGGTTGTGTGGTAAGGTGGGAGTGAGGCCCAGCTCCGCAAGCCTGGAAGGAGCAGGGCCAAGAGAAGTGAGCTTTCAGCACCACCCAGACCACGTCACTGCCTCCCCCCCACCCCACTACCTCACAGCTGCATGCAGCAAGAGCAGCTCTGCCACTGCACTTCAAAGGGGCTCTGGGGCAACTGTCCTCCTTGCCCCTATGTCGGTGTGACTGGCTCGGCTCAATCCCTAGTTCTGCCACAGCCTTTCGGTGAGAGCATCACAAAGTAGCTTAAGTCTGGCTCCTCAACGGTATTTAAACAGCTTTGAGTGTCTGAGCCCTATGCCCTCAGCACTGAGTGTCCTCCCTAGCCATAGGAAGCAGAGAGTGGCATTTTCTTTCCCCTGCCTTTTACCTGTCACCTCTGTCTAGCCTGCAAAGTTTTGGGGGCAGGGTTTGCCTCTCGTTCTGTGCCTGGGCAGAGCCAAGCATGGTGGGACCTGACCTCAGCTGGAGCCTGAAAGAGAAACCTCATTTCTCTCCACCACATTGAATTTTTTTTACCTCAGCCCCGCTTCAGCCCCAGGTTGCTGAAGTTGCACTAGGCATGAGCTCAGACAAAGAGGCTCAGATGAGCTCAAACGGAGCATTTACCCAAGCCAAATGTCTGACCCTCAGCAGTATTAGGTGTTGTGGGGAAAACTAGAATCTTGCCAAAAGAGTACATGGGGAATCAGTGGGGTTTGGGAGAGAAATCTAGGAAGAGTGGCCAGCCAGGGTTTGAGAGACTTCAGGCAGATAATTCAGCTGGTTTAGGAGAGTGTGCCACAAAGAGAGGCCTTATTGCCCAGTGATGACCACTGCTAAAGAGATGACCCAAGAAGATTGCCCTCCTGGGAGCAGGTTATGAATCCTAGAAGGCTCATGTATTGGGGTCCATCTAGAAACTGCAAACCCCCTCCATCTGTGGGAAGGGCAGTGGTGTTTAGACCCGTTTGTGAGCAGCTACAGCACTGAGTAGAGCTGCTACGCATTAGACATCAGCAGTCAGCAAAGAACAGAAATCAGAGGAAACTTACTGCAAAGCTAAAATGCGGAAGGAGCTGTTTTGCAGATGTTCCCTTTGTCGGTATGGCTCAAGGTTTTTACTAGCCATCAGCTGACAGTAAGTATCAAGATGTTTTGTTTAAGAAGAGCTGTGAATTACAAGCCCTGACACATACGTGCTGCTCAGGAATGGGTCAGTGCTGGTAGCTATGGAGCAGTGGCTCCCAACGTTTTCAAGACAGGGATCCATTCTGACAATTCAGTAAGACTTTGTGACCCAAAGCAATTCAAAACTGGGATGGGGAGGTTCTCCCTGGGATGGCTTTTTTTTGTTTTTTTTTTAAATAAATCTTGATATCCCCACCCTCCGCTTGCAGGCTTAAACCGCCCCCCACAGCTCCAACCCCACCCCCCGCAAGGCCCAAACCTCCCACAGCTCCAAACCGCCCCTCCACCTCATACAAGTGCCACTGCTCCCACCGACCACTGCTCCATCGCCAGGCTGCTGCCTCCTCCGCATGGCTCCCCACAGCCCTCCTACTCCCTTTCCCCCACCTGCAGCAGGGCAGTTCCCTGCCCTGTCACGCTGAAATCAGACTCCATTTAATCAGTTTAATGGCTGGATCCCTCCTGCCATCCGTTAAACCAATTAAACTGAGTTCCATTTCAGCATGGCAGGGCGGGGACTGGGAGCCAGAGGAGTCTGTGGCAGCAGCAGCAGGAGCTGCAAGTGGCTCCTTAAAGAGCCACATGCAGTTCAGAGCCGCCCATCTGGTGACCCTTAGGAAATCTAATGGTGAACCATATTTGGATCCCAACCCATAGTCTGGGAATCCCTGCTAAAGAGGTATGAGAACATTAGCATGGTTTTGTTGCTTGGGTTTTTCACCTTTGCCTCCTCGTCTTCCCCCGAGTTCTTGCTGGATCAGGTTTTCTTAGAGCAGACTCGAGTGTCTTCCCCAGCAGTAGAGCGGAACAGCTGCATATGCTGCCAGCAGGGCTTGGTTTTCTGCTCCCTTTTGTGCAGGAATGGGATGGGCAGAGATGGCAAAGACCTGTGCGCATGCCCTTTTCTGGCTTAGCCGCTTGTGTAAGCTGCAGCAGCATCACTTTGGCTGTCTCATCTGTGCTCAAAAGAGGCCGGTCCTACCTACAGAACAGCTGGAAGGCAGTGGTACTTCAGCTAAGCCTTCTCCCAGCCACCCCCTTACCTGCCCCTGGTCTTGGGCAGCAGTCCAAAAGGGCTTCTCTAGCTCCTGTGTGCTCCTTTTCAATTCAGTGGCTCATCCCTTGTTTCCTCCCTCTTACCCACCCTCTCCCTTGCTCTCCAGTTCCCCTCATCCCAATACCGTTCTCTTTCCTCCCTTACCTCCTCTGCTGCCACATGGCAAAGGTCTCCACTCTTGTCCACAACAAGTTGGACACCTCCTTCTCCACACTCATAGCTGGGCCATCTCCTTGCCACTGCTGCAGCAGTTGCTGCAAAGGATTCTTCGTGTGTCTCATGACTGAAGGTCCTGGACTGGACCTGGCTGTGGGAGAGAGAGCAGGAAGTGCTGTCATTGACAATAATGGACAGAAAGAGTGGAAGGTAGGGAGTGCAGGTGCAGGGAGTGGAGCTTGAGTAAGCCATCCCATATGCTGGCCTGTGCTGGGAGCAACTCCTTTCTCTCTGGCTATTACTTGGGTTGAATCCAAATTCTCTGCGACCAGACACCTCTCTGCAAAGTGACCCAGAGGATAGTAAAATGGCCCTCCTTCATCTGACAGGCGCAGAGGAAGCAGCGAGCACTGCTTGATACTGAAAGGGCAGGGTGGTGAGCCCCAGGGCCTCTCCTTCCTGGCTAGGCCTTAAAGCTGGGATAAGTTGGGCTGCCCGGCGTGGCTGGCTACTAGTCCCCCAGCTGGGTACCCTGCCCTGTGCCCTCAGATCCAGCTCAGAGCACAGCTGGAACAGGCTGGGAAACCTGGGATGGCCAGCTTGCCGCTAAGAATATGGTACTCTGACACAGGTAGGTGGGTGAATCCCTGCTCACTGAATGAATATTTTGTTTTGAAGGGGAAACAAGAAATGTTCTGCCAGGGACTGAAAAGCCTGGTTGTCTCAGCTGGCTCTGAACAAAATGTGTGGCATGTTCCCATTAAAATGCCTTTGTGTTGTGAGTTGATTCCATTCCAGGTCCCACCAGGCCCACCAGGATTTCACCCAGGGCTCCTATGTTGAGCAGCCCCTTGATCTTGCTTCGCCTGCCTGAGCCCTGGCAGGAGCCAAGCCGTGAGCTGTGTTCTCTGAGCCCAGCACGCACGTTCCTGCTGGCCACTCCCACCTGACATTCCATTAACCTGCTCTCTGTGCCATCACAAGCATTGACCCCGACCCTTCAGATTAAAGAGATAAAACCTGGGCTTTTTATGGGAAGCCAAAGGGTAAATACCACCGTGCCACCCCGTCTCTAGCTCCCACCTTATCCCAGGCTCCTCCAGTAACACAGACCATCTGTTGGAGGCTGAGGGATAGGGAGCAAGTGGGGAGCTGTTGATGCGAACAAGGATGAGAGGCGCTGTGAAAGGAGCTCATGGTTTCATTGTGCTTTCTAGGCCATACCCTGGTGGCAGGCAGAGCAGTTAATTGGCCCTGCCTCTCTCCAGGGTGGGGGATTTCTCTGGGCCTGCTCTTCTTCAGGGCTCGCCAGATCCACTGGCAGGTGCTGCTTGTGAGATACCCTTAGCAAAGCTCCCCTTAAAAAGTGAAGGTCACGACGGGAAAGTGGTTGTTGCTGTGTGTGTCCTTGTGCAGGGAACTATCTCCAGCATGCTGCCAGGGTTCCTTGGCGTTCTTGGCAGCCATGTCAGGACGTAGCCAGAGAGCCCCATCTTCCTGGTTCTCCCTTGGGATGCCGTTATCTTTACAGAGACACATGGCTTTGCACAGGGCACACTCGCCCATCACAAATGCTTCTCTTTGATGGACCAAAGCATTTTCCTTTTAAGGATAAACAGACCCTTCCTATCACATCTGGCAAACAAAGGAGGCAGAGCAACCCCTCTGGCCCAGCTCCAAGCTGCTGATGGAAAAGATGTGATCCACATACTGGCCAAATTCTAGCTGCCTTTCCAGGCGTCCCACGTTAGCTCAAGTGCACAGTGAATCAGATCAAAGAGCCAAGGAAGGACCTTGCGTGGCTCCCATTACAGCAATACCAGAGAGCCCACATTCTAGCCCCACTCACAGAGCCACGCAGACTATGTCACATTATTCCAGCCTGCCTGGGAACTGCGAACGAGGCTGACGAAGTGGGTCTTTGCCCATGAAATTTTATGCTCCAATAAAGCCGCATCTACACGTGCACGCTACTTCGAAGTAGCGGCACCAACTTCGAAATAGCACCCGTCACAGCTACATGTGTTGGGCGCTATTTCGAAGTTAACATCGACGTTAGGCAGCGAGACATTGAAGCCACTGACCCCATGAGGGGATGGGAATAGCGCCCTACTTCGACGTTCAACGTCGAAGTAGGGAACGTGTAGTCGTTGCACGTCCCGCAACATCGAAATTGCGGGGTCCTCCATGGCGGCCATCAGCTGACGGGTTGAGAGATACTCTCTCCAGCCCCTGAGCTCAATGGTGGCCGCGTGGAGCGGCCCCTTAAAGCTCCCCACCCCCCGCCTTCCTGTGCAGGAAGCTGAGAGAGCATGCAGGCAGCAGCCGTAACACGCGGCTAGCCTGCATGCTCCTCCGCAGCCACCCACACCCCCACCCAACACGATGGCTGCCCGGCAGCCCCCCCCAGCGCACCCCCCCCAAGGGGAGCCAGGGCTCACAGCCCAGCAGCCAGGCGGGGAAGTGGCAGCAGGGCCCCCCCGGACGGAGGCCGAGCTTCGGGACCTGCTGGGGCTCTGGAGCGAGGAGGAGGTGCTCCAGGTATTGGGGAGCAAGAGGCGGAACGCGGATGCGTTCGCTCGGCTGGCCGAGGGCCTGGCTGCCCGGGGTCACCCTGCCCGCACTCCGGATCATGTCTGGAGTAAAGTGAAGGAGCTGCGGCAGGGTTATGCCCGGGCCCGGGATGCGGCCGGCCGATCTGGGGCCGCCCCCGTCACTTGCCCCTTTTACAGGGAGCTCAGGGACATCCTGGGCCCCAGGCACACCTCCTCCCCTCCGGCCACTCTTGATACCTCGGCTGAGGAGCCCCAGCAGGCCCTGGAGGCGGAGTCTGCCTCGGAGGCAAGCCCCGCATCCCAGGGGCCCCCCCAGGAGCCCACCCCCGGGACACCGGAGGAGGAGGAGGAGGAGAGGGACTCCTCCTCCAGTGACACTGGCCTGCACATCATACTCCCATCCAGGAGCTCCAGCCAGGCGTCCGCCCCCCGGGTGTCCCCTGACCGTGGGAGTGGACCGTCAGGTATCTACCCCCCCCGGTGCACACCCCCGGGGTTGAGGGGCGGGGGTAATAGATATGGATAGGGCCCTCCACATGCCCAGATGACCATGGCCCCAAGGACAGCAGTGGCATGTCCCTCACAGGAGTGCATCAGCCCCTGCCCCCCCCAGCACGACAGTGCCATGCCCCATCCCCGGGGCTGGGGGGAGCGGAACCTCTAGGGTCCCCCGGGGGGAGGGGGAGGGACACCCAGCAGCAGCAGCAGCAGCAGCATGTGATGGAGTAGGGGGAGTGCAAATGCGAGACTCAGGCTAGATATGAGAAACAAGCTGAATAGCTCCCAGTGGCTAAGGATGATCCTGGGGCTACAACTGGCAGGTTACATCTCTGCCCTGAACAAAGAGGAGGGAGGAGCCGAGCTGCGTTTGAATTGGGGGCGGCAGTTAGAGGCTAGGGGAAGGGAGAGCTGGAAGGCAGTCAGCCTGAGGAGGGGGAAAGCTACACCCCAGAGGGGCACCCCTCGGGGTCTTCTCCCCAGGACGGGTTGGAAGGACCGTCTCTGACTGCTGTACTGTCGCTTCTGGGAGAAAGTGGGCATCTGTTGCCTAATAAACCTCCTGTCGTACCTGCTGAGTGAGTGAGAGTCACTCCTGCCAGCGGACGGGGTGCAGTGCAGGGGGACCCCTGAACCCCATCACAGCAGCATCTCCCGGGGACGGGGATGGGGAACCTGCAGCAGAGGGGTGGGGGGACAAGGGCCATGGCTCGGGGCCCACACTAACGCCTGTCTCCACTCTTCTTCCCCCTCTCCTGTGTTCCGCAGCTGTACCATCGGAAGGACCGGAGAGCGCCGGCGAGGCGTCAGTGGTCCCGGAAAGCCCTCCGGGTCCATTGCTCCAGGCCAGCCCCTCGGCAGAGCAACGACCAGCCCCACGGCGGGGAAGACAGCGGATGCAGCACCACCAGCCGCTGGCAACGGACCCCCAGCTGCTGGCCCTGCGCCGTCGGCAGCTGGAGGTCGCCGAGCAGCGGCTGCGGGTGGAGGAACGCCGCTTCCACCTGCAGGAGTGGGCGCTGGCCTGGCGCCAGGAGGCATGGGGGGCCTACATGCGGATCCTCAACCACATCGCGGACTCCCTAGCCCTCCAGGCCGCACCATCCGCCACAGCGCCCGCCCTGCCTGCTCCACCCGCTGCGCCGTCCGCCGTCGCACCGCCACCCACCACTGAGGGCCATTCCGCCGAGGGGGACCTGCGGCCAGCTGACACTCGCCGGCCGTATCTCCCGGTCCGCCCGGCCCCCAGCCAGCCCTGGCCAGGGCTGCGGCCGAGGCGGGGATCCCGGTCGCCCACCCCCAGCGCTGGACTGTAGGCGCGTGGGGCCCAGGACGTGGCCCCCCCCTCCCCCTTTGTATATATTCCCCCCAGTTTATTATTCTTTTCTTGTAAATAGTTTGTATTTGTGACCCATTACTTTGCTGATCCTTACCCCCCCATGTAAACAGTTCTCCCCTTCCTTGTCTTCCCCTTTCATGTTATCCCGATTTTTATAATGTATATATATTTATCAGTTTGATTTCCCCTGTACATAGTTTGTCTTGTTCAGAATATTTATAATAATAATAATAATAATAGTATAAGAGTTGTAGTAAAGAAAATGTTTGAGTTGACAAACAAGTGTCTGCTTTTATTTTTACAAGAAAAGTTGGGGGGTGTGCTCTTGGGTACTCTGTGGTGTGGGCGTAGGGGCAGGGAGTGTTGTGGAGGATGTGGGGGGACAGTGGGGGACCTGCCAGCGTTCACCCCGCGGCCTCATCAAACTGGGCCTGCAGGGCCCCCCGGACCCGGGTCCCTTCGGGGTCCACCTGGCGACTGGGGGCAGCGGGTGGCTGCACATCGGCCCTGCCGGCCTCCACAGCCCAGCCCTGAAAGAAGGCATCCCCCTTGCTCTCCACGAGGTTGTGTAGGGCGCTGCATGCACCCACAATCTGGGGGATGTTGGTGGGGCCCGCATCAAGGCAGGTGAGGAGACACCTCCAGCGCCCTTTGAGGAGGCCAAATGTGCGCTCCACCACCTGGTGCGCGTGGTTCAGGCACTGGTTGAAGCGCTCCTGGCTGGCAGGCAGATGGCCCTTGTACGGGTGCATGAGCCAAGGCCGGAGTGGGTATGCCACATCTGCGATGAGGCAGAGGGGCATGGTGGTGTCCCCCACAGGGATCTCCCGCTGGGGGATGTAAGTCCCCGTCTCCAGCCGGCGGCACAGGCCCAAGTTCCGGAATACCCGGGCACCGTGGGTGCTGCCAGGCCAGCCCACATAAATGTCCTGGAAACGGCCCCGGCTGTCCACCAAGGCCTGCAGGACCACTGAGTGGTAGCCCTTGCTGTTTATGTAGCGTCCTCCACTGTGTTCTGGGGCGCAGATGGGGATGTGGGTCCCATCCAGAGCCCCGAACCAATCGGGGAAGCCCAGGGTGGCAAAGCCCGCGATGGCAGCATCCGGGTCCCCAAGCCTCACGAGCCTGTGGAGAAGCAGGGCGTTGATGGCACGGACGACCTGCAGGGAAAGCACATGGGAGAGCACCAATGAGGGGTGTGCAGGGTGTGTGTGGCCCTCTCCTGCCAGGGCCCCCCACCCCTCCCCTACCCTCCCCTGCCAGGGCTGCCTCCCCTTCCCCCCGTGGGTCCTCTTACCTCCATGAGGACAGCCCCGATGGTGGCCTTGCCGACGCCAAACTGCTGGCCCACGGATCGGTAGCTGTCTGGAGTGGCAGGCTTCCAGACAGCGATGCCGACCCGTTTCTCCACGCTGAGGGCACGCCGCACAGCGGTGTCCTGGTGCCTCAGTGCGGGGCTGAGCCACTGGCATAGCTCCAGAAATGACTGCCGGCTCATGCGAAAGTTCTGGAGCCAGCGGTCGTCATCCCACTCTCCGAGCACCAGCCGCTCCCAGCAGTCGGTGCTGGTGGGGTAGCTCCACAGCCGGCGGCGTGCACGGCGGGGGGGGGGGGGGGGGGGGGGGGGGGGCGGCGGCGGCGGGGTGCTGCAGGGTTGGGGGTTGAGTCCTCCTCCCCTGTGGGCAGCTCCTCCTCTGTGGCAAGGAGGTGCTCAGCTGCCTCCTGCATGGCATCGAGCAGGGCGAGCACTGCTCCTGCACGGGCAGCTGTGTGGACCTCTGGCTGCTGCTGCTGCTGCTGCTGCTGCTGCGGGGGGTCCATGACTGCGTCGCTCGAGGTCTGTGTGCCTATGGCTCTGCAGACTGCGTGCTGTGCAGGCTGCGTGTGTCTGGGAGGGGCCCTTTAAGGGAGAGGCTAGCTGTTGCCCCGGAAGCGCTAGTCCGCCCTGTGACCCTGTCTGCAGCTGTTCCTGGCACCCTTATTTCGATGTGTGCTACTTTGGCGTGTAGACATTCCCTTGCAGTGCCTATTTCGATGTGGTGCTGTGCAACGTCGATGTTGAATGTCGACATTGCCAGCCCTGGAGGACGTGTAGACGTTATTCATCGAAATAGCCTGTTTCGATGTCTCTACATCGAAATAAGCTACTTCGATGTAGCGTTCACGTGTAGACGTAGCTTAAATCTGTTAGTTTGTGAGGTGCCACAGGACTTCTCATTGTTTTTCTATTTGCCACCTCTTCTAGGTGGCAACCATCACAGTGGCATCTCTTTCTCAGCATGATCCAGTCCTCATTGCTGTGCCACACAACTGCACCACATGTACATTCCTGTACCCTTCAGAGGGCACACCTTGAATTAGGGAGAGATGGTGCCCATTGTCCAGACAAGAATTCGAGACACAGAGAGGTTAAGTGACTTACTCGGTCACACACCACACCCCCACCAGAGCCTCTCACTGGCCCCAGGCCTCCTGAGTTGCAGTTCAGTGGCAAAGCTGGCCTTCCCTTCAGCCAGACACCATTGTTTAAGAGCATGCTTTTACCGAGGGGGCAGGCTTTGCAGTTTACCCCACAGGCACAGAGATTTGCAGTCTCTCTGATGGCTTTCAGTCGATTCCAGATTCTTGGGCCAGTGCCTGTGAAAGCTCTGTGTCTGGCTCACGAATCTCACTCTGGAGGATGACTTTTCCATTGTCCCTGGGATGATGTTGTTATGGCAGACCTTGATCACACAGGTCAGATGGCCCCTGGGGTTGTAGGCCTGTCTCTGGGTGGGTTCTGATGACCATCTGCTGGAGCTAGGAAAAGCCCAGGTGCACACCAAGGTTGCAAGCTTCCTTAAAAATCTGAGGGTCAATGCTTTTTGTGGAGGAAATGTTTTGAAGTGCTTTCCTCTCCACTTTGATTTTCCAGAGTTTGTCATTAGCTGCTCCTTGCCCAGCTTCTGGAGAGCTGAGAAATGGCGCTAGCTGTATGTGAGGTGAAGCTGGCCTGGATCTGGGTGTCTCCTGCATGTGGCTGAGATCTCAGGCCAGGTGGTCCCATTGTCCTCTGCAGTGACTCCACATTGAGTAAGCTGTGGGAGAGGCTGGATGCCCATGGGGATTCTGCATGGGGGGACTTTGGAAGTGAAGAAGCAGGCCTTCACATCACTCTGGGGGCAGCCTGAGATGAATGATGGAATTCGTCTGGGTGCCACTGAATCCCGCCATGTCTCGGAGCTGGGGCCGCACGACTCCAGGGCTGAACATTCCTGAAGCTGTGGAGAGGTCCACCTGTAAGAGAATGGGGCCAAGAGGTGTATAGCCATCAGAGCTATCTTCCCTTCAGGGCCCTGGCTGGCAGGGCCAGGTGTTGGCATGCACAGCAGCGGGGTTCAGTGCCAGCAGTACCTGTACCCTGGACACATTTCATGCATGGGTGAAGCTGTTGTTGCTGGGCTGTGGCTGACAGCCGCAGGTGTCTTGTGAGCTGTGTTTTGGATGTTCGTGTGCACTGCCAGGGTGTTTCCACCAGAGACAGTGGATCAGGAGGGAGAAGGACTTGTGGTTTGTTGGGGCCTTGGGGGTCACCAGAGACTGGGAATGAGGACAGCGAGGGGAGGCTTTTGTTGTGAGTGTTTTGTAGGTGCAGGCTGTTTTGGGAGTGCCTGTGCTGAGGGTGGGGGGCAGTGACCTCACTCTTGGCTGAGCCTTCTGGGAGTGGCTGCAGTGTGCACTCCTTTGTCCTGAGCAAATGCCCCAAGACTTAAAACCCCTTGTAGGAGGAACCTGTCTACAAAGCATCCAGCTCCCTGCTGGGCTCTGCAGGTAATAGAGGTTCAGCCAGTCTTGGCTAGTAACTCTGGGCCACACATACAAAGGTACAGGAAGTCCAGAGGGGAAAGTCAGGTGGGGAGCCCTGGTGCACCACTCCAGCGAGAGCTGGCTGGGGTGCCCTGCTGAGAGCTGGCTGGGCCACTCTGCTGTCATGCATGCATGGCTTGCTGGGCTCGCCTAGCCAGGCTCCCAGGGCTCCTGTTGTAGGCAGGTGCTGGCATCCCTGCACGTGCAGCCAGGTGGAGCAGGCAGGTGTGAAAGGATCTGGCTAAGGCACAAGCTGAGGAAGGGGCTGTGCTCCCAGCAGTGTGCCTGGTACATCTGCACCTGTCTCGCTGCCCCTCTCAGTGCACAACGGGCAGCCAGGGGATCACTCACACTACTGCGGGTTTCCCTGCAGCAGTGCCCCACGCAGCCAGCCCACAGCTCCCTTGTGGCAGAGCAGTGAACTGGAGCAGAGCAGCAGGGCACTTGTCCACCAGCCAGATAAGGTAGCTTGGCAGTATCCAGGACTGTCCCAGACCTGAGACACCCCTGTAGAAATTCCCCCCCCACACACACACTCAGAGCCCCTTTCCCTGAGCCTCTCCTATACCCCCAGCACCCTGTCCCTAACCTGCACCCCCCACAGCCCAAACATTTGCTCTGAACCCCTCACAGCCCCAGCAGCCCTGATTCCTCCACATCCTCAGTCTCCTGCCTTGACTCCTGTACCCCGCATTTCCACAGCCCTCTGCCCTGAATCCTGCAACCCCGCAACAAACCCCAACCCTGCCTTGACATATACCACACCTACCCTCACTCCATCACAAACTTAAGTTTCTTTCTTGAAGCAGGGGCAGGTTGTGATAGGACAGTAGCTGTAAGAAACTGAAGTTATTTTCCCCCATGCTAAAGGCCTCTGTAAACCTTGTCCTGTGTCCCGGGGGGCTGCTATGAGGGAAATGTGGTGCTCTTGTGAATTTGGAGCATAGAGGAAGCAGAGTGCATGGAACGTGAGTGGGGGGATAATGGGGCTTCAGCACTGGAGACTACTAGAAATGCAAAGCTCTTTGCAGCTTCAAATATCCATGGCTACAGAGATCCTTTATAGCTCCAGGCAATTTCTGTCCTTCCTGCAGGTCAGCCAGCTCCAGAGAAACCGGGAGGGGCACCAGGGAACTTCTGTGTCCTCCGCTTGGGTCACTGTACAGCCGGTGCCTGGAGCCAGTGAGAAGGGCACAGAACAGGAGTTAGGGCTGGCATATTGGGGCTCGGCTTCCCCCCAGGGGATGCTTCCCCATGCTAGGAAGAGTTGGACTGGAACAGCTTGTACGTCATGGCTGACAGGGAGGGTGAGATGGCATGGAGATAGCCCCAGAAACTCAGAGCACAGTGGAGCATGGCTGTGTCCATCAGGGCCAGGAAGGGTTAACATGCACCTGCAAGCTCACCCAAGCAGCAGGCTGCCAGTGGGCTGTTACGTGCACCAGGCTTCTATTCACCAGTTCCCCAGGTGCTTTGAAAGGGTCCTGGGATGCAAAGAAAAGGATCTTTGTGTGACTGGCTCCTTCCCTCCACTTAAAGAAAGACAAAACCTGCTGCCTCCGAAATGCACAAGCTCCTGCCCCAGCCCATGCTGCCTCACCTCCTTTCTTCCTTCACCTGCAAAAAGAGCTTAGCAGCAGGAAAGGCTCCTTCCCACCAGGGCCAGTTCCTATTGTAATTTCTTCCAAAGAGGCAGCAGGGGGGATTCTTGGACAGCCAGAGCCCAGAGGAGTAATCCCTGCATTGTGCTGCCATGCAGAGCCTGTGCTTCTGCAGCCCGCCCTGGGGCCAGTGCTGGGCAAGTGCTTCTGGAAGCGGAGGGAAAGGCTGTCCTAGGTGGGGAGGTTAGGGTACTGTTTGTGAAGCCAATGCTGGGCCTGACAGGGTGCCAGAGTTCTCCGAGCGGGCACTCAAGAGATCCTGCCCCGGGGATGACTGCAGAGAGAAATTGTGCCTGAGGGGCCCTGGTGGAGTTAATCTGGAGCATTTTACTTCCATGGGCTATGTTCACAAAGGTGGAGTTGCCCCAGCAAAGAGCTGCCATGAAGCTCTCTTCTGCATCCAGTGGCACCATGCAGCACCGAGTTCAGTCCCAGCACTGCTCCCACACCCACTGCATTCTGGGAAATGTTCTCATGGCTTGTGAGATTCCTCCGGCAGGCCAGGGGTCACATGCTCACAATCTCCCTCACACTATCCCAGAATGCACCTGGTGCCAGGACTGTTTTCTAAGCATGGAGAAGTCCAGAGGGGTGTGGTGTCAGGGCAGAGAAGCTATCCCGGTGTTGCTCAAGGCACCAACCTGTCATAGCCTCTTCCCACCAGAGACCCACCCTGGCAAAAGACACGTCAGGTGATGGGGTCTCCTCTGCAATGGATGTTTTCACTTCTCAGGATCAGGCAGCTCAGTCATCCCGGGGCTTGTAACTGCCTTTCCCCTGGCCCCACGTGCACTGCTCTGCCCCCTCCTGAAATGAGTCGTGTCCACATGGGAGAGCAGTCCATGTTGCTCCCACACTCCTGGTGGTGGGGTTCACCCCCTGGCCTGTTCCCATGGCCAAGCGAGGAGTGGCTCTGCCGGTCAGTGCTCCTGGGGGCTCTATCTTGTTCCAAGACACAGGCAAGGAACTAACTGTGCTTGTCCCTTTCTCTGTAATCCAGTCCCAGCAGTTGCATTAAAACACACAGCCACGTGGGGCAGCTGCTCCTGCACCCCAACCATGGGCAGATCATATTCCACTGGGCGCCTAACTTCCACTGAAATCAATGAAAGCACTCCCCTGCCCCACCATGGTGACAAGGAAAGAGTCTGTCCTAAGCAGGTGTGAGTTAAGGAGCACTCTAGGCTGCACAAAAGTGTAGGGCAACTGGCAGTTTGCACAGCACCTGGCTGATGCTGTGCAGGGGATTTTCATGAGTAAGATAATGACTGTCTCTGGATCTGGGCCAGTGTGTTGGGCAAATGCCACAACTCTTGCAAAAAGGTATCTGTAGTGACCCAGAGTGTGGCTGTGTCAGGCTATCCCTAGAGAATAGCATCTCCTGCCCCGTACGAGACCTGTCTCCATGCTGGACACCCAGTTGTCTCAGTGAGGAAAGCTCTCCTGCAGAATGCTGAGTCTCCCCTGACTGCCAGAGACCACTGGGATGCAGTATGTATGCAGCTGGCTCTGTCCCCACAGCCATTTCCACCTGGCCTTAGGAGGCAGAGAGGGGAAGGCAGGGTTTGCACTTGTCTCTCCACTCAGCTAAATAATCAAAGCTGGACACTCAGCCTGTTTGGAAGCTGCTCTGCTGGCAATCCCAGCCCAGACTAGCAACAACTGCAAAACAAACACTCGTATGCACTACTGGGCGTGGGGGTCCCAGAGCCTGTCCTCCACGTGGGCTCACCAGTGCTTACGCTCCCATGCTCTCTTCAAACAAACACAGTCTGAAAGTCTTGGCACTACAATAATAGGGCTGGCAAGCCCTGGCCCCTTTCTTAGAGGCAGTGCTGGTAAGGGTCCCTGGGAAGGAAGCTCCCTCTTTCCCAGAGTTGTTCTGCTCGATGAGGTCCCAGCAAGCTCTCTGGAGAAACAAATAACTAACCGTGCCAAGTTCAGTTTAGTTTGGCAGTGGGGCCAAGACATTGTCTCAGAGCCTGTTTTCTGTTCCTAGTGAGAACATTCACTCCACCGACAGGATGATGAAGCTGCTGCGCTGGCTGCTGCTGCTCTGCAGCCCAGCACAAGACTCCCTGCAGGCTTTGCATGGCATCAGCCACAGGTGCGGAGGATCCATTTACTTGGCACTCTGGAAAGGCACTGTGCACTTTCCTATCAGCCTGCAATTTGGCCATGGTGACCCACCAGAATGGAGCCACTGACGCTGCAGGAGCTGCCAGCGTCTCAGTAGCCAGTTTGCTTCACGATATGGGTCACGGGAAGCACACTGCCTTGTGGATCCCCTCTCTTTGCTTACTCCCTGCAGGACAGATAACTGAAGTCAGGAGTGGCCTATGGGCAAAGCTGCCCAACGATCAGTCCAGGGCTCGCTCTCTGCTGCCATCATGCCCCTGTCCCCGGGACACAGGTATCTTGGGGGAACAGAGCCTTCTCAACAGCTGGCCCACGGCCGTGGAACTCCGCTCAGAGCCCACCACAGCAATCAGGAACCAGGAGGCCTCCAGGACAAACCACACTAGCTAGATGGATGGGACGCATAGAGACAAGATTGGGTAGAAAATGGTCCACTAGCTCCCTGGTTTTCCCAGAAGTTTCTTCATTGAACTAGCAAGTAGCTGTGCCTTGCAGGGCTGTGTCTTGCAAGCCCTACAAACTCAGCAGCGCTGGCTCTGGGGCGAGAGAGCCTCTGAGGAGCCCCAGTTACAGCAGGAAGTGCTGGAGGTAATTCGGCAGGGTCTCTCCTCTCTGAGAACACTTGCCTCAGAGGGCAGCTGCCTGCCACGTGGCAGTAGCAGGTGAAATAGGCCCTCAGTGTTTAAAGCTGCTATGAAGGACTCCAAGGCTGCCCCTACAGCCCTGGAGAGCACTGTAGGGAAGGCATAGCAGCATCAGCCCTGATGGCCCATGTGGCATGAGCATCCAACACTGCACAGATGGGGTTTGTGTGGAGATGACCCACGGCCGCCAAGCCTGACAAGAGGTTTCACACCCGTCAAAGGAAAGGTGAGGGGGATTAGCCCTGATCTAGCTTTGGGAGACTGTCCTGCCTGCGGTTGTGCTCTCTAACTGTCTATTGAAGGAGAAGCTGTCACGGAATGCACAGTGGGAAACAAACAATCTCTCTTCCCTCAGTGTGACGTGCAGGGCTCTGAAGTAATGTTATTCCAGCCGGCCAGCTTTTTCCAAGCACGTTCCCCTAGGGTCGGCACTGAAAAACTCATTAAGAAGACCAGCCCCTTCCTGATTCAGAGCAAGCAGCTGACAAGCCAAGGCAAAGAGAGGAGCTAGCACTGAAAGCGCTCCTCTGGTGCTTGCAGCCCTGGCCAGCCATATGGGCACCCGCTGGAGAACAGGGGAGACTGAAGGTGATGGCTTGAGTCGGCTTGCCAGTCACGTGTCTGACATTAATCCTTCATGTCAGTGTAATCCATGGCCCCCCCCACAGCTTGCATTGGAAAGAAAAAGGACACTACTTCTGTACAGAGCATTGCCACAGGGTGGACGGAGGACACTGGGTGAAATAAGAGCTCTCATCCCTTCCCCAAGCCCAGAGTCTTTGGTGAGGCCTGGCCATCGTGCCATTTTCACTACCTGCCAGCTCCACAATCCCAGACCAGGGCCCCTCTGACTGGTGATTGTTTGCAGGGAAGAGTGAGATTGGCACGAGGTGACTGGCTCATGGGTTTGGTAATGATTTATAGAGCCATTCACTTCCAAGTCATTGCAAGGAGAACAGTAAGGAAACCCTGTTAAAACAACTGTTTACTGCCTTCCTGAGTTGAGTTGGTGGGTCTTAGGCCCATCCATACTGTTCAAATGTCCTTGTCCTGAAAGGCACCAGAGTCCTTTCTGGCAGCATCAGCAGAAAGGTAAGGAACTGAACAGGCTATTGGAAAGGAACTGAGCTCTTACTCCTAGACACAGTTGCTCCTGTTCAGGCATGTGGGGCCACCATGGCCACATAGATGGAAAATTGAATGCAGAGAGACTTTCGGTGGACTCCTACTCCTGTCCCCACACAGGGAGAGATGCTAAGGGGTGATTGTTGCTTGGGAGCTTCCCTTGGAAGCTTGTAGCCAGTTAGACAGAAAGAAATGTCAAAAGGAAAGTCTACATTTGCATTGACCAGACCTCCCTGCTCCCCCGAGAGCTGATTAGCTCAAGATGAGAGAGCTTGCAAAGGTTTTCTCTTTACTTTTAGAAACAAATGTATGGTTGTAGTTGGGCAGGATGACCACCCCACTACCCAGAAGGGGGTCCTTCCAGAAGCCTTTTTGTGTGAAGTCTGGCCCCTCCCAGTCAGCTGACCAGAAGTCAGGAGGTGGGGCCAGGCCAATACAAGCCGCGGCAGAGGACTCAGTTGGGACTGTGCCTCCAGAGGAGCCACACAATGGTTCTGCGCTCCCTGCCTGACAGCCTGAGGACTCTGCTGGGGGCCAGCCCCCAGGGGAGCAAGAGGATGGCTCTGGGCTCCCAGCCTGGGAGACAGAGGACCAGCTAAGTGAGGCCAAGACCTGGATTGGGCTGCCTGGGCCCTGCTGGTTCTGACACCCTACCGACCCCAGAGGAACCTGCCTGTTAGAGCAGACCAGCCAGACCCAGAGGATTGACCAGAGTATCCACCACAGCCTAGACCCCCAGCCAGCCTGAGCAGCGGACTCAGTAGGCTATGTAGGTCCGGACTTGAGCCACCCGGACCCCAGCCGGCCCTGATACCCTGTGAGCCTCAAGATGTCGGGTGGACTTTGGGTATGTGCTGGGGGGGGAGACTGGGAGTGGCCCAGGGGATAGAGAAGACAGGTAAAGGTCTTGAGCAGCGTGTTGTGGTCCGGATTCTCTGCTGACCTGTGCAGCTGGCTATACTGCTGCGACCAGGACCCCTGGGCCGGGACTCAGTGGGGTGGGTAAGCCTGCGTCCCCCTGCCACCACTTGCCGAGTGGCAGTCTCCCCACTCTCTGCCAAGCACAGGCTTTTGTGTTTGTTTGCTGCCCCACCCTGAGCTAGGGCCTGGGCTTCTGTTCGGTTTTTTGATGCCCCGCCCTGGGCTAGGGCCTGGGCTGCCATTGGGTTTGTTTCCTGCCCTGCCTGGGCTAGGGCCTGGGCAGCCTGTAAGACTGTTTTTTGTTGCCCCGCCCTGAACCAGGGCCTAGGCTTCTTTTGTTGTGTGCCGCCTCTGCCCCCCTCCCCCGAATGAGGGCCATGAGCCACCTGAAGACCAGTGTTTGCTGCCCCACCTTACTCCAGGGCATGGGCTCCTTTTTGGATGTGTGCTGCCCTGCCCTGAGCTAGGGGTGGGGGTGGGCAAGACTGTGAAGTAAGGCAGGGGGCTTTTGAACTGTTGCCACTCACCCACCTGAAGCCAGATGGGACGACCCCCCCCCCAAACCAGGGACTTGGGGGTTGTTGGGACTCGCAGGGGTGGGGCGGGATGGCCGCCCACTGACCCGGAGAGGGAGGACCCTTTCCAGGAGCCTGAACGGGCTACAGATGGTTCATTGCTTTTACTCTTTAAAAGCTTTCATCCGGGAATAAGCTTCCTTGGAAGCTGATTTGGTGAGAGATGCCCCAGCTCAAGAGTTGGCACCCTGTGGCTCCACAGCCACACATGGCTCTTTAAGGAGTCAACTGCGGCTCCAAGCGCTGCCGCCGCTGACTCCTCTTGCAGCTCCAGGTGCTGCCACCGCTTAAACAAAAATCTAAATTCAGTTGCTCACTGTTGAACCAACTGAATTTAGTTTTTTTGTTTAAGTGGAGGCAGCCGGAGATGCTCAGCAGCCAGCTGCGGCAGGGAGCCCAGCAGAGAAAGCCAGCTGGGAGGGGGCCACCCCATGTGGGTGGAAGTCTAAGTGGGCAGGAGAGCTGGGGGGGGAGGGTGGCCAAGCCTGCCTCTGCCCCTGCTGGAGCTGCACAGCTGCACCCAGAAGGAGGAGGAGATGGCGGGGAGCAATGGGGGATGGTAGCAGCCATGTCCACTGCAGAACTACACATGCTGAGGCGAGTTAAGCCTGTGGCGGGGGGGTGGGGGGGGCTCAGTGGGGTTAAGTTTGGGGGTGCGGTGGAAGGTTGGGGTTCAAAGGAGTTAAGCCTGGGGGTTGGGAAGGGAGGTTGGAATTTGGAGGGGTTAAGCCTGGGGATGGGGGGGGTTTTGCAGGAAGGGGGAGTAAAGCCTGGAGATGGGGATAACAACTTTTTAACTGTTACAAATCATTGTGTGTGCTTTTCTTAAAATAGGGGTGATAAAACGCATGGTTTGACATTATTTATTAAAGAACTGCCTCGTATTCACGTGCACTGCGGCTCTTGAAGGACTGACTTTGTAACTGAATTTGAAAAAATGGCTCTCCTCGCTATTTTGGTTGCAGACCCATGGCCTAGCCCATTCGGAACAACATTCCTTCTAGAGTCCCTGGCATGACCTAAAAAGCCAGTAACGCTGGATACTTAGGAGCTAGCCTGTGACGAAATTCTCATTTTTCTTCTCACTGCTTATAGTATGCACTGTTAGCTGTGATTATTTTCCAAAGGGCTCCCTGCTTTTTACCGCATTTGGAACAACAGAAGCAGTCTCCCATTCCCTTAGGCTTCCAGGGGGAGTTGGGCACCATTTGAAAATCTCAGCCCAAATCTACATTTTGGTCTTGAGAAGCACGAAGGTCTGCTAGTGGGGATGGGGAGTCAGAATTACTGGCTCCATTCCCAGATCTATCCATCTGTGGTACTTATATGGTCCCATTACTTTATGATGGAACCAAACAGCTGTTGTTGATACACAATTATGCCTGTGCTCTCTAAATTCCACCTGCAGCCTAAACATTGAGCCCTTCAAAGACAGGCAAGCAACCTCTATAGGATCAGGCACTCCCAAAGCAGAAAGTCCTGTTGGAGTGAGAGGAAATTCTTTCCCTAACTTTCAGGGAGAAGAATCTTTATCAGCATCAGGGCAGCTCCCCATGGAAAAGAACATGCACAGTCTGAGAAACATGAAGGTAGTATAAATCATGGGAGAGAGAAATTCAGCAGTGTAGATAAAATCCTGAGAAGCATAAATCAGCACCAAACAGAAAATAGATAAGAACACTGAAACGGACATTAAAAATGTGATTCTCTTGCCAGTTCCCCTGATGGAGCCAATCTCTGGGGAGTTGGTTTGGAAATCTGGCCTTGAGTTTGAAGGAACACAGAGCCTGCCTTCTCCTCCTGACATCAGAACATCTCAGACCCAGGTTAGACTTTTAAGGAGATTTTTGGCTGTCTTCCTGCTTTAAGAAATTTACAGAAAGTTCCTTATGGCTGGAGCACCTCGGCTTTATTCCAAATGCTGTAACAAGCAGCAGCTGAAGCGCTGTATGAGCTTGGAATGCCCCTTGCCCCAGACACAGCACATTGGTACCTCTCTTCAGCAGCGGCTGCCAACCCATCACATGCCGTTATCACTGAGAATTAAAGGGCTTGATCTGCTGTCATGGGCTAACTTTAGAAACCCATGACTGCTGGTTCACCAGTATGACTTGGGTACTAGAGGCACCCCTAAAACCTGTGAGCATCTGGGGACTCTGGCAATACTTCCACAGCCTCCTGAGTCAGTGGCATAGCCAGAAGGGCCCCCTTGGGCAGGCCCTGACTGCGGGTGGGTGGGCAATGAGGGGTGATGGGGTTACTCCCTGGTGTGCCAGCCCTGCTCCCTGGCTGCAGCTGCAGGCAGAGTGGGTAAGTCCCAGTGTCCTGGCCCTGCTCCCTGGCCAGAGCATTGGGCGGAGCAGAGTAAGACCCAGTGCCCTGGTCAGATGGAGTGCCATGTGGGCCAGTGGAGTGGCACTAGCACTGGGGCCTTAGGAGAGCTGTGAAGGGATGCGAGGTGGGCCTGGATGCAAAGTGGGTGGGCCATGGCCCACTCAGGCCCACCTGTGGCTATGCCCCTGTCCTGCATTGAAGCTAATAAGACCCAACTGGCCTGATCACCAGTGTGTCAGCAGAATGACTCAATAGGTCTAATGGTACAAGAGGTTTAAATGAACTTGTCTTTGCCACAGAGTCAGTACACCAGAAAGGGGATTTCAGTTGTCTGTGCCATGGTGAGCACAGCACAGCAGGGCCTTTTGCCATAGTCGGGCTCCTAAATGGCCAGGCGCTCAAGAACATTCCAATTAGTGTGCATTGGCCTTTCAGAGCAAAACCAGTGGAACTGGCCAGTTGCAACAGGCTCACTTCTGCTTTGCATTGCTGGAGGGGCACAAAGCAACCAGAGTGTGCCAGGGAAACTTGTCCATATAACTTTACAGAGTGCATCTCTTTGTGCTAAAGCCTCCTCTTGGCTCTTTTGTCTCATTGCATGCGATTTGCACGACTGGTCTAGCTTAGATTGCTGGAGCAGAGACTGTGCTTCCCACTGATATTAACAAAGGCCTGCCATATTCCCTGGCTGCAGCCAGAAACAGGATGAGGCCAGCCTCCATCATGGCACTTTGGCATGGTTCCTAGCAGAACAAAGTGAGCACATCAGTGACCTGTCTCCAGAGCTTCAGGCCAGTCTGGGGAAAAGGTTCCAATGGATATCTGCACTGACCCAGTGTAACCCACACACCTATGTGTGGTTAACTGTGCCATGTAGTTGCACCTAGACTATGTCACAGAGAAAGAATAAGTGTCCTTTACAGAGTAAGCTGAGAGCCAGCTCCCCTTTAGTTCAAGCTGTAGAGGTGCCTGCGGTAAGCTCCAGAGGTGCCACGTTCAAGTCTGCCTGAGGGCAGTTACACCAGTTCCTCTAATGTCCCTGGGTGAACACCACCCCTGTCCCACGGGTTTCTTGCCTGGCACTTTTGATGGTCCTGTTTTGCAAATATCCCATTCCCAGCACTATTCAGACTGCCCAGAGATACAACCAAGAGATACAGTTACTCTGGAATTCCAGCCAGGACACAATAGACTACACTAAAGAGTTTAGCAGTAGGACTGAAACCTGAGGCCAGCCCCAGGTTCAGATTTCACAAAGCAGGGATCAGTAAAAGCCCAGCTGAAGCAAAAGTGTAAGGCTATCCATCTGACTGTGCATTGCGAAACCTGTCCCTGGAACAGCTGCACCCAGCCGGAGAAGGCAAATGAAATAAGTGCCCCAAGCGTTTGATAAAAGAAAGGGGGATTCAGGAAATCCACACGCTCAGCTCTCAGCCCAGCTGTGTTGTTTTTCATAAAGTTACACTTTAATGTTATAAAACAGTGTGATCAAAAGAAAAGTATTAGGTGGAGCTAAGGAGGCTGTTGGAACAATCTAGTCCAGATGAGGAGCTCAGTGCAAGTCTGCCCTGCTTTGTTAGTGGTTTATCGGAAAGATTTAAGTGCTAAAGACGGCCGAGTAGGTGCCATCTCACTAAGGCAAGGGCCCCATAGCTCCAAAATCCACTACAGGGTGCTAGGTCAGGGAGGGAGAATACGGGTGTTTGTCTCAGTAGTGGAACTTAAAGGCACGTGTGGCTCACTAACAGCCTGTAACACAAGTTCAGTCGTGAAGCTACTGCTCAGAGCTGTCGCCATTAGAACTGGTCTCGAGCTGCCCCAACCCACTGTGACTTCCCTATGAGGAGAATGGCTCAGTAAGTGGGGATTCTTGCTGCTGGAAAGACCCAAGGCAACAGAAGGGCCACAGTGAGTCTCTGAGGGACCCAATAAAATCCACCAAGAAGCAAAGCTAAGGGATGTGTTGCACACTAACCTCACAACATGTCCCTCAGCTTCACAAATGTCAGCACTGTGTGAATGAGGCCCGTGTTTCCAACCAGGGGCTCTCATTTGAGACACCTGCTAGACTATGGTACTTAGAGCCCATCCATTCCTCAGCATCTCCTGATCTTTGATATCTGTGTTCTCCCAGAACTGCTGTGAGGGGAGGCAGTGCTACTCCTACTTTACCAGTGCAACAAAGGCACAGTGGCTGAGTGACTTGCTCAGAGAGAAAATTGGCGGTAGAGCAGGGACTTGAACTGCTGTTATCTTGTTAGCACTGAACTAGCCAGCCAGCCACTGGACCATCCGTCCTCTCCTTTCACAACCTCGCACTGGCTCCCAAAACAGTGGCCTGAACAGCCAAGGGCCATTCTGGAAAAGAAATAACCTGATCTTTTCTTTGTCATACCCACCTGCCCATTGCCTTAGGACTCCTGTACAGAGCAGGGGTGTTTCTCAGTGGCTTGGTCTCTCCATTGTCAGAAAAGGGATTGTTCCTCAGGTCTGGAGACTTCCCTCTCCACAGCATAGCTTGGTGTTTTGTGCTGGATTGTACCTTTAGATACCAAGCTCTGCACATTTCCTGTTCTGGTTCTCAAATGACTTGACCAGAGCAGACGTTAGTAACTACAATCCATCTTTGATGACGTCAGTGGAAATTGAGCGAAAGAGCCAGCAGAGAGTAAGGGTGGACAATGAAGGAAGGGGAAGAGCCCTTGCAGTTTGTGAATCTGCTAAGCAGAGCCACCAGCTGGGGTCTGCTGCAGATTCGCTCACACCAGCTAGTGTCTAAAAGTGTTGTTGCACTTTCACCTCTTGTGCAAAGGGTCAGCACCAGGAAAGGCAAAGGAAATCTGTTTGCTGCTCAAATGCTAGTGGAGGGTCCCTCATCTGTGGGCAGAGGGGTTTTGCTGGGTGGTGTTTCACACACGTTCCTGAGGAGCTTTGGGGGCAGGTTTGGAAAATGAGTTTAATAATGAAGATGGAGTGTGAGGTGGGGAAGGCAGTTGGGTGAGGTCAAGATTCCTGTCCTGCTGAGATCAGCCAAGCCAAAGCAGAAGCAGATGGTGGAGTGCGTGGAGACAAAGAACTTCAAAATATTTCAGGCATATGGTTCCAGACCAGGTACTGCCATTGAAGTGCTAACAAGCTACAATCTATACATCATGACCTCAGCTGGGGAGCAGACCAGATGGAAATCAAGGTGCATATAGCATGGCTGGGTAGGGAACAGAAGTTGGCATATTTTTCATATTCAGTACTTTGAAGATGCTCCACTGCACTCTCTCTCACTTATGGAATAAGTGAGAACAGTTGGGCCAACAGATAGGGTTGTGTTTTGGGATAGATGAGTATATAGAAGGGCTATATGGAGAACAGCTAGATAGAAGCTTCACTATCCAGCACTAACAGACAGGACTATTTCACTTTCTTTTAAACATATAAGGCCAAATCATCCACTGGTATGAAACAACTCTTCTGACTTAGTGGAACTTTGCTGAGGGATTCCCACTGAGGGTCTTGATCCCATGATTTCTTGGCAAAAGTGCTCTGAGTGAGATGAACGAGTGACTATTTTACACTGATGCCTTAACACAGCAAAAATTCTCACACACACCCACTGCCCGACATGGCCCTGCTTTCAGCAGTCCAGCTGACGAAAGAGCCTTCCTCTGAGCTATGTATGTCCCACTGTTCACTGTCCTACTGGGACCATGTGCTGGAAAAGGGAGAATGCTTGGCCCTGTCTGTGAAGTTGTTCACTGCTGCAGACAAATGAAGAAAGGTGCCTGATTCCGGTTTGGAAGATAAGAGAAGTTACTCACCATAGTAACGGTGGTTCTTCGAGATGTGTCCCCATGGGTGCTCCACAATAGGTGACGGGCTTGCCCGGCGCCGCAGATCGGATCTTCCAAGCAGTTTCTGCCGGACCGCGCATGCGCCGGCGCGCGCCGCTCCCTTGCGTGCTCCTGGCCATGTGCGCGATCCGGTCCCCGCCAGTTCCTCGACCAACCGCCTCGGGTGCCCCTGCAAAACACTAACAGAGATCCGAAGCGGGGAGGATGGGCGGGAAGTGGAGCACCCACGGGGACACATCTCGAAGAACCACCGTTACTACGGTGAGTAACTTCTCTTTCTTCTTCGAGTGTCCCCGTGGGTGCTCCACAATAGGTGACTACCCAGCAGTAACCCAAGATAGGAGGTGGGTAATCGGATTATGTGCAGCTTGTCCCCGAGAGGACCGCTGCAGAGAGACGGGTATCCTCTTGGAATACCCTGTGAAGGGCGTAATGTTTGGCGAAGGTGTCGTAGGATGACCAGGTCGCCGCCCTGCAAATGTCTTTTAACGCAACGCCCTTGAAAAAGGCTGTTGATGCTGCCACCGCCCTGGTGGAATGAGCCCTGGGAGTGGCCAATAAAGGAGTCTTTTTGAGCTCGTAGCACATTTTTATGCAGGATACAATGTGCTTTGAGATTCGCTGCGATGAGAGACCTTCTCCTTTCGATTTGGGAGCGAGGGAGACTAGGAGTCTATCCGTTTTCCGGAAGGACTTGGTCCTGTCTACGTAGAAGGCTAGCGCCCTCCTCACGTCCAGGAGGTGTAGGCGCGCCTCTTCGTTGGAGTTATGAGGCTTTGGATAAAACAAGGGTAGAACAATAGGTTCGTTGATGTGAAACTCGGAGGAAACTTTGGGAACAAAGGCTGGATGCAGCCGTATGGTTACCGCCTCCTTGGAAAAAACAGTGCAGGGTGGCGTTGCCATGACTGCCGCGAGCTCGCTCACCCTACGAGCTGACGTAATTGCAAGGAGAAAGGTCGTCTTTATTGTAAGGAGGTGGAGGGGAACCGTGGCCAATGGCTCGAACGGTGGTCCCATGAGTGTGGTAAGCACCAGGTCCAAGTTCCACGAAGGTGGAATCGGTTTCCGAGGGGGGTAGAGGTTTACCAACCCTTTGAGGAACCTGGTAACCATAGGGTGGGCGAACACCGTGTGCCCTTCCTCCTCATGTTTGAACGCCGAGATGGCAGCAAGGTGGACCTTTAACGAGGATAGCGAGAGTCCTCCTCTCTTGAGGTCCAGTAAATACTCTAGAACTGTAGGTATAGGCACCGAAAGGGGGGCCAGTTGTTTGGTAGAACACCAGGCCGTAAAGCGAGTCCATTTTTGTTTGTAGGTCTTCCTAGTGGAAGTCCTCCTGCTACTTTCTAGGACTTGCTGTACTTCCACTGTGCATGTGCGCTCTAGGGAGCTGAGCCATGGATTAGCCACGCTTGCAGTCGCAGGCTTTGGGGGTGCGGATGCACTATGGACCCCTGGGCTTGCGTGAGCAGATCCGGCGCCACCGGAAGAGGCATCGGTGGACGGTCCGACATGCGCAGGAGTAGGGGGAACCATTGTTGGCGATCCCACGTTGGGACTATCAGGATCATCCGGGCCCTTTCCCTCCTGGCTTTTTGCAAAACTTTGTGGATCAGCACTGTGGGAGGAAACGCGTAAAGCAGGGGGCCCCCCCACTGGATCGCGAATGCGTCCCCCAGGGACCCCCAGCCCAGTCCTGCTCTGGAGCAGAACCGTGGGCACTGCTTGTTGTGCTGGGTGGCAAACAGATCTATTTGGGGAAACCCCCATGCGTGGAAAATCGGCCGTAGCAGATCGGGACGAATCTGCCACTCGTGTGTGAGCGCAAAACGCCTGCTCAGCTGGTCTGCCTTCACGTTGTGCGCACCCGGCAAGTATGAGGCTTTCAAGATTATATCGTGGGCGATGCACCAGTTCCATAAGCGGATTGCTTCCGCGCATAAGGCACGCGATCGAGCTCCTCCTTGCCTGTTTATATAAAACATGGTGGAGGTATTGTCTGTACTGATCCCGACGACTTTGCCTTGTATGTGGTCTCGAAAGTGTTTGCAGGCGTTGAACACTGCTCTGAGCTCCAGTTCATTGATGTGTAGTGACTGTTCCGTGGGTGACCACAGTCCTTGAGTCACCTCTTCGCCCATGTGCGCTCCCCACCCTATGAGGGAGGCATCTGTGGTGAGGAAAACCGAGATTTGCGGCTGATGGAAGGGTACCCCTGTTAGCAGGTTCCTGGGGTTTACCCACCATTGCAGGGATTTGCGCACCCCGGCTGTGGGCGACACCGCCCTGTGAACGGTGTGTACTGCCGGTTTGTATACACTGGCCAGCCAGTGCTGCATGCTGCGCATGTGCAACCTGGCGTTTTGTACCACAAACGTCGCCGCTGCCATGTGGCCCAGCAGCTGCAAGCACGTCAAGACCGGCACCGTAGGGCTGAAGGTGATGACTTGCACGAGGGAACCGATGGCTCGAGAGCGAGCCTCTGGTAGGTATACTCTCGCCGTGATCGAGTTTATGCGAGCCCCTATGAACTCTATGTCCTGTGTGGGGTCTATTTTTGATTTTGCCAGATTGATAACCAGGCCAAGTGAGGAGAACGTGTTTGCTGTGACGCGTATCATGCGGAGAACCTCCCCCTTCGAGGCCCCTTTGAGCAGGCAGTCGTCCAGATACGGGAAAATAAATACCCCCTGTCTGTGCAGGTAGGCTGACACCACTGCCAAGGTCTTGGTGAAGACTCTGGGGACCGAGGAGAGGCCAAACGGTAGGACTTTGTATTGGAAGTGTTCGTTGCCTACCATGAAACGGAGAAATCGCCAGTGAGCCGGATGGATGGTTATGTGAAAATATGCGTCTTGCAAATCGAGGGCTGCGAACCAATCTCCATCGTCCAGTGCTGTAAGGATGGAGGCAATCGTGATCATCCGAAAACGTTGTTTGCGCAGATACCTGTTGAGGCCGCGAAGGTCTAAGATGGGCCTCCAGCCTCCTGTCTTTTTCTCCGTTAGGAAATACCGGGAGTAAAACCCTTTTCCTTGCAGTTGCTCCGGCACCCTTTCCACCGCCCCTATGAGCACGAGATGGGCCACCTCCTGCCTCAGCCTGGCTACATGGGAGGCCTCCTGGAGGTGGGGCTTGGGCGGAGGTCGCGATGGTGGAAGCGACTGGAAGGGGATGGCGTACCCCGTGGCTATGATCTCCAGCACCCATTTGTCTGTGGTGATCCTTTGCCACTGGTCGTAGAATGGTCGGAGGCGATGGTGAAATAGCCGCTTCGGATGACCTTGTGCGATGGTAGTGATGGCGCAGCCCTGGATCTGTATGTCAAACTTGTGGCCTTTGGCCCCGCCCCGAGGACGCACGGCCCTGTTGTGAGCGTCGCCTGGGAGTTCTGTACTGCTGGTGCTGCTGATGCCGCCCTTGCTCGTAACCCCTGTGATACTGGGGGCGCTGTTGCTGGTACTGGTACCGCCTTTGCTGAGGGTAGTACCTTTTCTTTGTGTATGGAGGGGTGTAAATCCCCAGGGTCCTGAGTGTGGCTCTTGAATCTTTACTGGAATGAAGGACCGAGTCAGTTGATTCAGCAAACAGCTTCTGCGAGTCGAAGGGAAGGTCAACTATCTTTGCCTGCAGATCTCTCGGTATACCCGAGGTCTGGAGCCAGGACTCCCGTCGCATCACCACTGCAGTTGCTGTGGAACGTGCTGCTGTGTCCGCAACGTCCAAAGCAATCTGAACTCCCATCCTCACAGCCGCGTAGCCTTCTTGCACTATGGCCTTGAGGACCGGCTTTTTGTCCTCTGGAAGCGAGTCCATGAGGGAGGTTAACCTAGAATAGTTGTCAAAATTATGGTTCGCCAAGTGCGCTGCGTAATTTGCCATTCGCAACGTTAAAGTAGAGGAGGAGTAGACCTTTCTGCCGAACAGCTCTAGCTTCTTGGCATCTTTGTCCGTTCCCCCTGTTTTAAATTGAGATGTTTTTGATCTTTGTTGCGAGGACTCCACCACCAAGGAGTTTGGCTGTGGGTGGCTAAACAGGAACTCCATGCCTTTCGCCGGCACGAAGTATTTCTTATCCGCTCTCTTTTGGACCGGCGGAATAGTTGCAGGGGTCTGCCATATGGTAGTGGCGGACTCTAAGATCGCTTCATCAAGCGGTATTGCTACTCTGGAGGAGGCCGGAGGTCTCAAATTTTTGAGGAGCTTATGGTGTTTCTCTTGCACCTCTGCTGTCTGGATGCCTTGCGTGAAGGCTACCCTCTTAAACAGCTCCTGAAACTGTTTGAGATCGTCCTTAGGATGGACGTCCCCCAGGGCCGTGGCCTCGTCCGGGGAGGAGAGCGAGGAACCGCTGGGGTACGTCTCTCTGGACCCTTCCGGTTCCTGCTGGTGATGGTACACCCTCTCGCTGGAGGTTTGCGAGGGAAAATCTCGGGGTCCCATGACCAGTCCCCCCTGAGATGCTTGAGTCTCTGTCCCCGATCGCGATTGCCCTCGGGGGTACGAGGTAGTGTGTGGGGATCTTTCCCTAGTAGATTGCCGATGGTGTCCGTGCCCCGCGTGGTAGGGACGACCATGGCAGTATAGGCACTGTTCCTGGGAAGGTGACCTCGACCATTCCCTTGGTGCGTACCCTCTGCGTCTGGGGGAGGGAGATCGTCGAGACACTGGAGAGAGCGATTTAGCATAATAGTCCAGCGGTTCAAATCCCAGGAAGGGTGAAGGTGGTGCCAGCCATGGTGAGTCTGGTTGTAAAAATGGAGAAGGCGGCTCCGGGTAGGCTAGGGGGGACCCCTGCCTTCTGGTTGGAGTCTGCAACATAAGCGGAGGGCTGTGAGAAAGCAGCTCCACAGCCCTGTCCGGAGAGGGGCTGCAGTGCCTCCTCTTGTGAGCAGCCTTCCCCCTCCCTGGAGCAGGTAACTCCGCCCCCTGATGGGCAGGGGATCCCGGCCCCGTCGGCACCGTGCTAGGCACGCTCGAAGGCGGTGCCGCACGTGCGGTGTCCTTCTGCGCCTGCAGGCTACGTGCCTGAGCTCCCTGCACCGCCGGTTCCCTGGGGGTCGGTGCTGCTGTCTGCGGTGCCGCCGGTACCGGCGTTTGCTTAGCCGCCGCCCTGCCTGCGGTGCGGGGCGGCTGGCTGATTATCGGAGGCTGAGCCGTTTCCACGTGGCTCTCCGTGCCGCCGCCGATCAGCTGTTGCTGCGGCTGGGGGCTGCTTGCTCCTCCCGTCCCGCTCACTGTTGCTGCCGGCAGGGATCGGGCTGGAGAAACTTTCCTCCGTTTTTGCGCTGATGGAGTGAGGGAGGCAGCTTTCCTTTTAAGGGCCCCGGAGGGTCCCTCCTGCTGCAGCCGCTCCGGCACGTCTGGCTGGAGGGCCTTGTCAAGAAGCAGCATTTTGATCCGCATCTCCCTGTCCCTCCGTGCTCTGGTTGTTAATTTAGCACAGAAGGCGCATTTCTGTGCCACATGGGACTCCCCCAGGCACCTTATGCATAGACTGTGCCCATCGGACACTGGCATCGCCTCTCGGCAGGACTCACATTTTTTAAAGCCTGAAGAGGACATTGTTGGTGAGTCTTTGAGTTTTTAAGTGGGTACTTAGCACCTTCTTTGTGCTGTTTTCCCCGTCTGATGGCCTGCCTCAGCAGGAGGGCTGATGGCCCTAGCTCCTGGCCTCCGGCGCTTGTTACTGGGACTGGGCTGAGCTGTCCCTCTCGTAGCTTGTTTGTTGTTGTTGTTTTTTTTTTTTTTTACAAAATAACAACCGGCTAACTTATAGTAGCCTAAGTAACTGAAAAACTTCAAAGAAAAAACAGATAAAGTCGTTGAATACGCTATTTGGCCTTAGCCTAGTCGGATTCCGTCTGCAGCCGACGGCGGTTAAGAGGAACTGGCGGGGACCGGATCGCGCACATGGCCAGGAGCGCGCAAGGGAGCGGCGCGCGCCGGCGCATGCGCGGTCCGGCAGAAACTGCTTGGAAGATCCGATCTGCGGCGCCGGGCAAGCCCGTCACCTATTGTGGAGCACCCACGGGGACACTCGAAGAAGAAACAGATGTTGCACAGCTCTGTGCCAATGGTGGTTTATCAACCCTTCCACACGGCAGATGTGAACTGCTCAACACGAGTCGTTTCCCTGCAGCCTGGGAATGAACACCACAGACTATAGGGTGATAAGGAAATGGGGCCAGAGCCCCATTTAAGTTACACCAGTGTGGCTGTAGTGTGACATTGCTGAAGGCAATGAGCCTGCTCTTCCTTTCACACTCATTTTACACTGCTGCAACTCCATTGGTCCAGTGAAACTGCATGAGATTCACACTGGCATGGCTGAGATTCTGGCCTGATACTTCCCCCACTTAAACCAGCTCCACTGGGTTCTGTCCTAGCAGGGGTGCAAATCACACGGAAATCGAATGTCATCAGGGTGGGACTGGCATAGCGTCACAGAACAGACCTCACCGACTTCACATGAGTTTCTCCTGATTCTCCTCCATGGGAAAGAACCATGGCCTGGCAAGTTCCTCAGCTCATTTAAAATCAGTAAATCTCCACAATACAGAAATACTGATGACACCAGCTGAAGACTTGGCCCCGTTTTACACAGGTTAGTTATAGTTCCTCTTATTCTCATTAGCATCTTTGCACAACCATAAGGCCAAACAGACAATCAGAGATGTTACATTCTGGTGTGTCATCTTGGACAATACACAGGGGTGCACTGCAATCCAATTTTCCTTATTCTCCCATATGAGCACAGCTTACATAGTAATTTGTGGCCTTACAGGCACAGTGTTACTGCTAGGGCCCTCTCTCATAGCAAGCATTCTTAAGCCTTTGGCCTGGCACAGGGGTGAGCAAACTTTTTATGTCAGGCCCCACTTTTCATCCCTGCAATTAGCAGCCCCTTCTCCAACCTGTTTGATGTCATCCAAACCAGTGGAAATTTCGAGTTATGTTCATAGGAAAAAAACAAAAACAAAAACCCTTTTCACTATGTGTAAGAAAATATGCCTGTAGCTTGAAAAAACTTCATTAATCAGTATATAAATGTGAATACACAGACAGAAAAACAATAACATTTTTCAACATTTTTAATGAAATGGATGAGCCTGAGACCCAGCAGCTGAATGTGCTGCACCTCCCTTACAAAACTGCCCTCCACTTTGTGCAACCCTGGCCTAGCATAACTAAGCTAAAAATTTTACAGTCTTCAGCTTGCAGGACTTGCATTCCAGCCATGTTTTACTCATACACCAAATACAAACTCATCACCTCAAAACACCTACCAATCCTATACTTCTGTAACCCTACAAGTTAAAGCTATTTAGCACACACTGAGTATATATGAAACAGCATATGAACTGACCGTAATGCCGTATAAGGCAATGGTCAATGAATGACAAAATGAACTCCCATGTAGCTGGGAAAGTGGTTTCAAGACTCACTTATCTTAGGATCTGGCTCTGCCTGTGCAAATCCAGGGTGAACTGCTACCAGATCAGACCTCTCCACTCACTCTCTCAGCTACCACTACCGTTTCACGCCCTCTATACAGGAGGCAACGACAACACATACTGCAAGGCAGAGGAGATTTCCTCAGATTCCACTTACAATTTGTTCTTCTTCGAGTAGTGTCCCCATGGGTGCTCCACTCTGGGTGCTGATGCATCCTCACACCGGCGCCCAGAAAGTCTTCTATAGCCGTGGCTTCCCACACTGCTCATGCGCAGTTGCACCTCCTCATGCTATCTGGGGCACATACAGCACAGGCCTCTCAGTTCCTTCTCTACCATCCTTGGCTGCAGACAGAGCTTCACTCTATCACTGAAAGATAAAAGAAGAGTTAGTTATTATTCTACCCTTAGTCATTCTTACCCAAGTTTTCTTTCCCTTTAAAGTTTTAAAAAAAAGTTTTAGTTAGGTTTAGTATTAGAGTTTGGTTGCTGCGTTATCTCCATGCTGGTCTTTCCAGGTTTCAAGCAATGCACAACATGCAGGGAAGTCATGCTGGCCTTCAACAGCCATGTGTCTCGCATTGAGTGCCTGGCTGAGGGTCACCAAACCCAATCCCGCACCCCTTGCTCCAGGCTCACTGTGTGGCCGCAGGAGGGATTGAGCCAATAAGCTCAAGACTTACCTTTACAAAAAGTCCCTCCAACCACCAGCCCTGGAGCAGCCCTCCGCTGAAAAAACAGTATGGGAGACCAAGGGTACAGACTACATGCATCCTTCTACCTCAGCACCCCAACTGCCAAAGCAGGTACTTCCCCAGCCTGGGCTGCACCAGTCGAAAAGGGCACCATGATGACCCCAGCACTGTCTGAGCCAGCACAGCTCAAGCAGGCTCTTTCAGAGCTAAGCCATCAGCATTCGGTGTTTCCAACACCGTCAGCACTACTGGCACTGCCGGCTTTGGCAGCTTCTACTCCTGGACACAAGAGGTCATCAAAAACTAAGACCCCACCTTCAGTGATGGGAATGGAGCACAAGTGGCACCACTCCAAATTTCCATGTTGCTTGCACAAGGCACTGGACTTGGCACCGTCCCACTGCTGTGCAGCACCACAGAAGGCACTGAAGTGGCACTGGGAAACCGCTTTGCCCAAGCCTGCGGCACCAGAGCACAGCTCGGTGTCCAAATGGCACCATGAAGACTCACCACCAAAGGCATACGTGGCACCACACTCAGCACCGCCCCGCTTGCCGCACAGTGTGTCCCTGGCGCCGCCTCCATCTCTGGGCATTCAGGGTTCTCACATGGCTCAGGGACCAGACCAGGAGGGGGCAGTTCCGACTGACAGAGTGTTTTTTCATCACAGCACTCCAGCACCAGGCACTCCAACTGCGAAGATGTGCCGCCAACAATGGCTTACCTACAACCGCCCTCACCATGCTTCGTGCACCACCATCAGCATCCACAAGAGCCTGCTTCTCATTGGTCGCCTTGGCAGTCACAGTCACCTCACTCCCATGCTCTGCCAGCACTGTCCAATGCATCTAGGGACCGCCCTGTGTCACTGCAGCCCACCACTTCAACAACATATCCCCCATTGCAGCGCTTCAAGGAAGACAACTCCCTGTCAGAGGAAGAAGACAGATCCCCATGGCATCATTCCTCCTCTTCAGCTAATGATGCAGTGATCTTGGTCTTGCCTCCCCCATGGATGATTCACAGGCTTTTCAGGTGCTGTGTCAGTGAGCGGCCCAGGCTCAGGAGAAGGACCTGCAGGAGGTGCAGGTCAAGCAGTACAGGTTTCTCTGCACCCTGCAGCCCCCTACATCTTCCAGAACCACACTGGCTATAGACGAGATGATAATGGACCCAGCAAATGCCATCAGGCAGATGCCAGTATCCATTCCTCCGACCAACGAGAGGACAGATAAGTAGTATTTTGTGGCCTCCAGGGACATGGAGTTTTTATTCACATATCCTCAACCAAATTCGCTGGTGGTCGATATGTTCTGTAACAAGTCCAAGTTTGTTTAAACCGCTCAGCAGTCAGCTGCGGCAAGGAGCCTGGCAGAGACAGCTGGCTGGCCAGGGAGCCACCCCATGTGGGCAGAAGTCTAAGCCAGCAAGAGAGCTGGAGGGAGGACAGCCAAGCCAAGACTCCCCCTGACAGACCTGCACATCCACAACAAGGAGGAGGAAGAGATGGTGGGGAGGCAGTGGCCGGGGGGAGGGAGGCTGGGGCTCAGAGGGGTTAATCCTTGGTGTGTGTGTGTGGCGGGGGCGGGGGGGAGATTGCAGCTCAAAGGGGTTAAACCCAGAGGCATGAGGGAAGGTTGGGGCTCAGAGGAATTAAGTCTGAGGGCAGGGGAGGGAGGTTGGGGTTGGGGTTGGGGTTAAGCCTGGGGATATGGGGTGGGTTTGTGGGATGGGGGAGTAAAGCCTGGGGATGGGGGTAACAACTCTTTAACTGATAAAAATTATTGTGTGTGTGTTTTTCTTAAAATAGGGGTGATAAAAAGCACAGTTTGACATTTTTTATTAAGAACTGTCTTGTCTTCATGTACATTGCTGCTCTTGAAGGACTGATTTTGTACCTGAATTTGAAAAAATGGCTCTTCTTGCTATTTTGGTGGCAGACCCTGGTCTGGGTGCTATGAAGCCAGTCCCAGCAGAGTTGCAGGACAGAGGATTCTACTCCATGTACTTCCTATTTCAGAAAAAGAAGACAGATGAGTGTGAAGGCCCATTCTTGATCTCCAGAGGCTCAACAAATATGTCCTCCATCGATGTTTCAAGATACAGACTCTCGCAACCATTATCCCAGCAGTGGATAAAGAAGACTGGCTCTCAGCTCTTGACCTACAGGCCATCTCTTTCCACAACACAATCCACCCAGGGCACAGGTGCTTTCTTTGTTTTACGGTGGGGTCCTGTCACTACCAACACGTGGTCCTTCTGTTTGGGCTCTCAACTGCACCCAAAATGTTCTCCAAGACTGGTGGTCATGGCTGTCCACCTACGATATCACAGGGTGATCATTTTCCTGTATCCGGATGACTGTCTCATAAAAGGCCCTCATTTATGGAGGCAATTTGCATGGTAAGGCTCCCCACAGACCTGGCCACTCCACATAAACTATGAGAAGTCCATACTGTGACCTACACAATGGCTTGACTTCATTGGGGGCCACATGAACACTTCCACTGCCAGGGCCACTCTTCCTGTTCAAAGATTCCAGGCCTTGCATGACCTTATCCTGGTGGTGCAACTGTCTCCCACCTTCATGGTGCGTATGTGCCTAAAGCTCCCGGGTCACGACTGCTACTATGGTCACAGGCTCCATGGTCAAGCTGGCCAGACTGCACATGCGATGCCTCCAGTTCTGGCTGTCTACATGCTATGCCATGGTCAGGGACCCACTGTCCAAATCAGCAGCCATCCTGCCATGCTTTCTCAGCTCCCTTCAGTGGTGGACATATCTGCACAATGTTCTCACCTGGGGGCCGTTCCACCAACTGCCCCCATCTATTGTCCTTGCTACGGATGCCTTCCTAGTGGGATGGGAGGCCCATTTGTGTTGCCTTACGGTCCAGGGCAAATGGTCCTTTCCTGAGCAAGAGCCCCACATAAAGCTACTGGAGCTCAGAGTGGTCCGCTACGCTTACCTGCATTTCTAGTGGCTCCTTGCAGACAGAACTGTCAACACTGACAGACACCACCACATGCATGTATTATATCAACCATCAAGGTGGGGTTTGGTCCCCATCCCTGTGCATGGAAGCCATAAAACTGTGGACTTGGTGCCTCTAGCACCACATCACTCTGATGGCCACATTCTCCCCAGGTACAGAACGTGACCACGAACACCCTTAGTTGCTTGTTCAGCAATCATCATGAGTGGGAGATCGGTATGGTGGCCCTCAACCATGTGTTCCAGCTTTGGGGCGAGCCATGCACAGACCTGTTTGCAACCTGAGTCAACAGAAAGTGCCATCAGTACTGCTCCAGAGCAGGTCTGGGGAAGTGCTCCCTTGCAGATGCTTTCTCCATCATCATGGGCATGGGATGTGCTACTTCTTTACGTGTTTCCTCCCCTTCCCTTGATTCACAAGCTTCTAGTAAAGGTCAGGCTGGATCTGGCTCACTTCATTCTGACATTCCTGGCATGGCCAAGACAAACTTAGTATCCTTACTTGGACCAGCTGTCAGTGGTGACTCTGTATCCCTTTCCTCCTTGCCACAACCTTCAATCGCAGGACTTCAGCCACACCCGTCATCCCAATCCCGTCAGGTTGCATCTCCATGTGTGGCTCCTTTATGGTTCCAGGATGTTGAAATCACATGCTCTGAGGGGATGAACAGGGTTCTTGTTAACAGCAGACGGGAGTCCACCCACAAGTCCTAACTCTACAAGTAGACACAGTTCTCTCAGTGGTTGGGTGCTAACCATCCTATGCCTCCTCAAACCATGCCCCTTCCTATCCTCCTTGACTACCTGATGCATCTGCATGAGTCAGGCCTAGCACTCACTACTGCCAGGGTGCATGCCCCAGCATTAGCAGCTTACACCAAGCAGAGGATGGGATCTCTTTCCTTGCCTATCCTACCACCCAGTGTTTTTTGACAGGTCTGCAAAATACCTTTCCAACAGTACATCCTCTGGCCCCTATCTGGGACTTCCACCATGTACTCAACTGGCTCATGAAGCTGCTCTTTAAAACCCTGGAGACATGTTTCTGGCTCCATCTGTCGACGAAGATCTCATTTTTAGTCACCATCACATTGGTCAGGAGGGTTGGGGAGCTTGCCCTTCTCATGGGTGAACCTCCGTATTCCGTGTTTATCAAGGATAGAGTCACTCTTCGCCCTCATCCTAAGTTCCTCCCTAAGGTTCCCTCTCCGTTTCACATCAATGAACCTATCCACTTACTTGCATTCTTCCCGAAGCCACACTTTGGTCCCATACATGTGGTGTGGCATGCTCTAGATGTTCATCAGGCGTTGGCCTTCTGCATTGATTGCGTGAAGCTTTGATGCAAGTCTCCTAGACTCTTCCTCTCCTTTACAGAGAGATCCAAGGGCCATCTTGTTTCATATCAACGGCAGCCCAGGTAGATCTCCACCCACATTCACAGCTGTTGTGCTCTTCACTGGAAAGACCTTCCTGGTGCTGTCACCATCCATTCTACGGGGGTTTTTCTTTCACCACTGCCTCTCTCAAGAACGTACCCCTTATGGACACATGCAAAGCAGCGATGTGGTCTTCAAGTGGTACATTTACACAGCACTACACTCTTACACATTGCTTCCTCCATTGCAGTGGGCCGAGCAGTTCTGTTGAATGTAATTGTTACTGGGCTCCAAACCCACCTCTGGTGTGATGACTGCTTTGTGGTCACCCAGAATGGAGGACCCTGGAGGACCCACAGGGACCCTACTCAAAGAAGAGAAGGAAATTACTCACATTATGCAGTAACAATGGTTCTTTGACACGTGTGTCTCCATAGGTGCTCCATTTCCCTCCCTCCTTTCCCTGCTTTGGAGCGTCCCACTCTATTTGCTAGGGTAGAGAAAGAACGGAGGGGCCCGTGCCACATGCGCACCAGATAGCATGAGGAGATGCTATCGTGCATGTGGGGCGCAGGAAGCCATGACTACAGAAGAATCTCTAAGCACCAGAATGAAGATGCACCAGCACTCAGAGTGGAGTACCCACAGGGACACATATCTCAAAGAACCATTGTTACTGCAAGAAGTGAGTAGCTTCCTCTCCTCTTTCCCATGTGCTTTTTCCCGTTATGGTACGAACATGACTGTCTCCTGGAGCCTCTCCCCATCCTCTTGCTTCTTTTGGGACATCTCCCCATCATTCATAGCCTTGCACATGACTTCTCTGTGGGTGGCATCCAATCTATAATCCAGCCTTCCGTAGACCACTGGTTTGTGTTTTGACTCAGCTCACCCCTGGATTGCACCCCAGGTTTCTCCAGCTGAATTGTTCAAAGAGCAAAGTCCATGATGTTCCCCTCCTCGCAGACCTTAATCTTGTTCTTTAGGCCACAGGTCCTTGAAACATTCCTGCCAGAAAGAAATGAGGAAAGAAGGAAGGAAAAGGGGGAGAAACAAAGGGCATGGGTTGGGTTGGTCTAAAGGGGAGCCGATTTGCTCAATGAAAGATGTTGTAGGTGATGCAATAGCACAGCTATGGAATATAGTGACTGGGAAAAGCCAGATTCTCCACTGGGCCTGTGTGCAGATGCCTCACTGCTGCCAAGCGGAGTTCAGCTGGGGAACACAGCTACTGGTGAACCCGAAATGTTCAAGCCAGCTCGCTGACCACAATTAAATATGGAGCTCAACCCTCTTCTCCAAGTGAGTTTGCAACTTCTGCCCTAGGCACTAGCACCTGGGCACCAGCCTATGGAATGCAGTGAGGGCCCGGCTCACAGGCACTGTATAGCAGTGCAGATCCACAACAGTTCCATCCCTGCTCCCCAGCATCAGCTGTCCCTAGAGGTGGCTCAGTGGAAAGTCAATGCAGGAGATAGCATCATTGACTTCCCTTTGGAATTTAACAGGTCAGACTATGACCTGGTCATCCTGTCTGGCCTTAAACTTGATGCCTCTATTACTCTTATGCCCACCAGGCTGGAGAAGGGAGAATGCATATCTACACAGCTCCACCATCAGCCTGGCCCACCCTCCCCAGCCCCTCTCCTTACTATTCCCCCCATCTGCTGCAGAACCCAGGAAATGCTAGTTAGTGCTTCTGCCAGGAGAATGGCTGAGGGAGAGGAGGAGCCATGTACAGAGCGCTCCTTTTCATGCAGTTCTAAGGGGCCTGATCAGGCTTAAGTTCTTCCCCCTCCATCTCTGATGTCCAAGCCATCTCTCATCACTTCCAGAACATTAGCAAGACTCAACCTTTCACATGCCTCCACCAAACTGTTATCCAAAAGTTAACTGCTTCCATCTGGACTATTGTAATCTGCTCTTCCTCAGCTCGCGCTCTACCTATCAGGAGGCCCAGCATGCTTTGGCTAGGCTACTCATTCGCACCATAAAGCCCCATTCTGCTTCACCAAAACCAGTTCAGAACCAACCGCCTCTTTTCCAAATCTCCATGAACACAGGCCCACTCCATTACTCCAGCTCCAAGCTACCCACGTGCACTCCATTCTACTCTCTTGCTTCTTCCAACTTGGGCCTCTTGTCTGAACCCTTCTGTTATCTATCTCTCCAGAGGTATCTTGACCTGGAAAGCCAGACCATCTCTCACCTTAAAACCTCCATTTTCTCAATAGCTTCTGCTTGCTATTGACTCCCTATGAAGCATTGGGCTGCGTGTGAAGGACATGAATTAAAAGCTAGGCCATGTGTATTGTACTGTGATGAATAAACATTATCCAGTTGCTAAGAAATGTAGCAGATGGCAAACTGGAGAGCAACTTTGGCATCCAAGGGCCTTTCACAGCCAGCCAGACTGAATTCAACTGAAGTCACTGGCAGCTGCTGTCCATGCAGTGGCTCGTGAGTTTGGTGGGCTTGGAGTTCTTTCCCTAGGACAGATGTCCACGTTACCATACTACCACAACAGGCACTAAGTACTGCTTGTTTTGCTAGATTCAGACTTCGGTGCTTTTGAAAATTTTCCCCATATCAGATTAGCACAGCTGCATTGCCATCAGCCCACCAGACCTGTGCTGAGCCACACTGACAGACCATTGTGGAGCAGGTTTGCACAGTTACTAGCCAGGTTATCTCTGTCGGGTAGACACAGGTCTCTGGTGCTGTTGGGCTGGAGTTTTCCTCAGCAGGAAATTCATTTAGAAGCTGCGCACAAACTTACCAAACTCTCTTGCTTTTCCTGCATTCCAGGAGCACACATGCAGTTTGAAAGGTCTTTGTCAGCCTACTGATATCCAGATTCCTGTTTTCCCAACAGCCCCTCTATGCTCTGATGGAACATCTGTGCAATGATTACTCAGGCTAAGTGGGGAAAAAAAGGAATCCAACCCCAGTGGATAGTAATAATTATTTCTGAGTAAGAAATGACTTATACAGAATAACTCCTACCCACCCTGCTCAAGAATGTTTTGCAGATATTAAAACAGAGCTTAAGGCATTTGAAATAAACTGGGCTGCTCTGCCAAAAGTGACCTCACACTCTGCAGGTCAGAGTTTTTACCTTTTTGAAGCTGGGTTTCTCTCTTTCTTTGCTGGTTGGTGATGAAAGGTGCCAATATGTGCCCAAAGAAAATGCAAGTCTTGGGACCCGATTTGCTCTTCATGGCAACAGGGATTCCCAGTCAGTCAGTGTCACTCAGCTGTGTCAGTTTGGAGCCAGTGCAAAGGCTGTTAGTGGCGTTAAGGGTCCACATCTCTCCAAGCCCCATTGTTGATGGCCCCATAACCAGCACCGTTTGAATGCCCACCCCCTTAAAAAGGAGCCACTCAGTGCTCTCCAAGGTTTGGAGAGCCCAAATATGGAACTGGCTGCTGCTAATTCTCAATTTCAACAGTCAGTTACTATGCACCGGCCTGGACTTTGCCTTGGCTCACAACCAAGGTAAGCACAAACTCCCAAAGTGTTGCTTACAGAACCATAGATCATTAAAGAAGGTGAAAACTTTTCTCTTTGCTGATTTCATGAGGCTGAGCCTTTGTGTGCCGTTTGGAGAGCACCAGTCTGTTTTCTCTCTTTTTAAGTACAAATACCAAACCAGCCCCTGCGGAAGGAAGAACCATTCTTTATCCACCTATTGTGGATAGACAGGCCTGGATGGATTTAAAGGAGAGACGTGACTGCTGTCCTTCCCCCTAAACATGAATGCAATCCAACTGGATAATTTCTTGTTATTTGGGAAATTCTGAACCCAACAAATGAGTTCCTGGAACAGCTGGAATTCTGGGCAGAGTTCAGGTCTCAGGAAGAGGCACAGCTGACATGTATTTTGGTGGTGGCAGGATGCATGAAATTCAGCCAGCGAGGCAGCAGAGCAGGGGAACCTGAAGTCACAGGGGATCAAAGAGGCGAACTAGACACAGGGTGACTTAAATGTGAAAAGGCCATTCACAGTTGGATGCTGGGTTCTAGCCATGCACAGAGTTCTTCTTCAGGTCTGGGAAAGGTGTGTAGATAGTATTCCCTCTATTTTTTTCCATCCGTGGGGTGGAATAAATTTTGTTGTGTACACCAAGACATGTGCAGGTGTGCACCACCATTAGAAAAAGATGCTGCCCCTGTGGGTGGCTATGGGCACTCTGCCAATCAGCTGGGCAGCACCGGAGCCTCTCCTGGACAGCTGTACAAGTGCTCAGCTTTCAGGGAACACTGTGCATAGGCCTTGTCTACCTGGCACTTTCATCTTCAAAAAGTTTGCAGCTCGGGTGGTGTGAAAGAAACACGCCCCTGAGTGAGAAGGGCTTTACAGATGATACCAAGCTGGGAGGGGTTGCAACTTCTTTGGAGGATAGGGCCATAATTCAAAAGGATCTGGATAAACTGGAGAAATAGGCTGAAGTAAACAGGATGAAGTTTAATAAAGACAAATGCAAAGTGCTCCACTTAGGAAGGAACAATCAGTGTCACACATACAGAGTGGGAAAGGACTGCCTAGGAATGAGTACATCAGAAAGGGATCTAGGGGTTATAGTGGACGATAAGCTAACTATGAGTCAACAGTGTGATGCTGTTGCAAAAAAAGCAAACATGATTCTAGGATGCATTAATAGGTGTGTTGTGAACAAGACACGAGAAGTCATTCTCCCGCTCTACTCTGCACTGGTTAGGCCTCAGCTGGAGTATTGTGTCCAGTTCTGGGCACCGCAGTTCAGGAAGGATGTGGAGAAATTGGAGAGGGTCCAGAGGAGAGCAACGAGAATGATCAAAGGTCTAGAGAACATGACCTATGAAGAAAGGTTGAAAGAATTGGGCTTGTTTAGTTTGGAAAAGAGAAGATTGAGGAGGGACATGATAGCAGTTTTCAGGTATCTAAAAGGGTGTCATAAGGCAGAGGGAGGGAACTTGTTCTTCCTTGCCTCTGAGGATAGAACAAGAGGCAATGGGCTTAAACTGCAGCAGGGGAGGTTCAGGTTGGACATTAGGAAAAAGTTCCTAACTGTCAGGATGATCAAACACTGGAACAAATTGCCAAAGGAGGTGGTAGAATCTCCATCACTGGAGATATTTAAGAAGAGGTTAGATAGATGGCTTTCAGGGATGGTCTAGAAAGTGCTTGGTCCTGCCGTGGGGGCAGGGGGCTGGACTCGATGGCCTCTCGAGGTCCCTTCCAGTCCCACTCTTCTATGATTCTACTGTCAAAAAGTGCTGTGGTGACCAGTGCTGCTTCTTCAGTGGGGGTGCTCTTTTGGGGGCAAAGCTGCCTCCCCCATTGGGACTGGATTTATTTTGTCGTCCAGAGAGCTCTTACCCAGTGGAAAGCACAGCTACACTATGCACCTTGCAATGTGTGGCTGTCAATAGGGGTGCACAGTGGAGACATAGTCTAAGTGCCACAGCTAAAGGCAAGACTGAATGGCTAGGTAAGCATAAGGAGTTAGCGCATGTTCGAATGCACCAGTCAATGTCAAGTGAGGGGTGTTAACAATGCCCTTGTCTCTCTCCCCAACAAAAGTTGGTCCAATAAAAGCTAGTACCTCACCCTCTTGTCTCTCTGAGTCATGGCTCGAAATCAAGGGATCAGATCCTCAGCTGGTGTCAATAGTGTAGTCTGAGAGACCTCACCATCAAGAAAAAACTGAGAGCAAATGGACCCATTTTAGAGGCGTGTGCTCAGAGTACCAGCTAACCAAGGGTGAGGTTAGACATTTGGGGTGAGGAACAGTCAAGGGGAATCAGGAATGAGAACCACATCCTTGGTGACTGTAATGACTTACAATGGGGTAGAGCTCAGCATGATGTTCATCGCCTCTGGACAAGGAGGATTCTCATACAGGGAGGCGGCAGCAAAATGAGCAACCAAGAGCAAGACAAGAGGAACAGTAATATATCAGATACCTCTAGTGTCTGCCACCTAAAGTGTCCAGTTTTGCCTGCCCTACTGGAGTCAATGGGAGTTTTGCAGTTTATTTCAATGGGAGCTGTCTCCCTGGCACAAGGATCAGCAACCTGCAGCTCTGGAGCTGTATGTGGCTCATTAGGGAGCCACTTGCAGCTCTGCAGGCTGCCATCACTTAAACAAAAAACTATATGCTGTTTTAACTGCAGGCATTGTTTAAGCAGTGGTGGCCTGCAGAGCTGCAACTGGACTCAGCAGCAGCACGGAGCCCTGGAAGAGGAAGCCAGTAGGGCAGGGAGCCGCCACACACCGCGGGACTCTAAGGCTGCAGGAGAGCTGCAGGGAGGGGCGGAAGAGCCTGCCCTGCCGGAGCTGAGCTAAAAAGGAGGCTGGAGGCAGGAGCTGTGGAGGAGCAGGGGCAGCACGCAGAGCTCCTCATCTCAGGTAGGTAAATCCTAGGGGTGGAGTGTGGGGTTGGGGCTGAGAGGGGTTAAGCCTAGGGATGTGGAAGCAGGTTTGCCAGATGGAGGGTAAAGCTTGGGGATTGGGGGCAGGGGTTGAGCTTGGGGCTGATGGGATTAAGCCTGAGGATTGTGGGGCAGGTTTGCGGGATGCAGGGTAAAGCTTGGGGATAAGAGGGCGGGTCTGGGGGCTGAGCTGTGTAAAGCCTGGTCATAAGGGTAACAAATTTCTACCTCGCACAAACCATTGTGTGTGTGCTGTTCTAAAAATAGGGGTTACAAAAGTATGGTTTGACTTTATTTATTAAGGATGTCTCATATTCACGTGCACTGTGACTCTTGAAGTATTGATTTTTTTAATTGAATTTGAAAAAAATGGCTATTCTTGCTATTGTGGTTACAGACCCATGGTCTGGCAGGTACATGGAGGCAGTATCCTGACAAACCTTCTGGATCTCTAGTAACCTTTGATGAATTACGTTAAACCTTGCTGAATTGGGCTGAGTACCTTTGGGGTCTCTAGAATTAAAAAGGCTGTTGTGCATATGTTGTACTGAGTAGAACATGAGTGCTAATGTAGTTCCTCTGTTACCAGCCCTTTGAAGCCAACTCTGAAGAGATGTATTTTCAAACTGCACTCTCCAGGGGCTGACAGACCGAAAAAAAGGGTGATTGGATAAATTGCCTGGCTTTAAAAGTAGCTCAGGGCCTTCCTGGTCCAGAAGGCAGACAGGACCCCTAGCCCACAGAGGTCCCAGTCTGTAGAGAGGGTTGTATGTACTGGGCCTACTGAAGCCTCTTAAGCCTGAGGGCTTGTTCTGACCAGAGGCTGTGATGAACTTGTGACCACAAGGGGATCCCCAGGGGTGGGGAAGTGAAGGACCCTTCCTGCTAGAGCCCACGTTAACCCTGGTGAACCCCAGTAATGTTACTGGCATGTGTGTAGGTTCTTGTCATTGGTTTTCTCTATAGTGCAGTCAACTTAAGGATAAAAACAGGTTACCTAGAAAGAGCTGTGTGGTATCTATAACTGGGAGCCATAGCACTGTATCCAAGTCTGATGAGAAAGTAACAGATGCACTTGGGCAGCTCGTCTCTGCTGGGTGTGACAAAGAAGCTAGGGAACTGTGATGCCCAAAAATACCCTGGTCTGAAGGAAGAGGGACACACGTCTCCCCCCAAAGGGCAATGGCTGGGAAGTCAGAAGACAGACAGGGGCTGCCCTATCACTTTAGCTCCTCACAGGAGAAAATGCTGGCTCTTCTGGAGAGTGCCATGTTCACAGAGACCAGCCAGGGCCTCACTTTTCAAGGTCTGTGCACATAGCAAACGTCCCTGAGATAGGCTCATCTACCACTGCAGAACCTTGGGCTGAGCTGCCCCCCAGTCACACATGTGACTCCAGGGAATTTGGGGATTTCCAGCCTGAAGATTAGTCCTTGCCAGCAGACTGATGGATCCACCCATCATTGGCTCCTCCCAATTTGCCCCCAAAATAGCCTTGGAGGGGTAGAAAACTGGACCATGATGGTGTGAACACAATAGGTCAGGTGGGATTCTGCACACTACCATCAAGAGAGGTAAAAGACCAAGTACACCCCAAAACTATCACCAGCTAAGGCACTTTTCTCCCTGGTGTGGCAATATAAGGTGGCCATATGTGTCGTGACCATACCTAAGAGGGACAGTGTATTTGTTACATCCCATGGAAGGACTGAGTCTGAGCTTGTTCGGCCTACACACCCACAAATCCCAGGTCTCCAGGCATAGTACCTCCGCAGGCTTCTGCTAGGTCAGGGACCCTTTGCATCACAAGGACAGGAGAGCAACTTTCAAGCCCAGGCACAGTCTGAGATTAGAAAGGACAAAGGGAACTAATACCCATGTGCATCAGGGCTAAAGAGCTTCTAAAAGCTGGTGGAGAGAGGCTGGTTGGGCTAATGAATTGGGATCTTCCAACAGCTCGTGGCAACTTAATAGCTGTTACATTTCCTACATGTACCTCATGAAATTGTGGGAGCTCCATCAACTCCAAACCTCGAACACTGCTCCCTTCCTGTGGTTTGTTGGTATTGTCAGATTTAAGATTGCATTTGAAGACAAAAAGCGACCCGCTGGTGAATGTGTGTGGCAGGTCCCCAGCTAAGCCTGAGCCACAGAGAATGTCTCTCTGTTCTTGGCACAGTGGAGGGAACCCTGGCTCTTTAGTTACAATGGCAGCAGTCCCGCTTTGAGCTCTGGAACTCTCCCTTCAGTCTCCAGTGTCTTGGCCAATTTAGCTGCCCTCACTTAGGAGGGGTTTTGTCTGGAGTTTGAATGGCTGTGGGCCTTGGATACTTGGGATGAACTTCCTTTGACCACATTAGGAGAATGCTGACATGGTGTACACCTGTGAGGAAGAACTTGAACACCACAGTAGCATTTGACCCCTACTGAGCTCACAGTTCTACCATCACTATCTCCCTCAATCATTCTTGCCAACACCATAGACTCGGAGCATGCCTCCGCCCCGAATGTGCAGAAGCCCTTTGAGAGAGAGAAGGGGAAAAGCTCAAATTAAAAATAAATTTTGCTGTAACTTTTTGGAGCAGATTTTTACAGGCACTTGAGTTTGCTTAACTGCTTTCTTGTCACAGACTCCTTCGCATTTTTCCCTTTATTAATATGGCATCCTTCCCAGGACACTTTATGATGCCTTATGTGTTTTCACTTAGGCACCAATTTTGTTTGATCGTTTCTTTTCCTATAAATATCCTGGTGATATTATTAAAGTTCTTTTCTGTGCAATAAAGTTGCACCAGGAAAGTACATTTGCTGTTCCCACCTCCATTTCCAGTAAATCCAGATTCAGAATTTCAGAGCGTTCCATTTCATTGAAGCTTTGTTGTCTCTCTTGCAAGAGGTCAAGGGCCAGGTCAAGAAGAGAGAGCAACTGTTTGGAGACTTCACACTGGGTACTGTGTGGAAAGCAATGCTTCAATGCCTCCTGCTGATGGACAGACCAGCTCTTAGGTGAGGAGGTGAAATGTTTGCATGGAATGTCAGCCCATGTGGCACAATACTTTTGTGGCTTTCAGGTGGCACAATGCAACTGTTCTCTCAGTCTCCATTCCTGGACAATAATATTCAGCTCTTTTCACCAGTACATCTCCGAGGGCTTCACCACAGAAGGGTAACATCTTTAACTCCATTTGACAGATGGGAAAACTGATGCAGAGAGAAAGAAATTGAATTGCCTGAGGTCACAGAGCAGAGCTTGGAAAGGTCTTAACGTCTCACCAGCGAAGGGCCACACTGCACGAGTTCTCCTTTCTCGCTCCATCCTCCCTGTCCCTTCTGCTTCCCTGACTGCTCGGGGGGAAGAGGTTGGACCCCAACAATTCCACTCTGTTTACTCAGCACTCACCCGGGTACAATATTTACTGATAATCCCGCATGGGTCTACTTACTGGCAGGCTCCACATATGAGCACAATCAATGAGATAATGGCAGCTGACAAGTTCTCTAACTGCCTGGCTCTTTTACTGTTGGAGAGTATCCCTGCAAGCTTGCCTCCTGCTCCCAGTGTTGGGGTCATAGTCATGCTCCTTCCTCCAGATAACTGACACAACCTGAGCTGCCTTGTAAGAAATGCCATATGTTCATGGGGGAAGAAACTGACTAAAAATATCAGGAATTTCACATTGCAGCGGGGATTTGGCTTTTAGAATACATCCCAAAAATGATGAAGTGATGGAAATTGGTCCATCAAAACTGTTTTGGGGGCTTCTGAATAAATAAACTTTGTCATGGAAAGTGTCCGCTTACTACAGAAAAAAATTATTTTCTTTTTTGAAACACTAAATGTGTGAAAACCCAAACACTTCTGTCAAGGAAGAAAATATTTTAAATTTTGGATGAACTGTTTCAGTATTTGAATTTCTACCCCCAAAAATGAAATTTTCCATAGGAAAAAAAATTTAGAACAAACAAACCAATAAATAAATAAATAAGGATAGGTTTGTTTTGTTTTCATCAAAACTTGCCAAAGAAAGGGTGTGTGTCGAGGGTGGAGGAGGGAGGAGTCAGCTAACTGTTTTTCCCAGGGAAATAAGTTTATGGTAGCCAGTGTGTGAGGTGGTCGTAGATACACAATCAGTAAATTTAGCACATAGCTTGGCAGCTTAGCGCATGGATATTGTTTCTACACAGATGCTGCTCATTGCTAGCTATGCATTTATCCAGCACTCACTGCTGAATTGCAGGCACTTGCAAGATGGGGGCTACACAAAGATGGGGAGAATGGAAATTTGATAGTGATCTGGTGAATTTCTTTGGGATGCAACAGTATGTTAGTCATGATGAATCCAGTACACTGTTGCCGCCACTGGACATCAGTCCAAAGGCATCAATGGAGTTGCATTTGTTTAGGTTAAGTGTCAGAGGATCTAAGATTTTAAAGACATTGAGTCTCTATTTTTAATGTGTTATTTCAAATCTGCATAACACAAGAACCATGGATTGCCTGATAAAATTAACAGGCAGCAGTTTTAAACCAAACATAAGAAAGTATTTCTTCATCCAATGCACAGTAAACCTGTGGGACTTACTGAATGAAGATGTTGTGAAGGGCAAAAGTATAACTAATTCTAAAAAATAATTAGATAATTTCACAGAGCCAAGATGGTCCGAGGTGCAGTCCCATGCCCTAGGTATCCCTGCCTGGCTGCCAGAAGCTGGGACTGGACAGCAGAGGATGGACAATTCATTAACTGTCCTGTTCTGTTAATTCTCTCTGAAGCATCTGACACAGGCCAGTCAGAAAACAAGGTACTGGGGCAGATGGACCATTGGTCTGACCAATCTGGCCATTCTTTTGTTATTAACTAAGACAGGGGGAAGTAATTAAGCTGATTGCCATCGCTAGGAAGTGGAATCTATTTTACAGTGAGGAACATCAGCAGTGAATAGAAATCTGTGAGAAACACCCCCTCCCCAAGGACTGACTATACAGTAATAGCAGAAGCAGCAGAGGGTCGGGGTGGGACAGAGGGGAGTTGTGGGGTGGGAGTACTCCAGGTTCTAGAAAACAAAAGGTTTCCGGGTTAGGTCCTAACATGCTACAGGAACACAGAGGCATTTTCAAGGCAATCCTACTAGCTCCACAGCGTGTGCTGGTACTAGCCTGGCCGCCTCCACAGCCAGTTTCCAGAATCTGTGTTCCATTTGCTGTTAGCTCAGCCCCTGGGGGCAGCTTCCCAGCCCACTGTTACAGGGCAAGCCCTGGTGCCTGTGGCCAGTCCCAGCAATGCATGTTGTACTTAGTGTGTCTGTTAACTAAGACTAATTGTACATGTAAGGAATGTGCCAGCAGGAACTCAATGCTGCTGAAGGCTGGGAGGAATGTGTCTCCCAGAGATCATTTGTATGAGAATGCAAAGGTGTGCATATGTGATACCTTGTAAACAAAGCCTGATGGGTAGCAAGAAAGCACTCCACCTGCGCGACATTGATGACATCTTCATCATCTGGACCCATGGGAAGGAGGCTCTTGAAGAGTTCCACCATGATTTCAACAGTTTCCACTTCACCATCAACTTTAGCCTGGACCAGTCCACACAAGAGATTCACTTCCTGAACACTACTGTGCAGATAAGAGATGGTCACATAAATACCACCCTATACCGAAAACCTACGGACCGCTATGCTTATCTAAATGCCTCCGGCTTTCATCCAGGACACACTACACGATCCATTGTTTACAGCCAGGCACTAAGGTACAACCGTATTTGCTCTGATCCATCATATAGAGACAAACATCTACAAGACCTTTACCAAGCTTTCCTCAAACTACAATACCCACCTAAGGCAGTGAGGCAACAGATTGACAGAGCCAGACGGGTACCCAGAAGCCACCTGCTACAAGACAGGCCTCGCGAGGAAAACAAGAGAACACCAATGACCATCACATACAGACCCCACCTAAGGCCTCTCCCAACGCATCATCAGTGATCTGCAACCCATCCTGAACAAGGATCTTTCACTCTCACAGACCTTGGGAGGCAGGCCTGTCCTCGCCTACAGACAGCCTGCCAACCTTAAACAAATCCTCACCAGCCACTACAAATCACAAACCAGTGGCTCTAGGCCTGGAACCAGCCCCTGCAATGGTCCTCGCTGCCAACTCTGCTCACATACCTACACCAGTGACATCATCACAGGACCTAACATCAACCATACCATCAGGAGCTCCTTGACCTGCACATCTATCAATATAATATATGTCATCATGTGCCAGCAATGCCCCACTGCAATTTACATTGGCCAAACTGGACAGTCTCTATCTAAAAGAATAAATGGACATAAACCAGACATCAGGAACAGTAATGTACAGAAGCCCTTGAGGGAAACACTTCGATCTCCCTGGACACTCAGTAGCAGATTTAAGGGTGGCAGTCCTGAAACAAAGAAATTTCAGAAATCAAATGGAGGGAGAAATCTCTGAGCTGCAATTTATTTGCAAATTTGACTCCATTAGCCACGGACTAAACAGAGACTGGGAGTGGCTTGCAGCTTCTCTGCCCTGGGTGTGAAGACCTCCCCATTAGACTCTGACAGTGGCTCACATCCCCCTGTCTGATCTGACTTGTTTTTTCCTCTTTTGATACCTATTATTGATAATGGGCCATTTCCACCTTGCTGAATAGACCTTGTCAGCTTTGGCCTTCCCTTTCCCTGGGACCCCATTCTTTAAATACCCCTCCAAAACCTTCCCACCCCCACTCATGTATCTGATGAAGCGGGTCTTTGCCCATGAAAGCTTATGCTCCAAAATATCTGTTAGTCTATAAGGTGCCACAAGACTTCTCATTGTTGTTAAGAAAGCAATGAGATCTTGTCTATTGTAAACACATTGTTGTAAAATCATGATTTATGCTAACATTCAGTATAAGAACTGTGAAATCTCACCAATGCTCCAAGTCGTTGTGGGGGACAGGGCAGTCATAACTGCATAAGACATGGATTACACAGGGTTCCGCTGGTTTGAAGCATTGTAGGGGAGAAGGAGAGGGAGATGGGTTGAACCAGCTAGCTAACCCTGCCTAATCCTTGGCCATATAACTATAAGCCTGGTTTGACTAGCCCTCCCCACCTGTTAAAAGACAGAGCTAGATACGAGTGCTTGTATTTTGTATGAGACTTACTTTGGTAGATGGTACAAGCTGAAGTCACTGGGTGGCAGCTAAGGCCAGTAAGAACTGAAATCACAGGGTTTTGCCTCAGGCCAAACCCACAGCAGACAGTGCAACCAGTGGACAGCCAGTAGGAGGAGAAGGAGCAGCGGAGGGATGGACGGCACGACTGGCGGACGGATGGTGCGACCGGCAGATGGCCAGTAGGAGGAGTGGCAGGCAGACGGTGTGACCGGCAGACGGCTGGTGTGGCAGCTGGCAAGGAGCAAGCAGAACGCCGGACCAGCGCAAAGGTGGCATTGCCTCTCGTTCCGTGAGGGAATGCATCAGCATGAGGCGTCAGGGCCCACATGGACTGGACCAACTTGTAAGTGGGGCATTTGAAGTGTGGGGTACGGAGAAAGTTGGATGTGTGGCTTGGCTGTTTACAGTATTGGACTGGTGAGCCTGAGAGGCCAAGGACATTGCTCAATCCATCTGAGCTGGGACAGTTACTTGAGGATTGGTTATGAACTCTGGGTGTGGTATTTTCCCAAGCTTATGCTAATTGACCTTTCTGCCTCTTTTATTAAAAGTTCTTTTCTACACTCAGACTCTGTGCTTGCAAGTGGGGAAGCATTGCCTCTCTGAGGCACCCAGGGGTATGTGAATTTCCCAGGCTACTGGGTGGCGGCTTGAGCCAGTTCTGTGCGAGATGGATGAAAAGGAACCCCTAGATGTTGAACCCGGCCCTGGTGGCTGCCGACTCCTTCCGGCGGAAGGGTTACATACATATTTGGAGTGCCACATAATGTGCTTAGGCCCACCCACCTCCAGATAACAGGGAAGATATGATGCCATCCCCACCCACAAGAAAAATACTGATTGGTGGTGGGAGATGGCTGGGACCAGGAGAGAGAACTACAGCCAATGTAAAATGTAAAAATCTCTGTATAAATGTAAAAATAGACAGCTTGCATTGGTGACTTACATTCCCCTTAAGCTACATGGCCAGACAGCTTTCCATTAAGCCCCATGCAAGGCTCCAGGATGCAGTGTGGAGAGATCTCTCTCCCCCACCCATGAAGCTGTGGAGGCAGGAAGGTAGCACCTCTCCCATCTGGTCCCACCACAGATGGCAGATGGGAGCCCCTACCTGCTGGCCCCAGCTTGGAGCTGCTCAGGGAAGCCCAAGCCTCAACCTGCTGTCCCCCATTCCTGAGCACCCTCCTGCACTCCAAAAACCACCAAAAAGCCCAGAGTGCCTCCCCAAACCTGGACACACTTTCCTCCACCCCAAGCCCCTCTTCGTTGGCCCCACCCCAGAATCTTTACCCCAGCCAGAACTCTGGCACCTCAACCCTCTCTCCCAGACCACGAGCACCTCAACCCCAGCCTCACCTGACAGCCCACATCCCTGATGGATCCCTCACACTTCTGCTCCCTAGTTCTCTGCCCCAGTCCTGAGACCCCTTTCATACGCAGAACCTCTTCATCCCATTCCTATCACAGGAATTTTGTTATGTGCACCAGCATGAAGATGTGTCACAAATCACCTCCTGTCATGCATCCCCTGCGTATTGTGCACACACCCTCCATGTTGCACATCCTATCCGTTTTGCAGACCTCCTCCATGTCACTTCCCCGTTCTCTGTTGCACATCACCTCCTTATTGATGTACATAACAAATTCATTCCACTAGGGGTGGGAGGAATTAGAGGGACCAAGTTAGTGATGTTCTAGCCCCACACAACAAGCATTACCCCAGCCCATTTGATATGTGGTCAGACTATGATGCATCAATGCCCCATTGCGCTAGCTCTGCACACACAAAATCCCTCATGTGATAGGGATGCAAGCAAACAGGTCTAGTGGCTGAAGCAGAAATCAAGCCAAGCGTCAGAGCCCAGGAGCAGGCATCAGGTGAGAAGGCAAAGGCCAATGGACTAGCCAGGCAGAGCCCAGTGGTGCAGGTAACTTCTATTTAAACCCAAGAGCTGCATCCAGAAGCCCAGACCAATCAGCGGTCCCTGTGTTTTCCGGTCTGTCTGCTGGACACAGCTTCAGGTTTTGTGGTCTCTCTATTTAAAGGGTTAACAGTGAACTGCTTGGTGAGAACAGAGAGCTGGCTGGGGACCCACAGACTCAAGCCTGAGACCTGCACAGTTGTGACTCTCTGCCCCAAGGAGTTTGAAATCCAACTACACATATGGTATTTTTTGCATCTGCCTTGCCTTGTAAGAACCTTCTCAGAGGTTCTGTCTCCGCTGCATTTGTTTTTCCTTTTACCCTTTCTACCTGCCCCATATTGCTACTGCAAACGTTGAAAAATCACGAGTCAGATTATATAGACTCATAGGGTTAGAAGAGACATTCATTGAGTCCAGCCCCCTGCTGAAAGCAGGGCTGATCCCAACTAAATCATCCCAGACAGGACTTTGTCAAGATGGGACTTAAAGACTTCCCGTGAAGGAGAGTCTATCACCCCTTTAGATAACCTGTTCCAGAGCTTCACGCCCCCCACCCAGCAAAATAGTTTTTCCTCATATCCAACCTAGACCTCCCCCAGCTCCAAGTTGAGACCATTGCTTCTTGTTCTGTCACCCACTTAGAACAGCATCTAGCCATCCTCCTTGGAACCTCACTTCAGGTAGCTGAAGGCTGCTGTAAATCTCCCCTTCCCCCTCACTCCTCTCTTCTGTAGACTAAATAATCCCAAGTCCCTCAGCCTCTGCTCATAAATCATGTGCTCCAACCCCCAAATCATTTTGTCACCCTCCACTGGACTCTTCCCAGTGCATCCACCTCCTCTCTGGACTGAGGAGCCCAAAACTGGACACAATACTCCAGATGTAGCCTCACCAGTGTCAAATAATGGGAATAATCACTTCCCGAGATCTGCTCTATTCTATAAAAACTTCACAAAGACACTGCAGAAGATACCAACAGACAAGGTCAAAAAACATAAGAAAGGCCATTAGTGGGTCAGTCCAAAGGTCTATCTAGCCAACATCCCGTCTGCCGACAGTGGCCAGTGCCAGGTGCCCCAGAAGGGGTGGACTGAAGACAATGATCAAGCGACTTGTCTCCTGACATTCACCTCCAGCTTTCACAAACAGAGGCCAGGGACACCATTCATAGTCTTTTATGGACCTAACCTCCATGAATTTATCTAGCTCTTCTTTGAACTCTTATAGTCCCAGCCTTCACAGCCTCCTGTGGCAAGGTGCTCCACAGGTTGACTGTGCACTATGTGAAAAAGAACTTCCTTTTTTCAGTTTTAAACCTGCTACCCACTGATTTCATTCGGTGTCCTCTAGTTCTTATATTATGGGAACAAGTAAATAACTTTTCTTTATTCACACTCTCCACACCGCTTATGATTTTATATGCATCTATCATATCCTGCCTCAGTCTCCTCTTTTCTAAACTGAAAAGTCCCAGTCTCTTTAACCTCTCCTCATATGGGACCCGTTCCAAACCCCTCATCATTATAGTTGCCCTTTTCTGAACCTTTTCTAGTGCCAAAATATCTTTTCTGAGGTGAGGAGACCACATCTGTACTCAGAATTCAAGATGTAGGCATACTGTAGTTTTATAAAAGGGGCAGTAAAATATTATTTGTCTTATTTTCTGTCCCTTTTTTTAACAATTCCTAACATCCTAGTTGCTTTTTTGACTGTTGCTGCACACTCCATATCCGCCATAACCCCAAGATCTCTTTCCTGAAGGTGGCTCCAGCTGTTTCCCACTCTTTGGACAGGGTGCTCAGAAATGCATGCAAGCCCCTTTCCATCTTTATCGTAGCACCGTCTCAGCAGCAGGTGCTGAAGCTGCAGGCACAGAGCCCGCCTGCAGCATTGGAGCCAGCATTTCCAACACAGTCCCATTCAAACAATAATAAATGGGGGGCGTGGGGTGTGGGCGGGAAGAGCCGCTTCACCGCCTGTTAGGCAGCAGAACGGAGGGTTATTTGGATCTTCCACATGTCAAGAGACTGAACAAGGGTCCTGCACAGCTGAACCTTTCGTTGTGGCTTTGTCGGATCCCTTGCATCTGGCCTGCAGATGTGCTGCAGCACTGGACAGCCAGCTCTGTCGTCCAGATGGGAGAAGGAAAGATGTGCTGAGATTTCATTTCAAAAGTCCCTTAAAGTTTGAACTCCATGACTCTCCATATCCCAGGGCAGGGGACCCATTTTCCATCGTGGCGCCTTCAACTGGGAGGTCTCTCCCAGCTTCTTATGCTACAAGGTGCAGGGAAAGGTGGCAGGAAGGAAAAAGAAGAAAAAACATGTCTTGCTTGGAGAATGTAATCCAGTGACAAGAGCTCCCCCTCACTCTGCTCTAACCCGCTCCCACTTCAGTTAGTACAGTTAGAAACCTTTATGCCAGATTCACTGCAGAGGAATGTGAACATGGCACATGGAGCCAGAGGTTGGACTCAGACAGGGAGCCAGGGGACAGTGAAGACTGGTACTAGGCAGGCCAGTGAGGAAGACTGGTACTGCTAAGGAGAAGGGTGGAAGAAATTTCATTGTATTGCATGAGACAGTTTCAGATGCTAAGTACCATGTGAAAGGGAAAGCCAGATCATCGGTTTGCTGGGTGCTTTTCATAAGGCCGCTTTTAGGATACTGAAATGTACAAATATAGCTACAAGACCCATACTGACTGAAGGAATTAGATTGGTTTGCAACCGATGGGATCCTAAAGGAGGAAGCACAGGACCAGGAGGAGGGGAAACAGCCGAAATCTTCCTAGAGCAAGATACATACATATCTCATAGAGCTGGAAGGTACCTTTAGAGGTCATCAAGTTCAGTCCCCTGCCCTCTCGGCAGGACCAAGCACCATCTCTGACAGATGTTCTTAAACCTATTTGCTCCACATCCGTAAGTGGCCTCCCCAGGGATTAGAGGGGTAGCTGTGTTAGTCTGTATCTGCAAAAACAAGAAAAAGTCTTATGGCACCTTATAGAATAAAAGATATTTTGGAGCATAAGCTTTTGTGGGCAAAGACCCACTTCATCATGTAAGCTTATGCTCCAAAATATCTGTTGGCCTGTAAGGCGCCACAGACTTCTTGTTGTTTTTCCTCAAGGACGGTACTCAAGATATTTCCCTCTGCTACAGCCCCCTAGCCTACCCAACAACCTACCCCAACACAAGGTGTGCCAGGGGCACAAAGAGGCTACTGAAGGTGTCTCCAAAGCACTCTGTGTTGGGGCTCTGTGGCAAACTTAGGCTTTTATTTGCTACACTGTGTTGCATGTGGGTTCCATCCTACAATAACCTTGTGTGTGCCTCAGTTTCTCTGGGCACTGTACTAATACCTAAATGGCTATGGGAATTTTGGTCTGATAGACCCTTGCACATACACAGTGGCTGATGCCCTTTGTAACCTAACCCCAGAAGTGGGTGCGACCAGGTGACATCTTTTGCTGGGGAAGCAGGACAAAGGCTGGAGGAGGAGCATGGGACAAGGAACTAGGAATGGGGCAGTCTTGGCTGGTTTGGGAGGCAGAGAGGGGGCCAAGGCCCTGGGTCCCCTTCTCCCCAAGACAGATTATACTGACAGCGTCTGTTTTTTCTGCTGACAAGTCTGTTCTACACCATGTCCTGTCAACTAATAATCCTTCTGGCCAAGTCACATCTGACTGCAGATGGAGGTGCAGGGCCAGTGGCTCCCAACACTTTGGTGATAGGCTGCTGTAAATGAGGACTGCCCCTGGCTCTTGCACCTTGTGGCAGAGGCTGCAGTGGTCCTCACAACAGCCCAGAATCGGGAAGGCATGAGGGTGATGTAATGTCACATTTATCTCCCCTTCCCATGCTCTGCACGCTCCGGGGTCTGCCTCCTGCAGGTGCAGCAGAGAATCTCACTGCAACATGCTGACATGACACAACGGACAGAACAAGATGTGCTCATACCACAGCAGGTCAGCATGCTGAGATACCACCGCAGAAGCTCCGAGGAGGATGGCAAGCAACAAGCTATGGGCCTTGCCCATTTCTTACAGCAGGAGTGGGCTTGGGGAGAGCCCCCAACCAGGTAGTATCATATCACTGGCTTTCTATAGCCTGAATTTAGAAGCACAAGTTTGATGGGCAGTCTTAGGGTTAGAGCAAAAGACAGAGTCAGGACATATTCAGTCATAAGTTCAGCTCTGCCATTGTCAGACCCTGTAAGCTTGGGCAAGTCCATCTGGTTCCTCATTACAATAGGGACCAGAATACATAATAATTCATTCAGGACTTGGCAATCCTTGGCTAAAAGGCCTGGGTTGGATCGAAAGCCCATACAGTGGGAATATTTGTACTGATTTCAATGGGCTTTGGCCCAAGCCCTAGAAATGCAGAAGTGTTGTAATCGCCACCCAACCGTACTGCACAGCCTCTTGTAGAACAGGTCTCCCAGATGTGAAGTTCCTTTAGTCCACCTCAGCAGGTGTGCTGAGCCCTGTGAGCCAATGTCTCGTCTCACCAGAGACAGAGGCAACATTCCCACTGACTCCACTGGGTCTAGGACCTGGCCCTAGGCCCGCATCGTAAGAGTAATTCACAAGTTCGAGTCCACATGAGGCCTCAAGGAAAGTAGGCAGGCACCAGAGTGAAGGCAGAACCAGGGCCAGCATCAGCAGAAACTCCTGAACTAGGAAGGACTGAGCACAGGATACTATTGCTGGAGAAGGCAGTGGTGTTCCCTCGGAGTCACTACTGGCCCAGCACTTCAGCAGACACCCTGTCCTTCTGCTGCCATTTACATGACACCGGAGACCATGGAAGGTCTCTGGTGTCGAGGAAGTAGCAATGTCTTCAGATATTTGCACAAGAGTGTCCTGCAAATTCTGGTGGGGGAACATGTAACTGGCTATATTTTGGACCTGTGATATCCAACACGCTAGCCCACGGGCCACATATGGCTTTTTGTCCAGTTGAGTGTGGCTAGTTGAACAATAAACATATTTTCAGAATAATGGTGGCTAGTTCACTTCAGAGCTGGTTGGATGCCACCGTTCTCATCCCTGTTAGTTTAGAGTCTGGCTCTTTTTTTCTCCCAGGAGGAAAGGTGATTTTATGGTTAAGGCATTGATCTAGGACTCTGGAGATCAACATATAGTTTCTGGCTCTACTGCAGCTTTCCTGTGAGGCGCTAGTAACTAAATCTGTCTGTGCCTCAGTGTCCTATTTGTGCAGCTCCAGTACTGGTAATTCTTCCTGCCAGCCTGTCTGGCTGGTATCTTTAGACTGCAAGTTCCTTATGCCAGGGATCTCCCTTGCTCTGTGTATACACTGCCCTCAGCACAATGAGACTTTAATCTTGGTGGGAGTGTTTAGGGGCCAATAATAATCTGCACGTCCTCTCATGTGTTGTAGCGTTGGCAAGTATAGTAAACAAGACCAAAATCTAGCCCTGGCTGCCCTAACCCAACAACACCTCCAGAGTGCTAGATAGAGCCATCATGGAGTCATATATTGACTCTACAGGTAAATCTCTAAGATCTGCTTTGCCACAAAGCTTCAAATTTCAACTCGTGGAGGAGGGGGAAAAAGAAGAAGAAGAAAAAGAAAAAAAGAAAAAGGAAAAAAAAGCATTGGCTACAATTTCTCCTAGCTAGTGACAGCTGAAGAAAGTGGCTTTGGAACAGTCTGCGAGATTGATTCATTTTTCCACTTTAAAAGTCCTTATGTACATTTATGTGCATGACAAAGCCATGAAATGTGCTTTTTACAAGGCTGAGACAAATGTTTTGGAAAACAGAAAAGGTTCACACAATTGAAGTGTAGCCATTTGAAACACGCAGGCTGCTAAATATTGGCAACTCTTCCCTTGATTAAGCATTCATAACACCCCTAATAAAATTATTTTGTTAGTCTTTAAAGTGCTACATTACAGTTTTGTTTTATTATAACATCCCAAGACAATTTAGGGCAGGAAGCAGCTCCTACTAGTAAAAAGCAGTATCAGTTTAGAGCACTGTATAGATGATTATTTAGTCAATAATTCCATGCCCCGTTTAAACTCAAGAGAGAGACCTTAAAATAGGTGGAATGGAATTACCCCTCCTTCATCTCAAAGGCTGGGGATTAACTCTTCAAGAAGAGCTGTGCAGTCTTTAATAACAAGCAGTCTCATGTTTCATCTCTCAGTGGAAAGCCCATGTCCAGCAGTACGATTCCTCATTTCCAGCAGGGTAGGTTAAAGAATGTCATCTATTGAATCACCCAACTCTAAAGGTCTCTTCAAACCCGCACTCCAAGTGATTATCCCAGTCCATTGTACCTCTTCTTGGCTTCTAAGACCTGTGGGCATGGTATGGCTGGAAACCAGGAGATACTTGACACTCAGCATTGTCTAGGTGAGACTGTCTTTCACCACAGCTACTCTCGTGGGTCAGTTTTGCATAGCAGAATTTTCTTTTCTCTTATAAATTGCCAGTTGTGGAATTTATTTGTTAAAAGATCATTGCAAAGGGGACAGCTCCTCCTTCAGATCTGACTTTGTGTTTCCATGTCGATCCCCAAAGGTGGCAGGCAGTTTAGAAGAGAGGCAAACATTTCACTGTCCTGTCCAGCAGCTGACACTTGAGGAAAACTGCATTCACCGCGTGTGGCATGATCGGGTGCTTGCATCACTCATTATTAATTTAAATGATTCCATTCCATTCCAGGCTTAGAAAAACAGCTGGCTTCGAATCAATGTCATTGCTGCGGTTCTTTGAAAAAAGGTGACCCAGCCAAAAACATAAAGGTAATACACGAACTTAAAAGGAAAGGGACAGTTTGGAGACATTCTCTGGATAATTTGCACTGCTTGAGCAACCCAAAGTATGTTTACAACCGTCTTGGCTGGCTATGTAAACCCACAAGAGCAATGTAAAGCAGAGAAATACGAGTGAATCTTTGCTCAAAGTCTGAAAACGCTGCGTGATTCCCCTCTTAAGATATTTGATTTTGGATATTTCTTTGGCAGAAGAACCCAGGAAAGTTTCAGCCATGAATCAGATTCATGTTCATTGGCAGTGAGGTGGACTGTGCATGCTATAAAGTCTTTTTCATCTCGAATTTCTATGACTCCAGCAATATAGCAAACATCACTCTGCTTGACCAAACTGGCCTACTCCAGGTCAAAGATGTGTGAAGGAAAGAGGCATATGCTGTCTGCCAGGGCACTTTGAAACAAAGTGCTGCACTGGAGCAGGTCTCCTTATCAGAGGTGAGCAAGCGCCCAGATGATGTGAATTGACATAGGCAGGCCACTTCCCAGTACCTGAAGGTTCAGGTCAGTCCTGTGGTTCTGGTCTCTCAGCCACGCCAGACCAGCTGTACTGTTTATAAGAACCAAGTTCTTTTTTCTACTCCAACCTAACGCACAACCATGGGGATCAGAGCCCCAACCAGCTCTTTCCTTTTCAGACATTTCCACCGGTAACAAAGGTTCAGCCGGCTCAAACATGGGGTGCAGACCCAGTGCCTGCTATGGGTTTACACAAGTGGAGGAACTGGTTGAAAGTTAGCAAACAGTTCTGTTGATGACACACCAGAAGACAGGGATGCCAGCTTCTCCTCCGCCCTCTGTGTTGCTCTGGTTAGGTTGAATTCTGCCGGGCTCTTGTTGAGCAGCCACAATGAGGTTTTTGTGATAGCCCGGTTCATACATTTCACACTGCAGGGGGCAGGCACCCCTGCTTCCCAGGAAGGCTTAGTGCAAGCAGGAACCAGAGGAGCAGTGCTTTAGATGCTCCCCAGTTAACCACAGCTTCCAAATCAAATTCCAGCTGGAATATTTCAGATTCTTGTCATTCTGAGGTGCGGAGCTCCAGGTGTTCAGGGCTCACTCTGCTCTCCCCTTCCGTCAGTACCATATGAACATGGAATGTGACTTCCCTCAGGCCTTGTAGGCAGGAGGATTCTCTTACTTACTCATGCTGGGACTCCTTTTCCTCCCACTCCCAGCCTTTCCCATTCTGAACCTGGCCTGGCTGCAGTACGTTCTTGTTACAGCTGCTAGGAGAATGAAGGCTCACAAAGAAAGCGGTGGAAGCCCCTTTGCATGGAAAAGAAAACAGAACATGGCTGATAAGGCATGTGTATGTGACCAAGATGTGACCTAACAGGTATTTGCAGTCTGTGTGACTTTGTTGTCTTCTGCTCTCTGTGTTTTCTTCACCATTGGAATGCATTCTGTGATGGAGAGGGGGAGTGTATGTGTGTGTGACAGGCAGAGCAGCTCACAGAGGCTAAGGATGATCCCTGGGGCTGTAACCTAAGCTGGCAGGTAACACCTCTGACCTGAACAAAGAGCAGGGAAGAGCTGAGCTGGGTTTGAATCGGAGGAGGCAGTTAGAAGCTGGGGGGAGAGAGAGTTGGAAGGCAGCCAGCTTGGCAAGGGGGGAAGCTACATCCCAGAGGGACACCCCTCGGGCTCCTCTCCCCAGGATAGGTTGGAATGATGGTCTGCCAGCTGTACTGACACCTCTGTGCTGAGCTGTGCTGTGCCTCTGTCAACTAATAAACTTCCTGTTCTACCTGCTGAGTGAGAGTCACTCCCGCCTGCGCACAGGGTGCAGTGCTTGGGGATCCCTGAACCTCATCACAATTTCGAGCAGGAAATGAATGTCTCACACGCAGTAATGTTCAGCACCTGTGATGAGAACATCCCTGATCTCCATTATGTGGATAGTTGAACCAGGCCCCAGAAGACATTCTGGGACATGTGGAGCAATGGCACACTTGGCACTGGAGCACAGTGCAAACATTAGCTCTTGCTCTCATTGATGGGCGTTAGGAGAGCGATCTGGCTGACAGCTATATAAATAAAAGCTGCCTCTATAAATATGCAGCTTTGCCTTCAAAGCCAATCTACGCCTGCCCTGTCTGTGTTGCACTGAAGTATTCCTTCCCCTGGGTCTTCCTCCAGTGCTCTGATGTGCCCTGAATGCTCAGGCATGGATGCGAGTGTATGAGCACATCCTGCTCCCACCAGCTGTCCTCATTTACAGGGAGCCTGCTCAGTTTCAGCTTTTGTTTTTGTTTTTGTTCAGAGGGGTGTGGGGGGGAGGTGTCTTGAGGCTGATGCCATCAGTGGCTTAGTCCTGTTACGACCAAACTAATTCAGTGCTACTGTCTCACCTGCCCATCATCTCCAGCACCTGGGTTTTTTTTTTTGCCCATTTCCCTGGATTTGGGTGAAACGTTCATGAATGCAGAGTCTGTATTTCTCAGTAGGAATCAGCACCTCCCCCACACCGCAGCATTATTAGGGATTATCCTTTTGCTCTGTTTTTGTACAGCTCCTAGTGCAGCAGGATTCTGGGCCAACATGAGAGCTCCTACCACTCCCACAATAGAAATAATATAATAATAATCAAGCTGAAAATAAATCTATGTGCTGCCTGCCAGTTCCCTGCTTTAAGTCCTAGGCATTCTGCCTTCTTGTTCTAGCAACCACCCAAAACCGATCCCATTTGGGGATGTTTCTGCTAAAGTCACAGTAGACAGCTCCCAAAAATCTAGGGCTGGAGTTCCATCCTGTGCGTCAGCTCCAGCAAAAGGAAGTGATACACCATCCCAAAGCAGGAGATGCAGAAATTGGACTCCCTTCCAAATGCTTTCATCCCATTCTGAATTGCAGGGGACTGGGCCACAGCTGCCCCTATCTGCAGGGCTCTCTGGGGGAAAATGAGGCATGTAAATTTTATAAGGAGACAATATTAAATGTTCAAACACCCCCTACCCACCTCTCCATGCAAAAACAAAAAAAAACAAAAAAAAAAACCACAACTGTAAATAAAATCCAATTAAGGCTCAGAGATTGAGCCACAAAAACAATCAGGATATGTCTGCATTCACAGAACGATCTTGATGCCTTATTACTGCACATCTGGTCTGTCTGGATCAGAGCTGCCCACTCTGACTAAACAGGGGCTGAGCAGATTGAAACCATTTTTGAAAAGAATAACAACAATTCCATATCCAAGGTGAGGCAGTATTGACTGAGTTCAGCCCTGCAATATGGGTACATCACATTTTGAATGCCCTCTAGTGGCAGTTCACATTACAGTTCTACTTAATACGGGACACTGCCTGTGAGACAACTCTATCTAGAATGTTTAACAGGGACACAGCTGTGCCTTCGGTTGGGCCGTGGAAAAGTGAAGCCAGGGGGATTTTTGGCAGCACCTCAAGGGCCTCTTTCTTCCCCTAAATACAATATGTAAGTCCAACATAATTTAGATGCATTCAAGACACTGGAGGTGCAACTGAGGATCTGACTACGAATCCCTGACATTGCATTGCTAGAATAAAGTATCTATGTGTGGTATTAGACCTAAGTGAGGTCTCATGACTCTGCATTCTGAGCTCGATTTTGCGCACAGTTATCACTGAAAGTGTGGCGAGCAGGAGAAAGTAAAGAAAATGTTCCCTGCTTCAGAGGGGTAGCTGTATTAGTCTGGATCTGTAGCAGCAACGATCTGAAGATCTGAAGAAGTGAGTTAACTCACGAAAGCTCATGCGCTAAACTTTTCTGTTGGTCTATAAGGTGCCACAGGACCCTTCGTTGCTGTTCCCTGCTTGACAGCCAAATTGGTCGCACACCCAAGACTCCTCTCCACATGCCAAGGATGATCCAAGCTGGAACAGGTGAGAACCTCAGAGCTTAGGCCCCCTGCATTGTTCCCAACGCACTTGATCTCATAGGACATGAGGAGGATCCCAGAGAGTGGGCAGGACTAGTGGGATTGAACTCAGCAGTTCAAGGAAAGACTGGCTACCCTGTCCCAGCCAAAAGATCTGAAAAACAGTGGATGCAAGAGAAATCGACCTGGAGGATTAATGTGAGCATCTGCACCTGTTAAATGGAAGTTCAAGCAGTGAAACCAGCTGGCAGTGAAGCCCCCAGGAGGGAACATCAGGCACGGTGCACTGCTCATGGGCATACAGTATTTGCTCATCGTTGCACTCATCATGGGCAAGGTGCTGTCCACATAGTGAAGGAGTGGGTTGTCCATGCCCCAATTTGCTAAGAATTTTCCTATTATTTAAGACCTTACCAGAAGAACGTGCATGCAACAAACCACCTGAGACTCAATGTGCTCTCCTCAGAACAGCCAGTGACACAAGTCCCCCCGACCAAGAATGACACCATGGCTCCAAGCAGACAAGGTCTTTTCACACCTGAGTCCTATGCCCCTGAGCAATCTCTTCCAAGAACAAGCCTGGAGTGGTGACACTCTGCTCTACAGAAGGCAGCATTGAAGAGACCTGGGACTCCTTGTTGATAGAGGATGAGATGAGCATCCATTCAGTATCCAAGATTTGCTCTTTAACCCACAACTACTTGTCCCTGCTTTCTTACTCCTACTTATCTAGTTTCCCATTGCCCAGGGACCTAAGGGCTCTCTTCCTCTCCTCATACCGAGCATGCCAGAAGAACACGTTTTACCTCTCACTCACAAGCCTTGTGGCTTGGATCACAGCAAGAGTTGAACTACTAGCAGAGTTCACACATTTTTGGGCCATGGGAGAGAAGGAGGGATAAGTCAGAGAGGCTGTGGCCATCTCGAGTTAAGAGGGAGGCAGAATTTCAGGCTCCATTAGTGAAATCCCACTGCAGCCCTGAGCTCTAGTAAAGAGTCCTTCCCAGGCTGCTTGATAGTGAAAGCTAAACCCACCCTGTAAGTCTGCGCAGCTCCCCGTAAGTAGTGATGGGGGAGCCTCAGACGTTTGAAATAAAGCCTCAGCACTTCAAAGAATTACAGTTTAGCAGACTTTATTCCTGAGGTCTACAATCGTCCATTTGCCTCCATTCCCCTTCCCTCTTCATGACTTGGCATGCATCTTCTCCTTTTCCTGACCAGTGGCTGCAGCTTCCCAGTTCCCAGCAGCTCCCACAGCCCACAGGGAACAAGGCATCCCAAAGCCTGGTACTTGTTCTGCTGGGCTGTAGCTAATCAGCTTAGGCAGAGCGGATGCACCCTGGGGTGCCTGTGTCATAGGCTCCTCTTCCTGGGGTGCACTGCTCCCCTTCTAGCTTCTAGGAAGCCCCCTAATTCACAAGCTCCAAGAGAGGTGAACAGAGAGTTCGGCAAGCCTGCTCCCTGTAGCTCAGAACCTGCCCTGGCACAGGCCAGGGCCCACCCTGACACAAGCCCTGCCAGGCAGACAGTGTGTGCAACACTGGCTCTCAAGCTGACTCTGCAGCAACAGCGGAGCTGCTCCGACAGTGCTTGATGAGAACCAGACCACCATGCCCTGGAACTGCTGGGGGCAGGACAAGGGATGTCAAAGTGGATGCTGTCAGGCGGATTGTTGTCATGTCACATCCCATCCCTTCCCTCCCCCACCCCCCACATCACACAGAGCCTCAGCAGCGAAAACCAGGAGAACAGCCTCCACTTCGGCTCTGCTCCGGGTAAGCTGCAGGGCTCCTGACAGAAAAGTAAACTGCTGTGGCAGGAGTTAACACAGCACTTTGGTGTGTTTAACATTTGCGTCCCCTGAATTAGCAGAGAGGCCCTGAACCACAGCCTTGCTCCTCATGTTCCATCTGCTGCCACTCCTTGCTCCCCTCCAGCCTCAGACCAGCCCCAGCACAGAGGCCAGCCAAAACCAGGGGACGGGGAACAGCACCTTCAGATGTCTGAGAGGACAGCGGCCTTCAGCTCCCAGAGCTGCCACCCTGGGTCCTTCCCACAACCCAAAGAACAAACAGGTGGTACAAATGATGCACTCCCCTGGGTGTTTCCATGGGCTGCACCTGAATGTGGGGAGCAGGCTGGCTACTGAACAAGGGTCCCAGGTCAGGAAGCATCAGAAGGCATCAAATAGCCATTCCCTGGAGCTGCTGCTTCCCCTTTTCCTGAGAAAAATAACACCTCAGGCAGGAAGAGCCCAGCACCATTCCTACATCCAGGCCCAATGTCCAATTTGCAAACAGCACCGCCCTGTTCCAGTGATGGCAAGGCAGTTACTCATTGTGCACAGCCCAGGACAACAGCTTCCCTAAACTAGAGGAAGAGGGTATGGCTGCAACCTCAACTAGGGGCACATCATGGACATTTTCTGGTGCCAGATATTTTGTCCAGCTTCAAGAACTGGGTCTCCTAGGTCTTCACTGGGGCACTGCTTCCAAACCTGCAAGCCCTGGTGCCTGACAATGAACAGGAAAATGCCAGGCATTGCGTGCATGCCCCCTGTGCCAGACAGGGGCTTTTGTTTATGGGAGTGGGATCTGACGCCTTTAGACACTCGTTTTGTTGAGCTGTCTCATACTGGCATAAACAGGACTTACTGGGCATCCTCTAGCCCCATGGGGCAGTCTCAGCTGTAGCAATGATGGAGGATGTAGTGGCAAAGGGCCTTGCCCCCCTGTAATCAGCATTACCTGACACTTTGTTCAAGCCACCTATGCTTCCACCCCATCCCACCCCCACCATTGCCACTACCCTGTGGAACCTCACAGGGGCTCATCTTGCCTGTGCAGAAAACCCCCTGGTGTTTCTTTGTGTCCCTAGCCCCACCCTTATGGAGTGACCAGGTAAAGGTAGGATCACCACATTTAAAAAAAAAAAAAAAAAAAAAAAAAAAAAAGAGGACACCCCTGAGAGGGAGTATACCTGTATCAATATCTACAAACTCACGCTGTATTAGTGTGTTAGAGCATATAGAGTACCTTAATACAATGTGAGTTTGCAGCTACCGCCACAGGTATACTCCCTCACGGGGGTGTCCTTCGTTTTGAAAAGTCAAATATGGTAACCCTAGTTAAGGCGTCTTTTAATAACAACAGTGAATATGCCATTCCCTGCCATCTCCTTCATATAGCACAGGGAATAGTGACATCAAGTTACTTCGGTCAGAGACGAAACATTCATAAGGGTGACAGCTGTTGGGTTTTGTTTTCAGTTCTCTCTCTCTCATTCCCACTGCTCTTTCCTCTCTCTGTTTTTCTCTCTAACTACAAGCTGATGGTTATTATTTCAAACAGTGGCACCTGAGCAACTAGCACATTTACTAGGTCTTGAGCTTTTGTGGGTAAAATACACAATGCTGATATTCCTGCTCAGAAAGAAAACAGTCCCCCATTCCTCAGAAACCCAATCTGTGTACAAATCAAGCTCCAGAGTGGCCCCAGCACCTTGCTCATGGGGGCAGGGGCAGCTCTGGAGAGATAGCTCCTGTTTTAAGGCACCCAGACAGTCACACTGGCCCAGAGGAGCTCTCCCAAATGCCACGGGGGCAGGCTTGATGTGGGTGGAAGTGGAAGGAGAGCAGTGGGTTGGGGAAGGCTCCTAATTTCAACCTGCAACTGTCTCAATTTTGCTCACCTTTCTGTGGGAGAAATGAAAAAGTGCACATGCCAGGAAAGAAGTTGCAAGAGGCAAAGGCTGGCAGGAGGAGGGACAGGCCAGCTCTGAGCTGGTTGTGAGCCAGGTTTGCCTCGCCTCACACTCTGGTTTAATAAACTCCAAAAGGGGGTTTTCAAAGGCCCACTTGATCTCCCTCCTTGGGCGCCCTCTTCTTCCTTTCAGAGCCGGGGGACTGGAAAAGGGGGAAAGCCCTCTGTGAACAAGGCCAGAGAAAGAAGCGCCTGAGGGTTTGACTATGAATTTTTGATGAACAGACGGAGCCCCTGCCCCCTTCAAGGAGAGCTGGGTGCAGTGTCAATAATGTTAGTTTAAGTAATTTAGCACGGTTCAGTGGCTCTCTGAGAGTGTCTTGTATTCAGCCTGGGCCTCTCTAACAAGCCTCTTTTGCTCTGGGCTCCCAGGCACTGAGGCTCTAACAATAGCCGCTTTCAAGAGGCTGCAGTCTATGGAGTACTTGTCTTTCCACACCCTAACCCTGCTGTGTCCGCCAAACAGGGGGTCCGGCTCCTTTCATGCTCGTCCTTGCTGCCATGGCAAGAGCTACTGGCATGTCAGGAGAGGACAGATCAGGCTGTGCTCAGCCAGTGTCCCCTCCAGCGGCTCCCCCACGCACAGCTGGGGGAGCAGGGAGTGCAGCAGGGATGAGGAACCACTCAGCTGCAGGGCAGATGTTGTTTGCCATGCCTCAAGCCAAACTCACAAGAAACTGCCCCAGGCATGGCTGCAGGTTCCCAGGCCCCAACTGGCTGGGCTGAGCACAAGGTGCTGCTGGCCTTCTCAGATTGTGCAGGGAGAGGTTGGCTTGGAGTCGAACCTAGGCAGAGCAACCCGGCAGAAAAGCCATGGACAGCCCCTGGCCCTTCAGCCTTCTGCCACCCTCCCCTACACACACTCCCAGCATCCTCCTTTGCTCCTCTTTGAACACTCTGCAGGTCTGCTCCATTCCCTCTCCATGAGCACCCCACTCTGGCCTCTTCCCCACCCACCCCCTGAACACCCCACAACCTTCTTCCTCTTGTCCCACCCTTCTACTCCACAGCTCCATGACCCTATCCCAGGTTCAGCTTTTTTGCCCTTCCGCCCCACTTCTGATCCTGATCCCACTCCCCGCTCTCTCACAACCTCCTTTCCCTTCCCAGTCTGTCCCCACTCTGTCTCTGGAGAGCCCCAGCTACCTCCGTCTCTGCCTAGGGCTTCCTGTTTCTTCCAGCGGTATCTGCTCCTCTGGGATATTCTCATGGCACATCCTGTCCCAGGAGATCCCCCAAGCAGAAGGGGGCTGGATAGAGCAGCTAGCGTGAACCCCATTGGGGGCTTGTGGGCCCCATGGTCTAGCCCAGGACACGAGGGGGCCAGGGTGACACAGGGACAGGATGGGCTTGCATCAGATGAGGAGTGGAGAGACAGAACTGTCGCTCCCCTTTGGAGGTCAGGCGGCATGGGAGGGCCTCAGACTTGAAGGGACCCACTGGGCAGAGGAGGGGAGCAGAACTCTCATTGAGCCCCAGGTGCTGGAGACAGAGGGACCCTGGCATTCGAGAGGGTGAATGGAGTATGCAGGGAGCAAAGCAGGAGGAGGAGGGGGCAGGTGTCTGGGATGGGAGCAAAGCAGCTTTGCAGGGTGCTTTGCTCCCGCTCACCTTTGTCCAGAGGACAGGACACAGGGCTAAGAGCATTAACCTGTAGCTACAATGCATGGGGGCCAGGGAGCAGGGGACAGCTCTCTGCCACACAGTGGGTGCGGAAGAGAGTTGTAGGATGGGGGCATGGAGCAGAGGTGGGCTCTCTAGCACGCACTGGGCACAGTGGAGGGGTGTAGGACAGCTGGGGCTGGGTCACTGGATGGAGGCCAGGGAGCAGGGGTGGGCTCCCTGCCATGCTGTAGGCATGGCAGAGGGGTGTAGGACAGCTGGGGCTGGGTTACTACATGGGGGCAGCGAGCAGGGGTGCGCTTTCTGCCATGGAGGGGGCATGGCAAAGGGGTGTAAGGAAGCTGGGGCTGGGTCACTGAATGGCGGTCAGGGAGCCGGGCTAGGCTCTCTGCCACGCGGTGGGCATGGTGGAAGGATGGAGGGCAGCTGGGGCTGGCACTCCCTTAGGCACTGTAGTGACATGCACTCAGACCTTTGCTCTCTCTTTCTACCTGCCTCTCTCAGTGCAGACTCCCTTTGGTGTCCATTCCCCAGGGATCTACCAGTCTGCCAGGTCCAGAGCTTCTCTGATCTCTCCAAGGACCGTTGACCATTTGTGTTAGCTGCTAACCCATGCCCTCAGCCTCATCTGGACACAGCTTCACTGGGAATTACCTCCCCCTCATTGCTTCTGCACCTTTGCTTCTGGCCTCGGTGCTGCTGGTTCTCACTCCCAGGCCTGTGTTGTGGGGTGGGGGGGGGAGCTGGCTTTTCCCCTCCCCCACAGCCAGCTGCAGCAGCTGCCCCGACTCTGGACTCCCACCTTTCTTCAGGAGCCAGGAAAGGGCTATAGTTCAGCTGTTCTCCCCAGGGCCATGACAGGAGCCTGGCCTTGTTCCTTGCAGAGCTCTAGGAAGTGACATCGACAGGGACCTCCTTCTCGGTGCATACTCTCACTTGGTGCTGGGGCACAGGGCAGGAGCAAGTGGAGTGCTCCCAGACATTACTAATTCTCTGCATTAGCGGCTTGTACCTGGCAGGATGCAGCCTCACTCCTTCTGACAGTCCAAGCTGGTGTCCTTGCAGCACACCCTCTTCACCAAGACCTGTCAGGCAAGGTCTGAGCTAATGTCTGCTAGCAATTCCCCCCTGTCACCACTGAGCTGCTTTTACCACCTCTGCACCACGGGGAGGGGGAAATCATGGCAGTTGTGACTCAGGTGATTAGCCAAAGTGCAAGTCACAAACAACCCACCAACACTCCAAACAGGACTGCTCGAAGAACAAACTTGCCAACATTCTGAGCCTGCCTGCCAATGCCTGATTCATGACCTGAAACGAGGCTAAACTCCCCAAGTCAGGGGCTGCCAGAGACCTGTTATACCCCATAGCTCCAGCACTGACACTGTCGTCTGCTGTTAAATAAACCTGGTTTGAACTAGAAGAGTGAGAAGGACCTCGGGAGGTCAGAATGGCTCAGCAAAGCCCCATGCATGGAGCTATTTTGATCTGTGGCTGCAGCTGTTGGCTGCTCCAGTCTCATTCTCTCCCCGTGGGCTGCAGAGGATCTCTTTGGGAAAGGAGAGCAATTAGCAAAAGAAACCCAGGGGTCTTTTTAGACTAAATTACTTGCTGAAAAAATAAGATTCATTTTGAAAACAAATCAGGAGTCTGTCCTAATGAGCAACTTTCCCGGCCATTTGGCAGCAAGCATGGCTGCTTTGAAGGTGACTTGTGACCCCTGCAAGTCTTGAAGGCTCCAAGATGCCCTTCCCTGAAGCTCCAGCCAGCCGGCCTGAAATCATTAGAGGAATTTTCCAACCTCCTCGAAGAGCACCTGCCAGCAATTAGAGCCATCTCCCCGGGGGGCCAACCTCCTTCCCAGCCATCTCACCCTCAGCAGTGTCATGGCCCTTGCCCCTGCAAGGAAAATAGTGGTGGTTGGGGGGAGGGCAGAAATTAAGCTCTTTCTTATTACGTGTATTACAGCTGCACCTACAGATGGCAACAACTGGGGGCTATACACACACAGCAAGAGACAGTCCTTGACCCATAGAGTTTTCTAATTAGATGGTCAATGCATTCTAACTGAAACTATCGGGCCCGCCCTACATAAATATTGTATATCGTTAAGCACGGTGTAAGGATGTCTTCAACAACACACCTGCAGCACTGAACCAGCAGAGAGCACAACCACTTCTTGATTGTTAGCCCAGGTCCCTGCATTATAGTATCTGGGTTTTCCCTGGCCGATGCCTCTCCACGTCAAAACTTGGCCCAGACCAGCTTAGCTTGTGAAATTGGATGGCACAGCAGTGCAATGCAAGAGGACCATACTGTGTTAGGGTCTGTGACAGTTGCCAGCAGAAGGCGGCAAAAGCCACTAGTTAAAACGAAACAAATGAGACTGTTAAAAAACCCATCAAAGAAAGGGAAAAGGAATCACCTCAGAGAAAAACAGAAAATGAGGAGACCTGCTCAGCACTAAGCTGCATACCCACCCTGCAGACACTCAGTGGTTCTGGGTGATGACTTGAAGAAGCCAGTGAGAATTTCACATTTAAAGAAAGGCTCTGCTGAAAGCAGCTGGAGAGCAGGTAGGAAAGGGCCCTGCCAGCGTGCAGAGACGACACTTAATCCTCTAGTCAGAGGCAGACAAGTTTGGCCCTGCCCTTCTTCTCTGGGGCTTGCACAGCACATTGGGTCCTCCAAGAGGGTACAAAACAGGTCAGCATGTCCCTGGTAGGGCCACTTCCCCAGCACGGAACGTTGCAGACTTTCTTGGGGGAGCTGCTTCCAGATGGGAGGGACAGAAGCAATGGCTGGGTACCAGAGAGCCATTGTAGTGGACAAACCATTACAGATCTGAACCTCCTGGGGGCAATATATACTGAGCTGTCATTACCGGGCCTGCCTCACCCTCGCACAGTTGCAGCTTTCTTACCAGCAAGGGCACCTCTCCCATCCAGCTCATAGAACAGCCTAATTCAACAACAACAGGTTCCATGCATTTGCTCCCAAGCATCTGGGGCTTTAAATACCTGTCTTCTCTCTGCCCACCGCCAGGCACTGGAGACTGGTGTCTGAACCTGTTCACCAGCCTGAGATTTAATGGGGAACACTGGGAACAGTCAGAGATACAAATGCTGCCCAGCTGATTAGCAGAGCTCCCACAGCTCAGTCTTTGCTTTTACTGGAAGTGCACACTTGCACATGCCTTGGTGCACAAAACAAAATTATTCCACACATAGATGGGAATAATCTGCACATGGATGGAAAAGATTAGAGGGAACATTGCGTGGGAGGTGGGCCTGAGTCCCCACACTCCGTAGTCAGGAAATGTGTCTCTCTGAGTGCCTCTCCACCGGCCACAGATGCAGTGCTCTGTGTGGGTGTGGCTCCTATGACACACAATATCTATACTGCCTATACAGCCCTGAGGATGTCTCCTTGGCCACAGCCGAATGTTAACGGGGCTGCAAGCAGCCTGCGGGCAGCAGATTTCAAACCAATGCTCAGTTCCTTATAGCTGAATGGTTCCTATGGCCCTTCCTCTCTTCTGTGCTCTTCATTGTACTCCCTCCAGTACAGTGGCCTGCCACCAAAACAGCAAGAAGAGCCATTTTTCAAATTCGGTTACAAAATCAGTACTTCAAGAGCCGCAGTGCACGTGAGTACAGGACAGACCTTAATAAATCACATCAAGCTGCATTTTGTCACCCGTTTAAAGAACGGCGCGCACACAATGCCTTGTACCAGTCAGAAAGTTACCTTACCCCCCTATCTCCAGGCTTAACCCCCTCAGCCCCAAACCGCCTCCATCCCCCAAGCTTTACCCCCACATCACGCAAACCTGACCCTCCCCATCCCCAGGCTTAACCCCCTCAGCCCCAAACCGCCCCCATCCCCAGGCTTAACCCCCTCAGCCCCAAACCGCCCCCATCCCCAAGCTTTACCCCCACATCCCCAGGCTTAACCCCCTCAGCCCCAAACTGCCCCCCAAGCCCCAGGAATAACCCGCCCTGCCCCAACCCACCCACTGAACCCAGATCTTACTTGCCCACCCGCTGCTCTCCCCCTGCACGTGCTCTTGCTCTCCATCTCCCCGCCCTCCCCAAACTCTCAGGCCAGAAAGCTCCCGCACCTTTCCCAGCCGCTCCCCACCCAGCAGCGCCCACGCTGGACTCACCAGGGCCAGGTCCTGGTCCTGGGGGAGCGGAACCGAACCGAGCCTGCCCCGGGACATGGCTCTCGTCTCCGGCGGCCGCGGGGCGCCGCGCTAGTCTGGAAGGGGAGCCGGCCCAGCGGGGTGGAAAGCTACACTCAAGCTCCTAGGAGGCCTCCCCTCAGCCGCCCTTTCCACCCAGCTGCCTTCATAAGGCGGCTGCGCGGCTCCGGCAGGGTCTGGTTCAGCCACCCCTCCCTCCGCTCCCTCCCCTCATGCACCGAAACCTTCCCACCACTCGCTACCCCCCATTCCCTTGAGTTCCCTCACTTCAGCGCAGGCGGCACAGAGACCCACAAGGGGCTCCTTGAGGAGCCGCAGGCCGCCGGCCCCTGGGCCAAACCCACCAACTACTGAGCCACTGGCGCCTGCCGCCAGAAGCGCTTTGACTGAAGCTTTCAGAGTACTGGGGAGGCTGCCTGGAGCAGGGCCCTGGCGCCATTCTCCTAGTCCCACTCGCCCAGGGAAGCTCACCTCGCCACCCCCTTGGCGCTAATCAGCCATCAGTGAGCTGGCTGGTGTGCTCACAGCCCAGCTTTTCCCCCTTTGTTTTCCACCACGCAGTCCAGGGCGCATATGACCTGGCATGCCATGTGCGGGCTGGCAACCTACCGCGTGTGCACGCAGGCATTCGGGGAGGAAAGTGATACATGCTCCCCAGCTCCACCTCTGTGCTTTCCCTTCCCTCTCGTGGGTGTTATGCCCCACTCGCCTGGCTGCTGGACAAGTTCTGTTCCCACACTGCACACAGGCCTGCTGACAGCAACTGCGGTCCACCTGACATTGGGGGTGCTATGCCTGTGCTGGCTGGTGCCCATCAAGCTGCTGTCTGTACTGTTGTGTGCACTTTTCCAGCACAGTCAGGGCTCCCATTTGCCACCCATCTGCCTTTGCCACTTCCAGTACCATCCCACACATGCCTAAGACCCCTCTGGTCTGCCCAGCTGATTTAAAAGGGCCTGGGGCTCCCAGCTGCTACCACCACTACAACAGCAATATCAGTGGCTGAGGGATCCCAGGCACTTTTAAATTGCCTGGGCCCCTAGGCAATGGCCTCCTTTGTTCCCCACCATCCATGGGCCTGGCTGTTCACTGCTGCTCTGGCTCCTCCCAGAATGTATTATTGTGGGACACAGCAAAATCAGCCTGAGGGCTCCAGTCCTCAGATTAAAGGCAATGACACAACTCTTCACTTTAACAGGAGCTGGAAGAACAGCCCACAGCCATGCATACACATGTACATCCCCACAGCCTCTGTCACACCTAAGAACCCCCTGGGCCCAGAGGGTGGCGATGGGTTAGGACGGGATTTACAGCTTCTGCCTGACATTGATTTTTTTCCTTAAGAGGTCATGACTCGTCTTTACAATGCACAGCACCCCGTGAGAGGTAGCCTGACGTTTGGGCAGAGCCCTTTATGCAGGTCGGACCCATGTGCCCCCACGCAAACCATATCGACGTGCAAAAATTGAGCCTTTAAGTGTTATCTCTCCTTGAACATTGGTGTACTTGGCAACCTCCCACAACACGTTGTGCCTAGCTCGCTTTGGGATCTGCTCCATAAACACGCCTCATAGACCACAACAATACGGGCGGTTCCCAGCATGCAAACCCTCCAAGAGGATCCCAGCTGGTACCCACAGTGGCTGTGGAGTTAGTATTCTTGTGGCACATGCTACCACAGGCTGGTCAGATCGCACTAGAGATGGCAATGCAGACTTCCCTAGCTCATGTAGGAACCAAGTGCAGAACAGCCGCTTGGCAGAGAGAGTGTTACACACTCTCTTAATGCACTGGAGACCTCTCTGCACCGGATGGGAACCCTGGATCTGAACTGGAGAAGGCAGACACAGTGCTCAAGGTTCAGCCAGTATGCAGTGACAGCTGGACGTATGAGCCCCATGAAAAGCCTGTGGTGACACACTTGATCAGCCTGGGCCTCTACTGGCTGTCATACTGCACCAGCCGTTCTCAGGTGGCGCCAGTTGTAATTGTAGAATTTAATCCCACAACCCTTCGGCGTCTCACACCTCCAGTGCCGGAAATGCTTGTTTTGTTTATTCACAGCATTACTATTAAAAATGGATTTCTGAAGCCTGGATGCTGAATCGCTCCCATTAGACTTCTATGCTGCAGCTCACTCAAATTGTGCAATCAGGACAAGAAGCAGCCTCTGACAGCAACCCCCCCACCCTATTTACTCACAGCTACTGGACAAACCACTGAGCTAGAACTCAGCTCATCTCCATTCTGTTTCTGGCTTTGTCCCTGGTCTGCTGGGTGACCTTGGACAGCCTCTCCTGCCTCAGTTTCCATGCCTGTAAAAGGGAGTTAATGCTACTCTCCTTGTTTCTAAGAGCTATTAACACACTATCTGCTGTAAATGCCTCTTGCACAACTTTTAACCTGACAATGAAAAGCCATGTTACCCATTGGCATTTTCCTGCCCAATCCAGCCCCCTTCAGGTGCATTTTATCTTCTGACATGTAATTTCCATTGGAGATGTGCTGCTCATGTTTATAGTTGTCCTCAGCTTTACAGTGTTTCGGTTACAGTGAACAGCACTTACAGTGCTTAGAACGTGACACCCTATTTTGACTTCTGATGTTGGTTTTGACTTTATGAGGCTCAATCATGTGGTCTTTAGATCTAGGATCTGAGTTACGGTGTTTTGACTCAAGATGCAACTTTCAGGAACAAATTGTGTTTTAAGTCCTTGGACTGCTTGTATTACCAAATGAACTGTCTAGTGAGTAGGGTAACACTGCTTTCTGCTGGCCAGATTTATAATACACAACTGTGTGTCATAGGTCCTAAATCAGGTGACTCGCCATATGTTCACACATCCAGCAACTGCACTTTGAACAGCAGTACTGGACGTATGACCAAAAGGTGGCTATCAGTACTGGATGCTATCCCTGCTGTAGACACTAACTCTGTGTGGGCTTGGAATGCTGCATTACTGCTGTAATTATACATTTCCCTGTTATCTTATTCAGGCATTAGATGTGTCCATGTGCTACACAGAGTTCCAAAAAGGGCATGATCCATTGGAAATCAAGGTGACAAAGGTGGAATATGAGCTGAGAGTAAGCCCGTGTTTTTTGTCTATAGTTGTCATTAATAAATTTAATTTGTCACTAATAAATTTCAGTTGTCATTAATAAATTAATTTCATTAATACATAAGTTCCTGAAGGGCTGTAAAAACAACATTCACTGTCCCAGTTCACCGTTTTTTTTATCACCAGCCTGGAGACTCAGGTAAGTTGTCTCCTGGCTTCTATTAACTCTACAACAATGGCACACGCACCAAAGTTTAGCATCTCCCGTCAGGCTAAGATAACACCTCCCTCGCATGTCTTACTCTGCCTAGCCAGCAGGCCAGCAGGTTTACCATGAAGGAGAGGAGAGAAAGATTTGTAGGTGCTTTGAAGTCCTAGAAAGCCCCACAAAGCAGCCCAACTCTGCACAAGGAAGCACAAGCTTGCTGATCACAATGCCCCAGGGGAGGGTGAGATGTGTGTGCGCCTATCACACCTGCCAGGGTGATGCCAGGAGGTGCCCCGCTCTCCTATGCCCAGAGCGGTTTCCTAAGGGCTGTCCCTCTCCAGAGCAGATTGACAAGGAGTTTCTCAGGTCTGGCAGTTCCCTTAATTGAAACCAAACCAGTGTTGCTCTTTTGTGAACAAACACGGCAAAGGAGAAGAAATGTTTTCTGTTGGCTGCCAAGGCTTTAAGTGCCTACAGGTGCCTCAGGAATGCTAATGGAAGGGGAGCAGAGGGGGCTGTGATGTGCCTGCATTTGGTTCCCATTAAGCCCCCGCCCCACCTCCTTTGCACCCGCCCTTTCCCCAACCCTCCAGCAATGTGCATCTTTCACAAGTCAATTATTTCACTCACTCGCCCGCCCCACGTGAAGCTGCTGCTGCCTTAACGAAGAACAGATGTGAGCGCGGGGCCATCCCACTGGCCTGCGATGACAGGCCAGAGACAGACTGTTCACTCTCTCTGTGCTATGTCCTCAGAGGATGCATGAGAGAAAGGGAAAGTAGCTCCAGCTGCGTCCTGCCTCTGCTGGGCAGGGGATTTGGGTTACATCACTCTGCTGGAGGAAGTGGCAGGTCCCAGATGGCTTCCCATGGAGCTGCTTGCACCACCCGGCTGAGACACCGGCTGGGGGGAGCGCTGAACTAGCTGCCAGAGCAAGTATCCCCAGCAGACATCACAGTGGAGATTACACCATTCCATCCCCAGAAGGCTGTAAACTTCACCTGTGAACTCTCCAGCAGACGACACAGGACTTCCCCATAAGGGATACAACGTCCCCAAAAACTGTGACAGGGAAGCACCAGCCTCCATCCTCTCCTCAGGCACACGCCTGTTACTTGTCGCCTCTCCAGCCTCCGGCATATTCACTGCACCCAAGGGACAAACAAAGGCTGTAGTCCTGCCCAAAGCCCACAGGACAAGCTTTTCCAGAGGGGTTTGCTCCATTGGTCAGGGGCTGGAGGAGGTGCGACCCCTGAGCCACAAGGCTGCGTCAGCCTCAGACAGACACTGTAGTTACAGAGGCAAACCCATGGCTCTGCCAGCATTTCTCATGTCACTTGCAGGGTGGGAAGGTGGACTAAAGCATACTGGGAAAAACAGCTTTGCCAAGATAAGCTGCATCTACACTAGGAGCACTTTACTCATGCAGAGAGATCCAAGTAGACCGGGCTGAAGGTCCTAATCCCAGAGCTGAAGTCACATGGGCAGACCCTTACATTCATGGGAGCCCATCTCAAGATTGCTAAGAACCTGCCATTTTCCTTCAGAAGCTATTTGACGGAAACCGCCATGCAAAGAACTGGCTAAGCATCAGGAAATGATCATGCCCTGGCAGAAATATTCATTAGATGTGAAATATAGGCCAGACTGATGATCCTTGGGGAGCACCCCACTTCCAAGAGGGGCAATCAATAGCCAGGGTATAGGAAGAGATTGCACGACAGTACCTGTACGAGGCAAACTGACAAATACCACTTCTTTGGTTTCTCTGCTCTCTAGTGCAAATATTAATAATCAAAAATCATACTATAAAGTGAGCACTGTATGTTCTGCAGTCTGTGCTGTAACTGAAATCAATGGATTTGAAAAAGGCAGACGACTTCCCAAAACAGTTCAATAAAAAGCATTCTAATGTTGTTCTACAGTGGCTGTGTCTACACGTGCACGCTACTTCGAAGTAGCGGCACTAACTTCGAAATAGCACCCGTCGCGGCTACACGCGTCGGGCGCTATTTCGAAGTTAACTTCGACGTTAGGTGGCGAGACATCGAAGTCGCTAACCTCATGAGGGGATCGGAATAGCGCCCTACTTCGACGTTCAACGTCGAAGTAGGGACCGTGTAGACGATCCGTGTCCCGCAACGTCGAAATTGTGGGGTCCTCCATGGCAGCCATCAGCTGGGGGGTTGAGAGATGCTGTCTCTCCAGCCCCTGCGGGGCTCTATGGTCACCGTGTGCAGCAGCCTTTAGCCCAGGGCTTCTGGCTGCTGCTGCTGCAGCGGGGGATTCATGCTGCATGCACAGGGTCTGCAACTCGTTGTCGGCTCTGTGGATCTTGTCCTGTTTAGTGCAAGTGTGTCTGGGAGGGGCCCTTTAAGGGAGCGGCTGGCTGTTGAGTCCGCCCTGTGACCCTGTCTGCAGCTGTGCCTGGCACCCTTATTTCGATGTGTGCTACTGTGGCGTGTAGACGTTCCCTCGCTGCGCCTATTTCGATGTGGTGCTGCGCAACGTCGATGTTGAACATCGACGTTGCCAGCCCTGGAGGACGTGTAGACGTTATTCATCGAAATAGCCTATTTCGATGTCGCCACATTGAAATAGGCTACTTCGATGTAGGCTTCACGTGTAGACGTAGCCAGTGTGAGTAAAACTAAGATTAATCATGTTTTGGTTTTTTTTTTTTTTTTTACTTTCAGGATTAAGGATGTTTAATATTTTTCAATCATCCGACAGCCCTAGTGCAGCTCTCTTTTAGCTAAATGAGAAAGTTTCTCTCTTTTTACTAGAAAGTTTCACAAGACACCTTACAGACCTTTGCCAAGCTCCCTAGTTCACAGACTTGCAGGTAGATGGACAAAAACTGGAGAGCACCTGTCAATGACATATCCACCTGAGATAGTTACAAAGCAACTGAAGCAGAAGCAGCATGCTGAGATGAATACCAAATGGCTGTCCACACTGCAAGAGTGAGAGAGTGCTTGACCGCAGACAGACCAGGGCTGGCAACCTGCAAAGGTAACACTCGCATCAACTTGTCCAAGACCTTAAGTTTAACTTCTCCAGGAGCCAGGGCTGCAGAAAGGAGACTCTTAGGACTCCATGGAGAAAGCAGGAGGACACTGGCTGCCTGTTGCCTGAAGACCAGAATTGCACTCCTGGAGCCTGTGAGCAGATGGACTGACATACACCCACCCGGTCAGGGACAAAGGAACACACCAGGAGCAGCACACACAAGTTCTGGGGCTAAAGCGCCTAACTAGCAGATCAGAGCAGAGCACAGCACAACAAGAAGGAAGCAAGTGCCCATGCGAAGAGAAATCTCTATTTGTAGGGGTCGGGGGGGGGGAGGGTTTATATCACAGGGCTGGGGGATGGGGAGGAGGGGTTTCTGCACTTCAGTTAAATGCAGCACATCGGGCAGTTTCCTTTTGATCCCCTGGCATGGGTGGATCCTGAGCCTTGCATCTGTCAGGGCAATCAGCACTTTGTAACCCCCGCCCCATGCCAGGTGACTGGGCTCAACGTAGGATGCAGCACTCCTGCATGGCACTGCTGGGTGGTGGGGTGGTGCAGTTCATGCTCAGGGTGTGGACGGAGTAAGGCAAATCTTGAAGAGCCTTCTCTGTAGGGGGCGTACAGCAAGAAGTACACCATAGAGGAGGGAGCACAGGACGTCAGGAGCAGGCTCCTTCTGCACAGAGCAGGGAAAGGAAAGCAGTGGTGGTGACAAGAGCAGAAGGAAAGAGGGGAGCAATGGAAGATTAGAAGGACACAAGAGCAGAGAGAGGCGCGAGGGGACTTTTGGTGCAGGGCTGTCCAGGAAAGAGGAAGAGTTTGGACCACTCATTGGGAGACAGAGAGCAGCAGCCTGTGGAGACACATGAACTGGCAAAGGCTTGCTTGGAAGAGAAGCAAGGCAGGTGTTTCCGGAAGGCGGAAGTCCCTTCTGGATGAGCTGCACTGGGGTGAGGCCAGAGACAAGCATGTGGCTACATCCCAGGTAAATAAGCAGGGCCTGGGGAAGGGCTTTAGCGGTGGAGATGGAGAGCAGCAGGGTGGGCCCTGAAGGAATTGGCAGGACTAAAGCAACAACATGGGGAAGCTTCCCCCTCCCCCATGAAATATCACACCACAGGAGGCCCACTGGCCACCAGCAGTGGATGAATCTTGAGACTGGGTGGGGATGAGGAGCCTACAGAAAGGCTCGTAGACCCACATTCTCAAAGACATGCAGCTCCTTCACTCCCAGGATACCTGGCTCTAGAGACCTACAACTTTCCACAGTCCATCCTATACGCCTAGAATGTACTGGGGCAGCTCAGAGTTTAAGGGGCTGACAGCTTACAGGAAAACATTAGATTTAGGGTGTAGTGAGTACAGTAAAGATACTGCAGACCAAATTCTGCCCTCATTTATTGCCAGGCCCAGCCATGGGGCAGGGGGAGCAAGGCAACTGACAACCCTGCTTGTCCGACTTTGTTATCCCCAGACAGCCTATTTTCCATAGGGCATGCCCTTAGTGAGCCCTGTATAGCCCCTTTGCTGCCCAGGGCTTTGCACAGGTGTAACTGATTGGAACTCAGACAAACATCAGAAGGCCAGACTGGTTCAAGCCAATGGTCCATCCAGCTCAGGACCACGTCTTCCCCCAGTGGGACTGCTGGGTGCTTCAGCAAGGCCAGTTTTCGAGAGATCCAGCTCCTGCTGTTCATCTGAGCAGCTGCCAGTTCAACAAATGATATTGGCAATAGCACATGAGAAGGAACAAACTGGATTCCTCAGCCAAGGTGCCCTCTAAGTTTTTCCATCCCTGGGCAGAACAGATTTCGTTATGTGCATCAAAGCATATGTGGATGCACACCACCAATAGAAACACACACTGCCCACTGTGGGTACTCTGTTAATCAGCTGGGTGGCATCTGACTCTCTCCTAGGTGGCCGGCCAAGCACTCAGCTTACAGAGAACATGGGAGAAAAGGGCAACACACGCAGATGGTCTGACTCTGAGACCCTGGGGACGGAGCTAAGGGATGAGACACCCTCTCTTACATGGTTGCTGTGCAGACGTACTGTTTACAGGGTCGCTGGGAGACGTGAGCCAATCCTCATGCAGCAGCACCTGCCTGCTGCGTGCAGAGGAAAAGTGAAAGGGCTCGGTGGGTGGGCCTCGGCTGCGCTCAGTGGTGGGACTCATAGAGGACCTCTGGCTTAGGGAGAAGCACTGCTTTAGCTCACATGGGAATGGCCTATGGGTTTGGCATTGAAGGCTAAGGGACCAGCAAGCTGGCCGCCCAGGCGTATGTCTTGTAACTGCTTCTGTTTAATGCAGCAAGTAGTTTCCTTCCCGCGGGGCTAGGTCCCAACTTTGCAGCTGGCCCTTCTCTCTTAGCAGGCAGAACCTATACCCAGGGTCCCAACGCATCAAAATCTGGGAGGGTCCTGAGCCAGCCCAGCCTCAGCATCCAGCCCAGCAGGATGCATAGCAGAGCACTGCCTGTGCTTTAGGGCATGGCCTGCTCCTCCAGCCCACTCACAGAGGCCCAGAGAACACACAGGTATTTTAATGAGCTGACTGAGTCAATCCACAAGAAAGGAATATAAACCAGCCAGAGTTTGCCCTGCGACCCCAGTAATGACTTGTTTATTGTCAAATCAGCAGTATGTAATGTAAGACAATCTCAAAGTGTCACCAACTGGGAAAGCGCCATTAAATAGCACCATATAAATGTTCAATCCCTGCACCAAGGTTTGAAATTAACCAAAGAGAAATCCCAAGACCCTACACAAATCCCTGCAGCCCAGCCCATTTGCTCTAGAGAAAGGAATGTCTGATGTGGGTTAATGCGTATAGAATCATAGAATCCTAGGGCTACAAGGGACCTTAGGAGGTTATCCAGTCAGCCCCCAGCCTGAATCAGGATCAACTCCAACTCAACCATCCCAGTCAGGACTCAGTCAAGCCAGGACTTAAGACAGAGTTAAGATGGACTAGAGATGGAGATTCTACAACCTCTCTAAGTAAAGCTATTCCAGTGCTTCACCACACTCTTTGTAAAATAGTTTTTTCTCATATCCAACCTACATCTCTCCCTCTGTAACTTCAGACCACTGTGTAGTATTTCTTTTTCCCAGGTCCCAAAGGCGAGGTACCGCGAAGGATGAAACACAAAGACAGCAGGGGACCAACAGTTCTGAAGACTGAAGGCCCTCAGTTTATTATTCCCACAGCTTTTATAACCAAGTGAGAGCACATTATTATGAGAAAAGCAATCAGCTATAATTCAACTAGCTCAGCACATCTATCTCTAGTGAAAGCACATCGTTCCTCCCAGTCCTTGAACATGAACTCTTAGAAAACACCTGGTTCAAGCCACACAGCTCCCCCGTGGCTTGCCTCCAAGAGAGCAAATGTCTTGTTTGCAAAACAGGTTATGTTGCTTCAGACGCCAAGAGTCCAGCTGGGCCTGGGAGGCAGGTAGGAGGGAAAGGCAAAACTCCTTCACCACTGCTCCTTGTTCTGTCATCTGTCACTAATAGGAATAGCTTCTCTCCATACTTGTTGGAGCCCCACTTCAGGAAGTTGAAGGCTGCTATCAAAACACCGCTCACTCTTCTCTTCTGCAAACTAAATAAGCCCAAATCCCTCAGCGTCTCCTCATGGGTCACGTGCTCCAGCCCCCTAATCATTTTTGTTGTCCCCCGCTGGACCCGCTCCAACGCATCCACATCCTTTCTATACTGGGGGGCGCAGAACCGGATGCAATACCCCAGATGAGGCCTCACCGGTGTCAAATAGAGGGGAATAATAACTTCTCTAGATCTGCTGGCAACACTCTTCCTAATGCACCCCAATATGCTGTTAGCTTTCTTGCTACAAGGGCACACTGGTGACTCATCTCCAGCCTCTCATCCACTATAATCCCCAGGTCCTTTTCTGCTGCACTGCTACTTAGCCAGTCAGCACCCAGCCTGTAACAGTGCTTGGGAGTCTTCCGTCCGAAGTGCAGGACTCTGCACTTGTCCTTGTTGAACCTCATCAGATTTCTTTAGCCCAGTCCTCCAATTTCTCTAGGTCACTTTGGGCCCTGTCCCTACCCTCCATCTTATCTGCCTGTCCGCCTAGCTTAGCGTCATCTGCAAATTTGATGAGGGTGCAATCCATCCCCTCATCCAGGTCATTAATAGAGATGTTGAATAATACCTGCCCTAGAACCGACCCTTTGGGCATCCCACTTGAAACAGACCACCAACCGGACATTGAGCCATTGAGCATGACCCACTGGGCCCGTCTATCTAGCCAGCTTTCTATCCCTCTTACAGTCCATGCATCGAATCCGTACTTCCTTAACTTATGGGCAAGAAAAGTGTGGGAGACTGTATCAAAATCTTTGTTGAACTCAAGGTATATCACATCCACTTCCTTCCCAATGTCCACAGAGCCAGTTACCTCATCATAGAAGCTAATCAGAATGGTCAGGCACGACTTGTCCTTGGTGAATCCATGCTGACTACTCTTGAATCACTTTCCCCTCTTCCAAGTGTTTCAAAATAGATTCCCTGAGGATGCCCTCCATGATTTTTCCAGGGACTGAGGTAAGGCTGACTGGTCTATATTTCCTGGATTGTCCTTCCCTCCTTTTTTAAAGATGGGCACTACATTTGCCTTTTTCCAGTCATCCAGGACCTCTCCTGATCTCCATGAGTTTTCAAAAATAATAGGAAAAGGCTCTGCAATGACATCTGCCAATGCCCTCAGCTCATTCTACACTGCAGCATCACCTACAGCAGGGGTGGATAGCGATCCATCCTGCCAAACTGCTAGATCTGGCTCACTAGGATCCCGTGGCCCAGGGGAATCTTGGGTAGGCTCACCTCCTGCTGTCCCCGCATGTCGCTCAAAGTGGCCAACTGCAGGGGCCATGTGCTCTCTTAATGCCTCGTGCCCCTGGGGGAAGCTTTGTGCATTGTCCCTGTCCCTGAGCATAATCTCACAGCTCCCACTGGCCAGAAACCAGCCATTGGGAGGTGTCAGGCCTGTTCTTGCAGCACAGGGGCATGTGGAAGACCTCCCCCCACACACACTCAAAGGCCCTGTGGCATGCAGAGACACACATGGCCCCGTCTGCTGGCTGCTTTGAATAGTGGGCTGCAGCAGGCAGGTAGTCTGCCTGATGGTCCTGCTGGGCTGCTGACTGGGAGTTGTATGGGTAAGTGCCTTCCATCCAGAGCCTGCACCTGGTACCCCACTTCCTCTCGTCCTCCAACCCTCTGTCCCCCTTCCTGCATCCCTGTCCCAGGTCACTACCCAAACCGTTTGCACCCCTGCTCCTGTACATGTACCCCCTTCCAGACCCTGCACCCCAAACCCCTGCCCCAGGTCACAATTCACTCCTTCACCCAGACCCCACAGCCCAATCCCCTACCTTGAGCTCCCTTCCGCACTCAACTTCCATCCGAGACCCCACACTTTGCCCACAAAAGTTTAAGCTCCAAAAAATCTGCTAGTCTCTAAGGTGCCACAGGACTTCTCGTCGTTTTTGCAGATACCGACTAACATGGCTACCCCTCTGACACTCGTCCCTTGGGCAAAAACCTAAACAAGGGGGCAGATCACCAGCCCCAGACAGGAAAATGAGGCAATTCCAGGGCAAGCCAGTGCCATGGAGAGTTCACCTGCCTCTTTCTAGACAAGAGTTGGGAGCCTCGTAAGGAGAGGAGGTGAGGGAGAAAGGAAGGCAACCTACTGTCTGACACATAGCTCCAAGGGGCCAGATTCTGCACTATCCTATTTCCCTCCTCTCAGCTGGGAGGCCATAAGCTGGCACAAAGATTCATAACCCCTAAAGTCATGGTGGTTAGGCAGTCAGACCCCTTGCATAGCAAAGGCCAGGGAAACTCATGCACAATCTTCTGCACTTAGCCCAACAACTGGGAAGCTAGAGCAGGTCTCTTAGAATGAGCTAGCTGAGCTCCATGTAAGACTTCAGTGACGAGGAATCCAGCAATAGACAAGTTGTTCCAATGGTTAATTTATTTCTAAACGGTGGAGTAGGTGGAGAACAGCCCCAGTTCTCTTTGTACGGACACCAGTTTCATACTGGTGTGACTCCCTTGGGTTCTGTGGGATTACCCTGGGTCACTGCTTCAAGGGTGCAGGGGTTGTTTATACTGGATCATTACAGACTGGGTATGTTTCTGCTCAGCCTGGAGCAGAAAAAGGAGGCCCCAGCCCAAGACTTGTGAGCCTGCTTCTCCTGCGAAGCACCTCTGTGTGAATCAGGTATCTGTCAGCTGTGCACTGGTGTGAGAGGAGAATCAGGCTCCTTGCAGCACATAGGAAAAGATGTGTTTGCCAAAGCTACGGCACTGACAGAGCAGAGATGCTGCCAGTATTTTCTCAAATACATCTTTTCCTATGTGCTGCACACCTGCTTTAACCCTCTGCATGCCCTGATTAGTGCCGTGGGTGGGCCAGACCCTGATCCCACTGGAATGCTTAATGTTATTAATTTGTAGTACCAGTACACATAGGAACACCAGGTGCAGGCCAGCATCCAGGTGTGCCAGGTGCTGCGCAGAGTAAAACTTCATGAGTGACAGTTTGCCTTCAGGCAGGCCATATTGAAGGCTTGGGCCTGTTAAAAGAATCCACTGTCTGTGTACTAGAGCAGAGCAAGGACAGCGTTGCACTTTAGAAGGACAGCCAAGAACATTCCCCTGACCCTGAACGAGCAGCATGCAAATGGAAATGGCACAAAGCGGGGAACAGGACTGCTGGAATGTAGCACTTGGCATGTATCAGGTTCACTCGTGCCACAGCATGTAGGCCAGCCGCAGCCTCAGACATGCTGGCCTGGAGAAAGGCAGACACCGTGAGACAGCTAAGCTGTCCTCGTAGCCAAAGGGAGGCAAACCAGCTCCAAGCAGGTAAGAAAGGACTGAACTTGTGCCTGATTTTTGTTAGTGAGCTGGAAAGGGCCAACTTCTTTGTTATGATCACTCCACAGGCTCCTTCACCAGCCAGGAGAGATCCTGCTCCCCCCAGTGGCAAGGGGAGCCCAAAGGCATTCAAGGGAGACCTGCCTATTTCAGAACCAAAGAAAACTCCTTTCTTCCCCATCCAAGCACCCAGCCACTACCAGAAGGGAACTGTCCAGGCCTCCCACAGCCACAGACAACAGGATAACCCACCCGCGGCTGTCGCTGCTGTTGTGAGGGCTGCCTGCTGTACGGAGATATTGCTAGTAGACGTGTGTGAAGGGGCCACAGAAGCAATGAGCCAGGGTTGGCATGGGTTATGGTGTGTGTGTGTGTGTTGGGGGCAGGGGGTGGATAAGAACATAAGAATGGCCATATAGGGTCAGAGCAAAGGTCCATCTAGCCCCGTATCCCGTCTTCCCACAGTGGTCAGTGCCAGGCGCTTTGGAGAGAATGGACAAGGCAGGTGATAATCAAGTGATGCATCCTGTCACCCAGTGATAGCTTCCGACAAACAGAAGCTAGGGACACCATCTTCTGCCTATCCTTGCTAATAGCCTCCATGAATTTATGTAGCTCCTTTTTTGAACCCTGTTATAGTTTTGGCCTTCAAAACATCCTCTGGCAAGGAGTTCTGCAGGTTGACTGTGTATTGTTTGTTTTAAAGCTCCTTTTGTTTGTTTTAAATCTGTATCTATCAATTTCATTTGGTGACTCCCTAGCTTGTGTGTTATGGGGAGGAGTAAATAACTCTTCTTTACTCACTTTCTCCACATCAGTCATGATTTTATAAACTATCATATCCCTCCTTAGTCATCTATTTTCAAAGCTGAAAAACCCCAGTCTTATTAATCTCTCCCGATATGGCAGCTGTTCCATACGCCTATCAGTTTGTTGCCCCTTTCTGAATCTTTTCAAGTTCCAATACATAGGTTTTTTTAGATGAGGTGACCACATCTGCGAACAATATTCAAGATGTGGGTATACCACAGATTTATACAGAGCCAATAAACTATTCTCTGTCTTATTCTCTATCCCCTTCTTAATGATTCCCAACATTCAGTTTGCTTTTGCTCTTTTGACTGCCACTGCACCTTTTGTTTTCAGAGAACTATCCACAATGACTGCAAGAGCTCTTTCTTGAGTGGTAGCAGCTAATTTGATCCTCAGCTTTTCATACACACAGTTGGGATTATATTTCCCAATATGCATTACTTTGTATTGGTCAACATTGAATTTCATTTGCCACGTTGTTGCCCAGGTACCTAGTTTTGTGGGATCTTTCTGAAATTCCTCACAGTCTGCTTTGGAATCACCACCTTGAGCAGTTTTAGACTGTCTGAAATTTTTGCCCCCTCGTTGATTACCCCTTTCTCCAGATCCTTTATAAATACTTTCAACATGGATAGTCTTTTGGGTGGATGTGGATGGATTTTATGGCTGTGGGGGAGTGTTTTATCTAGGAGATGATCTAGAGAAAGAGGTATCGTCAAGGACCTAGAAAAAGGGGTAAGCAGTGAGGTGGCAAAGTTTGCAGATGGCACCAAACTGTTCAGGATAGTCAAAACCAAAGCAGATTGTGAAGAACTTCAAAAAGATCTCAGCAAACTGAGTGATTGGGCAGCAAAATGGCAAATGAAATTTAATGTGGGTAAGTGTAAGGTAATGCACATTGGGAAAAATAACCCCAATTATACATACAATATGATGGGGGCAAATTTAGCTACAACAGATCAGGAAAGGGATCTTGGAATTATAATGGATAGTTCTCTGAAAACATCCACACAGTGTGCAGCGGCAGTCAGTAAAGCAAACAGGATGTTACGAATAATTAAAAAAGGGATAGAAAATAAGGCAAAGAATGTCTTACTTCCCTTATATAAAACTATGGTACGCCCACATCTTGAGTACTGCATGCAGATGTGGTCTCCTCACATCAAAAAAGATATATTGGCATCAGAACAGGTTCAGAAAAGGGCAACTAAAATGATTAAGGGTTTGGAATGGGTCCCATATGAGGAGAGGCTAGAGAAACTGGGACTTTTCAATCTAGAAAAGAGGAGACTGAGGGGCGATACGATAGAGGTATATAAAATCATGACTAGTGTGGAGCAAGTGAATACAGAAAAGTTATTTACTTATTCCCATAATATAAGAACTAGAGGACACCAAATGAAATTAATGGGTAGCAGGTTCAAAACTAATAAAAGGAAGTTCTTTTTCACACAGAGCACAGTCAACCTGTGGAACTTCTTACCAGAGGATGCTGTGAAGGCCAGGACTCTAACAGAGTTTAAAAAAAGAGCTCGATAAATATTTGGAGGTTAGGTCCATAGATGGCTATTAGCAAGGTGTAAGGTATGGTGCCTAGCCTTTTGTCAAAGGTGGGAGATGGATGGCAGGAGACAAATCACTTGATCACTGTCTTTGGTTCACCTCCTCTGGGGCACCAGGCATTGGCTACTGTCGGCAGACAGGATACTGGGCTAGATGGACCTTTGGTCTGACCCAGTATGGCCATTCTTATGTTATGAGATGCTATTTGTGTTTGTCAAAAAATGGTTATAAATATGAAAGTGTCACCTCCCAGTCCAAACACACCTGCACCAGGCCCAGACCCCATTGTCTGCACCAGACCAGAGCAGGGGAGAACCCCACCAAAGTAAAATCGCAATAATTGCACTGGTGTGAATAGTATCAGAGAGGCAGCTGAGTTAGTCTGTATCTTCAAAAACAACAAGAAGTCCTGTGGCACCTTATAGACTAACAGATATTTTGGAGCATAAGCTTTCATGGGCAAAGACCCTCTTTGTCAGCGGCATCTGTTGAAGCGGGTCTTTGCCCACGGAAGTTGATACTCCAAAATATCTGTTAGCCTATAAGGTGCCACAGGACGACTTCTTGTCACCCGTGTGAATGACAACTTCCAGTTTTGGACAAGGAGGAATACTGCTCAAGACCCTCCCATGGGATCTGCAATGCTCCTGTGCTTGCCCCTTGGTTATTTTCACCCTGTGGCTGTCTCCAGGTGGCCACAGCATGCCACAGCCCCACGGGAGGCACTACTGCCCTAGGAGTGTTCCCTGCCCAGTTCTGTGGACCCTAAGAGGTTGAAAAGACGAGGCAATGGACTAGAGAAAGAGACTAAAACACAGAGAGCTGGTCGCTAACGGTTACATTATTTGTCTTTCAGTTGGAGCTCAATGGGAATTTTCTGAGAAAATAGGTTTTCGCTGGAAAGTGCCTATTGGTTGAATCCAAACTTTTGATGGAAACACACAGGTTTGGATTAAACTGTCTTAGTCCCAGGATGGAACTTGTGTGGAAAGAGCAATAGCCTGATAGTTAGAACACGCAGCCCTATAGCTGACAAGCCAGGTTTAAGTCCTTACACTTCGGCTGGGCACATTAATCAGCAAGCTCTGGTGTCAGCCTGGCTCACCGGCCCAGTGATGAGTTACTTATCCATCCACAATGGGACCACTTCAACAGGAGAGACTAACTCTGCAGCCTGGGGTTACAGCTCTTAGCTGGGATGTGCGAGCCCCAAGTTCAAGACCCTGACTCAAATCAGCTGAGGTTAATGACTGGGCTACAGGTAGGTCTTTGGCTTTGTTCTGATGCCGAAACCAAATTCCCATACAGTCTAAGAACCAAGACTCTTTCTGCAACACAGAAACCTTGTTTTGCGGCCAGCACTGATCTGAACTTTACAGAACTCAGTTATAGAACTTGGTGCTGTCTGCTGCCAGATGCTCAGAAATCCCTTCTAAATGCACCCAGGAAAACACATCCTTACACAGAGCCAGCAGCTACCTTGTGGCATTTCTGCCTGTAGCCCTACTGCAAAAGCCTGAAGGACTGTGAAGTCTAACCCGATTCACTGAATAGCCTTGAGCATGTCACTTAAGCCAACTTAGCTCTGGATGGCTCAGGTCTTGGGCGCTGAGCTCATGCCTACATGTCTCCCCTCATCGTGGACATACCCAAATGAGTGAACACTTTCTCTTTGCCTCAGTTTCCACATGTGCAAAATGCAATTAACAATCCTCCTCCTTCGGAAGGTGGCCTGAGATCTGAAGGGCAAAGCTGCTGCATTGGTATCAAATGGGATCAGACAACGTTTCGAAGTCTCTCCCCTCCCCCTGAGCCTAGGTGGTTTTCATGTTTTCTGAATCAGTGTGTTGAGAACTTTCTGATAGATTTGGGTCTCAGGTGAGTAATCCAGAGGAATGCTGGTAATGTGTTATTTATATCATTGCAGCACCTGGAAGCCACATTCAGAGATTGAGAGCTCATTGCACTAGGTGCTGCACCAGTCCTGCCCCTATATCCTTATTCTGACTTCCTTTCCTCTTGCTTTCCAAAAGGGCACTCACTGCTCTTCTTTCATAGACAAAGGAACCCTTTCTCTGCAATAAAATCTATTTCTAATGTGCTTGAAACAGGGTCATGACTGGAAATTATCAGTAGTATTAATAAAAAAGGTGAACTGAAATCCCAAGTATAATTTCTATTTTGAACTGGGGAAAGAGAGCAGGATGGAGAATAGCTGGGACAGGTTAGTGGGCTCAACAGCTGGTCCTGATCTATTTCCTCTTGAAAAGGAGCGGGGGGGGGGGGGGGGGGGGCTGCAAAAATCCTCTCTCTCCTTCTAGAAAATCTGAGCAACTCATTAAGTTCTTTGCACAACTTGTGGATACAGCTTGAGAAACAGAGTGTGTGTATATGTGTGTGTGTGTATATACACACATGGGGGGGGATCTGTCAAAATATTTGAAAAAGTCACCCTAAGTGGGACCTTTCTCCCAAGACTGTCAAAACAAGAGGCCCAAACCCTTCACACAATGGGCCTCTATGAAGACAGGTTCATAACCAGGGGCCACTTTTCACTCAAGACAGAGTAACAGACAGGAAGCCGTGCTAGTCTATACACTATCAAAACAAAAAGCAGACAAGTAGCACTTTAAAGACTATGTGATTACACTAACGAGTCTTCGGCTATAATAAAGGGAGAGACAGCTGTCAGGAACCCAAACTGGCCCTAAGTCCACACTAATGAGACTTCACATGGAGAAGCCATCTCTCTCAGGAAGGCCAGGAGCTGAGGAACAGCTGGAGCCCTGCAGTCATCACTGCTGTTTATTATGAGACAAATAAAAGGACTTTGCTCAGGGTGTTTAAGGTCAAACTCAAGGTATTCCCACGAGAGAACAGGAGAATTTATGAAGTGGTGGCCAACTGGTTCAGCAAGAGTTCTTGTTCCCTGACTGAGCACCATTATCTTCCCAGTGTCTAGCACTCAGTGTAGCCCCTGCTGAGGATCCCTTACCTGTGTTTGTCTTCACCAAAGCTGCCAGGCACTGCTGCACTGGAATTAAATATTACTGTAATTCTCCTGGCATGACAGTCCTTGTTAATCAGTAAACACCATCTTTATTGCTGCTTCCTTTGCTACACACAGGCAGGTAATATTTCCTCCAAAACTGGCTTGTTCTAGAGTTAATTTGATTACTTCGCACGTGGCAGAAGAAAGGGACAGATGTATTGCTGCAAGGATAAGAGAGAGGGTGAAGAGCGGGGAACAGCTGAGACAGGAAGAATAATATTCAGTTAGGGAAAATGAGTCAGAGTGATTTGCCCAAGGTCACTTAGCAGGTCAGTGGCAGAGTAAGGACTAAAGCTCAGGTCTCTTGACTCCCACCTTGCCCATCAGCTCACATGGCCTGTCTTAGCTGCTAGTCACTTGTGGGAGGCACAGAGCGCTCCATGAACTGGGCATTCTCTAAAACTCTTAAAAAGCCCTCAGTGACCTGATTCTTCCCCAATTTACCCCAATTTTACACCAGGGATTTCACTGCCTACAGTGGAGTCACTCTGATTTCACACGTATCTGATTTCACACTGGAGTAAAGCAGTCCTTGTTTTCTCAGAAAAGCAAGGCTGCCTTAACTAAAGACAGTTCTCAAGCAGCTTTAAAGAAAACTGAGATAAGTCACATTTTAGCTAGAGATAGGTGTGATGGGGTGATCATGCCTATGATGACCAGGTCAGCCAATTAACTCCACAAGCTGCTCCGGGAGGAGGAGTCAGAGAGCAGGGAGTTAACTGAGAGCTGGCTCAGCTAGGCAGGGCGTATAAAGCCAGGTAGCCCAAGAGCAGTGGCTGCTGGGGAAAAGCAGACGTTCCCTGGGAAGACTAAGATCTGCCCCATTACGACTCCCCTAGTCCGAGCCAGGACTGTGGCTTCTGCCTCAGCTCTTACTTATGGAGTAGCAGCCTGGTGTCTGAGCATTTCATTGATCAGCTGTTCCTCATCTCACAGATTATTTTCTCTGCTGAACAGTATCATCTCCATCCTCCTAGCCATTTTCTACCAGAGGGTTGTTTACTCCCTAATCGGATCAGTTGCAACCATGTCTTTACACAACTCTCCTCCCACTTTCCCTTTGCAGGGCAGACACAGAGGCAACCCAGACAATGTCCCTTTTGTCAGGTCTGGTCTCAGGTTAATCCACTAAACCCCTCTCTGGAGCTGCCTGAGAGCAGGTAGCTGTCATTCTTGGGCCGTGTCTACACTAGCCAAAAACTTCGAAACTGCCATGCAAATGGCCATTTTGAAGTTTACTAATGAAGCACTGAAATACATATTCAGCGCCTCATTAGCAGGCGGGCGGGCCGTGGCACTTAGAAATTGACGCGGTTTGTCCAGATGGGGCTGTGTTAGCGATGAGGCTGTGCCATTGACAATACAAGCACTGGAACTAGTCCAAGCTAGGTGGGGTCCAGTGGAGGGTGACAGGGGGAGTTTGGTCATTTACAACGTGATTTTATCTCCACTGGCGTGTGCATGGGGCAGGGGTAGGATGATGCAGCACTAGTTATTTTTGCACATAGCATAGCTTGTTTGTACTCACAGAGGAATCAAGCTGAGCATTTCACTGCATGACCTCCGATGTGCCTCATTCACTAAGGCTTCTTGTTCTGCCTTATGGTTAGGTCTTCCATGCCATCTGCTGACATCATCAGCTGCCCTTTCCTCTGACCTGCACACAATGCAGCTTTGTCACATCTGAGTTGCCTTCTGTGATGAGGGCCAGTCTGCTGTGTGCTGGCTCTCCAGGAGCACGTGGCATATGACTAAACACTGCTGCTTCCTCACAGGGCCCATCTACTTGCACTAAAACTAAGCCTGCTAGCTGCTGCTTGCACTGCCCGTTTGTGTGAATGCATTGGAAACTGGGGACCAGTGACCCACTTCTCATTTGGGCTCCTTTTTGAAACAGTCTTTTCATTTAGACATCCTTTAATGCTAAAGGTGGAGGATCGGGGAAAACCTTTTGGCTCTATCATCTATCCGTGCGTCTCCCACACTTAACTCCTGCCATAGCTGAAACCCAGGATACTGCTGTGAAAATTTCCAAATGCTAACGAGACTCTGTTTAGAAGAGTCAGGTTAGTCAACACTGATGTTCTCTTGGCACATTTACCAAGCCCTAGTGCCTATGGGGGCGGGGGGGGTGCGCACAGGGAAGCACTAAGGTATCTATTTCACATGTGTGGACTTGCAGTGCAAGTAATAATTAAAACCCTGGGATACTGGTACAGCTGGGTAAATCAGAATTTTGTTGGCAATGCTCAGAGGCAAACCCTTGATCATCAAATGCAAAGGATAAAGCTGATGTTGCCTATAGCCATGGAACTGGAATAGTCTGGTAGTTTTCACACATGAGCAAGCCATATTCTTCAAACTCCAAGAGCAACTGTAATTAAGAGAAGCCAAGGGTGCTTCAAAACCTAGGTCATGCTTAAATGAAGTTAGAATAGACTGAGCAGCAGGCCCCGCTAATCCTGTTTGGGCCATCATGCAATCTGAGACAGACTTAACTCCAGATATGAAAGGCACTGCAGCATTGCCAAAAAGCCATGGGAAACGTTGACTTGAGGACATTTTTCCCCCACTTAAGATAAAGAGGGAATCAGCAATCTATATCAAAGTCAAATGTTCTCTCTGAACACCCAGCAATAGGGACTGCCCTCATATCCAAAGAAACAGTTTAGCATAAGTATACAAAGGTGAAAGCAGATAGCTTACAAAACTTCTTTCCTGACCCCAACCTGGATTCCCAAACAGCCCTGAACATGCCAGCTGAATTTCAGGAAAATGTCTTGATAATGAAATGTTAGGCTTTGAAACAATCTCTCTTCTCAAAGGGAGTGATGGGAATTTTATCACTTCCATCATTCAAATTAAGGTGGGACCCTGTCTCAGAGAAATCATTGGAGGCAACAACCTATACTCATGGGGAGATGGATTACTGGATCTCAAACCCCTCAGAGTTTGAGACCTGTTCTACACTAGGAGGGGAAAAAAATCAACTTTTAAATACACAAATCCAGCTACAAGAATGGAGTCAAAGTATCTAAAGCCAGTTTTTGCCACTGTCCACAGAGCAGTAGATGGGAAAAACTGTCCTGTAGCTTTCCCTTACTCTTCACAACTGCCAGGAGTACCAGGGTCGATGGTGGTACCATGACAGTTTGATTTAGCACATCCCCACTAGGTGTGCTAAATCAAACCCAGGAAGAGTGACTGCCAGCATATTGGTCCTCCTATAAGTGTAGACATAGCACTAGTGTTGTATCCATGAGAGCATCATCAACAGCTGTCTATGAGACTAGGCCAGTGCAGAGGCAACTGGGGGGTTTTAAGCAGGGTTCCCTCTATTTTTTTCCATTCATGGGCAGAGTAAATTTTTTTATGTGCATCTGCAGATGTGCACCACCACAGAAACATGCTGCCAGCTGCGGTCACTCTGCTAATCACCTGGGTGGAATATGAATCCCTCCCGGGTGGCTGCCCAAGCACTCAGTTTACAGGTAACACTGGTTCTAAGTACATGGCTGTGGTGCGTGCACACGTTACTGTGGGCACAGATAGGTCCAAACTAATCATCCCATGCATATGGACAGCATCATTGTGTTTTGTGTTTTAATCAGCATCACTGAATTGCTCAAGGGGAAAGCAGTTTAAAAATTAGCAAATAAATCACAGCAATAAATATGCCTCCCAAAGTACTGTACTTGGCAAATATTAAAAGGTGTTAATGCCACTTTGCAAGTGGGGAAATTGAGCCATCAGGAAGCCAAGTGACTGACCCAACATCCTACTGTTTGTGAACTACAAGGGTGGGAGCAGAATGCTGAGCCACATTATGCCAGTATGAATACAGAGTAAGATAAGTTACTTCAGTGTACATGACATCAGAGTCTGGAGCAAGAGCTCAGTCCCAGTCACGTGCTTTGACCATAGTAATCATGTGTTTCCCAGCAGTGTGTTATTCAGCCACTAAACATGGGCTCAATAGTCCCAAGCAGGGCCAACAAGGGAGACAATGCTGGAACTTAAGCAGTGGGTGTCTTATCGTTAAAAAATACCCTCCTGTTATGAAAGGCTGTGATTCCATCTAACAGGAGAACACGTAGCAGCTCTTCAATGACACACAGGCACATATCTCTTTGAGTGCAGGTCACCCACTTGCACATCTAACTAAATATAACACACGCATGGTTATAGCATCTGGGGCCTGATCCTGCTTGCACTTACACAGCACTAATTCAGGAGAAGCAAATGGCATTGCATTGGTCCAAATGAGATGAGAATTGGTCCTGCAAAGATTCAGTTGCCTAAATCTGAAAATGGAAGCAAGTACAGCTCCAGGAAGCTAGAAGGTTTGATGCACAGGGAATAGTAGGCTGAAGCACACAGAGCTTTGTGTACAAGCTGGAGCGAGTGAAAACATTTTGCATTCACAAAAAGACATCCCACTCTCCCATAGAAGAGGCAGGCAGTCTGTATTAGCACAACCATTTGACAAGCAGGCACATGGACTTCCCTAAAGCCATGCAGCAAGTTAGTGCTGAAGCTAAGGCCAAAATACTTGTCTCCTGAGAATGCTAGCTGTGGGCCCTAACCACTAGACCACACAGTCTCTTCATAGTAGAAAATGGGCCCAGGCTGCAAAATGTGTAGCTGAGCTCCAGGGCACTTGGAAACAGGTCTAATGTGTCTGGCTGTGGGGCTCTGGTCACACTGTGACACTCTAAGGTGGGCTCTGGTCCAGACTTTAAACTGCTCACCATGAAATCTGACGTTCCCCTTTGCCTCATTTCTAGCCCAACTGAAGACTTCCCTGGCAGCATTAGGGCCTTGAACAGAGACACTCCTTAATGCTATAGGATCTGTCATTTGGTGTTGTACTGCCGGACTGGGGATCACCTACAATTACACCCATTTATCAGCTAGCGGCAGACTGACAGTACTGCTGTCGCCAGCCATGAAATGCAATCCAGCCGCAAGAACATCAGCAACTTATTATGGCCCTGCAGCTCCTACACAAACAGCTACTGGAAATCAGCTTGCATAGAACTGCCACAAAGAAAACATGAAATCCAGCATCTCTTCCATAAACTCCACAGTCCTGGCTCCAGGAACACAACACCGTCATCCATCAATCCAGGACAGTGGGAACACATGCACTGTTGGGGGCTGAGCAATCCAGAGTGAATAAAAACAAAAAAATTTTTTTTGAACCTTTGCCCAAAACCTCTGGTAAAACCTTTGGGAGGCTTAAAATGCTCTGCAGAGCTCCATTTGCTGTTGCTTTCCAGAACATGAGGCCATTCAAATTTGCCCATACAAGATCTGACCCTAGATGATCTCCTGAGAGCTCTTCCAAACCTAATATTCTATGAGGTATCCTCGGGAATTTGAGTTAGCACATGAAGCTAACCTTGTTCTCAGTCCTCTTTCCCATGTGTTCTCCACCAGTTTCTGGTGGGTCACTGGTTGTTGCCATGAAAATGCAGCATCTAAAGCCCCAGTCATGTTCTCTGTGGCAAGCTGCCAGCATCAGAGTAATTACACTCACCGGAAAGCACTCTGGACAGAAACCACACTGCTTTCCTTTTGCTCTGCAGATGCCTGACTGGCTAATCCCAGTGGAGAGCCTTGTTGCTGTTTGGTACATTGTTTACTATGACTTCATAGCACATGATCACACTGTTATTGGATCTCTTGGCTTTCGCCTGCCTAGGGCAGCAGGAACGATGAAGAACAGGGCCCAGGGTTCTTTTGATTTGAAAGATTTTATTGTTATATGAAACAGAAACAAAAGCATTAAAGAAAAGAAAACAGAACAGAACAGCCAAGCATCTGAGGATGAGCAGGAGAGAGAAATCAGCACATATGTGTTACTCAGCACATCTTTCATCACTAAACACCAAACATTCAATGAGCTCATTAATTATAACCAAAGAGATTATTAGCTGGTCTTCAGATGCTTAGAAAAGTCAAAATCTTGTTCTGTTTGGGACATAACGCATCCTAGATTTCTATGTTGTCGCTACAGTAGGTTGAATTGGACAAAAGAAAGAGCGGCGACTATTTTTGTGCGTCTAAGCCCTGCATACAGAGTCCCACTAGGCAGAGCCAGCCCAGCAGGGCCCAGAAGGTGGACAGTGGATGCTATAGTCAAATCGGAGTGTGAGGCCGTGAGGGTGCAGAGCCCAAGGCAACCACCTTGCCTTAAGGCCAGGTCTGCTGTTAGTGACCCTCTGCACTGCAGTCAGAGGTGTGACTGCAGACTGAGTGGACATATGTAGGCTAGCTTTGATGCAGAATAGCAGCAGCAGTGAAGCAGGCAAGTTTGCAGCATGGGCTATTCACTCACATCCCAAGGCTCCCACAGGGGCTAGGATGCCTGTGCTGCTGCAGCTTCAGAAGACTGAGGTTGGAGCTAACTCCTCCATAGACAGCAGTCCCATCTGTCAGAGCTGGGTCAGATCCCGGTGTTCAGGCAGTTGGTGGCTAGCCCACCCCAGCTCCTCCACTGCCTCCAGCACCAATTTTCATTTCAAGAACAGCATTGCTTACTATCCTGTGTAAGAATTTTAGTCATTCAATCAGGAAGCAAAAACAGCACCATGTGATTCACATAGGCAATCACACCCCAGAAATAATGATGAGCCAGTTTTGGGGGAACGGTCTGATTCTGACTAACTTTATTATTTTAATTCTTATTAGGATATAATAACCCACTGCCTCATGGGTTATCTTGGGAAGGAGCAAGGCTAAGGGAGTAAACCCTGACAGAAAATCCGGAGGGGAGTCCTAAGGCGGTTCTGTGCCAACTTCTGGCATTGACCCGGCAACTCCTGCAGCTGAGCTGGTACCAGATGTAGAAGTTATCCTCTCCTTTGGACCATATCAGTAAAGCTGAGAGGGGGACACTGGCATCTGGGCAGCCCAGGGTCCCAAAAAAATTGCTCAGGCTCGCGCCTGGAGAGGTACTCCAGCATCGCTTAACAGCGTTGAACCAACATGGGAAGTAACAGATACCAGTTATAAGCTCTTGCTCGATTGGCGTAGAGAACAAGCGCCAGTGGTTGCCTTCGACAGTGGGAGAGATCATCGCATCTCACCAGACAGTCACCGCCCGGCTCAACCTGGGCAGCCCCCAGCCAGAAGGGTACTGTCCCGCCACAGTTCACTTGCCTCACTGGGTGTGTGAGGCTTAAGGTTCCCTAACCTGACAAGTGACTGAAATTTGAGCACCAGGCAAACCAATAAGAAAATCAACAAGAAAAGGAAATCATCAAAGTTTTAAGCTTGCTTGCTGGAATGTGTGGACCATGCTGACCAGTTTGACTGAAGGTCTTCAGGACATCAGCGACACCCGAAAGACCACTGTCACCAATGAGAAACTGAAGAGACTCCAAGTTGACATTGCTGCTCTGCAAGAAACGCGACTCGCAGATTCGGGATCTCTAAAGGAAAAGGACTACACCTTTTTCTGGCAGGGTAAAGCCCAAGATGAACCCAGGGAGCATGGTGTTGGCTTCGCCATCAGAAACACCCTTCTACAAATGGTGGAATTAGTCATGGGCGGATCAGAAAGACTCCTTCAGATCATACTTCAAACTTGCGCTGGTCCTGTCCACCTGATCAGCGCTTACGCTCCAACCCTATACGCCACACCAGAAGTAAAAGACAAGTTCTATGACGTGCTTAGTGCTGCCATAGCGCAAATACCTGCTTGCGAACAACTGTACATTTTGGGTGACTTCAATGCAAGAGTTGGAGCTGATCGTGACTCATGGCCTTCCTGCTTCGGCCACTTCAGTGTGGGAAAAATGAATGAAAATGGACAGCATCTTCTCGAACTTTGCACGTGCCACAATCCGTGCATCACAAACACATTGTTCCAAACCAAGCCACAGCACAGAGTGTCATGGAGACACCCACGCTCGAAACACTGGTATCAACTAGACGTGGTCATCACTAGACGTGATAACCTCAAAAACGTCCTTCTGACACACAGCTATCATAGTGCCGACTGCGATACAGATCGCTCGCTCGTTTGTTCCAAACTCAAGGTGAGACCCAAGAAACTGTACCACTCTAAACCAACTGGAAGGCCCTGCATTAATGCCAGAAAGACAGCCAACTCAGAGAGAGCTGAAAAGTTCAGAGCGACCCATGAGGAGAATCTGCGCAGCAGCCCTGGGGGTACCGACGTGACATCCAGATGGCAGCATCTGAGGGATACAATTTACAACACGGCCTTTTTGGTGTTTGGAAGAAGAGCTAGAAACACAAATGACTGGTTCAAAGCTAACTCCGATGAGATTATTCCAGCCATCGAAAAGAAGCACGCTGCACTCCTGGAGTACAAATGCTCGCCGAGCCAGAGTACCCTGCAAGCACTCAGAGCAGCCAGAAAAACAGTACAGCGGACAGCCAGGCGCTGTGCCAACAACTACTGACTCGAGCTATGCAGCAGCATCCAGACCAGTGCTGACTCTGGTAATCTCAGGGGAATATATGAGGGCATCAAGAAGGCATTAGGACCCACCCAGAACAAGATGGCACCTCTGAAATCCAAACCTGGTGAAGTCATCGCTGACAAAGCCAAACAGATGGAGCGCTGGGTAGAGCACTACTCCGAGCTGTACTCACACAAGAACACTGTGATCGATACAGCCCTCAATGCTGTCGAGCTCCTACCAGTAATGGATGAACTGGATCAGGAACCAACTGTGGACGAACTGAAGAAAGCCACTGACAGCACTGTGGTAGGAAAGGCCCCAGGCCAGGATGGTATACCACCAGAGGTAATCAAGTGTGCCACGGACACCCTCCAGGAACCCCTACATGAGCTACTGTGCCTGTGCTGGAGAGAGGGAGAGGTTCCACAGGATATGCACGAAGCTAACATTGTAACCTTGTATAAGAACAAAGGAGACAGAAGTGACTGCAACAATTAACGTGGAATCTCCCTCCTAAGCATCACTGGTAAACTGTTCGCTCGCATCATCCTCGGCAGACTCCAGAAGAGTGCTGAGAGGGTGTATCCCGAATCACAGTGCAGATTCTGCACAGAGAGATCTACCATTGACATCGTCTTCTCTCTAAGGCAGCTACAGGAGAAATGCAGGGAGCAGAGGAAGCCACTCTATATTGCCTTCATTGACCTGACCAAGACCTTCGACTTGGTCAGCAGGGATGGACTGTTCAAACTGCTCCACAAGATAGGCTGTCCGCCACGGTTACTCAAGATGATCCAGTCTTTCCATGAAGACATGAGAGGAACCGTCCAATATGACAGCACATTGTCGGATGTTTTCAGCATCAGCGTCAAACAAGGATGCGTCCTTGCTCCGACATTGTTCGGGATCTTCTTCGCACTCCTCCTGAAGCACGCCTTTGGATCTTCAACAGAGGACATCTTTTTGCACACAAGATCTGACGGGAAGCTGTTTAATCTCGCACGGCTGAAAGCTAAATCTAAGGTGCGGGAAGTCCTCATCAGAGATATCCCATTCGCAGATGACGCTGCTGTCGTGTCACACACAGAAGATCAGCTTCAGAAGCTGCTGGATCGGTTCTCCAAAGCATGCAAGGACTTTGGGCTCTCCATCAGCCTAAAGAAGACAAATGTACTTGCTCAGGACGTTGCTGTTTCTCCATCAATCAGCATTGACAACTATACATTAGAGGTCGTCTACGAGTTCGTTTACCTCGGGTCCACCATCACTGGCACCCTGTCCTTGGAGACTGAGCTAAATAGGAAGATCGGTAAAGCAGCCACAACTCTGTCCAGACTCAGCGAGAGAGTGTGGAATAACAACAAGCTGTACACTCACACCAAAATGCAAGTCTACAGAGCCTGCATCCTCAGCACCCTCCTTTACGGCAGTGAGTCTTAGACCCTGTATGCCCGCCAGGAAAAGAGGCTGAACGTCTTCCACTTGCGCTGCCTCAGGCGCATCCTTGGAATATCGTGGAAGGACGGAGTGTCCAATACCACCGTCCTTGAGCAAGCTGGAATCCCAACCATGCACACCCTCCTCAGGCAGCGGCAACTCCACTGACTTGGCCACATCCACAGGATGAATGATGGAAGGATCCCAAAAGACATCCTGTATGGCGAGCTAGCCTCTGGCAAAAGACCTCCCGGATGCCCCCAGTTGCGCTACAAAGATGTTTGCAAGAGGGACCTCAAAGAGGTAGACATCGAGCCAGACAGCTGGGAGGAGCTGGCAGACGATCACAGCAGATGGATGCAGGAACTACACAAGGGCCTTCAGAAGGGTGAGATGAGGATCAAACAGCTAGCAGAGGAGAAGTGAGCACACAGAAAGCACAGTAAGGACCTGCCAGACACCCATTACACATGCAACAGCTGCAGCAAGGACTGTCACTCTTGTGTGGGCCTTCACAGTCGACGCTGCAAATGATGATGCCAAATGGAACTACGAAGGGCGTGATCCATAGTCTACGTAGACTGAAGGATGCTACTACTACTACTACTATTAGGATAGCGCTCAGACAGCCCATGCTGATTGAGGTCCCAGTGTGCTGTCCATGGATACATGAGACAAGATTTTCAGACATTGCTGAACACCTGCCCTCCGAAAATCCAGCCCCCTGTCAAGGTGGGCCAAGCTGGGCACTCAGGCATATCTGAAAATCTTGGCCATGGCCCATGCAAGCATTGAATATTTAGTCTAAAAATTATTGGTCCCAACTATCCAACAACTGCCTACAAACAGTGGCTATGTTCTTAGAACCAAGGATCCCATCATTACAAACATTACTGGCACCAAATAATTCTGCTGTCTTTACATACACAGCTGGGATGAGCTGTGCTCAGTGACATGCACCTGACAGGGTTGGCCAACTGGCTACAAGACTGGAAGGAAAGAGAGGAGGAGTGGATAATTTCAATGGAAAATACCAGTCCCATAAACCTCTGTGGGGAAGGGGTTGGGAAAGGTAACATTGAGACATTTATTAAGCATCTCAAGAGGGCTGCAGATAGCCCAACAGACACTGCGCAGCTCAAGCTTCTGACAAAGGACCAAGGCTTGTTCTTGGCCAGGAAGCCCATCTTTCGGGTACGGCCAGAGACCATAACCTTCAACACAGTCATCTCCCCATGGCGAATCCAAACCCTTCACATGGTTTGAATTTCAAACACTAGCCCATTTGCTGAGCACCATTAGTCTATCAAGAGCCAGCGATTCCAGCCCCGTGACCAAGGCCAGTTAATCCCAGATAACCTGCATCTGGAGATACAAATCCCCCTGTAAATCTAATTGTCTGCAGGAAAGTGCAGCTGGCTGAGTTACGGCACCATTCCAGTCCCGGGGAGGGGAATTCAAACAGAAAACTACATTTAGACTAATTACCCCCCAGAGCCCCAATCTGTGATCTTCGGAACAATTAAAAATCCTTAATCCTGAATGAAAAGCAAACAAGGCCCAAGTCATTGTCTTCCGACTTCCCCTAATCAGGGCTGCAGGTCCTGCTCCTGTTTACAATACAAATATTCAATTAAAAATTCCAAAAGGCCCCAGTAATTGGGTCTCAAAGGGGTTCCCACCAAAAAAAATTAATGAAAAGAGCTTTACTGTTCTCTTTCTGGCTGGATCCCTGCCACCAAATAACCTACAATTCCACATTGTCTGGGAGGCCATGCGGCAGAGCCGCAACTCCCAGACACCAGCAGTCTCCAGCTGGAGGAGTGAAGGGGCATTACGTGCACATGCCCCCATACACAAACATGTATGCATATACCCATTAACCGCTGCATGTACGTAAACACACAAGCATATGAAAACACGTATAGGTACACATACAGACACAGGCACAATCTCAGGTGTGCACATGTGCATGTGTGTTGACGTGTGCCCAAATATAAATGCACACATGCATGCGCACACACACACACACACACACACACACACAAACAAATCTGCATTAGCTATGGCGACTAAGTGAATGCCTTTTGATTCAGATCTGCCACTTGATGAGCCCAGCCCTTACCCAAGAGCAGCTGAAGAAAGTAGAGGTTAATAGTCCCATAAGCTCCAGCATCCCTGATTTACAGCGGAGGGAGCTGTGACCAGAGGCTGGGTGTTGTGTTGTTTTTCTCTTAAGTGGAATAGACACCAGAGGAGTTTGTTCATGCTGCTGCAACCAAATTAAAACCTTCAGGAAACACCTTTCCTGGCCTCTCTTCTTCATTCCCCAGGGCAGAACCTGAGTAAATAGATGGTGCCACATAGAGACCAAAATGCATCTTATGCTGCTCCTTTAACTGTGCCTCAGAAACAAAGCCTGGTCCAGATTCTTTGCAAGTCCATGTAGTTCCATTGACCTCAGTGATGCCACATCAATCACATGAGCTTGTTTGTCCCTCCAGGTCTCCTGTACCTGGTTATTAAATCCGATTCCTTCCCCACAAGAGGGCCCCTCTCCTCCCCAGCTAGCTGGAATAGCAGGCAAGCAATCAAGTGAATTGCACAGCTAGCAGGTCCTTCAACTGTAAGCTTTATTGACAAATCAATAACCTTCCTGGGCGCTTGTCTTAGTCCAATGCTAACAGCCCCTGGCAGCTCCTCGCTCATTACCAGCTGAAAAACAATTAGAGAGCAGGCTTTAAAAGGCAACTCCTAATGCAGGCACTGACCTGATTCAAAAGGGGACACGACTATGAACTGTTCTTCTTGTGGGGAGCTTTGGGGTTATTAGCGGTTATAGTCAATTCCAGACATGGTCCCCTCCACTCCCCAGAACACATCCAAAAGGCCCTGGAAGCCCAGCACACATATAGAGAGACTGGGCACTCTCTCTCAGACAGCAACGCCCCAGTAATGCCCAGAGGAATGGTTAAGCGCAGGGTGGGAGGCACTTACTGTATGGTCTTGCCTGAACATCAGTCAGAAGCATCACAGTAATGGCAAATTCAGGGCTTGAGCCTCCACCTCTTTCCATCTGCACCTCTTTAGCCTGGGCTTTGCAGGATTGGGCCCTTGCTGCATATACACTACAGCCCAGCCTGAGTCACAGATGTACATTCAGAACCACTCACAAAAGCAGGTCTCTTCTCCTCACAATCAGGCAAACAAAGCGGAAACCTCTGGGGTCGATTGTTCCCTGGAGTACCTTTGTTTATTTGTTTTCACTCTGCAAGTCACACTGGTGCTGCTCTTCAAAGGCATTTAGACCCCTAACTCTCATTGGCTGCCTAAACACTGGACCTTAGAAAGCATAGCACTGGGTGTTGCATCCAGACTTGAAAAGAGCCAAACAAGAGAGAAAGGAGGAAAAGGCTGGAGAACTGCTGACCCTGCCCCCAGGTCTGATTTTCATGGGTCTTGAGCACCATAGCCAAAGCGCTCAGCATGTCCAGGATCTGGCTCTACGTCTTGCTCTTTCTGGCTGTCCCAACAGCATCACCACCAGCACTTGCAGCCTTTCAACAAGACAGGGTGCCTCCTTCTCCAACATAAGATGCAGGTCAACCAGTGGTTCCGAACACAAGGCAAGACTCCCCAGGCAGAACCCTCCTGATTTGAAGGAGGTAGGTTGGATGATCGGCTTGGCCCCTGCTGGCCTTCCCAACTATTAATCTATATGACGCTTACCTCCATCCTTTAAGAGCCTTGCAAAGAGAACAGGGTCCAGGGAACTAGTGGGAGGCAGATGGTGAAGCGACTAAGGCCCCAGACAGGGAGTTAGGAGACCTGGTGCTATTCCTGCTCCAGACACTGACTTGCCATGTGAGCTTGGATGACTCAACTCATCATCATTTGAGCAATAAGAAACAGTAGCGCAATTGGCTTGTACACAGTACTCGTGGTAGGACTAGAGGACCCCCCCGGGTATCTTCCAATCCTTATCTTCTATGATCTTTCCCTTTGCTAGGAGCCCTGGAGACAGGATACTACCTTTGAGGAACGAATGACACAGTTGTAAATCACTGCAGGGTTTGGAGGCACTGCTGTGATCCATTCTCGACTTGGACATCAGCCTGATGTAACTTGCTTACCTGGGACTGAGGAAGCCCAGCCTCCATCTAAGGCTCCACCTCTGCAATCCGACTGGCAGGGCTTAAGCCAGCAGCAGACTCAGAAAGTTGTCTGAACATCTGGGCTCCATCCTGTTCTGAATTATGCACCTTGTGCTTCCCACTTCTATGACTCGACTTCCTGGCCTGACTCTTGGCACTGGATTAGCAGCTGTGACCATGTTTGTCTCTTGACTCTGCTACCCTGTCCCAGGTGGCTCGTGACTGCAGACTTGGCACTGCTAGGTCTGGCTGCCTAGAGTTGCCAATTTGGTGCTATTTACAAAGCAGGCACACCTGCTGTAGCCTCCTTGACCCTTCCTCTTTCCTCCCAACATCCTGCCTCGCCTCATCCCCTTAAGGCCTTGCCTCCCATGTGCTCCTCTCCTTCATCCCACATTGCACCCTGTTCTTCCCCTTTCCCCCAGCCATCTCCTGAAGTAAGGAGGGACTCACTTCCAGTAACTGGACTTTGCGTATCTGGTCAGTAGGTCTGACTGGACACTGTCAGGACCCCTTTTTGACCAGACTTTCTGATCAAAAACTGGCCACCTGGCCACTGTGGCTGCCCACCACCCAACTGGGACAGGGAGAGCTCATTGGGTACATGGCTCATTCAGTCTAAGGCCTCCTTACTGAATGTGGTCACTTTTATTTTGCAAAAATGCATTTAACTGAAAAATGGGGTATTGACAGCAATGTTGGCTTTTGGGGCTTTTCTGTATTTTTTGTGGGGGAGGAATTTCACCTTCAACCATTTTAATTTTTGTTTTGTGACAAAATGAAGAACGTCTAAATACTTAATTTTAAAACTGGCACAAAATCCCACTGTCTCCCTCCCTTCCTCCCTCTCTCACTCACTCACACCCACTCACCCAGAGAAAGGGAAAGAAGATTAAAAAGTCAGAGGAAAAGGGAATAGTTCCCCATTTTTGAGGGATTTTAAAACAGCAGAAGATGAAAGTAGAATTTTCACTGCCAAAATTAAATGCGACGTTCCAACAACAAATGAAGAACACCTGCTGCTTTTTAACCAGCTCTACTGTGGAGGCAGCCAAGGAGTGGGGAGAAAGGTGGCCACATACCTACAAGGAACTGGAGTAGCTAGAATTGAGTGTTCTGCTGGCAAGGTTGACGTCACATTCCTGCTTTAGCAGCAACGAAGGGTCCTGTGGAACCTTACACACTAACAGAAAAGTTTTGAGCATGAGCTTTCGTGAGCACAGACTCACTTCTTCAGATGGTGGCTAATAAAAATAGAGGATAACAACCTGCTAGGGCTTCCAATTACTGCTTTGGCTCAGGTGATGATGGACTGAGATACTATGTTCCAAACTTGTTGATGACCCAAGCTGCAGGCAGTGTGGTTCCACACAGTGTGATCTGTTTTCTTAAATTAAAAAAAAAAAGCAAACAAAGAAAATGCTCTGCTAAAAGAATGTTCATGTGGCCAATTCAAGCACTTAACACCATCAGGAAGGCGGCTCAGGTTGGAATTTATCCCCTGGCACTAATTTCCAGTTTTCCCCACCCTTGGGCAGAATAAATTTGACAATGTGCACCAAGGCATATGAGGATGTGCACCACCAGTAGAAACATACGCCGTCCACTGTGGTGGCTATGGGCACACTGCTAATAATCCAAGCGCTTATCTTATAGCTGCTAATATCTAGAGGTTTTTACAAAGCAGTTAATATAAAGATATTAAATGCTTTCACATTTTGTAAGTGACTTTTTATTATGAATCTTTGCAAAGTCCACTTATCGCAGGGCCAAACTGACAGCCCTTGAACTGAGAGAAGATTCATAACACACAGAGGGACAGTGTCAGTGAAATCATATCTAGCATAGAGCGTACAACTCCTTAGGTTATTAAAAAGAAAGACATTTTAAAGACAAACTGATTCCTTTTCATGGATGCTGCTACACAAACACGGGAGAGAGGATCACAAAGGGGTATTCCTGGTATACACTCAATGTATTACTGGCAGGGAAGGCAGAATGGCACAGCAGTGAGAGCAAAGTCAGAATTCTATCTTGGTTTTGTCCCAAACTGAGACATGAAATTGACACATTGAGATTGTTAGCAGAATGGTCAAGGAAAAAACAAAACAGTTTGGAAGCATCAAAACATTTTGTTTATACTTTATCTGCTGCAGGATCTCATGGGAGTCTGAGTTCAGGAGCTTCAGGACCTGATTTGCTCCTAGAGGCCAGATCCATGGGCAGTTCACCTGTCCTATTCTTATTCTGTAAAAACTGCTGTTTCCCCTGAAAAGTCACGTTGTTCAAAAATTCTCCACACTTCCTAGCCCTGACCCCACCTCTCCTATGGGGCACTTCCAGCCCTAGGTCATCAAGTCCAGTCCCCTGCCCTCTTGGCAGGACCAAGCACCATCCCTGACAGATTTTTCTTTTTTTTTTTTCCCCCCAATCTATTTGCCCCAGACCTCTAAATGGCCTCCTCAAGGCTACACCTCACAATTCTGGATTTAGCAGGCAAATGCTCAATCTACAGCATTCCTCAGCAAGCCACTCTCAGCACGTGGGGAGACGGGCCCCTTCAGACTCAGGTTCTCCTTTCCATGGCTACATCTTTGCTCCTGGGAAGTGCTACAGGGCACAGGGCCTGCCAAGTCATGCTGGAGAGAAACACAAGGTAGGTATGGAGTTTGTTTCCTTGAAGGAATATGGCAATGTCACACATGCCCCATACAGCAACTCCCAAGCCACTGGCTGTTTGTTAGGAAAACAGAACATCCCAGTCCAGTTTGAAGGCAGATAATCCATGTCCTTGGCTGCACTGAGATGACCTTCTCCAGGGTTAAGGTCAGTGGAGCTACAGGGAAGAGGGAAGATGGAATTACATTGTAATGACTGTTTACAGTTGGAAAATTCACTCAAGCTACATCCACCCCATGGCTCCTGAAGCGCGATCCAGAGAGGCCCTGTAAAAGCTTGCAAAAATGGCCCTGGGCCTGAGTTATGATGGAGACAGGCCAGGCCCATCCTCTAACGAAGGGTGACCTGAGTAACAGGGATGTCCATTTTGATTCATCACACAGCGAGGAGCTGCAGGAGTCAGAGCCAGGCTGTTTGTGCAGCCGAGTGGGGTTGGTCAGAGTTGCGCTTCAGCAGCCTCAGGTAAGAGAGCAGAATTCAGAGGCTGGGCAATGAACCTGGAGGAACTAGAAGAGGTGACAGGTAAGGAGATTTTGTAGGACAGCTTCAGGGAAGAAGGAAAGAAAGGTTGTGGGAATGTGGGAAGGAGAGAACGGATTAGTAAAAACAAATAAGAGGAAGGAGAGTGGAGACGGAAGACAGCCCACTGCATTCACATGTGCTCATTAGCAGCACTCAAAGGAATCACTGTCCAGTATTTCTCTAGGCTCATTTGCTCTTACGCTAAATTCTGCAGTTTCCATTTGTCTTAAAACTCCTAAACTCAACTGAGAAAACATCACCTTTTCAATTCCAATGGCGCTCATTAATTTCTACCACGATCTAGGGCATTTCTTCCTGCTGCATGCGCCTGACCGCACAACTCTGCCCTTTACATATAGCAGAGCTCTGTGTGCTCAGTCCAATAACAGCTTGGGACATTATCAAGGGAAATAAATTGTCTAGGGAGAAATCCAAAGGCCTAGATGTAGAAATGAGCAAAGGAATATTAAGGCTAAGTATCAGGAGGTGTTTCTCACTGATCAGATGCAGGCTCTGCAATGACCTCTTCCAATTTCCTCAGTGCTCTTGGATGCATTAAATCGGGACCCATGGATTTGTCTCACTAGTTTTTTCTAAATAGCTCTTAACCTGTTCTTTCCCCACTGAAGACTGCCTACCTCTTTCCCATGCTGCACTGCCAAGTGCCGTAGGTTGGGAACTGATCTTGTCCATGACGAATGAGACAAAAACAACATTCAGTACTTCATCTTTTCCTGCATCATCTGTCACTAGGTTACGTCCCTCATCCAGTAATGGCCCCACACCCTCTCTGATCACCCTTTTAGTGTTAACATGTCTGTAGAAACCCTTCTTGTTACCCCTCACATTCCATGCTAGCTGCAATTCTAATTGTGCTTTCACTTTTCCTGATTACTCCCTGGCATTCTCCAGCAATACATTTATACTCCTCAGTCATCTGTCCAAGTTTCCATTTCCTATATGCATCCCTTTTGAGTCTGAGCTCACCAAGGATTTCCCTGTTAAGGCAAGCTGCTTGCCTACCATGTTTGCTTTTCTTACTGCGCATCAGAATGGTTTGTTCCTGTGCCCTCAGTAAGACTTCTTTAAAATACTGCTAGTTTGCCTGAAATCTTTTCCCCTTCATACCTGTTTCCCATGGAATCTTGCCCCTCAGCTCTCTCAGGGAGTCAAAGTCTGCTCTTCTAAAATCAAGGGCCTGTATTTTACCGCTCACCTTTCTTCTTTTTGTGAGGATCCTGAAATTTACCATTTCATGGTCACTGCAGCCCAAATTGCCACCCACTTCTGTTTCTCCTACTAGTTCTTCCCAGTTTGTGAGCAGCAGGTCAAGATGTGCACAGCCCCTGGCCGCTTCCTTTGGCACTTGTACCGAGAAGTTATCCCCAACATTCTCCCACAACTTCCTGGATTGTCTGTGTGCTGCTGTATTGGTCTCCCAACAGGTGTCCAGGTGATTTAAGTCTGCCATGAAAACCAGGGCCTGTGATTTGGAAGCTTCCCTTAATTGTCTGAAGAAATCCTCACATACCTGATCTGGCAGTCTACAGCAGACACGAGTCACATCATCACCCTTGTTGCTACAGCCTCTAAGCTTAACCTCAAGACTGTCAACTGGCTTTTCTCCCTCCGTATACTGGAGCTCTTAGCAATCATATTGCTCTGTCACAGAGCCCAATTCCCCCTCCTTTTTTCCCCTGCCTGTCCTTCCTGAACAGTTTATACTCTTCCATGAGCATGCTCCAGTTATGCGAGTCATCCCACCAAGTCTCCATTATTCCAATCACCTCATACTGCTTTTACTGCACCAGGGCCTCTAACTATTCCTGTTTGCTTTCCAGGCTTCTTGCATTTGTGTACAAACACCTTAGATAGCTGACTGGGCCTACCTTCTCCTTTTGAATCAGGATCCTCTTTTGTTGTTCTTTCCTCCTACCCCACTTACCTCAGGGCTTGTGTCACCGTCCCCCAACAAACCTAGTATATAAAGCCCTCCTCCCTAGCTTTGCAAGCCTGCCTGCAAAGATATTCTTCCCTCTCTTCTTTAGATGGATCCCACCTCTTCCTAGCAATCCTTGTTCGCAAAACAGAACCCCATGGTCAAAGAAGCCAAAGGCCTTTCTCCAACACCACCTGTGCAACCATGCATGTACCTCCACGATTCGACAGTCTCTACCTGGTCCCCTTCCTTCATCTGGGAGGATGGATGAGAACACCACTTGCACTCCATATTCTTTGATTCCAGAGCTACATAATCTGCAGTGATCAGCTCAAGGTCATTCTTGGTTGTGTCATTAATTCCTACATGGCGTAGGCAAGAATAATAATCCACAGGCTTGATGATTTTTGGAAGAGACTCTGTCACATCCTCAATTCTAGCTCCTGGTAAGCAGCAAACTTCCCGGGATTCCAGTTCTGGATGGCATATGGATGACTCTGTCCCTTTTAGGAGGGAGCCCCTGACCACCACCACCTCTCTTCTTTTCTTAGGGGTGATGGTTATAGAACCTCCATCCCTAGGACTATGCATCCCACGCCTTTCAGTGATTTGGCCAGGATCACGCAACAAACCAATTAAGTGTCCTGCTACATACAATTCCAATATGGCATGGGAGCATTGGTCATTATGCCTGTTACAGCAGCTGCTGCTTAAAAGACAAGCTCAAAACCCCATAATACTAAAAGACAAGCCCTATTTGGATTCTGCCCATTTTACACATGGGGAACTGAGACAGAGAGATTAAGGCCCAGACCCCCAAGGATATTTACTTTTGAAAACCCAGGCCTAAGTTACTTCAACTAGCTCACAGGAGGAAGCCAGGGAGAAGCCAAAAGAGAATCCCAGAGAGGCTGAAACTTAGGGCAGTGCAGAAACTGCAAGATGACAGGAACCACAACACGGGTAGCATACCACATTAGTAGTATTAACGTTACTAGAATTCTAACCGCATCCGGATGGCCGGGTATGGACCATGCAGCCTGACCAGCTCTGTACCCCTCACACAATATTAGCATGATATCAGTGTCTGGTAATGTACCATCTGAAAACTACCACCACCACACTGGTCACTGACATCACTGCAAAATGAATGTAGCAAGGCATGTGTGACATTACAGGCACACTCTGTTGTGGAGTCTGAAAACATGCCAAAAAGGTAAAACAGAGTTTTTCCAGACAAAAGGAAAATGCCCTGTATTGTTGGGGCTCAGTTGCACATCTCACAAAGTGTGACCAAAAGCAATGGCTATTCATTTGCATCAGGTTTCAAGACAGATTATCTGCATTGCAACGATTTCAGGAGACAGCACACATTAACCTAGTGTCAGCTCCTACAGCACTACAATTTCCTTACTCCATTTCTTTTGGCCTGAGACACAAAGCCCTGAATTAAAAAACTTTCAACATTTTAAGTTCTGTGTTTGTATGACGCTCAGATACAAAAGTTACAATAAAAAGCTATTAAGCTACCCTCAGTGAAATGTGCTGTGGCCATGTTGGTCCCAGGACATGAAGAGATAGTAACCTGCAGAAGAGCTCTGTGTAGCTCGAATGCTTGTCTCTTTAACCAACAGACATAGGGCCAGTATATATCACCTCTCTCACCCTGTCTTTCAGAGAAACACTGCACACAGCAGTTAGCTCTCAGGAGGAGACAGAAACTAAGTATACATCTTGTACGCGTCCACCTCTGCAAGATGGGAGATACCTAAAACTGAGAGATTTGTCTGAGGAATCTTCAGCTCTCGACAGATTTTATCTGGGACACATTTAATAGCTGTTCTCCTGGAACACATTTGCATGTTTCTGTATTTGTATAGTTGGAGAAGATTTCCTAACACATTCCATCTTTTCTACCAGTTCTTTGGAAAGCATTACCATAATAAAAAACCTGTTACAGCTATTGCCACAAACACTGTAGCACCACTATTGAAAGATGTAGTATTTCGGATCTTTACTCAAGTATTTTCTTAGAAGAATACCAGCAGAATTTAATAGGAATTCATATGTTGCAAGAGGACTCCACAGAACAGCTGCAAAGATCAATAGGTACGGTCTTTCTATAGGGATGTTTCTGTCTCCACTACATCTGATTAGAATTGACAGGAAAACAGCCTTTTGGAGCTGTTTTGCTGTGGCCGCTTCTGTCCCCTGATAGAATCAAAGGCAGCCATGAAATGAACATTAAGACATTTAATGAAGCTGCTGTGAATCTGAAAAAGTCCTGACAAGTGTATCCTGCATCGCCATTTAACTGCTCCGTAATTCTTTCGGTACATGCGTGGGTGTGCCCAGAGTGGCACCTTGAAGAATACGGTGACTTCTCCAATGTTTTCTACGAGTGCCAGTGAGCATGAGTGATCTGGACGAGCCAGAAAGCCTGGAAATGGAACCAAGGCTGAGGTAATCCATGGCTGCTTCTACAAGCCAGAAACTTGGCTTGTCAATAATGGAAAAGGAAACAGAAAGCGAACCATAAAGTCACTTGAGTGCCAAAGAGCAATGTCACAACATCCAAGTTGGCTCCCCTTCTCCTTGGCTCCTCCCCAGCATCAGACAGGGCCACACGCCAGGACAAGGCACAGAGCCTGAGGCTATTGGGTTATTAACTTGCCCATCTTTGGCACTGGCTTACTGCCAGGATGATGAGGTCCTGGCTTGTCATTACCAAAGCACAGGAGGAGGGTGAGAAAGCCCAGTGGTGGACACAGCCTCTTGCTACCAGTGTGGTGGCACAGGGTCCCACCTCTGCAAACCTTGCTGGACAATCATGCTGGCACTTGGCCTGTGCCAGAGAGAGGTCAAGAAGGACAGCAATAGGTGGGAAGCTGGATGGAGACACTCACGTTGGACACTGTGACCCCAGGCCAGAAAAAGGAGCAGTTATGTTGGGTCCTCCCGGCCTTCCTAGAAAGGCTGCATGGAATCAGCCAATCAGAGACTTGCAGTCTGAGTTAAAAGGAGCTACAGAATCAAAGTGTGAGCAGCTCAGTGGCTGAATGGGACCAGAAAGACAGAAAGGGAAGCAGCCTAGGGAATACAGCAAGAGCAACTATTACAGCAAAGAAACAAGTGCCTACTGGCTATAGGGTGCCAGGGTTTGGACCAGGGATTGTGGGTGGGCCAAGGTCTCCTCGCCAACAGCTGAAGAAGTGACCTAAGCCACAAGGAGGGAATGAGACTCATTATTAAAACCCTAAGAAAGAGGCTAGAATTTAAAACAGGCCCAGAGATGGGGCAGCAGACCCTGCAGAAGATCAACCATTTGCTGGAATGTGATGCCCTGGAAGGGCTTCCTTCGTGCATGTGACTTGGCCAGAGACACCTGGTGAGGGCACCTGCATGCGCTCATGAGAAGCAAATGCACTTTGTCACAGGCCCCCAAGACACCAGGCAGCCAGAATTAGAAGCCATGCAGGGAAACTTGCCTCTGACTCACTTAGGATCTGTCCACACGTGGAGTTCAAGGTGCAATTTCCAGCTCAGGAAGACATACACATGCTCACTTTGACAGAACTAGCACATTAAAATAGAAGTGAAGCTGTGGAGGTGCAGGTTACGGGGTGAGCTAGCCACCTGAGCATTTACTTTGGTCAGAGGTACGACTGTACTCAAAGCAGCTCGCCTATTCCACCCACCACCTGCACTGCTGCGAATCTGCTTCTATGCTTACCCTGCCAACTCAGTCAAAGCTAGTGTAGGTGTTTGCTCCACCTCAAAATTCACTTTCCCCGAGTGAGGTAGTGACAAACCAGGGAGTAAAGACCTCAGCTACTATCCTACAGTTGTCCCAGTCGAAAGCACATGCATTTCCCTGCCAGCCACAGTGTGCACACAGGGTGGGCTTCACTCTCTGAAAGCGGAGACAAGAAACTGTTTGTAAGTGTCTGCTCCAGCTGGCTGCATACACAGACAGATTGCTCAGCCTACCACTGTGAGAGAAGGAGAGACACAGGGAGAGCTCTGTGCTGCTTTTTCCAAATTGTTTTGCCAAAGCATAACTAGAAACACAAAGCTTATTTGCAGCAAAGTTTGGGAAAGATCCCCCCCATGGGATACAGTTAGAGAAGCAAACAAGTTCTGCAGTTCTACTCACCACATATAGTGCAAAGCAGCTCCCACGCGACCCCGTATACATTGCACACCCATTGGCTAGTACTGCAAGTCAAACAGCAGAGGCTTGGGGCAACCTGTTCATAGGTGGCCTTCAAGGCATACTCAGTCCTTGGGTAACATTTTCAGAAGCACCTAAGTGACTTAGGAATCTAGGTCCCAGTTTGTAAAATCCCTTGGGCAAGTACGGCTGCATGCTGGAAAGGATGTGGACATTAGATGCTCAGTGTTACAACAACTAATACTTGCCTGAAAAAGGACAGAGAGAGAGGCATCTTCCACGGTGATTCACAAAGACCAGCAGGCCCGGTGGGGAGCTGCTATGCCAGCCAGTGGGAGAGAGCAGCTGCACATGTTATGCTCTACTCTGCCACGTCAGTCCCAAACCCTTTGAAGAATCATTTAAGCAGTGGAAAGCAAAACCTGCAAGGGTCTGGGAGAAGGCCGTGCATCTCAGTAGTGCCAAAACCAGGATGTAGGTGTCCAAAGGAGTTAGACATCTCATTTTAGAGTCCTCCGGAGCCTTTCAGAGAGATCAGGGTTTGACTACAAATGAAAATTATGCTACACTTTGTCTATACGAGCTGCGTTAAAGCAATACAAACCTTCAGTGTGGATACTGTTATAGCAGGCTAAAGTGGCTTGTGCTAGTACTGCTCATTCCTGTACAGGAAGGAAAATTAGCTCAACACCTTTCTAGTGATATAACTGCATCCACATGGGGAAAGGGTACCAACAGGTGAAGGCCTTCCTATTGTCATCAAACTGTTGCAAAGCTGCATGCAGGCCAGGTCTTGATGTCCTCTGTGCCATTATCACTTTTAAAGATTGTACCTAGGATCCTAAGTCACTTGGTTCTTTTGAAGGTTTGTCCCTTTAGCTACTGTTATTATTGGTGTTGCCACTGGGCCTCAGAGCTCTAGCTAGAGATCAGAACCCCATGGTGCTACTAGGGGCTGTGCAGACAGAGTAGACAGGACCTACCCCAGAGAGCTACCAACCTAAGCGAGTTAGTAATTTAATCTATAAACAAATTTACACTGATTTAATTAAAGCCGTCGACATGGTCTTCTCTCTGAGGCAGCTGCAGGAGAAATGCAGGGAGCAGAGGAAGCCACTCTATATTGCCTTCATTGACCTAACCAAGGCCTTCGACTTGGTCAGCAGGGATGGACTGTTCAAACTGCTCCACAAGATAGGACGTCTGCCACGGTTACTCAAGATGATCCAGTCTTTCCGCGAAGACATGAGAGGAACCGTCCAATACGATGGCACATTATCGGATGCTTTCAACATCAGGAGCGGCGTCAAACAAGGATGCATCCTTGCTCCGACACTGTTCGGGATCTTCTTCGCACTCCTCTTTATACACGCCTTTGGATCTTCAACAGAGGGCATCTTTTTGCATACAAGATCTGACAGGAAACTGTTTAAATCTTGCAAGGCTGAAAGTTAAATCTAAGGTGCGGGAAGTCCTCATCAGAGATATCCCATTCGCAGATGACGCTGCTGTCGTGTCACATGCAGAAGACCAGCTTCAGAAGCTGCTGGATCGGTCCTCCAAAGCATGCAAGGACTTTGGGCTCTCCATCAGCCTAAAGAAGACAAATGTACTTGCTCAGGACGTTGCTGTTTCTCCATCAATCAGCATTGACAACTATACATTAGAGGTCGTCCACGAGTTCGTTTACCTCGGGTCCACCATCACTGACACCCTGTCCTTGGAGACTGAGCTAAATAGGAGGATCGGTAAAGCAGCCACAACTCTGTCCAGACTCAGCGAGAGAGTGTGGAATAACAACAAGCTGTACACTCACACCAAAATGCAAGTCTACAGAGCCTGCATCCTCAGCACCCTCCTTTATGGCATCGAGACTTGGACCCTGTACGCCCGCCAGGAAAAGAGGCTGAACGTCTTCCACTTGCGCTGCCTCAGGCGCATCCTTGGAATATCGTGGAAGGACAGAGTGTCCAACACCACCGTCCTTGAGCAAGCTCCCAGCTATGCACACTCTACTCAGGCAGCGGCGGCTCCGCTGGCTTGGCCATGTCCACAGGATGAATGATGGAAGATCCCAAGAGACATCCTGTATGGTGAGCTAGCCTCTGGCAAAAGACCTCCTGGACGCCCCCAGCTGCGCTACAAAAACATTTGCAAGAGAGACCGCAGGGAAGTAGACATCAAACCAGACAGCTGGGAGGAGCTGGCAGACGATCGCAGCAGATGGAGGCAGGAACCATACAAGGGCCTTCAGAAGGGTGAGTTGAGGATCAGACAGATAGCAAAGGAGAAGCGAGCCCACAGAAAGCACAGCAAGGACCTGCCAGACACCCATTACATATGCAACAGATGCAGCAAGGACTGTCACTCTCGTGTGGGTCTTCACAGTCACAGTCGACGCTGCAAATGAGGATGCCAAACGGAACTACGAAGGGCGCGATCCACAGTCTACATAGACTGAAGGATGCTACTACTAATTAAAGCCCTGCCAAAACATATGTGGACACTTGTACTTTGCTTTAAGAAGGGCTTATTTTGGGTTAGTTGGAACCAGTGTTCCCTCTCATTTTTTCCATCCATGGGAAAAATACATTTTGTTCTGTGCATCAAGGTATGTGTGGATGCACATCAACAGCAGAATCATAGAACACTAGGACTGGAAAGGACCTCAAGAGGCCATCGAGTCCAGCCCCGTGCCCCAATGGCAGGACCAAGTACTGTCTAAACCATCCCTGACAGACCTCTATCTAACCTGTTCTTAAATATCTCCAGCGATGGAGATTCCACAACCTCCCTTGGCAATTTATTCCACTGTTTGACCACCCTGACAGTTAGGAACTTTTTCCTAATGTCCAACCTAAACCTCCCTTGCTACAGTTTAAGCCCACTGCCTCTTGTTCTACCCCGCAGAGGCCAAGAAGAACAAGTTTTCTCCTTCCTCCTTTTGACACCCTTTTAGATACCTGAAAACCACTAACATATCTCCCCTCAATTTTCTCTTTTCCAAACTAAACAAGCCCAATTCTTTCAGCCTTTCTTCATAGGTCACGTTCTCTAGACCTTTAATCATTCTTGTCGCTCTTTTCCGGACCCTCTCTAATTTCTCCACATCTTTCTTGAACTGCGGTGCCCAGAACTGGACACAATACACCAGCGCAGAGTACAGCGGGAGAATGACTTATCGCGTCTTGTTCACAACACACCTGTTAATGCATCCCAGAATCACGTTTGCTTTTTTTGCAACAGCATCACACTGTTGACTCATAGTTAGCTTGTGGTCCACTACAACCCCTAGATCCCTTTCTGCTATAGTCATTCCTAGACAGTCTTTCCCCATTCTGTGTGTGTGTGAAACTGATTGTTCCTTCCCAAGTGGAGCACTTTGCATTTGTCCTTATTAAACTTCATCCTGTTTACCTCAGACCATTTCTCCAATTTATCCAGATCATTTTGAATTATGACCCTATCCTCCAAAGCAGTTGCAACGCCTCCCAGCTTGGTATCATCTGCAAACTTAATAAGCGTACTTTCTATGCCAATATCTAAATCATTGATGAAGACATTGAACAGAACCGGTCCAAACACAGACCCCTGCGGAACCCCACTTGTTATATACTTCTCCAGCAGGATTGAGAACCATTAAGAACTACTCTCTGGGTACGGTTATCCAGCCAGTTATGCACCCACCTTTTAGTAACCTCATCTAAATTGTATTTGCCTAGTTTTCTTTATAAGAATATCAGGAGAGACCGTATCAAATGCTTTACTAAAGTCTAGGTATACCACATCTACCTCTTCTCCCCTATCTAGAAGGCTCGTTATCCTATCAAAGAAAGCTATCAGATTAGTTTGACATGATTTGTTCTTTACAAATCCATGCTGGCTGCTCCCTATCACCTTACCATCTTCCAGGTGCCTGCAGATGATTTCTTTAATTACCTGCTCCATTATCTTTCCTGGCACTGAAGTTAAGCTGACTGGCCTGTAGTTTCCTGGGTTATTTGTATTCCCCTTTTTATAGATGGGCACTATATTTGCCCTTTTCCAGTCTTCTGGAATCTCTCCTGTCCCCCATGATTTTCCAAAGATGATAGATAAAGACTCAGATACCTCCTCTATCAGCTCCTTGAGTATTCTAGGATGCATTTCATCAGGCCCTGGTGAATTGCAGACATCTAATTTTCCTAAGTGATTTTTAACTTGTTCTTTTTTTATTTCAATTTCTAACCCTACCCCTTTCTCACTAGCATTCACTATGTTGGCATTCCTTCATCAGACTTCTCAGTGAAGACCGAAACAAAGAAGTCATTAAGCATCTCTGCCATTTCCAAGTTCCCTGTTACTGTTTCTCCCTCCTCACTGAGCAATGGCCCTACCCTGTCCCTGGTCTTCCTCTTGTTTCTAATATATTTATAAAAAGCCTTCTTGCTTCCCTTTATGCCTGTAGCTAGTTTGAGCTCATTTTGTGCCTTAGCCCTTCTAATCTTGCTCCTGCATTCTTGTGTTGTTTGCCTATACTCATCCTTGGTAATTTCTCCTTGTTTCCATTTTTTATACAATTCCTTTTTTATTTTGAGATCACACAAGATCTCCTGGTTAAGCCAAGGTAGTCTTTTGCTATATTTTCTCTCTTTCCTAAGCTGCAGGATAGCTTGCTTTTGGGCCCTTAATAATGTCCCTTTGAAAAACTGCCAACTCTCCTTAGCTGTTTTTCCCCTCAGTTTTGTTTCCCATGGGACCTTACCTACCAGCTCTCTGAGTTTACCAAAATCTGCCCTCCTGAAATCCATTATCTCTATTTTGCTGTTTTCCGTTCTACCCTTCCTTAGAATTGTGAACTCTATGATTTCATGATCACTTTCACCCAAGCTGCCCTCCACTTTCAAGTTCTCTTCCAATTCCTCCCCATTTGTTAAAAATCAAATCTAAAACAGCTTCCCCCCAGTATCTTTTTCAACCTTTTGGAACAAAAAATTGTCTCCAATACAATCCAAGAACTTACTGGATAGTCTGTGCCCTGCTGTATTAGTTTCCCCAACATATATCTGGGTAGTTGAAGTCCCTCATCACCACCAAATCCGGGGCCCTGCATGACTTTGTTAGTTGTTTAAAAAAAGCCTCACCTACCTCTTCCACCTGGGTAAGCGGCTTGTAGTAGACTCCTAGCAGGACATCACCCTTGTTTTTTTACCCTCTTAGTCTAACCCAGAGACTCTCAACATGTCCATCTCCTACATCCATCTCCACCTCAGTTCAAGTGTGTACATTTTTAATATATAAGGCAACACCTCCCCGCTTTCTTTCCTTCCTATGCAGGCTGTACCCTTCAATACCAACATTCCAATCACGTGTATTATCCCACCAAGTTTCCGTGATGCCAACGATGTCATAGTTGTATTTATTTATTAGCACTTGCTGCTGGTTGTGGGTGCTCTGCTAATCAGCTGGGCAGCACCTGACTCTCTCCTGGGTGGCTGTCCAACCACTCAGCTTACAGGGAACACTGATGCAAACCTGTTCCTAATAAACTGAACTGAACCGAAATAAGCCTATTCCAGCCTGCATAAGTGTGTCCAAATGGCCTTCTCTCTAGTTGAACTAAATCAAGTTAAATGGGTGCACGTTTGCAGACAGCCAAACCCTTAGATGCTGCTGGGATGTTGGTGATTCAGTGTAGGATGTCCTGTCTTGTGACACGTTACTAACCCCTGGAAAAATGCTAGAGAGATTCCAGGTGACCGATGAGACAATATTTCTTTTCACCCAGATTTCAAAATGCTTTATGAAAGGCGTGTGCTCTATGTGATTATCTCCGTTTCACTGTTAAGGAAACAAAGGCACGGAAAGAGGTGGTGACATGGGTTACAGAAGCACTTCAGTTGCTGAGACTAGCTCTCCCCAACTCCCTTTCTATGCCCTGGGCAGCACCTTCATCCATGATATAAACCCAAGGTCCTCTCCACATGCAGTCACTAAGCCACTGTACAAGAGCAGGCCTACTCTTTCATCCAGGTGTCCTAGCCAAATTCCATCTTGAGCAATTACCAGAAAAATGGTGAAGGCTGCAGCCATGGTTCTGCCCTGTCTAATGGCAGCTCCATTCCATCTTCAAGGCAGCCAATCTCTGGCATGGATGAAGCAGGCCATCACTTTTTGTCATTTATGCTGATGTTTGTAAAATGCCAGGTGCCCCTTGTGTTAGAGACATTGCAAGACAGTCATTAAAACAGCTTTGCAATTAGCTCCAAAGGAGAATACTAGTTAAAATAATGAGTCCCAGACATTATCTAGTGAGATGTTCTGATGAGTCCAGACAGGTGGGAATCTCTTGTCTCTTCCACTTGCTCTTTGAGTGGCTGGTGCAAATTATAGCAATTAAAGACTGAGAAAACGTGGGCATGAGCCAAAGCGTGACAAGAGGCTGAGAAGCTAGTTGGAACGTGCTATCCATCCTTCCCCCTGCGATCAAAGCTGCACTGGGAAAAAGTAGAGATGATGTTAGAATGTGGCTTTACTTATCTAGGCAACTTTTTATTCTCTCTCCCCCTCTGTCCCTCTCGCTCTCTCCAGTGAGTTTTAACTTGGAGATTAAAAGCTCATTCTCACTCAGGAAATGAAGAATTTCTGCCAAGACCTCCGGCTGAGAAAATCTGAACAAGATGCCTTGTGCCTGCAGACCCTTCTTGCAAACTCCTTGCCTGCATGGTGGAAAGACAGACACTGCACGCACCCCAATTCCCATCCAAGCAGCACAAGTTGGGGGCAGTGACTTGGCTGGGAGCAGCCACGGGCTTGTCACTTATAGGGGCCAATGACTCAAACAAGCCAATCTTTCAACAGAGCACTTGTAAATCTGGATGCTGGAAAGGACCCCAGGAAAAGTGGTCATGCAGCCTCTGCTCAGTCCCGGCGAGGTCTGATCCTGTCAGACTGCTACCAGGTCCTTTGCTCTCCAAACAGTGCCACAGACAAGAACTTCTGCAGCCTTTCAGCCCAGGCCAGGCACAAAGGTGGAGACTGGCTGGTTTCCTCCTTCCCTCTGCATGGCAGGAATGCAATGCCAGTATCAGCCCCAATACATAGAAGGAGTCACTGCATGCCAGACTCCCCATCTCCAAAACGATGGAAATTTCAGCTGGGCCTCCCTGACCACATTGGGTGCCCCAGATCTGGAGGTGCCTGGGACCGTGCCAGGTGCTCCACCACTCTGAGACAGGTCTTGAATGTGTGCCAGGCACTGGGCCCTGTCGGTACTGACTTGGCTTGGATCCAGGGACCGCTGAGACCCATGCTTCAAAGGAAGAGATAGTAGGACTGGCAGGAAGGAGGAAAACCACAAATATCCAAGGGACAGGGGCTTGTCCAGGCACTGGTCCATGCTCTCCTTCCAGGGATGGCTCTGCCAATTGGTCACTCCTGTCCCTTGGAGCCCAGCACTGGCAACATGTTCTGTGCTGGGAGAAATGTGCCATAGGTCACTTGCAATCTGGTGTTCTACTTGCCGCACCATGCTTGGGCCCCCTGAGAAACCAAACCAGCCTCGTGCTTTCTCCTCAGGCAGCACAGGCCGAGTGAGGCACCCAGCAGAACAGGCTACCAGCACAGTCCATCCACCTAAATACCAAAAGAAAGAGCAGGGAGGAGAATGAAGGACAGCGGAGCAAGGCTCCCAGACAAAGGAGCACAGAGAATGCATTGGGCTCAGGAGTGTATACCAACTGGTTTGCTCCCAGGTTCTCCCTTACTAGGCAGCTAGTTTAAAACAGCCAAAATAGTACTTCTTCATACAGCACATCATTAACCTGTGGAACTCCTTGCCAGAGGATGTTGTGAAGACCAGGACTTTTAATAGGATTCAAAAAGAACTAGGTAAATTCCTGCAAGATAGGTCCATCAATGGCTATAATGGTATCCTAGCCTCTGTTTGTCAGGGCTGGGAATGGGTGACAGGGAATGAATCACTCAATGGCTACCTGTTCTGCTCATTCCTGCTGGGGCACCTGTCACTGGCCACAATCAGAAGACAGAATCAGGGCTAGGTGGCCCTTTGGTCTGACCTAGCGTGGCCGTTCTTAGAGTATGTTTTCCATGCAGCCTGCAGTGCACAGCCTACTTCTTGATACCAGAGGCCAGTGCTAAGCCTACTCACGGGGGCTAACGGAAATGATCTTGGGATGAAATTGATCCATCTCCAGGAGCCCCAGGTCACTTTGGCCACATGGGCCCGGAGCAATGAGGCCAGGATGCAGCCAACTGCTCAAGAAGGCTGTATCACTCCTGCCCTGCAGGAGCAGCTGCAGCTCCAGGTCAAGGCTGAAAGGCCGTAACAAGTTTAGCCTCTCTGCAAGGTTCCACTGCCCACCTTTATCAGCCACATCCCTGGTCTGCTGCACTGGCGACTGCTGGAATAAGGGCTAGATCTGGGGAGATGGCCTGTGTTCCTGAGTCCAGGACACAAACATTAACCAATACCAGGTCAATAAAAAGAAAAAGAACTTTTATTATTACAACAATATTCGTGTTGCAAGCCTCATGACTAGATGGAAGAGCCACAAAGTAAAACACATGGGGAGTCTCCACCATGGGCGTAGAACTTAGTTACAAGGAGAGTAAAAGAACATTTCCAAAAAGTGCACAGACATTAGATCCCACTTCCCAAACCATAAAACAATAAAGCCTAGCGGATCTGTCTAAACTTTACCCTACTTACAGAAGATTGGAGGGCCTGTTCTTGGAGAGAGATATTCTGTCTCTCTCTCCCTAATGGCTGGAAAGAAGCAGCAAAAGACAGAGAACAGAAGAAGGAGGAGCCAAAATTTAATTCTTACCTACATTCCTATAGGGCAACCCCACCTGGCGAAGGAGGTTAACCCTTTTGCTCCCAGACTGCTGGCTAACCCTCATGATCATGACACACAACTACTGTGATCTTCAATTACACATGCCCTCTAGAACGACACAAGCCCCACACGCATGTACATGTTAATTCTCCCATGATGAGCAGATGAAGCACTGAGCCAGACAGGGGAAAGGCACCTTGAAAGCCTGACCTCGGCTACAAGGTTTTCTTTGCTGATCTCTTTCCAGAGTTTCTGGCTGTGTCCCACATTCACATGCTCTTTCCCTTCAGCCAGCCCAGGGCATTCCCGATCCCTCCTGCTGCAGGGGAATGGCAGATTGCTAAAGGAGCAGAACTCCAGCACTGAGCTCAGCTGCACCAACACTGTCAAACTTCACCACACAGCGCTTTGCTGCAAGCCTGCAGCCTGGAACCACCTTGCAGTGTCTCCACCCCAGATGGGGCACTGGTGGCTAGCAAGCGCTTGTTCCCCACACCTCTGGGCCACTCAGGTAACTGGCCTGCCCTAAAAGTCTGCTCAGCAGGAGAGCACTTAGAGCAGTCGATTCGGGTTCGCTTCAGGAGCATGCACAGACTACCTCTGGACCGCTCACTGCCCCATGACAACTTAGAGCAGGGGGAAGAGTAACAGAGAGGAAGCCATACTTAGGCCAGTGGGGTACCACTTGGGAGGAACAGTACCAGCTTCCACCCTCCACTCTCCTCTCCTCTGTCTCCTGATGGGCCCAGTCAAGGCTGGTCAGGACTCTGTCACAATGTCTCCATGGGGCAGCTGTGGAGAGAGGAAAGTCCCCAAATCATGGAGCAGAGGAGAGCCGCTCTAACTATGAAAATGCTGTAAACCCTGGCTGGGAAGAAGAGACGGGCAGCCTGGGGAGACAGGGAGGTCTACATTAGCACAGCAGAAAGGCGATGCACGACTAGATCCAAGCCCCTCCCCGGGGCATTTACTACAGGTTAGCTTAGGCAGGTGAGCTGCTCACTCACTTTCCCAGCATCTGCAGCACCCAGCTCTCCCTGTGCATTGCATAGGGACAACAGTCTGGGCTGAGGAGTTCTCTGCACAGCAGGCTCTTAATGTCAGGGCTTGCAATGCTGAGATTCAACTCCCAGCGTGGGTGTAGCCCCTAACTGGCTCTTCTGCAGACTTCTTGCTTGTCCCTGAGATCTGCAGCAGCAGCTATTAACTGGAGACTGCTGTTCCACCTCCCGTCATGGACAGGTTGACACCTCCCATCACCAGAGAAGAGGACACCTTGGGCTAAGGGAAGCAGTAAAGGAGCTATTTTGCCCGAGGATGTCTACTATGCTCTTCTTGACTTTGGGGCCAACCCTGTATCCCTGAGATGCCGAACCTGCCCTGGTCTGGAACCATACTGTACTACACCAGAAAACAGGTGGCAGTCAACAAACCACAAGTCGTTAACTGGTGTTATTTATTTGCACTGCAGTTGCCCCTAGAGGCCTCAGCTGAGATCAGGGCCCCGTTCTGCTGGGCACGCGCACGCACACATCCCCACTCGGAGATAAACAGTTTACACACTAAGTGGGCAAAGGAAGAGAGGCCCAGAGAGACAAGTCAACTTGCTCAAGGCCATGGAGTAAGTAAGTGTCAGAGAAAGTGTCTGAGTCCTGATCCCCAGGCCACTGTCCCACCCAACAGATAATGCTTCTGCTCTCCAGGACCCGCTGCTTCTTCTCCTGTTGGCCCACACCACCTGACCTAGATGTGACTGGTGCACCTTAAACACCATGAAATGGCTATTCCTTTTCTCAGGGCTTGCTTAGGCCCTTGGGCTCTCCGCGGACAGGAGACCACCACACACCACTTGCCAGAAGCTTTCACAACCCACTATAACAACAGGTTCCATTTCAGCTGCTGGCAGAGCACCAGCTCCAGGAAACAGCTGGGACATAACAGTACATCTTTGCTAAACCTCACCTGTGTTTACTGGTGCCTTCACAAGGGAGCAGCACCACTCGGAGGGGCTGACCCATGCAGGGTTTCAGTGCTCTCTACCCAGCCATTCACAAGGACCAGATGCTCATCACAGAAAAGCCAGCAAAGGAAAAGGAGAGGGGGCCTGAGATGGCTGCTAAATGAATATTCTAGAAGGAAATTGTCCCTGAGCCTGACCAGATGCCTGCCATGCCCCACCTCCCTGCCCCTTTCCTTCCCCTGGGTCATAGCTCTGCCTCCGTGCTCTGACCCATATCATGCTCCCCTTATTCCCAGGAGTGTCAAGAGTGCCCCACCCCCACCTTGGGAGAAGGAGGGGGCTCCCACTCCTCACCCCGCAGCACATGTCTCAGCTTCAGGGAAAGCAGGCTGGCTCCACTGCACTCTTCTCCTGCCACCCAGAGTCCCTGCCAGGGTGGGGTCAGCAGGCCCATCAGAACAGTGGAGTTTGGAGTTAACCCTGTGGCTCACACGGAAATGCATATGGCAGGGCAGGCCATGCCACTTAGGCTCAGGCAGACAGTACTGCAGCAGCAACTCTCAGGTCACATTTTCCAGGAGAGATAGAAACTTAAACTGAGATTGTGCCCTCAGCACATGGCTGCAGAAGCTGAAGCCCTGAGCATGGGAATACAGTGTATATGCCTTCAGCCAGCTAACTGCTAGTCTCCTGGGAGAGCTGTGGTGCTGGCTACTGGACTGAGCAAGCAACTGGGAATCAAGGCTGCTAGGTTCTATTCCTGTCTGCCTCTGATGTTCCACAGCTTTTTTTCTCAATATGGGAACCCACCCTTGGACAGCGCTGTGAGCTCCTCTGACGAGAAGGGCAGGCAGTTTCCATTCTTAGAGTGCCTGTAATAAACACAGGGTAAGGAGCGCAGCATGCTGCATCCATCAGTGTCACAAAGAGGCCAGACGCTGCCCTGGCTTGAGAATGGAATAGGATTACTTCAGGCCTATAAATCAAGCTCTTTAAAGTGGAAATCAACAAGGCACATATGATTAGCTTATGTTATTTCACCCTTGAGCGTTCCAGCCCCCCACTGTACCTCACGTCCCACGCCAGACAGCCGACGTTTTACCCAAAGGTAAGAAGCCAGGCAGACATCTCCCGGGCCTCCAGGAGAGAAGAGGGAACTTCAGGAGAATAAAACAGCAGCTGACGTCAGTGACAATGACGAGGGTACTCACAGGCACGATAGCACTAAATCAGGGTGAGCCATAAGCAGAGAGCCTGCGGCATTCAGAGATAAACCAGAGGTGAACCGGGGTTAGCTCCACAAGGCCCAGATCATGGAGCCGAACACCAGAACTGAGCCATCGGGATTAAGGGCCCACAGTGACTGTCTCTCACAGGCGAGAGTACTGGGCTTCTCTTCCCACCCCTACTCGCCCCTTTCCATTCTCATACCCCGTTTGAGCAGCACTGAGGCCACCCTCCTCTCCTGCTCCTCCCCCTCAGCCTTCCTCTGACACCACTCCTAGCTCTCCCTCTCCGTGCAGCTTCCACGCTCTTCCTCCGTGTCCATGACCCAACCACTTAGCTGTGCAACTCCTTGCCCCATGTCTTCCCTCCCCATACAGCCCCCGCTTATTCAACTCCCACATTCAACCAACGCACTTGTCTCCATCAGCTCTGTGCTCTCTGCTGAGCTCCTCTCTCCGACAGCACCTGTTTCCTTCAGCATTGCCTTGTCATTTGGCCTTTCCGTGACTTCCAGTCCAGCAGCACTGATGCGTTCTGGTCTGCTCTCTCCCTTCCGCCCACTCTTCAATCCACGACTGTTGATTTGCTCCATTTCTCTCTCCTCCACCCCAGATTCTTTGGCCCCTCTAGTCTGCTACAAAAATCTGCCCTGGTAGCTCCAGCCCAGGATCACTCCCAAGCCTTTTCTCCTGTTGCAGAGCACTTCTGGTAGAAACCCCACTAGCGGGCTGACTTCCTCCACCCCAGATTCATTCTCTGCTCCCTGAGTTCTGCCATCTTTCTCACTAGACAGTGCTACCGCTCCAACGTCACGGAATCCCCCATCTGCAATCTCAGCTGCCTTTTTGCCCCCTTTGATTCCTGCCAAATCCCTCCATCTGGCTGCTGCTCAGCTCTACACACCCCACTGGACAATTTTCTCTAAGAGAAAATGAACAGACTACAATAGGACCTTCCCTGACCTTACTGCCAGCTCTCTTCTCCCGTCACAGGCATGTGCCATGTGCTCCCCCGCAACTTGCCCCACTGACCCCATCCCATCTGCTGAGCAACCACATACCCAGTTCCCTCCCCGCCCATCTCCTCAACTACTTTCCACTCACACAACTGACACACTTTGGCTCTCTAGATTAAAAACACCACCCTAGACTGGCTGCCACTTCAGCCCCTTCTCCCCCTCACCTCCACGCTGGCCTCAGGGGCTATAAGCCCTTTGGGATTGGACTTTTTTTTTTTTTTTTTTTAAAAACAGCACCTAATATAGAAGGGCCTGGACTCTAGGCCTGACCTTAATACCAAGATGAGACAAGACTAGTGTGACTCTTTTGTGGTGGAAGTCTCAGGAAAGAAGCCCAGCTCAGACGCTGTCACTGTTGAGCTAGCGGAGCTGACAATTTGCAAGTCCCAGACAGAGGCCAGGGTGCAGCTCCGGTAAGGGGTCCAGTCCCGGGGCATTCCCACTGAAGCCACAGCAAGTGAAAAGCTCAGCTCTGAGGAGGGGTTATGACTTGGGGAAGGAAGCAGAGAGGAGGAGAGGCTTCAGAGGCTGAGGGAGGGGAGCAAGACAATTGGGGGAAATGAATCCCCAACCATTCCAGAATCCCCTGGGCACAAAGGCGTCTTAATGCCACCTTTCCTGTGGGTGACACCTGCCTGTGCGAGGCTCCTGTCTCCCCCATCCAGCTGGTTGCTGCAGAGTGCAGCTGCACCTAAGCAGATATATGGAGTCCAGGAGGTCCTGGCTTTGCCCGGAGCTGAGCAGTGTCTGATACAGGCTGAACCCAGACCCTAACACACAAGCTCCCAGTCCCTGCAGAGGGACGGGGGAGCGACAAGACAAGCAAGTGCAGCCTCATGTTTTTGAGGTTCAGGGTAACAGAAGCTCAGCCAAGGGCCTGAGCCAAGCTGGAGGAGTTGTGCTCTGTTGTTGCAGCTGCCGATCCCTGACTGCTGAGAAAAACAATCTCATTTTAATTATTCTCCATCTTCAGTGGCTCTCAGCAAGTAAGATGGTTTATTTACTGTGAAATCCCGCAAAGTGTCTTTCCAGAAACAGAGCCAAGAAAAAAAGGGCAACGCTGCGCTCTCTGATGAGTGAGTGGAGAAGTCAATGGGGTGCCCCTGCCTGCCCCTCGCAGCCTGCAAGCCAGCTGCCACTCTGTTTATTTGACATTCACTCAGCACTACACAGTTGGGTTAGCCACAGCTTACACAGTGCAACCAGCATGACCAGGCAGCTTCCCCGGGGTCTGCTCCTCCCCATCCTCCCACTCAGCCCACCACAGCAAGCAGGATGGGATACAGCAAATGCTGCACAGTAGCAAAAGCCTATTTGAGTCCCGCTGGTAAGGTAAACAGGGCAGTCCATTAAACGCCACTCTTGGATGAGAGGAGGCCCAGCAGCGATTTGGGAGGCCTAATGAGGGGCCTGCTGGCTGGATCCCTGTTAGTCACCATAGCCTTCACCTTGGGAGCTGCAAATAGAGATCTTCCCTTTAGCACCTGGGAAGCATGCTTGGTGTGCCAGACGTTGCCTGCCCAGGGCAAGTTCAGTGCTGCCCAGCCCCAGTCATTTTAAAGTCATAAGTCCAGATTTGAGAACATCAAAAACATGGGGCCCGTTTATTGGCCCCTGGACGTCTGAGTCTTTGGGAATCACATGTCCTAGCTGTTTTCCCCACCACAAGGGCTGGACACTTTGTTTAATGAGAGCCAAGAGTCTCATGTTGTCACAGGACTCCAAGAGCTAGGGATTTAATTAAAAATGCACAGAAAGTTGAACGGGTCATTGAGGAGCTCCTGAGAGTGAGCAACCCTACCCTATGTATCTGAATTTCCAGATCTGAAGAAGTGGCTCTACCCCACAAAAGTTCATCACCTAATAAATTATTTTGTTAAAGTGCTGCAGAACTGCCTTTTCATTCTACGGAATCAAGCCCATCTCCTTTAACCGACATTTGGCACCTCCCTTTAGAGACTTCACCAAGGACTGCAGGTGTGGGGCCCCTGTGACAGTGCTGCTAAGATCGAAACCAGGGCCAGCCAGCTTGAAAGGCCAGCCCATTACTAGCTGCACTGCATCCCAAACCCATCTCTCGCCCAGCACCCAGACCCTCTCCTCCTGGCAGCTGCCAGCGTTTTATCAGCTCAAAGCCTTCCTTCGCCCGCCAGCAGAATCCTGCTTTGATGAGTTCTCAGCTGGCACTTGTCAGGGCTGCCAGCCTCTCCCTTGCAGGTTGGGCATAGGCCTCAGATACAGAAGATTCCACATATGTTCTCCTCTGCTCCGCTCAATTGTCTGCAAAGGGCCATTGCCCCGCTCACACAGCCAGAAATGCTCCCCGGAAGGCTGCTTAGAGCACTGTCAGGCCTCGGGAGGCATGGCAGGGCCCTCAGAAAAGTCTGGTATGAGCCCAGACTCACTCGAGCCCTCAGGGCAGCCAGCTCACTGCTAACAGGCTCTCCTAGCCTGGAGCTCCCATTTGCCATCAACTCTGTAACTTACAGACTTCCCAGCCAGAGACCTACCTGAGCAAGACGGGAGGGGTTTGCCAGCCCTGTCCCCACCTTCTCACAGCGCAGCCAGCCCATTTCTCAGCATGGTTTTCAGTACCCCATCACACAAGTCAGCAGGAGTCACTTGTGGCCAATGGTGGGTGTCACCAACTCTGACTCTTGGCTCTGGTGTCTGGCCTCTGACTCCAGCTCCAACCACTAGACATGACTGTCCACATCCCAATCGCTAAAACTGAGGGTTCTGGTAGGATCATCAGAATTGCCCGATCAGAACTGAGTTTACCTAGCCCAGCAGCTTCTCTCAACAACAGCCAGCACCTGCTCCTTGAGGGGCACGGGCATAGCTCCCACTAGCAGAGCATGATAGCATAGCCTGTCCCTAGGCAGAGTTCACTCTTTATGTTATGCTTTTTATAGATGGCCTTCAGAGTTTTCTTGCTGCTCTGGATGTCTTCAGTATGTTAATTTTATATGGATTTGCGCAAATAAAAAATGTGGAATTCTCATTGACTGCGGTCTGCCCCTTCCACTACTGTGCTAGAAAGCACTGGCCACAGCTGGAGAATTCCTGGGAACAAGCCGTTGTAGGATCAGGCAAGTATTTACACCAAATGCTGTGATGCTCCAGAAGGCCATTCCCCGTGCCTTCTGCTCTGCCCCTGGCTTTTCCCTCTTGTCTTTGCCTCTTAATTCTTCTGCTGCTGCTTCCCTCTGACGTGGCCAACTCACAGATTTGGAATCAGTGGAACTCTTTTCGTTAGTGATTTGATTTTTAAAGCTATAGCTAAATCTGTAACAATAACAGCTGGCTCTTTCATGGTGCTTTTCATCACTAGGTTTCAAAGAGCTTCACAAAAGAGGGTCAGTATCATGATCTCCGTTATACAGCTGGGGAAACTAAGGCCCAGAGTGAGGCACTGATATGCCACCCAAGACCACCCAGTAGACCAGTGAAAAAGTTGGGAGGAGACCCCAGGTCTGCCAAGTCCCACCTCGGCGTTCCACATTTAGGGAAATACAGTGTATACCGGTATAAACCTCTGTACAGCTGCATCCATACTGGGAGGCTGGACCTTTTCAAACTGATGCAAGGAAAGTGGCACAGAAACAGTGCCCCAACAGAGTATTACGGCATGGACTGGGGATGCTGTTTGCATGTACAAACTGTAGCCGGCTGCCTTGAGTTTGTCAAAAAACTGACCTGTTCCACATGGATTGAATATTTCCCCAGATGACTAACACGGATTTCTCAGAGCAGCTGTCTGCAGTGGTAAGAAGGGAAAATGCCCCATGTGTTCAGATGAGTAGATGCCAGGGACTTACACATCATTTAGTGAATCTCTTCCCTCCCCCCAGTGATGTTAACGGAGGTTTGGTCTTTAAGGAGCCCCCTCTCAGCCTGTGGACGTGCCCACTCTTGGACAGATGGGTTTGCAACAGAGCTACCTGCTGCACTAACCCTGACCTGTGCCACTTGCTCTCTGCAGCCAGGTACTCCAGAGCAGGCAGAAATTGGCTTTTCCTCTGCCCCAAAAGTGCCCTTCCTTCCAGCTGCTGTCTCCTCTCATCAGCTCCAGAAATGGCTTCTGTTTTCAATACTTAGAGCTGCCAGCCCAGGGTCTCTCTTCTGCTGTGAGAACAGCTTTTGTTTGGTCTGAAAGTAGCTGCTCTTTCTCTGCCACTGACAACTGCACAGCACTTCAGGCAGATGTCAGAGGTCCCTAATTCAGCTATTCATCCCCAGCCCCACTGGCGACGGAAGAATAGCCGACTTGCAGGCTTCTTTCATCCCAATGAGGTTGCCGTCGCATCCTGGAGCTTGGTCTTACAAAATAGCCCTGCCTGAAGAGCTTAAAAAGCCAAACGTGGGTGAATTAAACAGCCCTAAGGACCAGGCCATGTTAAACAGTTAACAAACGCTGCTCAACCCTCTGCAGGGCGCATGGAGCACAGCGCCAGCTGCCCATCTCTGAAAGCCTGGAGAAATGGCAGGGAAGGAAGAAATGCAAGCAGCAGCAGCAGCAGCAGGAAGAAATTGAGAATCTGTCCCTTTCCTGGTACCCCAAGCAACAAAGAGTAGCACTGCCCATTGATTGCACGTTGTTCAACAGAAATGCACTCATTCAGTGTGAATGGAGAGAGAAACCAAACACCACTTGGCCTACGGACAGGTTGTCGTTTTCAGACTCCACAGGGCAAGCTCTTAGATGCACACAGAGTTCAGTGGACCCATGCTTGTTTCCACGAGCTGGCCCTACACGTTCCTGATGACTCAGGACCCGGTACGTACGGCATGTTCACACCAAGCAAATGAGGCACTTCAAAAGTAAAAGGCAGAGCCTCAGTAAATGGGCATTGTGATTGTGGGAGGGGAGGCTGCTCTGTCCTTTGCTGGGACTTCTTTAGCCACCTGTTAAAGCCAGTACTGCAGGGCTGGAATGCTCTCAACTGGAAGACAGCTGGTCTCAACAGCTGCATGCTTTTGGGGGGAGAGCTCAGTGATTAGAGCAAGGACATGAGGATTTCAGTGGTCTGCCCAGAATGTAAAAAACCCAGGGCCAGTGGGAACCAGTGTAAATCCATTGAGGTGCATGGAAGTATGCCAGGTTACATACATGGTGAGGATCTCGCTCAGTGTTTAATATGATGGCGGGTGGCTGGCTGTAGGTCACATGATTTCCAAACACAGTGTGCTGGCCAGCTGAAAGGTACTGAACACTGGATGTCCAGCATAGCGTTGAGTGAATAGACCATTACTGGAATTCGGATTCCTGGTGGGGAGTTCTAACCTTCCTGAAAGGGAGCAGGGACTTGTTAAAAACACAAGGTCAAGTCTACTTGGTGCCAACTCCTGCTCTGCCACTGATGTGTTGTGCAGCCTTGGGCAAGTCACTGCCTTTCCTGGTGCTTTACCCTCTCCATCCACTGTATGGTGATAATATGGGCTGGCCCATCTGTGGAGCCCAAGGAGGACAGATGTTTGTCAACTACTTTGCAAGTGCAAAGTACCACTTTAAGAGTTTGCATCAAAATCCAAATCCAGACAGTGACAAAACCAGGGACATTTTCTTCAGACTTTACTGGGCTGCTAAATCATCTTCCCAAGTCTGCCATGAAACTTGCAGCCCTGGCTGGAGAGCCAAGCTTTCCCAAACTGAGCTTGGCAGGAGATTTTCTGAAGGCACATGCAGTGCTCTCATCTCCCTCTTGTGGTGGTTGTGATTAAATCTCCCCTTCATCTGGAAAGTGCCTGGAGAACTTTGCTACTATCCAAAGCTCTTAACAGGAAATGATGAACAGTGGACAGACAGAGTAGCATGGAGGACTGCTAGTGTCTCCAGGTTCTAACTTAGTAAACAAAATGATTAAACTCATTATGTGAGTAAACAACCTCGCTTGGGTCATCAGTGGCGACAGTATCCCAGGACCTTCGACATTGTCAGCACAAACCTCAATCCCTTGAGCTAAAGGAACAGCTCCTTTAGAGGCTTCCTTAGCCCCTTATGTGGAGCAGCTACACAAACAGGACAAAAACTCCTGTGCAATCCACACCTCTGGCTGTGACACACAATGGATCTTTTGCATAAAACAAAACCACCCAAAATCTGTTAAGTTTCCAGAGCTTAACAAACCTCACCAGATCTCTTCTGAATTCCACAGTCACTGTACTGGGTTCAAACAAACCCAGCCCTGAAGGGGAAATTTAAAGGAGTAAAAAGTAGTGTGATGGAGTTCCTGGGATACAACCTGGATAGTGAGGCAGATGAACCCTCCAAAACCCACCAGTCTGAAGTATCCCTCACACTGTGATGCTGATATCAAACTACAAGCTCTGACAGGCTGTCACTTACACAGACATCCAACGAAGTTACATGAATCAATCATTTTCCTGACATTCCTGAACGACCACCAGAGAGGCTCCAGTCAATTCTTGCCTTCCAGAACAGCATCATTTTACACTGCTCAATGCCCCTTTGGTAAAGTTCACCACTCCCTCACAGAGGAGCAGATACACACTAGCTTTTGTAAGCTCAGTGTTCTTCAAAAACACACTGTTTTAGGTAAAATCAACACCTGATTTATTAACCACACAAAGAGAGGTGTTCAGGGGAAGTGAGCAGGAGCATTCTAAATCTTAACCCTGTATCTGAAAAGCATCAGAGAGGTAGCCTTGGTCGTCTATACTTTCAAAAACAACAAAAGTCCTGTGGCACCTTATAGACTAACAAAGCGGGTCCTTGCCCACAAAAGCTTATGTTCCAAAATACCTGTAATTGAAGCAAGAGATGAATCAAGCAGCATTTCACCCTGACAGATGGTAGAAGCAGGCTACAGGTCCTCAATACAGGCTGGGAACTTCCAGCCTGGGACCACCCTTTCCCAGATCAGTCTTTGACCTCCAGACTGTCCTCCAGGTGCCAAGGTGGTGGAAGGGCAGATGTCAGCACCCACCCACTCCCTTCTTTTATTCTTTCTTCCAGCTTGCTGGAAAGATCTTTGCTCTGACTTGGGGGTCAGACAGCCCTCCCTGGGTCAAACCGTCTCCATTGCACCCGTGCCTTCTCCAAGGATTCTCCAAGATAGTGCTGGGTGCTGATGAGCTCTTCATGGCTGATCCTTGGCTGGAGCTGAAGGGCCGCCTGTGGGTGTCCCCAGCTTCACAAAGGATTTCAGCAGCAGTACTTCAGAGATTCCCACACAGTGCTAGTGCACAGATAAAGCCTTTTGAAATATCTTACCAGGTGCATTTTGGACAACATCACAGTCACACGACAGTGGTGATTATGGGGGTCCTACTGCCTCCCACCAATACCCTAAATCCCGGCCTGCTGGGAAGGAGGGAAGAGCCATGCCCCCAGCAGATCATTCTGTAATGATTGTTAGTGGTTATCTGCATTACAAGGACACCCAGGAGCCCCAAGCCACGGACTTGAGATCCCCTGGTACCGGCCTGGAACACAGTGGAGTTTTAACACATCCCTCCGAAACAGCTTAGTGTAGCCCCCGGAGCAGACAGAACGCTGTCTTGGATGACACCAGAATGGCAGATCCTCTGAGAGCTTAAACTTCTCTAGTCATCAAGCAGAGCAGAGGTCACAAAAGGCATCCCCAGTTCACGGCTGTGCAGTACTACATGAGCCATGAGCTGGGCCTCCCTAGCCAGCATGGGCTTCAGAATCCAGAGCTACCAGTGGACAGGATCATCAAACTGTCAGCCTGCAAGCAGGGCCAGATTAAGCTCTTCGGAGGCACTCTTATAATTGAAGGCCCTTAAATTAGACTATACAGACATATACAAGGGAGAGATACCATATCGCCTATACATCTAATATCACCCACTTGCATTTTAGCTCGTGAAAGTGGCATGCCATGTGAGAAATTCATGGTACGTCATTCTAAAGTAACAGCCATTTTGTTGTATACTACAACTAAACTTAGGGTTTGCCTGACAGCTGATAAGGAGAATAGAAAGGCAATGTTGCCTCCACTGTGACTGTAAAATCCACAGAGCAATAACCTGCACCACAGAGCAGATAACTTGGCAACACTGTCTCTCAAAATACTTCAGCTTCATTTACTAAATAACGGTACATGCATAAACAATGAGAAGTCCTATGGCACCTTATATAGGCTAACACGATTTTTGAAGCACAAGCCTCTCTGGACAAAAGACCCACTTCATCAGCCTTTGCCCACGAAAGCTTACGCTCCAAAAATTCTGTTAGTCTATAAGGTGCCACAGGACTTCAGGCTGTTTTTGCAAATACAGACTAACACAGCCACCCCACTGATACTAGCACATGTAAGGGCAGCATCAGTCAATTTCCAACAGAAACAGAGTGTAGTAGTAGCGTAGGGTTCCCGAAACAACTGTGAAAAGCACACATTGTCGTAATAAGCATTGGTGATGGGCATTCAAACAAATAATAAGGATCATTATGCAAGTGAAACACAGACCTGTAAACACACATAAAGTTAACCCTTGTTTGAAACTTTCATATTGTGTGTCACCAACTCAAAGAGTAGAAGTTGCAAAGCAGCGCTTTAACACATTCCTTCAGAGTCTGTAGACAGATCCATTTTTAAAGACCTTGCAAATACAGTCGTCATCCTACAACACACCGAGAATAACACATAGCATGCCCATGGACTCACAAGAGCCAGAACCATACCATATAGAAAAAAACTGGCCTTAATGTCCCTCCCCAAACAAATTCTAAAATTTGTTTCAAATCTAACTAACTGAAAGGCCAAACAAATAAACAGGTTCCATGGCAAAGTCCTTCCAGTTTTAAACAATTTACCTTATATTAATTAGTAACACTGGATATTCAAAAGAAATCAAGATGGATTCACCAAGGGCAAGTCAGCCCTGAAAATAAGATCATGGGAGAGACGATCAAATACGGCAGAGAAAGCATGATTCAGGAAATACACTATGTAACACAGCATGGAAAGAAGGGAAGGCACCTAAGGAATGGCCAAGATCTGTGCTAGTGACAATACACAAGAAAGGAAGTACATTGGAGTGCAACAACTACAGATCATTCTTCCAGGGCTTAACGCCCTTAGAATTAGATTTTCCTGGTCTCTAACCTGATCACTGCCCTCCTTAGCTTTTTGTCCTTTTTAACCTCGGATTTAAAGCCTGTTACCTAGGCACCTGCCCCCCACTCAGTCCCCTTTTCTGAAGACTAACAAGCCTTCTTAGGTCAGCTTTTCTAAGCCCTTGAGAACTTCTGTTGCTCTCCTCTAGTCTCTCTCCAATTTGTCCACATCTTTTCTGAAGTGTGGTGCACAGCTGTGGCCTCACCAGTACCGAGCACAGCGGGACACTTACCACCTGTCTTATACAGATCTACTCTGGGGCAACTAGTGAGGACAGATGGGGAGAGGGGCACCAGCGCAACCCCTAGCTTGTTCTTTCCCTATTCTGAATAGTAACAGAGAGGAAGCCATTTCTGTCTGTGTTCTCTTATTCTTGATTCCTGCACCTTCCCCTGCTATCATACTGCAGCCAACCTCTCACCAGCCCTGGCACTAACTAGGTGCCACAGGTCCCTGTCTAACAGCAGGCGCTGCACTGCACGAGAGCTCGTAGCACAAATCCTGCCTGCTCACACTGCAAGAGAAGATCAGGATCTGTATTCAACTCTCTCAGGAACACCAGTACCAAGTGGGGGAGCTGTGCTGTGCTGTGCTGTGAAGAGGGGTAAATTGCAGGGTCTGGAGAAGACCTGTGGTGTCACCTTTGCCCATAGCAGCAGAAAGGAGCCTCTGCCAATGCTGCAATGTCCACACAGCTGTCCCGCTACCGCAAGCCCAGCTCACTCCCAGCTGCAGTATCCCTAACTGACCTGCCTGCAGTCCCATAACAAGTTAGGACAAGAAGCTACATCTCCTGCTCCCGTCACTTCACCATGCTGCCATCTTTGCCTGTATGAGCAAGTTCTAGATGTACCAGCTGGGTTTTGGCCACCTACACAGAAGTGCCTCAACCCCTCAGCTAATTTACTCCCAGTTGCCTCTCTAGTCTCCCTACTCCACTCCCCTCCAAAGACTCTCTGCAACTTCCAGTGCTGAGTGCAAGCCAAAGAACCTCCTGCCCTGATTGGGAGCCCCTCACTTCCCCAGCCTCTGCCCTTGCAGCTGATCACCCTTTCTCCCAGCCACAAAGCTGGCAAGAGCCTTCATGAGCCCACAAGGCTCCTAATCCACTCTGTGCTCTGGTGCAGCTGTGCACATCAGCTTGGTTTGCAATTCTCATGTCATCACTCAAGCCCCACCAGCCTAAGTTTGGGGAAAGGGGCTTGCTGCTTTCCCAGAATCCAGCCTGGCGGAGGCCCAAGAATCCTCTTTCACTTCCCCCTAACCCTCCAAACAAACACCGCTGATGATTTTGCTCATTCCTCGTTCTACCAGCTAAGGGACGGGGACAGCCTGCTCGCTGTGTGGGAACACATCGTGCCTGCTAATTTGACTGAAGGGCACCTGGGAGCACATGAAGCCATGGGTTAACTCCTCCTGTGCCAGAGGCTCCCGTGTGCTTCCCCGAAAGCTGCTGAGGCACTGGCACCAGGCATAACTGACCCTGAAGCTTCCTGGGAAGTTCATTTGGGCACAGCGAGATTCTGAAAAGCATCTGCAAAACTAAAATCTCTCTCTGCATACGCACTTCCGTCCTTAGCTCACCCTCGTCACTAGGGCAGTCTCTGGCTCAGGCTGTGTATGAATTGCCAACAAGGGTGCGCTGGTTTCTCTGTCACACCACCAACAAACCAGTTATTCACAACAGTGAAATTCTCTCCCACCCCACACGGGGGGCGGGGGGCGGGATACCGCCCAAGCCCCACTGCCTCTCTCCCATTATGAAACTTAAATGTTGGTTGGGCTTCAACTTCTAGTCACGGAGGCATGTCATGGTGCCCTCTGCTGGCCTGAAGAGCCCAGTGTCAGATATCTGTTCCCCATGTAGGTACTTAGAGATTTATAACCCACCGGCCATTGACCTGATATGCCTGCACACAAACTAGCTCTGCAGCTGTACATGAACCCTGCTGCTGTCCGGACCCTAATCTCCGGAGCTGTGTTAACATGGAAAGAGAAACAGGAGCAGATGGGGTCAACCTACATTGCTAGCTCAAATTAGTATCCCATTTATAACCAGGAGGCTAATTACTCATTTGGCCAGGGTTCCCAGGTAGAGGAATCTCCAGCCAATAAAAGCTTTTAATCTGCTAAAAAGCACGCTCCAGCTCATGGAGGATCCTAGGCCTGAGGACAGAGTCACTTGATGGTGGGACAGGCTAGCCATGTGGCCTGGGCCCTGTGCCACTTATACCTTGGGTTCCTGCTCAGAGCAGGACCTGTGGTGCACATGGAGGTACTGACTCAATTCAGCAGGTTGCTGCCACAGGACTATCGTGTTTGGTGGGCTAATGTTGCACATATGCCTGAAGAGCTAAACGGGGGAAAAGGGCTTTTGTTAGTCCACTCAAGCAACTGAGAAGTGTTGAATAGTAACAGAGAGGTAGCTGTGTTAGTCTGTACTCCAACAAACCAAAGCAGCAGAAATTTAGCACTTTAAGACTAACAAAATGATTTAGTCGGTGATGAGCTTTCGTGGAACAGATGAAGTGGATCTGTCCCAGGAAAGCTCATCACTGAATAAATCATTTTGAGAAGTATTGTACCACCCTGCAGGGGGAACCGTCGGCCAATGTGTAACGGCCTTCAGTGTTTGAATGTGAATGTGTGTGTGGGTATACGTAAGTGTAAATGTGAAGTCTAGATTGCTCACAGACCCTGACGTAGAACCTGAAGCTGCCTTTAGCCCCCACTGCTAGATACCCCTCTCCCCCAGCACTGGGAAAAGCCCCTCAGAATCCAAGCAATCCCCTGCTTCCCTCCCTGGGCCAAAGGGCTGAGACTAGCCCTTCCCAGCCCAGCTCTAGCGATACACCACTCTTTCATGCCCATTTTCATCTTTCTACACATGCAGATGTTAATGTGAAGTGGAGCAGCTGAGGAGCAGAGGAGCTAGGCACATGTTCCAGGCCCCAGCAGCACAGTAGCTGGAGGCAGCGTAGTAGCAGTGCTTCCCACTGGGGAACTGATGCACAGAGGTTCCAAATTACTTTCCTGGAGCTACCTGGCATGTCGGTAGCAAACCTAGGCCCTGAACACCCATCCGCTAAGTGCCAAGCCAAAGCCTAAGCCACCAATCCCACTAGGGCTGTTCTACTTTTAAGAGCCCAGATACTTGGAGGCTGACATGCTCTCCCATGGCTGTCGGCACAGAATCCTGATGCCTTCCTGCAGCTGCTTTTATTGGCACTATCAGCCACTCTCCTTTTCCCATCCCAGCTGCCCAGCTCAGGGCATTCTCCATGCAGAACTCAGGATGATGAAGCCAGGCAAAAATGTGGGTCCGTCATGAGATATGTGAATAGTGGAGTGGAGGTTTGTTGTGGGAAAGGTGCTGCCACTTACAGGTCAGACGGATTTAACACAGAGACCCTGCTCTGGGCACTGTTCACATGCTGCAGGGTGAGTGTGGCCAGCAGACAGACGTGGGGACTTGTGCATCTCATCAGTATCACTGTGAAGCCAGGGAAATGTTCACATGCTCTAAAGCCACGTCCTGCATCCTCGACTCTTGCACAGCTGTCTAAAATGGGCCACAGACACACTCACTGCAGGTATAAGGTCTTATCACACTGACATCTAACTACATCAAGCATTTCGCTACTGAAGCATTGGATTCAAATTCTCTTCAAAGGTTATGAGGTCTGGAACACATCTGATAGGAAGAGAGATGGGAAGAGCGAGGTATATTCAGCATGCAGTAGCTTTCCAATAATCACATTCCAATCCCTCAGACTCACCCCAAATTTTCCACAAAAGCCATTCACTATTTACACATTGCAGAACACCACTTGGAATAATCTCCTCCAGCTTCTCCCGGTGTCAGGCAGCTGTCCCCTCCTCCCCTCTGCCTCCCTCTTCCTGGAATAATACTGTACTCTAAGTCCCTGCTATAGTGCAGCTCTGGCCACGTTTGCTATGAAGCTCACACCAGATCTGGGCCAGGTTAAGACAATGAGGTGACCTCAAAAATGGAGGCACCCCAGTTTAGCAATTGCTTTTGAATGGTACTTGGTTTTGTTCTTGTTCATTTAAATCACGTCTGACAAGCAATTTGGAGGGAAAAATGTCTTTATTAAAATAAACAAATAAACGATACAACCAGCCTTTTCAGCCTTTCAGGTAAAGGTTGAGGAAGTGCTACCTCACTTCCCACTCCCCAGGGAGATTGACAAGAGAGGCAGAGAAGCCAGTGAAGACCCATTGTAGTCTTCACTGCAGGTCATTAGTAGGGCCAGGAATAGTTGTTATCTATTGCGAGTGGTAATTTGGTTCCAGCTCAATTTTGGAAAACAGTCAGGCCACCCAACAACAGCAACTACAGAGCATCTCTCCAGTTCTGCCAAACTGAGCACTCGTTAAAAATTGAAGAGTTAAAACAATTATGGGCCAAATTGAAAATTCCTTGGCCTGACCCTTGTGCCCCAGAGAGGCTGGGGAGGTACTGCAGCTGCCGTCCACTAGAACAAACAATGTCAACTCCTGCCCCGTGACTGCTAACCCCAGCCAGACTCTCAGCAGCACTCCTGTGCCTTGCCCCTTTACAACAACTGCAGTGTGCTGCACCAGCTCCAGGTCAGCTGCCCTGGCCACAACCCCCCCCACCTTGGGGCTTAGCACTGACTGATGGTTGTACTCTCTAGCACAGGGCAGGCTGTGGCTGATTCCCAGTGCTAGGGGCCACTTTAGTGACATATCTGTCAGAATCCAGACCCCTTTTCTCTGGTATTCATAGCTCTTTATAAACATCTCTCTTGCTTCATATCCACAGATCTCACCAAGGAGGTTACCATGGTCCCCATATTTTAGCTGGGCAAACTGATGCAGCCTGCAACAAGGCAGCAGCAGACTCAGGACTCAAACCGCGACCTAGGCTAACGTTTCACCCAACAGACCACCCTACAGCACCACCACAAGAATGTGGTAGTCCAGGTTCACTGGTGCAACACAACCTACTGGCTTCTTCTGTCTTTCCTTCATTGCGCACAAAGAAAATAGAACAGTCAGTTTAAATTTCATTTCTTGTCGGTTTCATGGCCAAGTTGTCATGCCTTAGCCCAGGGATGGTTGCCTGCAGAGGCTGTAGAGAAGGGAGCAAATCCAAAGCAAAGCTGGTTTGACTCTGGAATTAACAATAATATAAAAAACATGAATAGATTCTAGTTTCTGTAAAATACCCTCCTTAAATACAGAGCCTAAAGTGACCCAACATTGTCACCGGGGACCCATTTTCCTGAAAGCAAGCACTAGCCTGAGGATGTGTGGGGGGGTGTTATAGTGCAACTTTGGAGTCCCCCGGGGATTGTCAGCCCTGTGTGTAATCCGTAAAGGATGAAGTGGGCAGTACAACAGCTGGCAAAGCCGGCTGGCTGCGCTGCACCAACTCCAGGAACACACCCCATAAAAGGAGCCACCTTCAGGGGTCGTCGCTCTGAAAGGCCGAGGCTGGGGTGAAGAATTTCTTTTTTCATGTAGATTCCCTGCTCTCTCACACACACTCACACATCCCAGCATATTCTGCTGCTGTGGCTGTGTTCCTGGCCTGCATCCCACCCCCAGCACCCTGCCACCTTTGCCTGGCCAAAACTGAAGGGACCAGGGAAACCACACTCCCCCAGAACTCCAGAAACTAAACAAGAGGATTCTTCATGAGGGGCAGCTGCAGGCTGGTGATCATTTCAAATAAACGCATTTGCCTCTGCCGAGGCAGCCTGTACCAGTGGGCCACGCTTGGGAAGGCACACACAATGCACACCATAATTAAGAGCCTTTTGTGTACTAATGAGACACACAATGTGAAATAGGGGTTGGCAAAGACAGCTGCTGTGAGGGGATGTGGGGAGATGTTCAGAGTCTCCCTCTGTCTGTGTGAGGGGCAGAGGCCAGACCCGATACCTAGCTGGGTATCTGCCCCCTGAGCTCAGTGACCGGCCCACACAGGAGGTAAACTTCTTCCTCTCTAGGCAGGATCCAGCTCACAGACCACACCCCTTGAGCCCCTCCCTGCCCCAGTGTGCTAGTCTCCCCTGTGCCCCTGACAAAGGATGTGAGGCAGAGCCACAGTGGTCTTAATGACGTAATCTGACACACAATCTGACACAGCGGCCTCAACGACCTCATCTGGCCTTTCAGGGACAGAGGAGCCCAAGGCTCAAATAGCGACTCCACTGCCTTGGAGACATTCTCAACCAGCTTTACTCAGCTACAGCCACTGTTCTCCTTCTTGTAGAGCAGCCCAAACTCTCAAGTCACACAAAGTCTCCACTTACCCATCAAAGTCATGTTTCTGCCTGCCCCCACCCCCTTCCTTTCCTCTTCTCCTCTTGTTCTTTCTTGGCATCTTCCTGTGCCTTAGTTTATTATGTAATGTCCTTCAAGCAGGTCATCTTTACCCTTCCTAATTACGCCGCAGCCGTTGTGTTGTAAAGCCAGGGTAAAGAAGACAGGTATAAATGCCCATGAGAGAGGAAGAGTCATGGAGAGAGTGCGGGAGAGAGAGACTTCTGTTTCTCGTATGCAAGGTACTTCATACATAAATAAAAGTAGCATGCAAAAAATACTTTCCCTCTGCCAGCCTTTAAACAGAGCACAAATTCCTTCCTGAATATTAGCAGCTGCAAGCAAACTAGGAAAGACTCTCGACACAATACTTTGTCATATGATGTTACCATCACACCTTCGCACATACACTTTTGCCACAACAGTGAATTTAGGAGCTGCCTGGCGCATGACTGACAAGGTATTAGAAGAGGTTCCAGATGCAACAGCATGCCCTGGAAACAGGAGGGTTGTCTTAAAGAGGAGTTGTAGTTGTTGGGATGCCAGATTACTCTTTCTCCCCTTTTTCCAGTTAAAGTAACATGGGCCCAGTAGCTGTTACATCATACCACATAGACTGTCCCAGATGAAGCTGCAGAAAGAACTACAGCAGGAATGAACTGGTCAGTATCCCCAGAGCTGTCAGAATCTTCACATAAATATTAGCCTGGTGAAAGAGATGCATGCTTATCTCTGGATCAATTCTCCCTCACTTTTGGCTAGGTGAACCAAGGAAACATAGCCACTTCCAGAGACCTGCCCCAAAAGCAGACCTTTCAGAAATAGCAGCCAATCTGGATCTGAAAATTCTCAGTGCTGGAGACTCTACCACAACCTTGCATCTGATGAAGTGAGTCTGTGCTCACGAAAGCTCATGCTCAAAACTTTTCTGTTAGTCTATAAGGTGCCACAGGACCCTTTGCTGCTGTTACAGATCCAGACTAACACGGCTACCCCTCCGATACTTACCACAACCTTGACATCTTCTTCCTAGTCTGAATTTGTCTAGCTTCAACTCCCAGCCATCGGATTGTATTAGACCTTCCTCAGTGAGACTGAAGTGCTCGTTGTCAAATAGCTCTTCCCCGCGTTGGGACTTACAGACTGTGATCAAGTCACCCCTTAATCTTGGTGCACAGTTACCTGCTCCCGCAAATACTCTTCATGTTGTGGGGTATCACTCATGTTAGCCGAACAGTTACCTCTGCCCCACAGAGCTCCAGTGACTCTCCACTTGAATAGAAGAAACTTACACCACAAATTACGCATCAGTACTTTGATATTCTAAGAAGGTGCATTTACACTAAAGGAATCCCACCGCATTTAGAGAGTCCTTTGTCAGTGTATGCGCGCACATGCACCTGTCTGCACTGTTTTTGGTCTCTGTCATTTTCACCTTCCAGGAAAACTGCACCCGTAAGCTGCTCAGTGAGGCAAGGGCACCTACTGTCAGGCACCTAGACACTGGATCATGCCCTTCTCCGATGCAGATTCCCCCCCTCCACGTCTTGCTCCTTCCTAGCCAGGGCATTCTCAAGCTGAACTGTTCCCTGTCTTCATTCAGTTACTACCCACCAAAACAAACAGTCTGCTTAAGCAGGCCTGCTTTGCTTCTCCCCTCAGAGACAATCCACAGTGCAACTGTCCCAATGGATAAATTCTAAACAAACATATCTTACTCCTAAGATAAAAGCACTATTGAGAAAACATTACAAACAATTTAAAGTCAAATACACATGCAAATAAGCTTATCACTCACCACCCTCCACTCCAAATCTTGACATGTACGTAGGCCAGGGTTAAGCCTTCCAACTCTTCCCTAAGGTAAGGGCCCTTCATGGATAAGAGTCTCCTTCAATTTGCTGGATCAGAAAGAAGATCCCAATTCAGCTTAAACTCAGGCTATGTTTTCAAAGTTCTTTCTGTATGGATTTCTAGCGACTCCTGTCCGAACCACTGCAGAAACCACGAACAGGTAACCGGCCACCCAAGAGGTCCCCTCCCTAAGATGAAGCTTTAGGGATTGACAGCAAGAGGAAATCCATTTTTATACTAGACACTTCTAGAAAGACTGTACAATCACACCATGACACACAACAACTGAATACTTCATGCAACGGGTCCCAAAGGTACAGTCAGTAAGATGTGTCAGGAAGTCACCATCCCTCACAGTTGCACATTTATAATCCACATTCGGGCTGCAGCAGGTGAAGTGGTATGGGGTGTACAAGTGTAGGATAGCTACGAAAAGGTTAATTTGCCAAGGACAGCTGCTCTTAGAAATAACCAGGAGTGTCGTGCCCTCATGGTCTGGCTAGCCACAGAGAGCTTGCTCTGAGGCTGCTGCATGATATCCCACCTCAAGACTGTGCTTCTGAGAACTTGTATGGACCATCGTGATCTACTCTGTTGAGGCAAGAGCTCCTTCTAATGGTAGCAATATTGTTATGAAACTCAATCGTTGTATAAAAGAAGGGCTAATCGTGCCTGGCTGACCCACAAATGCAAAAGATACCGGGGGGGCAAGGTTAAAACTCAGATGAAACAGGGAAAAAATAGCATTCCTCTGAAGCTAAACCCCACAGGAAAGTCCTGCTGAGCTACTGGGGAAATACAGACATGGCTTACAGTTGTAGCTGGTGGTGACAGTCAAAGGAAAAGTCCCAGAATTGAAAGTCTCTTTACTCTTTCATGGTGGGGTGGAGGAGCAACATTAGGAGAATGAGCTAGAGAGAAATTGGCTAGATGGGGTTTTAAAGAGATGAGACAAACCCCAGACCCTACCAAAGGCATTTGATCCCACCCCTCATCCAGCATCAGGTGAGGCAACAGATCCTTGCAGTCCGGCACCTACAGCTGTGTGACACTTGCTAGCGTCATGTAGCATCCGTTAGGAGGAACACACTTTACGCACCTTTAAAGGAGACATTAAAACCAGTTATTTATGTACTTCCTGGGTCCCCTCTCCACAGTACTGAAGCACCTCCCAATGTTTTATTCCTCACATGCCCCTGTGTGGCAGGGCTGTTCTCCCTGTGTACGGATGGAGAACTGAGGTACAGAGAGATTGACAGACCTGCCTAAGATCAAAAGAATGGCCATACTGAATCAGACCAAAGGTCCATCAGTCCAGTATCCTATCTGACGACAGTGGCCAATGCCAGGTGCCCCAAAGGGAGTGAACCTGACAAGTAAATGTTCAAGCAATCTCTCTCCTACCATCCAGCTCCAAACCCTGACAAACAGAGGATAGAGACACCATTCCTTACCTACCTTGGCTAATAGCCATTAATGGCCCTAACCTCCATGAATTTATATCTCGCTCTTGCTATGTAAATTCTAGATAAATTCTTGCTAGCTTACACAAAAAGCCTGTAGCAGAGTGTGGAATTAAATCATGATCCCCTTTGTCCCAGGCTCTAACCACTAGAGTATCCTCCCCTTCAACCAGCAAGCTGCTCACTCTTGTGGAAGGAATAAGGGCTAAACCCTTCAGCATTTGGGCCTCATCCTGGCCTGTTCTCCCCCTAATCCTATGAGCGGAGTCTGATACACACCACCTTCACACGCTGTTTGGAAGGCATTGTGGCCTGTGTCACTTTCTGGCAATCCAGCAGTATCTTCAGTTGCTCCCCAGGAAGGAAGTGGAGACGTCAGTAGGAAAAGATGTCTCTTCCCTTGAGGCTGTCCTGATCTGGGGCAGAGGCAAACAGGCCATTGAATTCTGCAACCATCTGCACAGCACCCACCAGAAAGTTCCCCACTGTGGGGACCCCACAGCCCAACTCTGTGGCACAGAACCCAGCTCAAGAAGTTCATGACATCCTCTGTGAGAAGACTGAGGTAAGGAATTAAAACAGATCATCCGTTCAGTAAGGTGAGATTCCAGTGCCCCTACAAACCACAGGTTGGACATCAAGGCCCATGGGCCAAGCTGCTGCCTTCCACAGTAAGAAGGCTTAGGGAGGAAGAGGAAAACTCAGTGATGAATCCCATGTCACAACCAGGATTTTGCCATGGAATAGGACAATCTGGGTTGCAGAAGTTAGTGGGTGTGGCTAGTTCATATGCCTCCTGGGGGAATCACGCCTACAGCAGAATGCTCTTTTTGGACAATTATGTTCATAGTCAGTAACAATATAGGGAAGAGTTTGTTTTAAGGGCAAAACCAGTGGCTGTTTCCAGACCAAATATATGAGCTGAAGAAGAATCTTAGCAATACGGGGCCTAGGGCCCCCTGCTGAGGAGTTCTAGTCTAGTACTAGAGGGCAGTGGTGCAGCATACACATGAGCCATTCAGTAGAACACAAGAATGGCAACACTGGGTCAGACCAATGGTCCTTCCAACCCAGTATCCTATTTTCTGACTGTGGACAGCGTCAAGTGTTCACAGAGAAAAAATAGAGCAGGGCAGTTATTGAGTGATCCAGCCTGTTGTCCCGTCCCAGCTTCTGGCAGCCAGAAGTTTAGCAATACCCAGAGCATGGGATTGTGCCCCTGGCCATCTGGGCTACCAGTCCATTACATCCAGATGCAATGGAAAGGGGAATGCAAAATTCTGCAGGAGCGTTAGGAACCAAAAGCCAGCCCAAGTATCTCTGGAAAGGAAACCTCACTTTGAGCTGCAATAGTGTCTGATGGGTACCTTGGGTTTGACTTGTAACATTAGCAGCTGATCTTGATCCCCTCCTTAGAGAGTCAACACTTAAAGATTGTGCAATGTCATTCAGGGGGCTTCTCATTTCTTTACATGGGCAAAAGGGCCATGAAATCATCCTTTGCGATAACCGGTTCTTCCAATGGAGCCCTATGTTTAGAAATACACTAAATAGATGTTGAGCACGTGGATTCTACCAGTTGGAAGTGCCTCCCTAAAGATTTTATTCTTGCCATCGGTGTCATTTTCACCAGAGGATGGATAATATGGACAACATGCATTATGGAAACTCAAATGTTGCATTAGCAAAAGTCACGCAGGCCCTACCCATAAACAGAGTCCTGTATATACTGCTTTGGGACAGCTCAAATATGCGGGTTTGTTTGTTATTTATATGGTAACTGTATTGTAGGGGCCCTTACTGTCACTCACCTTTGTGCAAGATGCTGTACAGAAAACCCTTGTCCCAAACTGCTGACATAATTGGTAGATTGGGGGAGGAGGGAATAAGGTGAAGTGACTTGGCCCAGGTCACACAGCATTCAGAACCAGGGCTAGAGCCCAAATCTTAGTACAGGACCCAGTCCCTACCACCCCCACCCAGTCATCACGCAGCCCTTGTAGCAAGAAGCAGGTGGGACTGGACAGCTGCGATGCTACCCCTTTAATCAGAGTTAGTGATCCAATACCTGGTGATCATCTCCAGGGCCTGGAACACTGGGCTGTTTTTGGGCCATGGCTGAGGACGTGAATGCAGGACACATGGGCTGCTGGCCCTTCCCTGTGTTTCATGACATCCTTCCTTGGGTTGCACCAGGTAGCATTCAGAAGAGCAGCAGGACAGCAAGAATAGTGGAAAGCAATTGGAATCCTTCATGCCACTGCCTGAGAGGGGCTCTGCGTTGCATGGAGAAATAAAGAGGCAATCAGAGCAGCTGAAGAAATGTTCCAGATGCACAGTTTTACTACTGAGATAATGCCCATATAATTCCAATAAACCAGCCCATCAGTGGGAAAGGGGGAACCAGCTTCTGCAGCTGCCAGGGCCTTTCACTGGGGCCTTGTCAAGCTTCTGATGTTATACTATGGAATTATTTTCACTTGTAAGCAAATAGCTAGAGCAGCTCAGTGACCCAGGAGAAGGAATCAAGTGGGGAGGGGGCCTTTGAAATAGGGGTTCATGAGAATTCTGCTCTGTTCCTAGTCCGGATTTACAGTACCAAAGTAACTTTCCTTTGAACCAATCTGTGCTGCTGGGTGGAGGCAGAGAACTGTTCCAACACTGAGAGCCAAAGTCATCCCAGGGATGGTTGGGTGGAAGGCGAGTCCCCTGACTCGCCCTGCCCCACCGCTGCACTCTCAGTACAAGAGGGCGTAGGTTGGAATGAGCAGTTAAAGAAAGAAAGCCCCTGTCATTATTTGAGTTATTGATGCACCCAGAGGCCCCAGCCACAGAGCCAGAACCCATTGGGCAAAGCTACTGGACAAACACAAGAGAGGCTCTGCTCCTGAGAGCTTTAAAAATTCTCCTTGCCCAGGGCACGCAATTTTTTTCCACAGGGAAGTAGGTGATTTTTCCTGACCAGTCAACATGGCAGGGAGTAGTGAGTGGACATTGTGCAGAAACCCCATCATTCAAAAGGTAATTTTTCAATGTGAGATCACTATTTTTTCTTTTTCAGGGCACCAAGAGTCAGATGGACTCTGGCCCAGATTCGCTGGTGCAGCAGGGCAGTGCTCAGTGAAGGATTCTTGTCAGGTGAGCAGCATGATATTCCATCCCTGAAAAGCAGCATGGTTAGCAGATGGCTTAGCTCTGCTGTTTTCAGTGCAGCACACAATCTGCCTAGGTTAGCACTGTGCTCCTGACCTCTGGGAAACAGAACTGGGAAGGACTGGCAGGGCAGCCTGCAGCGGTGCATGCTAACCAGTAGCTAAAAGCAGGACCAATCCCTACTAAATCATCCTAGTCAGAGGTTTGTTAAGACAGGACTTAAAGACTTCCTGAAAGGGAGATTATACCACTCTCTAGATAACCCATTACAGACCTTCACCACTCTCCTACTGGAATAGTTTTTCCTAATATTCAACCTTGACCTCTCACAATGCAACTTGAGACTGTTACTCCTTGTTCTGTCATCTGTCACCACTCAGAACAGCCTCTCACCATCCTATTTGGAACCCTTCTTCAGGTAATTGAAGGCTGCTATCAAATCCCTCCTCAGTCTTCTGTAAACTAAATAAGCCCAAATACCTCAGCCTCTCCTCACATGTCATGCGCTCCAGATCCCTAATCATTTCTGTCACCATCCTCTGGACTCTCTCCAATGAGGCCACATCCTTTCTGTAATGGAGGCTCCAGAATGGATGCAATACTCCAGATGCGGCCTCACCAGTGCTAAATAAAGGGACATAATCACTTCCCTAGATCTGCTAACAATACATCTACTAATGCAGCCTAATAAGCTGTTAGCCTTCTTGGCTACAAGGACACACTGTTGGCTCATATCCAGCTTCTCATCTATTGTAATCTCCAGGTCCTTTTCTGCAGAACTGCTGCTTAGCCACTTAGTCCCCAGACCATAGGAGTGCCTGGGATTCCTCGGTCCGATGTGCAGGACTCTACACTTGTCCTTATTGAACCTCATCAGATTTCTTTTGGCCCAATCCTCTGATTTGTCTAAGTCTGTCTGGATTCACTCCCCACCCTCCAGCATTTACCTCTACCCCAGCTAGTGCCATCTGCAAACTTACTGAGGGTGCAATCCATCCCCTCATCCAAGTCATTAATAAAGACGTTGAACAAAACCAGCCCCAGAACCACTCCTTGCAGTACTCCGCTTGACACCAGCTGTCAACCAGACATCAAGCCATTGATTGTTACATGTTGAACCCAACAATCTAGCCAGCTTTCTATCCACCTTACCGTCCATTTATCCAACCTATACTGCTTTAACTTGCTGGCAAGGATGCTGTGATAGACTGTGTCAAAAGCTTTGCTAAAATTATATGATTATATAATATATATAAATAAAATTATATATTATTAAATTTATATTACATTAAATCAAATTATATTACATCCACTGCCTTCCCCATATCCACAGAACCAGTCACTTAATCACATAAAGTAATCAAGTTGGTCAGACATCCCTTGCCCATTGGTGAATCCATGTTGACTATTCCTGATCTCTTTCTTCTCCTCCAGGTTATTCAAAATGGATTCCTTGAGGATTCCCTCCATGAATTTTCTGGGTACTGAGATGAGGCTTACATAAGGCTTACCAGTCTGTAGCTCCCTGGATTTGCCTTCTTCCCTTTTTTTAAAGATGGGCACTTCCATTTACCTTTTTCTAACCATCTAGGACCTCCCCCAATTGCCAGGGTTTTTCAAAGATAATGGCCAATGCTCTGCAATCAAATCAGTCAAATCCCTCAGCACCCTCGAATGCATCAGATCCAACCCCACGGATTTTTATATGTCCCATTTTTCTAAATCGTTCTTAAACTGCTCTTTCCCCAGAGAGGCCTGCTTGCATCCTTCCCTGCTGGGCAATACTAATTCCCTCCACAGAGGATGAACCTACCAGCTAGCGCTTTCCCACTATTGCTGTGCGCTTCCCGAGTGCTATAGTCTGAGTGAGCATGGTAGGAGGCACTCTGTGAACTAGCACTCTATGACCCGCACCTCACCCAGCTGACTACCCTCTTGTGCCACAGAATCTCTTCTTGCATTTAAAAAAATTAATCCTCTAGCCCAGATGGCTGCAAAATGTGCCTCAAAAGTAAACTTGTACAGTAATGTCTGTCTGAGTCTGCAGGCAGCCTGAAATAATAGCTCTGAGAGAAGTGTGTACTATCTTTTTCATTTCAACAGAGGAGAGGCTTAATCCTCACCTATCACTATTACAATTTCAGTGTTAGCATTATTACTGTTCACAGCTTGCAAGGAAGAGGAGGATTCATTGGATGAAGAGCTACATGTCCTACTATGCAGGGCAGCTCATTTTGCCAGCACAAGAGGTAGAGCTTGGGAGGTACTGTTGCTTAATTTCTCATCTGACCTCTACACTGTCCCTGTCCTCTAAGGATGATCTCATGAATAGAAAACTTAACCTAAATTCACAACCCCCATCTGAGTTCATCATTATCCACAAGAGAGGAAACTGAAACCCAGGGATGTTAAGGGACTAGTCTAAGCTGACAGTGCAATGGAATCCAGCAGCCCATGGGCCATGTGCTAACCTGCAGTCCTATTGTGATCTGGTGGTATTTCTAAGGTGCCTACCACCCAGGTATCTGACGATTATTATTAGTGATAGCCCACTAGCATCTCTGGAGACTAGAGCAGATCAGGGCTCCTACCTGCTAAGTGCTGTGCAAACACAGCCTAAACAGAAAAGGAGCATGATCATGTCCTCTGGAGAATCAAGGCAGAGAGATTAAGTGACATGCTAAGGTCACTCAGAACGTTTGTAGCAGAGCAAAGACCCAAAACCAGATCTTTGCCTTTCTGTAGGCCATCTGCTATACCTGCTATTCTACTTGGTGCCCGTTATGCTTCACGGCATACAAACTGAGAAGTTCGATAAGTATAAAATACGGGCTGCAGGGTAATGAGTCTTTATTTTTTAGACTTCGGAAAACTAACATATCAGACTCCAAAGCCAGAGAATTGCAAAGCAAGCTGCTCCCTCAATCAGAGAGCCATAGCTCACCTTACTCTAAGCCAAGGATTCCCAACCTATGGGACGGGACCCAAACATGGGTCATGATTCGATTTGTAAAGGGTTGCCGGCAGCTTGGTGCTGCATGCGACTCTTAAAGAAGCCATTTGCAGCTCCTTAACGATGACACATCCAGCAGCTCTCTCTATCAGCAGAGAAGCAATCACGCATTGCAAATACCTCTGATATCCATGGCCATCCCAGGCAAGCCACTTAACAGACTCTGGCAGTAAGTAATGTTGTCTCCCACTACTGCCTTCCCCCTTTTTGCCCCCTCCTTCTGTTCTATGCAGCTGATCAGTCAGTTTTCCTTTTCTTGTTTGTATCTCTCCCCAGCCCCCAAGTGCAACCTGTCCAGCCCCTGAGCACGGGGGTTAAGCTGGGGAGCCGGCGGGGAGCAGTTTGGGGATGAGGGTCTTTCCCCCACCACAACTCAGATCAACCATAATAATAAAATAATTAACTATAATAAACATTGTGGTGTTTTATCATCATCAATCAATCTATTTTCCCTTTTTCTATAAAATAACTACTATGAATACGTAAACATGAGCAGGCACAATTTTACATTCTTGCCTCAGGAGCAAAATTAGATAGTTAATGGCACTGCTCCCCACCCCCATTTTTTAATTGCCTTGGGTCACCAAGTCTTCCTGAATTGTCAAAATTGGTCCCAGTCTGGAAAAGGTTGGGAACTGCTGCTCTAGGCAATGGTTTGCAAAGTGATGCTGCTAGGTGCAGACTGCATGCTTTCCTTCAGAGTCTCCTTGCCTGCAAGCAGGACCAGGACTGCAGCTCATCCCGTGCTCCTCCCACCTCCACCCCAAGCATTTTCAGTGCTAGATCGTGACTTTAGTACGGCTTTCAATACACCACAGTGTCCCTCTGCAGCAGATGTAGGCCTGCCTGAGAGGAGCTGCAAATCCATGTGCTTAACTTCTCTTGGCAAAGCACTATCTATTAAGGAATTGTCACACAGGGTCATTCGTTTGCCTGAACAACTGCTTCTCCAAACACACCAGGAGAGAACAACGCCTGCAGAATTTCAAGTTAATTAATGCTGCTATCTGCAGCCTGTCCACAATACAAGCCCATGATAACAGCTCCAGAGACAGATTGTTGGTTTCTGTCATTGTCTCCCCTCCTCAACCTGCTCATGTTGGCACTTGAACAGGGAAAGGGAACCAGCACAATGCTTTCCCATTGCGCAGATTTAAAGACAGTAAGCAGCCCCTTTGTCTGGGACTTCTGAACCCCTGGAGATAAGTTTGTGCACTTCCCCCAGCACCACTGGCAGGCCCCTGGATTGGAACAAACAGGAGTATCCTCAGCGCGGGAGCATGGGCTGGAGTGATGGAGAGCAGTCTGCTCCCTCAACTCAGCTCCGTTCCAGGGTTCCCGAGGCCCTGTAATGTATTTGATGAGAATGAGACGAGGCAAAAAGGCAAGTTTCCAGGAGACAGCCCTGTACTGCTCTTCTGGGGCAGCCCACACCAAGCTGTATGCAAAATGGCTGCCTGACACAGCACCCCAGACATGTAGCTCAGCAGCGGGCAGAAACCACATCACAGCTCCTCCCTGCTCGTACCAGCCAGTGCCCCCACTCCCAGCGCAGCTTTGTCCCCTCCAGCCTTCCGCAGAACCAGGGCGCCTTGTTCCAGTAACTGGGAAAGCTCCAGTCCAACCCCACACCCAGTAAGAAGGGAAGAGGGCACTATGCCCAATTTCCAAACCCACTACCCCAGGAACCACAGTGAGGTGCAAAGCCCCAACAGCCCCTTGCTGCAGTAGGCCTGGGGAGGTCTGGGCTCACTGATGTGGGAGCAGGAGGGGAGCTCTGGGGTGGATCAGGGGAAGGAGAGACCAGACAAAGGGAGCTGGAGGCCCTGTGGCTGCCATCACCATGAGGCCACCCTGCAGACACAGCCAGTTCCCAGGCCCGGGGCTCCTAATCTCTCTCTCTCCCCACTCCCAGATGGCTCCAGCTCAGGAAGCCACCTCAAGAGGCCAGCTCGGGTGCAGACTCCTTGGCTCTTCACTGATACTGCCGAAAGTGCCGTGCTGACAGCTCTTGTCACGGCTGAGAGTTCAGAGCAGACTTATTAGCTTCCCCATGAGGAGGGAGCTTCACATAAATTAACTCGCCTGCTGAAGGAGTTAATCCGGGGGGAGTGGATATAACAGGGTCACTCAGCTGGACATGCTCCTAACATACAGGGCCCATGCACGGCACTGGTAAAGGCCAGCTAGACATGGGCATGTGGGAGATTGCCCCCAGGAGGCTAGCTGCCCGCTGCAGGCCAGGGAGTAAGTCAGGAACAAAACTGCCCATGTATTGCCCTGATCCTGCTGAACTCGCCTCTCTTCTGCTTCAAGCCCTGACCTCTTCTCTGTGCTTGTGACTGACATGATGGCAGCTAAATTGCTCTGGGATGAGTGATGCAAAGCTGGGAAGAGCCTTCCCCACAGAGAGTGATGACACAGGTGCCGGGCCCTGCTCCACCAGAGCTTCAGGTTGATCAGCTACTGTACTGGGGTCTGCTTTCACAGCAGACACAGTGAGGCAGGTGGTAGGGAAGGGCATGCAGGGGACAGTGGATTAGCTTCTGCTCTCAGCCCCACTAATAAATCAGAGGTACATGCCACAGATGTCAGGGGAATTACTCTGGATTTACACCATGCAGCTGAGACCAGAGCCTGGCCTATCATGCTTTGGACTGGGGGATATTCCCCTTTTCCACAACACTGTCACCCTGCCCGAAGAAGAAAGTCACCCAGCACAGAGCTGGTAGGCTAGTGCACGGTATGACCAGATCAGAGGAAAGCAGAACTCAGTGTAGAAACCCTGGATATACACATATATTTTGATAGCACTACACCTTCCCTACACAGCAGGGCTTTTTGGAGAATGAATGTATTGGAGTGCTGGTCCAGGAGCAGGGTTCCTTTCAGACCCTCAACCCTATGAACTCTGCATTCTGGACATGGGCAGAGCGTAAATTTCACCCCATGCCCAAACAGAGGGAGTTGGTTCTCCTAGATTCATATTGAGCTGAAACATGTCAGCTGAGAGACATGTAGAAGACTGAGCAGTGTTTAACTACCTCTGAAAAGGTCAAAGGGTTCCTTGTCAGGCAACTCCTAAGGGCTAAAGGCCCCCCAGAATCCATGTAAATAAGAGACAACTGCCCCAGTGCCAGCACGAAGGGGCTTGTTTGTAGACAGAGTTTGTTCCTATTCTCACTGAAAACTCTGAATTCCAGGCAGCTTCCCAGCTCCCTGACAGGCAGAGATTGTCGTTATCAGAAAGGGAAACTGAGGCATGGAGCCATTATGGGTCCAGTTCAGGTTTGCCTCTTGGCCACACGCCTCCAGCTCCACAACTATACTTTTAGCATGGAGTCACCTGAAGATGGCTAGTGGCCACAGCTGGCTCTTCATTACTCACCAAAGCCTTCAGTGCAGAGGGTATGATAGAAACCTGCCAAGGGACGGGAGCAGGGCCAGGATGTTCCTATGCACTGGGCTGTTCTCCCCTTCCGAGCAAGCCTAAAGGGCTGGGGCCAGCCCCACGGTAGGGGAGGCAGAAACGGGGAAGGGGGACACCTTTGTCCCACCCCCTTGGTTCCTATACTGAGCTCAGCTCTAGCCCAAATTAGCCCCCAGTCACTAGGTGTGTTGGTTGTTACTGTTACACCTTGCCAAGTGCAGATGGGAGACCAAGGGCTGCCACTGGACCTGCCTCGGAGGGTATAACCTGTCCCCTAAGGGGCACAGAACACCCATCACCTTAAATGGACCAAACCAAGGGCCTGCTACCAAAACAGCGAGAAGACCCATTTTTTCAAATTCGGTTACAAAATTGAGAGCCACAGTACACGTGAATACAGGACAGACCTTAATAAATCACATCAAGCACCAGTTTGTCACCCATTTTAAGAACAGCACGCACACAATGCCTTGTACTGCTCAGAAAGTTACCTTACCCCCCATCCCCAGGCTTAACCCCCTCAGCCCCAAACTGCCTCCATCCCCGAGCTTTACCCCCCCATCCCCAGGCTTAACCCCCTCAGCCCCAAACGGCCCCCATCCCCAAGCTTTACCCCCCCATCCCCAGGCTTAACCCCCTCAGCCCCAAACCGCCCCCATCCCCGAGCTTTACCCCCCCATCCCCAGGCTAAACCCCCTCAGCCCCAAACCGCCCCCACCCCCAAGTTTTACCCCCACATCCTGCAAACCTGACCCCCCCATCCCCAGGCTTAAGTCCCTCAGCCCCAAACCGCCTCCGTCCTCGAGCTTTACCCCCCCATCCCCAGGCTTAACCCCCTCAGCCCCAAACCGCCCCCATCCCCAAGCTTTACCCCCCCATCCCCAGGCTTAACCCCCTCAGCCCCAAACCGCCCCCATCCCCAAGCTTTACCCCTACATCCCGCAAACCTGACCCCCCCCATCCCCAGGCTTAACCCCCTCAACCCCAAACCACCCCCATTCTCAAGCGTTAGCCCACCATCCCCCGGCTTAACCCCCTCAGCCCCAAACTGCCCCCATCCCCAAACTTTACCCCCATATCCTGCAAACCTGACCCCCCCATCCCCAGGCTTAACCCCCTCAACCCCAAACCACCCCCGTTCTCAAGCTTTAGCCCCCCATCCCCAGGCTTAACCCCCTCAGCCCCAAACCGCCCCCACTCCCAAGCTTTACCCCCACATCCCGCAAACCTGACCCCCCCACCCCCAGGCTTAACCCCCTCAGCCCCAAACCACCCCCATCCCCGAGCTTTACCCCCACATCCTGCAAACCTGACCCCCCCATCCCCAGGCTTAACCCCCTCAGCCCCAAACCGCCCCCCAAGCCCCAGAAATAACCCCCCCCCACTGAACCCGGATCTTACTTGCCCACCCGCTGTTCTCCCCTGCACGTGCTCTCGCTCTCCGTCTCGGCGCCCTCCCCAAACTCTCAGGCCAGAAAGTTCCTGCACCTTTCCCAGCCGCTCCCCACCCAGCAGCGCCCACGCTGGACTCACCAGGTCCTGGGGGAGCGGAACCGAACCGAGCCTGCCCCGGGACATGGCTCCCGTCTCCAACGGCCGCGGGGCGCCGGCGCAGCGGGACTGGAAGCCACGCTCAGCGCCTAGGAGGTCTCCCCTCAGCCGCCCTTTCCACCCAGCTGCCTTCGGAAGGCGGCTGCGCAGTTCCGGCAGGGTCCGGTTCGGCCGCCTCATCACGCGCCGCGCGGGAGCGGCCGAATCCTTCCCACCACTCGCTACCCCCATTCCCTTGGGTTCCCTCACTTCAGCGCAGGCGGCACAGAGACCCACGAGGGGCTCCTTGAGGAGCCGCAGGCCGCCGACCCCTGGGCCAAACCCACCAACTGCTGGGCCACTGGCGCCTGTCGCCAGCAGCGGTTTGACTGAAGCTTTCAGAGTACCGGGGAGGCTGCCTGGAGCAGGGCCCTGGCGCCATTCTCCTAGTCCCACTCGCCCAGGGGAGCTCACCTCGCCACCCCCTTGGCGCTAATCAGCCATCAGTGAGCCGGCTGGTGTGCTCACAGCCCAGCTTTTCCCCCTTGGTTTTCCACCATGCAGTCCAGGGCGCATATGACCTGGCATGCCATGTGCGGGCTGGCAACCTACCGCGTGTGCACGCAGGAGCTGCCCTCGCTTGGCAGTACAATTGCTGCCCCTCTGGACATGCAATTTCCATGTTTTCTGCCATCATTTGCTAATGGCCTCATCCTGACTGTGGAAATTCTCCAGGTCCCTTTTTTCAGAAGCCCCTTTGCCTCCTCTCTACACTTCCTTCTCTTTGTGAGCCCTTCTTCAAGAGCAGCAGCCACCCCCAGTTGCATGAAATGGTTTGCTGTGTATTTTACTCAGGCGCACACACAACCCCACTTGCTGAGCTGAGGGCTAATACAGGGTAAAGTGCTTACTGTCCTTGGAAGGAAATTCCATGCATCCCTCTCCAGGGTACGCAGTAGGGACACAGTGTTTGGTTTTCCATTGCTTCAAGGGGGAGCTGCATTATGGGGGGAAGAGAAGAAAAACTTTCTGGAAAGTTCCATGATTTTTGGCAAGAAAAAGTCCAGACTCGGAGCTGCACTGACCTGGCACCAGTCCAGCTGAGAGTTCAGAGGGGCCCTGCCATTTAAGTGGGAAGAATCCAGCTCTCAGGTCCACACCAGGGAGTGAGGAGGTCCTGGGGGCTGGATGTGTGATTGGGCAATACTCAGGCTCACCCGAAGCTAGCTTGGATAACCATAGAGATGAAACCTTTGGAACAGGGGCCACTCAAGCATGTACATTGAGTCCCAGGTTAGCAAGGTTAACCCATGCCACCATTGTGGCTGCCTCTGGCTTCAGAGCTGCTATTTATGGAGTTAGCCAGGTGTAAGCTAGCTCACCATATCTCCCCGTGTTTCAGTCACAACTCCTGCAGGCCATAGTCACCAAGCCTGCAATAGCTCTCTTCACAGCCAGAAAGCAGCACAGCAACATGACTACACTCACATCTCTCCACAGCCATATCCTAGAAAACCTGGGAAGAGGCCTGTTCTGCCACCTGACACGTGTTCCCAGCTGTTCTGTGGCCGTCAGCCCACAGCAGGAGGCAAGCTGGGCCCTGATCTGTGAAATGGGGATTACAATGCACACACACCCCACTGAAGGGTCTCTGCGGAGAAAGATCCTGATTCCCACTGCATCACTCTGGCTTTACACCAGCAAAGCACCAGGGAAAATACATGCTGCACCAGCACTAAGCTGGAATCACCCCATGCTGCCTTGGGCCCAAGGGCACCAGGTCACGCTCAGTCAGCTCCAAACAAAAAAGCAGTCCAGTAGCACTTTAAAGACTAACAAAATAATTTATTAGGGGGTCAGCTGTCATGGGATAGACCCACTCCTTCAGTCAGATCTGTATCCGCAAATGCTGGAATAAAACAAAAAGCAACTTCTACCATGTTCCTGGCCCTTTCCCACTCACCTCATAGTCTGCGCACAAGCAAATATTCCCAGAGAACACACTGGGAACACACAGTTTGCCGACAGACCCAGGAGGATTTCCTCTCAGGTCTACCTTTGTTCCATCTCTTTCTGTCAAGATGGCATAGAGGGGTGAGGAGTCCTCCCTGTGCTCAATCTCTTCCTTGGGAAGACAATGGAGCCAGACTGTCTTTTCCCATGGCCTTGTCCTATGTGTCATATGCTTGGTTGCATTACAAAAGAATTACAAACGAAAACAAGCCAGAATCCTTTGTAGTTATCAGCTCTGCCCCATGGGACCTGCACGCAGCCCAGCTCCACACTGCTCCCACCTCTCTGGGGTGTCCCAGATCCCCCTCTGCCCTACCGTGCTTCACATGGCTAGCAGTGGATAGTAACGCACTGAAGTCAATGGAGTTGCTCGCTTTTAGCCCTTGGGAGGATCTGGGCCTGTGATTGTAAGTTGATGCCATCAGAACTGTTTAATCGAGGCAGTGAAGTTAGGGAAAACATGAGGTATGTCAGACTAAAAAGCCCCACCTCAACCCCAGCTTACTCCGACTGTGCTCTGGCTTTGGACAAGTCCCTACCTCATGTCTGGGGATGGAGAGCAGCAAGGACAAGCTCTGCTTAGATGTCACCAGATAAAATACGGGTGAAAGGAGTTCCAGCAGCTCATTTGGTGAGCTCCTCCTGTGGAACCTCCTTTCAAGAATACGCTGCTCTCCCTTTGGATTCTGGAGTTATGTTTTCCATTGCTCTAACTGCCCGAAGTCTGCCATCAGTAAAAGGGCCTGGGAACAATGATCAGAGCATAGCACGCTTCATGACCATTGGAGGTTAGAAAATAGCCCACGGCCATGATGAATGTGAGTGGGAGTTGAAATCCACCCAAAAGCGTGTGGACATGGCAGATGTTTCCCAATTACAGAATGCTCGAGGCCCTGGGCTTGGATCTCTCTCTCTGCAAGGCAGTGTAAATAGAGGAGTGGTTCCCAAACTTTTCAGCGTCATGCCCCCCCTTTTGATTTTGGAGAAATCCTCACGCCCCACCCACCTATTCTTTACCATTATCCAACCCCCCTTCAACAAAAAATCCGATTTGTAATTTAAAATAAACCCAAAAACTTGACATAAAAATGTTATTTGAAATTAAAATAAGCACAAATAGTTTTTCTTGGCCCCTTGTGGGTGCATGGTACAGCCCCAGCTGGCCAGCTGCCTGAGCCCCATGCCAGCTGCCAGAGCTGCCGCCGCCAGCAGGCTACCCACCCAAGCCTTGGTCTGCCAGAGCTGCCCACCAGAGCTGACCCAGCATCACGCTGCTGGGGCCAGCCGCCTGAGCCCTGTGCTGCTGAGGCCAGCTGCCTGCCCACCAGCTGCTTGAGCCATGCATTGCCAGGGCCAGCCACCCACCCGCCAGCCACCCCATCCGCCTGCCCAAGCTGCAGGCCAGCCACCCAAGCACCACACTGCCAGGGCCAGCCATCCGCCCACCAGCCCAAGCCACCCGGGCCCCACACTGCTGGGGCAAGCTGCCCAAGCCCCGCCACCTGTGAGCTGGCCAACCGAGCCCTCCCCCAAAGGAAGACACCACCAGCCCTCCTCCTCTGCCCCCCTCCCCTGAGCTAGGCACCCCCAGTCCCCCATAAAACCCCATTCTCTTCCTGCAACCCACTCTCATTCACCTTTGCAAGAAGCAGCGAGGTCCATGAGGAACTTCGCCGGCTGCCTGCTTTCTATAGCGGCTACACTGGCTTGCCCACATAAAACAGACCGTCTCTTTCTTGGGGTAAGGGAATGATGGGGCTGGCTGGGTCACCTTGCACCTCCCCCTGCAATTTCTCCACATGCCCCCAAGTTTGGGAAACCATGAAATAGAGTGAGGGACTTAGGTTATCTGCTAGCCTTTGTCTGGTGCCCAGCTTCTCTTGCTGATAGTGGTATAACCCTTCTGCCAGAAGGGGTTGGCACCAAACAGGGTCAGGTTTGACATCAAGTGGTTCCTTTTCATCCATCTCACACGAAACTGGCTCGAGCTCCAACTCAGAAGCTGGGAAATTCTCACACCCCCGGGTGCCTTGGAGAGGCAATGCTTCCCAATCCACAAGCGCAGAGTCTGAGTGTAGAAAAGAAACTTTTCATGAAAAGACAGAAAAGTCATATGGCATAAGCTTGGGAAAATACCACACCCAGGGTGCATCTACACTTGCATTCCTCTTTCGAAAGAGGACAGCAGGCCAATGGGGCAGCCGGCAGGAAGCAAGCAGAATACCAGCCCAGCGTCAAAGGGGCATGGCCTCAGGTTCAAAGAGGGAAATGCATCAGAGTGACGCGTCACAGCCTCCACGGACTAGACGCAGCTGCCTCCATCTCCCCACAGCCCCTGTGGGCCCCCATGCACCATGGGATATAGTGTCCTGCCTCCATCTCCCATCAGACAGTGCGGCTATGGGGCACCATGGGAGACAGAGTACCGACCGCCTCCATCTTCCGTCACCAACTGCGGCTCCCAGGGCACCACGAGAGATGGAATCCTGGCTGCCTGCATTTCCCGTCAGCCAATACACCGCCTACCCCGCCTGTGAACCAAAGGAGATGGAGTCGTCGCCGCCACCATCTCCCGTCAGCCACTACGGGCCGCCGTGCACCATGGGAGATAGAGTCCTTGCAGCCCACATCTCCCGTCAGCCACTGCGGCTCTAGGGCAACATAGCAGGAAGATTTCCAGCACCAGCATCTGAAGAAGTGAGTTTACTCACGAAAGCTCATGCTCTAAACTTTTCTGTTAGTCTATAAGGTGCCACAGGACCCTTCGTTGCTGCTACAGATCCAGACTAACACAGCTAACCCTCTAATACATAGCAGAAAGAGAGCACGCTGCCTCCATCTCCCGTCAGCCACATCGAGCTCTGGTGTGCCATGGGAGATGGAGTCTTCGACGCCTGAATCGCCCGTCAGACAATGCGGCCACGGGACACAGCTGGAGAACAAGTACCTGTCGCCTCCATCTCCCGTTACCCAGTGTGGGCCACAGTATAGCACTAGAGATGGAACCCTCGCTGCCTCCATCTCCCGTCAGCCACTGCAGGCTTCCGTGCACAATGGGAAAAGGAGTCTTCGTAGCCTGAATCTCCCGTCGCTCACTGCGGCCCCAGGGCAACATGGCAGAGAGCGTGCTCGCTGCCTCCATCTCCCGTCAGCCACTGCGGGCCACGGCGCGCCACAGGAGGTGGAGTATTCGTGGACACCATCTCCCATCATACAGTGCGGCTACGGGGCACCATGGGAGACGGAGTACCTATCTCCTCCATCTCCCGTCACCCACTGCGGACCCCGGTGAACCACGAGACATGGAGTGCTCGCGACCTCCATCTCCCGTAAGCCACTGCAGGCCGCTGTGTTCTATGGGAGAGGGAGTCCCTTTGCCTCCATCTCCCGTCAGCCACTACGGACCCCAAAGCACGATGGGAGATGGAATACTCCTGGCCTCCATCTCCCATCATACAGTGCGGCCCAGGGCACCATGGGAGAGGAAGAAACGACAACCTCCTTCTACCGTTACCCACTGCGGGCCCAGGGCATCACGGGAGATGGAATGCTCGCTGCCTCCATCTCCAGTCAGGCACTGCGCACCCTGGTGTGCAATGAGAGATGGAGTCCCCGCGGCCAGACACAGTCAGGCGCAGCCTGTCTCCCGGGGGCGGCAGCGCCACGCTGTGGCCACGCACAGTCAGGCGCAGCCCGTCTCCCGGGAGCGGCAGCGCCACCCTGTGGCCACGCACGGTGAGGCGCAGCCCGTCTCCCAGGGGGCGGCAGCGCCACCCTGTGACCACGCACGGTAAGGCGCAGCCCGTCCACCAGGGGACGTCCCAGGGGCACCATGAGAAACGAAGTGCCTTCCGCCACCATCTCCCGTCGGCGACCGAAGGCACCGGTGCGCCATGGGAGATGGAGTCCTCACTGCCTCCATCTCCCGTCGGCCACGGCGGGCCCCGCTGCGCCATGGGAGATGGAGTCCTCGCTGCGTCCATCTCCCGTCGTCCAGCGCGGGCACCGGTGCGCCATGGGAGATGGAGTCCTGGGTGCCTCCATCTCCCGTCGGCCACGGCGGGCCCCTGAGCGCCATGGGAGATGGAGTCCTCGCTGCCTCCATCTCCCGTCGGCCACGGCGGGCCCCAGGGCACCTTGGGAGACGCGCGACCGCAGTGGTCAGGTGGGGCTTCGCGAGTCCCGCCCCTAGCGAGCGGCTCCTCCAGGGAGCTGCAGGTTGCATATCGCTGCCGGTTGCGTTGTGTTTCGGAGGGGCAGATGTCGGGGCGGTGCGGTCTGGGGCCACTTCAGCGTCTGTTCTTCCTCCTTTCCCCAGCTAGGGGCTTCTCCCTCCAGGTCGCTGTCTAGACAGCGATGGGACCCTCCTTCAGTTCCCACCTGTCCTCCCTGCCCCCCCGCAGCCGGGCAGCAGTGGGATCCTTCTGCCCCGCCCCTCGCCTTTCCTTCCGTTCCCAGCTAGCCCCCCACGTGCGCTCCCTGCGACCGCCTCCAGCCCCTCACCTGCACTCTCTGCTCCCCTCATCCGGGCAGCAGTGGGATCCGTCAGCCGCCGCTTTCCTCTCATCCCCATCCAGCCCACCCGCAACCTGCGCTTCCTGCTGCCCGCCTCCAAACTACCAGCCGTGTGCCCATTCAGCCCTTCTGTCCCAGCCAAACACCAACCTTTTCCCCCTGCCCCATCCATAGCCAGCCAGGTGTGGGATCCCTAGACCTGCCCTAAGCTGCATGCCACAACTTGCATGTAAATCTTCTCTCAAGCAAGTGTCAGTCTGCTCACTTATGAAATTTAAACTCTTAAGACTGGCAGGTCACGTGTAGAACGTAGTTAGCACGTGAACGAGGCCTGGCCCTGCATTTCTGAGGCTTTTTTCCGCTTTGGCCAAAGTACAGGGGTTGATCTCCCCCCCTGCGCCCCCGAGGCCAGAGGAGGGAGTTCTTTGGTGCTAGCAGAGTGGGTAGAATCCACTCCCCTCTCCGAGGTTCACTGTGCGCCGCTTGCTGGGATGAGGGCCCAGGACCGATTCGGGTGCCGCCCGGCGATTCGCAGAGCATCCGCATCTGAGAGCGTGTGTTTCTACGGGAGGTGCACATCCACGCAAGGATCTCTGCACAGAGCCACATTTATTCCACACACGGATGCAAAAGAGGGGAGGGAACGTTGAGGCTTCCTGCACAAGCACACAGGTCCCCAAATGTTCACATGCAGCCCTGGACAGTCAGCCCCTCTCGGGGGACCACACCACTTCTTGGGCCCTCACCCTCAGTGTGATCACCTCCCACGGAGCGGCACCGCCGCCCCGCGTCCACGCGCAGCCCGTCTCCCAGGGGGCGGCAGCGCCACCCTGTGGCCAGGCACGGTCAGGCGCAGCCCGTCGCCAGGCACGGTCAGGCACAGCCCGTCGCCCAGGGGGCGGCAGCGCCACCCTGTGGCCACGCACGGTCAGGAGCAGCCCGTCTGGCCAGACACGGTCAGGCGCAGCCCGTCTCCCAGGGGGCGGCAGCGCCACCCTGTGGCCAGGCCCGGTCAGGCGCAGCCCGTCTTCCGGGGGCGGCAGCGCCACCCTTTGGCCAGGCACGGTCAGGCGCAGCGTGTCGCCCAGGGGGCGGCAGCGCCATCTCGCGGTCAAAGAGGCGAGCGGCGGATTGTGCTTCACTCGGTGCAGCGGAGACACTTGGTGGCCAGCTGGTGTATCGCGCAGCATGTGTCGTTCCCCTCCCGCGGCAGCAATACCTCTCCTAATGCAGAGAGAGTTCCCCATGGACAGGGGGGGACGCCCCGCGGCCGTCGGGGAAGGCGCCGCGTGCCGCTCCCTGAGAAGCAGCGAGTGGGAACGTAACGAATCTGCTGAAGTCTCCCCGCCGGTGCCAGAGGCGGCGCCGGAACGGTTGCTGCTCAGGAGTCGCTTCCACCGCCCCGGGGCTGTTGCCAGGTCAGATGACGGAGGGGTGCGGGGGTCTGGGAGAGACCCGGGAGTGTTTTTCTCTGCCACCTTATGGCTCAGAGACGCACCCGTGTTGCGCGAGCACGCTCGCCGCCTCCGTCTCCGTCTCCCATCAGCCACGGCGGGAGCCGGGGTTCCATGGGAGATGGAGTAGTCGCTGCCTCCCTGTCCCATGAGCGAGTGCGGCCCGGCGGCACCATGGCAAACGGAGTGCCTTCTGCCTCCATCTCCCGTCGGCCACCGCGGGCCCTGGTGCGCTATGGGAGATGGAGTCTTCGCTGCCTCCATCTCCCGTGGGCCATGGCGGGCCCCGATGTGTCATGGGAGAAGGAGTCCTCGCTGCCTCCCTCTCCCGTCGGCCATGGCGGGCTCCAGTGCGCCATGGGAGATGGAGTCCTCGCTGCCTCCATCTCCCGTCGTGCAGCGCGGGCACCGGTGCGCCGTGGGAGATGGAGTTCTCGCTGCCTCCCTCTCCCGTCGTGCAGCGCGGGCCCCTGTGCGCCAAGGGAGATGCAGTCCTCGCTGCCTCCATCTCCCGTCGGCCAATTCTTGGGCCCTCACCCTCAGTGTGATCGCCGCCCCGCAGCCACGCGCAGCCCGTCTCCCAGGGGGCGGCAGCGCCACCCTGTGGCCACGCACGGTCAGGCGCAGCCCGTCACCCAGGGGGCGGTAGCGCCACGCTGTGGCCACGCACGGTCAGGCGCAGCCCGTCTGCCAGGGGGCGGCAGCGCCACCCTGTGGCCAGGCCCGGTCAGGCGCAGCCCATCTTCCAGGGGGCGGCAGCGCCTCCGTGTGCCCAGGCACGGTCAGACGCAGCCTGTCGCCCAGGGGGCGGCATCGCCATCTCGCGGTCAAAGAGGGGAGCGGCGAATTGTGCTTCACTCGGTGCAGCGGAGACACTTGGTGGCCAGCTGGTGTACCGCGCAGCATGTGTCGTTCCCCTCCCGCGGCAGCAATACCTCTCCTAATGCAGAGAGAGTTCCCGATGGACAGGCGGGGACGCCCCGCGGCCGTCGGGGAAGGCGCCGCGTGCCGCTCCCTGAGGAGCAGCGAGTGGGAACGTAACGAATCTGCTGAATTCTCCCCGCCGGGGCCAGAGGCGGCGCCGGAACGGTTGCTGCTCAGGAGTCGCTTCCACCGCCCCGGGGCTGTTGCCAGGTCAGGTGACAGAGGGGTGCGGGGGTCTGGGAGAGACCCGGGAGTGTTTTTCTCTGCCACCTTACGGCTCAGAGACGCACCCGTGTTGCGCGGGCACGCTCGCCGCCTCCGTCTCCCATCAGCCACGGCGGGAGCCGGGGTTCCATGGGAGATGGAGTAGTCGCTGCCTCCTTGTCCCATCAGCGAGTGCGGCCCGGCGGCACCATGGGAAAGGGAGTGCCTTCTGCCTCCATCTTCCGTCGGCCACCGCGGGCCCTGGTGCGCTATGGGAGATGGAGTATTCGCTGCCTCCATCTCCCGTCCGCCACGGCGGGCCGCGGTGCGCCATGGGAGATGGAGTCCTCGCTGCCTCTATCTCCCGTCGTGCAGCGCGGGCACCTGTGCGCCATGGGAGATGGAGTCCTCTCTGCCTCCATCTCCCGTCGGCCACGGCGGGCTCCGGTGCGCCATGGGAGGTGGAGTCTTCTCTGCCTCCATCTCCCGTCGTGCAGCGCGGGCCCCGCTGCGCCATGGGAGATGGAGTCCTCGCTGCCTCCATCTCCCGTCGGCCACGGCGGGCCCCAGGGCACCTTGGGAGACGCGCGACCGCAGTGGTCAGGTGGGACTTCGCGAGTCGCGCCCCTAGCGAGCGGCTCCTCCAGGGAGCTGCAGGTTGCATATCGCTGCCGGTTGCGTTGTGTTTCGGAGGGGCAGATGTCGGGGCGGGGCTGTCTGGGGCCACTTCAGTGTCTTTTCTTCCTGCCTTCCCCAGCTAGGGGCTTCTTCCTCCAGGTCGCTGTCTAGCCAGCGATGGGACCCTCCTTCAGTTCCCACCTGCCCTTCCTGCCCCCCCGCAGCCGGGCAGCAGTGGGATCCTTCTGCCCCGCCCCTCGTCTTTCCTTCCTTTCCCAGTTCGCCCCGCACGTGCGCTCCCTACGACCGCCTCCAGCCCCTCACCTGCACTTTCTGCTCTCTTCATCCCGGCAGCAATGGGATCCGTGAACCGTCGCTTTGTTCCCATCCCCATCCAGCCCACCCGCAACCTGCGCTTCCTGCTGCCCGCCTCTAAACTGTCAGCCGTGTGCTCTTTCAGCCCTTCTCTCCCAAGCAAACACCAACCTTTTCCCCCTGCCCCATCCATAGCCAGCCAGGTGTGGGATCCCTAGACCTGCCCTAAGCTGCATGCCACAACTTGCATGTAAATCTTCTCTCAAGCAAGTGTCAGTCTGCTCACTTGTGAAAATTAAACTCGTAAGACTCTGGCAGGTCACGTGTAGAACGTAGTTAGCACGTGAACGAGGCCTGGCCCTGCATTTCTGAGGCTTTTTTCCGCTTTGGCCAAAGTACAGGGGTTGATCTCCCCCCCTGCGCCCCCGAGGCCAGAGGAGGGAGTTCTTTGGTGCTAGCAGAGTGGGTAGAATCCACTCCCCTCTCCGAGGTTCACTGTGCGCCGCTTGCTGGGATGAGGGCCCAGGACCGATTCGGGTGCCGCCCGGCTATTCGCAGAGCATCCGCACCTGAGAGCATGTGTTTCTACGGGAGGTGCACATCCACGCAAGGATCTCTGCACAGAGCCACATTTATTCCACACACGGATGCAAAAGAGGGGAGGGAATGTTGAGGCTTCCTGCACAAGCACACAGGTCCCCAAATGTTCACATGCAGCCCTGGGCAGTCAGCTCCTCTCGGGCGACCACACCACTTCTTGGGCCCTCACCCTCAGTGTGATCACCTCCCACGGGGCGGCAGCGCCACCCTGGGGCCAGGCCCGGTCAGGCGCAGCCCGTCGCCCAGGGGCGGCAGCGCCACCCTGTGGCCAGGCCCGGTCAGGCGCAGCCCGTCACCCAGGGGGCGGCAGCGCCACCATGTGGCCACGCACGGTCAGGCGCAGCCCGTCCCCCAGGCGACGGCAGCGCCACCCTGTGGCCAGGCACGGTCAGGCGCAGCCTGTCGCCCAGGGGGAGGCATCGCCATCTCGCGGTCAAAGAGGCGAGCGGCGGATTGTGCTTCACTCGGTGCAGCGGAGACACTTCGTGGCCAGCTGGTGTATCGCGAAGACTGTGTCGTTCCCCTCCCGCGGCAGCAATACCTCTCCTAATGCAGAGAGAGTTCCCGATGGACAGGCGGGGACGCCCCGCGGCCGTCGGGGAAGGCGCCGCGTGCCGCTCCCTGAGGAGCAGCGAGTGGGAACGTAACGAATCTGCTGAAGTCTCCCCGCCGGTGCCAGAGGCGGCGCCGGAACGGTTGCTGCTCAGGAGTCGCTTCCACCGCCCCGGGGCTGTTGCCAGGTCAGATGACGGAGGGGTGCGGGGGTCTGGGAGAGACCCGGGAGTGTTTTTCTCTGCCACCTTATGGCTCAGAGACGCACCCGTGTTGCGCGAGCACGCTCGCCGCCTCCGTCTCCGTCTCCCATCAGCCACGGCGGGAGCCGGGGTTCCATGGGAGATGGAGTAGTCGCTGCCTCCCTGTCCCATGAGCGAGTGCGGCCCGGCGGCACCATGGCAAACGGAGTGCCTTCTGCCTCCATCTCCCGTCGGCCACCGCGGGCCCTGGTGCGCTATGGGAGATGGAGTCTTCGCTGCCTCCATCTCCCGTGGGCCATGGCGGGCCCCGATGTGTCATGGGAGAAGGAGTCCTCGCTGCCTCCCTCTCCCGTCGGCCATGGCGGGCTCCAGTGCGCCATGGGAGATGGAGTCCTCGCTGCCTCCATCTCCCGTCGTGCAGCGCGGGCACCGGTGCGCCGTGGGAGATGGAGTTCTCGCTGCCTCCCTCTCCCGTCGTGCAGCGCGGGCCCCTGTGCGCCAAGGGAGATGCAGTCCTCGCTGCCTCCATCTCCCGTCGGCCAATTCTTGGGCCCTCACCCTCAGTGTGATCGCCGCCCCGCAGCCACGCGCAGCCCGTCTCCCAGGGGGCGGCAGCGCCACCCTGTGGCCACGCACGGTCAGGCGCAGCCCGTCACCCAGGGGGCGGTAGCGCCACGCTGTGGCCACGCACGGTCAGGCGCAGCCCGTCTGCCAGGGGGCGGCAGCGCCACCCTGTGGCCAGGCCCGGTCAGGCGCAGCCCATCTTCCAGGGGGCGGCAGCGCCTCCGTGTGCCCAGGCACGGTCAGACGCAGCCTGTCGCCCAGGGGGCGGCATCGCCATCTCGCGGTCAAAGAGGGGAGCGGCGAATTGTGCTTCACTCGGTGCAGCGGAGACACTTGGTGGCCAGCTGGTGTACCGCGCAGCATGTGTCGTTCCCCTCCCGCGGCAGCAATACCTCTCCTAATGCAGAGAGAGTTCCCGATGGACAGGCGGGGACGCCCCGCGGCCGTCGGGGAAGGCGCCGCGTGCCGCTCCCTGAGGAGCAGCGAGTGGGAACGTAACGAATCTGCTGAATTCTCCCCGCCGGGGCCAGAGGCGGCGCCGGAACGGTTGCTGCTCAGGAGTCGCTTCCACCGCCCCGGGGCTGTTGCCAGGTCAGGTGACAGAGGGGTGCGGGGGTCTGGGAGAGACCCGGGAGTGTTTTTCTCTGCCACCTTACGGCTCAGAGACGCACCCGTGTTGCGCGGGCACGCTCGCCGCCTCCGTCTCCCATCAGCCACGGCGGGAGCCGGGGTTCCATGGGAGATGGAGTAGTCGCTGCCTCCTTGTCCCATCAGCGAGTGCGGCCCGGCGGCACCATGGGAAAGGGAGTGCCTTCTGCCTCCATCTTCCGTCGGCCACCGCGGGCCCTGGTGCGCTATGGGAGATGGAGTATTCGCTGCCTCCATCTCCCGTCCGCCACGGCGGGCCGCGGTGCGCCATGGGAGATGGAGTCCTCGCTGCCTCTATCTCCCGTCGTGCAGCGCGGGCACCTGTGCGCCATGGGAGATGGAGTCCTCTCTGCCTCCATCTCCCGTCGGCCACGGCGGGCTCCGGTGCGCCATGGGAGGTGGAGTCTTCTCTGCCTCCATCTCCCGTCGTGCAGCGCGGGCCCCGCTGCGCCATGGGAGATGGAGTCCTCGCTGCCTCCATCTCCCGTCGGCCACGGCGGGCCCCAGGGCACCTTGGGAGACGCGCGACCGCAGTGGTCAGGTGGGACTTCGCGAGTCGCGCCCCTAGCGAGCGGCTCCTCCAGGGAGCTGCAGGTTGCATATCGCTGCCGGTTGCGTTGTGTTTCGGAGGGGCAGATGTCGGGGCGGGGCTGTCTGGGGCCACTTCAGTGTCTTTTCTTCCTGCCTTCCCCAGCTAGGGGCTTCTTCCTCCAGGTCGCTGTCTAGCCAGCGATGGGACCCTCCTTCAGTTCCCACCTGCCCTTCCTGCCCCCCCGCAGCCGGGCAGCAGTGGGATCCTTCTGCCCCGCCCCTCGTCTTTCCTTCCTTTCCCAGTTCGCCCCGCACGTGCGCTCCCTACGACCGCCTCCAGCCCCTCACCTGCACTTTCTGCTCTCTTCATCCCGGCAGCAATGGGATCCGTGAACCGTCGCTTTGTTCCCATCCCCATCCAGCCCACCCGCAACCTGCGCTTCCTGCTGCCCGCCTCTAAACTGTCAGCCGTGTGCTCTTTCAGCCCTTCTCTCCCAAGCAAACACCAACCTTTTCCCCCTGCCCCATCCATAGCCAGCCAGGTGTGGGATCCCTAGACCTGCCCTAAGCTGCATGCCACAACTTGCATGTAAATCTTCTCTCAAGCAAGTGTCAGTCTGCTCACTTGTGAAAATTAAACTCGTAAGACTCTGGCAGGTCACGTGTAGAACGTAGTTAGCACGTGAACGAGGCCTGGCCCTGCATTTCTGAGGCTTTTTTCCGCTTTGGCCAAAGTACAGGGGTTGATCTCCCCCCCTGCGCCCCCGAGGCCAGAGGAGGGAGTTCTTTGGTGCTAGCAGAGTGGGTAGAATCCACTCCCCTCTCCGAGGTTCACTGTGCGCCGCTTGCTGGGATGAGGGCCCAGGACCGATTCGGGTGCCGCCCGGCTATTCGCAGAGCATCCGCACCTGAGAGCATGTGTTTCTACGGGAGGTGCACATCCACGCAAGGATCTCTGCACAGAGCCACATTTATTCCACACACGGATGCAAAAGAGGGGAGGGAATGTTGAGGCTTCCTGCACAAGCACACAGGTCCCCAAATGTTCACATGCAGCCCTGGGCAGTCAGCTCCTCTCGGGCGACCACACCACTTCTTGGGCCCTCACCCTCAGTGTGATCACCTCCCACGGGGCGGCAGCGCCACCCTGGGGCCAGGCCCGGTCAGGCGCAGCCCGTCGCCCAGGGGCGGCAGCGCCACCCTGTGGCCAGGCCCGGTCAGGCGCAGCCCGTCACCCAGGGGGCGGCAGCGCCACCATGTGGCCACGCACGGTCAGGCGCAGCCCGTCCCCCAGGCGACGGCAGCGCCACCCTGTGGCCAGGCACGGTCAGGCGCAGCCTGTCGCCCAGGGGGAGGCATCGCCATCTCGCGGTCAAAGAGGCGAGCGGCGGATTGTGCTTCACTCGGTGCAGCGGAGACACTTCGTGGCCAGCTGGTGTATCGCGAAGACTGTGTCGTTCCCCTCCCGCGGCAGCAATACCTCTCCTAATGCAGAGAGAGTTCCCGATGGACAGGCGGGGACGCCCCGCGGCCGTCGGGGAAGGCGCCGCGTGCCGCTCCCTGAGGAGCAGCGAGTGGGAACGTAACGAATCTGCTGAAGTCTCCCCGCCGGTGCCAGAGGCGGCGCCGGAACGGTTGCTGCTCAGGAGTCGCTTCCACCGCCCCGGGGCTGTTGCCAGGTCAGATGACGGAGGGGTGCGGGGGTCTGGGAGAGACCCGGGAGTGTTTTTCTCTGCCACCTTATGGCTCAGAGACGCACCCGTGTTGCGCGAGCACGCTCGCCGCCTCCGTCTCCGTCTCCCATCAGCCACGGCGGGAGCCGGGGTTCCATGGGAGATGGAGTAGTCGCTGCCTCCCTGTCCCATGAGCGAGTGCGGCCCGGCGGCACCATGGCAAACGGAGTGCCTTCTGCCTCCATCTCCCGTCGGCCACCGCGGGCCCTGGTGCGCTATGGGAGATGGAGTCTTCGCTGCCTCCATCTCCCGTGGGCCATGGCGGGCCCCGATGTGTCATGGGAGAAGGAGTCCTCGCTGCCTCCCTCTCCCGTCGGCCATGGCGGGCTCCAGTGCGCCATGGGAGATGGAGTCCTCGCTGCCTCCATCTCCCGTCGTGCAGCGCGGGCACCGGTGCGCCGTGGGAGATGGAGTTCTCGCTGCCTCCCTCTCCCGTCGTGCAGCGCGGGCACCGGTGTGCCATGGGAGATGGAGTTCTTGGTGCCTCCATCTCCCGTCGGCCACGGCGGGCCCCTGTGCGCCAAGGGAGATGCAGTCCTCGCTGCCTCCATCTCCCGTCGGCCAATTCTTGGGCCCTCACCCTCAGTGTGATCGCCGCCCCGCAGCCACGCGCAGCCCGTCTCCCAGGGGGCGGCAGCGCCACCCTGTGGCCACGCACGGTCAGGCGCAGCCCGTCACCCAGGGGGCGGTAGCGCCACGCTGTGGCCACGCACGGTCAGGCGCAGCCCGTCTGCCAGGGGGCGGCAGCGCCACCCTGTGGCCAGGCCCGGTCAGGCGCAGCCCATCTTCCAGGGGGCGGCAGCGCCTCCGTGTGCCCAGGCACGGTCAGACGCAGCCTGTCGCCCAGGGGGCGGCATCGCCATCTCGCGGTCAAAGAGGGGAGCGGCGAATTGTGCTTCACTCGGTGCAGCGGAGACACTTGGTGGCCAGCTGGTGTACCGCGCAGCATGTGTCGTTCCCCTCCCGCGGCAGCAATACCTCTCCTAATGCAGAGAGAGTTCCCGATGGACAGGCGGGGACGCCCCGCGGCCGTCGGGGAAGGCGCCGCGTGCCGCTCCCTGAGGAGCAGCGAGTGGGAACGTAACGAATCTGCTGAATTCTCCCCGCCGGGGCCAGAGGCGGCGCCGGAACGGTTGCTGCTCAGGAGTCGCTTCCACCGCCCCGGGGCTGTTGCCAGGTCAGGTGACAGAGGGGTGCGGGGGTCTGGGAGAGACCCGGGAGTGTTTTTCTCTGCCACCTTACGGCTCAGAGACGCACCCGTGTTGCGCGGGCACGCTCGCCGCCTCCGTCTCCCATCAGCCACGGCGGGAGCCGGGGTTCCATGGGAGATGGAGTAGTCGCTGCCTCCTTGTCCCATCAGCGAGTGCGGCCCGGCGGCACCATGGGAAAGGGAGTGCCTTCTGCCTCCATCTTCCGTCGGCCACCGCGGGCCCTGGTGCGCTATGGGAGATGGAGTATTCGCTGCCTCCATCTCCCGTCCGCCACGGCGGGCCGCGGTGCGCCATGGGAGATGGAGTCCTCGCTGCCTCTATCTCCCGTCGTGCAGCGCGGGCACCTGTGCGCCATGGGAGATGGAGTCCTCTCTGCCTCCATCTCCCGTCGGCCACGGCGGGCTCCGGTGCGCCATGGGAGGTGGAGTCTTCTCTGCCTCCATCTCCCGTCGTGCAGCGCGGGCCCCGCTGCGCCATGGGAGATGGAGTCCTCGCTGCCTCCATCTCCCGTCGGCCACGGCGGGCCCCAGGGCACCTTGGGAGACGCGCGACCGCAGTGGTCAGGTGGGACTTCGCGAGTCGCGCCCCTAGCGAGCGGCTCCTCCAGGGAGCTGCAGGTTGCATATCGCTGCCGGTTGCGTTGTGTTTCGGAGGGGCAGATGTCGGGGCGGGGCTGTCTGGGGCCACTTCAGTGTCTTTTCTTCCTGCCTTCCCCAGCTAGGGGCTTCTTCCTCCAGGTCGCTGTCTAGCCAGCGATGGGACCCTCCTTCAGTTCCCACCTGCCCTTCCTGCCCCCCCGCAGCCGGGCAGCAGTGGGATCCTTCTGCCCCGCCCCTCGTCTTTCCTTCCTTTCCCAGTTCGCCCCGCACGTGCGCTCCCTACGACCGCCTCCAGCCCCTCACCTGCACTTTCTGCTCTCTTCATCCCGGCAGCAATGGGATCCGTGAACCGTCGCTTTGTTCCCATCCCCATCCAGCCCACCCGCAACCTGCGCTTCCTGCTGCCCGCCTCTAAACTGTCAGCCGTGTGCTCTTTCAGCCCTTCTCTCCCAAGCAAACACCAACCTTTTCCCCCTGCCCCATCCATAGCCAGCCAGGTGTGGGATCCCTAGACCTGCCCTAAGCTGCATGCCACAACTTGCATGTAAATCTTCTCTCAAGCAAGTGTCAGTCTGCTCACTTGTGAAAATTAAACTCGTAAGACTCTGGCAGGTCACGTGTAGAACGTAGTTAGCACGTGAACGAGGCCTGGCCCTGCATTTCTGAGGCTTTTTTCCGCTTTGGCCAAAGTACAGGGGTTGATCTCCCCCCCTGCGCCCCCGAGGCCAGAGGAGGGAGTTCTTTGGTGCTAGCAGAGTGGGTAGAATCCACTCCCCTCTCCGAGGTTCACTGTGCGCCGCTTGCTGGGATGAGGGCCCAGGACCGATTCGGGTGCCGCCCGGCTATTCGCAGAGCATCCGCACCTGAGAGCATGTGTTTCTACGGGAGGTGCACATCCACGCAAGGATCTCTGCACAGAGCCACATTTATTCCACACACGGATGCAAAAGAGGGGAGGGAATGTTGAGGCTTCCTGCACAAGCACACAGGTCCCCAAATGTTCACATGCAGCCCTGGGCAGTCAGCTCCTCTCGGGCGACCACACCACTTCTTGGGCCCTCACCCTCAGTGTGATCACCTCCCACGGGGCGGCAGCGCCACCCTGGGGCCAGGCCCGGTCAGGCGCAGCCCGTCGCCCAGGGGCGGCAGCGCCACCCTGTGGCCAGGCCCGGTCAGGCGCAGCCCGTCACCCAGGGGGCGGCAGCGCCACCATGTGGCCACGCACGGTCAGGCGCAGCCCGTCCCCCAGGCGACGGCAGCGCCACCCTGTGGCCAGGCACGGTCAGGCGCAGCCTGTCGCCCAGGGGGAGGCATCGCCATCTCGCGGTCAAAGAGGCGAGCGGCGGATTGTGCTTCACTCGGTGCAGCGGAGACACTTCGTGGCCAGCTGGTGTATCGCGAAGACTGTGTCGTTCCCCTCCCGCGGCAGCAATACCTCTCCTAATGCAGAGAGAGTTCCCGATGGACAGGCGGGGACGCCCCGCGGCCGTCGGGGAAGGCGCCGCGTGCCGCTCCCTGAGGAGCAGCGAGTGGGAACGTAACGAATCTGCTGAAGTCTCCCCGCCGGTGCCAGAGGCGGCGCCGGAACGGTTGCTGCTCAGGAGTCGCTTCCACCGCCCCGGGGCTGTTGCCAGGTCAGATGACGGAGGGGTGCGGGGGTCTGGGAGAGACCCGGGAGTGTTTTTCTCTGCCACCTTATGGCTCAGAGACGCACCCGTGTTGCGCGAGCACGCTCGCCGCCTCCGTCTCCGTCTCCCATCAGCCACGGCGGGAGCCGGGGTTCCATGGGAGATGGAGTAGTCGCTGCCTCCCTGTCCCATGAGCGAGTGCGGCCCGGCGGCACCATGGCAAACGGAGTGCCTTCTGCCTCCATCTCCCGTCGGCCACCGCGGGCCCTGGTGCGCTATGGGAGATGGAGTCTTCGCTGCCTCCATCTCCCGTGGGCCATGGCGGGCCCCGATGTGTCATGGGAGAAGGAGTCCTCGCTGCCTCCCTCTCCCGTCGGCCATGGCGGGCTCCAGTGCGCCATGGGAGATGGAGTCCTCGCTGCCTCCATCTCCCGTCGTGCAGCGCGGGCACCGGTGCGCCGTGGGAGATGGAGTTCTCGCTGCCTCCCTCTCCCGTCGTGCAGCGCGGGCACCGGTGTGCCATGGGAGATGGAGTTCTTGGTGCCTCCATCTCCCGTCGGCCACGGCGGGCCCCTGTGCGCCAAGGGAGATGCAGTCCTCGCTGCCTCCATCTCCCGTCGGCCAATTCTTGGGCCCTCACCCTCAGTGTGATCGCCGCCCCGCAGCCACGCGCAGCCCGTCTCCCAGGGGGCGGCAGCGCCACCCTGTGGCCACGCACGGTCAGGCGCAGCCCGTCACCCAGGGGGCGGTAGCGCCACGCTGTGGCCACGCACGGTCAGGCGCAGCCCGTCTGCCAGGGGGCGGCAGCGCCACCCTGTGGCCAGGCCCGGTCAGGCGCAGCCCATCTTCCAGGGGGCGGCAGCGCCTCCGTGTGCCCAGGCACGGTCAGACGCAGCCTGTCGCCCAGGGGGCGGCATCGCCATCTCGCGGTCAAAGAGGGGAGCGGCGAATTGTGCTTCACTCGGTGCAGCGGAGACACTTGGTGGCCAGCTGGTGTACCGCGCAGCATGTGTCGTTCCCCTCCCGCGGCAGCAATACCTCTCCTAATGCAGAGAGAGTTCCCGATGGACAGGCGGGGACGCCCCGCGGCCGTCGGGGAAGGCGCCGCGTGCCGCTCCCTGAGGAGCAGCGAGTGGGAACGTAACGAATCTGCTGAATTCTCCCCGCCGGGGCCAGAGGCGGCGCCGGAACGGTTGCTGCTCAGGAGTCGCTTCCACCGCCCCGGGGCTGTTGCCAGGTCAGGTGACAGAGGGGTGCGGGGGTCTGGGAGAGACCCGGGAGTGTTTTTCTCTGCCACCTTACGGCTCAGAGACGCACCCGTGTTGCGCGGGCACGCTCGCCGCCTCCGTCTCCCATCAGCCACGGCGGGAGCCGGGGTTCCATGGGAGATGGAGTAGTCGCTGCCTCCTTGTCCCATCAGCGAGTGCGGCCCGGCGGCACCATGGGAAAGGGAGTGCCTTCTGCCTCCATCTTCCGTCGGCCACCGCGGGCCCTGGTGCGCTATGGGAGATGGAGTATTCGCTGCCTCCATCTCCCGTCCGCCACGGCGGGCCGCGGTGCGCCATGGGAGATGGAGTCCTCGCTGCCTCTATCTCCCGTCGTGCAGCGCGGGCACCTGTGCGCCATGGGAGATGGAGTCCTCTCTGCCTCCATCTCCCGTCGGCCACGGCGGGCTCCGGTGCGCCATGGGAGGTGGAGTCTTCTCTGCCTCCATCTCCCGTCGTGCAGCGCGGGCCCCGCTGCGCCATGGGAGATGGAGTCCTCGCTGCCTCCATCTCCCGTCGGCCACGGCGGGCCCCAGGGCACCTTGGGAGACGCGCGACCGCAGTGGTCAGGTGGGACTTCGCGAGTCGCGCCCCTAGCGAGCGGCTCCTCCAGGGAGCTGCAGGTTGCATATCGCTGCCGGTTGCGTTGTGTTTCGGAGGGGCAGATGTCGGGGCGGGGCTGTCTGGGGCCACTTCAGTGTCTTTTCTTCCTGCCTTCCCCAGCTAGGGGCTTCTTCCTCCAGGTCGCTGTCTAGCCAGCGATGGGACCCTCCTTCAGTTCCCACCTGCCCTTCCTGCCCCCCCGCAGCCGGGCAGCAGTGGGATCCTTCTGCCCCGCCCCTCGTCTTTCCTTCCTTTCCCAGTTCGCCCCGCACGTGCGCTCCCTACGACCGCCTCCAGCCCCTCACCTGCACTTTCTGCTCTCTTCATCCCGGCAGCAATGGGATCCGTGAACCGTCGCTTTGTTCCCATCCCCATCCAGCCCACCCGCAACCTGCGCTTCCTGCTGCCCGCCTCTAAACTGTCAGCCGTGTGCTCTTTCAGCCCTTCTCTCCCAAGCAAACACCAACCTTTTCCCCCTGCCCCATCCATAGCCAGCCAGGTGTGGGATCCCTAGACCTGCCCTAAGCTGCATGCCACAACTTGCATGTAAATCTTCTCTCAAGCAAGTGTCAGTCTGCTCACTTGTGAAAATTAAACTCGTAAGACTCTGGCAGGTCACGTGTAGAACGTAGTTAGCACGTGAACGAGGCCTGGCCCTGCATTTCTGAGGCTTTTTTCCGCTTTGGCCAAAGTACAGGGGTTGATCTCCCCCCCTGCGCCCCCGAGGCCAGAGGAGGGAGTTCTTTGGTGCTAGCAGAGTGGGTAGAATCCACTCCCCTCTCCGAGGTTCACTGTGCGCCGCTTGCTGGGATGAGGGCCCAGGACCGATTCGGGTGCCGCCCGGCTATTCGCAGAGCATCCGCACCTGAGAGCATGTGTTTCTACGGGAGGTGCACATCCACGCAAGGATCTCTGCACAGAGCCACATTTATTCCACACACGGATGCAAAAGAGGGGAGGGAATGTTGAGGCTTCCTGCACAAGCACACAGGTCCCCAAATGTTCACATGCAGCCCTGGGCAGTCAGCTCCTCTCGGGCGACCACACCACTTCTTGGGCCCTCACCCTCAGTGTGATCACCTCCCACGGGGCGGCAGCGCCACCCTGGGGCCAGGCCCGGTCAGGCGCAGCCCGTCGCCCAGGGGCGGCAGCGCCACCCTGTGGCCAGGCCCGGTCAGGCGCAGCCCGTCACCCAGGGGGCGGCAGCGCCACCATGTGGCCACGCACGGTCAGGCGCAGCCCGTCCCCCAGGCGACGGCAGCGCCACCCTGTGGCCAGGCACGGTCAGGCGCAGCCTGTCGCCCAGGGGGAGGCATCGCCATCTCGCGGTCAAAGAGGCGAGCGGCGGATTGTGCTTCACTCGGTGCAGCGGAGACACTTCGTGGCCAGCTGGTGTATCGCGAAGACTGTGTCGTTCCCCTCCCGCGGCAGCAATACCTCTCCTAATGCAGAGAGAGTTCCCGATGGACAGGCGGGGACGCCCCGCGGCCGTCGGGGAAGGCGCCGCGTGCCGCTCCCTGAGGAGCAGCGAGTGGGAACGTAACGAATCTGCTGAAGTCTCCCCGCCGGTGCCAGAGGCGGCGCCGGAACGGTTGCTGCTCAGGAGTCGCTTCCACCGCCCCGGGGCTGTTGCCAGGTCAGATGACGGAGGGGTGCGGGGGTCTGGGAGAGACCCGGGAGTGTTTTTCTCTGCCACCTTATGGCTCAGAGACGCACCCGTGTTGCGCGAGCACGCTCGCCGCCTCCGTCTCCGTCTCCCATCAGCCACGGCGGGAGCCGGGGTTCCATGGGAGATGGAGTAGTCGCTGCCTCCCTGTCCCATGAGCGAGTGCGGCCCGGCGGCACCATGGCAAACGGAGTGCCTTCTGCCTCCATCTCCCGTCGGCCACCGCGGGCCCTGGTGCGCTATGGGAGATGGAGTCTTCGCTGCCTCCATCTCCCGTGGGCCATGGCGGGCCCCGATGTGTCATGGGAGAAGGAGTCCTCGCTGCCTCCCTCTCCCGTCGGCCATGGCGGGCTCCAGTGCGCCATGGGAGATGGAGTCCTCGCTGCCTCCATCTCCCGTCGTGCAGCGCGGGCACCGGTGCGCCGTGGGAGATGGAGTTCTCGCTGCCTCCCTCTCCCGTCGTGCAGCGCGGGCACCGGTGTGCCATGGGAGATGGAGTTCTTGGTGCCTCCATCTCCCGTCGGCCACGGCGGGCCCCTGTGCGCCAAGGGAGATGCAGTCCTCGCTGCCTCCATCTCCCGTCGGCCAATTCTTGGGCCCTCACCCTCAGTGTGATCGCCGCCCCGCAGCCACGCGCAGCCCGTCTCCCAGGGGGCGGCAGCGCCACCCTGTGGCCACGCACGGTCAGGCGCAGCCCGTCACCCAGGGGGCGGTAGCGCCACGCTGTGGCCACGCACGGTCAGGCGCAGCCCGTCTGCCAGGGGGCGGCAGCGCCACCCTGTGGCCAGGCCCGGTCAGGCGCAGCCCATCTTCCAGGGGGCGGCAGCGCCTCCGTGTGCCCAGGCACGGTCAGACGCAGCCTGTCGCCCAGGGGGCGGCATCGCCATCTCGCGGTCAAAGAGGGGAGCGGCGAATTGTGCTTCACTCGGTGCAGCGGAGACACTTGGTGGCCAGCTGGTGTACCGCGCAGCATGTGTCGTTCCCCTCCCGCGGCAGCAATACCTCTCCTAATGCAGAGAGAGTTCCCGATGGACAGGCGGGGACGCCCCGCGGCCGTCGGGGAAGGCGCCGCGTGCCGCTCCCTGAGGAGCAGCGAGTGGGAACGTAACGAATCTGCTGAATTCTCCCCGCCGGGGCCAGAGGCGGCGCCGGAACGGTTGCTGCTCAGGAGTCGCTTCCACCGCCCCGGGGCTGTTGCCAGGTCAGGTGACAGAGGGGTGCGGGGGTCTGGGAGAGACCCGGGAGTGTTTTTCTCTGCAACCTTATGGCTCAGAGAGGCACGCGTGTTGGGCGGGCACGCTCGCCGCCTTCGTCTCCGTCTCCCATGAGCCACGGCGGGAGCCGGGTTTCCATGGGAGATGGCGTGGTCGCTGCCTCCCTGTCCCGTCAGCGAGTGCGGCCCGGGGGCACCATGGGAAACGGAGTGCCTTCTGCCTCCATCTCCCGTCGGCCACCGCGGGCCCTGGTGTGCCATGGGAGAAGGAGTCCCTGCTGCCTCCATCTCCCGTCGGCCACGGCGGGCCCCAGTGCGCCATGGGAGATGGAGTTCTCGCTGCCTCCATGTCCCGTGGGCCACGGCGGGCCCCGGTGCGCCATGGGAGAAGAAGTCCTCGCTCCTCCATCTCCCGTCGTGCAGCGCGGCCAGCGGTGCTCCATGGGAGATGGAGTCCTCGGTGGCGCCATCTCCCGTCGTGCAGCACGGGAACCTGTGCGCCATGGGAGATGGAGTCCTCGCTGCCTCCATCTCCCGTCGTGCAGCGCGGGTACCGGTGCGCCATGGGAGAAGGAGTCCTCGCTGCCTCCATCTCCCGTCGGCCACGGCGGGCTCCGGTGCGCCATGGGAGATGGAGTCTTTGGTGCCTCCATCTCCCGTCGTGCAGCGCGGGCTCCGGTGCGCCATGGGAGATGGAGTCTTCGGTGCCTCCATCTCCCGTCGTGCAGCGCGGGTACCGGTGCGCCATGGGAGATGGAGTTCTCGCTGCCTCCATCTCCCGTCGGCCACGGCGGGCCCCAGGGCACCTTGGGAGATGCGCGACCGCAGTGGTCAGGTGGGGCTTCGCGAGTCCCGCCCGTAGCGAGCGGCTCCTCCAGGGAGCTGCAGGTTGCATATCGCTGCCGGTTGCGTTGTGTTTCGGAGGGGCAGGTGTCGGGGCGGTGCGGTCTGGGGCCACTTCAGCGTCTGTTCTTTCTGCCTTCCCCAGCTAGGGGCTTCTGCCTCCAGGTCGCTGTCTAGCCAGCGATGGGACCCTCCTTCAGTTCCCACCTGCCCTTCCTGCCCCCCCGCAGCCGGGCAGCAGTGGGATCCTTCTGCCCCGCCCGTCGCCTTTCCTTCCTTTTCCAGCTAGCCCCCCACGTGCACTCTCTGCTCCCGTCATGGGAGAAGGAGTCCTCGCTGCGTCCATCTCCCGTCGTGCAGCGCGGGCACCGGTGCGCCATGGGAGATGGAGTCCTCGCTGCCTCTATCTCCCGTCGTGCAGCGCGGGCACCGGTACGCCATGGGAGATGGAGTCCTCGCTGCCTCTATCTCCCGTCGTGCAGCGCGGGCACCGGTGCGCCATGGGAGATGGAGTCCTTGGTGCCTCCATCTCCCGTCGGCCACGGCGGGCCCCTGTGCGCCAAGGGAGATGCAGTCCTCGCTGCCTCCATCTCCCGTCGGCCAATTCTTGGGCCCTCACCCTCAGTGTGATCGCCGCCCCGCGGCCACGCGCAGCCCGTCTACCAGGGGGCGGCAGCGCCACCCTGTGGCCACGCACGGTCAGGCGCAGCCCGTCACCCAGGGGGCGGCAGCGCCACGCTGTGGCCACGCACGGTCAGACGCAGCCTGTCGCCCAGGGGGCGGCATCGCCATCTCGCGGTCAAAGAGGGGAGCGGCGGATTGTGCTTCACTCGGTGCAGCGGAGACACTTGGTGGCCAGCTGGTGTACCGCGCAGCATGTGTTGTTCCCCTCCCGCGGCAGCAATACCTCTCCTAATGCAGAGAGAATTCCCGATGGACAGGCGGGGACGCCCCGCGGCCGTCGGGGAAGGCGCCGCGTGCCTCTCCCTGAGGAGCAGCGAGTGGGAACGTAACGAATCTGCTGAATTCTCCCCGCCGGGGCCAGAGGCGGCGCCGGAACGGTTGCTGCTCAGGAGTCGCTTCCACCGCCCCGGGGCTGTTGCCAGGTCAGGTGACAGAGGGGTGCGGGGGTCTGGGAGAGACCCGGGAGTGTTTTTCTCTGCCACCTTATGGCTCAGAGACGCACGCGTGTTGCGCGGGGACGCTCGCCGCTTCCGTCTCCGTCTCCCATCAGCCACGGCGGGAGCCGGGGTTCCATGGGAGATGGAGTAGTCGCTGCCTCCCTGTCCCATCAGCGAGTGCGGCCCGGCGGCACCATGGGAAACGGAGTGCCTTCTGCCTCCATCTCCCGTTGGCCACCGCGGGCCCTGGTGCCCTATGGGAGATGGAGTCTTCGCTGCCTCCATCTCCCGTCGGCCACGGCGGGCCGCGGTGCCTCATGGGAGAAGGAGTCCTCGCTTCCTCCATCTCCCGTCGTGCAGCGCGGGCACCGGTGCGCCACGGGAGATGGAGTCCTGCTGCCTCCATCTCCCTTTGTGCAGCGCGGTCACCGGTGCGCCATGGGAGATGGAGTCCTCGCTGCCTCTATCTCCCGTCGTGCAGCGCGGGCACCGGTGTGCCATTGGAGATGGAGTCCTTGGTGCCTCCATCTCCCGTCGGCCACGGCGGGCCCCTGTGCGCCAAGGGAGATGCAGTCCTCGCTGCCTCCATCTCCCGTCGGCCAATTCTTGGGCCCTCACCCTCAGTGTGATCGCCGCCCCGCAGCCACGCGCAGCCCGTCTCCCAGGGGGTGGCAGCGCCACCCTGTGGCCACGCACGGGCAGGCGCAGACCGTCCCCCAGGGGGCGGCAGCGCCACGCTGTGGCCAGGCCCGGTCAGGCGCAGCCCGTCTCCCAGGGGGCGGCAGCGCCGCCCTGTGGCCAGGCCCGGTCAGGCGCAGCCCATCTTCTAGGGGGCGGCAGCGCCTCCGTGTGCCCAGGCACGGTCAGACGCAGCCTGTCGCCCAGGGGGCGGCATCGCCATCTCGCGGTCAAAGAGGGGAGCGGCGGATTGTGCTTCACTCGGTGCAGCGGAGACACTTGGTGGCCAGCTGGTGTATCGCGCAGCATGTGTCGTTCCCCTCCCGCGGCAGCAATACCTCTCCTAATGCAGAGAGAGTTCCCCATGGACAGGCGGGGACGCCCCGCGGCCGTCGGGGAAGGCGCCGCGTGCCGCTCCCTGAGGAGCAGCGAGTGGGAACGTAACGAATCTGCTGAATTCTCCCCGCCGGGGCCAGAGGCGGCGCCGGAACGGTTGCTGCTCAGGAGTCGCTTCCACCGCCCCGGGGCTGTTGCCAGGTCAGGTGACGGAGGGGTGCGGGGGTCTGGGAGAGACCCGGGAGTGTTTTTCTCTGCCACCTTATGGCTCAGATACGCACCCGTGTTGCGCGGGCAGGCTCGCCGCCTCCGTCTCCCATCAGCCACGGCGGGAGCCGGGGTTCCATGGGAGATGGAGTAGTCGCTGCCTCCCTGTCCCATCAGCGAGTGCGGCCCGGCGGCACCATGGGAAAGGGAGTGCCTTCTGCCTCCATCTTCCGTCGGCCACCGCGGGCCCTGGTGCGCTATGGGAGATGGAGTCTTCGCTGCCTCCATCTCCCGTCGGCCACGGCGGGCCGCTGTGTTCCATGGGAGATGGAGTCCTCGGTGCCTCTATCTCCCGTCGTGCAGCGCGGGCACCTGTGCGCCATGGGAGATGGAGTCCTCGGTGTCTCCATCTCCCGTCGACCACGGCGGGCCCCGGTGCGCCATGGGAGGTGGAGTTTTCGCTGCTTCCATCTCCCGTCGGCCAAGGCGGGCCCCGCTGCGCCACGGGAGATGGAGTCCTCGCTGCTTCCATCTCCCGTCGTGCAGCGCGGGCACCGATGCGCCAAGGGAGATGGAGTCCTCGGTGCCTCCATCTCCCGTCGACCACGGCGGGCCCCAGTGCGCCATGGGAGGTGGAGTCTTCGCTGCCTCCATCTCCCGTCGGCCAAGGCGGGCACCGGTGCGCCATGGGAGATGGAGTCCTCCGTGCCTCCATCTCACGTCGGCCACGGCGGGCCTCAGGGCACCTTGGGAGACGCGCGAGCCCAGTGCTCAGGTGGTGCTGCGCGAGTTCCGCCCCTAGCGAGCGGCTGCCCCAGGGAGTTGCAGGTTGCATATCGCTGCCGGTTGCGTTGCGTTTCGGAGGGGCAGGTGTCGGGGCGGTGCGGTGTGGTCTGGGGCCACTTCAGCGTCTGTCCTTCCTCCCTTCCCCAGCTAGGGGCTTCTCCCTCCAGGTCGCTGTGAAGCCAGCGATGGGACCTTTCTTCAGTCCCCATCTGCCCTCCCTGCCCCCCCTTCGCAGCCGGGTAGAAGTGGGATCCTCCTGCCCCGCCCCTCGTCTTTCCTTCCTTTCCCAGCTCGCCCCCCACGTGCGCTCCCTACGACCGCCTCCAGCCCCTCACCTGCACTTTCTGCCCTCTTCATCCCGGCAGCAATGGGATCCGTGAGCCGTCGCTTTGCTCCCATCCCCATCCAGCCCACCCGCAACCTGCGCTTCCTGCTGCCCGCCTCTAAACTGTCAGCCGTGTGCTCTTTCAGCCCTTCTCTCCCAAGCAAACACCAACCTTTTCCCCCTGCCCCACCCGTAGCCAGCCAGCTGTGGGGTCCCTAAACCTGCCCGAACCTGCATGCCACAACTTGCGTGTAAATGTTCTCTCAAGCAAGCTTCAGTCTGCTCCCTTATGTTGCCTCCTTCCTAAGGTGGCACAGTGGCAGTTCGTGCCCGGTGAGGAACGCTGGCCCAACAACACACCGAGAGTGGAAGAAGAATCTTTATTTGGCATGCGAAGTAAGGCACAGGGGGATCTCTGCTCACAGCCTGCACACCCTGCAACAAAAAGTGAGCAATACTTATACCTCTCTCCTCCTTTGTTCACTCACCCCCCCACCCCTGCAACAAACCAGGGGAGAGTTTCTGATACTCCCTTAATCCATTCCTACCGCTCATATGACATTCCGCTCTGGTAATTCCCTATTAATCAGGAGGTAAAGTACCAATAGATTATTAACAGAATGTAAGTTACAGGGAGGCAGAGTTATTCAGTCGTACAGAACGTGAACAGGATTTCAGTGACAAAACAATGCTGAATTTCATGAGAAAATTAAGGAGGATTCACTAACAATGCTAAATACAAGATTGAACCTCATGGGAACATCACTAAGCATTCATTTACAAAACAATGTTTCTACGAGTAGAGAATATAACAATCTTTCCGCTGCCAACACTTATGAAAATTAAACTCGTAAGACTCTGGCAGGTCACGTGTAGAACGTAGTTAGCACGTGAACGAGGCCTGGCCCTGCATTTCTGAGGCTTTTTTCCGCTTTGGCCAAAGTACAGGGGTTGATCTCCCCCCCTGCGCCCCCGAGGCCAGAGGAGGGAGTTCTTTGGTGCTAGCAGAGTGGGTAGAATCCACTCCCCTCTCCGAGGTTCACTGTGCGCCGCTTGCTGGGATGAGGGCCCAGGACCGATTCGGGTGCCGCCCGGCTATTCGCAGAGCATCCGCACCTGAGAGCATGTGTTTGTACGGGAGGTGCACATCCACGCAAGGATCTCTGCACAGAGCCACATTTATTCCACACACGGATGCAAAAGAGGGGAGGGAACCTTGAGGCTTCCTGCACAAGCACACAGGTCCCCAAATGTTCACATGCAGCCCTGGGCAGTCAGCTGCTCTCGGGGGACCACACCACCTCTTGGGCCCTCACCCTCAGTGTGATCACCTCCCACGGAGCGGCAGCGCCGCCCCGCGTCCACGCGCAGCCCGTCTCCCAGGGGGCAGCAGCGCCACCCTGTGGCCAGGCACGGTCAGGCTCAGCCCGTCTCCCAGGGGGCGGCAGCGCCACCCTGTGGCCAGGCCCGGTCGGGCGCAGCCCGTCTTCCAGGGGGCGGCAGCGCCACCCTGTGGCCAGGCCCGGTCAGGCGCAGCCCGTCGCCCAGGGGGCGGCAGCGCCACCCTGTGGCCAGGCCCGGTCAGGCGCAGCCCGTCTTCCAGGGGGCGGCAGCGCCATTTCGCGGTCAAAGAGGCGAGCGGCGGATTGTGCTTCACTCGGTGCAGCGGAGACACTTGGTGGCCAGCTGGTGTATCGCGCAGCATGTGTCGTTCCCCTCCCGCGGCAGCAATACCTCTCCTAATGCAGAGAGAGTTCCCCATGGACAGGCGGGGACGCCCCGCGGCCGTCGGGGAAGGCGCCGCGTGCCGCTCCGTGAGGAGCGGCGAGTGGGAACGTAACGAATCTGCTGAATTCTCCCCGCCGGGGCCAGAGGCGGCGCCGGAACGGTTGCTGCTCAGGAGTCGCTTCCACCGCCCCGGGGCTGTTGTCAGGTCAGGTGACGGAGGGGTGCGGGGGTCTGGGAGAGACCCGGGAGTGTTTTTCTCTGCCACCTTATGGCTCAGAGACGCACCCGTGTTGCGCGGGCACGCTCGCCGCCTCCGTCTCCCATCAGCCACGGCGGGAGCCGGGGTTCCATGGGAGATGGAGTAGTCGCTGCCTCCCTGTCCCATCAGCGAGTGCGGCCCGGGAGCACCATGGGAAAGGGAGTGCCTTCTGCCTCCATCTTCCGTCGGCCACCGCGGGCCCTGGTGCGCTATGGGAGATGGAGTCTTCGCTGCCTCCCTCTCCCGTCGGCCACGGCGGGCTCCGCTGCGCCATGGGAGATGGAGTCCTCGCTGCCTCCCTCTCCCGTCGGCCATGGCGGGCTCTGGTGCGCCCTGGGAGATGGAGTCCTCGATGCCTCCATCTCCCGTCGTGCAGCGCGGGCACCGGTGCGCCGTGGGAGATGGAGTCCTCGCTGCCTCCATCTCCCGTCGGCCACGGCGGGCCCCAGGGCACCTTGGGAGATGCGCGACCGCAGTGGTCAGGTGGGGCTTCGCGAGTCCCGCCCCTAGCGAGCGGCTCCTCCAGGGAGCTGCAGGTTGCATATCGCTGCCGGTTGCGTTGTGTTTCGGAGGGGCAGGTGTGGGGGCGGTGCGGTCTGGGGCCACTTCAGCGTCTGTTCTTCCTGCCTTCCCCAGCTAGGGGCTTCTCCCTCCAGGTCGCTGTCTAGCCAGCGATGGGACCCTCCTTCAGTTCCCACCTGCCCTTCCTGCCCCCCCGCAGCCGGGCAGCAGTGGGATCCTTCTGCCCCGCCCCTCGCCTTTCCTTCCTTTCCCAGCTAGCCCCCCACGTGCGCTCCCTGCGACCGCCTCCAGCCCCTCACCTGCACTCTCTGCTCCCCTCATCCGGGCAGCAGTGGGATCCGTCAGCCGCCGCTTTCCTCCCATCCCCATCCAGCCCACCCGCAACCTGCGCTTCCTGCTGCCCGCCTCCAAACTATCATTCGTGTGCCCATTCAGCCCTTCTGTCCCAGCCAAACACCAACCTTTTCCCCCTGCCCCATCCATAGCCAGCCAGGTGTGGGATCCCTAGACCTGCCCTAAGCTGCATGCCACAGCTTGCATGTAAATCTTCTCTCAAGCAAGTGTCAGTCTGCTCACTTATGAAAATTAAACTCTTAAGACTGGCAGGTCACGTGTAGAACGTAGTTAGCATGTGAACAAGGCCTGGCCCTGCATTTCTGAGGCTTTTTTCCGCTTTGGCCAAAGTACAGGGGTTGATCTCCCCCCCTGCGCCCCCGAGGCCAGAGGAGGGTGCTAGCAGAGTGGGTAGAATCCACTCCCCTCTCCGAGGTTCACTGTGCGCCGCTTGCTGGGATGAGGGCCCAGGACAGATTCGGGTGCCGCCCGGCGATTCGCAGAGCATCCGCACCTGAGAGCGTGTGTTTCTACGGGAGGTGCACATCTATGCAAGGATCTCTGCACAGAGCCACATTTATTCCACACACGGATGCAAAAGAGGGGAGGGTGATTTCTTGAGTGATGTCAGGTCATCGTGCTCTTAGGCAGGGTTGAAAAAAATAGCTGCTTCTTCAAGTAACAAAACCACCTGGTCTCAAATGGAAAATGGTCAAGAACATTCAGGTTGCTTTGTCTGTTGATGAGAAAACCTGCCTCCTTTTACTTTCTCAAGGCTCTAACAGTCCAGAGCATTACCTCCAATGCTTTGGTAAATGGAAATTCTTTTCTTTGGGCTTGCTTTTCTGTATTTCCAGTTAGTGTCACATCAGTAACACTTGAACCAGATCAGCAGTGTTCAGTGGTAAATTAGCTGACATGGGTCAAAACTTCAAAATCGCCATTTTGAAGTTTACCAATGAAGTGCTGAAATACATATTCAGTGCCTCATTAGCATGCTGGCAGCCGCAGCACATGGAAGTTGACTTGGCTCCTTTTCGAAAGGACCCTGCCTATTTGAAATCCCTGTATTCCTAACTGCAGATAGGAATAAGGGGATTTTGAAGTGGCCGGGGTCCTTTCCAAAGAGCGCCCCATCTGCACCAGCTGCCTCAATTTCCAAGTGCTGCAGCTGCCGGCATTCTAATGAGGTGCTGAATGTGTATTTCAGGGCTTCATTAGTAAACTTCAAAATGGCCATTTTGAAGTTTTGGGCTAGTGTAGATGTAGCCCATGGAGTCAAATGAAGGTGGTTACAATGAGCAATGTCACAGGTCCAGCTGCTGAAGAGCTAAGAACAGTAAGGAAACAGGGTCAAACTGTGTGTACCCAGATAGACCCAAGGTGTCTTTGCCAATCTGGGTAGCTGTTAGTGAAGCATTCACTCAGACCCTGCTTATGTATGCATGGAAATAAGTTTCCCTCTATGATCCTTATTGTCACCATGGAGTCAAAGGTTACAGCTTCATATGTATCTGGAGTTTGCAAACTGGGGGCATCTCTGCTGCAGGGGGTGCAGCAATCAACTGTACTGTGGTGCCTCCTGCATCTTTTCTCCAGTCATATGGTCCCTGCTGCAGCTGCTGATTGGTCTTGCCTGACAGAGAGCCAGCTTCATGTCTCCTTCCCCTGTATCCCCATGGGGGCCCTCTTTTGCCTCCTTGCAGCCTCTGTTGGTTCAGCTGCCCTGTGAGCACCCTCCCTGCCTGCCACTCTCTGTCAGAATGCAGAGGCCCTGAGACCAGCTGAGTGGGCAGCTGGTGAGTTCCTGGCTTGATAAGGTATTCTTCTGGGTTCCCCTTGGGGGGAGGACCCGTGGAGAGTGTCACAAACACCCCTCCCTCTTTGGGGCATCTCCTGGAACCTCACAATTCCCTCCTCAAGCTTCCCACCCTCTTTCTGGGTCCCCCCGCAATATCCATTCATGTGGTTCTCCCACAGGTTGCAGTGCCAGGCTAACCCAAGGGCTAAAAAAGGAGGGGGCCCAAAGTAAAAGTTTGTTTACAGATCAATCATACATATCAGCAGTGAGCAATCAGGTAAATGTAATTACAGAAGTAAATTCCCTTTGCTAATAGAAAGGAGACCCAAGCCTTACTTGTGCTTTTTTTTCAGGCAATGAGCTAGCTCTCCACTAAAAATAATTTCCTTAATTGTGACTCAATAATGGTAGTAAGACAGAGTAGCACTACATGATTGTTAGCACAGATACATGCTGATTAAAATATGTTTCATTATGTGATCCCTCTCTCCTCAGCTATTTCTTAGGTTGCTCTGTGAGCAGCACAGAATGAGAGTGGGTAGGAACCCTGCCTTAATTCTTTTTGAGCTGGTGCCTGTGATCTGTGGGTCATATTAAATTGCCTGGGTCCCTGGGCAATTGCACCCTTTGCTTCCTTCAATGGTATGACTGATACTACCTTTATGTTAATGGTGAGGGGCAGAGGGTATTGATCAGGCAGTGCCTAATTTGTGCTAGGCTTGAGCTCTGAGACCTCTGTCTCTTTCCTGGGGTAAAGAGGGGGAGTAGAGATGATGGCAGTAAGGGCTCTGGAAGCAAATGGGGAGCTAGCAATGACTTGGGGGGGGGGTGTCAAAGCATAACTGCTTAAAGGTTACAGTTTCCCCTAAAGTCAGCCCTAGGGATGGTCAGCATGTGTGACCCATACCAACAGCCCCAGCACTGCAACAGGGTGTGACACTGTTCTCTATCCTGAGTGTGAGGACAGTTATTTGTTTTGGCCACAGCCACTCAATTTTTCCAGCATGCAGGAAATATTCTCAGCCAATATAGACAATGGTAGTGCTTTTGAATGTTTTCCATTAGCACCCACAGGGCTGCACTCACCCTAGTTGCTTCTCCCACAACTTCTTCCACTACCACCTGTGAGCAGAATTTTCTTTTTTATGAACCTGAAATATGGCAAGTTTAGTCTTACCTGGTTATAGAATTGGAGACCATCTAGTGGAAGACACATGAAAAGGAACAGTACTTATTATTGTTAACAAAGAAGTGAACTGAAAGGTGTCTGTGTCCCTGGATGCTGTTTTTATAGCTTCCCTTGGCCTCCAAGGCATTCTGGGAAATTGCATGGGTGGAGCTTAGGGTAGTATTTAAACTGGGTCTGCAGGCCAAGAGAATCATTCAGTTATGTAGTGTTTTCAAGAGATGTGGAGGACACCTTATAGAAGTCTTGAGAGCTTTGGTGAGTGTGGGTTATGTGATCCTATAGAATGTGTTTATGGTGAATGTAGTATTTGTGTTTTTATTTCATTTGATGTTTTTTGTAGTATATTTGATTTAGGGGATGTTTGCTATTCAATATTCCTGTTTTGTGTTGCTTGAGTGCTTGTGACAAGAGAGTGTAGGTGAAGCCTAGTAGTTAAGTATGAGTAACTGAATGTTTAATGGCATGTTTTTGCTGACCATCCACTTACATATGTCTTTGGTTTTTAGTTGTCTAGAGCCCTGTGAAAACTTGGCTTTTAGTTAAGGTTTTGTTGTGGCTTTTGTATAGCAGACATTCATATTTGTGTGACAAACAACTTCCTGGAGAGGGATCTGTATGTGGGTAAAGATGCCTCTAGCTTAGTTGTCACTTGTCAGTTGCTACTTGTTTTCTTTGTCCAATTACTGGATGTGGCTTTTTTCAGGAGGCTCCTAGTATGTTAGCTAGCCAGGGACCCCCTGTGGCTGTAGTGAGCAAGGGAAGTACTATCAGTATGTATATATATATAGTTATTTGCTCAGTGGGTAGTGTGAAGGGGAGGCTTATGTATCACAGGCCTGTCCTTTTAAGAAAGGAGAAAGTAACTGAACAAGCTTTCAAGTCGGTCTGTTGGTTTGTAAGCATGTGCACTTCTGTTCATGTGTTGGTTGTCACCAAAGAACAACAGAGGTTGTGTTTGAGTCACAATATTGCTAGCTGAGCCTATTGGAAAGGCCCACAGAGCCAGGAGAAGACTGCAAGGGCTGTCCAAGTTGAATATCTTCAAAGGGCTAGGTAGTCAGAAGCACTTTTTTGCTAGTGAGGCTATTCTCTTCCAGTCAGGAGTCCTCTAAAAGTATTCCCATAGTCAACAGACTTGTGAGAGGGGAGTAGGAGACTATTGTGTGGAGGGTACACATGTTCCCTGGAGAAAGGGTAATTGTTATCAGAGCAATTGTGTGTCTATGTACTTATGCTCTGTTCAGCCATCTTCTTCCATGGGGGGGATTTCCCAGCATTAGGTCAGTGCTCCTGTCTTTTGTCTTTTACCTAGTTGGTAGGTATTGGAAGAGCCTGTGCAGGTCCTACTAACAATACACCTCTGTGGCACAGTGAGGACTCCTTTATTGTAGATAGGAAGACATTTGGGGGCAGTGGATAGGCTGAGGGGGCTTTTGTCAGTAATAGGCTCTGTGTATGACACAGGAGGATCTGAGTTTGGCGGGGGGGCGAGCTATGTTTGGTCTCCATGTTGCCTAGCTAGCCTGGCAAAGGTAGGAGCAGAAAGTGATTGCTTACTTCACAGATGCTATGTGTTGTCCATATAACATTGCTTGTATCTCAGAGCAGTGCTTTCTTTTTTGTAATGCAGGCACAGTCCCACTTGATGGGCCTGCAGGATAATGCTCCTAGCATTTTTTGTCACATACAAAAGCAACAAGACTGCCTGTGCCACCTTAGACTAACAGATATTTTGCAGCATAAGCTTTCATTGGCTATTTGCAATAGTGCATGAACAAAGCCTAATGCAGCAAGAGATGTCAGGTGGGTACTTAATATCAGTAGCACTTCCCTCATGCAGCACAACTGATATGGCTGGCGACTATGGATTGTGCATGGAAAAAAGTCAATGAAAAACCATTGACATAGGTAGCTACTTGAGAGAATGTGGACAGTCTCCATAGTGGTTTCCTGATGGCATAACAGTGACTAACTGGCTTTTTGGGGGTAATGCCCATTTCAATTTTGGTTTTCTTCATGGACTCACTGAGCTCACATGTCATAGAACAAGAGTACACCCAGGTGGCCACTTAAGGTACCAGGAATGGGGTCGGCTTAGCATGTCTGCTGCATGTGGGGAGTGATACCTGTATTATTGGAGTATCTACTGGGGATTAGTGTTGGTTCATTAAATTCTGGTGATATTAGTGTGGGTGGGTAGTCAATTTTTAGGCTTGTTGTGTGAGTGAAGTGCTGTGTGCATTATCAAAAGTAGCTAATGTCCTCAGTGATTGCATACTGGCAGGTGGTTTGTGATAGTATTCAGGGTATTGCTTTGTGGTTTTTTTAATGTTTGATGTTAAAATTTGTCATTGCAGGCTTTGTGCTGCTATGCTACAATTTCACAAAGAAGTGATGTGTGGTGGTGGGGAACTGTGAGCCTCCTGCAAATGCACTTGTGTGAAAACAAGTTATGTATAGTTACTGATCCGGAGCTTTGTGTTGTGTGGGAAGTGGATTCCACTGGGTGCATGTCACTGGGAACTCTGGGTATGTGTTTAGAAGCTGTGGTTTTGGTCTCCCCTATCATGTCTTATATGGGGGTTAATTTTTGTGACTCTGGCTTCCTTTTAATAGGAGGTTATTCTGGTCTGTGATCTGAAGGCTTGTAGTTCAGGAAAGGAGTTGAATGCATGTTAAGTGTCTTGAAAATGTGGAGATGCTGTCAGGCATGCCAGTTACTGGTCAGATGTGGATGTGTTCCATGCTGAAGATGAGAAACTGCTTTCACTGGGTGCATGCCATCACTGGGAACTTAAGGTCTGTGTGTTGAAAGCTGCCATGTTTTCCTTGTGCTCTGTGAGGCTTAAATGACTTTTGTTCCCCCTTTTTTTGTATGAGGTCACTCTGGTCTGCAATCTGAAGGCCTGCATTGCTGTAGAAGAGTTGAATGCACCTTAATCATTTGGAAGCTGTGGAGTTGCTGTCATATGCCAGTTAAGTATAGTTACTTGTTGCATGCTGCAGATGCAAAATGGATTTCACTAGGTGACTGTCCCTGGGAACTTTGTGTATTAGGAGTTGCCATGGACTCTTTTGTTATGTGGGGGTTAAATGTGACTCTTGCCTCCCATTTTTACAGGAAGTTCCTCTGGTCTGTGATATGAAGGTCTGTTGCTGGAGAAGACTTGAATGCATCTTCTGTGTATTTTGGAAGCTGAAGTATTGCAATCATGCGTGCCAGTTAAGTATAGTTATTGACCAGGAGCTGTGGATGGGGGAAATGGATTTCACTGGGTCCCTGTCACTGGAAGCCTTGTGTGTTGGGAGCTGCCATGTTTTCCTTGTGTCCTATGGGGGTTAAATATGTGGCACTTGTTCTCCCTTTATAGGGGAAGTGACTCTGGTCTGCATTGCTGTAGAAGAGTTGAATGTATCTTAATCATTGGGAGGCAGTGGAGTTAAGTATTATTGATCAGGATATTGGGTTACTTGCTGCATGCTGAAGATGGGAAATGGATTTCACCAGGTGCCTATCACTGGGAATGTCAGGTATGTGTGTTGGGAGCTGCCATCTTCTATTGAGGTTAATTTTGTGACTTGTTCCCAATTTTTTTATAGCAAGTTACTTTGGCCTGTGATCTGAAGGCCTGTGTGATTTGAATGTCTTTGCTGCTGGAGAAGTGTGCAGTGCATCTTTTTTTGAATGTGGCATTTATGTATTGGTAGCTCTGATGTAAAGTGGCCTCTCATATTGATGGTTAGAGTGTATTATGGCACTGGCATTTATATCATGGAAGACATCAAAACTGACATGGTGGGAACATCAATACTCTTTCTGGATATTTAAGTAGTACATATGTCACTTACTTCACATAAACAAATTGTTTGTTTAGAATAGGGTTTAAACCATGAACTACTAGCTACAATATTTTCTCAAATGTAGAGAACACTAATGGGTTGTATTCATGTAATTGAGTGACTTGGCATTTTTTCATTGCTGCAAAATGCTGTGTAGTTTGTGTTGTGGTCAGTGCACAAATCACTGCAGTGATTTGTAAACCCCAGTACAGTCAAGCAGCCCCTCCAAAAGGGGCATGAAAAATCCTTAGCTTTTTGCCTTTCATAAAGCAGCTTAGTGTAAGCAATTGGCTTTTTGAATTCATTTGTATTTGCTGCCTATTTCTTAGAAGGCTGTCAGCTTCCTGTCTGGACAGGAGTGCCAGGGATGCTGAGTGGGGAAGGGGCCATAGTCTGCAATGCAAAGCAATTACTTTGGATGGAGGTGCAACAAGCTCTTTGCTAGTTGTAGTCTAAGAGCAGTAACAGGACAGGTGGGTGGAATGCCAAGGTGTGTTAGATGCCAGAAGAGTGCCCATTGGGATGCAAACAGTAAGGTGGTTTTCTGTCTCCGTATCTGAGCATGCTGACTTGGGGAAAGGGCCCTGTGAAGTTGAGCTTGGGGAAACCACTAAAATCTTCTGTGCAGAGTGACTAATGTGGATGTCAGTGCAATGGGCTGCTTCCTAATTGTACTGCTACAGTGGTAATGGGGGTGGGGGCGTGGCATAGTCTTATGTCTCTTAGGAACCAGAAGTTAAGCAACACTGACTGAGAGGCTATTTTTTCCCCCTCTTGTTCTGTGTGCAATTCCAGGGGAAAGTTAACCATCCATCCCCTCCTGTCCTGTGAGGGGAAGCAAGTGAGCTCAGTGACCCTGCACACTTTATCAATGGTAAGTCAGAGCTGCCCAGCTGAGTGTGGCAGCTGCCATTCTCATTGAGATGTGTCTATTTGTGTGTCTCTTCATGGCCCATCTAGTTCCATATAAGGCTGCCTGAGCAGCTAGGGAGATTCTGTAAATGTGGGTTCATTGTTGGGAGCTGTGGTTTTGAGGGAGACAAGGCTCCTGTTTTCAGTGGTGACTTATTTCTTTGGGCAGATAGCTGAATCCAGGAGGATGACTTCAGGTAGTGAGTTGCTTGCTGTGCTCTCATGGTTCTCTTTCAACATGTTGGTGAACATGCTCTTTCACTTACCTTGTATGCCTGATTGTAGGGAATACAGTGGACATGTAAGGGCTGCATCCCCATGGACAAGGTCTCTGGATCTAGGAAGAAGAAAAGGCTGTGTCTACACTAGCCCCAAACTTCAAAATGGCCATTTTGAAGCTTACTAATGAAGCATTGAAATAAATATTCAGTGCCTCATTAGCATGTGGGCAACTGTGGCACTTCAAAATTTAGGTGGCTCGTTCAGATGGGGCTCCTTTTCAAAAGGACCCCGCCTACTTTGAAGTCCCCTTATTCCTATCCTATTATGTGCTATCATAGGAATAAGGGGACTTCAAAGTAGGCGGGGTCCTTTTGAAAAGGAGCCCTGTCTGAACGAGCCACATCAATTTTGAAGTGCCACAGCTGCCGGCATGCTAATGAGGCACTGAAAATCTATTTCAATGCTTCATTAAGATTTGAAATGAACATTTCGAAGTTTGGGCCTAGTGTAGCAATAACCAAATTGTGGCGGGTAGGCGAGTCAAACTCTGGCTGCAACTCAGCCTGTGTTCATTGTGTTGGGCTGATTCTAAATGGGAGAGGGAATTGGACATCAAGTCAAGATACTGCATATCTTGAGGAGCTTAGTGTAGTGATGCATCAGGCTGAAATTTTTCTGAGCTTGCAGAGCAATCTTCCAGGAGTCCTAACCAGATAAGACATTCTGCTTGACAGTGGAACTGAGGAGTGCTTTTTCACACCAGGTCATACTGCTCCACCAATCTCTAACCACTATCTCTGATAAGATGCCTTGTTGTGAATATGGGATGGGTCCTTGTCTAGGATTCTTTTCCTCCTCATAACTTCATGCTGGTCACTCTGCATCTATAGAGATGCTCTGCAGTTCATGGTCCTTCCCTTAGCAGACTTAAGTCACTGGATCATGTTGAGCCTGGATGTAAAACAGTCCAATACTCTGGTCCTCTGAGGGAAGAATACTGACTAGTGTAATGGCTGAGCTGTTTCAGTCTCCAAAATAGGAGTGGCTGCCATGAGCCCATCACTAGGGATGGAAGCCGAGTAATGATATGGAAACGTAAGTATGGGGTTGCAGGGGCAGGGTGGGGACTGTAAAGAGTCCCATCAACTTACCTCCACCTCTGTTCTGGTGGAATACCAGGGTTGATGAGCATGTGTTCAGCAGTCAATTTAGGGGCTCTTTGCTAGACCCACTAAATTGAAACCAGGAGAATTAATAGCTGCAGTGTTGATCCACCAGTAGTGGAGATTTTGCCCTTGCCTCTTACCCCAGTCAGGTCATTACAGAACACTATTTTAAGATATGAAGAGAAATAAGTACTTTAAGCTACAGAAAACAAGTGCCTTGCCTTAATACAAAATGTAGGGCAAGAAGTTTCTACTTTGGCCCAGTCTTGTCAAGATTGTGACCATTAATGTGTATCTTTGTCTGTTGGCTTAGTATTTGATTTTTTTATGTGCTTCATAAACACAGCTCTAAAAGGTAGGTCTTGAGCTTGATTTTTCTTTTTTTGTTCAACCCAATTTGTACAACCTCTACTGGTGGGGGAGGGGAGAACCCATGTGTCTTCCACATGGAAGTAGTGTGCAAATGTATCTTGCAGTGTAGAGGTTGTCATCTTGGATGTTACTGTTTTTGGGTATACTTTGCCAAAGGAAACTGCACTTGAGTGTCTGACTTCCTAGCTGAGTCTTCCCCTACCTCCCCCCCTGCCCTTGGCCTGAGGCTGCTTGGGCTTCCCCCACTTGCCCAAAAAGCTCTAGCTGGGGCTGAGAAGGCCTGTGCATTGCCTGCCCTAGTCTGGGGACAGGCAGGGACATGTGTATATAGCCCATTGAGGCAAGGGTTGGGGTAATGCAGGGTGAATACTGTGTTGCAAAGCTAGCACTCGGGAGGCTTTCAGTGCTGTCATGTGCCAAAGTAGCACTCTGGGATTTTACTTCACTTGTTTTACCTGTTTGCTATTGTCCTGTAGTAATTCCATGGCATCAATGCACAGTTGGAGATGGGCATTTGGGTGTGCCTACTTCTCACTCACAGGCAAGGGTTCTCCATGGCCTTGTCACCTGGCTTTCTAGGCTGACTGGGGAGGGAGGAAGGAGGGCAGGGCCCTGGCTTGGAGAGCCTGTTCTGGCCCTTGTGACCCTGTGTGGACTACACTGACTGCTTCTGGCTTCTGTGCTGGCAAGTCTGTTCTGTGCACTTAGGGTTAGCCAGGGCCACAAATCTAGCTTGAAGGAAGGGACTGAGGGTTGTTTATGACCACTGAAGTGGTTGGTGGGGAGTGACCTTACATAGGCAGCTAAGGAAGGGTTCTGGGGTGATGAACTGAAATGTGGTTCAGTTGTCCTGCTATAGAACTAGAACCAGAAAGATTCAAGGGACAGTGATCAGTAAGCTCAGTGGGCAAGAGTTTGGGTGAATGTGCACACAGTGATTGGGTGGTAGGGAAATGGTATAGCAGTATGTCAGATAAGGGTTGAGGTAATGCACAATGTCTGCAGGAGGTGTTTAGGTATGGGAAAAACATTGCTAGGTGCAGGGTGGGGAGGGAAGTCTTTTGATGACAGTATCTTCCTCCACAATTGTGGGTGCATAAGAGTTAAAATTCCTCATGTAGTCACCATTTCACAGGCTCTATGGAATTGAGTTGGGGAAGGTAAAATTAGTCTGCTGTGCAGAGTGACTATTTTGCACATATGGGCAATGAGTTCCTTTCTAGTTGTAGTCCTGTAGCAGTGCTGGAAAAGGATAGCTGATGGCACAGCTGTGCTGTGCGTTAGATGCTAGCAGAGGTAATGTAACCTTGCCGGTTAAGATGTTGACTAGTTTATTTCCAGTTCTACAGGGTTGAATCCCAAGGGGAAAAATCCTCAATCTAGTCCTGCCATGAGAATTTTCAATGACAGGCAAGAGATCTAGCTGGGAGTGGGGCAGCCACAGCTATGGCTGAGATCTGGTTTGGAGATAGCTCTGCTTGTGGCTCCCCTTGCTTCAGCTTGGGACACTTATCTAAGGCTGAGGCTGTAAGCAGAGCTTCTGAACAAGCCACAGTGGCTATGAAGGAAACAGTCACCATTTTTTCAGGGACTGCTTATTTCTGTGGGCACACCTGGAAGGGCCTCTTCAGCAGGCAGATGGATCTAGGGGATGCCTCTAGGTGGTGACTTGCTTGCCTGGGGGGGAGGGGGGTGGCTTTTTCCTCTGCTCTCGCATCTTGGCAACACACATTCTCACTGTCCTTGCCACTGTCTTTGCTGTCTCCTACAAAACACAGGTATTCAAGGTGTGCACTCCCACAGGCAAGACTTCCGAGCCCTGGGAACATAAGGGATGTAAATCATGTGAGGGGACAGAGCTCGTCATTGTGGACTTAGTCCAATATGGATGGTGGGGGAGGAGGAGGCCAGGAGGAAAGCAAGATTTCAAGTGTAGCAATAGTTGATGCTGCATTTGTAGAGGTGTCCATCCAGACTGCTCCACTTCCACTAGCATCCCCGCTGTCTGCAGCTCCTGGATGTCCTTTCACATGCAGAACCTCAGCCTTCTTGAAAGAAAGCTCACTTGACAGTGACAACTGATGTGCTCGTTTTCTTTTCTTTTTGCTGGGTTTAGTACTGAGTGAAGAAGAGTAAACCATCCATTCCCCTCCCACTCCAGGTGATGGAAGGAGTGAGCAGCAAGCCTCTGAGTGTTAATGTCAAGGAGTGGTGCAGGTGGAGTAGATCATCTGCTGCAGTCACTGAAGTATACTGTTGGCTGAGTCTCTGCTTGCAGCCCACCTGGCTCCAGGCAGATCACATTAGCGAGGCCTGGGCTTGTAAGCAGGTGTTTTTTTGACTAGCAGCAGTGGTTACGAGGGAGATGAGCACCTCATTATCTGGGGCTGCTTAATTCTCCTGAGCAGGAGCATAGTGTTGCCCTCTGGAGAGGGATGAGTTGCTTGCCTTGCTCTGTCCCTCTCCTATAGTATGTTGGCAACACTTGTGTTTGGCAGGCTCAGGACCCAGGCAGGCATGCTAGCTTTGCCTCACCACAGACTAGGTCTCTGGAGCTATGGCCAAGTGGGATATGTAAATGGTGTGAGCATTAAGGGCAAGAATGGAGTTTGGACTTTTTGACTCATCATTGAAACTGGAGGTAGGGATGAAGTCAAGATTTTTGTGCACACACAGATTAATTTAACAATGGGTCACACTTGGCTTTTTCTGCTGCACTTGCAGAGGAGTAGTCCAAGAGTGCTGGCTGGAGGAGATTTTGGCCAAAGTGGACTGGACCAGCCTGAATGTCCTTCAGAGGAGTCATGAACAGCACTCTGCTTTGTCTCCTGCACAATTGTCAGTAAGTCAGGTCTTGTGACTTTTCATCTGTCCTTATAGGTTTCTCCATAGGCTATGAGCTGCTTCAGCAGGTTTGGGACCCTGTGGAATTAAGGCTGGGGAAGGGACAATGATACACAGCATGACTATTTTGGAAGTAGGTGCACACAGACTTCTTTGTAGCTGTAGTCCTACAGTGATGATGGGAGTGAGGGCAGATGTGAAGTTGCATGATGTTGCCAACTCAGCTGCTTTTTGTGTGTACCTCTCAGTAATTGAACTAATACAGCACAAGGAAGGCCAACTGGTCTGCTCTGCTCTTCCCATGGAATGAGGGAGAACAGTCATCCTGGGAGTGCTGCTGATGCCTGGGAAGAATTGTGCAGGTGGGAGGAGATCATACGCCATTGTCACTGAAATGTCTGGTTTTTGGCTACAGCTCTGCTCACAGCCTGTGCTACCCCAGGGTAGGGATGTCATGATGGCTATGGCTGGTGGTTTATAAGCAGAGGTTCCAACTACTTGCAGTGATTGAGGTAGACAAGGTCACCAGTTTCAGACTGGTAATTTCTGAGCACACATAGAGTATAATCTGCAGGAGATTGGATCCAAAGTGACTCCAGGAGGGGTGTCGTTTTTACTTGCTTCTGTCTTTGACATGTCTGTCCCCACAACATGTGCAAGTATTGTAAGTGGATCCCCCATGAACAAGGTCTCAGATCTTGGAAGTAGGAAGGGACTCAATAGCATGGGATGGAGGATGAAAGAAGAGCACTCAAATTTTTGGTTCCATCTCTGGGCATTGAGTAGGCCTGAGTAGATGAGTGAAGGGAGAGCTGAAAACAAATTGACAGTGTAACAATGGCTCATACAGGATCTCTTGCTTTTGCAGCAGAAACATCCCAGGTGTCCTGGCCAGATCATAAGCTGACAAAAGTGGGGCTCAAGCAGCTTGGCCATCCTTCAAAGGGGACGTGAACAATGCTTACCTTTCTGCATTCCTCATAAGTGGCTGTGTAAGCAATCCTTTTTAAATTCATCTGTATCTGCTGCATATTTCCTCACCGGCTGTGAGCTTACTGATTGGCTGTGAGTCCCAGTAATGTTGAGTGTGGGGAAGCAGCCATAGTCTGCAATGCTAAGTGATTACTTTAGATGGAGATGCAACAAGCTCCTTTCTAGTTGTAGCCCAATAGCAGTAACTGGAGAGATTGGTGGAACTCTGAAGTGTTAAATGCCAGAGGTTATGAAGGTAATTGGTTGGTTCCCCTTTTGATGGGTTAGTAGTAACGAAAAATTAACTGCTTCTACAACCATCACATGGTGGAAAGAGGGAGAGCAGCAAGTTTAAATATTATTGATGTGAAACTAGAGCTGCCCAGCTGAGATGTGTTGGGTTTGCAGAGGGCTTTCCTCATGGCCCACTTGGCTCAAGGGATGAACACCATGTTAGAGAGATGCTTAAGCAAAGATTACAAAGGAGACAAGGTCACCATTTGCAGGGGCTACTCACTACTTTGGGTAGGAGTGTGTGTGTGTGTGTGTGTGGTCCTCAGCAACTAGATGGATCTAGGAGCACAACTTCAGGTGGTGAGCTGCTTGCCATGCTATGTTTCTCTCCTTCACTCTGTCCTCTACTGTGTTGGCCAACACAATCTCTCTTCTTGCCTCTACTTGTGCCATCTCCTTCTATAAGACATGGGCAGCATCACTACAGGCAAGGTCTCGGGTGCCATCCAGAAGTGGGAAGGCACATAATCCTTGTAGGAGGGTTGAGCTTTTTGCCTTTTGCATAACTGACTTGGGGAATTCTAAAAGCTGACCACTTACTCATATCTATACTCACTATAGGTTTCTTGAAAGGCTGTCAGTTTCCTGAAGGGACATGAGGGCTTATGGTATTCAGGCTGGTGAAGGGTTAGCTGTTTGCTATGCAAAGTGACTGTTTGGGATATAGGCATAGCAGGCCCCCTTGTAGTTCTAGGTGGACAGCAGTAATGGGAGGGACATGGCTTGCAGTGTTAGATGTGAGAAGGCAAGGCTTTGGGATATTGCTGACTCTAATGCTCATGTGTCAGTCCCCTTTGCCCCCACACAACACCTTGTGGCTGTATAGGCAGGCACAAGAAGTCAACAGTTTAATCCCATTGTGTGATGGAAAGAGCATGAACAAGTAAAATCTTACTGATAAAAGGAAAGATGGTCAGCTCGGAGCAGGGCAGCCACCGGTCTCGCAGATTAAGTATCTGATTTGGAAAGGGGTCATGGCCACCTATCTCAGGTTGTAATATCCACTTATCTCAGATTTGGGCTTGTAAGTGGAGCTTCCTAACTATCAGGAGTGGTTGAGAGGGACAAGATCACCATTTCCTGGTGCTGCTTATTTCTCTGGGCAGAAGTAGAATGTCCAAGTGTCATCTTGGATTCTGTTCATGGAACAGATATGAGTTCTAGATGGGAGGAGTGAGAAATGACAGCAAGATTTCAGACACCATTGAAGCTTAGGGTAATGATGGTTGTCTTCTCTCCCCTGCCCCCTGCAGGAGAATCACCCAGGAGTCTTGAAGGGTGAAGGTGGAAAAGTGCACCTGAGCAGTTAGACATCCTTCTAATGAGATGTTTAATAGTCCTTTTTAGTCTTCTGCCTTAAGCATACCTTCTTGTGAGTAAGGCACTTTCTAAATTCCTTATCTGTACCATAGTGTAAGTGTTTGACAGTACATGAGCATTCTGAGTGGAGGGTGGGGAAGGGCCCTGTGAAGTTCATGCTTGGGGAAGGAACTAATCCTCTGTGTAGTGACAAACTTGGATGTCTGTGCAATGGGCATATTTCTAATTGTACCACTACAGTGGTAGTGAGAGGGGGTGGCTTGGTCCTGCAGTGTTAGGAACAAGAAGTTGTTAGGTGATACTGCTGACTGAGATGCTAAGTTATTGCCTTCCCCTTGTTCTGGGTGAAGTTCCAATGGAAAAGAAATCAACCATCAGTCTACTGTGGCCATGTGACAGGAAGCAAGTGAGCTTGGCAACCCTGCACATATCAATGTTCTGCAAGAGCTGCCTAGCTGGGAGTGGGGCTGCTGTCACTCATGTGAAGTGTTCTTGGGCACAGGCTCTCCTCATGGCCCACCTAGCTCCATGTAACATTGCTGCCATAGCTAGGGAGACATTGTAAATGTAGGAGCAGTAGTTTTGAGAAAAGGTTCTCATTTTCAGTGCCAGTTTATTTCTTTTGGGCAGAAGTGAAATGTTAGCCTCGGCAGATAGTGGGTTGCTTGCCATGCTTCCATGTTTCTCTGTCCTGTTTGTGTTGGCCAGCAGTCTTTGTCCTTGCCTACTTTGTATCTCTGCTTCTAGGGGATACAGCAGACATTCTAGGTGTGTCCCCACAGGCCAAGTCTCAGGATCCAGAAGGGAAGTAGAAAGGAACATATTTTGTGGCAGAGGGCGTGTGATAGTGTAGCTCTACCATCATTGACCTCACATGATGAGCAGAGGCTGAGCCAATTATAAATGGGAGAGGGAATCTGAGATGAAGTAAAGAGATTCTACACCTCCTGGAGCTTAGTGTAGTGGTGTGTAAGGCTGAACTCTTTCTACACTTGGAGAGGAATTGTCCAGGAGCCCTGACCAGAGTAGACATTCTGCTTCCCAGTGGAACTGGAGTGCTTTGAATGTGTTAGCTGCTGTAAAATTATCTTTGAAAGTGCCTCATTGCAATCATGGGTCGGATCCTTGTCTGGGATTGTCTTTTCCTCCATAATTTCATGCTGCTCATCGTGCATGTATAGAGATGCTAAGGGAAGGACTAAACTACAGTGTCACTGGAGATCCTGTTGAGCCTGCATATGAAGCACTATCCAGTATTCTGACTAGTATAATGGCTGAGCTGTCAGCTCCCAAAATAGGAGCAGCAGCCCTGAGCCCATCACTAGGGATGGAAGCTGGTTGGTGAGATGCAGTGTAAGACCAAATGGAAACTTACATACAGGGGAAGGACTGCAAAAGAGTCCCATCAACTTAACTCAGCCTTTGTTCTGGTGCAGTACCAGGGTTGATAAGTGTGCAGCAGTCAATTTAGGGGCTCTTTGCTAGACCCACTAAATTGACAACAGGAGAAGAGACAGTTAATCCACTAGTAGTGGAGATTTTGCCCCTGCCTCTTTGCCCCAGTCAGGTCTTCGGGTGATTCCAAGACACTCCACTCTTCCAGGATATGAAGAGAAACAAGTACTCTAAACTACAGAAAATAAGCAGCTTGCCTAAAACATGCAGGGTGGGAAGCTACTGCTTTAACCCAGAACAAGAAGTCCTGTGGTGTCTTACAGACCAACAGATTTTTGGAGCATAAGCTTTCATAGGCAGACTCATTTCGTTAGAATCTGACCAAGCAGGTCTCTGCCCAGAAAAGCTTATGCTCCAAAATATCACTTAGTCTCTCTTACAGGACTAAGGTGTTACAGGACTTCTTCCTGAAGATAGATTAATGTGGCTGCCTTTCTGATACTCTGACCCCGTCTCCAAGATTGTAAACATAATGTGTCTTTGATTTGTGTGCTTAGGAAACTGTCATGTGTTTGCTGTCCTTCATAAACAAGCACTAAAAGGTAAGTGTCAGTCGTCTTTTTTGTGAAATCCAATTTGTGTAACTTCTACTGGCCCTAGTTCAATAGCAGAGCAACTGAACCATGTTCAGTGTACATCAGCCCAAAACACTGTCAGCACTTTCATTAACTGCTTATTTCTCTGGGCACCAGTGGAGGGTCCTTCTGAGGACATGAGTGGAAGTAGGGGATTCTTCCAGGTGGTGATTTGCTTGCCTTCCTATGTTGGTCTCCTCCTCTGGTCTGTCAGGACAACGCTATTTCTGTCACTGTCTGCCACGGTTTGTGCCATCTCCTACAGAACACAGGCAGGCATTCTAGGTGTACATCCCTACAGGTAAGGCTTCAAGAGCCCTGGGAACATAGGAAGAAATCTAAATCATGGGAGATAAGGGAGGCGAGAGGTCTGTCGTTTTTACTCATTCTCTGCTCAGTGAGTCAGCCCAACATGGATGGGAGGAGGAGGCCAGGAGGGAAGTACAATTTCAAGTGCCATGATAGCTCATGTTGAGATTCTACTGTTTTCAGAGTGGTCACGCAGGAGCCCCATCCAGAGGAGAAACTGGCAGAAGTGGAGCAGTCTAGACATCATTGCGAGAAGGCTGAGGTGGGTGAAGCTTGAGTCTGGGATGTGCAAGAAGAGCAGCTCACTTGACCGTGCCAACAGACAGGTGTTTTTTTTTCTTCCCTCTTGCTGGGTTTAGTACCAAGAGAAGAGGAATAAACCATGTGCTCCAGCTCCAGGCAGCGCAATGAGGTGAGAGCAGAAAGTCTGAGCGCTGATGCCAGGGAGGAGCTGTGCAGGTTGGGAATGGATCATCTGCTGCAATTGCTGAGAAGTAGCCCTTTGACTAGGGCTCTGCTCACAGCCTACCTGGCTCCAGATAGAGATCTCATAAGTAAGGCCTGGGCTTGTAAGTAGAGGTTTCTGACTACCAACAGTGGTTTATAAGGGAGACCAGCTCCCCATTATGTGGGACTGCTTATTTCTCTGAGCAGGAGATAGTTTGCTCCAGAAGGATATCACTTGCCTTGTTCCCATGTTTCCCCTCCTCCCCTTTTCTCCTTTAGCAGTTGGCCAATACACTGGTTTGTCCTCAGGCTCTCTTCTGCATCAGGACCCAGGCAGGCATGCTGGCTTTGCCTCATCACAGACTAGGTCTCTGGAGCTATGGGAGGTAGATTTTAAATCGTGAGCATTGGCCACAAGAATGGAGTTGGGCTGGTGTAGACTTTCTCTTGTCATGGAGTGATGCTGATGTAGATAGAGGGAGGCAGGGATGAAGTAAATACTTTGCACACCAGTAGGGATTAATGTAATGGTAGCTCATGCTTGGCTTTTTTGCTGCACTTGCAGAGGAGTAGTCCAGGAGTGCTGGCCAGAGGAGATGTTGGCCAAAGTGGATTTGAACAGCCTGGACATCCTTCTGAGGAGACATGACCAGTACTCAGCTTTGTCTCCTGCAGAACTGTCCAGAGTAAGCAGTCAGTTCTTACAATTTCTCATCTGCACTTGGTGTAGGTTTCTTCACAGGCTGAGCTTCACTGTGTGGGACCCTGTGGGAATTAAGGCTGAGAAGGGACGAAGTGTATTATACAGCATGACTATTTTGGATGTAGGTGCACAACAGACTTTTTGCTAGCTGTAGCCCTACAGTGGTGCTGGGAGGTAAGGCAGATGTGAGGCTCCTTGTTGCCAAATCAGATGCTTGCTTTTGTTACAGCTCACTACCTGGAACATAATTCAGCACAAGGGAGGCAAACTGTTGGTCTGCTCTCCTCTTGCCATGGAAAGAGGGACAGCAGCAAGCCTGGGAGCACCACTGATGCCAGGGAAGAATTATGCAAATGGGAGCAGATCATACACTATGGTCACTGGCAAGTGTGTTTTGGCCAAGGCTCTGCACATGGCCTGTGCTACTCCAGGGTAGGGATGCCCCGTTAACTAGGTCTGGCAGTTTATAAGCAGAGTTTCTGACCAGCTGCAGTAGTTATGAGGGAGGTAAGGTCACTTTTCAGACCAGTCACTTCTATGGCACAAGTGGAATGCCCTCCTCAGGGGAGAAATTGGATTTAAAGTGATTCCCAGATGGGGAGTTGCTTGCTGTCATGTTGGGCAACACCATCTTTTTCCTGGCTTCTGTTTTGGGCCATATCTGTCCCCAGGACACATGAAGGCATTGTAGGTGTGTGTCCCCATGGACAAGGTCTTGGAAGTAGGAAGGGACCAATAGTGTGGGACAGTGTGCAAAAGCAAAGTACTCACACTAGCTTAGTTGCTGCCCATTGAGTGGGACAGCATGTGAGTGAGGGTTGAAAATACAAATTCACACAGCAATGGAGCTTAGCTTAAAGATGGCTCATACTGAGCTTTTTCTGGGGCACTCATAGCAGAAACATCCCAGGCACCCTGACCAGAGGAGAAGCTGACAGACATGGAGCTCAAGCAACTTGGACATCCTTCAAAGGGGATATGAACAGTTCTTAACTTCTTGCTTTCCACATAAGTGGCTGACTGTAAGCCATCCATTTTTTCAATTTTGTATGTACTGCATCTTTTTTCACAGGCTGTGAGCTTCCTATTTGGACATGAGTCCTGGTGGTGCTAAGTGTGGGGAAGGCCTAGTCTGCAATGCAAAGTGAATATTTTGGATGGTGGTGCAACAAACTCCTTGATAGTTGTAGCCCAATAGCCATAAGGGGAGGGATAGGTAGAACCCTGAGGTGTGTAATACATCAGAAGAGGTTGGGAGATGGCTGGTTAAAATTCCAACTGGTTCAGTGTTCCCCTTTTTTTGCTAGGTTTAGTAGCAAGGAAAAGGTAACTCAGTCTACAACCATCACATGGTGGAAATGGCAACAGCAGCAAGTTTGTGAGCATTATCAACATGAAACTAGAGCTGTCCAGCTGGGAGCTGAACAAAGTGTCACGTTTGCAGAGGGCTCTCCTCATGGCCCACTTGGCTCAAGGGAGGGACAATGTTAGAGATGGGGTTTAAGCATAGATTACAAGGGGGACAATTTCACCAGTAAGAGGGGCTGCTCATTGCTTTGGGTAGGAGTTGTGTGGTGTCGTCAGCAGCTGGATGGATCTAGGAGCACAAGTTTTGGCAGCAAGTTGCTTCCCATCCTCCTGTGTTTCTCTCCTTTTCTTTGTCCTCTGGTGTTTGGCCAACACACTCTCCTTTTGCCATGTCCTTCTATAGCCCATGGGCAGAATCCCTACAGACAAGGCCTCAGAGCCATGTAGAAGTGGGAGAGCACCTAATTCCTGTAAGAAGGTGGATCTCTTTGCTTTCTGCATAATGGAGTGTGAGTAAGTGATCAGGTTATAGGCTTTTCTTCAGCTGTCAATTTCCTGAAGGGCATGAGGCCTTAAAATAATGAGACCATAGAAGGGACAGTTGTCGTTTGCCATGCAGAGTGACTGTTCTGGGATATCGGTGCAGCAGGCCCATTTTGTAGCTGTAGGCCTATGGCAATAATGGGAGGGGCAAGGCCCACAGTGTGTTAGATGTGAGGAAGACAAGGTTATGGGATGCTGTGGACTCCCATGGTAAACTCTCATTTTCCCCCTCACCCCCACCCACCATGTTGTGGATTTAATAGGAAGGGACAAGAAGTAAACAGTTTAATCCCATCATGTGATGGAAAGAATGAGAGCATGAACAGGTAAGTCACTGATACTAGGAAAGCTCTTCAGCTGGGAGCAGAGCAGCTACCAGTGTCACTAAGTGTCTGGTTTGAAAGGGAGTTTCTTCACAGCCCATCTGTCTCAGGTTGGAATACCCAGTTCCCTCAGGCTGGACTGGTATGTAGCAGCTCCCAACTATCAGGAGCATTTGAGTTTGCCATTTCCTGGTGCCGCTTGCTTCTGTTGGCAAAGTGGACTGTCCTCCTCAGCAAATGGCTAGCTCAGGAGGAATCTGGGTAGTATGGTGCTTCTGTTCCTCCATATTTCTCTGCTCAACCATGTTGAGGTCTCTGTTCATGGACTGGATCTAATATAGATGGGAGGGAGTGAGGGATGAAAGCAAGACTTCAAACTAGCAGAACTTTGGGGCAGGGGAGGGGGAACCTCCTAGCAGGGGAACCAGCTAGGAGCCCTGGGAAGGGGTGGAGGTTGAACTGCATCTGAGCACCTAGACATCCATCTAAGGAGATGTTGAACAGTTCTCCGCTTCATGCCTTTTGCATAGCTGCTTGTGAGTAAGCGGTCACTTTCTAAATTCCTGATATGTGCTCTAATGTAAGTTAGCTCATACTATGAGCATCCTGACTGGGCACCAGGTCCTGTGAGGTTGAGCCTGGGGAAGGAAATCTCTTGTGTATAGTGACTATTTTTGATGTACATACAATGATTGTCTTTCTAGCTGTAGTGCTACAGTGGTAACAGGAGGGGGTGGTGTAGTCCTGCCATGTTAGGAACAAGAGGAGGCTGTTACAGGACACTGCCTGATATCTTAACTGGTTGAGTTTTTCCTTGTTTTCCCTAGGAATGCCACACAAGTCAACCATCAATGTACTCATGCCATGTGAGGGAAAGCAAGTGAGATCAGCAACCCTGTGCATGTTAATGTTAAGCAAGAGCTGCCCAGCTGGGAGTAGAACAGCTGCTGTTGTCACCCAAGAAGTGTCTGGTTTGGCACAAGCTGTCCTCATGGCCCACCTGGTTCCACATAAGGATGCCTCCACAGCTAGGGCAACTATGTAAATGTAGGTTCCTTGCTAGGAGCAGTGGGTTTGAGGGAGACAAGGTTCCCATTTTCAGTGGCAGCTTATTTCTTTAGGCAGAAGTGAAGTGTTATCCTCAGCAGATAACTGAATCCAGGAGGATGACAATAGGTACTGAGTTCCTTGCTGTGTTTCCATGTTTCTGTCTTGCTCCTGTTTTTTCCTCTCCATTGTGTTGGCCAACACACTCTTCTTCCTCTTGTCCTGGCCTACATTATAGGCCTATATTTCTAGAGATCTAGTAGGAAGGAAGGGGATGAAAGAGCTCTGCCATCATGTTATGGGGAATCACTGGTATACATGCTTTAAGAAATGTTATAAGAAATTTTGTTCTCCTAGCTTAGCACTAGTCACTAAATTTGAAGCGTTAAGCCCAGGTCAGGCTGACATGAGCAGAATAATAGGGAGGTGGCTGCAAAACCAGTAGAAACTGGTTCTTGATGAGCAGAAAATGAGTTTGACAAAACAGCAATGAGAGGAATGCAAGGAGGTTTGGATAACAATTGCTTGAAGATCATCTTCCCTGCACCTGGATCTATCCAATTAGGGAGAGTGAAGACCCCTACTCAAATCAAGGGATTGCCCTCTGGGCAGGGGCATGGGCAGTGTTAAACTGTGGGGGTATAATTAATAGTTTCTGCAAGGCAGGGTCCCTCCCTGGAGGCACCCAGCTCGAGCTGTACTTCTGTCCATCAATAAACCTGTATTTTGGATCAGGCCCTTAATGTAGTATTTGGAGGATCCTAGAGTCAGACCTAGCCCTGTTGTGGTGGCTGGTGAGCATTTCCATAAATCTGGCACCCCAGATGGGACTCTAGGCAACCATCATCGGAGCCTCTCGTCTCCAAATGTCCACTTGGCGCCAACAGGTGAGTTCACCTCTGATCTTTGGCAACAGGAGGCACCGAAGGGTGAGTCTTAAAATCCTGCATTCTCAATTCTAAATTATGGTACTGTTTGAAGTGCACTTGGGGAAGTTGTGCAGCCTGATCAGCGTAGGGCACAACCTGAGGTAAATACAGGAGGGGTAATTCTTCTGGCATAGAGAAGGACACCCTTGGCCAAAGTGCTGGAAACCAGGAAGAAAATTGTTGGTACCAATAGGCTGTGGAAGAGGTGGCTTGTGCAGTTTATGTCAGGAAGACTGGCCACTTCTAACTCAGGGGGGGTAACCCAGCAGAAGGATGGCCAGGTCAAGGTACCTTTGATTTACCAGAATTAATTTTTTTGCACACAATTGGAAAGCAGGTTCCCAAAGCAAATGGATTATGGGTATGTGTGGGATAATTGGGCATTTGTTAGGCAGAAAGAGAAGCCTAGAAAAACTTCTTTAAAGGCCTTACAGAGCTCTACTTCTGCACCTGCACTTGTGGAATCTGCTCCACCCTATGCACCCCCTCTAGCTATATCTCCTCTTTCACCTCTTCTCCTACTGTCTATCAGGCCCCTCTGACTGTGGCCCTGGTGTCAGTGAGGGAGGGGGATGGGGGAGCATGTGTGGTTTATACTAGTAAAGTTCATAAACCCTGGAGACCCCAGGATTTGATTACTTGGGGCCAGCAGCTCCCCAGACTCAGACCCAGAAAAGGTTTTACAGATTAGGGGAATAGTCAGGACATATGACCCTACTTGGGTAGATGTGCAGCTACTTCTGGAGACTTTGCTTACCCCAGATGAACGGTATGCAATTTTAAATGCCAACCACTGCTGGGCAGAACAGGTGGCTGGTGGGGACGCCCGCACCCCGTGGCCAGCAGCTGATCTGGGATGGGTCCACAATAATGAGGTGGACTATTGGACTTTACACCGGGCTAGGCAAGGCATAGAGGAAGCCATAAGGATGGCAGGCCAACAGACTGCTAACTGGTCTAAGGTGCAGGAAAGTCTGCAAGGGCCAGATGAGCACCCCTCCGCTTTCCTTGCCCAACTATTTAAGCAGGTTAGGGTATATGGGGGCGGTATTGACCCAGAGGCACATAGACCCTTGATGGTCTCTACATGTGTAGATTGGTCAGCCCTGGACATAAAGTAGTACTTCTCTAAGCATGTTCCAGATTGGCCAGGGAAAATGATGGAAGAAATAGTTCGTCTTGCTGTGTTTGTCTAAAGCTCGGAAGAACAGAGACCCAAAAGTAAAAGGCGGCAGGAGGAGGAGGAAGTAAGTGTGAGCAGCAGCTATCCAGGAAGGAATGGGACAAGGGAGAAACCAGAACCGAGGAAGAGGGGGTAGGTGGAAATCAGGAACCAGAAATCGAGGTCCAGGTCCAAATGATTGTTACAATTATTGTGGAGAAAGGGGGCACTGGAAAAGGGAATGTGCAGTATCACCCCAGGGAGCTGAACCAGGAAGAGTGGGTGGACAGCAATGGAATCAGGAGTGGAATGTGGAAACTTGGGGAGCAACAAGCTGGCAATGACCAGAACAGGAGAAGTCAGGGGTTTTGGAAGCAACTGGGCTAGTTTCAGGGTGTCTAGATCTAAATCTACAAGCCCAAATTATGGGTAAAATCAATGGGTGTGAAGTTCCCTTTTTGGTAGATACCAGGGCTACACTCTCCTAAATTTTGAACCAAAAGGAGGAAGGTCTTTAGACTGACAGTGTGTGGGGTAATTGGGAAAGAGGAAATGGCTCTCACTAAACCCCTTTTCTTAACCATAGGGGGAAAGGGGTTGTGGGGCTGCTTTGTGATTTCTCCACAATCACCTTCTTGCCTCCTGGGAAGGGATCTTCTTCAAGCCCTTGATACTCAGATCTATTTTGCAGCCAGGTGCAATAAAATTGGTCATTTTTAAGCTCCCAAGTCCTAGCTGAGGGCAAGGAGATAGGAGCAGGATCATCTAAAATACCAAAGGGCTTGGAAACAGTCCCACAGTCACTAGAGTTCTTCGGGGATGGACATAGGGCTGTTGAAATTGGTGGAGCCAGTAGTTGTAAAAACTAAAGAGGGTCCTCCCCTGCAGTTAAACAGTATCTGATGCCAAAGGAGGCAGAGAAAAGCATTCAGAAGCAAATTGATCACTATTTAAAGTTGGGGATATTACAAGTTTGAGTCACCTTTTAATACTGCTGTTTTGCTGGTCAAAAAATCATTTAGATGCTGATGGAGATCCGGAATACCAGTTCGTCCAGGATTTAAGGGCTAGAAATCAGCATGTTGTTGTCCCCCACCCGCTGGTACCTGATCCAGCAACCGTATTGTTGCAGATTCCGTATTGGGCAAAATGTTTCACTGTAATTGATCTTACAGCTGCTTTTGTAGTATCCCAGTGGCAGAAGAAAGTCCATCTTTTTGCTTTCACTTGGAAGGGACAGCAACTAACATGGACTAGATTGCCACAGGGGTTTGCTGGGTCCCCTACTATTTTCTCAAGGATTCTCAAAAATGATTTGGAAGATATTGAACTCCCAGGGGGTTGACTGTTACAGTATGTGGATGACTTGTTGGTAGCAGGTACAAATTGTGAAGAATGTTTAAAAGATTGTCTCTTTATGTAAAGCCTTAGCAGAGAAAGGGCATCGCATGTCTCCATCCAAACTCCAGCTGTCAGCCAGAGGTAAAATACTTAGGGTTTATTTTAAAGGAGGGTATGCAGTTGGTAGATCTGGACCAGGTTAAAGCCATTCTTCAGATACCCTGGCCACTAACCAAGAGACAGCTTAGGGGGTTTCTAGGAGCAGTAGGGTATTGCAGGCCCTGGATTCCAGTCTTAGGAGAACTAACCAAACCCTTGATAGAGGCCATTTGGAAAGAGGAAATTGAACCTATAGCGTGGGGCCCTGAACAAGAGACAGTTTTCACCAAGGTTAAAACAGCTCTAGCATCCACTCCAGCTCTAGGCTTTCCAGACTATAGCAAACCTTTTGAGTTGTTCGTTCATGAAAATAAAGGTGTTGCTAGTGGAGTGCTAACTCAAACTCTGGGGCCCCACTGCAGACCTGTTGCTTACTATTGTGTACAATTGGATGCAGGTAATGGGATGCTAGGGTGCATCAGAGCTGTGGCAGCCACCACAGCGATGCTAGAAAAGACCAGACCTATAGTACTTGGGTGCCCCTAATGGCGTGTATACCTCATGAAGTAGAACTGTTAAAACAATATGCTACTCAAGCTTTGTCACCACAGAGGGCGCACAGATACGAGTTAACTATACTGCAAGCAGACAATGTGACCCTGAAGAGATGTACTGTCCTGAACCCTGCAACCTTGCTGCCACTACCAGAGGATGGGGAACCACACCACTCCTGCGAGCAGGTAATTGTCAGTTCTAGCAGACCCTGTGAGGATCTCTGGGATGAGGCCCTTGAAAATCCAGATTTAGTATTCTTTACAGATGGGTTTTCATATTATCTGGAGGAACAACATCGATCAGGATACGCAGTCACAGATCTGAATAAGGTGATTGAGGCAAAGCCTCTACCCCCATCAATGAGTGCCCAGGGTGCTGAACTGATTGCATTAACCCAGGCAGCAGAGGTAAGCAGTGGATTGCGGGTGAATATTTACACAGATTGTAAGTATGCTTTTGGAATTTGTCATGCAACAGGAATGTTGTGGAGAGAGAGGTTTTCTCCTTTCAGCAGAAAGGCTATAGTCAATGAACCAGAAGTACAGGAATTGTGGAAAGCTATACAACTTCCACAGGAGATAGCTGTCATCTACTGCCCAGCCCATACAAAAAGCCTCTGACATAGCCAAAGGGAATACATTTGCAAACCGAGCAGCAAAAGCAGCCACCTGACAAGTGTACCTAGGAGTTGCTGCCATCCCTCCTATGAATTGGCCAGAGGTAACAGATCCAGCTAAGCTGTATGCAGATGTACCAGATAAAGAAATAGTGGATTGGAGGAAGTGGGAAGCTGTGGAGGACAATAACAGAATCTGGACCCTGCAGGGAAAACCCATCTTGCCTTGCAGATGGTACCATGATCAGAGTCATGGAGGCAGCACAACTATAGCAGCTCATATCTTACAGACTTGGGCAGCAGTGGGAGTTTACGCTGCAGTAAAATGGGTTGTCACAGCTTGCCCCACCTGCCAGAAGCTTGCTGATACTTGCCCAAAAACTCAGATAGGGGGGCTGTCCATGGGCATATTTCCTTTTCCAGTGGCTACAGATTGACCAGGCAGATATGCCACCAGCAGAAGAATACAAGCACCTTTTAGTGATTGTGGATCAACTTAGTGGATGGGTGGAAGCCTTTCCAACCCCAAAGGCTGATACTGCTGCAGTCATTAAAGCTTTGGTAAAGGACATTATCCCTAGATACAGAGTACCAGAGGTAATAGATTCAGATAGGGCCTCACATTTTTGTTGAGGGATTCTGGAAAAATTGTACCAAGTGTTAGGGATTCACAGGGAGCTGCATACTCCCTACCACTCCATGGGACACATGGAAAGGATGAACAGAACCCTTAAGTAGGATAGCATGGGTCTGCTCCTATACAGGTCTGAGGTGGCCACAGGCTCTGAAATTGGTTCTGTGGGAGGCTTGCATAACCTGTAGACAACCAGTGGGGGGTCTCTTGCAGAAGTGCTGTTTGGGTGCCAGTTAGCCATTCCAGGGACTTATATCCCAGCCAGGACCAGCCTTGTGGATGGAGATGAGCAATTAACCCAGTATGTTCTGGTGATGCAAAGGCGCTTCAAAAGTACATGGAACCAAGCTAGATGGGGTCAAACCGTTCCCATGGAGATAGGAGTGCATGATATTTAGCCAGGAGACAGGATAATGATGAAGGTACATTGATGGAAAACTAAGCTTGAGCTGAAGTGGGAGGGTCCTTATGTGGTGGTGGTAACTTCTTACTTTGCTGTTAAGGTAGCTGGGAAAAAGATTTGGTTTCACCATACCCAGGTAAAGCGCCTTGCCACCCCACCTGTGACAGAGAAAACAGAGTGCATTGAGAGAGCAACCTCCTGACTCTCCTGCTGATGTGCTTGGGTCAACTCCAGAAGCGAATACAGTGGAAAAGTCATCTCTTCCATGTCTGACCTTGGCTGAACTGGGTTTGGAGTGGCACTGACCCTGTGTGGAATAATTAGTATTATTCTTGTAATACTTTACTGGTGGACTCAAGTAACTGGTAAACCATCACCTAGTTGGGGCCCATCCATGTATAGGGGACCCTTGTTCCTAAGAGCCTCAGCAATGGTTTTACTGTTATCGTTATTTGGATTGCTGTTAATTCCAAGTTATGCATATTGAGAGTATAACTTTGTTTGGCTTGCACATCATGTAGCCAGTTTAACTGATCAGACCAACTGCTGGGTGTGTGCCCCTACTCCACTGTCTCCTAAGGCAGGGATACACCTCATTATGGTCCCCTGACACTGATCGAATTAGCAGCTACAGGGAGCTTGGGAAATAGACTCAGCAGAGTCCCCTTTTTGGGATAAGAAATCCTTACCCTGAGCTACATATCAGGATTGGGAATATTCAGTGGCAGTGTGAACTGAAGGAGTGTTTTGTTTTACCTGGACTCAGTCCAATCTGTATGCATGTCCTGTAGGGAGGAGTTCTTGTATTACTCAGTGGGCTGAGGGGTATTGGACTAAGACATCAGATGGGGGCTGCCAATGTGGGGGTGGATGTTCATTCCCTTTTGGGGAGGTTATTACAAATAACCCATCTGTGTTTGGGAGCCAAATGAATGGGGCCTGTCATCTGGTCAATGCCTCAGTGGTGTCAGGACAGGGGTGGATTTGTAGTGGCCCCTATGGGGACTGTAACTTGAATGGAACTGTCAGAAATTCCTCTACATGCAGCCAAGTAGCAGGATGGGAAGCCCCTTTGGGACCGTACAATTTATTTGGAAAGAGGGCATGCTCCTAAGGAATAGTCCTTATTGGGCCCTACAAGGCCACTACTTTGTGTGGTCAGCCTACAAGGTGTTTCCAACCAATTGGACTGGTGGTAGTTACATGGCTCACAGTTCCCCACCTCTGTGTGATCTCTTTCCTATCTATAGGGAAAATCAAACACACAGGACGCTCCCACTGAAACTCAAGAAGAAACTCTCCAAAGCCTCGCAGTGCTAGATGGTAATGCAAAAAATCCCCCCTCAGAAGGGAAACTCATAGGAGTGGGATTACCCCCAGGGTAGAACATCCTAACATGGTCAGCTATGGCATGTATAGGCTGGTATACCATCAGGCTACAGATGGTGTTAGAAAAAGTGACTTTGGAATTGGAGGAGTCTGTTAGGGATTTAGGAACAGCTATAGAGGCACTGAACAAGGAAGTGCAACAACTGAACCTACTCCCTGCAAAATAGGTTGGCTCTAGACTATCTTTTGGCTTCCCAGGGAGGAGTGTGTGTGTGTGTGTGTATATCAATGATAGTAGTAATGAGTTCTGTAAGGAGGTGGTACAGGCTGAGGCCCATGCCCAGGCTGGAGCAGACAGCCTACACAGTCCCTAATGGTGACTGGTTTCAGGACTTATTTTTGGGTTGGGGTTTATCACCTTGGTTAAGTAGTTTATTCAGCCTGATAGTTAAAACTCTTCTCCCTGTGCTTATTGTTTTAATGATATTTTATGTTGTATGGCTTCATGTGTCAGAGCTTAAGCAAAATGTTAACACACTCCATGCAAAGTTATTGCAAAATGCTTATGCAAAGTAGAGTATAGGTAGGCAGGGATGCCTACAAAATCCAAAGGGGGGACTGTTATGTGGAATCACTGGTATACATGCTTTAAGAAGTATACATGCTTTATGAAATGTTACAAGAAATCTTGTTCTTCTAGCTTAACACTAGTCACTAAATTTGTTGAAGCCTTAGGCTCAGCTCAGGCTGACGTGAGCAGAATAATGAGGTGGCTGCCAAACCAGTAGAAACTGGTTCTTGATGAGCCGAAAAGGAGGCTGAAAAGACAGCAATGAGAGAAGAATGCAAGGAGTTTAGATAACAATTGCTAGGTGATGGGGCATCTACAGCAAGATCATCTTCCCTGCACCTGGATCCATGCAATTAAGAGTGCGGACTCCTACTCAAATTAGGGGATTGGACTCTGGGCAGGAGCATGGGCAGTGTTATAGACTGGGGGTATAATTGTTAATGGTTTCTGCAAGGCAGGCTCCCTCCCTGGAGGCACCCAGCTTACTGTACTTCTGTACATAAAACCTGTGTTTTGGATTGGGCCCTTAATGTGGTATTTGCAGGATCCTAGAGTCAGACCTAGCCCTGTTGTGGTGGCTGGTGAGCATTTCCATAACACATCATAGACTTAGCCTCTGCCTGTCCTGTGGGGCTAATTATAAATGGGAGAGGAAATCAGAGCTTATTGCAGTGATATCAGGCTGAACTTTTTTCTACAGGTGCAGAGGAATCAGCCAGGAGATCTGACCAGAGTAGACATTCTGCTTGACAGTGGAGCTGAGGAGTGCTTTGAAAGAGTATGAGCTGCTATAAACTTCTCTGTTCAGCTTCTGTGATAAGGTGCTTGATGTATGTAATGTGGCTTCCCTGTCCTCTAATAAACATTCTGCTCTACTAGCTCACGGGGAGTCCTATATCATGTGACTGAAGGTGGAGTGCAGGGCTTTGACTCCACACTCTGTATCCTATGCATAAATATACTGTGCAGTGCCATACAACTACTTAGGGGAAGGCTTTGAGTGAAATATAGCTCTCAGGGAGAGGGGAAGCTAATGGGGTGCCCAGCTGTGTAGGGGAATTATTTGGGTGAGCTTTAAGGGTGGTAGACATGGCCACAAATCCAAGCTTGAAGGAAAGGATTGAGTGATAGCTTGGAATGATCAAGTGGGGTGTTTGTGACCATGAAGCTGTTTGGAGGTGACAATGCATCAGCAGCCAGGGGAGGGTTTTGGCTTGATGCATACTGAACATGAATCAGTTGCCCTAGTGTAGAATTTGGGCCAGAAAGGAATTGGGGGAGGGGGGTGCGTGCACACACACACAGACAGAGTGGTGGTGGGGAATAGGTATAGCAAAGTCTTAGATAAGAGTTGGGGTGTTGAAAAGCCTTGCTAAGTGCAGGGGTCAAGGGAAGATTTTTGGTGTCAGTATCTTAGGGTGAGTGACAGACATAATGGCTGAGTCTTGCAGGGTGTACCTTAGGTGGGGGAGGGAGGCTGGGGGCAGGAGTGGGGAAATGTTTTTGTTATGTACACTGATTGCAGGAGTGGTGTGGTACTACATGAGCTAGCACAGTATATAGTTTAGATGAGGCATACAGGAAATGTGGGAGTGGCACCAGGAAGATGTGGAGGTCAAACAATCTTAGAACAATAGAGGTGGAAGAGACCTAAGAAATCCCTTGAGTCTAGCCCCTTGTCTGAAGCAGGACCAAACCCATCAGATCAGCCCACCAGAGCTTTGCTGTGGTGAGACTTAAATGCTTCCAGGAATGGAGACTAGTACTTTCCTGGGGAGGCCATTCCAATGCTTCACCACCCTCCTACTGAAAGTTTCTCCTAATGTTCAACCTGCACCTTTCTAACCATAACTTGAGACCACTGTTCCATGTTCTGCCATCCATGGTCACTGAACAGCCTTCCTTCAGTAAGTTGAAGGCTGTCAAGTCCCCCAAGTCTTCTCTTCAGCCTAAGCAGTCCTAATTCCCCCAACCTTTCTTTGTAAGTTGTATGCTCTAGCCCCCTAATTATTTTCGTCATCCCTCTACTGGACCCTCTCCAGTGTATCCGCATCCTTCCTATAACTGGGGGCCCACAATTGGACACAGTACTCCAGGTGCACCCTTACCAAAGCCATATAAAGAGGAATAATTGCTTCTGAGGATCTACTGTCAATGCTCCTCTTGCTGCAACCTAATATGCCATTAGCTTTCTTGGCTACAACAGCACACTGAGTCATGTCTGGCTTCTTGTCCACTACAACTCCCAGATCCTTTTCTGCAAAACTATTATCAAGCCAGTCAGATCCCAGCCTGTACCAATGCGTGGGATCCTTCTGGCCCAAGTGTAGGACTCTGCACTTGCCCTTATTGAACCTCATCAGCTTTCTTGCACCCAGTGTTCCAATTTGTCTAAGTCAGTAGGGACTCTGTCCCTACCCTCCAGCATATCTACTTCTCCCCCTAGCTTAGTGTCATCTGTAAACTTGCTGAGGGTGCAATCCAATCCCTCATCCAGGTCATTGATAAATATGTTGAACAGGACCCAGAACCAAACCTTGAGCACTCCACTAGAAAGCAACTACCCCCCTACATTGAGCTGTTGATCACTACTCTCTGGACAAACTGTCTAGCCAGCTTTCTATCCATCTTACTGTCCATTTATCCAATCCCCATTCCTTTAACTTGACAACAAGAATATTGTGGGAGACCATATCAAATGCTTTGCTAAACCCCAGATAAATTGCATCCAGTGGTCTTTTTTTTTTTCTTTTTCCTTTCCCCCCTCCCTATTAACAGAGCCAGTTCTCAGCATAGAAACTAATCAGAGGGGTTAGGCAGGACTTGCCCTTCAAGAATCCATGCTGACTATTCCTGATCACTCTCCCCTCCTCCAAGTGCCTCAAAATGACTTTGTTGAGCAGCCCCTCATGATTTCTCCAGGGACTGATGTAAGACTGACCAGCCTATAGTTCAGTGGATCATTTCCCCCCTTTTTAAAGATGGGTGCTACATTTGCCTTTTTCCAGTCATCTGGGATCTCTCTCAATCTCCACAACTGTTCAAAGATAATGGTCAAGGGCTTAACAACATATGCCAACTGCCTTGGAACCCTTACCTGGATTAGGTCCAGGCCCATTGATTTATGTACATTTAGCTTTTTTAGGTAGCTACTAACCTGTTCTTTCTCCACCAAAGGCTGTCCATCATCATACTACAGAGGTTTAATAATGCATCCTGTAAATAGGGGTTGGTAGGGGTGTGGCTGTAGCAATGTACAGCTGGCTGGGGCAGGGTGGGTGAGGCAAACAGCTGTCACAGGGCTGACTCCTTATGCTAAAGGTAAGGGGAGTGTTAGGGTGATGAACCCAGTTAGCATTAGGGTTGTTAGACCTAGTCCCCCATGTGATGTTTGGAGGGTACACAGTTACAATGGCATAAGCATGAGTGTGTAGTACAGTATATCAAACAGGTAGGGAAAAAGTGATGCCCAGCAATCATTGGTTGCTGCAGTGAAATACTCATTAGTTGGTGGGAAAACTTGGAATGATGCATACACAGCATGGGACTGGTAGGAGGTACCCACAGTTTTGGGGGGAATGGCTTTGGTGATGTACCCTGTCAGCATGCTGCAGTTAATTGAGTGAGGCCTTTCATATTCCCCCCCCTCCCATCACTGCATAAATCACCCAACTATTGCGGGATGTATTAGGCTGCTGCACACAGTGCCATGGGTGAAAGATTTGTCTTATCCACTCCAAAGACTTGGTGAAGTAAAGGGGTGATGTTTGTTCTTCTAGCAGTGGAAGCATGTGGATGATGCACATGCAGTCAGGGAAGAGCCTTGGGTGATGCACAATCACTGTTGGAAGAAGGATTTGAGTGATACTTATTCAGGGAAAGGTTTGGATAATACGCACTCTGCTATGGGCATAAAGCTTTTGCTGAGGCGCCTGTTGCCATGGGGGAAGAATTTGAGCGATGCACACTAGGCCATTGGGGACGGATTGGGGTGATGCACGTTTCCCCCCTCCCCCCGGAAGGATTTGGGTAATGCCTTACCCCCACTGCCATTGGGGAAGGATTCGGCAGATGCACACTCGGTTGTTGAGGGAATGCACACTTCCTTTGTGGTGGGGAGAGATTGGGCTAGTGCACGCTCTGCAGTCAGGAGCAGGATTTGGGTGATGCACATTCTGTCGTTGGTGGGGGGAGGATTTTGGTGATACACACAGTGACAGGTGAGGAGGGGAACGATATAGTTAGCTCGGGGAAGGGGGTTTTGTGACTCTCACGGAACGCGCGGGCGGCGGCAGAAGTAGTTCTGGGAGGGGTTTTGTAACGCGCACAGAACGCGCGGCTGGGTTTGGAGAAGGTAGTTCCGGGAAATGTTTTTGTGAGGCGCACAGAACGCGCGCCTGTCACGTGGGGTGTTGAGCAGAAAACAGCTTGGCCTCACTGACAAATTTGGCCTGGCGGTTTCATACATTGTTAGGTACTGTGTTCAGTGGCAGTTCTCCAGGAGTCTGTTGTGCTGCCCGCTCTCGGCACAGCTAGGCAGCACACGGAGGGGGGGTGCATGCATGCATGCCGCTGAACCGCATTGGTAAAAGTTGTCAACACGTCTGATGACCAATGATGAACTGCAGGGTGATAAAACATACAGTCACTTTGTGTGCTGCAAGACTGTAAATGTAGGTTTTAATCATTTTAGCAGCATTGTTCACCAAAAACAAGGGGAGCATCACTTTAGGGAGTGCAGCTAAAGGATTCTTATTTTCTAATTGCGTAATGATGTTGGAACAAAGTCTCAACACGTTGTATGAAGCAAGCAGAAGGCTTTATGTATATGCAACGCTGGTGCGGTGCCACTTTGCCCCCTCAGGACGCGGGGGGAGGGGGAGGACTGTGTCATGGGTGTCACCCAAACCTGGCTAGGTCCTAGTAACATGATGAAATGACCACAATAAGCCAATCTGAAAAATGGTAGAGCATCCCTATGATGGGGAAAAATATTGCAAGATGAGTATATGTGCCAGTGCAGGGAAAAGGGGAGTGAGTGAGAGCCAGGGAAAAGGAAGTGGTGAAGACCAAGTGAGAAAAATAAGGCAGCCTTGGAAGAAAGCTTATCAGGAAGCAGCTGGAGAAAGATGAGATTAGTTCAGCATGAGAATGTAACTGCAAGGTTGGTTTGAGCCAGAAGATTCCGGTTTCTATATCTGTGTAACCTATAATGGAACAAATGTCTGGTGTATAGAAGGAAGTCTTTACTTTGTTTTGATTGAGAACTCGTCACCCCTTGCCTTTTCTCCCGTGGCCCTGTTAAATAAAGCACTTCTGTTAGCCAAACAGTGATCCTGTCTGAATTTCTACATCACCTGCACATAGTTTATAGAACATCTTACCTCTAATGCAGGTGTTTTTCCAAAACAGACAATAACATTTATGGTGGATAGGATGGATGATGCATCTACAACGGTAACGATGGCTCCTCCATACTGGCATATTCACAGATGCTTAGTGAGACAGTTGAAGCCAAAGACGTTCACAGCATGAAGCAATAACATATTTGTTTTAAGTACACATGTGGGATGGCAGAGGAGAAAACACCGTAAATAGGTTCTCATTTGCAGGGTCTTGCTGTGGAATGTGGTTACTCAGGCAACTATCCCTTCCTTCCGCTGCCAAGGTCCTGTATGAGCTGGGACAACCTTCCCTGGGTCTCGAGTGAGATGGGGATGGGCAGCGAGGAGTATCTCTGCTCATGATAACTGGGCCTGCCCCAGACTTTAGGAACTGAATAGGGGGGTCTTTAGCATAAACCAGGGTCTGTCTCAGGAATTTTCACCCTACCATAACTACTTCTGGGTGGAGGCAGGAGCTGCTTGGGCTAGGTTTAGTATTCAGGGGCTTACTTTCCATCAGTACAACACAACATGCTGAAGTGCCGCCACTGTAACCTGGGAAAGGTACCCACCACCCTGCACATCTGAGAGCCTAGGCTGCCTCACAATGAAAAGTCTGAGTCTAGAAAACAAACTTTTAATAACAGCTGGGAAGTCAGTTGATGCTGGGAGAACATCCAATGGCTTCATAGACATAAATGTTCCACTCATAGTTGCTGCCCTTGTAGACTTGGAATTGATGACTGCATCTGAACAGTTTACTTCTTATCTTGGGCAAGGAGAGAGAAAGAGGTATGTCAGTTACCCTGAAGGCTGCTCACCATGCACTCATTCTCTTCTTTGACTCTGCTAGTCATAGGGTACCATGTGCTGTCTTCCACCTTTTGGCTGTAATTGCTGCTTATCAGTTTGTTAGTCTTCATATTTGTGCAGGCTGGGTGGAAATGGTAGGTGCTGTCAAATTATTTCAGGTCCCTGTGCTTTTATCTCTTTGGAAAGGTAGAAAAACCACAGCTGCTACTTGAAATAACATAAACTGGTTTTGAAGGGAAAACCAGTCAAGATAGTTCAGGCTCCATTGTCTATTGACCAGAAACCCTGCCTCATCCTTTTATGCTCACAAGGCTATAACAGTCTAGTACATTACTACCAATGCTTAGGTGACTGGAAACCCTGCTAGGGTAAGTTCTGATAGTCTGTGAAGCATTCACTCAGACCCTGCCTGTGTGTGTTTTGGAAATAAATTAGTTTCCCTCTATGAAGTCACAAGGGAGTCAAATGTTACAGCATCATATACATCAGGAATGTGCAAACTGGGGGTGCCACCCCAGGGTGACATTTCAAAATGAGAGTGCGCACCCATCAGGTCCCCTTTACTGTCTCTTGCAGACTTTCTCCAGTTGTCTGCCCTGTGCAGCACTTGCCACCTGGTCTCTCCTAGTAGAGAGCTGGCTTCATTTCCTGTTATCCTCCTCACTCTGTGGGAGCCCTCTTTTGCCTCCCTGCAGCATTTCTTGGCTCAGTTGCCCTGTGAGTGCTCTACCCCCTGCTGCTGGGCTTATCAGAATGCACAGAGACCTTAAGACGAGTGGGCAATTGGCAAGTTCCTGGCCTGATAAAGTACTCTCCTGGGCCCCATCCCAGCTACCTTTAGGTGTCCTCCCTCCAAACAGCTTTACCCCTTTGGGGCACTCCCCTCCCTGAGTCTGTCAGCATCTTCTTCCTGAGTTTTCTACCCATTTTCTGAGTGCCACTCCATCTCTTCCCATTGTTCTCCCACAGGTTGGGGCAGGGTAGCTAATTGCAGAACTGAAAAGGTGAAGTGGGTGACCTAGAGGTTTGCTCAGCCCTAACATACATGATTGTGATTTGTAAACAGCCATGTAAACATAATTGCCGAAATAAATCCCTTATGTTAATAAAAGGGAAAACAAAACATTGTTTATTTCAGGCAATGGGTTGGCACTCCACTAACAAAGGATTTCCTTAATTATGACTCGATAATGGCAGTAAGTGTGGCTACACATAATCTTTAGCACAGATAAGCACTGGTTAAAATGTGCTTATGTGATTTCCTCTCTATTCTCAGCTTTTTCCTAGGTTGGGCTTTGAGCAGTGTGGAAGGAGGGTGGGCAGGAAATGTGCCTTACTCCTTTTGAGCTGCTGGCTGTGGCTGGGACCTATGGGCTGTATTAATTTGCCTGGGCCCCTGGGCAATTGGCCATTTTCTGGTGTGACTGATGCTCCCCTTACGTTAATGTTGCTGGGGTGGGGGGTGTTGATTAGGCAGTGCTTAATCTGTGGTAGAGTTGAGCTTTGAGACTGCTGCATGTACTGGGGTAGATAGTGGGGTGGTGGGGGGGAAGAGATGATGGGAGGAGAGATTCTGGAAGCAAGTGGGAGCCAGTGATGTTTGGGGGTTGAGGCATAAGTTTTCACAGGTAGCCCTTTTCCCTAAAGGTGGCCCTGGGGATGGTCTGCATCCGTGGCCCATGCCAACTGCCCCAGCATTGCAATAGGGTGTGACACTGTCCTCTATCTTGAGCGTGAGGCTGAAGGTATCTGCTTTGGCCCCAGCCAATCAATTGTTCCAGCATTTAGCAAATATTCTCAGGTGCTATAGACAATGGCAGCACTTGTGAATTACTTCATTCAGCACCCACACAGCTGTACTCATTGTAATGCCCCCTCCCCATGGGATTTTCCTGTTATGATCCCAAAATATGGTAACTGTATTCTCACCTGGTCACAGAATTTAAGGCCTCTGAAGATTATTAGTGAAAGACAAACATAAAGAGGATCAGCACTCACTGCTCCTAACAGGCCTTAACTGAAAGGCTTAGATTTCCAGGAAGCTGTTCTTATAGGGTTAGGGTTAGGGTTAGGGTTAGGGTTAGGGGTTAGGGTTGGGGTTGGGGTTAGGGTTAGGGTTAGGGTTGGGGTTGGGGTTGGGGTTAGGGTTAGGGTTAAGGGGTTAGGGGTTAGGGGTTAGGGTTAGGGTTTTAGGGTTAGGGTTAGGGGTTAGGGTTAGGGGTTAGGGTTAGGGTTAGGGTTAGGGTTAGGGGTTAGGGGTTAGGGGTTAGGGTTAGGGTTAGGGTTAGGGTTAGGGTTAGGGTTAGGGTTAGGGTTAGGGTTAGGGTTAGGGTTAGGGTTAGGGTTAGGGTTAGGGTTAGGGTTAGGGTTAGGGTTAGGGTTAGGGTTAGGGGTTAGGGGTTAGGGTTAGGGTTAGGGTTAGGGTTAGGGTTAGGGTTAGGGTTAGGGTTAGGGTTAGGGTTAGGGTTAGGGTTAGGGTTAGGGTTAGGGTTAGGGTTAGGGTTAGGGTTAGGGTTAGGGTTAGGGTTAGGGTTAGGGTTAGGGTTAGGGTTAGGGTTAGGGTTAGGGTTAGGGTTAGGGGTTAGGGTTAGGGTTAGGGTTAGGGTTAGGGTTAGGGTTAGGGTTAGGGTTAGGGTTAGGGTTAGGGTTAGGGTTAGGGTTAGGGTTAGGGTTAGGGTTAGGGTTAGGGTTAGGGTTAGGGTTAGGGTTAGGGTTAGGGTTAGGGTTAGGGTTAGGGTTAGGGTTAGGGTTAGGGTTAGGGTTAGGGTTAGGGTTAGGGTTAGGGTTAGGGTTAGGGTTAGGGTTAGGGTTAGGGTTAGGGTTAGGGTTAGGGTTAGGGTTAGGGTTAGGGTTAGGGTTAGGGTTAGGGTTAGGGTTAGGGTTAGGGTTAGGGTTAGG